>NC_090933.1:628051689-629301689 GCF_040938575.1 Ambystoma mexicanum | reverse complement strand
AAATGGTTGTTCTTCCCAAGTTACTGTACTGTTTCGGTAATATCCCCATTTGGCCTTTTTGAAACTCCAATCGCTCATTTCCTCGTTTATTTGTAATTCTGAGGGAAGCTAAAATAGAAAGTGCTCAAAATTACATTTTCAGTGGGGTAAGAGGTTGTTTCAAGTTAGGGTAGAAGGGTGCGGAGGTGGAAAGAGGACCACATACATTTTTGGAGAGTTTGAGGTCAGCTTGGGAGCCCATTTGTGGGAATTGCAATTGCACAGGAGTTTTGCGGTAACATCGCAAGATGTGCTGAGAAGAAAAAAGGCTTGCACAAACCAGTGAGTGATGGGGGGGTAATGGGAGCAGTACAGTTAGGATTTACACAAGTGGGTTGACCGTGAAAGGATTGGAGCACACGGATAGTTGCAGCAGGAAAGCCGAAAACCTTTCATTTATCAAGCGTATTCTCACTTGTGTGGTGATCGGAAAATGGCGCATTACCACAGGAATGGCGACGACAATAAGCTCCACATAGCCTTGCAAACAGTTTATAATTGTCTCCATCTCTCACTCAGGTAGCCTTAAAATATGAATAGGCCACTATGTGACAGGTACATGCATTTCCGAGTAAGTGGTTCTACAGGAAACCCAGACTGTTTTCCATCACTAGGCCCCTTACAGGCTGCTTCACCCACCCATGCCCACTTTACTTCAACCCAACACCGAATGTGCCCCACTGGTTTACAGCCCTGACAACACCACCCATGTCCTCCATCATTCTCATACGGACGCATTACTGAAGCTCAAATCGACTTCTCTTGTGGACCTTATTCCTTTGCACATCCTGAAGGCTGTTCTATGAACTTGTTTCTTCTGCTCACTGAGGCACTCCAACACCCGTCTGCTATAGGATTTATTGCTGCTCCTCTTAAGCCTGCTGTGGTCTCCCCCTTGCTAAAGAAACTCATCCTCGATCCTGCAGTGGCCGAAAACTACCGCCCCATCTTGCTCTTCCCGGCCATGACTAAGCTGCTGGAATCTATCATCACTCCTCAGCTGTCTGCCTATTTTGAAGCCAATAATACTCTCCTTTTCATGCCTTTTTCAGGACACTATTGACCACCAGAGGCTTTTGCAATGCCTCCTGGAGGCTGGAGTTTCAGGAATGCCTCTGAAATCGGTCACGTCATTTTTATCAGATCGCATTCAGGTGGTGTCTCCCCCCCTTTCACCTCGCCTCCGGTGGTGTTTGACTGTGGAGTCCCTCAGGGTTCAGCACTTTCCCCTTTGCTTTTTAATCTTTACATGGTGACACTTTCCAAGCTCATTGCTACTTTTGGTGTGCATTTCTTCATGTATGCAGACGACACTCAGATTTGTTTTGTCTAAATGCCCCCATGGAAAATCTTTCTGAGCTTTTGAGAGACTGCCTCTCGGCTGTGTCAGCTAACTGGCCAAAACTGAATGGGGAAAAGACTGAGGTACTGGTAATTGGCCAGGCCCTCAGTTGCTGGACCTCTGAGTTCTGGCCGGACTGCCTGGGACCCTGACCAAAGCCCTGCACTGTGGTGAAGAGCCTCAGGATTAAGATCATGTCCTCTGCCTCCAGAGAGGCACAGATCTTGGCGGTCTGCCAGAGTGGGTTTGCAAAACTGAGGGTTTTGAGGAAGGTGCTCTCATTTCTCCCGACTGAGGCTAGGAGTAAAATTGTCACTGTGGCCATCATGGGTGCAATTGATTATTGTAACAGCATTTATCTTGGCCAGCCTGAAGCACTACTCCAACGCCTCTAGATCTTAAAGATTGCAGCAGCTAGGCTTGTGCTTGATGGTGCCCCGAGACTCTCCCATTCTCATGATCTCCTCCAGCGCCTACACTGGCTGCCCGTGAGAACTCCGTACAATTCAAGGTCTTGTGTATGTTCATCGGACCATTTTTGCAGGCGGGATTTTGCAGACCAAGCTCTCACTTTACCAGCCCAAGAGATCTCTTAGTTCATCCAATCGGTTTTTGCTGGACGGTCCCCGTTTTTGCTGCTGTCGTGCAGGAGGCAGATCCTTTTCTGTACTGGCCCCTTCCCTGTGGAATGCTCTTCCTTTTCATATTGGGAGCATTCACGTTCTGTCCATCTTTCACAAGCAGTTGAGAACCTTTCTGTTTTAAATGGTTTCTGTTCCTCTCTGATATTTTTCCTGCTAGCGCCTTGATGCCTCCAGGTCTTTGCCGCGCTCTACAAATCCTATTGCATTACTTACATTACTCTGATGAGCCCCTTGTGAGTTGGCCAAAAACCACTTATGATTGCAATTCGGATCTGTCGGGAGTTGGGGTAAATTCAGCATTCCCTTGTGGCAATCACTGCATTGCAAGGCAGAGGTGGATTTCCTCAAGCATTACATTCACCTGAATGTACATCCAAAAGCGAAACAGACATAGACGCACAAATAAACAGACCTTTTACCTGGCAGAGTCCATGACTTGTGTGAGCACAGTCAGCAGTGCACACTCAACACACAGGCAGAGTGAAAGCACATCATCAGGAAAGACACATCGCGATTCCCATGCACCATACCTTAGCACACACTCACACCAATACACACTTGCACATACTACAAGGTTTTCTCATCACACTCTCCACCTATACACAGCCACCTGAGACCGGACCCTCATGTCATCTACCAGACATCTAATGGCAAAATCCCTCAACGGTCTGCAAGGTGAAAAGTCCAACTTTGTGTTCCAGCAGACACACTCCCACCTACACCTCAAACCAATGCGTCCCAGGCATGACACCATTACATTTCAGGAGCCTGCCACAGAAAACACAAGGGCCTTTGAAAAGTAGCAACAGGTGTTAATATGTAAGCACACTGTCTAATCACCCAGAACCATGTTAACCCCTTGTCGTATAAAGGCTCCTGATGGGTTGGGGGCTGCAAGCTGAAATTTCGCGCACAAGCAATGTAGCAATCATCACAACTCACAAGACACACACATGAAAGCCTGACGATGGATTTAGAAGACCTCGCATACAGCCACGAAAAGCCGAGGGTCCAAACGTGACCCAATTTAGTTGCCATCACTTGCACATGATATTAGTGGCACCAGTCCAAGGATGTCCCATAGCTCTGTATAATCAAGAAGGCAGCGAAAGAACATAAACACAGCACTGTGATTGAACATAACATAGACCTGTCCATTGTACACCTGCATGGCAAAGATAATGGAGAAGTGTCAATCTCAGCACAGACTTTACTCACCCTGCCCAATGTAGAAACTTCCAACAACAGATAAGGAAAAGACAGGAATACGTCCTACATGGTCGCATTGACAGCCATGTGAAGAATGATGCCGACATGGGCTAATCAATGTTGTACCTGCATAGCTGTGCCCACAACCATGAGTAAGTCTCATAGACGTGACTCCAGGCATCATACAAACATCACATCCTGCCACATGTACATATGCGCTGGAAATGGCCCTTTAATCAAGAACATTCTTCCTCTCATTGGCAATTGCACCATCTCTTGGCATACAAACTCTACCACATTAGCCACTAATGTCCGGCCTTACTCTTGGATTGAAGGACCACGATCATGCCTGTGTTAACCGCCAGAGACCTACTTCATTGTCAAAATAACCGTCCACATGGCGATCTCACATTCCAGACCACTTAACTATTGAAAAGTTGTCACATCCCCCTAGAACCATTGAAGGCACAAACATGCGCATATGACAGGCCACCTCAGGAAGGCTTGTCAACATACAACATAGAGGACCCATTGCCATGACCTTGCCGGTCCCACAACCATGCTCCACACATTTCCTCAATTGCCTGCCACATGCTGCATACAGTCAGTCATCCCTGCATGCAAAACAATCATTGGATTCTCCATGTTTCTCCTATCTGTACCGGGATCATGTACCGAGTGATCTTGCGATTGCGTGGCACCTGCAAAACTCATTCGACTCCTTCACTGCACAGAATACAGATGTCCAGCATCACAGTGCACAAACAGCACAGTGATCCTTCAGTGAGGGTGGGGATATGTGGTAGAAGGATATGGGGGACCTCCCCCCCCATAAAGAAACGCTGTGAAAATGACCATGGCAATCAGCTGTACCTGATCCTATGGCCAGATCAGATCACCATTCCAATGGCACACTACACATCACCTGAGGGAACATTGAGCACGGGTCAGGGGAAATGCTGCAGAATGGCGCATGCAACCACCGTTGTCATGCCTAGCACAATCCATACAGACAATGCCATGGTAGAATTGCTTGCAAACAAACAAAGGTGTGCCTGTCTCAATGGAAATGTACAGCCCCACAGCGCTCAAGAGTGTAATTAGTGGTTGTGCGCATATTATGTCACATTCTCAACAGCAATGTAAAAACCGAAATCCAGGCTATGTCACTACAATCGTACTTGTGAGGAACTAACGTGAGTCTTTCTGTATGCACTTTCCAACTTTGTTCACCGATGAAGCATCTGCATGTGACAAGGGGCAACTGCTGTCAACATGGTAAGCAGTGATAAGGATGACGGACAGCAGCAGAGCATCCGGTTACATGTGATTTTTTTTTTTTTCGAGAAAAAAACAATGAATTTTTGACGAACCCAAAACATAGAAAAAATAAAATCACGTTTTACTTTCATTGTATGTGGGGGTTCCCCTCCTCCCACAAGCCGCTTTTTTTGTTTTTACACGTTTCTCCCACCCCCAAATCTACTATTGCCATTCACCATTGCATTAATACCCTTTTTAAAAATGCATTATTTTCGTGTTCATTATTTTGGGTTTTTTCAAAATTCATTCTTTGTTTTTTTTTCTCAATAAGATCACTGCATTCCTAACAATCCATGGCCAGTGAGCTGCTGGGAGGGGTCATGAGGAATAGAAGGAGGAAGATGATACCCCTCCTATTGCTGACTAAAAACGTTGTGTTGTGTCATCTGGCCCAAAGTCTTCAACTTGCCCCACCTGCAGAGGAGGAAACCCTGGAGATGCAGGCAGAGGACAGTTTCCCCCTTACTCAGGTACTGGATGTAGATGTGTCATTGATGGGAGACTCCATGCACATTGCTCCTGCAAGTCCCCCCCCTCTCCACCCCTTGCCTCAGCACAGACACATCCCACACCAATGGGCCTACCTGATGCTGCAGTAAGACAAAGAGGAACTCCAAAACAACAGGAACAAAAATGGAGCAAGCTAGAATACACAAAGGTGTTCATGTGTACAAAATTAGTTAACTTTGTAAGTACAACTTATGCTATTTAGATGTTGCCATAAGTGGTGGTTTAATCACATATTTTTACAGATCTATGGTACCTGTATATATATATATTGTAAGTTAAGCCCTGTGATTATTCAGGGTCCCAATGATGCCAAAATCGAAAAAATAAAAGAAAAAGTAAATAAAGTGTACAGCAAATTGTTTTTATTTTTTTTTTAGTGCAAAAGACATATGTCTGAGATTCATGAAATATAGATTCTGGCTTAATATACCACAGATAAATCAAAAAGTAATACAAAAGCTAAATAAAATAGAGCATTTTGCTATTATTTCAACAATTAAACAGTGATTGTAAAAAATCTAAATGTATATTTGAACATAATCATATGGGGAATAGCTAGCAACAGAGAAAATATTGTTGTACAGAAACACCAACAGTAAGTACGAAAACAGTTTAAACATGAAATGGAAAAGCACATCCAATGTAATTTGAAACAATATTAGTCCCAAGAGGGATCTATGTGTTTGCAAAACAGAAAATACAGCTGAATTGGCTGACTGTCCCTAGCTAATCCGTGAAGTTAAGCCATCATCATGTGCATATTGATGCAAGAAAAAACAATTGCAACTTATTGTGGACATCAATACATCATTATAAACATGAATAAATAATTCTAAAAAGTCCTGGTAGAAGATACCAGTTTAAGGCGGATGTAGGGGAGCCTACGCCCTCTGCTTGCCTGAGTTGAAAGAAAGCCAGGTTGTGCCGACAATTGGAGACCAGGAGAGGCAGTCCGAGCAGCCCATTGAGGTTTGTGATTCCATGCGGCATTAGGTGGCCAGACTCGACGCCGACATGGACATCAGGTTTGAGACTACCATGAGAGTGAGGAATACAGGACCAGATTATACAGCACAAAAGGCTCAAACAGGATCGTATCTGCATGGACACTGATGGCAGATCAGGCCTGTGGCACACCGGTTCGTGTGCCACAGAATACCTGCAGGGGGGTTGGTTGCTGGAGTGCCACTCAGTCAGAAGACACCCAAGCCTCCAAGGGAGAAGGCACTCAGGCTGCCTAGGCATCCCAGGCTGAGGTGACAACCAAACTATGAAAGGGCAGGCACAAGAAATAGCCACCACCACCATCCACCTCTGATTCCCTTCCTTTTCCGTGTATTTCTCCTCCTCTTCCTCCACATCTTGCCCCACCTGCTGCTACTGCCTGAACCACAGGCAACACAAACATCCATCACAACCGCTCTGCATTCATAACTTACCATCCACTCCACATTGTTCTTGAATTGTACACATTAAAACAATCACACACAAGTCCAGTGTACTGCTGTTCCATTACTTCTGTAGAATCGACTGGTGAATGTGATATGGCATTTATAAATCAACTGTACACAAGTGTTTCTAGGCATCACAAAACAAGGCAGGGGAAGAAGAGGGAGGATAAAAAATGATCATACTAATTCTTGTGTCATTCAGATCACGCAAGTGTAGAGAAGTGCCGATGGGTGCTGGGGGAGAAGTGCAGGAAACTAAATACGTGCATCCATTGACTGGCTCATGACTGCAGAGAGAAGGCACTGTGGGGTTGCAGATACAGACCATAAGTGCTGGGGGAGCCTGGAGGCAGTGCAAGGGCAACTGGACATGCAGGAGCCTGGGCCCGAGTTCAGGGGGTCGCCAGGTGACCAGTGCGTGAAGCAATCAGGACATCAGCAGAGGAGAGGAAGAGAGAAAGCGGAAGTGAAAAGGAAGGTCTTGAGTTGCTTACAGAACCAGAGGTGCTGCTCAAGTTTGAGAGAGGCAGGGAGGCTGTTCCAGAGGGATGCCCCAGCTGAAGAGAAAGATCTGCCCCCAACTCTCCGCTTGGAAAAGCGTCTCACCCTCAGCGAGTTGGAGGTGGATGAGAGGAGAGCTGGAGAAGGGAGATGTTTAGGAAGAGAGAGTTGGAGGTAGTGCGGTCCCAAGCCCCAGACAGCCTTTGTGGATGATGCAAAGGGTCTTGAACTTGATCCTTGCTGCCACAGGGCGCCAGTGAAGAGATTTCAGAGTTGGAGAGGTACGATCCCTGAGCTTGAGGCCAAGGACAAGTCTCGCAGTCCCGTTCTGCATAAGTTGTAGAGGTCAAAGAGTAGAAACAGGCAGTTTTAGAAAGAGGTTGTTGCAGTAGTACAGCCTAAAGAGGATCAGAACTGGAGACAATGAGCTTCTGGGGGAAAGTGAGGAAAGGAGACTACCTCAGAGGAGGTGCAGCTGATAGTTTGACTTGTTAGTGTGGGATGAATTGACCCACTCTGCTGTGCCATGCGGCATCACCCTGCCAGTTATGGGGAAAGAAACAGCAACAATGGCGGCAAAACCCTTGTGCACGCCAAAAACCTACAAAACCCTACCAAAACCGTGTGCTTCAGCACACAACAAGAGGGATGCACAACCTGCCACCTATGGTGCATGTGCGGTGGAATAGAATACACCGTGCAGAAATGTGTGAGTGGGTCCCATGACCAGCAAACAGAGTGCAGACAGAGAAGCAGCACTTTGCAAAGGAAACCCCAAAAGGTACCTACAAATGTCAGTTGCTTTGTTGCTAAAAACTCCAAAATGCCTAAACATATCACTTTCAACATTCACAATCTTGCCTGGTGCTAAAATGCATGTGTCAATTGAAACATTGTGAAACATACAAAGTCTGAAAACTGACGGTCTCTATGCCAAAATCTGGGTGCAGTACCTGGGGCTGCCTGAATGACAGCTGTCAGAGGAGACAGATGAAACTTTAAAAGTGAGCTAGAATTCAAAAGCCTGCTGGATTAGCAAACAGAAAAAGGATTGTTGCCAATAAGGAATATAGATTTTAGTTGTGTTTTTGATTCCACAGATTTTAAGGCCACAAAATAAATGTATTTGTATGTGATGCAACAAATGTGGCTTTTGCTAGGTTTAAAAGTTAATCAGCTTGGCTGAAGCTGCAACAAAAAAGAAACTGGAAAAGCAGGTTCTTCTCCCAGAAGGGGGGCCTTCCTCTCAGCAGAAACTCACAGGGAGGTGTTAATTGCAGGTTAGAGCAGAATCTTGTCTACAGAAGGCAAAGGAACAATGACAAAGTTACAGCCCAGGAAATTGGAAGTATGAAAATGGGTCGTAAATGGCCTCTGGAAGGAACAAGCCAGGAGGGGGGATGCCTTGGACTGCAGGGAGACAAAAAGAGGCGGAGCCAAGCGACCATCTGTTGCTAAACATGAACAAAGAACACATTTTAAAAGACTTATAACTTGCTATTCAAAATGGTGAAAAATATAAAAATGACAGTTAGTTTAATTTCTGGCTGCACGTGTGAAGAGGCGGCAGAACTGAGTGACATGTTCTGGACAGGAATGGCAAGATATGTGATTTTATGCAAAATGTATTACTGTTAGAATTGTGAAACTGTGCACGCCTATCCCCATGTTAAACACGCACATTTGTGTAAAGTTGCATAACATTTGGAAGCAGTGTGCATAGCGAAAAGTACAAAATTCTGTAGGAAGTTAAAACAAGATCCTTAAGCTGCGAGATTTTGATGAAAAGATGCTACACAAAATATGGCATTGTTGTGTGTGATTTATATAAAGGTGACTAATGTAGAAATGTGTGTTTAGTGTAAAATCCGATTTTGAGACCAGTGGCTAAAGGGAGGTCTGAGGACTGTAAAGCAAATCATAAAATAGCCGGCCTTGATCCAATCACCCCAAATGCAAGGCGGAGATGAAGTGTGGACCCTATCCCAGCTTAAAGGGGCAAGCTTAGCCGGCCCACACACCCACTTTATGAGCATAAATAGAGACCGCTGACAGCACATAAAGACAGACCGATCCATTCACTTTCCTGATGTTGGCGGAGTGCCCTGCTGCTGAAATCTAGATCTTCCTTGTTCCAGACTCCAAAACTTGCCAAAGCAAAGGCCCATGCGTAGCTGAACCATTCTCAGCTAGGCCTTAAACTCTAGAACAGAACCCCAAAAACCTAGGGGAAGCATCATAATGCAGCCGGGCGTGCTGTTAATGCTTGCCTGGTGAATTGAAATATCCTCCGAACCAAGAAGGGCAGATTATGGCCAGTCCTGTGCCGTGCTGTGACCAGAGGGCCTTGCTGACCTTGTCCAGTCCGATGTGCCCAGCTGTCCAGCCCTGATAAATCAAATTCAATGGTCCAGAATCCTGACGGTCCAGAATTGTGACGGTCCAAAATCTTAAATCCATTTTGTTTTGTAAGTATTGACAGGAAGCTAGAAACTGTTGATTCCCGTGCATTATCTTGTCCCCTCCTAACCTCTGAACTAGCCTTACTTCCATAATCAGTAACATTGTCTAAATCCATAGTGAATTCTTATTCTGTCTATCTGTAAAAGCGTCCTTTTCCTAGTCATTTTGTCAACATTGATCTATTTATTTCATTCGAGTGACCAGCCTAGCGTTCCAAGGTGGACAGCGAGGAACCAGGACTGAAACGCGAATCACTCCTGACTCTTACCTGTGCCGTCCTGGTGGCTTAGCTTGGATGCTCTAGTCCACTGTCAATATTTTCTGATTTTAAAACTGAAGCCTCTTTCCATTCTCGCGCCTATATTTTTGAAAAACGACCTTTACTAAAACCTTTATAACTCCCTCAGGTTTTTTTTGTGATAGAAACGAAATTTCACCTCCTACTTGTACCTAACATCCATAGCTATCCGTAGAACCCAAAACCGCATTTCAAAACACTGTGATTCACCCTTTATCACGAATATCGCGCACAGAAAAGTTTGCCGCAAATTCCCATTTTGAGAAATTTTTACACTTGTGAAATAGCTTCCATTTGTTTCCGACCTGGACTTTAAGATTTCAATTGTTTTCTTTGGACTAAATCATTGCTGATGATTGTGTGCAATTGTTCAATGTGGCTCCCGAAGGAATTGATATTAATTTAAGCACTTTTCCTCACATTTAGAGTTCTTGCTCAGCCACTTCAAAAGTCATCCTGATAGTTGAAAAGCCCACTTCGTTTTTCTCTTTCTGTGTAAGGGGGGGAAGTGGGACACTGTTTGATCTGTACTATTCCTGAATACCTGCTCTCCCCTTCCATCTCTTTGCATTGCCTATTGGGGGTTGAGGGGTGTTGCAGCGGGAACCTCTAACCATAGTGCTATCTGATCTGAACAACACAAGTATTATTTCTGTGCTGCATTTGTTTTGCTCATTACTTATTTCTAGTGTATTAAAGATATTATTCTGTGTTCTGTCCCCCATTGGTGATTGTTGTTTACCTATTAATATCTATATTGTGATTTTTATCTTAAATAATACCTTTTACAAACCAGCCTGATTCCTGGTCCAGCGTGACCCAGGGTATTTTTAAGTAAGGGGTGTGATACGAGTGGTACATCTTTAAAATAATTGAATCCATGTATCAAATAAGTTTTCCATTGTGCTGGACACTAGGCCGAGAGCAGAGTGTATCGCCTGATTGAAATCCGCAACATTAGAGACGTCGGAGATGTGAGGAGAGAAGGAGAGGGTGGAGTCGAAGATGACACTAATATTCCTAGCCACAGAGGTAGGAAGAAGAGGGCCCAGATGGGGAGGCCAGAGAGAGAGAGGAAGGAGGGAGCTGGTGTTCCGATGAGAATCTGTCTTGCTGGCATTAAGGCAGAGGTGATTAGTGGCACACCATTCCTGAATTGTGGCCAGACTGTTTGGTATGAGAGAAGGGAAAGAGGCGGCTGAGGGGAGCCTGAAAGAGAGCTGGGTGTCATCTGCATAACACTGAAAGTTGGAGCAGAAAGTAACAATGTGGTGGGCAAGAGGTGCCAGGTAGTGGTTGAAACACTAGGGAGAGGGGTTAGAGCCCTGGGGAACACCACATGTAGACAGAGGGATAGAGAGGAAAGACCCCAGTTGGACCTGATAGGGTCGGTCAGTGAGAAAGGAGATCAACCAGGCCAGGGCCTGATCAGTGATACGTAGGTTATCATGGATCCGATCGAGCAGGATTGCATGGTTGACTGTATTAAGAGCAGAAGAAAGATCATGGAGAATGAGGACAGAAAGAAGGTTAGAGTCAAGTTTAGAGAGCGGGTCTTCACAGGTGTTCAGGAGAGCAGTTTCTGTGCTTCTGGCAGCTCTGAAGCCAGACATGGTGGTTGTGGAGACAACCAACAGATTCAGTGTGCAGGTTAAGCTGGGCGATGGCCAGATTTTCCAAGAGTCCACCAGGAAAGGAGTGATGGAGATCAGGAGCGATAGTTGGCCGAAGAAGGATCGGCATAGGGTTTCTTTAGAAGGGGTGCACAAGGGAGTTCTTAAGGGGGGAAGGAAAGGTTCCAGTGGCAAAGAAGTGATTGCAGAAATCGTCCAAGGGTGGAGCAATGTTGTGAATGTGGTCCTTGATGGTTCTGGATGAGCAGGGGAGAACCGGCTTTGATGAGGTTTTCATAGATCAGACTTGTCTAGAAACATTGTCTGGGGTGAACAAGGAAAAGGAAGAGGAGAGAAGGCCGCAGTGGATGAGGGGGAGAAGGAGGTGGGAGAGGAAGGGAGGGTGGACAGGATGTCTTGAGTTTTATTGATGAAATGAGAAGCCAAGGCCATGCAGAGGGCCTGGGAGGGAACAGGAGAGGTAGAGAATGCATCAGGATTGGGCAGCTCCTTGCAGTTTTTGAAGAGCTTGGCTGAGTTGTTAGATGCCACAGAAACGTGGGCCTGATTGTGGGCTCTCTTCTTAGCGAGGACGGAGAGTCTGTATTGCCTTTGGAGCAGGCAGCAGGCCAGTTTGTCAGGGGGTGCGTCTGATGTCCTCTACTTCCTCTCAGCCATCCTACCCTTGCGTTTAAGAGTGAGAAGGTTGGAATCGTACCAAGAGTTGCACTTGGATTTGGGCTTCAAACAGATCCTCATGATGGGCAAGGACATTAGGAGTGTTGGAGATAGAGTGATGAAGGTTGGATAGGGCTCTGTCAGGGTGAGTCAGCCAAAGGTGCAGAAGGAGGAGCAAAGTAGTGGCAAAAATCTCAACTGAAACGCTTCATGGGTCGGATGATCGAGAAGGTAGATGCCAGTGCTGAAGTCAGCTTGACCTGATGGGTGGAGAGAGCGAGGTGGGGGGGGAGGTGAATGTGATCACTCCAGGAGAGAGGAGTGGCGAGAGGGTTAGAGAAGGAGGAGTTCTGAGGAGATCAGAACATCCAGGGTGTGTCCTGCAGAGTGAGTCGGCCTAGATGGACGAATAGGGAGAGAGAGAGTCACAGAGGTTGCAAAAGAGTCCTAAAGAAGGGCAAGTAACATCCAGGTGGATGTTCAGGTCTCTGAGGAGAAGTTTAGAGGTAGAGGCGAGGAGGGTGGAGGAGAGGTCAGCACACTCAGAGGAAGAGGGCAACCTGACCAGGTGGCCTGTGGATATTCACATACGTTCCATGGACAAATGGCGGCTTGTGCCCCCTTCTTTGCAATGGACATACTCTGGAATTGTTCTTTCTGGTGAATGTGGAAGTCCCGCAATGTCATTGAGTAACTTATGTAATGCCACTGAGGAGCTCCCAGCGATGCCGTGCATTGTGCACATAGATTTTTGAGATTGTATAAAAGGGAGTGAGACCCAGTACAATGCACATCCAATCATGGTAGTCCACAGCTGCCACATTATCACTATGTAACAAAGAATTGAGGAAGATGTGTCCAGAAGACATTCTGAGCTAAAGCTGAGGCCATCAAAGGCCACTGGCTCAACATCCACCAGAGCTCATGAGGACGGTGCACAAGGACAAACAACATCACTACCCAGGTACATGCTGGTGATGTGGTGAACCCAGCCCCTGCTGGCTATTTTCTCACAAGTCCCTGAGGTTGAAAAAGAGGGCCAGCAAAGGGGCCTTAAGAGGAGGAAGATCACACCCAGGAGGCAAGAGGGAGTGGAGGGATGGCCAACAGGGAGAAGGTGCTGGCATCTCAACCCAACCACCCATGGTCCTGTCAGCTGCAGGGGGTGAGCCCTTCACCTCCAGCCACCACTAATAACCAAGAAGTGTCACATACTAGTGGTCATATGCCTCCTTCACTAGCCTCATGGCTGCGTAACCCCAATTTGTCTTCCTAGGAGGTGATACAAGTGCCTCTTGAGTCGCAGCTCAGCCCAAACTGAGGTGGCAGTATTTATTTGTATTTTTTATATTTATACAGCGCACAAACAGCCCACCGGCATTGTGGGGCTGTTACAATGGTAAATTGGCTCCTTAGTTACAGTACATACAAATTACAGTACAGACAAAGAGTATTAAGATATAACAGTGGGTGAATTGGTTACAGTGGTACACAGGAATTAGTTACAGTGGTGCATGACATTACATGTGAAGTGTACACAGTTCATTTGGTTACAGGGAACATGAGTAAAAAAGGCGTGAGGCACAAAAGCAGGGGTGCAAAGGTTAGTTAAACAGCCAGGTTTTGAGTGTTTTGTGGAATGCAGGGTGTGTGGGTTCGTTTCTGATAGTGGGTGGCAGGGGATTCCATTGTCTGGCAGCAATGAAAGGGAAGCTAGCACCACCTGCTTTGACTAGTTTGAGAGATTCTGAGTCGGTTGGAGTATGATGTTCTAGTGGGTCTGGAAGAGGCCGTTCTCAGCATGGGAAGGTCAGCATGCTAGGGGCATTCCAGCATCAAGGCGGGGAGGTTAAAAAGCACTGGGATGGCCTCAGGCGCCTCGCTGGACAAAAGGCACAGAAATTACTTTGGGCAGTGTCCCAGATATCAATGCCGGGCCATGTGAGGTCCCGCTGCAGCTCTCTGGAGCCCTGGGTACACCAGAGGATCAGCCCTTTGGAATACCAGAGAGTTATTACATTGAAAGCCCCCTTTCCCTTTCTGGCAAGTGCTATTCTGTTTGCCATGCCATGTTGCATTATCCTCATAATCAAAATGTTCACCCGGATCGGGACTCCTATGGTGCTGTCATTGATGTAAGGCATTCTGTTATGCTCAGTGTCATCAGCTTGGGATCACATGAATAATTCCTATGAGAAGCATGGTAGTCTGTTTGTTTTCATACACTTCACCTTCCAAATTATATGTAATGGGAGTGTCGTGCCACCTTGTATTGGCAGGTGGTACATGTGCTGGTGTGCCACCCCACCAAGAATTGCCCGTCAATGGCCCTGTTGCATGTTGTGTACCATTTACATGTATATGTGTCTGTGTCCTATCAATTAGACCATCTTGTCAATAACAGTGGAACATTACAACAACCAGAAATAGTGTACACATGTGTGAATGGTGTCAGTAATAGACATTTCAGGCCAGCATAGGAGCGCATGTATCACAGCTTGCCTCAGTGACTATTGGCACATTCTAATCCACCCCATAGCTGGTAATTAGGAGATAGGACTCGCATGAACCTTGGCTCCGAGTAGGGGGCAACTCACAGCTGGTATGTGTTCTCCTCTATAGCAGGGTTATTGCTGCCTCTGCGCCATCTTGTACACTTGCTTAATCCATCCCCATTATACTGCTCCATTCCCACCGGCATGACACATAATTGCCACACATGCTTTCATAGGGCCATGGCATTCATTTGTTTGGCTAATGGCATCTCGCCTGAGAAGGAGAAAGAAGTTGTTGCATATACAGTTATTGAGCAATGCAGTTTATCAGTCCTACATGGACTCAATGTACCATGTGCAAGGTGACATGCCCAAAGGTGTCAATGTGTGGTGGATTCAGCATGCTCATGGCTCTGATGTGACCTGATCTAACTTGCAGATCCACATGTCAATTTGTTAATTGATTAAAGTGGTCAAGGTTGTTAGAACATTGATGTAGGTTTAGAAACATTTTAAGGATTTTCTAATATCAAGTGCAAATTTGGCTGTTTATTAAATCAGGTGTAGCAAATACTTATTTCTACAAATGATATAAACATATATGAACATTCTTACGAATCGTGATTGATTAATCGAATGTCGAATTTTAGTGCTGCTCACATTGCCGTTTGAATTGCAAAGTTAAGCAAACTAGTGCGCTTATTTCTCTGTTTTTATTGAACTTTTTTTCAAAAAGAGTGCAATTATCAATGTTTTTTGTAGTGTTTAAATTCTCCATTTCACATAAAATAAATGTATTGGAAGATTAGAAATAATTTTCAATTTCATTGGGTGTATATGTGGTTCTCGATCTGCAGTGTGCCTCAATGTACTCTATCTTGGCTCAGTATTGTCTGAATAATTCGAACATTATGACTTTTCTCTTTGCATACTGGGCCTCATTACAACAGTTGCGATCCAGAAACAAGGGTGGCGGTATTAATACCGGCACCCTGGTTTCCGGACTGCCACATTCCAAGTCTGCCTGCCGGAGCCGCTGCGCCCAACAGGGCTGAACCTGCCGGGCGCAGTGGCCACGGTAGGCAGAGCCGTCACGAAAGCACCAGCACCATTGGCAACGGTTCCGGTGCTTCCGTGAACCCATTGGACTCCACGGGAATAGGGAACAATATTTTCCAGCACCTAGCTTGCCGGTCCGACAGGATTTGTAATGTCCCAGTGGCACCGGTAAGCTAGGTAAAATGTCACAAGTCCGGCGGCAACCCTCTGGTAGCAGAGGCACGGTTGCCGCCGGACTTGTAATGAGGCCCACTGTCTTCAAATCTTTCCTTTTGTTACTTCTCAATCTCAATACTGAAAGACATAGATATTGTACATAAATCTAGATCTGATATCAGTACATCCCTTTTCCTCATCCCATTACTTTCGTAGATCTCGAGCTGAGTATTATTTTTGGAAATAAAATGTTCATATTTATATGTAGTACTTAAAAGGAGGTCTGTGTTTATAATGTGTAAGGTATATTTGTGCACCAACTCTGTCTTCATCACAGCCACTAACCATGCCTCACTATTCCTTGGAACAATCCCCAACTACCCAACCTCACCCTTCCTTGTAACAATTCCTAACTCCCTTCCTCACCAACCTTATTCATCACAGTACCCAACTACACAAATTTAGTCTTCCTCATTACAGTCTCCCAATAATCCCACCTTTTTTTCTTGTTCCAGTACACCATTACTAATCCCTTCTTATCTAGTAGACACAAAAAAGAAGAAATACTTTATAAACCTGATGTTGTTTAGTTCAAGAATAGATATTGATAACAAATAGTATGCTATCAGTTATATTATTTGAAAAACAACAGAATTACAGGTGGGAAGGTTTAGCATAACACAACCCTGACATTTTGTGAAAATACTATAGTTATGGGAGAGCAAAGGTGAACATGTTCTGTGCAACCACACCCTGGAAATTCAGTGAAAAAACTTTAGTTGCGGCAACGTTAAGGTGATACAATCTACTGCAATGAAATCCATGAAATGCGGGGGAAAAAAAACTTTAATTGACGTGACGTTAAGGTGATGATTTCATGACCTAAAACCCTTCGGCAGGTGCTGAAGCTGCACATCCATTGCAAAGTTGTTTGGATGTTGGTAGAATTCCCTGTGGCCTGCGGATCATGATTACACCCTCATTTGAAGAACCAGACCCTGAAATGCTACAAGAATGGGGCCAAACAACCAATGATTACTCAGCACGATTCCTCACTTTACTGGTTAAATATGCCAAATCTGTCAGAATGGCAATCTTGAAACATATAGAAGAGATTGAAATAAAATTAAAGGATATTGTAGAAACTGAAGAAGGCAAAAGAATGTGAGAATATCAATTCCAGTTTGGCTTCCCATGAAGAAATAAAGTTAAGGGAACAACGCATGTTTCTTTGAGATAAAGTAGCTTATGAATAGGGACGAGTTTATACTTTTGCCAAGACATTTGATCATCTATGTAAATCACCCCCTCTCTAAAGTTAATACCTCTGTGGATCTGGCCAAAGAAGCATAACCTTCATCCGAGTCAGATATTTGTAGCAGTGAAAATGATGAACCCATCACGAGATACCATTTTTTTTTTGAGGAAATTAGGCTTCTCTGTCAAAATGGAAAAACACAAACGAGTGAAAGGCCGTCGAAGAGGAAGGGTGAAGGAATATATCCACAGGAAGAAACCCCTTGAAGGGAAGTGGGGCAAAGGAAACCCAAATTATATCTCAGGAGAGGCCCACGCACTATGGTCATCAGGGCAAGAAATAAATGGAAGCTCCTATATGCAGATGGTCAATTTATCCAACCACCAGCTAACTAACAAAAACAACTTCTGAAATTGGGTTTACCGTTTTGCCCCTCTACCCATTAAGACTATGTCCAGACCAGATTGGATTTTGAGTTTCATGCGCAGAACAAACAAACAAAATTATTTGCCATGAATCCCAAGAAAGAAAACGGACACGCACCGAGGAAGGGGATGACTAATGTTTTGATATCTGATCTGCCTACTCTAGCGGATTTGGCACATTGACCGGATGACACAACTGAAATGGTTGAAATCAATTCGATCGACTTTGATATTGACCAAAATGGCCAATCAACAGTAAAGTGCAAATCTAGGTTTAACCGGCATCTTGTAACTAGTGGTTGTCTAGAGGCCTTCCAGGATCTGGTCCTAGCAGATTTGTAGAAACTCGGGACTAATATCTTTGGCACATTTCGGGATAACCTGTCCAAAGCACAGCTCCTTAACTTATCCAAACTATGACAATTATCAGAGGTAGTCATTAAACCATTGGATAAGGGCTTCAACATTGTCCTTGTGAATCATCAAGATTATCTGGCTGAAGCAACGAGACAATTAGAAGATCAACGCTCTTATGGTAAACTCAGAGAATCCTTTCAATACCATACAGGATCTAGGCACATTGTTAACCAAATGGAAAAGTATAGGGCTCTAGGGGGAGGAAAAGTTAACATTTTGTCACCAGGTCATCCTGTAGTACCTACCATTTATTTATTGCCTAAGATCCACACATTCCTCCAAAAGCCTCTCAGTAGACCCATCATAACCCTGTCAGGATCATTACTTGAGAACATGCCACAATTTGTTGATGAAACTTTGATCTGTTTTATATACATTAACTTCTAATCTCAAAGACACCAAAGATAATCTTAAGTAGATCAATGAGATGCCTTGGAGGAAGGTGTTATGCTTGCAACTTTGGATGTTGTGTCTTTATATACTTGTCTTTATATACTTCCATTTATCACACTGTAGGAATGCAAAAAAAGTTTAGATACCAAGTCATTTAATTTTTTGAAACATAATGAGATTGGAAATGATAGTTTTTTGTATAAATAACCATGTGTTTCTTTTTAATAGGCATATTATAGGTAATTGAGGGGAACTAGCATGGGCACCACTTTTCTTTGCTCCAACATACACTAACCTCACCATGGGGTTGTGGGAGAATTCTATTGTACGGTCGCATGAAAATGCCTTTTACACTGAGAGTGGTCACATGGCTGTGCTATATTGATGATTTTTTTTCTATAATTTGGAGTGGAAATGAAACAGATTGGTTGAATTGTGTTCAATTGGCCAGACCGAGTCAGGCTTTAGTCGCTGGGAGGGGTCGATGAGTCACGCTCCAGCGGTCTGAGTCGGCGGGTGACGGTCATCTAAGTGGTTCTCTTGGGTGTGTTGATGTGCGATCAAAGAGGCAGCAGTTCTAGGGCTAGATGGGCTGAGCTGTGGTTTAACCCGTGGCTAGAGTCAGTGAGTGGCTCTTGAATGATTTGGTTCGGGTCCCAGCATTAAGCAATCTCTTTGGTCCTAGCAGGTAAAGTGTTTTGGTAGGGCACGATGCAGTGTCAAGCTGGTTGAGATGCTAGCAATAGTTCGGCTGGTTGGAGGAACACAGACACAAGTGCCAGCGCCTTCCCTATTGTTGAAGATGTGGTGAAGAATGAGTGACCAGGTCTTGCAGAACAGGGAGCTTAGGCTGGTCTGGCCCTCCGCTTGCTGCGAGTCCCCCGGAGATGACTCAAGGACTGGATGTTTCCATTCAGGGTCTGCTCCCCTAACGCAGGAGATGTGCTGCAGAGTGGTTGGTCCTGGTCCACAGCACTGGTCACTGCTGATTGATAGACCCCTTCTTTTAAAGGCACAAGTCTCCAAGTGATTGATTGGTCTAAGGCTAGCCTGCTTTAACAGAAAAATCCCTGCTCCAAGCCGCAGTGGACTTTGCCCTGTTGATGTCACCCCCAAAGTGCTTTTCTCCAGAGGAAGTGTGTAAAGACTGGATGGGGTATATGTACCTCTGCTGTCCTATATGGTAGGGTAAAGGCACATAACACCCCAATAAGGCTCTCAATTTGGTACAATGGACGAGCAGCCAGGCTTAAGCTTTCAGGAAGTGATGCAGGCAGGTTATTAAGTACAGTGTTTCCCCAAAGCCCCCACAAAGGAATGTCAACACACTATGTTGGGTGATACAAGTTTCTTTATATAAAATAAGGGTTCAGGAATATATACCCATATAAATAATAATACTTTGTACTTGGAGTACTTATTCACAGAATGGCAAATGTATACACTCTATGTGGTACCACACATTACTTAAATTCAATAATAGGTGCACTAATTTCAGACAGTTTTAAAAAGGCAGGTGGATTCTTAAGCGAGGTGTAACAGCATAGGACAGGGAAGAAAGGCATATTAGCGGCGAACAGTGGCAGAATACATTTTCTGGCTAGATAATTCTGAGTGAGGATCCCCCACCTGGGAAAACTGTAATGGAAAAGTTAGAGTAACTCATCTGTCTTTTACAGCCCAGTCCAATAATGTTCAATTACCTTAAGCTTTCTTTAAAAGGTTCCACAACCCCAAAGTGCCTGAGAGGCCACAGGAGAAAAGGATCCAAGACACTTTAGAACCCCTAGTCGACTCCTGAGGCTAGAAGATGCTCTTCCTTGTCACAATACATTTGGTGTCTTGGCAGTCGAAGTGGCAGAGTTTTCGGTTTCACTCGAGTATTCCCTCTGAGGATGGACCCCATGTGGATGACAGAGCCACTGGGATGCTGAGTCCAAGAACAAAAAGGAACCAAAGTATTTCTGAATTGTAGCAGTTTTGCTCCTCGCAATGCTCTCCTTTGGTTGACTATTTCTCCGACTGTAGAAGTCCTGTGAAGATGAAACTTGCTGTGGGGTCAGGTTTCAGATTCATGCGGTTACCCGACTTTCGATTCTTCGGTGCTGCAGCCGCAGCACGGATGTCTGGACGGCTTCTGGTAACCTGAACTCGACCACTGGAGTGGACCCCAGACCCTCACCAAGTCTGCACCCTCGGGGCATCTTCGTTAGCGTCTTGTGGTGGGAAACCCACAGACAAACCTTCCACTGCTCCCAATGACTCTGGGCTCTGGCCGGAAAAGGTGGTCAGTGATGATGGCAAGGATGTCCTTTGAAATGTTCTTAGGCAGTTTGTAACTTTCGCAGCTACGGGTGTCCAGTAGCACTAAGCCAGGGTACCCCCTCTTCTGGGCGGTAGACAGCAACCGCTTCCAGCGGTCATGAAAAGCACCTCTGGACTCTGGTTGACACCAATGGACTTCTTCGACTCAAGATGTCCGGGCACTCCTCTTCAGGACTCACAAAGACCCTTTCTCTGGACAGGCACACAGGACTGGCTTCCAGGGCACTTCGGGTGAAGAGCAGCAGTTTTACACAATGGTCCCTCACAGCTTGGGGAGAGTTTTCCTTCACAGGTCCTCTCTGGATCAGTCCTTTGGATTACTTAATGAAATTGCAGCAGCAGACTTCTCCTCCAGCTGGGCTTCATAGAATAGCTTCTTCTTGCTAAGCTTCAACTTCAGCTTCTGAACAAATTGATAAGTGAGAGGTCCCCAGATATACACATCTGTCCCTCATTCACTCTGGCAGAGCCAGGCTCATTCAGCCAATCACACAGAAGCGTATTCATGCAGGCAGGCAGCTAATCAGGCTCACTGACATTCAGGCAATTCACTCCACCCAGACACCCATAACAAAGAATGTGGATTGGGGCAAGTACCCTGCCTTTCAGCACACTACACTGCAATCATGTCTGTTTCAGTCAGGGCTCTTTCATTGTGTCACACACCCATAAAACAGACACACATTAACAGAGAATGTGAGTTGACTTCCAACTCCATTCACACATGTCTCACCCATAGGGTGTACCCACAACACACAGTCCCTGGGAAGGCTCCAGTAAGTCTGATGGGAGGCAGCGCCAGAGACATATATGGTGTTTCCACCCAACAGCCATTCAGGAGGAAGGGACAGAATCGAGGCTTCCTAGAACTTTGTGAAACAAGGTAAAGGCTATAGAAACCAAGAGGCCACAGTGGCAATCTTGCCTTTGTGTAGGAATCCATTGATTCCTATGGCAGGGCCTGGGTGTCCCACAATGGAGGATGTAGCTGCCACAAGCCCATACCCAGCTCTGTGGGCAACTGTGAGCAACGTACTAGTGTGAAAACACACACATAAGGGGTACAAGGATGTTCCTCCACCCATGGGTACCATAACGGTATCACATGTGTGTTGCTCACCAAATGGAAAACGTGTAGAGCTGCACTGATAGAGGCCCAGCTGGACCTCAGTGGCAGAAAACCTAGAGAATACGCACATAGACAAGTGGTAGGACAAGGACTAGGAGACCCTGTCCCTCCATAATGCAGTTCCAGCATCGCAAAGTAAAGGGGACAGGGAAGGGAAAGAGAGACAGCAAGAAACATGATGGTGAAAAGCTTCTTCCAGTGACTAGAGCACTACTGCCTATCCTACTCCCACCCATTGTCCTGAAAACAAAGGCCTTTAGACATGCAGCACCCTGGTATGAGGGTTACCAGACATTTGGTCGACCAGACAAATGGTCGAACCAATTTGGTCGAAAACCAAATGGTCGAATTTTTTTTATTTTTCATTTTCACTCCTTTTTTTTTGGGGGGGGGGATCCCTCCCAACCCCCTTTTTTTTCTAAAAAACCCTTTTCTTAAAAAACGAAAACCCGAAAAATAAATATATAATTAAAAAAAAAATTCGACCATTGGTTTTCGACCAAATTGCGTCGACCAAATGTCATTCGACCAGTTTTAATTCGACCAAATGACTGGACACCTGGTATGAGTCTACTCATATGAATGCATGTGCTCCTTTCATATCTGGGCCCTGGACAACTGCTTGCTGTGTGACTGTCTTTGGGAGAAGCAGTTACCGGGTCTTACAAAGGATATGAAAGAGAAGCTCGGTCCTCCGGGTGTCTGTCTTGCCATTTGGCAGGATCAGCCCATCTGACCAATACTTTCACAGCAGAGGACACATATGCGATATGAATTTGGATGTAGCACCATGCCTAAACTCAGGCATAGTTTATTCTTAGAGATTCCCCCGCCACCAGCATGGGGTACCCATGATCATCATAGTTTTGGTGCAGGCTGCATATCTTAAATGCCTCCTGGGGGCCGCAGTGACATGACTGTTGCTGCGGCGATCGAGTGGGCATATTGTGATCTTTGAACCTGCTTTGTGCCATGAACAGAGCAGGTGCTGCGGATCAGGCTACTGATGCAGCAGGGCACAAGTACACTATGCTTTTGGCATGGAGTTGGCAACAGAGGGAGGAGGTCTGGTTAGCAGATTACCCTTTTGGAGAAGAAATCACCTGCATCATTTTATGTATTGATATACATTTTTAAAAAGCCAAGATTTTGCACCCTTGCTAGATGACAATTCCTTAAAGTCCCTTTACATAAAATAGAAGAATAAATATAATTGGTACACAGCAGGGACTGGGGGTGACCTCCCAGCCAACCAAGGGGCTCAGAACGGGATTTTAGCCATATGGAGATGGAGGCTGTCATCTACCCTGACCAGTACCTAGGTAAATGCGCTCCCATGCTCCCCAACGTCACCTTCCCCCCACTCCCTGCCACTTTTCCACATATTTAACTCTCCCCCACCTCCACCCACTTACCTGGCTCTTCCTTGTCCCTAACCAGCGCCAGGAACACTAGTGTTCCCAACGCATCCCTAATGCGGCAATGGCCACCATGGAAAGGGAGAAGGGACTACATGTAGTTCCCTTTTCCCTGATCCATGGTGGCCATTTGTTACTGTATTTTTTTTCAAGTTGTGAAACGGCAAACACACGGTTTCTCAACTTAAAAAAAACTATTAGTATACCAGTACAACATGCCAGGATACTAAGAGCAATAAACCCCTCCAGGTTGGGGTCATTACCAGGGCAGGTAATTCTCCAGGCTAAATGGCCCAGGCCTTACCTGACTCAGTAATGTCTTCGCCTATCAGTGTTTATCACTTAAATATGGTGCATAGATCGAACAAATATTAAATTCACTAGACTGGGTAGGCAAAAGAAGCCTTTAGAGCACCATTCTGCAAATCTTTCGACAGCTTACACAGTAGAGCTTGCTTCTATAAAAATACTTTCAGTTCTATAAAAGAGCCTTAACATGAGGAACTCCCCACCCAGCCATTATGCTCCTTTTCTGGGATACTTCATGATTCTCCTCTGTGGTGCAGGTCTCCATCTTAAAAATTAGTAGATGTGGATGGAGGGAAATCTTGCACTTATTCTACAGCTCTCCCGCTACTCTAATAAACGAAAGCCAGTCCTATATCAGAGTCTTCACCATTATGCACCCCATGGGACAGTGCACAAAAGGAGTAGTTCTTAAAGGCAACATTCAATCTCTCGCCAAACTTTCACAGTAACCCTGGTTTCTACCAAAAGGCCAACCGTATAGCCGTGCCTTCACCATATTGCACCCACCAGCCTTGCTCCTGATTTTCAGAAATAAACAATTCTTATCCTGTGTGTTGCAGGTTACCTTCTTTAACTTGAGCACATATTCTAGATGACGGTTGGGGCAGAAGAATATTACATAATTGTTGTGCTAAGTTTTCAGCTGTTTTGGAGACCATGAATTCACATGGCAAAATAAAAACAGCTAAAAAACAAACTCTTCCTATAAAAAAAAATATTTTGCCTTTAAAATGTCGTTTCGCCTGTAGGTAACATCGTACACCTTTTTCCCAACCATTTTAAGACGTAGCACTGGCCACCAGAAAATGGCAGTTCTTATCATATATGCCATCAACTGTTCTACTAATTTTCAGGGGGATGCCATGCTTCTCTTCTATTCTGAATGCATCTCTTTTTAACACATGCGGATGTTCTAGCTTAGGGTGGAGGCCAAGGCATGCTGCATCCTTTCTTGTGCAAAAAAGAATATTTGTCAATTTTTAGCCAGGCATCATTGAGCATGAAGATGAAGGAACTCTTTTCAGCTCATTACACAGTTGGGCATATTTAGGAGTGTTGACAATCTGTGTTCTAGGTTTGTGATATAGTATCATATCAAAGAACCTGGGCATCTCAAGTGCCACCTAGTGAATGTTTGCGGCAGGGGCGTTGCTAGGGGGGGCTAAGTGGGCTATAGCCCTGGTCTTTTGGTTGTAGCCCCAGATAGAATCTCAGGAGCTACAGCCAAAAGGCTACCTAGCCCCCAGTCCCAACAGTTCTGACATCAGTGTAGCCCCGGGTCTTTTCCAGACCTAGCGACTCCCCTGGTTTGCGGACCATATATTATGCACCGAGTACTGCACTTAACTTCTGTTTCTCAAGTTACTGATCTCTACATTTCTCTGCTTTCGAACAACTCTGTGAGCTGATTCATACACATACACTATAACCTGAACATGACAAATGGACTATGAACCATCCCAAAAGGTCTCAATGTGGCAACTCTCGATTACAGGGTGGCCTCGATGTAAGAAGGAAACAAGATCTGATATGCACATTCATCACATTAATTTAAACCAACAGTGGCCCTATGTCAACTTTGAGGGTGTTGAACAAAGAAGGAATCTGATTTATATAAGAATTATGATGGGAGGCTACCATAATTCTCTATGGGTTGCACACATCAGAAATATATTGAATGAAATTGCAATGCCTGAAATTTGGGCTCAAATTCAGATAGTCAACAAAATTGTAAATAGTGAATCTGACCTATTGCTATTGGGGTTGATTGCAGTTTACTACACTAGCAGAAGTGAAGTTCCATTAGCACAATTTCAATTTCCCAAATCAGCAACAGAATGGTCTTCATACTTTAAGTCCCTGGACTGGTAAATACGGTGCCACAACCATGGGTGAAAGGCTTACGTGTGGTTGTACGCCTGTTTTAGCCCTTCTGGGGATTTTAAAGTGTTTGCCTCTCAGATTGTGGGCGCCCCCATTCACAACACCATATAAAAACAAAGGCAGTAACAGTGGCATATGATTTTGGACCTCCTGTGAATATATTCGATTCCTATGAAACCCACCAGCTTTCAGTAACTGTACGCGGATTTAATGGGTATCCGTGCATGGCAGGAGGCATTTACGCTTCACTTCATAAAGGGGTGTAAAGCGGCATGTAATCGCGGGTCGGTCTGCATTTACATGTTACCTGTGCCGATACCAGACCGAAGTCCAGGTGAGGCCCACAGCCCCTAAAGCTAAAGTATCTGATAAATTAATTGAAAGCGCTCTGCGTGCTTCTGAGTGTTCCCCCTTCCTGCTCTCCTTCCCTGGCCTTATCCCCACCTCCCAACCTGCCCACAAAGCAGCTGATTGGCTCCCCGCCGGAGGCATAACAAACAGCGAGGTACTCGCTGCCCCTGAATGGCCATCCGCCATTCCACATGTTCAGAGGCCAGAGCAAAGTCCAGGTGAGCACCAAGCCCCTAAAATTAATTAAAATATCTGCTCCATTAATTGAAAGCCTTCCGGGCATTTCAGAGTCTTCCCCCCTTCCATCTCTCCTTCCCCGGCCTTATACCAACCTCCCAAACCACCCACAAAGCAGCTGATTGGCTCCCTGCCAGAGACACAACAAACGGAGAGGGACTTGCTGCCCCTGCACGGCCATCCGACATTCCACATGTGCAGAGGCCAGAGCAAAGTCCAGGTGAGCCCCCCAGCCCCTAAAGTTATTCTCCTCGACCCAACGCTACGGCAAAGCAACAGGAAGGCAGTTTACCCACCCAGTACGGGGTCACAGTGGTTAACACTGTCCATCATCAAGCAACAGCTAAAGTGTTCCCCGGTCCCACCCCTATCCATCTTGCTGATTGCCAAAGCATAATTCCACCTGCTAACCAGCAGAAGCAGCTCACCAGAGTGTCCAGAGATACCGAATAAGGAACAGACAGCAGTCAAACGGCGTCAACAGACCAGGTAGTCACAATTACAGTGCCGGATAGTCTGACTGTGCCAGATAGCCTGATTGTGCCAAATAACCTAATTGTACCAGATAGCAGCCTTTCACAGTTAGCCTGATTGTGCCCAATAGCCTCTTTGTGCAAGATAGCAGCATTTCACATTTAGCCTGATTGTGCCAGACAGCCTGATTGTGCCAGACAGCCTAATTGTACCAGATGCCAGCACGTCACATTTAGCTGGATTGTGCCAGGCAGCCGGATTGTGCCAGATATCCTGACTGTGCCAAATAGCCTAATTGTGCCAGAACACAGCATTTCACATTTAGCCTGACCAGGGGTGTAGCTAGGTCTGGAAAAGACCCAGGGCTACACTGATGTCGGAACTGTTGGGACTGGGGGTTAGCTAGCCTTTTGGCTGTAGTTCCTGAGATTCTATCCGGGGCTACAACCAAAAGACCAGGGGCTATAGCCCCCTTAGCCCCCCCCCCTAGCAACGCCTCTGAGCCTGACTGTGCCAGGTAGCCTAACTGTTGCAGATATCCTGATTGTGTCAGATATCCTGACTGTGGCGGATAGTCTGATTGGGCCAAATAACCTAATTGTACCAGATAGCAGCATTTCAAATTTAGCATAACTGTGCCAGATAGCATAACTGTTCCAAATAGCGTAATTGTACCTGACAGCAGCTTTTCACATTCGGCCTCATTCTGACAGATAGCAGCGTTTCACTTTTAGCCTGATTGTGCAGGCTAGCCTAATTTGTGCCAGACATCAGAATTTCACATTTAGTCGGACTGTGCCAGATATCCGCATTTCATTTTCTTTTGGCCTGAACGTAACAGACAGCAGCCTTTCACATTTAGCCTGATTGTGCCAGATAGCGTAATTGTGTCAGTAAGCAGCATTTCACAGTTAGCCTGATTGTGACACATAGCAAATTGCGCCAGATTGCCTGATTATGCCAGATAACCTAATTGTGCAAGATTAACTGATTGGTACAATCAGGATAAATGTTGAGTGTTACTATCTTGAATCAAACAGTAGCATCTAACATTTTTAGTCTGACTGTGCCAGATAGCCCAATGTTTCCAGACAAGCATAATTTGTAAGATGACCGGATTGGGCCAGATAACAGCACTTCAATTTGGTCTAACTCTGCAAAATAGCCCAATTGAACCAGATAACCCAGCTGTGCCAGATAGCCCAACTGTACAAATGCCCTTCTGATTGGTTACTATATCTAAAAATAGACATACCCTTATAGAGATAATGAGAAACCACAACAATAAGCCTTGAGTCCAATAAAGCGCAGGACACCAGAAGACACCCCTAATAAATCGGGTGATAAGACCAGGACCCCCGGGCTACTTCCCCAACAGACTTCTGACCCTCCCCCAGAACCACCCGACATACCTAGCCATAAAACCACCCAATGCTAATCCATTACACCTATTATCACAAACATACGGGAGCCAAGAACCGTCACAATCCAACCAGGAAAGCGTTGCATTTGGAACCATGCCACATAATCAGAACTGCAAAACACACCCCCACAAACACGGTCAACAGAACAAACCTCAAAAGAAGAGAACATTCTCTATACCCAACACCATACCTCGCGACCAACAACTCACCGGAACAAGTCAACTTGGCCAACGTTGTGAGATGAACCAACAACAAAATGGAGCCATGCAGAAAAAAAGAACACACACCCAGAAGGAATATGAACAAAATCGACACCCTCACCCCATTTATCACAAAACCACGAGATCACCTCCACCAACTACAACAAAATATAGTAGAGGACCCTGAAGAAAACAAGAACCCAATTGTTAACCTAGCGGACCTACTCCACATCGACAGACTTGATTGAACCACCATCACACCCTGAGAGCAACATGGAAGCAAACCAATGCAACAATCAAAAGACAAAACCAATATTAAAAGACAAACAAAATCAAGCCCAAAAAATCCATTGTAACCTAATCAACGCAAGGTCAATGTCAGAACACGCCACATAGATATACGACCTGCTCTGCGACAGCGGCATCGACACCCTGTTCATCACAGAAAAATGGTTGGATGATGACTACAAAATCACACTCCACAGCTGCCTAGCCGACAACTTGAAGTGCACACAGTTAAACAGAAAAGGAAAAAACGGCGGCCTGGCAATAGCCTTCAAGGAACACCTGAAAATAAAAGGAGATGAACCACTAAACATCAAAAACTGTGAATCTGTGGTCCTTCACTTGGAGGTAAACCCAAAAACAAACATAAAATTCATACTAATTTGCAGACCTCCAACATAGGACAACTTCATAGAAGCAATTACCAACATAGCCATCCAACATGAACATCTGATAATCCTCATACTTCAACATCTGGTTTGAAGAAGAAAACACACACTCAAAAAAATTGCTAACCGAACAACTAAAAGCCATGAACTATGACAATTGGTCCAAGGTACAACACACACAGCAGGACACACACTTGACGCAATCTTCGCAAACAAAAATCTTATTGCCCACACACCACTAATACAGATACTCTGGAGCGACCACCTCATCATCCTGTTTGTGATCGTGCTACCAAATAAAGCAGCCAAGCAGCACGATAAACTCCCAACTATCACAAAAAGAAACTGGAAAGCCGTCTAAAACAAGCAACTTAATAGAACAACTTGAACTCACAAAACCAACTACCACTAGCCTGGACGAAGCTGACCTTGACGGAAAGACAGAGCTACTTCACAAATGGATTGCTAAAACAATTGATGGCATCTGTGCTGAAAAACCTTTCACCCCGTCACGAAAGAGAGCAATGGCAAAATGGTTTTCCCCTATGTTCAACACCATGAAGAAGAACAAGAAACTCAAACTGGAATGGAGAAAAAGAATAGGACCAAACAAAGAGAGCACATACTCTTACATCCCATCCCCTTTCCTCCATGCTGCATGGGCATCCCTCGCGAGGGGCGGGAGATGGAACCTTTTTCACCAGAAAAATCTTCTTCCCCTCTAAATTTAGATGCACGAGAAGGCACGGCTCTGTGATGAGCATGCGCAGCCCTGACTCTGCCCTCTGGCACCTCACCTCAGTCCCCTTTTCCGCGCCGACTGGAATGGGCTGAATTCACCAGCGCTCCTGAGTTTGACTTCGGCCATGTAATTCCACGCGTGGATTATTCCTCTATCTTTTGTCTTTTGTCTTTTTTCAATAGGTACTCGGTCCTCAGATGCCACAGCTCCTCCCCGAAGCATGTCGACTTTGACAGGGTTCAGCAGGTGCCCATACTGCAACAGGCCTTTTCCAACTTCAGACTCCCACGCCCTCTGCCTACGTTGCCTTGGCCCAGACCACGGTCGGCAAGCCTGTTTGGCATACGGCTCGCTGTCCTCGTAATCGCTGAAGAACAGACTAGCCAGGTAGGTAGAGGGAGCTTTTTCAGCTGTCTCCCTCTGAGGACCTCAAGAGTTTCTTGAGATGTTCCAGGCCAGAGGTAGGGCCTATATTTTCATCCGCACTCTGCAAGGGAGACTCCTCCCCACGGACTCTCCTACGCGGGAGGGACCGGTCAGGTCCTTATACCAACTCGCGCACCAAGGCTGTCAGTTACTAGCCTTCGGGCTGAGGGGTCCTCCGATCCTCACAGTGCCAGGGTTGAGGGGCGGCTAGGCTCTATTACCGGGGTTGTGCCCGAGGGGCTCCGCTCTTGTACCGGCATCATGGCCGAGGGTCTATGCCCTGTTACCGGCAGCTCGTCCGAGGGGGCGCCTGAACGCAGCTCTAACGACCCTCGGGTCGAGGTTGATACACTTACCAGGCACAGGCCCGAGGAGCGGGGCAAGTCACACGCTGCTCACATAAGACTTGGCAGGGGCTCGCACCAACGAGCCAAGCAACACATCGCAGTCACGTGGTAGGCAGCTCAAAAAAATGGCCGACAGGCCAGAAAAGGACACCCGTTCCACGCCTCTGCAAGACTTCGGCGAAGAACGAGTATCGAGGTGGGACTTGCATCAACCAGGTACGTGGCCTACGGCCTACCCTTCTTATGCGCCAGGCTGTTTTCCCTTGCGTCCGTATGTACAGGGTAGGCAGCGGCCTCAGTTACCTCTAGTTACTCCTTCAGTGCCCTCCTCCTTCTCCTCCTTCTCTTCAGCCAGCGAGGACCAGATCTTTGAGAGGTTCCTCAGCCTCCTGAAGTCTCCAGATATGGGGGCTATCATCAAGGACGCAGTCAGGGAAGTCCTTCCCGCCATGCTAGCGGCACCACAGACTCCTCCGCCGACCCCTCTGGCACCGGCACAGCCGCCTCCTCCGGCTCCTCAGCCTACTCCACAGGCGTTTCCATATCAGCCTCCTCTTCCTCAGCCTCTGACAGTGGTCCCCATGCCCCAGGCTCCAGCTCTGGATACTCCTCCTTCTCCACAGGATCCCCCACACCCTCAGGATACTGATGAGGAGGAGGATCCTGACATGCCATCATCGGCCAGGGCCTTCCACAAACGTATCTCGGGCTCAGCGGAATACCTGGGCCTCCCTCAGCCCCAGGTTGAACAGCCGGCAGAGGGCGTCCTCACTGAAGTCCTCACGAGGCGCCCTTCTGCCAGAACAGGGATTCCACTGCAGACCGACCTGGTATCGCTCGCCAAGAAGGGGTGGCTCAAAGCCCACTCTGTCCAGCCAGTCAACCGCCGCCTGGAAGCCAAGTACAGGCAGATGGAGGGGATACACCCTTGCTCTCCTCCCACTGAGCACACTTCTCACTGATCGCTGCAGCATCGCTGTACTCCAAGCCTCAGTCGTCCTCGTCATCTATGGCGCTGTTAGGCAAGGCAGAGAAAACCTTGGAGACATACGGTAAGAAGCTGTATCCCAATGCTTCCTTGCACCTGCGACAGGCCAACGCAGACGCCATGCTGGCAGCCGCTAACCAGAGATTATGGCGGGAAATTGCTGACTTCCTCCCGGAACTCCCCACCCACAGCCAATCACGTTTCAAGGTGGGGCTAGCCGAAGCCAAGCTTGTGGCTCTGGATATCATGGAATCTACTCTAGCACATATTGATACTTCTGGACGTGCCATCTCTATTGCCACGGACATGAGAAGCATGGCCTGGCTCTGGGCAACCAAGTTCAACCCGGATGTCCAGGAACGTGTTCTAGACCTGCCCTTCGAGGGCAGCAACCTCTTTCACTCCAGCACAGACGAAGAGCTGGACAAGAAGAAGAGTAGCTCTCAGACGGCTAAGTCTTTATCCATTCTGACAAAGACCACGCCCAAAGAGTGCTACCAGTATCAGCAACGCTCTGATAAGGGTCGCTCATCTGGAGGCTTCGACGGCTTCCAGGAACAGAGGTCTAGACAGCTGGAACGCTCACCGACCCCTAGTCGGCGCAAGCATCAAAAATGGGGGGCGCAAGGGTTTTTCCAGTCCCCCTCCTCTGCCTCTGCCTCTGAGGGTAGGAAGTCATGACTGACCCATTTGGGTCCACGTGTCACCAATGGGGGGCAGGCTTCCTCTTCACTCACACTTTTGGCGACAGAACTTTGCGGATCCCTCGATCCTGTCAGTAGAAGCCTCGGGGTATCGTCTACCTATTCCTGCCTCTCCTCCCTCCTCTCCCACTCTTCCGCAAGTTGGGACAGCAACTCTATTGGCAGAGATTCAGTCACTTGTCCTGAGCCAGGCCGTGGAAGAAGTCCCAGCCTCAGAGCGGGGATCGGGCTTCTACTCCAGGATCTTTGCCATTCAGAAAATGAACCAGGCTGGCCTGAGAGTTGTACTGGACCTTTACACCCTCAACCTCTCCTTACCTCTCCAGAGGTTCAAGATGGTGATGCCAGCTTTTATTGCGAAGACATCATGCAGGGGAGACTGGATGTGCTCCCTGGATCTGAAGGATGCCTATCTGCATGTCCTGATCTGGCAACCCCATTGGTCTTTCCTCTGGTTCAGGACCCTGGGCTGCCATTTTCAGTACAAGGTCCTCCCTTTTGGCCTCAACTCGGCCCCCAGGGTCTTTACCAGACTCATGAATGCAGTGGCAGCCCTCCTCCGGGCTCAGGGCCTTCATATATACCCCAACCTAAACGACTGGCTAGTCAGGGCTACATCTCAAGAAGCAGTTCACCACTCCTCCCATGCACTGATGAACATGCTACACGACCTGGGCTTTTTGCTCAATCTCAAGAAGTCACAACTTAACCCACAAAGTAGTTGTCCTTCCTGGGCCTCATCTGGGACACATGCTCCAAGAGGGTCTTCCCCTCGGAGGACAAGATCTCGGCCATCAGGTGGGCCACGTCCCACTTCCTGAGCCGGGGCGCTACTTCGGCTTGGTTGTACCAGCATCTGCTGGGCCTTTTTGCATCAGTGCGGTTAGCCATCCCCCACACAAGACTCATGATGAGGAGGATTTAGCTACACTTTGCAGCATCGTGGAACCAGGAGAGGGGCTCTCAGGCTGAAATTATCACAATTCCCCCTCGCTCCACCCATACCTCTATGGTGGTCCAGGGACTGCAACCTGCGGACGGGCAAGCCCTTCCGGCCCCCGTCCCTCAGGTGACGATTTCCACAGACTCCTCCCTAGAGGGCTGGGGAACCACCCTGGAGGACCTCTCAGTCCACGGACTGTGGACCCATCAAGAACAAGAATACCACATCAATTGGCTGGAACTGAACGCCATCTGGTTAGCGCTCAGAGCCTTCCTCCCACATCTGAAGGGAAGAGTTGTCCTCATCCAGACAGACAACTCAACCAGTATGTACTACATCAACAAGCAAGGGGGGGGACTAGGTCCCCTTCCCTGTGCAAACTGGCAATCAACATATGTTAATGGGCCTTGGAGAATGACATCTACCTCACGGCAGTGCACCTTCTGGGGGAATCTAACCTGAAAGCGGACCGGCTCAGCAGGTTGGGAGCAGACAACTACAAGTGGCAGCTGAACGACCTCATTGCACAGGGGATCTTCAACTGTTGGGGCCTCCTCCAGGTGGATTTTTTTGCTGCCAGGCACAACAAGAAGTGCTCCCAGCTCGCCTCCTGGCAGGGGAAGGGCGTAGGTTCCTTGGGCGATGCCTTGTGGATCCAGTGGAACGGCATATCGGCATACGCCTTCCCGCCCACTCCACTGATTCAGGGTACTTTTCAAGTTCAAGGAGTCTTGCCAGCTCACCCTCATTCTGTCCATGGTGGCCAGCCAGGCCTTGGTTCTTGGAGCTGCTCAGCCTCTCGGCGGTCCCTCCAATCCACCTCCCGACAGGCCCAGCACATCTTCTGACACAGCAGGGGGGCAGGGTCATCCACCCCGCCCCCCAGAAGCTGGCCCTCACAGCGTGGTTCCTGAGCAGGTGACGCTCAATCACCTCAACCTATCTCAAGCCAACCTGGAAATCATACAAGGGGCTAGGAGCAAGGCTACTGGACCAGGTTCTGCCACTGGGCTCACTCCAAGGATATCGACCCGCTGGATTGCTCATTGGACGACGTGCTGTCATTCTCAGCTCAGCAACTCTGGCGTGCAGGTGGACACATACCTCTCAGCGATTTTGGCCTACAGGAACTCAGAAGGGGTCTTCTCCTGCTCCGGCCCGATCATCAGGAGACATTTGGCCGGGCTCTTTAGGCTCTACCCACCCATCAGGAAAGCTCACTCCGTGTGGGATTTGAATCTGCTCTTGGGCACCCTTGCGCACAAGCCTTTTGAGCCTATGGTGACTGCAGACATCAGGCTAGTTACCATCAAGACGACCCTGGTAGTCGGCCTCACATTGGCGCGCATGGTCAGTGAGATCCAGGCCCTAGTCGCCTCGGAGCCGTACACCACTTTTCACATGGACAAGGTGGTCCTGCGAACCCATCAGCATTTTTACCTAAGGTGCCATCAGCCTTTTACTCAAACGAGGAGATTGTCCTTCCTACTTTCTTTGCGGACACGAAGGACGAGCCTCAGAGTTCTGCACTGCCTGAATGTCAGACGTGCCCTGAAATTCTACCTGTACAGGACCAAGGGCTCCCACAAGTCAGATGCCCTATTCATCAACTTTGGAGGCACCATGCCGGGCTACCAGGCCTCCAAAGCCTCCATCTCCTGCTGGATGGTCTCAGCCATCAAGGAAGCGTACGAGGGCCAGCATAGACCCCTTCCAGTGAACATGCATGCCCACGTGTTCAGGGCCAAGGCAACGGCCATCGCCTTTCAGCGCCATGTCCCCTGGCAGTTCATAAGCAGGGCGGCCACATGGGCCACTCCCTCGACTTTCTGCAAGCATTACTGTTTGGATGTCAGCTCGAGGTCAGATCGGCTTTCGGACAGGCGGTTCTCCGGAACCTGTTTGCTTAAGGAGGGTCTCCTCTGCATACTGGGGCTACATTCAGTTGTAATCGCCCATGCAGTATGGAGGTAAGGGGAAGGGACGTAAGAGTAATTATAAGTTACACACCATAGTGACTAACGTACTTAGTCCATCGTCCCCTTTCCTCAACACGTCCCACCATCCTCCGCCCTAATAATATGGTGTAATTAGGCAATGGTATCTCTATTGTCAATGTGTCTTTGGGGACTGAGGTGTGGCGCCGGAGGGCGGAGTCAGAGCAGTGCATGCTCCCAGGGCCACGCCCCCAAATTTAGAGGGGAAGATGATTTTTCTTGTGAAAAAGGTTCCGTCTCCCGTCCCTCGTGAGGGACGCCCATGCAGTATGGAGGAAAAGGGACTATGGGCTAAGAGTATGTTAGTCACTACGGTGAGTAACTTATCATTTTCCAATGACGGATCCGATCTTACCAAAAAAGAAATTCAAAAAGCCAAAAAGTAACACTACGACCGCAGAATAATCAAAGCCACCAACACCCAAAAAGAACTGTTCAACATCATAAATGAAATGAGGAACCCACCAGGGTGCAATAACACCCTGTTGCCCTCTCAGAAAATATGCAAAGAACTTGCGGACCATTTAAAAAAATAATCCAGGACATACACCAAATTATACAAAGCAGACCGGCCAACCAAAACACACAACTGATCCCGCCAAACAAGGAACCACAGTATAAACTTGAGAGCTTCCCAGAAATACCAGTAGAAACATTCGGAAAGCTGGTAAAAGTTAGCAATAAAGCAGGATCCCCCATGGACCCCTGCTTCCCACAAGTTTACAAATCCATCATAATTTTGACAAGAACCACAAGCCAGTTGCTCTGAAATCAGACCCTTCATATAATGTATCTTTAAAGAGAGGAAATGTGACTTTTTTTAAAAGTCAAAGCTGGGCATCATTTAACCAGGCCATTTAATACTGCGCCTGAGGCAGGTACTACAGAGGGTAAGAATTTTTTGAATAACAGTAATATGCATATAACATATTATATGCGAAATGATAGCCATGAATAGCTCCCATACATTTTTATTTAGAAATTGTGAATCTACTTCAGATATCCAGTATCCAGTGGACATCTTGAGACATCTCCCTTTCAGTTAAACCAACATCGGATGACAGGCCATTTTTACCATCATACAAGGCCCTACCTCTTAAGAGTAAGAATGGTATTATATGACTAGATATATTTATCAAACATGGATAGCAATCTTACCAGAGCCCCTCTATATATTTTATATCTTTTATTCTATAGGTTGGGAATTACCTGTAGTCTTAATGAACACCTGTGGATCTGTCACAATTCTGGAACCCAGAATTTACCCCGAACTCACACTTGGAATATGAATAGGATGAAGATCAGTGTTCCTTCTAAAAAACTGCAACACACAATTTGTCAGTATAAAACGCAAACCAACTTACTAAGGAGGAGCTGAACAAATTCTTTGGTAATAACTATATTGCCTCTGATCATAAGATTGAATATTGAACAACTCATGTTACATAAAGTATTTTATTAGACTATTGCACTAACACCCTGCAACCTGAGCAACTTGAATCTTTATGTTCTGATCAATCACTAATCATGTTCTATGATTAGCAAGCAAGTGAATATTGAATGTAGAAAAACATTACCCAGAAATCTGAGCACCCAGAAGCTCTCTGCTAATGATATTCTGTAGTTGGCAATCAATTAAATGTAGAAAAATTTACTTTTTTGCTCTTTTTTCTTTCTATTTTGATTGACTGTACAAAATATACCTTGCGGTTATTGAAATAATATTAATATATATCAGTTTGAACTCTTTTTTTAATACTCCCCCTGATGAACAGAGTTTCTCGAAACGTGTTGGGCCATGTGATCATCAGACTTTTATGTGAACTACATGTCAAATTGTGATGCAGATTTATTGTAACAAAGTTTATCAATCAAATGTTATAAATTGAAATCATTAAGACATAAGGAGATAAGGTTTTGTATAAGGGACTAATATTTTTCCTCAACCGTTGGGCTTATTTTTTGACACAGTGATAGTGTGCAGGGGACGGAGTTCCCAAACTGGGAACGTTTTCTCCTTTCAAAAGATGCCAATAAAGCAGCATCCCCCATGGACCCTTGACCCCCAGACATTTACAAATCTATCCTCATACAGGGCGCACCACGGGAACACTACAGAAACCTTTTTAACCTGTCACTCGCAACAGGGAAAGTACTGAGATCGTTCTAATCAGCGCACATCAAACCACTCCTCCGGGACACGGGAGGAGATGGGGAAGACCTCTCCAACTACAGACCGATTTCAAACATTTCCTACCCAGCAAAACTACTAGAGACCTAAGTCTACAAACTAACACAAGAACACATAGAAAAACACCAGTTGCTGGACCAGGCGCAAGTCCGCTATAGACCCACGAGGGCAACAGAAACGGAAATCCTATCGATCTGGGATGACCGAAAGACAAACGCAGACTCTGGGACAAACTCCACCCGAATTCTACTTGACCTCTCTGCATCTTTCTACACAGTCAACCATGACTTTCTCAATCAAAAGATTAGAAGAAATAGGAATAGCAGACTTGGCCTTACTCTGGATAAAATAATTCCTAGCAAGTAGAATGGAAACTGTCTGGATAAAACCCTTCAAATCTGCTCCACGAGACACTGACTGTGGAGTACCACAAGGATCATCCCTATCCCCACTGTTCAACATCTACCTGGCACCACTACTTAATATCATCAAAAAACACAACCTTACATGTGACAACTATGCTGATGATACACAGCTCATCTTTAAAATTGAAGAAACACAAGAACATAATGCTGCGAGAATGTCTCAAAAAACTCTACCACTGGATGAACACAAAAAGCCTAAAACTCAACCCAGGTAAGACTGAAATCATGATTGTATCCAGAAACCTGTAAAATAACACCTATATCCCATGGCCCACAGAACTAGGAACAGCACCCACATCATTGAATAGTAAAAAACCTGGGAATCCTAATGAACAACAGCTAACATTAGAACTAAAAGTAAATGCAATAATCCAATTTCTTTTCCTCATACATTCTGTAAAACGTGTCCTACCAATCCTGTCCTTCGCCCAGAAGACAATGACAATCATCGCCCTCATCATGTCAAGAATTGACTGCACCAACAGCCTCTACCTCGGAAAGCCAGAACACCTACTGATGAAACTGCAACGTATCCCAAACACAGTGGGTAGACTCCTACTCAAACTACCCCGAAGAGACCACATCACCCCAGCGCTAAAAATGTTACACTGGTTTCCAGTCAAAGAACGAATCTGGTTCAAAACAATGTGCATAATGCACAAAGCTATCCACAGCCAAGGAGCAGAATTCATAAAAAAGAAAATAACAATTAACCAAATGACCCGACCACTCGGACCATGCTACGACATCTGCCTTTAACCAAAACCTTACACAAGGAAAAAGCTAGGAGGGTCCTCTTTCTCACACCTGGCAGGTAAAAAAATGTAACTCCCTCCCGAAAGACACCCGAAATACAAAGGGCCACCCAAAATTCAGGCAAATACTGAAAACCTGCCTCGTCGCTACAGAGTGAATCCAGCACCTCCAAGCCAAGCCCCCTTGCTAGGCTAATCCCAAGGGCCAGAGACCGTTGTTAGAGACGGACGAGCTGTAAACACGAACACTTGACATGAGAGAGAGTGCTCAGAACTCATAGGTCAAGGACCACCTCTAGGAACAAAGGGAGACGATGCTAGACAGAACACTCTTACGCAATAGCCTGCGTCCTATCTAGAAAAACAGTAATACTAGCTTGAATCATATCCAGACAAAATTGTGAAAATGTACCTGTCTTAACTTGAAATAACTAACACTAGCTTGCGTCATATCCAGACAGAATTGTGATACTTAGCCAGCGTCATATATAGCCAGAGTTGTAACAATAGCTTGATTCATATCTAGACAAACTGTGAATGTCTGCTTGCATCACACCTAGACAGAATTGTGAATGCCCGCTTAAACCACACCTAGATGGATTGTAAAGATTAGCTCACGTCACATCTAAACTGATTTATGAATGTCAGCTTGCACCACATCTAGACGGAATTGTGAACATTAGCACTGCGTCATATCTAGACAGAATGGTAATAAGAGCCTGCGTCATACCCAGACAGAATTGTGAAGAATGAACCAATGTCACACCTAGTGAGAGTTGTAATACTAGCTTGCATCACATCTAAACAGAATTGTGAAGACTAGTGTTACGTTGCATCCAGACAGAATTGTAAAGATCAGCATTGCGTCACATCTGGACAGAATTGTGAAAATTAGCACTGCATCACGTCTAGACAAAACTGCGAAGATTCTGATAGAATTGTGAAGAATGCCATTGCTTCACATCTAGACTGAATTGTAATACTAGCTCATGTCACAACTATACGAAGGTGGGTAGATAAGCATTGCGTCACAACTAGATAGAATTGTAAAGATTAGCACGTGTCGCATCTATAAAGAATTGTGAAGATTAGCATTACATCACTTCTAGACAGATTTGTAACACTAAGTCACGTCATATCTTCACAGAATTGTGAAGAGTAGCATTGCGTCACATCTAGAGAGAATTGTAATACCAACTTGCGTCAAATTCAGCTAGAACTGTAAAGACTAGCTTGTGCCACATCTAGACGGAATTGTGAATGTCAGCCTGTGTTGCATCTAGCTAGAATTGTAAAGATTAGTAATGCACCACGTCTGGACAGGATTATGAAGATTAGCAAGTGTGGCGTCTAAATAGCAATGCCATTAGCCAACCACACTAAACAACCTCACCTCTTTGCATACACCTTTTACACTCTACACATACACAACCACACCTCCAAAGCAATGCAAACCACACGCACTTCACTAAATCGCAACAACAAAATACAACACACATACCATTGCCTAACACATGACGGCTACCGAACAAAAAGCACACCTGAGCTCAGCGAACGTTGTTAACTGAACTGAGGCTGCCAACCGCACATCACAGCTCTTGCCCTTTTTCTCACTGAACCTCACTAACCCATCACACCCTCTTTCCTTTTCAGATCCACCAGCGGACCACTACAGTGGCGATGGGGCGCGGTATAAATAACCTTTAACATATCATGTGCGCAAACGTGCAGGCTTGTCTGAAATTAATTGAACGTTGAGTAGTAAGGTGATAGAGGAAAGCATTGGTAGTAGGCTGTAGGTGTGTTGGTGATGGAATGACTGTGGTACGATAGAGCACATCTTTTTTTTTTACGTGTTTTTATTGACATTTGTTCAGTTAGATTACATTATTTCCAAGTACCCTCGTTATTGTTTCTGCTCATTTATATGAATTTATATAATAATTCAATAGGATCATGCCAGTATAACAAACACAGCAAAACCAAAGAACAAAACCTAACGACACACATTAACACTCCAAGCACATTGGATTCAAACTCGCATATCACTAATACACACATTAAAAGCTTGGCCATGGGACAACATTCTATTTGATTCCGATCCCTTTACAGATAAGCAAATAAGCAGTGCACAGCAATCGCCCATCAGTGACGATAGAGCACATCATGGTTGTATGTCAAGCTCTTAAGTGTATTTTGTAAACCAGTCCCTAATGATTATAAAATTATGGAAATGTGAGCAGTATGTTCAGTTGTGTTGTGCTTCCATATCTAATTGTGTTCAGCGGGTGGTGGCAGACTATGTAGTCCTCTTCTCTACCTGCAAGTCGGAGGCTCGAGTCACAGCAGGTCTGTTTCTGCCCTGCCTGAATTGAGTACCATTAAATTCGTCAACGGTAACACTTGTTAATTTCAGTGACACAAAATGGGAAACCTCGGGTTGCAAGCACTACACAGAAAGCGAGTCATTCAAGGCTACTGAAGAACGTAATGTTGCGTGAAATGATAGTTTTGTATAAAGGAGCTCATTTCCCTCTGTGGCATAACATACATGAAAGGAGTAAAGGCCTTCCATAAGGCTTTTACCTCTTTCATTTACGTCACGTCACATTTTCATTAATTCGTCTGGTGGAAAGGAGGAGCGGCTCGTAAGTTACGATGCTGCTGCCCCCTTCCTCTCTGCCATACAAAAACCACAGCATTTGCGCCAGCATTGGCTTTCTTGTTGGCGCAAATGCTGTAGATTCCTATGGCGTTCACCTGCTTTTTACACCAGCAGGCAGACTTGATAGAAACCCATTTTTAATGCTGCACCCCATGCGCACATGACAGGCTGCGTTTACTTCATTTGGATCTTGGATTGCAAAAGGGCGGCGTACAAGGGTGTGCGCCACATTTTTCCACTCCTCTTTTGCACTAAGTCTTGCAAATAAGGAACATGCCGTGGCAGGTACATGTTCACCCAAAAGTGGAAGTGTAACCGTCCATGCCACCGAAATTCCGGGAACTCGAAAATGAGCCCCCTTTTGTTCCCTAGATATCGTAGTCATGGAACAGAGTTTGCACTTTCTTTTATTTATGCTTGTCGATTTTAAGTACGATTAGAATCCTTTTACAGTAGCAACACTGAATTATTAATTATACAAAAATGACATGATGTTCTCAGGTTAGTGCACGTTTTACATTTATTTCTGATGAAAGCAGGGAATCTTTTTCGAATGAAGCAAAAAAACAAAACAAATGATGTAGCCTAAAAGGTGATGATGACACAATGACAAACAGAAATTGTTTTACAGAACATTTACATACTGCCTATGCTCCATTGTTCAGAGAAACAAAGCGAACGTGGAAAGAATTTAAATAGATGACCTTGCCTGAATGAAGGAAAGCATTTTATTGAGGCAAGGGCATCTGCGCAGCTAATCATGCGAAGGTTGCAGACTCGTGTTTTGCGTTATGTGAAGGTCAATCCACTCTACGACCTTCGGAGAAATCCAAGGTCTGCAATGTTGTGACATATCGAGTCTTCGAACGCTGTTGTGATTCTCTTCTCTTCCTTTTTCAGGATAAATCGAAAACAATACCCTGCTTCAATCCCAACACTTTATTGCCAGGTAGGTGCTGGTCAGGACTTCGTTTTTTAATTGTATGGATTACATGTGCTGAGCAGACTTTCAAAACGTACCGACATTTGAAGATGCTGGAATCGTGATCTAACTCACTAGATAAAAGGCATGCAGGAATCTAAAATTGAAGAACCGGAATCAGTGACATTCCTGGCTGACTGAAAATGCAATGAAAAAAGAGCTCCTTGCTCCTTGCTCTCCCCTCACCCCCATCAGATATTACTTACATTTCAGAGCAACAAATGCATTAAAAACAAATTCATAAATCCATCAGTAAGAGCAACCCCCTCTTCACAACAAAGGGAGCTCGTGCAATATGTGAAGCACAATATAATTAATGGAATAATCATGGATTGTTATGGTACGTTCTCTAATTCAAGCCTGGGCTTTTCCTCTGGTGAAAAGGATGGGGAGCTCCTAACTGTAAGGCCAAGGAAGTTCCCTTCTCCTGATCAAACGCAGGGCAGATTGGTACACCGAGTCAGGAGTTCTTCCGTTAATGTCATGTTACTTGGAATTGTACAGCACCCCACTCGCCAGGCCCTCAGGAGGATCTGAAACAGAGGAGGAGCAGTAAGCTACAGGGAAGAGAGGGAACATGCAAGCTATCTCGGGAGGATAGCTCAGGGGAAACGTGCTCGCCTTACCACAGGTTCGATCCCCGGGTCCGCGCTTAGAAACATCTGGGTATTAAGCGCATTACAAATAACATATCATATCTTTGCAGTTATGTTGATGCCTGCAAACCGGAAGTACCCTGACCTTGGTGTCTGGGTCTGTTTTAGGCATTGTTTGACCAGCGTAGAGAGATGTTTAATAATAATAAACGGTCTTAAGATTCAAAGAACCACCCACACCTTTTGAAATGGACGCCACCACCTTTTCTTCCTAATGCAGGGCTTGTCTCTTGTTCTCAGTGGCATCGCCTGTTACCTGTATTTTCCACCATTTCTGATTGTCCCGATCCTTGGGTTCTGCACTGATTACTTGGCTCATCATGACTGTGGCCTGCACACAGAACTGCCTTGCTCCTTACTGAGGAAATCGTATAAACTAATAAACCTTAGAAATGGACAGCATGTCTGTCTAGGCCATTTCCTTTTTTTTGTTTAAATATTTTTTAGCCGAAAAGGAAACTGGAGAACTGTACATTAGACTGTGTATGCGAAATTGATAACCATGTTTACCACGCCGTTCCTCACTTCCATTTGTGCATCTCTACTCCACAATGATGCACCCAAATCCAAGAAACCAAACAATTCATGAGTTAAACTCTCCAAATGCACCATAACCTGCAAGCAAGAGTGGGCAAGGGCCAATCCTTGGATTAAGAGAAACAGAAAATGATAATATAATACAGGCAAATATAAGAAATAGAAATTGATAGTCTAATTCAAGCAAATAAGAGGTACAGAAAATAACGTAGCTCATGCAAGATATGCTGCTTTCTCATGGCAAACACCTAGCATTCCAGAATTTCAAGACCATCAAAGCTGATAATTCATAGCGAATGGGATTTAGCATGGAACTCATCTTCTGTATTAGGCACAGCATATCTGACATGAAAGCTCAAGAGTTGCCCTTATAAGCATCCTCACAGGTTTGAGCCTCGTCTGGCTGAGAGAACAGTTGGATTTTGTTTTCATGGGATGCATTTACACATGCCATCTACATTACTGTTGCAAGCTTTTCGAGAGTTGTGAACTTTGCTCGCATCACTACCAAAGCTCTTCTCTTTTGATGACTCACTTGCCTCAGATCAGGTAATGGCATGTTCACTGTAGCGATAGGCATTATCTGTTTGCTTTCTTGCAGCCAAAGCAGTCATCTGGACTCAGACATCTTCTGAGAGCCTAGAATTATACCCAAAACAAGCAGTTTGATTATTGCTGTACCTGCTCCATTCTCCAGAGCTTGCTGCATACTCCTGAAGGGTGGCCGGATCCCTTAATATCCACATGGGGCCTTGCCCTTTCCCTCGATAGACCTGTATACTCTAGCCCTTTGCCATCAGTGAAGGAGGGCTAACCGGTTTCCCTCCTTGACACTAATATGGGGTCCCATTAGGGATTAGATGATCTGTCTACATGCTTGCACACATTCTCTGGATCACTGGGTAATGCAGCATTTATCCCCCCTATCTAAGTCTCCACTCTGTCCAGATGCATGGGTGGAGAAAAAAAATCTAAGTTGGACTGCTTCTTTTCTAGCTTCCTACCAGTTTCCTGAAATACACCGGATGATCCCTTCATGCACCATGCAGAAGCGCACAGTTTTGTCTGGACTTTTAGCTGAATTTTGTTGTTAGCAGAATTTGTTGATGTTAGATACTGTGTGCGACTTGCCTTTGCCAGTGCAAGACACTCCCTGGCTTTTCCTTCAAGGCTACTTTTGGTCCCAGCTTCTGCCAAGTGAAATGCCTGTGTGTTGTGCCAGGAGGAGCCTTGCTAGTGGAACGGCCCAGGAGAAGAAAGTCAACAGTATTCACCTGGACTTGCTCTGCCTCCCTTCTAATGTTTCTTAACATCTAGAATGTGTATTCATTCACAAAAAATATGCATCATAGACAAGTGAGTTCAAGGACAAATCAATAATATATACAGATGAAATGTATTATTCCCCAGTGCACTTTTCATATTGTACTTTTCATACATGAAGAATTCGTCACTAAAAGTCATATCAAATCTCATAAATTAGTCCGAGAAATTAGAAAAATAGAGTTTTTAGAATGAATAGTTACTGTTTGTACTGAATGTACCACAGTCAACTTAAAAATGGATGAGATGCAAAATACATGAATATGCCATATACTAATCAACTTTTTCGTTTTTTTTTTAGACCCCCTTCTCAGGGATTATTGGGTGTATGAAGGGTCCCTCACCATCCCACCTTGCAGTGAAGCCGTCAGTTGGATATTATTTCGGTACCCTTTAACAGTTTCTCAAACCCAGGTAATAGTTAACTTTGAACACATGTTTGTGAGAGAAATGTGTGTGTATTTCAGAAATGGAGAAGAGCAGAGCTAGACATTTAAACCTTGCATTCTCTTTTAAGTAAAGGTTACCGCTTTGAGATCCTTTAACAAAGTAAAGGTCAGGTCGTCCCCTTCAACTCCCCCAACAATGCTATGTTTATCACCCGCAGGATTTGTAAGGCAAACCTTAAGTGCAGTCCATTCAATGAATCTGCGAATAAGTGCGTGCTCTGACTTTGATAAATGGTTAGTGGCCAAACGGCAAAGCTTTTTAGATGTGCATTTTGAAAAGAGACTGGTCTTGGGGATTTCAAAAAGAACATAAAACTCTTATCTGTTGGTACTAAAATAAGAAAGGGGACTGTGTAGTAGCTTGTGCTTTGTAATGCGACACGTTATAACATTTCCCTGGAGAACACTCGCATTCTAAAAGAGGGAAGTCCCTAGATATGTTGTAACCTCTCTGACTCCAGGGTTTGGTCTCTTTTCTGGATATTCTAAACGGGATTAATTTACTTTGGGGAACGTAGGGTTTACACACGGCTGTTGAACATCAGCTTGTTTGGTGCTTATTAAGTGCTTAAACCCACATCTTTCCACAATAATTACCGCATAATTCACAATTTATTCGCTGCAAGCGCAATGGACTGTTTAGGTACACAGCACCTATGTGTAATGTTGTATTTTAGTGTCCACTTCTTCCGAGTGGCAGCTCTGGGGCACAGAATGTCGCAGCAGAATTTTGCACATTTTGACAGATGTGATGCATCCTGAAGCGTTATTTATTAAACCATCTTATGTTGTGTTATTGGGATGTATAATGCTCTACCGGCACTCCTGTGGAGTGGGTTAGGTTAGTTGGGAGAGAGGGAACATGCAAGGTATTTTTACTGTTATTTTGAACGATGCATGCAGACCGAATGTACCCTGTGCTCTGCATATGGGTCTGTTTCTTTGTGTTAGGAGTTCTGTGTTGATAGCACTGAGGCTTCTGTGGGGATCCCTAGTCAATCAGCCCTTTGTGACCAGGGTACTAGGATGCACTGGCCTGGGCGGTGGTGTGTAAGTTGGTTGTAGCGTTGCAGTGTTCTGATGTTTGGTGTCTGTTGCGAGAGCTGTTTAATTGTGGTGTGTGAGTAGCTAATTTGGTGTGCATATTGTTTGGTGGAACATAGAATATGAGCATGCTAGTGTGTCGAGATCGTCAGTGTAACCCTTCATACACATACATGCTAGAATCCACATGCAGTAACACCACACCAATGGGAATCACATAGCAGTTTTTCTCAACATTTTCTGATTTCTCATCACGTTGTATTAGGGTTAGTCCTTGAATGCCTTTCTCATCAGGAGGGTATTTGGCAGTACTTCAGCCTGCATTCACACCACATAAATGTGCTGTACCCATGGCTATTATTGATATTTTAACCCTTTGCCTCAATCGCAAGTTCTTGGACAATAACTATTGTTCCCTTTGTCCTTTTAATGTCTTTCCTGCTGCAATCACACCAATCCTAGTTGACGGTTCATTTGGGACTAGCCTCATGGTGATGGCAGTGACAGAAGGTTCCTTTTACAATCACCTAACATGGGATGCTTCTCAAAGGTCTGTTAAGATATTTGTTGATATATCACTCGTTTCACTGTGGCAATTGCTAATCTAACATACCAGTCTATTCACTCCCACCCTACAATTCTGGGAGATGAAACAGCCTGTGTTTTATGGTAGAATCTCAAATATATTTAAATGGCAAAATCAATCGTGGTCTGCTTACTTTATGCTTGGTTGAGTCGTCACAGTAAGACATATAAACATTGATCAATTGGGGCCCGATTCATGGAAATGTTAGCAGAAATCCTGCAAGGGCCATGAAAGACACTGCCCAAACCTTTTGAGACGGAATGAAAAATGCACACCCCGTGTATTCCTGGCATTTATACTGCAAAATGACGTAATCACGAGTCGTGGCCGGAATGCCCCTAATACGCAAAGCAAAAATGGCCAGAACAGCCACCTTTGCACGCCTCCGCCGGGCACAAATACACACACCCTTCAAACAGTGCATGGGGTCCCCTGCAAGCTGGCCTGCATCTAGGGACCTTGCGCGTGGTCCCCTGTAAATGTATCCGGCACCCCGACAACATGCATATGAAACATGGTAACTCAGTAATTACTCGAGAAATCTCTGTGCAAACCCTTGTAAACCATTCCTGCACCCTGCTAAACTGCGTACATGCACCCCTAAGTTAAATCGGAACCCTGTTTGTGTATACGCACCCCTACATCCGACATGCAACCCCACCTCCATGCTGCAATGCCTACGCGCAAGTGTACTTATGCCTGTCTTCGGGTGGCGGATAGTATGAAGGACTTGCATAGCCATTTCCCGGCCTTGAGGTTGCGCAATCAAAAGCCTGAATATGTCTCGTGCTGCACAGTTGTGGGTGTGTGAGGCACTGCCTGCAGGCCGTCTCTTGGAAATGCCAATTTTTGAGCAAGTTCATCCCCATTTTTGGTGTCCCTCCCCCTTCCCAGCCCTCTGTGCAAGCCACGCCCATGCTCTGCATGGAGTCTTGTGCACGGCCCTTGACGGGGCACAGAGACGTGCCGAGCCTAACTCCACGCAAGTCCAGGAAAAGTACAGCACATTCGTTTCCATGAATCGCCGAACTAAGATTTGCACACAGTTGGGCACTTAAGTACCCTATTTTCCACGCAAATAATTCCATGAATCAGGCCATTCGAATTGACCTGCCTGTGACAATCTAGTTATGAGGTGGCACACATATGCAGTCACACCATATCAATTATTATTTCTTAATAACCATCTTCAATATTACAAAACAAGATGTGCACAATACCAAATACTTCAATGATGGCATTGCTGCATATCGCCCAGTGTTTTCAAATACTTATAAATCACATAACTAATCATCAAGTTTAGAACATTGAATTTTCTCCAGTATCAAAAACAAGTAGTGCTATTGGAGAAAAATTGCACAAAAAAATGACATGTACGCATATTAACATCAGTTTTCCACCTTTTGAATGTGGAGTTGATGATTCATGGCATAAGCATGTAGTTTGTATGTAGACTATGAATGTCATATAATTCTGCAGTTTGAGGTTAGAAAAACAGTGCTATCAAATTAGAATACCATAGGATGTTGGTTTATCCACCAAATCTAGGAAAATAGTTTTAGGATTTCCTAATACAGCAATGAGTACCCCTTTCACTTCCTTTTGCCAATTGGGGCCTATGGGTGCAGAGTCTTTTCCCTACTGTGCACCACCAAGAGAGAGGAGATGTTTTTATTTGGGCATGATTTTCCATCGGAGTGGAATTAGCATGGCCAAACTCCCTTTCACCTCGCCATTCACCTTTTAAATATCTATGGCTTTTACTGGTGACAAATGATCGATCAATTCTCTATTTAGCCTATGAAGCAAGGCGACTGATTCACAGCCTAAAGTTTTTGACTATACCAGTGAATGCTGCAGGATTCCACCTAATTTAGTTATAATTTACCAAACGGTGCAGGGGATTGTTCCTTCTTTTTACACAACACAGAAAAAAACATTTCTGTTCTTTTTTAAACATAATCTGCATCAGCTTTAGAACTGTGAAAGGAGTATATAACTCACACTAGCAAACTACAATATCCTATTCTCATTCTGTTAATGATAATGTGTCGGCCCATTTCCTCTGTGTGCAGAAACATGCTACAATTTCTACAATCAGTCAAATCTCACCTGGCCTGAAATATAGTGAGAAAGCAGTGTTGCATTGTTCTAAAAATACCAAGATATTCAGTTTGGAATGAGTGCAATTAGTGTGAGCCACCTCCACAATCCCTTCCACTGCAAGATTTAGCAGGGCAATGATGCTAAGGAATGTTTCAAATTGCTTTTGGGGACATCTTTATGCTAATATTAAAATATTATTTAAGGTGCATTGTCAAAAGGTGCACACATGAGTTGTCAAAGAACTCAGTCACCCCCCCCCCCCTCTTAGAAATTAAGTCTGCTCCTGGTAAGTGTCATCTCATGGGTAGGGCCCTATTTCCAGGTAATATCCAAGTTCACTCCTGATCCTTGTGGAACAGGTGATATTTATTCTGTGCATCTTTTGATTCCAGAGTGAGATCCGTGCTTGTTTCTATTTTTAAAATTCAAATTATCCCCATACTTTATCATTGGGTATGCCACACTTTTTGATTAGTCAAATATTTCCATTGACTTGATTAATAGACACTCTCATAGCATAAATACCCCCAATCCTCATGAGTTGATAATCATTTCTATACAGACGTCTGGATATTTGGCATGCATGTGTGGCATAGTCTTTCATGAGTTATTCATATTAATAATTTTTAAAAGCTACAATAATTGTGGGCAATTAATATGTTAGAGAGGATTCCCTTGGTCATAAAACATGTGTTTGTTTCAAAGTGATATGTTTGTGCTTTAATAAGCAAAAACTGTTTCAAATGGACGACTAATGTTAATTCAATGGCCTATTATATTTCTGAGCATTGTTAAGTTTAATTTCTTTGGATTGCGAAAACCTGATGCTAGTAGTAATTCAGTTAACAATTAGCCGGAATCTGCTGGCAGAGACTTCTTTTTATTGAGCTTCCATTAGGCGGACCATCTGCTCGTGTTTATTTCCTTAATTGATATCAAAGTTGGCACTTTAAGAGTACCTCAGCCTTTGAAATAGGGTCTGGCTTTACACAGGCTAGGTGGCCAGGTGAACAGTTGGGATTCTTATTAGGTCAACACACTATGAATTTAGACTTTGTGGCGGGTATTCCAATTTATTTATTAGAAATACTCCCAGAAGCTCATGGTATCCCAAGCTCTGGTTCTCTCTAGCTTGGACTATTGTAACAGCCCCTTTCTAAATCTACCTGCCTCTACTCTCCGCCCTCTGCAACTAATCCAGTACAGGACTGCGAGATTGTCCTTGGCCTCAAGCCCTGGGATAGCATCTCTCCAGCTCTGAAATCTCTCCACTGGCTCCCAGTGGACGCAAGGATTAAATTGAAAACCCTCTGCATTGTCCACAAGACTTTCTGGGGCCTGGGTCCAAAATACCTTCAGCTATCCCTCCGCAAATACCTCCCCTCTCAAGCTCTTCGCTCCTCTACCTCCAACTCCCTCAGGGTCAGTCGTTTTTCAAAGAAACAAGCTCGGGGTAGAAATGTCTTTGGCTGGGGCCTCCCCCTGGAACAGCCTCCCTGCCACTCTAAAACTTGAGGAGAACCATCTTCGGTTCCGGAAGCACCTCAAGACCTTCCTCTTTCCTTCTGCGTTGGCTCCCCCTCTCACCTGCTGATCTGTTCACTCTTGGCACCGTGCACCTGGCCACCCTCTGTCCTTTGGGCCCAGGTACCTATCACCCTGCCACCCTCCCGCACTGCCTCCGGGCCACCCCATGCACTGGGGTCTGTATCTGTGCCCATACAGCCCCCCCTTTTTCTTCCTGCACTTATCAGACCTACCCTGTCGGCTGACTTAAACCTAGCACTTGCAAATTGCTGGCTGCATTACCACTGTTTGTTGACTTTATTATTTATTTATTTATCTGTTTCTCCTCTGCTTCGCACTTTCCACTTCTCCCCCCTTCCATGCACTTTTCCCCTCCCCCCTCTCCCATGCACTTGCGCGTTCTCAATGTCACTGGGCCTAGTAAGATCGCTGTATTGCTCTCCCCTGTTCCCTCCCTTGCCTTGTCATGCTCTGAAACACTTGTGTACGAGCGCGATAAAAATAAAATATCAATCAATTAGAAATACGCCCCTGAAACTAGCAAACAAGGCTGGTGCCCACCCATTAATGCAGAAGCCTGCTCGGATGTCCATTTGTTCTTCTGTGAGCTTAATGGGTTTTCATGATGAAAGGCAAACACTGCTTATTAATTGCAAGGCATCTACAGAGACACTTAACCTCCTCACATTGGCACATGTATGCAACACTAACATGAGAAATATGCTTGTCAGAGATTTCACTGGAGAGCTAACCAGCACTGCCCAAGCCAATTCAGAACATCATACCTTTATGTATGCATGAAAAGCGTATTCACTTCTATTGTATTGATGCGCTGTAAGCCATTCTTATCAAACACTTGTCAATTATTTCTCTCCTTTTTATTCAACATATCCTCAATAAGAATCATTTTGCAATTTAAATACTGCCACTAAAATAGAAAGAGGGTAGACTGTGATGTTTCATTTTTTAAAAATACCAACATTTGAGTTTATAAAATGACAAGCGGGTTTGCTTTTATAAATGCAATTACATTTGCAGTTACATTCAGTTACATTTTTGGTCACTTTCAATAATGCAAACTAAGTTTTCTTCTGTGCTTACTAGTATTTCTCACATGCTTCTTTGTGCAACAAAATGTTCAACCTTCCATTTTTGCCTTTGGATTCAGTAATATTCTCGATATACAGCAACATCGCTGCCATTTGTCAGATGCTATCTCTCAATAGAATTATGTCACTACCTGCATCCCGTAAGGTACACCTTGTATGTAGTAATTGAAAGAAACATTTATCAATGAAGTAATTCATTATTCCAACACTGTTTCTCTTTAAATTGAGGCAGGCTCCACGTATCTTAGCATTTTAAACCTCCCTATGATTTGCAGGTGCAGAAAATAGTGCAGGCATGTCTCCCCTGCTCTTGTATATTTACATGATTGAGGATGATAGCTGCCGAACAGTGGTACTGGTGACACTGTGCGCTGTATCTGGGAAATAATGTGAATATATGCCATCTGTACTAGGAAATCTCCTGGTCCTCTTTCATATTAGCACATGGAGATTACTGACCCCGTCAGCTGATTGAGATGTTCGGAATGCAGTCAATAAGTATTGATATTGTAAGGGATTTCAATCAGGCATACACCCAAGTCTCGCCCAGCATGTAGTGCGCAAAGGAAACCCTTAAGTTCAATATTCTGAATGATATACCACTCATATCACACCCTACTCAAAATACCCCCAATCACACTGAACCAGGAATCAGGCTAGTTTGTAAAGGTAAATATTTATTTATGGATTGAGAATTTAAAATACAACATATTTTTAATAGGAAACAACAATCACCAAGGGGTGACAAGGACAATGAATAATATCTTTAATGCACTGGGAATTAGGTAATGAACACAAAAAGAATGCAGCAAAGAAAAGAATACTTTTGGATTGGTTTGGAACAGATAGCAATGTGGTTAGAGGTTCGCCCTGCGACAAGCCTCGATCCACCCATAGGCAATTTAAATAGATGTGAGGAGAGAGTAGGTACTCAGGAATAATACAGACCAAACAGAATATCACCCCCACCTTCCGCCCTTATACACAAGAGAAACACGGATTTGACTTCAACTGTCAGCATGGCTTTGAAACTGGCTGAGCAAAAACGCTAAGTGTGGTCAAAAAGGCTTACATTATTATACATTTCTACGGGAGCTGCTTTGAACAGATGCAAGCAATCAAACGCAATGATTTAATCAAAAGAAAACAATTGGAATCTCAAAGGCAAAGTGGGAAATAATTTAAGGACAATTCACACATGTAAAACTTTTGCATAATGTAAATTTGCTGCAAACTTTTCTATGCAATTTTTGATAAAAACAGGTCAACTACACTGTTTTGCAATGCGGTTTTGGGTTGTGGATGTAGTTAAGGATGTCGGGTATCAGTGGGAGTTGAAATTCTGTTTCTATCTTTAAACCGAGGGAGTTATGGAGGTTTTAGTGGGAGGTGTTATTCGAAAATAGACACGAATTTGAACAAGAACTTCAGTTTAAAACCAGAAATTATGGATTATGCTTTTACTCAATACTAGAGCATGCAGGCTAGACAACCAGTTTGGGGCGAAGTAAGCTCTGAGACTGATTCATGACTTCAGTAACAGATCCCCAGTGCGTTCCCCGGCAGAACCATTCCAAACACTCAAAGTGGGATTTTTGGATCAGAGTTACACAAATAAAAATGACTATGAAAATTGACGCTTTAGAAAATAGACGGAATAAGATAGCACTAAATATTTTGACACTGTCACTGGTAACGAAAGTAAGGATAGTTCAGGTATTAGGGTGGAACAAGATAAGGCAAGGTATACAATAGTTTTCTAGCATCCTGTTAATACTCGCAATCCACTGGGATTTAAGATGCTTGGCCCGTCAAGATTCTGGTCAAACGATCAGGTTTATCAGGGAAGGACAGCACATCAGCTAGGATCAGCTAAGCCGATGACCAGAACTGCATAGGATCTGCCGTTCTTGTTTCTGGATATTTCAGATCAGCAGGATCGCAAGTTCATCAGGCAAGCATTATGGTAGCAAGCCAGATAGTTTCAGGATGCTTCCCCACACGATAGCGCTTCACTGGGTTGTAAGGATTAGTTGAGGATTAATTGAGGATTGAGGCCTAGCTGAAAATGGTTCAGCTTCTGCTTGGCCTGGTGATTGGCATCTGGAAGGATGTTAAAGGCTGGATGTTGAGCGCTGGATCAGAGTGCTTCGCTGGAATAAGAAGAGAGAGTGTGTATGTGTTGTCAGATGTCTCTATTTATCCTTTCAAATGACATCACAAAAATGGTTGTACGGGCCGGCTTAACTAAACTTGCCCCTGTGAACTGGGATTGGATCAGAGCCTCATCGCCGCCTTGCATCTGAGTGAATGGATCAAAGACAGATGATGTCAAGTTCATGGTTTAGTTTTTACAATCCTTAGAAACCTCCCCTAGCCACTAGTATCAAAATCAAATTTTGTCCTAAATATATATTTATACATTTTTAACCTTTACGAAAATCACATACAAGGATAGCATATTTTATGGAGTATCTGTTCATCCAAATCCCACAGCTGTGGGACCTTGTTTCGCCTTTTTGCAGCATTTTGTCCATTTCACCATGAACACATTTTCCAAACTTTCTCCAAATTTCCACAAATATGCATGTTTATCATAGGAATGTGTGTGCAAAGTTTAACAATTCTAGCATAAATGCAGTTCCCATAAAACCACATATATTGCCATTCCTGTTCAGAATATGCTACACAGTTCCACCACGTTTTGAAATATAGGGCCAAAAATTAAAGTAACAAATCTGCCCTTTTTATATTTTCACCCCTTCTGATAGTGAGTTTATAAGTCCCTAAAAAAGTTCATTACATATTCTTAGCAGCAAATGGTCAGCCTTTTGTCTGTCTCTGGAGGCAAGGAGCAGCCCCCACCTTTGGGATTTCCTTCTGCAAGCCTAGTTTACAAACTCTTCACACGTCTGTTTCCTGGCCTGGAGAATCTGCCGTTGTTCAGTCCTTGGTAGCAGACAAAAGTCTGGCCTACCCCACAATTATCATGTGTCAGTGAGCATCTATTGGGATTAATGCCCTCCCCTTGGGTGGAAACCTGTTTTTCAACCTCTTGCAGGCCCAGCCAGCCTAAGTTAATTTTTAATTTCTTGACTTGAAATCCAGCATAAAACGAACTTGTTGCATCAGATGACATGGATAAATTACATTTTTAGGTTTAAACCTGTGGGATCAAAACAACTGAGATCTGTGTTCCTTTCAGCAACAGTCCTTTTTATATTTGCTAATCCGGCAGATCTTTAGTTTTAGACAACTTTAAAGTTTAATCAGATGAGCCCATTTGACAAGGGCTATCACCCAGTTAGCCCAGTGTGGCAGCACACAGATTTTTGACAGGAATTGTCATTGACAGGCAATCCAGTTTTGCTGAGAAAATGTTTTGCTCTTAACATTTCAGGTCTTTGTAAATTCACAGTGCTTCATTAGATTAACTGAATTTTAGCGTCAAGCAAGATTTTGAGTGTTGGAAAGTTTATGTACAGGCATTTTGAAGTTTCAGCAGCAAAGTAAATGTCATTTACAGGCAAATTTTGGAATTTCACTTGCAAAGCGCTGCTTCTCTCTCTGTACTCCATGCTTACTTGTCATGGAGCCCACTGGCACTTTTTCTGCAGCGTGTGCTCTGTTCCACCACACATGCACCATGGGTGGCAGGTTATGCAGCCATCTTTTTGTGTGTTGAAAAAACACGGTTTTGGCATGCACAAGGGTTTTGCCGTCATTTTGCTGTTTCTCTCACCATAGATAGCAAAGTGAGGCCGCATAGTATAGCAGAGCGGGTCAATACATCCCACAAAATTGACTGCATTCTCAAAATTCTGACTTCAATAAAGACAAGTAAACAACAATGCACTTACCAGGCAATATTTCTTTTAAGAAGACACTCCCTTTCTGGGAGGATCTTTTTTAAAAAAATTTAAACTTTTATTTAAAAGATTGTGTTTGACATTACAACAAAAACAACCGAAGTCTGCAACCGAAACAGCGGGCTATGGATTTACATTTAGAGATTCAATGACCACGATATATATACAAAGAAACTCCAATTCTTATCGAGCACTGGGGGAGCATCAAGCTGAGTGGTTTACATTTAACGAGTATTGATATGCATCAAGATGCGGCAAATGAATCCTCATCGTCCATTGCGATTATCTGTGTAGACACGAGGTAACTGCGATATGGGGGCCATATGTCCTTTGGACAACAGTTCATGGGTTGCAGAACAAACCACTGTTCCTCCATATCTGATGTCCATGTAACAGCTTTGTGCCACTGGGGAACCGTTGGACAGTTTGGTCGGAGCCGTAGCAGTAATATACAGCAGATAGCTAGTAAAATGCGCAGACCTGTCAACTTAAGAAGACCACCCCTTATATTTCTAAATTTGTGAAATAAGCAATGGAAGGGGTGGGGTCTAGTTTAGAATTCAGCATAACTGACAGGATATCACATACTCTGATCTAATACTCTATTTTCGGCAGCTCCACAACATATGTATATAATTTGCTTCATCTGTGTAACATCTGGGGAATGAGGGTGGGTGCGCGTGTTAAAAGCGGTGTAGTGGAACCGATGTAATACTTTAAACTGAATTAACCATAACCTCGAGTTAAAGGACACTTCGCGGGTTTGTTGGCATATAGACAACATCTCATCAGTGATGTGTTCCACCACATCTCTTGACCAGAACTCTCTCTAAGTTTGACCAAGGGTTTACAGCCCTGATCCTGCAAAGCCCCGTACAGTTTGGCAACCAATCCCCCAGGGACGGTATCTGGTCTGGTTGTTTCCTTAGATCCTCAACATTGCTCATAGGGTTTGTTGAAGGCAAAATCGCATCTAAGGCACTAGGTAGGACTATACTTTGAACAGTCGCAGACAGAGGGGGCTGGAGGAACCCCTGGATGTCGCCCTTTATTTGCCGACACCTGGCTCTGATGCTTGGGGTCTTCATTTCGGGACATCATTGTTGGCAGTTGGCTGGTATAGTTGGCTGTTAAGCCTCCCTTTGGGTTTTGAAAAGAATGACACTTACACTTTCCAGACGCATCATTTAAACTGGAATTGTGGATGTGATGATGCATCCATTTCATGCATTCTAGCACTTCTTCCTTAAATTTGTTGTTTTGGGTTAGCTTGTGTCTTGAGATGTCGATCAACCGATGTTGCCATTTGGCAGAAGTATCTGCTTCATAGTCAAGATGTTTGTGGATGTGTTCTGACAACGTCTCCAATGCACTGACTTTGGTGTTTACTACAGCTAGCAACACGGTTTGATTCTTAATCGCGTCATGTAACGATTCATATAATTTCGTAAAGGGGATTAAAACTGTCAACGAAGCAGCCAGCACATTAATGTAGATTTGAAGGCTTGCTGTATGTTTCTTTGCACATTGTCCGTATCTATTTAGTGTGGCGTATGGGGGCAGGTAGAGAGTTGTCCAATTTGGAGTCAGACCCTCCATTTAAACGAGCAGTGTCTTTCAGTAGCTAGTCATCTCTAGGTTGTGGAGTTGGACTTGATTTAGAGTTCGACAGGGTGGTTGCTTTGCAGAACCTTGGAGTACTGGTTAACTCGGCAGATTTGTGGGGCAGGATTGTTATCGCTGATTTTATGTTTAAGAAGACGGCTTTCAGGTGAGCCGCTAGCCTAGCCTCGCGTGCAGCAGCATCTACAAAGTGAAATCTCAACGTGCCAGCCCCTGTGTTTCCTTTTCCAAAACTAGCGCATGACAACTGGTGCAAATTTCTTTTACTGTTCTCAAGGATTGGAATATTACAGGTGCTTGGGCACTCAAGATCTTTGCTGCCTGATGAAGAACACGGCTGCAATCCGGTTGTGGTTGAGTTAGAAGCTGTTATAGCACTACAAGTTGCTTTTGACCTGTGGGCAAGTCTTTCGTTAAGACTTTTGTTAATTGGGGAGTGCCGAGGTCTAGCCACTCCAAAGGGGTTGCAAGAAGTGTCGAGCATTTCTGAGGAGGGAGTGTAGCAACTGGCCAGGATTGTAGCTGGTATTTTAGAGCGCGTTCTTTGAACACCGCTAAGTGCAAAACAGTCATTGGCGCAGGTGTTGCTTTCATTTTTTTAAATTATGTCAGCTTCAATGAAGCAGTTTGTACTGGGTTTTGCGGGAAAGGCATTGGAAGGTGCGGCTAGTTGGTCTTGCAGTACTTTGTCATCTTGAGCAGACGGAGAGTGAGATGACACATTCACACATTTACTTGAATCTAATAATTCGGAGTCTGTTAACTCATCGCATGCAATTGGATGTTCAAGTGCAGACAGAGTAAATTGAATGAGTATCGTGGTTAGAACAAATTAGAGTTGCGTCTCGATATCGTACATGTTGGCGACCATCCTGGCATCGTTCAGTGCCTCGCTGTTAGCCTCGTTGTTAGCGTCCAATAAAGCCACGTTGGTGGGAATGCTAACACCCATTCAGATTACATGTTAAGGGGTCGCTTAGGGCCGAGTGAAGCGGGCATAATGCGGCAGAGTTATTGAGTTTAGCAATGCTATCATGCTAACCTTGGATACGAGTCAGATCATTCACCAACGTCTTCCGCTGCTGGAGAAGTAGTTTAGGGCGGGTCAGAGGACCAATGTCTGGCATTTCAGCATTCCGTGGCTGGTGTCCGTTGCAGTCAGAGTAGTTGAGCGAGTTCTCATAGTCGAATGAAGCATATGTCTGAGCAGGGATGCTCCCTGCTCCTCAGTGACTCAAAGACTCCAAGACTCTGCGTGGACTCTGCGTCTGCTCCGCGGACTCCTGGATTTTTTGAAGGGATAGATGAGGTTGAATACAGACCGTCTCATTACACCACAGTACAGCAGACTCCAAGACTCTGCACGGACTGGTATTAAAGGCACCCCTTGAGTGGGAATCAAGGGGAATTGGGTCAGTAAATCAAGTATCTCTATATAAAAATCTGAGTTGTCAATATTGGGACCATTTGTGTTCAGTAATATAATCTCTTGACCCCGTATCTTCCCATACATCAGGACATATCGACCCAGTGGGTCCAGTTGGGCTCTTATATTAGTATATTGAATGGATTTATGAATAAGGATCGTAGCCCCTCGTCTTTAGGTTGAGTATGTAGTAACGCTGTGGGCACCAGGTCCTAGCAAATGCCTCACAACCCTGCAGCAAAGCGTGCAGCTCTTGCAAAAAAATAATCTGTGCTTTGTGCCGTTCAAGATAAAGGTGTAGGCGCTGCCTTGTTATAGGATTCCCCAATCCCCATACATTCCAGCTTACAAAGTGTATCGGGTCAACTCCCATTATGACAAGTTATAGTATATATATAACCAGCAGCTGTTATTATTCCGAAAACATAGTACTTCAGTCACTTCAGAATTGAAGTTGCGATCGAGATTGACAAACATGTCAAACACGTTTTGCAAAATGTTTCCCCAACTCCCTATGCCCTCCCCATCCCTCTCCCAATTAGAGGGATGATTCCCTTATTGTGAACATTCCAACAACATTTGCAACACTGCATGGGGGGGGTTGCGTGCCGACTTACTCCGGTCTGGCGCAGCTGGCTACTATATTAATACTAACATGTACTATACTTCCGGTCATCTGGCCGTCTGGGTAACCTTTGAATATCAAGAAGTATTGAGTTTGTTAAGCAGTATTTTCCAAACCATGACCATTGACTACAGTATTTCTGTCAGGGCTTGCTGGTGAAATCTATTAATTTGCTGGGCCATGTCAGTCACCCTGGGAAGAGTTCATCAACAAACCGCATGGCCTCCTCGGGTAGGATGAAGAAATAAACCTTGCCATTATGCTCAATGCATAGTTTCGCAGGGTAGAGCATGGCATATTTTATGTTATGTTCGCATAGCCTCTTAGTCACCAGAAATGATTTTTGCTACTTTTGCACTGATGCTAAAAAATCCAGGTATAGGTGGACTCTTCTGGAGCCGAGCAGTAGCTCACCCTTGGCCCTCACGGCCCATAGAAGGACATCTCTGTCACGGTAATTGAGGACGTAGGATATTATCGGCCGTGGAGGGGCTCCGGGCTTAGGCTTTGGAGCCAATGTGCTGTGTGCTCGTTCAATGGCAAAATGAGACGTCATCTTCAGGTTGTCCAGCAGCGACATCATCGTATGCTCCACATATTCTTCCATCGAACCATCAACACTATCCTGTAGTATTCCAATAATTCTTAGTTTGTTAGAGTGAGATCTCGCCTCTAGGTCTTCATTCCTTTTTACCAATGGTCTGTACCTGCTTTGAAAGCGCAGAAAAATCAGCTCTTGTGTGGTATTTTCATCTTCAGTCGCACCCACCCTATTCTCGACATCTGCGACGCGGAAATCTGTTTTATCCATCCGGGCTTTGATGGAGCTGATTGTGCCACTCGTATCGTCAAGTTTGGAGTGTAACGTGGTGAACCCCTCATGCATGTATTCCACCATATGTTGTAGCTCGCTGGGCTCCTGATGGTCAGGGCTTGCCCCTGATGGTTCACCAGTACTCTATCCCCCCTTAGATGTAGCCTTGGCGAACATGTTGATGGAGCTCTGTTTCTTTCAGGCCCCCTTCGTCATCACGCTGTGTTGCTGATGGCTTTGCCAAACGCAAAACAGGTCCTGCCACAGAATTTAGGACAAAGGTGTTGTATCAAGACCAGTGGCAGCACTCTCCAACACAGCAACAGCAGGGGGCATCTGAGTAGTGTTGTTCAGTTGCGTTATTAATTCATGCAGTCCTACCCTGCTTTAGTTGCCAGGAAGAATTGACTGTGGCGGGGGGAGGTGTGTCACCCCACAACTATTGATGAACCAACCGCTTATGCAATATAATGATTTGGGGGACTTCAGGGGAGAACTAACTCCTTTAGTGTTGGGCTGCTGCCGCAGTTGAATGGGATCAATCAAAGTTGCGTCGCTGTGCGAAGGTGTTCTGTTAGGACACAAATATCCAAGCCTGGGGCAGAGGATTCCAGTCTAGCACCAGGGGACCAATATAGAATAGAGTGGAATAGAGTGGCGACCGGGAAGCCCCTGTGTCAGCCCCTTTCAGTGCTGTGCAGTTCTAAGAGCCCACAGTATGTGTACAGCCCCTGGGTGCTATCCCTCAGTGTTCCTGTCATGATGTCTACCCCCAGGCATTCAGACCAAGCCCATCAGCCCCGGGAGCAGGCATCTAGACATTTAGTAAAACCTCAGCAGCCCCGGCTAGGGGCTATCTGGGTTCAGTCCTGGCGCCTTAGGCGCCAGGCTCATAGTAGGAATCAGTCCTGGTGCCTAAGGCGCCAGGCTCATAGTCATTACTTACCTCCGGCAGACCATGCTGCAAATGACTCCAATCCAACATGAAGCCTGAAAGGGACTATTTTTCTACAGGGACTATTTTTTACTCGGGTGCGGTTCTAGGGATTTCTTACCTGGGACTACTTTTGAGGCTATTTAAACCACACCCGACCAGCAACACACGCTTCGCGTTATTCTGCATCCAGCAGCGTAACACTCGCCGTGCCTGCAGCCTGCATCCAGTCTTCTGCCACGCCCCCCTCGAATCCGGAGCTTTCCCCGCGTCTTTCCTGCCTCCCCTTGCGCCCGCCCTCGCTCCCTCCCACCATCCCTGATACGCTGCCTTGATTTCGGTGTGTTGCTGCCACCTCGACCTGCACGCCACTTCCATCTGGGCCGTGCAGGTGAGTGGCTGAGCCCCCCAGCCTCCTTAGGCCTTGAATCCACTGCCTGTTACCCCTTTAGATCCCCCAGCCCATCCATACCCCCCAGCGCAGGCCGCGTCTTTCCCCGCGTCTTTCCTGCCTCCCTTGCGCCCGCCCTCGCTCCCTCCCACCATCCCTGATAGGCTGCCTTGATTTCCGTGTGTTGCTCCCACCTCGACCTGCACGCCACTTCCATCCGGGCCGTGCAGGTGAGTGGGTGAGCCCCCCAGCCTCCTTAGGCCTTGAATCCACTGCCTGTTACCCCTTTAGAGCCCCCAGCCCCTCCATATCCCACAGTGCAGGCCGCGTCTTTCCCCGCGTCTTTCCTGCCTCCCCTTGTGCCTGCCCTCGCTCCCTCCCTCCCACCAGCCCTGATAGGCTGCCTTGATTTCCATGTGTTGCTCCCACCTCGACCTGCACCCCACTTCCATCCGGGCCGTGCAGGTGAGTGGGTGAGCCCCCCAGCCTCCTTAGGCCTTGAATCCACTGTCTGTTACCCCTTTAGAGACCCCAGCCCCTCCATATCCCACAGTGCAGGCCGCGTCTTTCCCCGTGTCTGTCCTGCCTCCCCTTGCGCCCGCCCTCGCTCCCTCCCACCATCCCTGATAGGCTGCCTTGATTTCCGTGTGTTGCTGCCACCTCGACCTGCACGCCACTTCCATCTGGGCCGTGCAGGTGAGTGGCTGAGCCCCCCAGCCTCCTTAGGCCTTGAATCCACTGCCTGTTACCCCTTTAGAGCCCCCAGCCCATCCATACCCCCCAGCGCAGGCCGCGTCCTTCCCCGCGTCTTTCCTGCCTCCCTTGTGCCCGCCCTCGCTCCCTCCCACCATCCCTGATAGGCTGCCTTGATTTCCGTGTGTTGCTCCCACCTCGACCTGCACGCCACTTCCATCCGGGTCGTGCAGGTGAGTGGGTGAGCCCCCCAGCCTCCTTAGGCCTTGAATCCACTGTCTGTTACCCCTTTAGAGACCCCAGCCCCTCCATACCCCCCAGCGCAGGCCGCGTCTTTCCCCGTGTCTTTCCTGCCTCCCCTTGTGCCCGCCCTCGCTCCCTCCCTCCCACCAGCCCTGATAGGCTGCCTTGATCCCGACCAGCTTTCCGATTGTTATTTTCCCACCCCCCACCGTGATTGGCCACTTGACAGACAAAACCGAAATCCCCAGGGCAGCCCTCTGCCCGGCAGCCCCCTGCGGCTAAGGGCCCGAAGGCCAAGGGCGGCTCCTACATTGGCGGCTCCAAGATGTGTCTGCAGGTGTCCGCAGGGGACGCCAAGGAAGCCAGACACCAACAAAAACCGTGAGTGTGGCATGGGTGGGGAATAGAGCAATCACTCTACTCCAGAAAACCTCCATCACTCTATCTTACCTACCAATAACATAGACTGCCATAATACTAGCATGTCCACACTTAGATGGAAGTATGAATGTTAGCATGTCCACTCCTAGATAGAATTATGAATGTCAGCATGTCCACTCTTAGATAGAATTGTGAATGTCAGCATGTCCGCTCTTAGATGGAATTGTGAATGTTATCATGTCCACAATTAGATAGAATTGTGAATGTTAGCATGTCCACGCTTAGATGGAATTGTGAATGTTAGCATGTCCACTCTTAGATGGAATTGTGAATATTGGCCTGCGTCGCATCTAGATGGAACTGTGAATGTTAGCATGTCCACACTTAGATGGAATTGTGAATGTTAGCATGTCCACACTTAGATGGAATTGTGAATGTTAGCATGTCCACACTTAGATGGAATTATGAATATCAGCATGTCCACTCGTAGATGGAATTGTGAATATTGGCCTGCGCCGCATCTAGATGGAACTGTGATTGTTAGCATGTCCACACTTAGATGGAATTGTGAATGTTAGCATGTCCACTCTTAGATGGAATTGTGAATATTGGCCTTCGTCGCATCTAGATGGAACTGTGATTGTTAGCACGTGAAAGTTGCATTTAGAAAGTGTGCCCTATAGCCTCTCCGTGAATTTAGAAATGTGCCCAACAGCCTTGCTGGTAAATCGAATTATCGAATTTAGAAGTGTGCCCAAGACCCTCTGTGAAAGTTGCATTTAGAAGTATGCCCAATACACACTCTGGAAAGTTCATTTAGAAGTGTGCCCAATAACCTCGCTGTGAATTTAGTAGTGTTCCCAATAGCTACTTTGTGAAAGTTACATTTAGAAGTGTGCCCAATAGACACTCTGGAAAGTTGCATTTAGAAGTGTGCCCAATAACCTCGCTGTGATTTCAGAAGTGTGCCCAATAGCCTCTCTGTTAAATTGAATTTAGAAGTATTCTCAATAGCCTCTCTGGAAAATTGATTTTAATAGTGCGCCCAGTAGCCTGTCTGTGGAAAATTTGAATTTAGAAATGTGCCCAATAGCCTCGCTATGAAAGTGGCATTTAGAAGTATGCCCAATGCCCTCTGTGAAAGTTGATTATAGAAGCGCATCCAACAGACGCTCTGTAAAAAAAAAATGCATTTAGAAGTGTGCCCAATAGCCTCTGGAGAAAATTGAATTTAGAGCTGCTCCCAATAGCCTTTTGAAAATTGATCATACAAGTGCGCCCAGTAGCCTCTCTGTGGAAAATTGAATTTAAAAGTGTGCCCAATATCCTCTATGAAAGCTGCTTTAGAAGTGTGCCCAATAGCCACGCTGTGAAAGTTGCATTTAGAAGTGTTCCCAATAGCATCAGTGAAAGTTGATTATAGAAGTGTATCCAATAGACACTCTGGAAAGCTGCATTTAGAAGTTTGCCCAATAGCCTCTCTGGAAAATTGAATTTAGAAGTATGCCCAGTAGACGCTCTGTGAAAATTGAATTTAGAAGTGTGCCCAATAAACCTCTCTGTGGAAAATTGTATTTAGAAGTTCGCCCAGTAGCCTTGCTATGGAAAATTGAATTTAGAAGTTCGCCCAGTAGCCTTGCTATGGAAAATTGAATTTAGAAGTTCGCCCAGTACTCTCTCTGGGAAAGTTGCATTTAGAAGTGTGCTCATTGAAAGAGCATATAACCCATCATTCACACCACCACGCTTACTCTCTCCTTACATCACCACTCAACTAGAACACAGAGATACTATGACACCATTCGGTATAACTGTTCTCATACCAACATCCGCCGCTTACTCCACATCATTCTATGTAAACACTGCTGGTATCACACCCCCAGCCAGGCGTTTTCCTCAGGCCTAACGCAGCCACATCCGTTCCGGATAAATCCTGCCAGAACGAACACATTCTCCTGATCTCTAAACCACCACATCTACCGCTAAGAAGCAGCTATTACACAAGTACCGCACGAGCTGCACACATACCCGGTGCTCACACGCACCTTTTTGACTCTCCGTTCTCTCTCTACTGATCTGAACTTCGGTTCCCAAGGGCGTTCAACCTACCAGCGCCTTCAGACCATACCAATGGTATATAAGGCGCTATATAAGTGCAAAATAACATAACATAACTAAAACAAAGAGGAAAGAAAGGGACAAGGTTAGAAAACTAACTTATTTCTATTCCACACCTGATTCTGGATCCATCTTGTCTCCGGACCTTTAAAGAACATAACTTCTGCACGCGCCGCACCTCCAGCTGCAGCGCCGCGCCATACTCACCAGTCTTCACAGCATCCTTCTGGTCGGCGCTGCCGCCATCATTTCTTTGCCGAACTTCGGCACCTAGGAGACAAAAGAAAACCACAAGGTGAGCCGAGGGAACCAACAAATATAATTCTTACCACCATAGACTTACCTGATTTACCACCGGAGGCATCCTTTTGTGACTCTCCATATTTTTACGTGCCGCATCTGTAAAGAGAGACAAAACAACACGTTTTCCTCATGCAACATTTACCGGACAGCGCCGGGTAATACAGACTCTTACCTGCGCGCCACCAGCTGCCACAAGAGCATCTTTTCACGAGCCAGCTGCAAGACAAGAAAGGAAGGGGGGGAACAAGAGTGAACATTGGACATATTGAACTCTATGAACTTAATACTTACTGGTCCTCACCAGGAACCTCAGAGTCACTACTCTCTGGAACTCTCCCGAGCATTCAGACCAGTGAAGTAACTGGAATCGACGCACCCCTGCAAACCCACGCAGAATGGAGAGCTCATCTTTCAAGAATATAAGGTGAGATTGCTGTGAGGGCATTTCGGAGGTGATTAGTTGTGGAGGACTGTGGGGGTGCCATCACTTGAATCCACAAGTGGCTAAATCCATCTCTCCACTTGCAGGAGAATATTTCTACGGGTTAAGCAGACAAGATTAGGAGGGCAGATCCAGTCAGTCATCGCTGCACTACGCATCACGTGGGTGGAGACCGCAGCTGTCCGGGTCCGACCGACGCCCCTGTGGGAGCCAGGTGAGCGTAACAGTTCCAGACTTACAAAGGGGGACTTCCTGGACAGGGTCAAGGGATGGGATAGTGCAGCCAGCCTGTATCAGGTTGTTGCCCTGGGGTCACAAAAGTGTAGTGCCAATGTTGGGGATTATGCATTTGCAGCCACTGTCGCATCCAGTGGGCCCCAATTGCTGTGTAGCCACCTATGCACGAAACAACATCTGTGCGGTCTTCACTTCATGTCAGAGTTGTTGTGCGGGAACCACAGTAAACGACTCGATATAGTAATGAAAAAATGCCCATAGGTTGTCATCTAGGCCCCTCCCTGTACCTGAAGCTCCATAAGTGTCTCTCCTAATCATTAGTTAATTGCATACGGATCAGCAGCCCCCAGTACATATATGAATAAACATGTACAAGGATATTAGAGGATGTCCTATTTTAGGGGTTGAGGAACCGATAAATGCCCTGGACACGATGCACGTGGCACAGAGCAAACACAGCTTTTGTATCATCATTGGTGCACCACAGGGCCTCCAGAACTAGAGGGCTGATCATTTGTGTCTCACTACAGGACAATAACCCCCTCACGGCGCTCAACTCTTCAAGGGCGCTCATACTGGAATCGTACTGCAAAGGGGGCTGCTCACTAAATAAAAAGGCAATCAGGCAGCTGGGCACTCACAAGCATTGCAGTGTGCCCTTTTGACAGTTGGGGGGGATGAGCGAGAACCCCTCCTACAGCAGTCGGTAGCACAAACTCCCACCGCAACAGCACCTGTCTCGAGTGGTGAGGGCTGACTTGGCACACAAGGAGCAGATTTCCACAGTTCTTAAGTGTGTAGTTTGCACGCGCTTTCATGCCCGCTCCGTGCTATGTTGGAGAATAATGGACACATCTTCTCTCTCAATACAGGTGTTAGACCATCTAAGGAATTAAGGCTTATACCCATATACTAATGACACGCCAGTCTCGAGGTTCCAAGGCAAAACATGTTCTTATTCTATATACACATTTGGCCAAACGGATCTCGACACCACACGACGTGTGCACGCGGACAATGTGAGAGGAGAGAGAGCGAGCATCAGAAAAGCTTCAGCATATATACAGGTCAATTCACAGTATCTTAGCATTGCCCAGCCTCCTGCACGTAACTCTTGGGCTAGGGTTCACAAATCATATACGTAGTTTGTTCGCCTGAACATTAAACATTCCTTGCCACCGTTACCAAGACGATTTACTGTCTGGGAACAAGGCACATCTCCATGTCATAAAATATCTTGTTCTCTCGCAAGGTGACATTCCTTGCTCTACCAACTAACGTTCTCTTGTTGCTGCTTTCTTGGTCTAAGGTCAGACAGTTCTAAAGCAGAGAAAATACCAGCTTCCACGGAGGAGCACATACAGCCTCACATCATTCTTATTTTACTGCCCTCTACAATAGCACTAACGAGACAGGATGGCACCCGGTTTTCCGATTAGTCGTGCTCATGCACTGCTTCAAGGTTCTACGATGCAAGACAAATAATACATTGCAGTTGCTTCACATTCCTGCCTATGTAAGCATTTCCGAGTTCAAATCGCGGTTACCTTACCACATTTAGGCCTAGGACATAGACATACCATGCGAAACATCAGAGAATAAAGGCAAGAAAATGGCAGGCAAAACACAATGGTTGTCACTTTTCAGGTTCAACTATTCGTAATGCTACATATTATCAGGCGGCATTATAGCGAATACGTTTTCACAAAGGGCTCCAGCTATCCCCAAGGGGGTCCCAGCGCCAAGGTGAGGGGCATTTTTGTGGGCAGCAGGACCCCATCGGCACCGCCCCCAGTATCCGGCTAGACAGCTCACATCTCCAGGGCTGACTGCAAGTCACTGCAAACTTTCACCCAATGTCCGACAACCGAAGCGTGCATGGGGCCACACTCACCCTCCAGGTGGCTGAGCGTAATGCAGATGTCCGCCCGCACCAGAGTGGGTCTCTGGGCTGGAAATGTAGACGTGCCACACCCACAGTCGAAGGGTACACAGCAGCCTTGCACACATTCAGTTCTGGGTGTCTCAGGAGGCCCTCCAAGTAGTGGACATCAGAGTGAGGAGAAGCCACCGCACCTCGAGCTCTGGCGGTGCCGCCCTGACAAGTGGAGTCACAGGGATCCTCGCCAGGGACTTCCACCACCGCAGAGGTGCTTCCTCGATGACAATATTGCAGCAGCGAGCCGTTATGGGTATGCACGAAAAGTGATAGACACAGCCACTTAGCCACGAAGGGTCGTCGTCGCCTTGGGACTGAATTATGCAAGGCAATTCTTGGCAGATATGCAGCACAGCTATTCAGCAAGCATTTAGGCTCCGGGTGGATGTACCAAATGTCCGGATGACACGTATTTATGCCTAGGCTTCACACCAGACAACGGAGCTCTTCTTCTATGCTGCCATCTTCGTTGCGTGCTACAGCGCCTCCCGGGGATAATGCATTCACTTATTTATAGAGAAACTGCTGCTTTTTACATTATAGATAATGCATGTTCATTTTAAACCTATTCCTGTTAAACTAAGTTTGTAATTATATGTAATTATAATGCTTAACTTATAACTTACCATATATAACCAAATGCAATGTACTAAGTAATTTACTTTACTCATTGTTAAAGTCAACTTGTTTACTTCAGCACCCAAACTCCAAAAGATTTATTGATATTATCACCATGTGCTAATATCCTTTTAGAGCTCGGGAAGTATTATAATCACTTCTAATAATGAACCGCCCCAAAGTTATTGCCTGAGGAAACCTTTGTCTATAAACTATTAAATGCTGACTGCTTCAGGGAACGGTTTTTGTTTTTCTCTATGTGCTATCCTTGCAGTATACATGGGTGTTTCATTACTTTAGTGGCACATTGATAGTAGGATGGTTGGAAGGTTTTCAGTTTTTTTTAGTGATAGATTTGGTGTCCATAGCAACCTGTGAGCGACTCGTTGTTGTGTTAAAACCATACCTATGAGCTATTTTCATGAAATCTTCAATTTTTGAAACACTCTACGTTTCTGAAACAAATATACACATTTAGGTTCACACATGATCACTGTTAGTGCACATATATGTTAATCTAAACAACTTTTATATCACTTTCAAAAGGTACGTGTGATATTATAATGCAGCGGTCGCTGCACTATAGTTAAGTTGATTATCATGTCAAGATAGCCTGGAAAATTCCAAATTAATCAGACGTTCTGGAGACAGCTCAAACAGGACTCAATAATAGAAATGGACAAAGTGCAAGGCAAACCCCAGCTTTATTATCATCAAAATAAAGCGGGGACAACATACAAGCATGCAATTCTTGGCGCTTTTGCTGGTTACATTAAAAAACTATGGTTTATATATTCAACATTTGTCATAACTGACATCATACTGTAATCTTATTTACCAAAAACCTATGGAGTACAGGAATTGGCTATAAGTGGTGTTTAAATGTTCATTCTATAGGGGTTAGATTTGTAATTGGGTAAAGCTTATCTGATGGCTCCTCCTGTGACCACTGGGGACATTCTTGAGTTATACTTCGTGGAGTCTTTTGGCTTATAATTGTCCTGCACCTGGCTTACAAAGGCTGGTTGTACTCTTATAAAACGTATTGAACTGGGAGGATCCTTCTTGTGTCCTGGGAATTGCTATCTCGTGCTTTCGCTGTAACATTCTAACCCTCCATTAATTTGCGGTAACCTTGGCTGTGGTTGCCAGCCCCAGCATGAGCTCTGCATGGACCTTTATTTGTCATTTCAGCATTCTATGTTCTTGTGAAGCCTTGAGGCCTTTCATTTAATTAGAAGCAGGTTGTGACTTCCATTTTGGAAAAGATGGCTGCCCATTACTGTTGCGTTTCTATGTTAGTGAGCTATCGTCGCTTGTCATTCATGTTGCATTCAGCTTACATTGGTTATGTTTGTATTCTTCATGTCTTATGGATCCTATGTTCATATTTTTCATGTGGAAGTGCATATATTACCTAGTGTATGTGTTCTTCATGTTGAGTGTGCATCTGCTTTGTGTCTAATGCATGCACATGTATTGCTGCAACGTTAGTTTTATTACTCTTGCCATCTTTAGCTCAGATTGGGTCCATCTCCTGCTGAGCCCGCCTGGGATAAGGGTGGTATGGCTGTCTTAGTCAGGACATTTTTTCACCTTTGAAGTATTGGACCGGGTGAGGGTAAGAAGCAATAGCTGACTTGTCCGTCTTCCTCCCAACAATCCAGTACAACAGGAAACACACAAAATTAGCTGCAAATAACTTTTGACTCATATGATGGATTTGGATGAACTTTTGCAAACAACAATGTATGTACGGTACGAAGTAAAGAATTAAGAAAACAAAAAAAATGCATTTGCAGCTGGTTCAGATGACTGTAGAAAGTAAGCTAGTGGTGAGGAGAAGCACTAATAGTAAATCTAATGGTATAGAATTAAAACAGTTCTTTGTTTTGCAATTTGAACATTCTAGGGGCTGAGTTATGTCATTTGTGGGCCGAAAAACAGGGATTTGTGCGCCATTGTGCCTGCAAATCCCTGGTTAACAAATGGGGATTTGTGGGCATAATGGTGCACAAATCTGTTTATTGGCGCACAAATTCCATGAATCAACCTCTGTGTGTTTCATTAACAGTAAGAATATTATGGTAGTATTGTACTTACTTTTTTCTGTTTGGAAGGAGCAGGTTTCTTCTGAGTTGTTGTTTGTACTTCATATGCTGCTGCTTTTCAGGAGGATGGTCTCCACTGCAATTGTAAAAGAAACAAGTTCGTAATTTTGTGTGTTTATAGCACTGAAGTTAATTTAGACGTTGATTTTTATGTTTTTGTAGTAGTAGTCTTGCTTGATAACTGAACATAGTGTGTGCATGCAGTTTCCTTCGACTATGTGCAGCCTTTATATTTTACTTATAATATGTTAGTTCAACATGCTTTGCAAATGAGTAGAATACGAAGTATATGAAACTCACTTGGTTTCTTAGGGCTGTGTTATTGAATTTTAGGAGATAGAAGAAATAATGATGTACTTGTTTTGCAATTTTTGTAAGGTAAATGGCAGAAACTGTATAGAAAAGCATAGAATGTATGCATTTGTGAAGGTGTGGGTAATAAAGCAGAAGGATGTGATGTACAGGCAGTGGTGTTATTTCAGCTGTGAGCTTTTCAATGATAGTGTCTGTCTGTGTGAGTGTTTAAAGATGCATGAACTTATCCTGGCTGTGTGTAATTTTCTAATACACTACTAAGTGTTTTTTCTACAATTATACTGTTATTTCTCCCATCTATTGTACAGTACTTTTTGTAGTAGGTGCTTTCCAATGATATGAGACTTGTACTCTGAGTGATCAACAGTATATTTGAAGTGCTGAAATCTGATGATGGATTTAGATGTAGAGGTCTTGGATGTGACTGGTGGATGTTTGTGTGACTGCTTAGTGTTACGCTCACCTGGTATCCACAGGGACGCCACCCAGCCGGGTTACTCGCTTGTATGCTTCTCAGCTTTGCCCAGATGTGGTCTGCGGGGAATGTCCTGCCTGGAAATACAGGAGGACTGTGTTCAAGGCTGACCGACCGGGGTAAGTATCCTTCCTCCACCCCCGTATGATATCAGCCCCTCTGTGACCCTCTCCTCACCTTGTGGTAGAGTTAGGCGTGCTCTCCATCCTGCCTTCTTTGCAGGGGCGCGTTGTCTCTCATGGGCGTGTGCGGAGCATCAGCGCGGCGAACTGGCTTGGTTGAGCCCGGCTGGTAAATGAGGGCGTATTAAGAGCGCTATGATGCAGTAACTAAGCGCTATGCACAGCGCTGCGAAGTCTTACCTTTGCTAACCTGTGTTTTCATTCCTTGTAGGTCACGGTGTTCTTCAACGCGAGTGGAATGTCCAGAGTGGTGCCAGCCGAGAGGCGACCAGCCAGGTAATCCTTTTGAGCAGTTCATAACTAGCAAATATGTCTACTGCTTTCTTTAATGTTCCCTCTATCTTCCTCTTTCAGGTCGTTCTGTCCGGGAGGCGTGCAGATTCGAGGAAGCTGTTCTCAGTAGCTGCGAATGGCTAAAGATGAAGACTGCAGTTAAGATGCTGCTGCTAATGTTCCTTTTGTCTCCTTGCAGGTTCTGCTTCTCCGAGGTTTGAGGGAATAGCTGGACACGGTGAGCATCACGTTGCAAAGCTGCAAAGTAACGCGAAGCGTGTTGTCTTGCTCGGGTGTGGTTTAAATAGCCCCAACAAAATAGTCCAGGTAAAGTAGTCCCTAGGCTGCCACACCCAAAACACTAGACCGCATAGCTTGGTTCTTTGGAACCAAGCTGTGTGGAAGCCTCCATGCTGGCTGATAACACATTAAGTAGTTCCCAAGCACATGTTTTTCATGGTGTATGAGCCCCAAGAGGGTTTGGAAAAGGATGCCAGGTTCTAGAGGCCCGAGTCCTGACTCCACCTGGCCAATGGGTTTGCCAGAGGGGGTTTTGGGCGAGGGTCGTGACACTTAACTGTATCCAATGAGGGAATGGCACAGAGGGTGAAGTGGAAAGGGTAAAAGGGCTGTCCAGGAATTACACGGTCCGCGGCTGTCCGCGGACAGGGCGTGCCACATCTGGGGTTTTCCAGCAAATCCAGCATGGAAAGGGGACTGTAGAGATTAGCCAATCATGTGTTGAGGTTGTGGATTTGTGTTGAAAGAGGCTGAGTAGTGAAGATGGCAGAGGTGGGGAAAGTCAGGGTGTTGATGCTTGGAGATATGTTTGTGCATGGTTTACATCAGTATGCTCAATGCAGGCATGTGGCAAACAATTTTGATGTTGAAGGCGTGGAGGTGGTGTGGAGCACTGTGCCTGATTGCAATGTTTAGGGAATTGTACAAGTTTGTGAAGATATGGGCAGGATGAACAGTCCCCATGTGGTAGTTTTGCACTGTGGTGCTTTCCATTTGGGCAATGTCAGTGCCCCTACTTTGTTGGCAGATTTGGAACACTTGGTTCAAGCAGTAATGAACATCCTTCCAAATGCCAAACTTATTTTATCTGGATTAGCACCTAGGGCAATATGGGACAATAGTTCTGTATTTTGCCCTCAGCAAAACATTGCTAGGCGTGCAATCAACCAAGGCATGTGTGCTTTCATGCTTAGAGCTGGTATGTTCTTTTGTAATGATGAGAATATTGATTCCAGTAATGCTGTTTATTTTAAAGAAGATGGCATTTCTTTATCTTTTATGGGAAATGCCATGCTGTTCTGGAATGTAAGGGTGGCTTTCGAGAACGTTATGTGAAGATTTTAGGAGTAAAGTAAGAAAAAAAAAAAAATTCAAAATAACAGGTGTCTGTCAAGCATATGCAAAAAATAAAAAAGGCTCTTTTCAGAGCAAAAATCAAAGGGGAAATAGGGCACACTATTTAAATTTACGTTCACCACGCTCAGATTTTCGATATGTCTGCGGACATGGCGGTTGTCCGTGGACACCGCGTATTACAAACGGGGATTTTGGGGGGTGAGGCATGCAAATGAGAATGAGTAGAGCAAGGGATTGGTCAATAAAGTTTACGGGGTGTGTTGTATTGGAGAGAGTTTGTCAAAGTCTCTTTTCTCAGAGAAGAACAGATAGCTATGGCTGTGTGTTTCAGAAAACAGATTGCCTGGATTTTGGGAGACTCATGGATACATTAGTTGGAGGTGCATGCAGAACGCTGTGGAGTAGCTGCAGCTCTTGGATTCCGTTATGTGGAAGTACATTGGCATGGAGTGCGTGGAATGAAGTGGCTGGACTTGGTACTTCTGTGCTACTTTGGTGACACGACATCATCCAGACATAATTATAATTAATTGTGGAGGGAACAGTTTAGGACATGTGTCTAGAATCTCTTTGCAATTTGCAATGAAAGGACGACTTGGGAAGGCCATGGACATGTTTCCAAATTCTCAAGTAATTTGTTCTCGTACTGCGCGGAGACAAATGTGGCTGCATTCTTCTTCATTTGGTCCACAAATGGAGAAAGCGAGGCACAATGTCAATAATAATAATGTGCCTTTTTAAGAGATGTTGGCATGCCCTCCTTTCACAATGAAAATATTATGTTTCGTAGCACATACATATTTTGCAGAGATGGAGTCCATCTTACTTCTGCTGGCAATCAGATTTTTCTGAGAAATGTACAAAATGCATTGTGATCTTTTTTGGAATTACAGCCATCCATTTTGCAGTAGGTGTTGACCATTTGAAGTTTTTCAAACAAACACCAACAAAAGGCTCTTTTCAGAGCCACCACTTCCTCATAGAAAAATAAATGCAATGGTTTTAATAGAGCAGCACCCCAGAATTTTAGATGTCTGCAAACTGTCAGCAGAGTTCTAAAAAATGCACAGGGCCCTGCTCCGTTTATTTGCCATTTCTATTTTTTAACTGTGAAAGGCGGCTCTGAAAAGAGCCTTTTTTTTTTGTTTTTTCTTTTTACACACGACACACAAGGAAAGGATGGGGAAGGAGGGTAAGGAAGGGACACCAACCGCAGGGATAAGAAAGGGCAGGTGGAGAGAGGAAGATGTAGGGTGGGCCTTATTTAGGTAGTTGGCAGACCTTCTCATGCTCCGTGACCATAGACTCAAAAGCACTCCGAAGACTCTCCCCCCTGCAGAGTACTGCGTTGCAGTACATACACAATATTGTGACCCATGATAGGTAATGGTCAAAAGCATCATGGATGGCCTGTGAGGCAGCTGGAGCAGAACTGAGGATGTTGTAGAGGAACTCAACCTACTACGTTCATCACAAGGTACAACCTTGTGAACGGCCCCACAATGGAACGACCTTAGGTGTCGCTTCATGGATGTCGTACTAAAGCTGTATGAACCAGGCCTCCCATGACTCAGCACCATTTTGCACTGGTTGCAGGTGACCTTGTTCGCACATGCTTTTGGTACATCACCATGAATGGTAAACAACCGCCACACTCAAGACTCACGGCCAGTGTTGGTAGTAGGGACTTCTACTACCTCATCCTCTTCATCCTCTACATCCTCACGCCTGTTCCCCTCTACAGGCCCTTGGGGAGATGTTGGTGGTGGAGGGGTTGGGGGTGGTGCTGAGGCACTAGTAGCACTAGCTGGAACAGCAGTAAGCATAGATGCCATCAGGTCTGATGGGAAGCAGCATGAGCAGCAAAATCGGGAAGATTAGCCAAAGCTAATATAGCTGGTAGCCAGAAGCACAATGAGGATGAGCTCTGGGGTGTGGCCTTGTATAGGGGTGCAGGTGCACGCTCCGCGGACAGCCGCACTGTCCGCGGACAGATCGAACACCCCAAAAAGGCTCAAAGTTCCAAAAAGTATGTAGAAAGCCAGAGTCATTGTCTGGGACATGTGCAATGGTGATTGTTTTACTGTAAAATACTTTGGATTGTCTAAAAAAGTACTTTTTAAATTTTCGGGGACCCGGACATTGTCTGCAAATCAGGACAGACACTCAGCACGGTTGCGGTCACATGATGACGTCGCGAACACCTCCGTGAATGGGACGGGTGTCCACTGGACACCAAATGCGTAGCAACGGACAGTGTTCGGGTCCTCAAACTAAAAGTGCGACACACGTGAGACAGACAGTTACAGACAGGTGCGATGTTCGTAGGATTTATGGGTGTGGTGCACATGTGGGTAGATGTTCTACGGACAGGTATGGTGTCCTTGGGACACCGCCATTTTGATTGATTGCGGACATTCCGGACACAGAGTATGTTCTAAGAACAGTTTCATCTTGCTTGTGGACAGTCCGGACAGTTAGTGTTCTTAGGACACCCCCATTTTGGTTAATTGCGGACACTCCGGATACCCGCGCTGTCCGCGGACACCCGAACTGCCTTTTTAAAAAAAGAATAAGATACAAAGTAACAACACATATAATATTTTATTATTATATACAAATACAACATTTATGAAAGATAGGGGGAAGCAGAAACTGACACAAATGCAGGGGAGTTAGGGGTTTGTAGAGGATCGACGCGAGGGGATGAGGGGATGAAGGGATGGAAGTCTCATCATAACGTTTTTCTTGGTGGTGAGGGTTTGGGGATAGTTGACTGTGACATGGAGAGGGGGAACAGGTGCATGTGGGACAATATTTATTTTATGTGGTCCTCTACAAAATGTTTCAAAAGATTTAAATTTTCAATTTTTTTGTTCCATGCGCTGTAGAGTATTTTCTAATGTCTCTTTTGCTGTATTATTTTCAATGTGTGTATGGTCTGTTAAATATATATATATATTAAATACACATAAAGTAATGATTATTAATCTTCTTATATAGAGAAGTGTATACCATTAGTATCACTGTCTTCAGACATTTCCTCACATGGAACATTTTCTTCAAGCCATTCCAAAGTACTGGACATTTCTGTGTAAAATAAAATATATTACTTTTAGTGTACCAAATGCAAGTTTAGAAATATATAAGAAAAATGAAGTTTACTTACTAATTTCTGGTTAGTTGTGTTGTTACTGTTGTGTAGGTCTGCTGTTGCTCCTAGCTGTGCAGTTTCTGTGAGGTAATTATGTTGGAAGCATATATTTTTTGTTTTGGTATATTCCATTTTAGTACACATTGTATTTAAATGGATGGTTGATGTGTTACATATATAGGTTGTACTTCTTATTTATTGTTACATATAATGTGTATGTGCTGCTTTTTGAACTTATTCAGTGTTTATATGGCATGATAGAGAAATCTAGGATACCCCCTGAGTTTTTGGGTACTGTTGATGTTGTACGCGTCCGTCCGCGTACATACGCACAGTCCGCGGACATCAAAATCACTAACAGGGGGTTCAGCATGTTAGATGTATATAAAGTAAGGGAATCCTAGTAAACATCTATCAAATTCACATTATGTATATGTATATTCAGTAAAAAAAAAACTTTGATAAAGGAACGTTATGGTTCCAAGTAAAACTGAAAAAACCAGGTAAGCAACCATTACTCGCGCCACTACCGTGCATTGCTAAGACTAACACCCAGGACATCAAAGATGACATCACAAATGTCATTGATGACACCACTGATGACATCACATGTGTATTTACTTTTCATTAAAACTCTGTACAAGGGATTCTTATTATAATATTGACAAAAAAGTGTTAAGGATCATTGGAATAGATGTCTTGAGCTATGTAGTGCATTAGGCAATGCATTGATATAAATAGCATTCTATTATGAAGTTCTTTACAGTATACTAAGCTACTCATACATGATGGAGGTGCAATATTCACAATCTTCCCATGTTCAATAGTGAAATGATAAATACTTTCTTATTAAAGTTTTATGTACTGGGCAACATGTAATAAGTAGCTAATGAAACCCACTTCCTATATAATTTCATTATTACATACAAAACACAAAGACACAATAACACATACAATATGAGTCTGTACAGGGAAAGTGAAGTATGCAAAAAGTAGCAGTAGAACTAGAAATTGCTCATAACCTACCTGATTATCTTTATCTACCCGATTAAATTATTGTCTGCTTCAAACCTACTACTTCCCTATGAATAACTATCACATGATGTGACTGCACCCTAAAGAAAGTAATGTGAATACATATATATGAGCATATCCAGAGAAAGTACAGTAATAAGAAAACAGCAGAACAATAAGAAAGTGTTGATAACTTTACTGATTGTCTTCATACACAGAAAGCATTGGTATCTTTCAAGTGTGTATTTTCCCTATGTATATGTTTCATATGCTGTGAGTGAACCCCAAATGAATTACTGTAAGAACATATTTGAAGTATAAGTCTGCAAATATATTACTTCTTGATTTCTTTGTTCCTAAGTATTACTGGCTAAGATATATCACTAAAGGAAAAAAGAGGGAGCCAGACATGTGTTTGTGATGTCATCTTTGATGTCCTGGGTGTTAGTCTTAGCAATGCACGGTGGTGCGTGAGTTATGGTTGCTTAGCTTAACATAACTGGCGAATTTCAGGGGTTTTCGGTTTTACTTGGAACCAGAACGTCCCTTTAACAAAGTTTTTTTTTTTTACTGAATATATATATATATCTATATGGCCTGCGGTAGCAGCCGTGTAGTTATGGTTATGTTGCTCAACTCATAGAGCACTTTTTGGGCGGCTTATAAAGTTGCCCCGCCACCCTCACCCGGACGAATCCTCACCAAACTTTGCAAAAAAAGAATGATTTTGTGGAGTTTGGTGTGGTTTCGTCCAGGCGGGGGGTGGGGGGTACTTTATAACTTTATAAGCCGCCCAAGATACAGTGGAAAAAATGTTTGCTTGGGCCTGCAACCCAAAGTGCTGGATGTATTTTCACCAAACTTGCGCGAGGAGTGGCGGATTGGTTCCCGAAAGTGTGCTTTTGCAAATTTGGCATACATCCATGCCGTATTTTTTTTTAAAAATTGCCAAAAAGTAGGTACAAATAGATTAGTGATATCTGAGTCTGGTCCATGGACTAATTTCCTGATTCGGAGTCCATGGACACCTCTGGGCCAATCAATGGGTGGCTTGGTGTCCACGGACACCAAAGAAGCTTGCTGATAAGATGTTGAAAAACGCGAGGTGCGTCATAATTATTGAAATGGTCGCCCTATTGGATCCGTGGGCAGCTGCCGTTGTCCGCAGACAGCGCATTGAGCAAAGTCTGGAAAACATATTTTGGGATATTTTGTAGCTGAAATAGGGCCTGGAAAGGGTGGAGGAGTGGAATAAAGTACATATGGAGCTATTTTTATAGGTGAAAAAAGGTGTGCAGGTGCCGCAGAGTCCTCAGTCAATTTTAGTGTCAGCAGACCTCATTTAGATTGGGGGGATTCTTAGTGAGTCTTGTTATTTGAAGGTGTATTGTACGTACTTGTTATATGGTTTCTATTGTGGGCCATGCCCCCAAGAATCTGACCACTGGCCACACACACACAATAGTAATATGTGCATAGTATTTATAGGTACTGCAGGGGGAGTATACAGTATTTGCAATATGGTGGAATTAAATAATTGAAGTGTATACAGTATTTATGATTGTAGTACAATTGAGGATAGTGCGTATGGAATATATTTGTTTGTGAAGGTAATAAATGGGATAATACTTTGTATGGTTACTTAGTTGCATATGGTAATAAAGCTGGAATCTCTGGTTCTTTTTCTGTGAAAAAATAGTATAATTTGTTAAAGATATTCTGACGCCTTTAATTGCATACAATTCCACATATCGATTGACTTTTTTTAACCTTAAATAGTACATTCTATGTACTATAATTTGTACAACATGAGTGTCTGCTACACTATTGTATCGACATGAAATAATCATTGGGTGATTGTGAGAAAAAAAATCCACAGTGGATTAAAACTAATGTAATTGCATTCAGTTTTTGGCATTTTTTTTAAAGAATGTACATGTTGCACAATAGTTGTGTGTGGTAGCATGGATATATGTGTGATAGTATGTTTGAAGTGTGTTGTAATTAAGGGAATGTTTAAAGTAGTTAGATACCTGTTGGCATATTCTAACTATATTGGACTTTACAAGAGGTTTTGCAGTAACAATAACTGTGATGGCATATTATAAGTGTAATACAATAAAGGGTGTTTTTAATATAGTTTGATACCAGTTGGCGTATTCTAAATGTCTTGGATATTGAAAGTACTATTATAGTATTTTAGATGTAGTTGGATACCCGTTATCGTATTATAAATGTTCATTGTTCTATATTTTAGTGAGTAAATTTGGGGTGAAGGAATATTATGTACGCATTTGTTAGATGTGGTGGTAATGTTGGCGTATTGTAATTATATTGGATTTTATAAGAATCTTTGCAGTAACAGTACCTGTGATAGCATATTTAAAGTGCATTACAATGAAGGGTATTTTTAAAGTAGTTTGATACCGATTGGCTAATGCTAACAGTTTATTGTACTATACTTTAGTGACTAAATTTGAGTTGAAGAAATATTAATTAAGTAGTCATTTGTTAGATTTGCTGGTAACCTCTGTTTTGGATTAACATAAGTGTTCCATTCAAACCAACCACTGCTTTTTTTGACATATGCAGTATACTGGTCTGAAGTGGTTCTGGCACCAGTGTGGTAAATATTGCTCACTGTCGTGAAGGTTTTCTTGCCAAGAGATACTTCACCGTGTATGAAGCTAGCAAGCTTACTGTTATTTTTGGTACCATCTGATTTGTACCTTAGAAACATTAGTGTCACATAGTGGCCATAAGATTTTATTTGTATGATGTACCGATTATCTGAATTACAAAAAGGGCATTATATGCCATGATTTGATTCAGTAGAAGCTGGTGAAATGGAATGGATTCAAAATTTTGTTTGGATACATACACACATTGTTCATTAGGGATGTGCTCGTGGGAAACATTGTTGCAGAGAGTGCATGTATGTTTCCACGTGTATGAAATCTGGACAATTTCATTTATAGGGATGTTTTTGGTTTCTAGTACTTGTAGTAAGTACATTGTTGTGTGGATTTTCCTGCACGTTTATGGTGAATTTTACCATTCCTGTACAGGGGTCGAATTCTTGTCTTATACCTGAGACACTATAAGTGCTGTCAAGATTATTTGTGGCATTTCTATGAAGGACGAGCATTTGCAAACACAACTGGTCCATGCGGTTTAAGTAAATGTGAAAAATTGGTGGCAATTGGAAGAGCAGATTGATTGTTCCATTTGCATAGCAATTAACTCTATTTGTGTTGCTGAATTTAAATGTACCAGAGTGTTGTGTCTCTATCCTTTGATGGGCATGCAGTTGGTTTTTGAGTAGAGACATTTGTCTGTCTTTTGATAGAGGTCCAGTTGTTTTTGGACTAGAGTGTTTTATGGTTGTATTTGATGGATGAGCAGTTGTTCTTTGTTTCTTTAGTAGTATTGCTGGGAGATATGTTATGGGTTCTGTTTGTATCAGTGTTCTTTTTAAAGGTTTTCTTTTTTGAGGTACAGGGTACATATCAAGATGGGGGATGTACAGTGCCTGTTGTATTCTAGGATGCAACGAATGTCAGCGTAGACTTTGTTTGCATCAATGTTAACTAGGAATAGGCCATTGAGTGTACAGAGATGGGAAAGTGCTACGTAACTCATACCTCCTCTAAAGACTGTGCTGCCAATGTCAATCAATGCGTGATCTAGGGTTAGACCTTGCGAATTGTTAATAGTGACAGCATATGCAAGAGATGGAGAACATTGTTCTCTGTGTATGTACATGTCTTTAAAAAGAAGGAAATATGTGATTGTGCGGCCTGTTTTCTTAACTTCTGCAAGTTTGTCAAAGTAGATGTTGACAAACTGAATGTTGATGTCATGTGGCTGTTTGGAAGCCAACAACTGTATCAATTTCTCCATTGACTAAACCATGTTTTAAGTAAAGGTTACTTTTAGAAATTCTCTGCAGTTTAGACACAGACTTAATACTTTTTCTAATCCAGCTGTGTTGGAGATACATTTTTCTTAGCTATTTAGTTCCGCTCTTGCTTGTTGACACATAGGGAGTGTCATGCCGTGCACTACTAGTTTGTCTGTGGAGCTGATATGCAGTATGGGTTGCATTTCTTTTCTCAACATTATATTGTTGAATTGACTATAGCTTGCAAGGGTTGGCATTAAGGACATGCATTTCATATTTTGTTGAGTTAATTGTTCTATAACATCAGGAGCAGATATGTTTTGCCCATATAACTGATGGATTGGTCTACTATTTAAGATGGATTTAGCATCTTTCATAAGCAGACCAGTTATAATGCTTTTTAAAATGTTAGCATTGGTAAATTCTGCAGACTGATATTTTGCATTAGTTCGATGTAGCAAACATGTTGCCAGAGATTTAAATTTCCAATGCTGCCGTGTGTTTTGGGGCATTGTTTGTGTCCTAATGTTTTGAAAATAGGCTGACCTTTCTTTTACTGGTGTCAAATGTAGGATGTCTCTGAAAACAATAACATGATTTACTCCGAACAGTCAGTTCTTCTTGGTCGGTTTTTAGAACTTGCTTTCTGAGATGAATTAAAGCCAACATGAGGTTGGGAACCATGCTTACTTCATGTATCAGGAGCACTTTCATGTGTTTCAGAATTCTGTGCATTTCAGTAGCAGCTTTTGCTGATAATTTGTCGTATTCTAATTTGTTTTGGAGTTCCACTGGAAAGAGCAGTAGTCGGTGTAAAGTTACACCTCCTATGTTTTAGGCAGCTACACCTGTGGGGGCTCTTACAACAGCTGAAAGGTTGTTGTTTAAGTCGTGTGGAAATGTGCTGATTATTTTAATTAAGAAAGTTTTGTCAGAACCAGCTTCACCACTTACATACAGGAGCATAGGTTTATAATGTTTACAGCTACAAGTTTTAATTTCATGTTCAATTTCTTCATTGACTTCTAGATAAAAGGTGTGTTGCTCATCATTTAGTTGTGATTTGAGCACTGACAAGTATTCAGATTGCTTAGATTGATGCATGGTATTTTCTACCTCAGTCATGGCTATTTCTGCTTCATTTAGAATGTGTGGTTCTTCAAGTGCTCTTGGTGTCCTGTAAGAGACGGTTGACTGCTCTTAGGAGGGTCTTTTATCTAATAGAGCTTCAATTTCTTCCTCTTATTGGCGTTCATTGTCCACCATGTGTTTGTATTGTTTGAAATTGACGTGTCATACTGCTTTCATTTGCCTTGAATGCAGCTTCAAATGAGTCATGGTCAGCTAATAATTCTTCCTCTTTTCTCCAAGGTTTAAAAAGTTGTATTAGGGATATGTAATTAAGTTCTCTATGTTGCTGAGATTTAAACAATTTTTTACTAGGCTTCCTTCACAAGTTGATAATGAATATTTGCCAGTTGTCTCATCTTGTGCGACATTGTTTTTGTAGGAGTAGTTGTCGGCTATGTCGTACAGGCACATGTTTTCCAAAGCAGTACTTCTATTTGGGTGGTATGTGACAATTACATTTTTTTTTTAAAATGTACTGGCTGCTGGGATCATTTGTGGCTATTGGTAGGATTTTAGTAATCTTTTTCGGGTTAAAGCTGGACCAAGGTTTATTCAGACAATGTTTTCAGTTGTGTCATATAAGGCTGTACCTGTTAAATGGTCTGCATCTTTGTAGCACCCACATTCTCTAGGGGAGAGCATTTTTATACCAAAGCTGTACAATTTTTTAAATGGTGTTTTGTCAGATATGTCATTCCAGAGGTCTTTTAGCTCTGTTTTCTCAGCGTTGGTGCGATGGGATGTGACATGTCTTGCAACTGCCGTGGAATTGTCTGCAATGTAGTGTATCTTTATTTGAATTACCCAAGAGGGCAATGATTGCAATGTAATCATTGATCTTATTGGATGCTTCGTCCCTTTTTAATGTTGTGTTTTTAGGGGATTTGACTTTTATACTGTATCCAACTGAAGACGTAGACCTATTTACATGTCCTTTTGCAAAAACTGTTCTAGGGAAGCCAAAGCGAAATTTGGTATAGTAATTACCTTTCTTTTTACATCTACATCGGAAGTATTTGCTGCACTTATGTTTTTGAAAGCTTAAGATTTGTGTACATAAGTCACTGTGTGTGGTTTCTGAAGGGATGTCGCAGGTAATGTATTTCTCACTGTAAAACAGTGGTCAAATTTGGGAGCATCATCTATCCATAAAAGCATGTGGATGTGTGGTGCACCTCTAGATTGATATTCTTTTCTCCAAAAGAAGTGTGCCACTTGTCCGAGTGGAGGGGTTGTTTTATTGCAGATGAAGTGCATCATGGCAATGAAGCGATGGTACCTTGATACATTGACAGGGTCAAGAGAACACATTTCTCCAGGTGTTTATATATCTATTCACTCTTAATTTTGGTTTGCAGTGCGTAAGAAGTTGTGCAAGTCATCCCATGCATATTCTTTGCAACAGTAACAACCCGTGTGGGTGGGCCTAGGTTCCTTGACATACAACGTACATCAGCGTGATGTTGGAACCAGGATTCTTTTGTACCATGCATGTTTGCCAAGAGATTTGTGTGACTTCACTGTAAAACTTAATATTTGTCTTAACTTTTGAAGCCGTTGAGTAGCGGACATGTTTAATAAAATTAGAGCCTGTTTTTAATGTTTGGTCAAATCCATAACATAGAGTTGCTAGTTACCTTTAAAAAAAGGAGGTGGAAAATGTATTCTACATTTTATCTGAATTTGGGGTCTTCAGAAAACATTCGTAAAGAGCGATATTCTGATCCAGTAATTTATGTGGATCTTTGATCATATCTTCCTCCTTTTCCTTCAGGGAAGACTAGAGGAAAATGATGTGCTTCTACGCTTTCCTCTACACTTTTCTCCAATATGCTCATTGGGGATCCTTTGGCTTGACGCATTTAATATGTTTCTAATGTATCTTCTATGGTGTCTTCAGAGTGTAGTGGGTGCATTGTATACTGGTCTAAAATGTTGGCTGCAGCAACAGGAGCTACACATTCAAATTGGCCAGTTTGTGTTGAATCCTGAACTATTTGGGTGGTTTCTCTTAAGTTTATATCTTTGTAGTATTAATTGTTTACTTTGACATATTGTAGGGCGTGTCCAACTTTGTTTCAAGTCGACTAGTTGTTGCCAAATGATTGTGTCTATGTTGCTACACCATGAACTAGTACTATCAAATATTGATGTATTGGTCGTTGTACTCCTGAAGTTTCTACATTTTCTTTAAGATCTAATGAAATATACTACTTTCTCACAAATGCCTTTTAGTAACTCAGATGGAGGCAATGTGGCTGTTTTTGGTTGAAGGCGTATTATAGCTTGAAATGGGTGTACTGTTGGGATTGTTATGCTCTCATACACGTTAAGTTGTTGGAGAGCTTTTGGAAGTGGGAATATTTCAAAGTTATTATTGATAGCACGCACTGACATTTGGTTATTGTCAAGCTTTGTATTGCAGTGCGTGCAAACTATTGAGGGCTCAGTTCTTTTGTATTTATTTTCTGTTAGATATAAAGCTAATTGGAACCATTGGGATTCCTCATTGTCTTCTATTTTGTAGGCCATATCTACTATTTGTGTGCTCTTTTTATAAAAAGTTCTGCGACAACAGACACATACTTGGTCTGGTATTTCAGCAGATGTGTTTAGAAATTTAGCTATTTCTTTTTTGTATGTGTTGGTAAGGTGGTTGGTGTTTGTGAGGTTTTTGCTAATGGTTTTCGGAAGTTACGGTATTTTTCTAAGCCAACTTCAGTTCCAAAATATTTAATTTGGGTGATGTCTATTTCTCGAACGAGTTATTTGGCTGTTCCATGTAGGAGAATGTTATTTACATTTTGCAGTTCTAGAGCAGGAGTTTTTGCATAGTATATGCACAAGATTTCATACAGGGGAATGGTGCGTTGCGAACATTTTGATGTGGTGGAAGGTGCATCTGCAAGGAGTTCCTGAAATGCAGGCTAATGAATGTCATCTTAGGCCAGTGTGGCTGTGCACTGGGCAGGAGTCCATAGTTTGTAAAGTTTGCATTCTTCTTTTGTCTTTTAGTCTCACATAGTGATTGAGGAATTGTCATAAAGATTTGAAGGAGTGTTCATGTACGTTACATATTGAGCTGCATGTTCATTTGTACACTGGATGGTTTGTTTGGGTGAAAGGAACATTTGGTTGAAATTTTGTTGGGGAACATTTTTCTATAAGGGTTTCTTTTGCCATAATGGTGTCACCTTCATTTCATACTCTCGTCCATTACCACCGTCTACGGCAATTGTATTTTTTGTTCTTTTTTATAAGCTTCTTCACTGAAATATGGTTCTGTGCTGCTTGTGTGAAGTCATTCACCTTCACAGTAGTTTGAAAAGGTATCTATATTGACATTGCGTTTGTTTAGAAGTACTTTTTGTAATTTGATTAATTTAGTAAGTGGTTTCATTCTGCTCAATAAAAACATCTTTCTCTTTAGTAGAAATGTGCTGTCAATTGGTGCTTCAAGGATTAGTTTTCTGCTGTAGTTTTTAAGGGAGATTGTGACTTTTAGCTGTCTTTATAATATTGTGAAGGACTCTACGGTGGAATTTCGTTAGGAAAATTAATTTTTTGGAATACTTTACTGTGGCTACGTTAACGTTGGTAGATATAGTGTTATGTTCATTAGTAGGTCTGCCTTTGTTTGTACATCTTTTTTTACTTTTAGTTTTTGCAAGAGGGGCCTTACCTGTTTTAGTGCTGGCTGGTTTAATTTTAATGTTTTCAATACATTGTTTTAGAGGTGGATGACTACATGGCTTGCTTTTATTTTTTTCTGCTCTATTTATTCTTTGTTTTCTACAGAGTTGTTTTTTTATTGCTGTAGGCATTCTGTTCGATCTCTTGGGGGGGAAAAAGGATGTTTGGGTTTGAAAGTTGTGGATGATTATGTATTTATTATGCATGGGTGTAATTGTAGAGATGAATAGTGATGTGTGATTGTGTAGTCGGATGATGGGTTGGTTGGGAAGGTTGTAAGAGTACGATGCTGTGCCGTGTGATGGGATCGGGTTAGTGAGTAAGGGAGTGGTGGTGTGATTGAATAAGTGGGGACATTATGTTTTGAGAAAAACAGTGTTTGTTATAATGGTGTGATTTAATGCATAGGTATTAGGTTTGTATGGGTATAATGGAAAATGGGTGAGGAAGTGTGTGTATCTGTGTTAAAGTGTCATAGTGATTTGGAATGCAAGGAGTTTAAAACTTGTTGGATTGGATTTAGGACCTTATGTGCATAGTGGTATGGAATACTAAGGAAGTGAAATTGTGGTATAAAAGTGGTTGAGAGATGAATCTGTTGGAGTAAAGAATGGCTGTTGTATTGAATAAAGAACATTGTTTAGATGGGAATATTCTAGGCTAATATATAGTGAAAGTACATTGTTACAATTAGAGAGATGAACATGCCATACTAATGTACTAACTTTTTAGGAGAAGTGTTCTTTCTTCGGTAGCTGTTTTCTTCAATCTTCCTTTTTCCTGTAATTATAAAATAAAGTTAGTGGGTATATGTGGTAATTTGGAAGTACTTTTAGTAAGAGAGTTTGTTATTTATTAAGGTAGTATGAGTTGTCTGAAAAAAGAGTTCATCAAGGTGGGTTATGGGGGTGTAGTAAAGTGTTTGTCTTACTGTTGATACCAGGCCTTCCTTATAAAACAAACAAGTGACCACAGTTCAACAGTGTTTATTGAACTTCAATCGGGTTTGAAATACACCCATCTAATCCTAAATCTAAAGATGGGAGCAAGCTAAGACCATCAAATTATAACAGTCCTAGTGGTGTCTTGTAAAAAAAAAATGACTTGTACTAATAAACCTATTGCCAATCTTTACCTCTAAATACAAATAGTGTGTAAAACAATGTTATGCAAATGAAAAGGTTTTCAAGAAATGATATGTCAGGATATTCCAGCTGTTGGCTTCCCTTCCCCACGTTTTCAGCATGGGACAAGGCGGCACACTCGAGCTTAGCACAATCTCTGGCTTCTCTAGCATGAGAGTGTAGTGTAAAACTTCAACATCATGGCCCTCTATGCCAAAGTCTCTTTGCCATTCAAAGTCTCTTCTTTCAGAAGGCCTGATGCCACAAACAATAAAGTTTGTTTCCTTTTAGTATTTTACATGTACACACGTTTTTTTTAGGAACTTCAGTATTCACTTCGGATCCCCCTCTGCCAGGCTCAGATCAACTTTGACACAAAACCTTCAATCAGTCTCCCTCTGCCGGGATCAGACCAACTTATTTACTTTAACACAAACTTGCTTTAATACAAAGGTTTTCAATTGATCTCCCTTTACCAGGCTCGGACAAACTTCATCTACTTTGCCATCAACTTTCTTTACTGTATCAACATCGAAGCCTTTCGATTCTGCATGCGATTTTTGCTTGACCCGTCGCAGCACCACTCCGATTCACAATTCTATGCCTCTTTCACTTTTGCCAACTTTCAGCTGGATACCTTACAGAGACCTTCGAATGACCACACACGCGGTGCTGGACCACTATGTCAAAGGTATTGTAGTTTGCTTTAAAGTTCAATCACTCATCAACAGTTCACTTAACTTGTCTCTTATACACGTTTTAACAATGTTCGTTCCAGCACTCGCCATACAATGTTGCTGCTTGAAACCTTGGTTAACACAGAGCGATCTTGTATCAGTCTCCCCAACTCACTGGCTGTCTTGATTTCACAGATGCTTCTTTGTTCTTGGAGCCAAGGTCAAAACCACAGTGGATGCTGATTCCCCCCGCCTTGCTTCTTGGCGCAGGAGGGCCCCGGGTACCTCCGACACACACTGCAGGATTCTTCATCCTGGTTTCCTGGTGTTATACTTTATATTCTCGAGGTATCATGAAAGTAACCGTTCTTTGTCAAAAAGGTCAAGGGAACTTCCCTCCTTGCGAACCCCTTCTATTTCGCTGTCTTTCGTCTCTCAAACTGCCATCTTGGAACTGCTGTTTCCTTGTGTGCTTTGCCTCACTCAGAGTGTGCTCTCGTGCTCTGCCTTTTGTCTATGTTGGGATGTTTAATGGAAGTCCTGTATATGGGATGGTCAGTAATTGCCTGACCTTGCTTGACCATTGTATTGGGACATGTCAGGTATATGGCTTGGTTTAGTCTGTTTGTCCCTTATCGTGGGCTGTCTGTGAGAAAATGTTTGTGTTGTAAAAGGGGGTGGGGGGGTAACGTTCCTAGATTCCTATCTGGTAGGACTTGGTAAAGGTATTACAACAAAGCGAATACCACGCCTCACCATTCGGTGTCTCACTCCCCGAAGACCCCTCACCCAGGTGATCCTCCCTTACTGGTCCACCACCAGCAACTGGATCCAAAAGCAATGGCCATGTTCTGGCCACCTGGATGACGGATCCCCGATGACTAGTGGGTGAGACTGTCACGCACCCACACTCAGACAACCTACCTAGTAGGAGGAGCCTTGGAGACCCGAAACATGGGGACTGGTCTGTGCAGCGACATGGATTGCGCTCCTCATTTAAAAACACGTGTGCCCGCTTTTGTGCTGGAGGTCACGTGCGGCACCCCTTGCGCTATAGAACTCGTATTTGGGGGGTTGCCATGGCACCTGCTACAGCGGACTCTCCGCACCTCTTTCCGCCTTCCTGCAACTAAGCGTGCATCCACAGAGAAGTGGTCATGTGGCCACGCTAAGCCTCATGCTCACATGATTCCCACACGGGAGTCACATGTTCAGGAAGTGCAGGCATAAAAACGGTCCCCTTCATTTATCCAGCGCTTCTCAGCTGTTCTTCAGCGTTGGGCTACCTTCTCGTGGTGAAACCTTGATTTCATTGGATTTTGGACCTTGGACTTCGTATTTTTGGAACTTCTACGCCTCGGATTTGACCTTACTGGATTTGTCGCTTGGTTCTTTCTTCCTGAACTGTACTTTGGACCACTTTGACCTCGGAATTTGTATTTTGGACTGCATTCTTTCTTATCCCTTGGCTTTGGTATACAGTTCTTCTGATTACTCAGATGGACTCTGGTGTGCAGCAACTCCTTTTCTCCTTGAACAACCAGAGGGAACAACTAGGTCAAGAGCTGACATCGACCAGTCCCCCGGGTAAGGCATCCTTGGGTATACATATTGCACTATAGACAGTGGTATATTATATATTTAACCCTGTACTTTCCATTGCAGCCATCCGGGACCCAGTGTTTCCTGTTTCTTCCACCTGTGGCTCCAAAAATCGGTCAGTGAGTCTCATTGCTTCTCTCTGACTGGTACGTGGGGACGGAGGTATACATATCCACGTGGACTCAGATTGTGACAGAGACACCTTCTGGTTTCTCACAAATTGGACTATGGCTCTCATTATGAATGTGCTGGTCTGTAAATAAAGGTACCAGTAGAAAGTTACTGGCACCTTTTATGGACAGGTTCACTTTGTGTTTGGTGGTAGGGGCACAGTAGTCCTGTCAGGTCGAGACCGCGCTTGACATGCTGCCTACTGCAGCATGCTAATCTTTGTGAAACACAGCTTGGGTAAGACACTTTTCATGACATTTTGACACGCTTGGTGTACTCTCTCCCATTATTTCTTCTTTCCATCCTCTGCGCTCCGATTCGTGCTTGCTCACACCATGGGACTTTCGCCCGAACTTGCCCTGTTACATGTGGCACAAAAACTGCGAAGGGAGAAAATGGTCAATTCTTACATCTCAAACTTGGGGCCTAATTCACAGAAGTGTTTTGTAATGGCAAAACCCCTTTGGGAAACACTCCGTGAATAATGGCTGTAGTGTATGGAACTGGTTCTACTTTAAATAGTATCAGAAACATATCAGAAGTTGATGCATTTACTGATACTGTCCTACCTAGCCACTAGCTAGTAAATATAGGGAAGCTGGCCCTAAGCAGCCGAAGGCCTGTGAGCCTAAGGCCCCTCCTTTTGGCCCCTCAGCCCACTATCCTCTGGGCAGGAGCCCTGCTGCACCCTTTTCACGAGATTCCTTTTCGGCAGCATCAGGTGCCGGCGTCGCACCAGCCTGCAGGAGCGAAGCCCTACAGCCCGCCCGCCTTTCTTGAGCAAATACAGCTCATGCTAGATGAGTCCACCACGCCAGTGCCTGCACCTCTGTAGGCACCTTTGCCCATATCTCACGGCAACCACCAGCGAGGAAAGAGCCGTCCAGCAGCCGAACCACAAGATGGCCACCACGACAAGCGCACTCGGAGCGTTTACTCTGGTTGCCTAGCAACCACATTAGCATTTCTTCGAGTGACGAGGACTGGAGGCGGAAGCCGGCCCTAAGCAGCCAAAGGCCCATGAGCCTAAGGCCCCTCCTGTCTACCCCTGTCAACCACTGCGTTACAGCGTGGGACACTGCCTTGTCGCCTCCTCTCCCTCCAAGCCCAGCACACCTCCCCCACTACCACCAGTGGAATCCATGATCCCCCTGCTTGTCCTTCTCACCATCTAACGGAGGCACTCACGAATGAACACCTGCACCTGACCCCATGACTATGGACTACGATGCACACAGTCTTACCATACTGAAGGCACGATAACCGTAAGTCACCTCCGCCTGTCTACCAAGCTGTCAGCCAATGTTAAATGCTCCCAGCCAGCGCTAGCTGTATATGGCCCACGCTGCTGAATACTTTGAGTGTTCCCAGCCCACGCTGCTGAATGCTGTATTGACTGTTCCTAGCCCACCCTGTGGCATATACTCCCTTCCTATGAGCAACATAGGCACCTCTATAGCCCACATTCTAGTGGCCAAGCGAACTCACCTACAGCATGTACTCCCTGCTCTTCCACGCCTGTCTACTATGCACACTACTCACTGAAATATTCATACCACACCTCCACAGCCCAGAGCCTAACTACCACTATCACAACACCTCCAGTCGTCATCACACTATGGACCTCTTGCCTAAGCCCTCACACACTCCTCAAAACATAACAACCACACCGGCGCCAGACTCCGATCCCGCACCCTCCCCATCCACCGACAGGCCACACCTACACTCACACCACACAGAAACTGCCGACTTAGCCCATGCACCATCAAAGTGAACAAACACCACCACCGTGACATTACCGCTACACGCTACAACACCAAGCCTACACACACCACACCCAGCAGCAATTCTTACTCTCAACATACAGCCGCACCCATGTCAGACTCTCCTACCCACAAAGAACTTGTGCTCCACGCTATACAAGTGCACTCTAATTAATGTACGCTCCCTCAATGCCCACGCCCTAGAAATAAACAACCTAATAACCACTTAAGACTTAGATATACTCGCTATCATAGAGACCTGGCTCAACGAAGCTTCCGGCCCAGCCATCACACTAGCAGTACCGCAAGGGTACGCCATCCTTAGACAAGACCGGACCGACAAAACAGGAGGGGGAGTAGCCCTTATTCACAAAGAAACACTATCTATTAGAACCATACCCTACCAAGAGGAAGGGAATGTTGACATTCTATCAGTCAAATTAGCACTTACCTAACAGCACAATAAATATTCATATCATATACCGACCACCTGGCCCCACCGCCAATTTCATAGGTCAAGTCAATCACCTCCTAGGAAACAATATTAAGAAATCCACTAAATCATTACTCATAGGAGACCTTAATCTAGGATTCAATGACCTCAAGGACAAAACTGCTACCTCGCTAGCCAAAGACCTCCACGACTTAGGCTTCTCACAAAAAATCATTGCGCCTACTCGCACAAAAGGATGCATCCTAGACTGGATCATAGACCATAATTGTAACACAGCCATCACATCCAATACTAGCCTCCCTTGGACAGACCACAACCTTCTCCAATTCGACATCCCAGTTTCTATATGCACTAAAGTGCCTACCACAGCACCGGTGACCTTAGCCAGAAGTGCCAAAAAACTCACCGCGGACAACCTCAGTGCACACCTTAACCTGCCATGCCTAGCGCCTCCCTTCTCCTCTGACCCAAACATCCTTGCAGAAATATTCAAAGATACCATTACTAAAGCTGTCAACGTCGTCGCCCCATTAGAAAACAAAAAAGAAAAAAAATCCTTCCACTCCAACTCCTGGTTCACAGAGGAATTCCAGACTCTGCGCAAAGACAAACGCCAAGCGCTCAAAACTGGCATTGTAATCCCTGCGACACCACAACAGGCAACTTCAAATCCATAGCCAAAAAATACAAAGACGCCATCTTCATTGCTAAATCTGAAGCCTACAGCCACTGTATCTCCGCTGCCAACTCCCACTCTAAAGAACTTTTCAGTATCTTTAAAGAATTAACAGTACCACCCACATGCCCTGATGAGATCGTCAAAGACGAAGCATGGTGCACAAGCATTCAATCAGCCATGCTTGCAAAGATAAACCACCTTCAAAATAAGATATCTCACCATTACAATACCTTACCTAAGCAAAGCCCTCATATACAGACTCATCCTAATGTCAAACCTAGCAACATGCCCAAATTCGCATTCACAGAAATCTCTGAAGCAGATGTCATTGACATCCTCAGACACCTCAAACCTTCACAATGTAAGGGTGATGTGTGTCACCCCAAAATTATCAAGGACTGCGCAGAACTGCTCGCCCCTCTTCTCACGGCATTCATCAATGCGTCATTCAAAACAGGCATAGTCCCAGACAGCCTTAAAGAGGCATGGGTGTGCCCTCTCTTAAAAAAACCAACGCTAGACCCAGCTAATCCCAATAACTACCGACCCATAACAGTCCCATTCCTCCTGAAAATACTAGACAAGGCAGCCCACAAACAGATTCAACTATACATTGAATCGAACGCAATCCTAGGAAAAAGACAATCTGGGTTCTGCAAAGGGCACGGAACTGAAACCGCCCTTCTAGACCTAAAAAACGAAATCACAAACATCCTTGACAAAGGCAAGCCTGCACTCCTCCTTCTCCTGGACCTTTCTGCAGCATTTGATCTGGTAGATCACACCACACTCACCAGTCATCTGACACAGGCTGCGCACTTCTCTAAGGACGCAGCATCCTGGGTAACCTCTTTCCTAGAGGGCAGAGCCATGAAAGTGTTCTCTAACACAGCTCATGCAGCACCCTCCATCATCCACTTCGGTGTCCCACAAGGTTCATGTACTGCCCCCACGCTCTATAATCTTTTTACCAAGCCTCTCTTTGACAAACTGGACGCAGTAGGTATCGCATACACAAATTACGCCGACGACACACAGGTTCTCCTTCCCCGGACAGGGCATTACCATCAAGATGCCACTACCCTACAGCAAATCTACTCCACCACACAAGCATGGATGGCCACCAACGGCCTCTGCTTGAACGAGGACAAGACAGAAATTCTCATTCTAGGCCAGAAATCCACACACTCCAACCTCAACCCGCTGTACCTTAACTTCAACATCGATAACTGTGTCATACCAGTGTTATCCTCAGTCAAAACACTGGGGGTTCACATAGACGCTATCCTATCAATGGACAAACAAGTCAGCGCCATAGTCTCGGCCTCCGCACTAAGTACCAAACTTATCAACGCAATAAAACCATTCCTAACAAAAGAGAACTGCCTCTCAATCGCCAGAGCTAGCATAGGAGCCAAACTAGATTACTGTAATGCGCTCCTAGCCGGCACATCCAAAAAAAAAAAAACTATCTAGACTCCAAACAACTCAAAACAACGCTCTTAGGGCAGCCCTCAGCATACCGAAAAGAGACCACATCACTCAAGCGAGGAAGACCGCTCACTGGCTCCCAGTCAAGGACCGTATCTCCTTCAAAATTCACGACTACGCATAAATGCATCAACCTCTCAGCACCTTCATAACTATCTGACACATTATGTAGATCTCAATCCACCAGACTGAACAGATTACAATACACCAATCAACTAACGATACCTCGCATCAACAGGACAAAGGCAGGAGGTATAGGCTTCCCCTTCCGCGCCCGAAGCTCTGGAACTCCCTCCCCACCGACCTCAGAGCTGAAACATCTCTATTTTCCTTCTGCAGAAAACTCAAAACTGCCCTCTTCAACTAATCTGTTCTCCTAGTCACCTGTTGCACAATGCATGTATGTAACAAATGTATAACATCGCCCAATGTAACACCTACGGACCTGAACTGTATGTAACTAAGTACAAGCAATACTGTAACAACCACCATGATGGATTATTTGAAATGTATGTAACTAAGTATAAGCAACACTGTTACAAGCGCCACGATGCCTTCGTTCTGCTGTGCGCTCAACAAATACGAATAAATAAATAAATAATGTAACTGTGCCAGAAATACCGGTTGATTTAGAGGACCTGCCTTTCCATGGAAAGACAAAGTGGTCTCTTGACCACAGTATCACTAACTGTGCTCCCAGGGAAAACAAAAAACGAACTCCTAAATAACAAGGCACCAATTAAAAACACTGTAGTTCATATGGGAATAGCATGCCAAACCCATGCCAGACGAGACGAGGCCATATACATCTCGGGACACCCCTTCAATTATACAAATGGCTCTCTTAAACATTTGCTTGCTTAGCAAACATGCAAGCAATATTCATGATTAAATTGAGGAAAAAGAACTTGATGTAATGTGCATCCCCTCAACTTGAGCTAACGATTCTAGTGGGCCCAAAATAAGTATGGCAACTCCTTCTTCAGGTTACAATTTATTAGGCAAAAATCGGGTGCCAGGTATTGGAGGCAGTGAAGGGGCCCCTGAGGGACCCTCGCGTATGGAAACAAGGCACAATCGCCCCACATGAACTGATATGCCAGACACGAGGTTGTATTCCCAAAAGCTAGGGTTTATTGCAAAGCAAAAAGATTCAGTTGGCCAACTGGGTCCCACGCCCCGTGATGTGTGTTTTTTGCAGACCCCGGGGGATGCAAGAGAGTGAGAATCGTAGAAGAGTTACATATATACAAAGCAAGCATCTTACAATCAGTGGTGACACATTGACTACCGCCCATAATGTATTTCCTTTGAATTGGGTACGATGATTGACAATTGTGACGAGTATGACACCTTCAGACATTTATTTAGCAACAGTTTGCAATTTCATGAGCTTGCAGACACAATTCTTTGTTATAAGAACATACTGCTTCTGTTCTCTGCAAGCAAGCTGCGTGCAGGGGAGAGACACATTCCAGGCCTCGCTATCTCCTAGTTTCTATTCGTGTACTGGGGGTCAACTTGCTCTCCAGGGCTCAGGAAAGGGGGGCCACAAAGAAGAGCATAATTCAAGCCATTTAATGTTTGCTTCTAACATTTCTACTGTATTAACAAGACTAGCTGGCACCTGTGTACTGATTAAAATGCCTCGCTGCCTACATCCAAGGGCTTGTGAGGGAGGGCACCGGGCATTTCTGTCTGGTTGCTTGCTGCGTTATGGTTCAACAAGTCTCTCGCAGCCTTGCACTTTACATGAACAATAATGTACTAGTGGAGCAGAATAAGTTTTCAGCAAAGCAGTTTTAACAGAAAGCAAAAGGCAAACATTAGGAAACAAAATGGCGATTTCAGTCACTTCAAAATGGCCGCACTTTAGTCAAGCTTATGGCTATACATTCCTAATACTAATCACATGAGGCGTTGGTCTTCGGCCAACAATGTACATTGTCCCATGATTGAGGGGTGTCTACTTTTTCTGGACTGACAGCAGTGTAGCCTTTACTGCAAAACCCAACCTCCACTTCTTTGAATCTAAATTTGAGTGTGTGGGTGGTGAAATTATACATTTATACATTTGAAGCTTAGTTCTAATGACAACTGCTGTACCAATTTCATCTTGATTTACCACCCGCCCAACGGCATTCCAGGTTTCAATAAGGATTTAATGCATCTTGTGGCCCCCATGAATGAAACCAACCGCTCCTCCATCTTGCTTTGGCAGTTGAATAGATGGTAAAGGAATCCCATTGATAAAGAAGCTTTAGATTTAGAACACTAAAAAAAATGTGGACTTTACCATCCTTAACACAAAACCTACTCACTCGGGAGGTTATACTCTAGACTGGGTTGCTGCACGAAATATCGGTATTGGGTAATAATGTTGCCATGAAAAAAGTTGTCAGGCTGGCGACTTTAAAAAAAAAAAAAATGCATTAATGGTGCACCCCCCATGCTATCAAACACTTTCACCAAATATTCTAGGACTGGAGGTAAAAATATATAATTATACCCCTCCTAGAATATTTGTGGAAAGAATTTTGGTAGCCAGGAAATAATCGCCAGAACCTGTTGACTTTTTCATGGCAACATTATTACATGGATCAGCAATATCTGCATGAGGGTTATTAATACCACAGCTTGTATCTGAGTCCGATCACTCCATTATTGAATGCTCCATTTCTCCCTCGGGTCAACCACTGAAAATCCACAATACCCCTAAGAGGGTAACTAGAAAGAACTTTAAGAAAAAGTTTAATAAAAATAAAAAATGAGGAATTTAAACAGCTGGTTTCATTTCACAGAGCTTCTGTGAAAACCATGCCTGCAGGGGGCGGTACTGCCGGCAGGTCAGACCAGCCAGGAGATCCCTCCCCTGCAGGCAATCTCGTGGCCTGGCGGTCTGGAAACTGTGCTGGTACGTTGCGTTCTACCGGCTCCCTTATTTCCGGACTGCCAGACTTGGAATGAGGCCGAGTGTTTACATGTTATTATGCACACACTTCAGACTCCGATACTCCAGAGATACTGGTGAGTATTTATGAGGAACTGCTGACATGCCTATTAGACAGAACAGTTTGGTTGAACTTTAAAATTGTCAGAACTAAAATATGCCATCTGACCTGGTTTGACTCTACTCTCACTTCCCTAAAAAGAGAAAAAAGAAAGGCAGAACGGGCATGGGAAAAGGACAAAACTAAAGAGAACATGACAACATGGAAATTAATACAGAATTCCTATATAAAGCAAATTTATAAGACAGAGCGAAAATAATTTAACAATCAGATTGAAACTTCAGGCAATCACACTGAATAACTTTATGAGATATATAAGAAGCATGAGAAACCACCTGCCCAACCTCAGTCTTTCACTCCCTCGATTGAGGACTGCTGTACTATACGAAAAACCTTCTCAAATAAAATCAACACAGCCTGCGCCAAGATAACTTGTGGTGAGGAAAATTAAACTCCTTCTGTTCCTCAGGTGTTGGGGAAGGGAGGGGGTCATAGCGTCTGCTTTAAACAGATATCAGAAGATCAGGTGAGGACATTCCTTAATATGAGCCCTACTACTTGTCCAGGAGACATCATTCCATCCAAATTGATATTAAATGATCCCGAAGCTTTCATCCCTTTCTTGACATACTTTGTGAATGCATCCTTTATTCATAACTTGGTACCAGAGTCTATCATGCATGTCGCAATCAGCCTAGTAGTAAAAAAATCTGACCAATATCCGAGATACCCCAACAATCTGGGACCCATTACCAACACCCATTTCCTATTGAAGATTGTGGACAAAGTGGCAAGTACTCCATTCCAATTACATCTGGAATGCTCAGGTATTTTTCACCCCAATCAATCAGGTTTTAGAGCTGACCATGGAACTGAGTGCTTTGTTAGATCTGCAAACCCACATGTTGAGCACTCTGGAGAGAGGTGGGTCAGGCCAGCTGATTCTTTTAGACCTATTGGCTGCTTTCATCTGCAGGACCATGGGCGTCTCTTGAACATGCTAGACTTTATTGGGGATTGCTCGATGATAGCAATTCTTTGGATACAGTCATTTCTGAAAAATAGACAATCTCATGTGTGCTGGGGCGATGCCAGCTCAGAAACCAAACAAATTGATTGTGGAGTCCCACAAGGAGCCTGTTTATCACCAACGCTGTTTAATCTATATATCAGACCACTCTGCGATCTCTTAACTGTGGATGTCCCATTTTACAATCTATACGGACAATACTAAGCTCCTAATGGAGTGGATAGGATGCTACAGTACAGATTCAGCCAGACAGACTTGATTATATCAATGGACTAGTTGAGAATTGGATTTCCAAAAATTGTTGTGCATAAATGGCACTAAAACAGAGCTGTTATTTTTTGGCACCACTCAAGCCAGAGTCAAATTTAGTCCAGAGTACAAAAGCCTGAATATTGATGGTATCCACATAGATGTTGTTGAGAAGGTCAACATGCTTGGAATCTACCTACAGGCATCTCTTGAATTTGAGGCTCAAGTAGATGAAGTGATTAACTCACCGTACCATCTACAGGTGCTAAGCCACGTCAAACATCTCTTGTCACTCAAGAATGGAGAGACGGGCAACCATTATGCCATGCATTGATTATTGTAATGCCCTTTTAGCTGGAGCTGACAAGAAATACCTGAACAGGCTGCAAGTCCTCCAGAATGAAGCGGTTAGAATTGTTTGAGACATCTCTAGAAAGGCCCAGGTGACTGATTCCAGGAAAAAGCTTCACTGGCTCACAGTGCCAAATAGAATACAATTTAAAGCTTTCTCTTTAGCCCATCAATGTGCACCTGGTTACCTCAAGAAGCAAATTAAACTACGCCCCATCTAGATCACTTGACAATTGGAGGTCCCAAGATTTAAAAGAACAAAGGGCCTTGAGCGCTCCTTCCTCATTCCTGCAGCTCAAGCATGGAACACCCTTCCCACAGCACTGCGATTTAGAAAATCGCTTCTTGTGTTTTTGGAAGCATTTAAAGACTTTCTTTTCAAGTAACATCCCGCTACCGCTGACTTTGTTAGTTGGTGCACTCAATAACATCTAAGGGAAAAGATTGATTATTTAGTCACTTGCTGATGATATTTTGTGTTGTCCTGTTGTAGCAAGTCCTTTGTGCCTGATGCCCGTGGGCTTTGGCACATTATAAATAAATAAAGTAAAATACACTTTGCACAGTTCCATGAATCAGGGTGTGTGTCGGCAGTGCAAAATCACTTTTCAGCAGTTACAAAGTCACTTTGCACCATGCAAAAAACAAATCTATGAATTCGGCCTTTTGGCAGTATACACATTTCTGAGAGCAGGTGGAGAATGATGGCACTATAAGGGTTGTAAAGAGAAAGGTTGGAAAGTATGACATTTATATGGAATGAAAAATTGAAAATGCTGTGCAATTAAAAGGGTTTCTTTATAAGAACATTTTGTTGAAAATTAAAAAATGCATATGTGCATTTACAGCAGCACTGTTTCAAAGTATTTTGTAAAAGAAAGGAAACGCTGATGTGAAAGATTTGTAGAACATTTGTAAGTGGCACTTGGTGTGTGATGTTTAATATGTTGGCAGTCCATGTAAGTAACTGCCACTTGATGTGAGCAGGTGCGAAAAGCTGCAATACATGGGATTTGAGAGAATAATAAAAAAAAAAACAGAACATGCTTATTGTGAAGCCTATTACAGGGTTAGTGGCAGGACCCCTGTATAGAGTTTTTGAATGCGATTGGTGGATGGATGTGTGACTGTTTGAAAGCAGCCTATGAGGGAGTGTCACAAACCTAAAAATAAAAAGGGTAGAAGGGTTGCCTTGTGGTACGGCTTCCTTGGACACTGTGGTAGTTCACGAACACTAGATGTGTCATCCAGGTCCTTTAAGGATGCCTGGCATGGAAAGAGGACTGTGGGGATTAGCCATTCAGGTTTTGTGGCTGTGGTCTACAGGAAGACAGGGTAGCAGGTGTTTTCTTTGTTGTGTGCACTGAAGATGGCTGTGGCTATGGATATGAAGATGCAGAGTGTATTGCTGGTGGGAGATTGTTGGATCCATTCATTGAAGGTTTATACTCAATCTTGTGGCATCTCTGCTACTATTGGATTGCAAGAAGTGGAAGTTTTGTGGAATGCAATTTGGGGGTTAAACTGAGCGACTTTATTATAATTTTGTGAGAGTATGGCTCACTTTAAACGCCATAATATTATTATGCATTGTGGAGGCAACAGTTTGGGCTATGTGACTCCAGTATCTTTTCAGTTTGCCATGAAGGATATGCTGAGAAGCCTAATGGAAATATTTCCAGCTGTGAAGATTATTCTTTCTGAAATCAATCACAGGCAAATATGGAGATGTCCACATTTGTTTTGCCCGCAAATGGAAGAAGCTAGGCAGCATGTGAATAAAGGTATGTGCCTGTTCATACGGTTTAGGTATGGTATATTTTGACAATGAAAATATCAAGTTGGATGGTATAAATACTTTTCAGAGCAATGGAGTGCATGTGAATGATGTTCGCAATCAAACTTTTACTTTGGTCAAAATGCATTGAAAAGGGAAGATGTAGTGTATAGTAAAGCATTTGTTAGTAGGTGTAGGACCTAAAAATGAGAAACAAAATTAAATGAATCAGTTTTTGTATAAGTTGTGAAAAACAGCAAGTGTAACTTTAGTGCAAAAAAGGGTCTTTTCCAAGAAACCCAAAATGATGACAAAAGGCTTTTTTAGGAGCCACCATTGTAGAATAAATCATTTAAATTGAGTTTAAATCTCCCCACCCCCTTTATATGGCCATGCCATCCACGGACAGGGCGGTAGTTCAGACACCGCACATGCCATTGGGGTCTTTTTAAGGATGCAAGGCATGTAAAGGGGACTCCGGAGACCACGGACAGTCGTGAATGTCTGCGGACATCGAGGCATTAGCCAATCAGATTTCATGGGTGTGGTGTACAGAAAGACTGAGCAGTAAGAGTTATCTTTGTTGTGTGAAGTGAAGAATGGCTTTGATGAGTAGACTGTCTGGTTGGTGGGCGATTCTTGGGTCCCTTGGCTAAAGGTGTATTGTGAGCAGTGTGGAGTTTGTGGGAATATTGGATTTCAAGAATTTAAAGTTTCCTGGAATGTAGTTCGTGGAAGGAAGTGGGCAGAATTGCTCCAGTTTTGTGAGAATATGGTTACTTTCAAGCATCCGGACATCATTGTTGCTCACTGTGGAGTCAACTGTTTGGGCTAGGTCACCAGAATGTCCTTACAGTTTGCCATGAAGGATGCACTTGCAAAGTTAATGGAACTGTTCCCACACTTCAGGATTGTTTTTTTTTGGATAGCTCAAAGACAAATGGGGAAGCATTCTAATTTATTTTATCCACAAATCAAGAAAGCAAAGCGCAATGCAAACCAGGTAAAAAAAAAGCTGTATGTGCTTTTTTGCAGGATGTTGGCATGACATATTTTCAGAATGAAAATATCCAATTTGATATTGTCAACATTTTTCAAAGAGATGGAGTGCATTTGACTGATGTTGGCAATCAGAATTTTCTTGCATATTTTCAAAATGCATTGAAACAGTTTCTATGAATATATAAAACATGAATTGAAGTATTTTAAACAAAAAGGAAAAACAGAAAAAAATTAGAAGCACTTTTTGTGAAAGTTTGAAAAAATAATTAAGTTCAGTAAAAAATTTGTTAGTTCAGTATATTAAACCAAATAATCCCAACAAAATATTGAAACCAGAAACAGAAAAAAAAATACAAATAAAAGTTAATTGATTTTAATTGCCCTACCCCACACCTGGAAAAGAAGGGACTTTTCATCAAAATTAATTTCTTCTTTGATGTCATCAATGACATTTGTGATGTCATCTTTGATGTCCTGGGTGTTAGGCTTAGCAGTGCACGGTGGTGGCGCGAGTTATGGTTGCTTAGCTTACCATAACTGGCGAATTTCAGGGGTTTTTCGGTTTTACTTGGAACCATAACGTCCCTTTAACAAAGTTTTTTCACTGAATTTCATAGGTTTTTAGTAGCGCAACTTAACCATAACGTCCCGTTAACAAAGTTGTTTTACTGAATTTCACAGATTTTTAGTAGCGCAAGTTAACCATAAACTCCCTTTAACAAACTTTTTTCATTAGCACGCAGACAATATACAAAGATGGAGTGTAAAAAGCAATTTCTCAGGGATGGCTTTACACAGAATGTTGCAAAGTAAGAATTTATGCTCGTTCACAATGAAGGTCAGCTGCTTCCATTTTTTGCTCGCGGGCCGGGGTTGCCCACGACTCGCACTATAAGGTTCTATTGTTTTTTGACTTTGACAGACAGGGATCGTGCCAAAAGACTTCTTTTGAAGGAGGGGTGCAAAAACGTAAGACGATAAGGATGAAATTTCTGAAACTAAACCGCTTTTATATATTATATCACTATGAGAAAGATCGTTGGCACAGACGGAGTCGTATTTATGGACTGCATTACGTGTAGACAATGGAAAATGCCAATATAATGTAAGTAACCCTTTAGATTATTTTATACCGGAATATAATAACAATAGCGTGGCGTTAAAGCCTGGTTAAGTTGTACTTGTTCGTTCAATGTGGCATATTGTTTTGTACCGCGCACTATCACTGCCGAAGTGGTCCACTGGCGCTCAGACGGCTCAGAAAAAGGCAGAGGAGAGAGGGTGGATTAGTGGGAATAAGTTAACATACTCCGTTGCACTATCCTCGCTAGCAAATAGTTTCACACCCTAATAAATTAAATGAATATTTTTAATGAAGATCGGCTCGTGAGACTAATTTATGTTTTTAAAACCAGTACATCCTTCCCTACTGTCAATGCCACGATTTTCAGACCCCGGCCGACAGATTTTTTAACTTCCAGGTGCAGCTACTTCTAAACAACTTCATGACCCTCACCATTTTATGGGACAATCGCCAAGGACCAATATGCCCTTACGCAGTACTAGCGGCTAGAAGCAACATACCAACCATTATGGTGGTCTAATGCCTCGTTGTTGGAACAGCCTTCTGATTATGCGACCATAGTGCTTCTTTTATCATAAACCAACACCCTGTGTACCGCAAAGGAACAGCGCGTGACTCAAGATGAACTTTTGCGGATCGACAGCAAAGACGAATGCAAATCGCTGAATATTCTCTAAACATTTGATGTCAAATAAAAGTACTTTACGAAATGTACAATCTTGCTGTTTGCTTTTAAATCACAGTTTCATATTCCGAATTGTGGTGCGCTGTGTTGTGAGATGATCTGTGTTGTTTTCCGGGTTCTGTGTAAAGTCGCATAGGACTGGAGACGACTGGGCGTGTTTGGCTACGCACCCTGTAACGTCACAGAGAGAGACGGGGAATATGAATGCTTTGATAATGTCAGGCTTAAGGGCGGGAGATATGATTTAGTGTCGCAAAAGCAGGTCAGCCAGGTCGATCAGGCAAGTGATAGGATTATCACATAATGTCGGCGCACAGCAGCCTGATTTATCGTTTGTTTAGTGGACAAAAAGTCGGGTAAGTCCCATAGGAAATTGTAATGTCAACGGACATAAGGAGGGTTCTTAGAACACGTTCAACCTGACAACGAACAATACGAACAGCGTTCTCAGAACACCCCCATTTTGTTTAATTGCAAACATTACCTCCACGTCCACTCTTCCTTGTCCAAGTACTTACTTCATGAGGCCCCTGCCTCCGACACAGGACCTTTTTCCATTTCTTTAAATTCCTATAACTCCTCCCCCACATCCACATCACTCAGTTTCATATTACCAAGCCGGAGCATGGGACCTTCCCCACAGGGAGGGTGAGGAGGGTCGTCAGTACTTTGACGAGGAAGAGTAGGATTAGGAGTAATGAAGATTACCGGTAAGTAATCAGAGCATTTGAGGACACCGCAAGTGTTCTTAGAACACATTCATCTTGCCAGAGTACAATACGGACAGCGTCCTCAGGACACCCCCATTTTGTTTATGTGCGAACATTTAAGGACACCGCGAGTGTTCTTAGCTCAATTTTAGCTTGCTTGTGAACAAAACGGACACATACTCCGACCTCAGAACACCCCACCATTTAGTTTATATAGAAAATTTCAGAACAGCCGTGTTGTCCGCAGACAAATCGAACACAACAAAAGTGTCTAGCTCATAAAAAAACAGAACATTGAACCTATCTCATACTCCCCCACCCTCCCCAAACACTCTTACACACCAACAAACTCCACTAAATACAATTTTTAATCCAAGTTTCACCGCGCTGTCCGCGGTCGTCGGCGAATGCAAGATGGCGGGCGCCACAGAAAATCTGACGCGCTTGACGCACCACGCCGTCCAAACAGCGAACACGTTGCATGTCCGTGGACATCACGCAAGCCGCTCGGCCAATCAGGGCACTGTCCGCGGAGCGAACCGGGAAGTCCATCCACGGAGCGAACAGAGATATCACTAATTTTTTTGCCTTACATTTTGGTCATTTAAAAAAAAAACTACTGGACGGATTTACACCAAATTTGCAAAAGCACGCTTTCGCGACCAAGCCCCCGCTCCTGCCGCAAATGTGGTGTAAATCTGTCCAGCAGTTTGGGCTGTAGGAGTGTGCAAAGTTTTTTCCCATTATGTCTATGGGAAAAAACAAAAGTTTTGGGACCCCCCCTGTAACTTTGCCCCCCCCCTGGACCAAACCTCTCCAAACTTTGCAAAAACATTCAGAGTGGGCCATATACTTTTTTTGCAAAGTTTGGTGAGGATTCGTCCACAGGGAGCGCAGTTATAAGCCACCCAAAAAATGCTCTTCCTATGGAAACAAATACTTAACCATAACTACATGGACGCTACTGCGTCCATGTAATAAATATATATATAAATATATTTTACATATATTCAGAACATTTTACATAGTACGTATGTTTCATCTTTGTCACATGTGTAATGTATGATAAATGTATATTTCATGTATATAGAAAAAGCAGCTTGGTCATCCACCATGAGTCATGATGTTCTCTTTAATTACTGTAACATTGGCAATTTGGTCAATCACATTAAATGCAAGCAAAGTGAGTCGAGTTTTGATTAATAAAAAGCAATTTAATTTAGGAGGGAGGGTTGCCACTTGCAAAATAAGCTGCTACTTAAGCAATAAACTCAAATGAGTGGGGGCATTAATGTTAGCCCTTGGGCATTAATAGACCATGTAATGCCCCCACCCATCGGGATTTATTGCTATGAGCATCCCAGCATGTTTTAACGGGATGCTATTCGGTTTTTTAGTTGAGAAACGGCATGTTTTCCTGCTTAAGAAAAAATTACAAAACAGGATGTCTGCCATGGACAAAGGCGAAGGGAACTACATGTTGTCCCTTCTCGCTTTCCATGGCTGCCATTACTGTTAAGGGGTGATACAAATCCTTCCCCTCACGAGAGATCTACAATTACACGTAGCACTTTGTATCCTCGGTAAATCCAACCGAGTCCTCTTCTGTCCAGTGGATCCTCCCACTCACAAGGGACCTGCACCTACATGTAGCACCCTTAACCCACCAAGTAGGGCGCCCCAAAAAAACGGCAGCACTAACTAACTAAAAAACAAACAAAATCATGATGTTGAAATGCATTTACAGCAAAAATAAATAATTTAAAAGCTGTAACCTTCGTTTCTATTGTGTGTCTGCACTTTCCAAAACGCAATGAGCACTAGCGAGTTTGTGACATGATGAAATAAATCTAGGTCTCCTAGAATTATTTAGTAGACCTCACTCATCAAAAACGTCAGGGCAAACCCGTCTTTGTATCATGTAATACTAGCCCATAGCTCTGACGCTCTCAGGGCTGTCCCTCCAGTTACAAATTACTGTTAAGGGGAACATGATGTATTTGTTGTTAACATTCGGGTCCTGATTAGCAAAGTGTTTTTCAGGCCCTCAGTGAGGGATATTGTGTGAAAACCTCTAGCAAATGGAAATATTTATATATAAAGTTGCATGCGAAGGGTAGGAATGTTTCATTGGTGTCTATATCATAGTTATTCCTTTTGAAAAAGTAGCACTTCAGGTGTACCATACTGTTACACCCATTTCTGACCCTCGATGTAACGGCCCGATGAAATGTGTCATTTCAAAATCCATGGATTGTAGCTGTTGAAAACCGTCTAGACCACCACCCCCACTAACGCAGCCCGCAGTCATCACTCGAAAAGCATAATTCTGCCATGGAATGCTTACCCAGTTTAGAGCCTGTGCTGACTGCATGGGCGAGAGTGGGGTGTATGAAGCAAATATTGGAAAAAACGGATGCCCTACACCAAGAATGTATAACCGCAAGGCTCTCATCAAATTAAATGTACTTAGGAAATCATGACTCATTCATGACCTCATTTCACTTTCTCTGTGTGTCCGTGTAACAAACCGTGCTCTCATTTGCTCTGTTGATAGTGGGTAAACATGTACTATGTGCACGTTTTTTACGTCTCTGAAGTCTGCCTAGCAGTGTAAGTTGTTAGTGTATGCTTCTTTACTAAAGCTCCTGAATTACTGCCCCAAGTGGGTGGTTGGGAGTAAGGGAGTACCTCTCTTTGTGAGCTACTGGTCATAAGTTTGTTTATTTTAGAACAAAATAGAAAACATGTAGCAGCTCTTTACGTACTAGGGGGAATTATGTATGTTGCTCACTCTGCGCTTTATTGAATCACTCCATCATTTGCGGGGGTTACAAAATCACATATGCTTTTGAATTGGCATGGAATAATTCTAGGCTAGATTCCATCTGCTCTTTGACCTTTTGTTAGTAATTCTTCCCTATTATTCCATTACTTTTCAAATGGGCTCAAATCTGCATTTCATATTTCCAGCTTAATATCCGAAAACATTCTGAACTTAAAACTACAGAAGAAGTGAATTGGAAATACAGCTATTTATTGTCTATTAGTATGTGCAAGGGGTTATATGGAATATGAGAACCAGTGCTATCACCGTATCTGTGTGTGAAAGTCATCTGTCAGTTTATAAAATAGAAAGTAATAGAGCAGGATCAGCTAATCTGTCAATCTCCTAATAAACTAAAGAGGACAGAGGGTGTTTAAAGAGGACAGGACTGTGCCCTCATGACAACCTTAATACTCTATCATAAAAGTGCTGACACCTCTAGACTATACCCTATAATGGTCTTTGTCTGCAAGGGACCACACCTGAAGGAGTCAACTCAAAACTGGAACCATAATGTGGAAATTCACACTATTTTATAGCACATAGTTTACAGAGATTCCACAATTAAATTCCTGACAGTATTGAAATTATAATCTCACATAACATTTCATAAATAAACTATTCTTTATTTTATAAATTCATTAATGAACATAGAAAAGATTCAATCTTATGTGAACTTAATCAACAAATAAAATGACTGATACTCAGCAACCAGATCTACACAATTATCAAAAATGAATGTAATGAAAACAACAATGGAGGTAACAATAGTCCTACATAGATGACGCTCAAAACTACTAGCACTTGGTGAAATCAAATATCCATGTGTCTAGCATCAAACAGTTCATATCATTGACAAATTCCTTATTTACGGATCTTGAAAAGGCAACTAATGCCCTATTCTGACTGTTTACTAAATAGAACAGTACATAATCCCAACATGTTTCATTTGCATTATAATCAGAAAATGATGTAGATAAATTCATCAGGGGAAAAAATGTATGTGTCATGAAACATTGGTTTCCGATGTTCACCAGTCCAACACAGGATCTGCAATCTTGAGTACTCTTCAGGCAGTTTTTTATTTTATAATTAAACAATGACCGCAAAAAAAATGCAATCGCTTATGTGGGCAGCAAGTAGAAGTTTCTTACAAATAGAAACCAAATCCACTTCAATTGTGATCCTATCATAGTAAGATTATCCAGGGCATTGTTCAGACATGTACAGCAAGAATAAATCTGCTGCTTTAGAATGCTTTTAGCAGTTAATCCCAGTGTGTAAATCGCCCGGAACCACTTGACTTCGGTTCCCTGCTTCCAAACTGTTCACCAGGAGAAATCCCAGAGACAATTCAGTCGAAAGTTGCAAAGGCTCTGAAGAGTCATGCACCTGGAACCTTTGCAGGTCACAACCGTAGATCAGCAAGCTACCAGAAAGATGGTTTGAGAGATGAAGTGGTGCCACCTGGATTTAGTAGAAGTCATGACTCATGTCTAGTTCAATATTATTAACCTTTTATGAGTTTCACAAGAGTGTGGGAGCTGCTCTACTGAGAGCAAGATGGTTCAAATAACCTGTTCTATGGAATTTCTTCCACTCGGGAGGTTCTACAACCAGGTATTATCTCACTGCACCAGTCACAGAGGAGAAAAATACATTTACATATCAGTCTGGTCCCACCCACAAGGGCAGTGCAGCACTGAAATGCTAGGCAAACTCTGATTGAACACCCTCAGTGGGAGAAATCCCATAGAACAGGGTTTTTGACCCATGCTCGTTCTCAGTAGAGGGGCTCACACACCCTTGTTTACTTTATTTTATGATATAGTGACATAGAAACGGTACGAAAAAATGATTTTGACATGTGGGCTATCAGAGAAGAATGTGTTAACACTGCCCAAGAAGATTCAAGCTCCAGGTCCAGCAGTGAATTAAAATGATATAGATGTGGGCTGATGAAGGTCTCATAGATAGTAGTATTATCTAGCTCTTTCCATCTAGGTGTTCTGTGGCCAGAAACCGGTTCAACCAAGGCTAGATGGAGTAGGTCATTCAATGATTGAATGCAACCCTACCAATTGATCTATAGTACTATTAGGTGGTGATCACTGAGAACATTTTCCATAACAGCAAAATCCCGTACAAAGGAACATTTTGTTTCATTAATGAAAAAATAATCAATAGTAGAAGCACCCCTGAGAACCTATAGAAGTAAGCTTTCCTGGGTTGTCTTTGGGAAGTCACCCATTATTGGAGCGCAGGCCCCATTCCAATAACCAGGAATAAAATCAAAGCCAATTAGAACAAGTGGGAGGATCCATCATACAAGGATGTGTATTCCCATAATTATATCTTGATGCTTGATCAAACAGTTCAGGTCGTGGGCCATTTCCCATTTTTAGATTGAAATTTCCCCATAAATGATAGTCATGCTCTCTGGCTAAGTTCCTTACAATACCATCCATGAAGGATTTTAAAAGCTATTAAACTAGCTGTCTTGTGATGTTTTTGCTGAGAATTATAAAAAGTAATCAATATTACAAGATACACTGCTGTGGTGTATAATTTAAACATTTATGCAAAGTTAAAAACTGTGTGAAGGGGGATGGTTGTACACTTTAATGAGGTCCTTAGGAGTATTACACCACCACCAAAATGTCTACCCCGAGCATGGGTTTGGTAAGTAACGTTTCCTTCAACTGTAATGTCCTCTACTACTCAGGTCCCTTGCAGCAAAATAGTATTGAGCAAATATGAACATGTGAGTATGTTATCATCTTTTAGTTTAGTAGTTGCTCTGGCAATGTTCCAAAAGAACAAAGAGAGGAATAAGACCATTCAGTCTGCTTTACACCATTCCCTCAGTTTGTTTTAGTTCACTCGCTAATTGGTAGAGATGTATCGCAGGCCAATTGTTTGAGTTGTAATCCGAGATTTCAAACCGATTGTCAATCCACTTCCTCTAGAGATGAGGTACATTGAATCTGTTTTTATTTATGATGTAATCCTTGTTGGGCCATTGGTTATTAGCTGTAACATTGTGGGCCTTGTTGATGGGTGTTTGGGGGAAAGGTTTTGAGATAGTAGGGTATTGTCGTTGGTATGTTTTGAAGGATATTGGGCTTATGGGGTCTCGACGGTAATGCAGATCCCTCAGCTCCTAAGTAAATCAGACATAGTATATAGGGGAACAAAATATGAAATGGGTATAATCTTTAACCGTGTAATAGGGTATTAGAAGACCCAACCCCTAGGTTAGAATTGGGAACATACTGCTCCACAATCGGATTGGAAAAGGACACCACAGCCTTCATTGAGGGGTGAGTGTTCCTAGACCTTCACTCCGTATCTCCCTAGCCTTCGCATCTGTACTTTTGGATTTGCTAACTTTTCACTGTGTGCAGCATTACTGAGGCAGTTGCCTCTGAGGGTCCTTCTTCCCTTCCCTCCTCCCCTGCCTGCATTCCAGCCCACACCTGACCCGTGACTGGTCATGTGCCCTTCCCTTGGGCTTGAATGCTGTTAGTGTTACAGTGCCTTGCCGTGCGTTCACACCGCAGCCTGCATTGAGCGAATGAGTGTTCCTCGACCTTTACTTCGTATCTCCCTAGCCTTCGCATCTGTACTTTTGGATTTGCTAACTTTTCACTGTGTGAGGCGTTGCTGAGGCAGTTGCCTCTGAGAGAGCCCTTCTTCCCTTCTCTCCTCCTCTGCCCCCATCCCAGTCCTCCCCGAACCGTGATTGGTTCTTATATTTTTACTGTAGGGCAGCCCCACTGCCCGTTGCAGCCCCCTGCAGCTAAGGGCCCTGAGGCGAAGGACAACTCCCACAGTTGCAGCTGCAGAGTGTTTGCCGGTGTTCGCAGTCGGCGCATGCATTGCAGCCATCATCCAGCAGCGACTGTCCAGGTAACAAAAGGGGGCAGGGGAACAGCCATTACTGCCCCCATCTAACTGTCCCTCCTCCCCTATTACTTCTAGGATCTTCTTCAACCTCTGCAACTCTCTCTCCCTTTCCATTCGACCCTCTGGCCCTACACACTCTGCCAGACACACCTCGGATGTTCTCATCTCCTCAGACATCCCCATCTCTAACCCTCTCACTACACCTCTCTTGGACTGACCACTTTCTGCTCTCCTCCCACCGAAAGTTTCCTGTCCCCAATGCAAAGCCCGCCCCAGCACTGCCACCTTCCTTCCTTCGTCATTCAGCCCATGAAGCGAGTGTCAGTGGCAGTCTTTGCCTCCATTTTCTCTGCTCCCCCTAAGCCCTTGGCTGACTCCCACTTTGACACAGCCCTCTCAAACCTGCATCTTTCAATCTCAAACACTCTGGACATCTTTGCCTCTGCCATGAGGATCCGTCTGAAGCCTAACTGCAAGTGCAACTCTTGGTATGATTCAGACCTAACCACCCTGAAACGTAATTGCAGGGTAGCTGAGGAAGTGGAGGGCATCAGGCGCATCCTCTGACAAACTGGCTTGCGGTCTGCTCCAAATACAATACCAACACTCCGTCTCCTCCAAGAAGAGGGTCCATGATCAAGCTAGTGTCTCTTCACCCTCTAATAACATGGCCAAACTCTTTAAAATCTGAAAGGAGCTGGCCAGTCCTACTGCAGTTTCCACCTCTCCTAGTCCCTCCCCCAGGCCCTCTGCTTGGCTCTAGCTTTTTATTTCACTACTGAAACCCTGGACATCCTGCCCTCATTTTTCTCGATTCTCTCTCTCTACCTGTGGCCACCTCTCCTCCTCCTCTCCTTCTTTCCTCCCTCTCCGGTAACACCTGATGATGTTTCTAGACAAGTCTGATCATTTCTTCTCATATTCCATCCATGGCCAATTTCTGTAATTACTCTTTTGCCACTGGATCTTTCCCCTTACTCTTCAAGCACTCCCTTGTGCACCCGCCTCTATAAAAGCCTTGTGCTGAACCCTCATGTCCGGCATACTATTGCTTGATCTCCATCACTCCTTTCCTGGGCAAACTCCTGGAAAAGCTGGCCATCTCCCAGCTATCCCTGCACACTTAATCTGTTGGTTGTCTCTTGTCTCCATGACCATCAGTCTGGCTTCAGAGCAGCCAGAGGCACGGAAACTGCTCTTCTGAACACCCGTGAAAATCTGCTCTCTAACCTTGACTCCAGCTCTCCTGCTGTCCTCATCCTCTCTGACCTTTCCTCTTCCTTTGATATGGTCAATCATGACATCCTGATTAATCGAAACCGCAAGAACCGGGGCATCACGATCAGGTTCTGGCGTGGCTGACCTCCTTCCTCTTGGACCAACCCTCCCAGGTCCAACTTAGTTCCTTTCCACCACCACTCTGTCCATGTGGGGTGTACACCAGCACTATATCCTCTCCCCCTGGCTCTTCAACAACTTCTTGGCCCTTTTGGCTCACCAGATGTCCACCTTCTCTTCTAAGTGTTATGCGGATGACACACAGCTCTTTTTCAGGCTATCCCTCAGCCTCCTCTCCTTCGTCGCTCATGCCTGACTATCCGCGATTCAGAAATGGTGCACCTCCAACAATCTCTGCCCCAATGCCTGATAAACCTGGGTTAGAAGCGCTATATAAATACCCAAATAAATAAAGACTGAGATGCTTCTCATTGAGAACCCTGCTCCCGCTTTCCCTCTCGCACTCTGACCACCCTCCTTGTGCCCTCTACCCTTGTCCTTCTCTGAGGATAAAAACCTTGGGGTCATCTTCGACTCCACTCTCCCCTTCTCTCCTCACATAATGGACATTGCCAAAAAGGCCCCCTTCCAGCTGCACCTCCTAAGAGGTATTCTACCTTTTTATCACCTTCGTCCAGAAGCTCACTGTCTCCAGAGCTCTGGTTCTCTCCAAGCTGGACTACTGCAACAGCCTCTTTCTCAATCTGCCTAACTCAACTCTTTGCCCCCTTCAATTAATCCAGAACAGGACTAAGAGACTTATCCTTGGCCTCAAGCCCAGGGACCACATCTCTCTAGCCCGGATATCTCTGCACTAGCTCCTGATGGCTGCAAGGATCGAATTCAAGACCCTTTGCATCATCCAAAAGGCTTTCTGGGTCCGGAGTCTGCACTATATACAACACTCTCTGCCTAAATACCCTCCTTCTAGAGCCCTTCACTCACCTACTTCCAACTCTCTGAGGGCATGCGCTTCTCCAAGCAGAGAGTGGGTGCAGATCTCTTTCCTTTGGCAGGTGCCTCCTTCTAGAAAGGCCTCCCTGCCCCTCTCAAACTTAAGCTGGACCACCTGAAGTTCTGGAAGCTGCTCAAGACCTTCCTTTGTCCTCTGCCTTCTCTCCCCCTCTTCCTTGCTAACCTTCCAGTCTGCCTTTGCTGACTGGTTGCCGGGTGCCCTCAGAGTCTCACAGGGTACCAGGTCCCTCAATGTCCAGTCTTCCTGCACTGCTTCCAGGCCTACCGTGCACTTAGGGGCTGTAATTGTAGCGCATACTGCCCCCTGCCTTCCATAAATGGTGCCCTGTTCGCACTTTCCCCTCCCCTCTCTCCTGCACTTCCCCCTCTCCCTTCCCCCTTACACTTTTGTTGTTGCACAATCAGAATGACACAAGGCCTAGCAGGATAGTTTGTCCTGCCTTCCCTCTGTCTCCCCCTTCCTTGTCGTGTGGGTCCTAGAAACACTTGTGTACAGGCACTTCGAAGGAATTAGGTCTCCGACGTATTCCATATATGACAGTAATCACCACAGCTGTGCTGCTTTGTAAAAATTTTCGGCGTCTGCGTCGATACGCTGTCCTCGAGGGCCTCCGTCGAGCTGACGTCACCAGATGTTATAATTAGGACGCACGACGCCAGTAGCCTCAATTCCGTTTTTTCCGCAAACGTGTTCGCTTCGGGGATCTCGGCGCACCTCAGTTCTTCTGGTTCTGTTCTTTTGGTTCTTCGAACCTGTTCGTTGTGAAGCTTCCATGATGTCTTTGTCTTCTTCCACTGCGCGGCCGGGTTTTAAGAAGTGTCGGGACTGCGGGTCTAAGATGTCATTGACAGATTCGCACAACGCTTGCCTCTGGTGCCTCGGTGAGGACCATGACATGGATGACTGTGTAGATTGCCAGTCGCTTACATCGAAGGCCTTGCAGAAGCGTAAGAAGAAGCTTTCTGTAGGTAAGGTGGCCTAGCCCCGGAAGTCTAGAGCCACTGGGCTTTCGACTGACGATCCGAGGGGCGACTCTCTGCATCGTCGGCGTAAGTCCGGGGGGGGTCTCGGTCCATGAGTATGTCCCGCCATTCCTCTGCCTCTTCGAGGCACTCACGGAAGCGCCGGCGTTGGTCGCCTTTCCCATCCTCATCCGAGGACTCCGCACATCAGCGGGTGGCTTGTCCCAACAAGCACTCCACTCCTGCGGAATGGGATTTGTTCCAGCAGGAGATGTTGGTGATTTTTCAATCACAGGGCTTCAGTCTGTCTGCGCCGTCGAAAGACGCCGGCCGTGACCGTGCTAGAGACACCACAGAGGCCTCACGACAATCCACCCGGAATCTCTCTTTGAAGAGTCCGCTTCTTGCGCAGGAAATACAATCCCTGCTGGAGAAAGGCACCATAGAACTGGTGCCTGTAGCGGACAGGAACAAGGGATGGTATTCCCCTTATTTTTTGATTTTTGAAGTAAGACGGGGGATTGATACCCATCATGGACTAGCGCGGTTTGAACAAGCTCCTCAGGAAGGACAAGTTCAAGATGGTTACTCTTTCTCAAGTCCTCATGTGCCGATCCATCCCTAGCACAAGTAGTACCTGAGGTTTGCGGTTGGCGAGACACACTTTCAGTTTCGGGTCCTGCCGTTCTGATTGACCTCCGCCCGAGGGTTTTCACCAAGCTCATGGTGGTGGTGGCAGCGTATCTCAGGTAAGGGGGGATTCATGTCTACCCCTACCTGGACAATTGTTTGATCAGGGCGCGCTCTCCCGAGCTAGTCCTGGATCATGTGTCTGTCACCTGCCACTCCCTTCACAAGCTGGGCTTCTCCCTCAACTTGAAGTCCCACTTGACGCCAACTCAGCGGCTCCAGTACATCAGAGCAGTGCTCGACATGTCCCTGGGGCAGTGTTTCCCTCCCCAGGTGAGGGCTCATCACATTCTGCAGATGGTGCACAAGTTTCAACATGCCCAGAGTCTCCCGGCGTTCGAGTTCTTGAGGTTGCTCGGCCTCATGGCATCCTGCATTCTTCTGGTGCCAGAGGCCAGGTTGTGGATGAGATCTCTGCAATGGGCTCTCAAGATGCAGTGGTCACAGTCCTCCAGCAGGATGTCGGACCCTGTTCAGGTGCCACCCAGGACCTTCTGTGGTGGGCCGTCGAAGGCAATCTGATGAAGGGGGCTCCGTTTTGGCTACCCTGGCCGGAGGTGACGATTGTGATGGACGCATCCCTCACGAGATGGGGAGCTTATGCCAACGAGTGAGTCAGCGGTCGTTGATCTCCGTCAGAGTCCAGACTCCATATCAATCTGTTGGAGCTGAGGGCTGTCAGGCTTGCCCTGAAGGCTTTTATGCTGACTGTGCGAGGGAAGAATGTCCTGATTCTGATAGACAACACAGTGGCCATGCACTACCTCAACAAAAAAGGGGGGGGCAGGGTCACTTCCTCTGTGCAGGGAGGCGATGCAGCTCTGGTTCTGGGCCATCCAGCAGGAAATTTCGATCTCAGCAGTGCATCTGGCCGGAGATGAAAACGAGACGGTGGACGCTCTGAGCAGGCAGAGCGCAATCTCTCACGAGCGGGAGCTGGCTCAGGAGATTCTCCTGGAGATCTTCATCCTTTGAGGGACCCCACAAGTGAATCTCTTCACCTCCAGTGTCAACCAGAAGTGCGAAAAGTTCTGCTCGGGGGAATTTCATCCAAGAGGAGCCTTAGGGGACGCGTTCATGGTGTAATGGTCCTTCCCACTGCTGTATGCATTTCCTCCAGTCCCCATCATCCTGCAAGTGTTGCAGAGGTTACGGAGGTTCGGTTCCCGGATGATCCTCATTGCTTCGGCATGGGCTCCGAGAACGTGGTACCCGGACCTTCTCGACTTGTCTATCTGCCCTCCACGTCGTCTCCCCTACCGAGACGATCTGCTCTCACGGGAGGGGGCTCAGGTTCTCCATCCAGAGGTAAGATCCCTCAACCTTCACGCTTGGCTTCTGAAAGGTTGAGGTATAAGGATTGGGACCTCCCTGAAGACGTGATGGAGGTGTTGCTTTCGGCCAGACGGCCTGCAACCAAGTCCCTGTACCATTGCCGTTGGAGAAAGTTCTGCGACTGGTGCAGGGTTAAGAATGTGGATCCTTTTTCATGTAACATTCCTGTGGTTCTATCTTTTTTGCTTTCATTAGCCCACAAGAGCCTGCAAGCGGGTACCATTAAAGGTTACCTGGCGGCGCTGTCCATATTTAAGCGCTCGTCTGAGGAGTGTTTTTATTTCAAGATTCCTTTAATTTCTCAGTTTCTCAAAGGGCTCACTAATGTGTTTCCGCCGTCACCTTTCCAGGTGCTCGGTTGGGATTTGAACCTTGTTCTAAAATTCCTTATGGGTGCTCCATTTGAGCCTTTACATTCTTGTCCTTTGAGACTGTTCACCCTTAAAACTGTGTTTTTATTTGCGGTCACTTCCGCTCGCAGAATGAGGGAGTTGCAGGCACTTTCTGTTAAGCCACCCTTCAGTGTTTCATAAGGACAGGGTTGTCCTTAGAGTTTGTCCTTCCTTCCTTACTTCCGAAGATTGTCTGGAATTTCACTTAAGCCAGAAGGTCATTCTTCCGGCATTTTATCCTCTTCGGCATCCTGGTAAGGAAGAGGAGAGGCTCCATAGGTTGGATCCTAGGAGAGCTTTAAGTTTCTACATTTCACACATGTCCCGGGTCAGAGTGGACGATCAGCTCTTTATAGGTTACGCTGGAAGGCGTTTGGGACAAGCTGTTACTAAGCAGACTTTGTCTAGATGGATTATCTTGGCAATTTCTGAATGTTACCGCTTGGCGGGTAAGGACCCTCCGCTAGGCTTACGGGCCCATTCTACTAGGAGTATGGCGGCCTCTACTGCCCTGCAGAGGGGTGTTCCTATTCGTAACATCTGTGAAGCAGCCACATGGGCTTCGGTCCATACTTTCGTAAGACACTACTCCCTAGATTCTATCCATGGGCAGGATCTGGCCTTTGGGGGTCCTTTACTCTGCAATTTAATTAGGCATTTTAAATTTCTATATTCTAAATTGTTTTCCCTCCGCAATACGTTAGTACTGCTTTGGGAGTCTGTCATAGATATGGAATACGTCGGAGGCCCAATCCCCTCGAAGAAAGAGTTACTTTCTTACCTGGTAACGTTCTTTCGATTGGCTAGTCCGACAACGTATTCCATATCGCTCCCTCCCTACCTGCCCCGCTACAGAATTTCTTATGCGATTGCAGCTTACGTTTCCGCAAGACTTTCTGTGGTCATACTGGCGGAGGATTGGTGCCACACGTTCTGGGGAATAAACTACAACTGAGGCTACGGGCGTCGTGCACCCTACTTAGAACATCCGGTGACGTCGGCTCGACGGAGGCCCTCGAGGACAGCGTATTGATGTCATCGATGCAGGACGCAGACGCCAAAAGATTTTTCAAAGCAGCACAGCTGTGGTGATTACTGTCATAGATATGGAATACGTCGTCGGACCATCCCATCGAAAGAACGTTACCAGGTAAGAAAGTAACTTGTTTGTTATTAATATCTTATCACATCATACAATACCCTTGTAAAACCTTTCTGAGTGGTTCCCACCCAAACCACCCTTGTAACCTTTATTACCTCTTGTAATTTAATGTTTGGCCCAGCCAATCTGGTGTTAATCCTGAGTAGTTCTGTTTAGTAAAGAAATGGTGGATTCTCTATGTGTATCTCTGATAGGGGATTCACACCTACAATCACTCCAACCACTAGTTCTAAAGGACGTCACCCCTAAATCTGGTGAGATTTTCATTTAAAAAGGCAGCACGGGGTTAATTCTACCACTAGGGATCACAGTTGAGGTTTTTAAGGGTTTGGAGCCCTTTTATATACCATAACTTGTATGTAAGATAGATGGTACCCAAGGGATAACAGGCTCCTTGCAACCAGGGTGATTTGGGTTGGATAACCTCTCAACCTGTACCTTGTTCTGGGTGTCAATATTTTGTGACAGCGACACAGCATCTTTCTTGATACTGCATGATTATGGTGGTGGCATTGCCGTCATATATAAAGACAGTCACATTTAGTGATCCCAATATGACACAAAATTCCACCACCTGCCACACATCCCTCTATGCCACTGCTGCAACAAACACAAAACAGCCATACGCAATTACAAAGCCACCCATTACCTCCAAGAACTTCAATCTGCCTTAATTGTACCCAGAAACTATTCAGTCAGTCAAACATTACTTTATTTCAGCACAAAGCCATACAAACAGACACACATTTAAATAATATTCATGTAAAAATGCCCCCAACATATGCAATACAAAACTAAAAAGATTTAAATTCATGTTCACTTTCACCTTAAAAGTTCAATAAATGAGTGTTCTTAAGCTTAAATATTCTCCTTCGCCAGGCCCTAGATAGGTAATTCGACACAGCAAACACCACATTTGGGAGGGACGAGCACCTGCACAGGATTTTAGCACTGTCCAGTGTTCTTACTCCATGATTACTTAGACAATGTTTTAAGTTGCTTGATCGAATTCTCAATAGCCAGCACAGATAGATAAAAAAATGTGTGAAGGCTTCAAAAATGCCTTTGCAGAAGGGACATCAAACCTTCAGTCCCATCCCATGGGCTTGTGAGGAGTGCTAAAGGAGGATATTCAATCTGAATTTCGTAAAACGTCAGCGTACATATGATGATTTTATGTCTGTCAGATAGCTCTCACAGTTCCATACTGTTTTGTTCGCTAGAAAGGAACAGCCAGCAGTCAAGGACAAGCAGTTAACAACTTTACTAGTATGGGCCCATTCTCCAAAAGCGTCCTTGATGGTACTGTTATTTCCCTTTATTAGTCTTGGCTCAAGCCAAAGATGTCCCAAGTTCAGGAAATACAGTGATGACCTAATGTAATTTAACCATGGAAGACTACTGGCCCCATCACAGCCCATCAGGCCAATAAGGGCCGCTCGGTAGCTCCCCAGCTCTTGATTAGATCATAGCTTTGCAGAATTTAGCAATGGCTTCAGTGCAATTGTTTCACTTATATCAGCCAGGCCTAATTCGAAGTGAAAAAGCAGATTTGTTGCACGTTTTGGGAGTAAAAGCAGCTTTTAAAGAACATATTTTTAGTGTTTAAAATGGAGAGTTTCCCATGTCACCATACACTGCTTCCCTCAAACCCTTGGATCTATAGATTTCCAAAGTGGGACTGACAATATGATTCCCGAACTACTTTGTAAAATTCAGAATCGCTGCACATCTTTTGGACAGAGTTAGGTTAGCTGTATTAATGTGTTTGCCCTATTTGCCATTGTTGGACAATCTAAATCCCATGTAGCCTAATATTCTGACTTTGTCAACTGGGATGCCTCCTATTTGAATAGTTAAGATAGCATGTTTCCTCACCCTCTTGCAAGAGCGCATACGTTTGGTTTTATTTGGGCTGACTGTCAAACCATTCTCATCACAGAATTCGACTAAATGTCTTGCATGCCTTATAAAACCGCTAGGTTTTCTGGAAATTAGTACTGCGTTATTAGAAAACATAACGATATTTATTTTTTGCCCTCCCAGCTTTGGCGAATCTGCAAAATCAAACAACAAATAGTTTACTATGTGTCTGGAATAGATCGAGAAGAGTACGGGGGCCAGAAAACAGCCCTGTCTCATACCCTTGTCCATTGGAAACTGCCTGGTACCCTCTGCTCGAACAATTGACCATTGCAGTATTGCTAGTATTCAACTGCAAAATTGCTCTATTTAAAGTAGCAGAGGGCGGCCCATCACCAGCCACACCCTCAGACCCAATCTAGAAAGGAATTGCGCTGTTTCCAGGGTGTAGTCATATTGATGAGTTTGTTTTGCCAGCTGCAAGGTGGGAATGTCCCATTTCTGATCCTCCTCTTCAAGAAATTCCATTAACTCACTCTGAGGCTCGAACTGCAAATTGGAGTTTTTCCAAAACAATACCCCTACTGGTGTTTGAGTGGCCATTCCATCAATGCTGATTCAAGATCAAGTAATGTCTGCAAAGCGTTCCTGCTATAGGGGCAGTTGTAGACGTTGGCCAAAAAAGACACCGATTCCTCTGTAGTTTGAGTGGAATAGTCAGTCTGGGTTTTTACATGCAAGCATTTCAACCTGCACATTGAGTGTGATTTTCACTCCTATACTGAACTGCCCACCCCACGCCCCCCACCCTCGGTCGCCCCTCGATCCCCTTTTGTTTCAGCGCTGGTATTTCGGACTTGGCATAGCCCTCCAGGATCAATGGGTTACAAGCCCAGGTCTATTGGAAACATTATATATCATATGAAATGATGAAGTTAACACACTCTGGATCATCTGTTTTTGAGATCGGCAATATTCCAGCAGACTATTTGGATTTCGCTGGACAGCATATTTCCAGGTATGATGTGATATATGCTTGGGTTGTCTAGTGCCAGGTGGAGGTTTCACTGAGTTCAGTAGGCGATACTCAGACTTGGGGTTTCCCACTGATTGTGATATACCGTCCCAAAGGGGGTAGTGTTCTAAAATCAATGTCAAGACTATTACTGCCCATATCAGTCTCATGGAAACGTATTTTAATGTATTCGTACTCCGCATGTAAAAGATCTTGAAGGCAGGTGACCTCCTTGATGTCTTCTCTAATAACAGAAAAACAACCTTTGTTGTAAAGTGAATGCAATTGGTTTTCAGTGAGTCTTTGCCTTCTATTCTCCTGCTAGTTGTTAGGCAGAGTCCTGTGCAGTTCCCTTAGGGAACACTGCAAAAAGATTAAGACTACAGGAGCAAGCAGTAAACCCAATTGGTAGCAGTCTGTACCACCCAGATTTACCTGGTAGCTGTGGCTGAACAGTCAGACTTCTCTCAAGAAGCGTTAGGCAGTATACAGAGGATACACAATAGGGCTAAAAACACAGTAGAGCAAGCAAACACTGACCACAGCTTTGTATCAAAAGTATATAATTATTTATTTAACACACACTTTAGAAAATACAGTAGCACTATTTAATCAAAGCAAGTTCAAAACACAATCAGAAAAGTATACACACCTCCCTTAAGAATTATTGGACAAGTCTAAGTCAAAACACTACTTTTTGTCAAAACAGAGGTGAGCGCGTAACTTAGATGGCACTCCAATAATTAAATAAAAGGGAGAGAAAAAGGCAGGTCATAAAGATAAAACAGTTCCCAAAACTTTTAAGAGACAAAAACAAAGTAGTGAAGGCAGAGTCTACTGTAGAGCCAAAGTTTATAGGCCAGGCCCACTTTAAATGGAGCAAGGTGAAATGTGCCCAAGATCACACAGTTGCGAAATGCATTCAAGTCTTTGTAGAAATGTTCAAAAAAGGTTGGGGTGGTTCAAAAGATAAAGTTAGAAGGTCTGGGGGCCAACCCAGTTGGAAAGCCAAGGATTTAAGGGTCACCTTGAGCAAACCGAAGAAAGGGAGGCCAGGTGGAACACAGTACTTTTAAAGTTGAAGAAGCTCCAGCGGTGGCAGTTGTTCCTGGCAGCGGGTGCAGTTTGTGGTTTCGACCAGGGGAAGAGAGAATCTCGTCGAGGAGGAAACTTGGAGTCATTGCACTGCCCAGGGTAGAAACCAGCCGCGGAGTTCATCGGTTAAAAGGTGCGTTCCTGGTATTCGCGGTCACCGTGGTGCAGCTTGGCTATCCGGCCGCCGGGGTGCTTGGCACGGGCGATTCGACCAAGAGACTTCCTGGAAGGCGAACTGGTTGATCCCACCAGCTCAAAGGAAGAAGACTCTTTCAGCAGAAGATCTTCTCTTGTCGTCGGGGAAGTGGTGAGGTTGTTGCAGCAGGGCTCCACCGGTGGTGTCGTCATAGCAGATGGCTCAGCTTCTCCCCTCTCCGGATTGCTTAGGTCCTGTGGCGACTTCTGAAGTTCCAGTCCCAAAAGCACTGCTATTATGCAGAAAAAACCCCATTCAACAGACTAGCTGTCACTCGAACATGCTAAGTGGTGAGCCGGGCGGCTCACCACTGGCCCAATCAGAACTGAGTGTGACTTGGGTTGCTAAGGCAATGCAGTCCAGGGTGCCAATTCCCCCACCCACACATCCTGTGGAACCCATACAGAGTGGCACCAGTTGGAGGGCTCCTGTGCAGCAGCCCACCAAAAAGTGGAACAAAGGGCCCGATCTTGGTTGGAGTTACAGAGACGGACACAAATGCCATTTTAGAAAAGAGTTCTGGCAAAAAGACCCAACCGGGGGGATTTAATAAATAAACCGGCAGTATCTTTAACATTGCACCAAAAAGTGGTGCGTTTAAAATCAATGGGAAAATCCCATGGGAAATATTCTGGAGGTATATTTTGCGTGGTAACCACTGCCACCAGCCAGAATCTTGACAAGGGGGGGGACTGGACAGTGCCCCCTTGGAAACAGACCCAGGGGCAATCGAATTAACCCCTTCCAGTACTTCCACAATATGATGGTTTGTACTGGTTCTGTTCACAATTTTGGACTAGTAAAGTCAATGGTGACTTTACATGCCCTGGGAGACAGTAGTCAGTCCCAGGGTATGGAGTCTATGTTTGGGGGTCACTATGACACCCCTGTGTTACTGCACTGAGGGTGCTGTGTAACATACACAAAAACAGATGGTACCCTATGGAGTAAAAAAAAAACCATAGCCCATAAGCACACAAAGTCAAGACATACCTCAAATCATGCCTGAGAGTGGGAGGAAAAGAGTCTCACTCTTAGCAGGAGAAAAAAACAAACCCCAAAAATCGAGCAAAGCTGCTGGGGGACTCACTAGGTTTGGGAAATTAGCCTTATAAGAGAATTCTCCCTAACACTAGTTTTTTTCGTATTTTGATCATGTACAGGGAGCTCACTTTTTCAGACCTACTACTAGCCGTAGGTCCTTTGGGGATAAGGTGATACGGGGTGTTAGGTAATTTGCTAGGTTTGACACCCATATGCCCCTTATTCTGTATGGGACAAGGCTGACTTATTATTGTAGTGAAGTGAAGATTGTTCACTAGGTTAGTACTTCGTTCCAGTGGTGTATGATTCCTGAGGAAGTCCCCAATGACCCCCTGGATGTTGTCAAGATGTCCCCCCTGATTTGGCCGTTAGTTTACAATTCCTGGTCTCTTGCTTGATGGGGTTAGGGAATGTTAACCGGTGCAGCTTTCAGAGTTCCCTCTTTTATGGCGCTAATTTAATCAGTGAGTGAACTTGCAGCTATAATTAGATTTTCTATTATCACACCTTCGAGTTTTAACCTCCAGGGCGCGCATGGCACAATTCGCACATTGGGGGTTTGTTATCTTGATTATCATGTGTTAAAGTCTGCTTACTCAAGAGTGTAGGGCGTGCCAAATGTTAGAGTCTGCAGGCTTGTGAGTAATGGGCAAGAACCCTGGGGTATCTCGTCAGCCTCAGCTCGGTTGGCCTAAACCGCCTTCTCCAGTACCTCCTCAACATCGTTAGTAGCATTGCCTGCATCCATGAGTGGGGCAAACCTTTTTGTTAGCTTAATGCTTCTTACTCCTTGCTCGGGAGAGGATGAATAGTGCTGTTTCGCTACACTTCCAGCTTCATCCCTTCCCTTTACGTGCACGACACCCGTATTAGCCGTAGGTGCATGACTAGTTGTCCCCTAATGTAGTTCGACTGAGAAAAACAGCCACTGCCCTCCCTCCTGAGCTGGATTTCTAGGCAGGTCTTGTATGTTGCAATCATAATAAAAGTTTCAAAACCAAAGAAAAATGTTAACAGACCCAAAAGATAATTTTGATTGCTTAGATTTCCCAGTATTATCAGGATTTTTGGAACTAGTAGCATAAGCAGAAGAGGTGGAGGTAACATTGGGTTTACAGCCTAAATCATCATTCCAAAGCTATGCCTACGTCATCAAGCAGGATCTCAATTTCATCTGTTAGGATGTTGACCTCCCATGAGGGGATCATGGCTACGGGAAACGCTACTTAATGTTTTGCATTTGGACGTGTTGATGAAAATGCAGAGAAATAAATAGTCTAATGACAGATAAAAGGACTTTAAAAGCAAAACGTGTACAAAATACAAGAGCAGGGTATAGGGTTTCTCAAACTCTTTGGTACAGTCAATCCTCAATGTTTGAGGCAATCGGGTTAATAGAGGGATGATAGCCAAACAGTGGGGTTCAATCATAAGTTGTAGAGCGGTGGGTGCTCCTGATTGGCTCAAGGGTTTGCCTTAGCCCCCCTCCATATAAGTCACAGTACTTAATGTAATTTAAAATAGCCTGGTCTGAGTTCAGAACAAAACCTAAAGCTCACTGATAAATAACTTCCATGTTAATTTGGGAGCAGGCGGAAGTAAATACCAGTTTCCATAAAATGGCTTCTCAGGTGCCGCAATCAGCTAAATCCAGGAACTCGAAAGAAGTGATAGTGCTGTCCAAGAAGGAGAGAGAGGCACTGCAAGTGTATAGGAAATGTGATACCCCCTTGCCGCCCCTCACAGGCCCAGGAGAACTGCAGAACGATGGTGCGATGGAAGAAGCTTTTTATGGCCGTGGCATCAGCAGTGAAGCAAGGGGGCATGGCCTCCAGAGCCCCGCCTGCGGCAGCAGGTAGGTGCTGCAGAAATGTACGACATTGTCAAGTCCCTTTCTAAACCACCATCCACACCTTCAGCACCCCCATCCACTTCAGTATGCAACTCCCTCATGAACTACTTCACTTCCAAAATACAGATCAGGACAGCCCTCCCTCAGCTCTCCACTCATGCTCCCCCCTCCCAAACATTGAAACACATGGGACACCTTCAGCCCATCAACACTGATACCCTCAATACTCTCACTGCCAAAACAAAATCTGCAAACTTCCTGGATGTTGCATGCCCACCTCAAGCTGCCTCCAATGCATTGCCACCCTAGCTCCCCACTGGCTCAACATCATCAACTCATGTCTTTCACATGGTAGTATTCCCCACTGCACTGAAAACTGGACAAATCTCACCCCTCCACAAAAAAACAAACTCTCGACCCCATGCTCCCTGAAAATTACTGCCCCATTACTATCCTACCATACCTCACTGGAATCATGGGACACTTTGTCACTACCCATCTGCAACGGCACATCAGCACAAGCAACGTACTTAACCCATCCAATCTGACTTTTGACCTGGACCAGCACTCTTGACATCCTTAATGACCTCCACAGCATCACAAAGGACACACAATATTCCTCATACACCTCAACCTCGCTACAGCCTTCAATACCATCGACCACGCATTCTCCTAGGCACCCTAGCCCACAGAGTGAATCTCAGTGACACAGTGGTCGACTCATTTACCACCTTTGTCACTAACAGGACAAACTTTGCCACCATACCTCCTCATTGATCAGACCTCACCTGTGTCAGGTATGGGGTCCTGCAAGGTTTGCCACACCTTCAACTCATATGTTGAATTGCTTGGACAGACCCTTAGCAAACACAACGTCCATTTCCCCCAGTACACAGATGACAGAAATATACTTCAAAATGTCATCTCCTTTGCAACTCCACACTCAACACCTGACTCTCCACCATCACCAACTGGATGGCTACCCACTTCCTCAAACTCAACCCTTCTAAAACCGGGTAACTCTCAGTCTGCCCCCCCAAGGCACACACCAACCTCATCCCATGGGTCTAAGAACTCGCCATGGGCAACCCACACATCCCTATCCACACCTGTCAAAATCCTCAGCGGCACCAGTGACCAGTACCTTCCCTTCACACACCACATAGCCACTGTCACTAAAACATGTGATCTACAACTACACCTCCTACGCAAATCAGACCTATCCTTCCTTCTGGTGACTTCTGCACTACATTTCAAACACTGGTTCTCTCTTAGGTGAACTATGAAAATGCTCTCCCCACTGGACTCCCCAACAGCACCCATGCCCCCCACAAAACACAACAGCCAGACTCATCCTCCACCTACCCAAGCATTTACACATCACCCCCCACTCTTGCCAAGCTCCACTCACTCCCCATGCCCCGGAGAATTGCCTTCAAAGGACTCTGTGTTGTATTCAAAGCCATCCACCTCAAAACTCCATCGTACCTTCATGACAAACTCAAACCCATCCCCCACACAAACACCACAAAAGCCAGCCAACACCATCTACGTATTCCGTTCTGCAAACTCGCATGTATACAAAAACAAGCATTTACCACTGGGCACCCAGGGCATGGAACACCCTATGGAAGACCTTATCTCTTCACATACGGACTGCATCCTCCATCAGCACTTTCAGAGCCTCAAAACATACCTGTTCCCGACAGATAACCCTGCCCTACTACACTGCTATCACTTGGCTATCCTAATCTTCCTATCCTTTCCCAAAAACATTTTGTAACTTCTATTTTCAACTCCCACCTTTTACTTTGAACCATGTAAGGTGCTCTGAAACCCTCTTGGTAGGGCCAGCACTAAACAAAATTTGAAATGCAATCAAAATATGATCCATTAATTAAAAACAGCCTTTTTAAAACTAGTTGAGAAATATAGTCATCTGTAGTTTCTCTATTAAACCCACGTTCATGTAATCTAGTTGCTTAGACACACTAGGGAATGCTTCTGCACAACTTAAAGCACTGTTATTTTGGGGAAAATAATGAATGTTCTCAGTAGCTGGGCACTCCACTGGATGAACTGAAATAATCGTTGGTAAGAACAAGTTTGGTGTAGATGGAATATTAGGTAACCTGGTTGTGGTCAGATCACTGGCGAAGGGTACTAGATCAGGTTTGATGGTGAAGGGGGATTTCAGCAATGTTCCATCAGATCCCTGCCTTTTTATGTTGGTTGGAGTAATGAGCGGAGGGTTCTTAGTTGACTGTGTATCTTATGGTAATGATTCCAAGTTAGGACAACCTACCAAATCTGTACCATTTGGTAAAATCAATGACAGATCGCTCTGAGTAGCATTAAGTGTGCATTCAGTCACAATTATGTTTTGTTCTAATTGGCCTTTAACTTCTTGTATGTGTGACCAATAGAGTCTGGCTGTTAACAGCAGTGGTGGGACTACTTTAACAGCTGTAACCAAAGGACCTTTATTTGTGTTTACCCATTGCAAAAGAGTGCCAGGGTAGTAATGTAGAAAAAAAGAAGCAAGTGTGATACAGGAGTCCACCAGTGAGTCCGCCAGTAATAGGATCACACTACAATCAAAATACCTTTGACAGATCCACATGTGAGCTGTTAAATTGTCCATAATCTAAAAGGTTTCTGCAGCTCAGTTCGGATCAGAGTGTTAGCCTAATATGGTTCGCTCTTAGAAAAGTGAGATCCAAACATTGGAAGATGTGAGTGAGGATGAAGATTAATAGAATACATCACAACCTGGCTGTTTGCATGGTTCTGCGAATAAATAACAGCCACAATATTCTAGATTATCTGTACCTCGAAGGTTCCCAAAGCCTGGTGGATATGCCATAGATACCATGGGGCTCTCTCCTGCAGTCGTTGTTCGTATAGGCTCCAGGTATGTTTCCAAAGAATGACTGTTGCAGGTTGCCACTGGATCAGGTAATATCAATAAATGCTGTTGGCGAAAAAAGCAGACCCATCAGCAGATCGAAAAAGCCACAGGAAGCCCAGATAACAGTGGGAACATCCGGTTTCAGACCTGCTCTGCTCAGCAGAGAAACTGGTGTCTTAGCTTGGGACGGTGATGTGAAAAAAACGTATGCACGTTGGTGACTGCGCAAGTCAGTGCCTGCTCCTGCCCCCTTTCTGCTCTGCTCCGTAGGGAGGAGAAACTAGTCTGTTAGCTCAGGATCAGATGTGAAAAAGATGTAGATATGCAAGTTACTGCCCAAGTCACCAGGAATAGCCCTCTCTCAGGCTCGCTCCAATACGCTGTGTAGAAGCTAGTCTCTTCGCTCAGGATGCCAATGTGGAAATCATGTAGTCCCGTTGGTAACTGCACAAGTCAGTGGGAACAGCCCACTCTCGGCTCTGCTCCACTTCAATTATATTATATCGGATATAGATTATGTACTCTGTAGAATGGTGCTCTGTTGCTGGCAGGATGTTTCTTTCCCTTGGATGAAGCCCTGAAAACCAATTTATCACTTCTGTTGGTCGCAATATTTTACTCTTCAGGTGCTATGGGTAAGTTCTTGACCAAAGGACTTAAATACTGTGTAGAGAAAAAAGCGCACTAACATCTACTGAGAGACCCATAAGCACTCTAATCCGCAAATGCCTTTCATAAAAAGAAAAACAAAGGTTTTCTTAAACAGATTCCAAAATATATAAATATATACAAGTTTCTTTTAATTGTAGATTAGCTAGTAAAACTAAAAATACACTTGTACAAGAATACAACAAATTTGTCAAACACATTCTAAACCATTGGAAATAGGTTCCTGATTCCAACATAGATCACCTAACTAAACAAAATGCTTTCATTGCTAAAGCTACAATAATGTATACAAATTATTTTTAAATTAAATAGATGACACATATTCAGTCCTATTCATGCTAAACATGTTTCAGATCTCAAATCCTTCTTCAGTTGAACCAGAACCTTTTTTCCTGAAGTCAGAGATATAGACTAAATTTGCCTTCATGTGAGTTTACATATAATATCCACCCACCCTACTAAATAATGCCAACACTAACTTGTTACTTTCTGTGCTCACAAGGAACAATAAACATACAGCTCTGAAACCAAAGAATCAGAGATTTACTGTTAATCACAGAGTTCTCCAAAAAACTGAGATGCTAAACAATTCAAAATCACAAATAAAAAGGGCCTTAAAACTTCATGTGAAAATGCTCTTGCTAAATCAAAGGAGTGTCTCAATACAGTTCATCCAGGTAAGCATCTATGTCATAGATATTAATAACACAGACTTCAATGAGTCAAATGTCCCATACCACCACACTCTAACCCATTTTCCTTCTAGCAATCATTCTCTTTCAAAAGTCTTAGCTATGCAATTCAAAGTGGGGAGCCATGGAGCAGAGAGCGTGTGAACCTCTCTTCCTGCTACATGCTCACCCCCTAAGGCCCATTGATCCGTCACATGATGCCTATGTGATGTTCAACCGGCATGCACATCGCAATGAAACCCGCAGTGGCTATGTTAGGATGGGCATGGAACATGTAATGTCCCGCGTGGCTCAACACAGCCCAAAAAGCTGTTCAAACATTTTTCATAAAGGGTCTACTAGAGAGCTGAACTTATTAAACGGCGCTCAGTTACTGTGAGGTAATCACATCACATGTGACGTGCTAGCATCGCAGCCTCTTAAGATTAATATAATGAATATAACCAATTATACGTCCCAAAATAATTATTGAAAACCCATATTAATGACCTATTAAAGATCTTTTCAGTAACTGACGATATTTTATAGACTTGCCAGTTGAAATGAGTTCTGTTTATGTGGCGTAATTGCATCACAAGTAACACAGCGAACATTGAAGCCACCATCTTAAGGTAGGTATAATACATATACCAATTGTACGTCCCATTCTAGCTATTTATAAACTTATACGAATGGCCTAATAACCCCATAACTGCTGAGGGTTTTCCATCCCAGTGCTGACCCTCTTTTGGAGATTTCCATTCAATCCCTTGTTACTTTTTTGTTACATGAGCTATCTCAGCCAAATGTGGCTCCTTTTCTTCCCATATGTAGCCGGTCATAATGCCACCAAGGAATCCTAGTTTGCTGTGTGGGGTGAGAGAAAATACGTTTTTCAGAAAATGCCAATAAAATGATGTACAAAGACGTCTGTGGTTTTTTCCTTGTAAGAGCTAGAAACAAATGGTTTGCTGTTCTGAATTTTCCATTTTCCAGGCTTTCAGGATCAGGTTGAGTGGAAAACAACAAAAGCATATTTTGATAAGGTTAACATCAGTTTTGTGAGAGGTACGTGATTTTTCCCTTTTTCTCCAATAGGAAATGCGTGGACGGAATGGAAGAGGAGGGTAGGAAATCTGACTGGGAAGACAGAAAGGCATACATTTCTGAAAAGTAGACAAAATTCCAAGTTTAGGAAGTGGTCAATTTGCGCAGGTCAGGCAACAACTATGTAGGTAAAATTCCCATAGTTTGGGAACAAATTGGAAACATTACAGAAAAAAGGTATGTGCTGTACATGTTTGGACCTGTAAGGCCTTCTGTGAATATTGGCCTTCTGTGAATATTGAGAAATGCAATGCACCGATACATTCCCCTGACTCTTATAGTTAGGAAAAAATAGATTTTTTGTAATGTTTTCACAAAACAAGAAATACCACAAGCCAAAAACGGTTCCATGGTACACAGGATTTGTATGCCGATGTTCTAAACAAATGTACTTAGCATTTAAAAATAAGAAAACAAATGTGGTGAGGAATGGCAAGCATACATTTTTTGAAAGAGCACAGGCAGACCTTTTGAAGGATAGATGACTTGTGCAGGTTACAAAATCCTACAGTGCCTAAAGCAGCAACTTTGGGTTACATTTGGGAAGTGAAAGGGTAGTGTAACAAAGTGCAGTAGCAAATGTATAAAAACTTTATCAAAACCAAGAGAAAACAACAAATGTCCTACCTTCCCACATTTCCACAGGTGTCCTGGTGAAAACAGTACCTCTCATGTGTGGGTGCACCTACCTGGGCGAAAAGGGAAAAGGCAAAACCACTGGTTTGGGAAGAGGCCATTTTTAGGATTTTGGTTTTGTGGACAACCTACAGATTTGGTCCTTGGGTGTCACAGCTACCAAGGAAACCGGGGAACCCAATACATTTCTGAAAAGACACATGTGGAAAGCGACAGAGGTCTGACTTCTGTGAATTGCCCTAGAATGTATTACCCACAATGCCCCGTACAGTCAAAAACATTGGGGAAAACCCACAATTTTTTGACATTTGCCACCAAGAGACCACCGAAACATGCCGGCAACAAAACATGTTCTACCTTCCCACATTTCCACAGGTGTCCCAATGAAAACGGTACCTCACATGTGTGGGTGCACCTACCTAGGCGCAAAGAGAAAAGGCTAAACCACTGGTATCCTAAAGGGTCTGGGAAGAGGACATTTTTAGGATTTTGGTCTTGTGGACAATTTCAGATTTGGGCCTACGGTATCACAGCCACCAAGGAAACTGAGGAGCCGTATGCATTTCTGAAACAAAGACACCCGTGAGAATCCAAAGACGTCTGACTTTGGTGAATCTCCCTAGAATATATTACCCACAATGCCTGGCAAAGTCCCACTTTTGGTGAAAAACCACAATTTTGAGATATTTGCCACAAGGAAACCACAGAAACACGCCGGCAACAACACATGTCCTACCTTCCCACAGGTGTCCCGATGAAAACGGTTCCTCACATGTGTGGGATCACGTATATAGGCACACAGGGAAAAGGCTAAACCACTTGTATCCCAAAGGGTTTGGGAAGAGGTAATGTTTATTGTGGACAACCTATAGGCTTGGACCTGGGGTGTCGCAGCCACCTAGAAAAACAGGGAACATGATACATTTCTGAAGAGACACCACTGGGAATCCACAGAAGTCTGACCTGTGCGAATCGCCCTAGAATTTATTACCCACAAAGCCTGGAAAATTCCCAAATTTAGGGGAAAAACCACAATTTTCAGACATTAGCCACCAGGAAACCACTGTAACTCCACGGCAGCATCCACAGGTGTCCCAACGAAAAACAGTACCTCACATGTGTGGGTGTACCTACCTGGGCGTAAAAGAAAAATGTCGACCATCCACAAGTCCAGTGGCAGTCCAAGGGAGCCCCGGCAGGGTCCCCATCCCCTCCGAGAGGGAAATGCTATAATGCAGCCCAGCCAGCGCTTCAGGATGGTCAGGAGTGATGTACCTGTCCTTGGGCAGCTGTCTCCCATGTGGATTGACCATGCCCAAGCCCAGCAACAGTTCCAGGGAGCCCTGACAGGGTCCCTGTCCTTTCCCAGAGGGAAAAGCTGTAATGCAGCCCAGCCAGAACTTCAGGACGGTTAGGGGTGATGTCCCCGGCCTTGGGCATTCGTTTCCCATGTGGGTCTACCGTCCCCAAGCCCAGCGACAGTCCCAGGGAGCCCAGGAAGGGTCCCCATCCCTTCCCGCAGGGAATTTCTGTAACAAATCCCAGTCAGAGCTACACGCTGTGCTTGGGGATGGTCGATCAACATGGGAGACAGCCACCCAAGACCAAGAACATCACCCCGGACTATCCTGGAGCTCCAGCTGGCCTTTGTTACAGCTTCTCCCTCCGGGAAAGGTGGGGCACCCTACCAGGGCAACCTGGGAATGCTGCTGCACTTGGGGATGGTTGACCCACATTTGAGACAACCGCCCAAGGGCGGGGAATCGCCCCCGACTATCCTGAAGTTCTGTCTGGCCTGCGTTACAGCTTTTCCCTCTGACCCTGGGACCGCCGCTGGGCTTGGAGATGGTCAACCCACATGGAAGAGGGGTGCCCAAGTCAATGTACGACATCCCCAACCATCCTCCAGCTCTGGCTGGGCTGTGTTAGGAAGGGATGGGGACTCTGCCAGAGGGAACAGCTGTAAAACAGCACAGCAAGAGCTCCAGCATGGTCGGGGTGATGTCCTCAGCCTTGGGCGTCTTACATGCTTTTCCCTTTGCGGAGAGACAGGGACCCGGTCAGGTTGTCCAATTACACTGTTCATGATTGTGCAATATAACACTTTGTATTATCACAATTTCATTGTTGTGACCCCTGTTGCGCATTGACTCGACAGTAGGAAATGTATTGTTTAGAGCGCATGTTTTGGTATTCAAGCCAACCGGCTTGGATTGTTTGTTACAGTATCACTTGTTGTCTGTACATTTTTATCAAATGGGTTTTTCTGTGTTGTGCCTAAAAGGTAGACAAGTATGTCACTTTCTTTGACTAAAAATTATTTCTGAAATCAATGACAGTTTGTCTCTTATATTATATGAAGTAGACCTTCTCGTCCTAGAGCTCTGGCACGGCTGCGTTGCAGCTTTTCCCTCAGGGGAGGGATGTGGACCTGGCTGGCGCACCCTGGGACTGTTGTTGGACTTGTGGACAGTCGGCCCACACTGTAGACAGGCACCCAAGGCTGGGGGCAGTAACCCCAGCCGGCCTGGATATCTGGCTGGGCTGCGTTACAGCTTTTCCCTCTGGGGAGTGATGAGGACCCTGCCAGGGCTCCCTGAGACCACAGATGTACTTGTGGACGGTGGAGCCACATTGGAGACAGATGGCCAAGGCCGGGAGATGCACCCCCCGCTGTCCTCGAGATTTGGCAGTGCTGTGTTTCAGCTTTTCAGCCTGTAAGAGCTCCAAGACAGCCGAGTGTACTGCCCATGTCCTTGGGCACCAGACTCCCATGTGGGTTGCGCATGCCCAGGCCCACCTGTTGTCCCAGGGAGGCCCAGCAGGGTCCCCATACCTCCCTGGAGGGCAAAACTGTAACCCGGCATGGGCAGAGCCCCAGGACAGCCGAGTGTACTGCCCATGTCCTTGGGCACCTGTCTCCCATGTGAGTCGCGCATCCCCAGGCCCAGCTGTGGTCCCAGGGAGGCCCAGCAGGGTCCCCATACCTCCCTGGAGGGCAAAGCAAGCTGTAACGCGGCATGGTAAGAACGCCAGAACAGTCGGTGTACTGCCCCGGCCTTGGGCACCTGTTTCCCATGTGGGTCAACTGTCCCCAGGCTCACCGGCATTCCTAGTGAGACCCTGCAAGGTCCCCATCCCTCCCGGTAGGGAAAAGCTGTAATGCAGCCCAGCCAGAGCTCTAGGAGGAACGGGGCTGCTGCCCACGGCCTTGGGCATCTGCCTTGCACATAGGTTGACCACCCCCATCTCATAGGTGCTAATGGGACATCCCGGCAGGGTTCCCATCCCTCCCCGGAGGGAAATGCTGAAACCCAGCACAACCATCTCCAGGACGGCTGGGGATGCAGCTCCCGGCCTTGGGCATCTGTCTCCCATGTGGGTTGACCGTCCACAAGTACAGCCATGGTCTTAGGGAGCCCTGACAGGGTCCCCATCACTCCGCAGAGAGAAATGCTGTAATGCAGCTCAGCCAGAACTCCAGGACAGCTGGGAGTGCTGCCTCTGGCCTTGGACGCCTGTCTCCCATGTGGGTCGACCATCCCCAAATCCAGTGGCAGTCATGGGGCGACCCAGCGGGGTCCCAGTCCCTCCCCAGAGGGAAAAGCTGTAACGCAGCCCAGTCAGAGCTCCAGGGCAGCTGGGATGCTGCCCCCGGCTTGGGCGCCTGTCTCCCATGTGGGTTGACTGTCCCAAGCTCAGCAGCGGTCCTTGGAAGCCCCGGCAAGGTTCACATCCCTCCCTGGAGGGAAAAGCTGTAACACAGCATGGCCAGAGATCCTGGACTGCCCCTGGCTTTAAGCGTCTGCCTCGCACGTGGGTCGACCACCCCCAACACAGCAACGGTTCCAAGGAGCCCCCACAGGGTCCCCATCGGAAAAAGCTAGAACGTGGCCCTGCCAGAGATCCAGGACGGCCAGGTGTACTGCGACGGGCAATGGGCGATACTTCCAACCCCAAAATATTTTCCCTGGACCAGATCCTCAATGTTGCCCCAGGGAAGTAGAAAGAATATACCCCGCTATGGGGGTATTCCTGAGGGGGCTGGCCCTACAGGCTTAGGGCCAGCCCCCTGTTATTCCCTCTCTGGCAAAATTTCCCTATGTTGTTTTGCCTTCCTTGGGGCAAATGGGTGCAAAACAGCACTAATTTGCCCCCAAAGAAGGCAAAACAATGTGATGCCGTCTTGCTGGCATTTTTGGGCGGTGAGGGTGGGACGGATTGGCCTGGGGGTTGGCAGACGGGTAGCCCAAGCCCAAGATCATAACGCTGGTGGCCTAGTGGTGCTTGATGCTTCCCAGGGGTGGCAACATGGGGCAACCTAGCTAGTATTAACCTGCAAAGGACTCTCAAAGAATTATAGCATTCACACCCACCGTCAACAGCATGTAGGACTGTAAAAAATAAACAATAGACTGTAGCAGAGATGCTTAATACAATGGTAAATTCTAATGCAATTCTGAAATACATGGCACTACACATATACTCGAAGAACATGTCTCCAATTCGGTCAAATGAAGTTCAGTAGCAAAACACGAGCAGGCCCTACACTGACCTCAGTATTAAAATAACCTTCTATGTGAGTCAACTAAGCATCAATGTTGTTGGCTCTGTATGCCAGTTCCTGGGCAAGTATGATCCATGAATTGTTTTGTTTGTTAGAGAACAAGGATAGTGTGCACTGTTGACTGTGGTGGAATACTTTACTTTCTCTGCTCCTCCTACTCCTGTGCCCGACTCACACCCTGACACAGCCCTTTCTAATCTGCATCTTTCTATTTCCAACATCCTGGACATCCTTGCCCCTGTCATGAGAATCCAGCTGAAGCCTACCTCCAAGTGCAAATCTTGGTATGATTCTGACCTCGCTGTCCTAAAACGCAAGTGCAGCGTAGCTGAGAGGAAGTGGAGGGCTTCGGGCTCATCCTCTGACAAACTAGTCTGCGGCCTGCTCCAAAGGCATTACACACTCTTTACTGTCCAAGAAGAGAGCACACATTCAAGCCCACATCTCTGCGGCTTCTAACAACACGACCAAACTCTTTAAAATCTTCATGGAACTGGCCAATCATGTTGCAGTCTCTACCTCTCCCCCTCTCCCTCTTCCTCTCTCGGCCCCCCTTTGGCCATCTCTCCCTCTCCTCCTTTTTCTCCCTGGCAGCACCTGATTAGGTTTCTAGACAAGTCCGATCTATGAAAGGTTCATCCTTACAGGTGCTCCCCTGCTCCTCCAGAACCATCAAGGACCATATGGACACTCTCGCTCCAGCCTTGGCTGATTTCCTGTAATCACTCTTTTGCCACTGGAACGCTCCCCTGTCCGCCTAAGCACTCCCTTGTGCACCCCTTCCTCAAGAAGCAGTCTGCCGATCCTATCTACCCGGCAAACTATCGCCCAATATCCATCACCCGTATTTTGGGCAACCTCTTGGAAAAACTGGGCATCTCGCTCTCCACACTGAATCTGTTGGTTGTCTCTATGACCATCAGTCTGGATTCAGAGCTGCCAGAGGCACGGAAACTGCTCTTCTGAACCCCATGAAGATCTGCTCTCTAACCTTGATTCCAGCATTCCTTCTGTCCTCATCCTCCTTGATCTTTCCTCTGTTTTCGACATGGTCAACCACGCCATCCTGATCAATCAGTAAGAACCTGGGCATCACGGATCAGGGTCTGGAGGGCCTTACCCCCTTCTTCTTGGACCACCCCTCCCAGGTCCAACTTGGTCCCTTTCTCTCCAACACTTCACTCTCTACCTCTAGTGTTCTCCCGGGCTCTATCCTCTCACCCTGGTTTTTCAACCTCTACTTGGCCCCTTTGGCGCACCTGATCTCTACCTTCTCCTCCAACTTTGTGTTATGCGGAAGACCCTCTACTTTCTTTCAGGCTCCCCTCAGCCGCCACCTCCTCTTTTGCTCATTCCTGACAGTCTATCTGCGATTCTGGATTGGTGTGCCTCCAACGATCTCTGCCTTAATGACAGTGAGACGGAGATCCTTCTTATTGGAACCCCTTCCCCTGCTTTCCCTCTCACTCTGGCCACCCGCCTTGGGCCCTCCTCCTTCGCCTTCCTGCTAGGCAAAAAACCTTGGTGTCATCTTTGACTCCCCTCTCTCTCGCTCTCCTCACATCTTGGATGTTGCCAAGAAGTCCCACTACCAGCTGCACCTCCTCAAAGGGACTCTTCCCTTTCTCACTTTAGCCCAGAAACTGAGTGTCTCCAGAGCCCTGATTCTCTCCTGGCTGGACTACTGCAATAGCTTCTTTCTCTGCTCTCTGCAACTAATCCAGAACAGGACTGCAAGACTTATCCTTTGACCCAAGCCCAAGGGCCGTATTTCTTCAGCCCTGAATTCTCTCCACTGGCTCGCAGTGGCTGCAAGGATCAAGTTCAAGAACCTTTGCATTGTCCACAAGGCTTTCTGGGGCCGGGTCCTGCAGTACATCCAACGCTCTTTCCCACAATTCCTTCCTTCTCGAGCCCTTCGCTCAGCTACCTCCAACTCTTTAAGGGTTAGATCTCCTCCATGCAGAGTGTAGGGGTAGATCTCTCTCCTCTGTAGGTGCCTCCCTCTGGAATGGCCCCCCTGCCCCTCTCCATCTTGAGCCAGACCACTTGAAGTTCCGTAAGCAGCTCAAAAAATTCCTCTTCTCCACTGATTTCTCTGTCTTCCTCCCCTGCTGACCTACCTGACCTAACTGCTATAGTGACTGGTTGCTTGGCTACCCTCAGAGTCTCACTGGGTACCAGGCTCTTTCTTGATCAGCCACCCTTTCACTGCCTCCGGCCTACCACGCACTTAGGGGCAGTAACTGTAACCCTACATTTCCTTGTTCTCCTTGCACTATCCAGAGCTGCACTGTCCTGGCTTCACTTACTCAGCATTGCTGCCCTGTTTTCCCCTCCTCTCCCCTCTCCCTTCACGCCTCACCTTTCCCTTGCACTTCTCGTTCTTGCACTTGCACGATCTGAATGACACAAGGCCTAGTAAGATAGTTTGTCTTGTCCTCCCGCTATCTTCCCTCCCATGTCTTGTTGCATCGAGAAACGCATGTAAACAGGCGTGTTATAAATGACTTATGTCATATCAATGTGTGATGTACTGCGCCAGTACTTCATTTTGTTTTTTTGGGGTCTTTTCTCCACTGTTGCAAAGTTGTGTTGGTGTATTGTCCATCCTACCGCTGGTGTACTGTTAGTGTGAATTTCATGCTGACAGAGGTTGGGAGTTAATTTGTGTTTATTCTTGGTAGCAACGGTGCTGACATTTAGAGTAGATGTTAAGGTTTCCTCAATGTGCTGTGTTGCTGTAACCAATGGAAGTGCATAGCAGATGAGAGGTTGTGTGCTCTGTTGCTTTGCGAATCCATTCTGCACTAATTAATATGTTTTTCTTGTTTTCTAGGGGATGAGATTTTTGCAACGTGCCTTGTAAGAATCCATGCAATGCTGGAGTGATGGTTGTGTAATGTTGAGGATTTGTTTTGGGATGTTGATATAGGGTAGTGGATGCGTGTTTTGTTAGTGTTTATTGGGCGTTGGTTTGATAAGGAATGGACTGATGGGTGGTTACCTATTTTTTTTTTCTTCTATATACCTCCAATGGCTACATGTAACTGAAGAAAGAATAATGCACATTTCCTTTTGTACTTTGCAGCTTCTAAGTACCTATTGAAGAGGCACATTATGTTGTATTATCTGCCCCGGTGACAGGCATCGGTAGAGCATGCCGCAGTTTGGGAGCAAAAAGACAACGCAATTCTTCGTGTTGATAACTAAATTAATCAAATGTCGCATTACATCAACCTGCAGCAATTAGCCTGCTATATTGAAATTAATTGTCCAGCACCTTGTGTCCACAAAGTATGATTTATTTGTACAAAGCCATAATGACACACAATTGTACAAAAGGTTTTTTTAGACCAAAAACAATCAATTAAAATGATGTACATACAAATCTGATAAAGTGCAAATGTGCATCGAAAAATACATACAGGGTAATTCATAGAATTCAGCGCACAAGTGGCGCACGCGGCTGGCGCACACTGTGCGCGTGCGACTTTCTGCGCCAGCCACATGCGCTAAAATCCATTTCCGCGCATAGCGTATTCATGGATTTTAGCCTCCAAAACCAGCCGTGGCGCAGAGTGCCGCAGCGACCCTGCAGCAGCGCCAGTTACGCCCCCAACCCCTCCCTGTGCGCCATGCACAGCGCACAAATCCCGTACATGGTGCACAGGCCCCAAACCACGAAAACGCCAGTAAAACTCCTCGCGTACCCCTCCAAATACATGTACACCCCGGCGCGGGGAGTTTCCCACGCGATTGGCCCTGTGCGAGCGGGGTACGTGTTACTGGGGTGCGTGGGAACTTTCATACGCGATTGGCCCTGTGCGAGCGGGGTACGTGTGTTACTGGGGTGCGCGGGAACTTTCACACGCGATTGGCCCTGTGCGAGCGGGGTACGTGTGTTACTGGGGTGCACAGGAACTTTCACACGTGAATTTGCTGTCCGAGCGGGTTACGTTTATCCAGTGTGGTGCGCGGGGAGTCCTACACGTGAATTGGCAGTGTGTGTCCTCCCATGTGTCCCCTCTACCCCCTCCACGGCCCCTGCAGGCAGCCCACACCACAGGTGACTACCCTGCACCCCTGGACATGTCCCGCAGGCAGCCCGTCCACCATGGCCATGCCCCCCAGCCAGGCCACGTGTCGTGTTGCACTAGTGATCACCAACTCATGTCCCCCTGCACCCCACCCCCCATCAGTGAGGGGCACCTGCCAGCAGGCCCCCACCCATGTCCCCCTACACCCCCACCCCTCATCAGTGAGGGGCACCTGCCAGCAGGCCCCCACTCATGTCCCCCTGTACCCCCACCACACCTAAAATGAGGGGCACCTGCCAGCAGGCCCCCCACTCATGTCCCCCAGCACCCCCCACCCGTGAGGGGCACCTGCCAGAAGGCCCCCACTCATGTCCCCCAGCACCACCACCCCCCATCAGTGAGGGGCACCTGCCAGCAGGCCCCCACTCATGTCCCCCAGTACCCTTACACCCCCAGCAGTGAGGGGTACCTGCCAGCAGGCCCCCACTCATGTCCCCCTGAACCCCCACCTACATTAGTGAGGGGCACCTGCCAGCAGGCCCCCCACACATGTCCCCCTGCACCCCCACCCCACCTAAAGTGAGGGGCACCTGCCAGCAGGCCCCCACTCATATCCCCCAGCACCCCCCACCCCCATCAGTGAGGGGCACCTGCCAGAAGGCCCCCACTCATGTTGCCCAGCACCCCCACCCCCCATCAGTGAGGGGCACCTGCCAGCAGGCCCCCACTCATGTCCCCCAGCACCCCCAACCCCATCAGTGAGCGGCACCTGCCAGCAGGCCCCCACTCATGTCCCCCAGCACCCCCACCCCCATCAGTGAGGGGCACCTGCCAGCAGGCCCCCACTCATGTCCCCCAGCACCCCTACCCCCCCCAGCAGTGAGGGGCACCTGCCAGCAGGCCCCCACTCATGTCCCCCAGCACCCCCCATCAGTGAGGGGCACCTGCCAGCAGGCCCCGACTCATGTCCCACAGCACCCCCACCCCCCAGCAGTGAGGGGCACCTGCCAGCAGGCCCCCACTCATTCCCCCCCCAACATGTCAACATGACCCACAATCATGGCCCTCATGGCCACCAAAATCCCATGGCACGCCACCCCTGCCCAAATAACCAACCAAGCATAACATACACCCCACATTCAAATGCCCATTACATGAAACCACCCAAATGGCATGTATGTACATCAACACATGTCCGTCACACACACACACTGGTTGTCATTGATTGTGTAAACCCACATTTTCACATGCATTAACCCAATGAGCGAATCCCACACATGGAACTAAAATATGAAAATGTATTATGTACAAAAATAAAGCAATGAAATGAAAGCATAACAAAATAGCAAACATGAAATGAAAAGCATGTGCAAAAGATGAGTAAATGAAAAGTACAACCAATCCAAAGTAATCCTAAAGAAAAATAGTCAAAACTCTCCCTCCACCAACGCAAATCCAAAGGAAACGTAAAAAGAAAAATCCATTAATCCATGGTGAAATCAAAAGAAAAAGTTCAAATAAATCCATTATCCAACTATGTACAATCCATTGTCAAGGGTCCATGAGCCCAACGAAAGAAATGAAACCTACCTAAGAACTACCTAATAAAAAAAATATAGACAAATGTGTGTGGCATAGTCCATTCACCACAAATTAAAGGAAAAAGAAAAGGAAACCTAACTCTAAAAACTATTTACAATGGCAGCGGGCTAGTCCGATGGCTCACTTTACGATGTCCCGGGCCAGGGCATCATCGAACTCCCGCTCGATATCGCGGAGGCGGTCCTCTTCCATGGCCCCCCGAGGGTTCGCAGGGACGATGACATGTTCACCTCCAACTCCCTGCGAATTGCCTCGAAGTCACTCGGCCCGCCTCAGTGTCCGCCGCATGGAGGTCTCTGCCCTGACCATCGTGAGCCGCGCCTCTTCTGCCCGCTGCCGCTCTGCCTCTATGGCGTGGCCAACCGCTGCCACACGGAAGACACTTTGAATCCTGGGTCCTGCTGCCCCTGGCCGATGCCTGCCCCTTGGATGTTGAAGGCCCTGAGCCATCATGGCTCCCACCTTGTTGCTGCTGCTGTGCCTGTGCCCCTGCTTTTGCTGCCTGCACGTCCTCCTCTGGCTGGGGTGCAGTTGTTGAGGTGGCCACCCCTGCTGGACGTCCGACTCCCGACTGTGGCAGGGATGAGTCCTTCACCAGCCTGGCCGCAGGGTCAGAGGCAGGGTACCCAGGTGATACATGGGTGGGAAGATGGCATGGAGGACGACTGGCGCATAGGGGGTTCAGGTGAGGAGGGGGTCGGAACAAGGTCCAGCAAACAGAGGAATCCGGCCCTGGTGACCCGTCCCAGTAGGTCAACACAGTCAACGAGGCATTCAAGATGACGTGCAGTGTCCTCACGAAAACACTGCAGGTCACCTTACATGCCCCGTTGACGCAACGCCATCCCACTCAGGACAGGCTCAACCCGGTCCTGGATAGCCACGTCCGCAGGGAGAGGAAGGCCAGTTGTTGTAAGCGGATCCCCTCCCTGAAAACGGGTCTGGACGTAGGCATCCCTGCTGGTGCAGGATGATGCAGTCACAGGATCGGGGACAGTATTTTACACGGGCACCTCCGCGGGGGCCTGTGCTGACTCCTGTCCCTGCCCCTGCACTGCACCAGTGGAATGCCCACTTCCAGACCCCGTGTCTGTCCCTTCCACGGCCCTCTCCTCCACCAAACCCCCCACCAACCTCGATGACAGTGCCATCTTCCTCCATCGGACCCTGTGGGGTCTCAGCTGCCCCTTCTGCTGCCGAGGAGTCCAACTCCGACCTCCGCCTCTTGGACCTACCCTCAGCAGCTGCGGCCTGGGACGCGGCACCGGACTCCTCACTCCCTGACGAGATGACAACCTAGGAGGCGAGCCGGGCCTTGCGTCTCTGGCTGGTGGTGCGATCCCTGCCGCCTTGCTCCACAGCACCCTCTCCGCCCTCTTCATCAGTTGACGCTGCAGACAGGGAGAGATAGGGCACAGGCATCAGGGCACTGTACAATGGCCTGATACACACATGACAGTTGCACATGAGTGGCAGTGTCACACTTCAGATATGGCATCACAATCCCCAACACACGTCATTTCAACTCGCACACATTAGCAATTCCACAGCAACATTGCACCAGGCAGCACCATCCATACACACACATACAACAGCATGAGCAGCCGAAGGTGAGCCTTACATCACATGAAAAACGAGGAGTGCACAAGACATGCACACATGCCACCACACTTACATACATGTGTACATCTCCACCAACTGTCGCAGTGATGAGATTGCCATCCATGTCACATCTGGCATTCCGCCTTCTACATATCAGTGTCCCATGCATCCATGTTGCATCACAGTTGCACACTTGTCAAATACACACACATGCACATGTACACAGTGCAGATACATGCAGCTGGAACCACCATCCATGTGACACCACAACCATGCCAACGTACATACACAGAAATTCAAACATGTGTGCTCCCACATCTGCTTTTGGCCTGCATGCTTACCAACACATACACCATCGATGTGTCTCGAGGACTCATGTGTCAGCCTCACGCCCCTGTACATACACATCCCTACATGGCACTACAAAAACACATGTGCAACCTGCACACTACTGGCACACTACGACACGCACAGCGTCCAATCAGTATGCATGTACACTTACCGCTCGACTCCAGACGGGTCTGCCTCTCAAGGACCTGGATGTGGAGCGCTGGGCGTATGCGTTCCAGGACCCTCATTTGGTGGTCGGACAGGTGGCCCTGGCGCCCCTTGGCATCCGCTGCGTTCAAGAGGCGCCGGGCCTTGTTGAGGGTCCTGGACCTGAAGTCCTCCCAGCACTTCTTGACATGTTGTTAGTCGCGGACTGCCACCCCCTCCGCATTGATGGCAGTCACGATGTCCATCCAGATCCTGGTCTGTCCTTCATAGTCGGCGCGCGAACTTCCAAAGAGGGCATCATACTGCCCCAGGACTTTCTCCACCAGGACACCAACTTCCCTGGCAGTGAAGCTGGTGGCACTCTGCCTCTCTGGCTGGGGGTTGCCAGTGGTGCTAGATGGTGTTGTGCCCGACATGGCAACCCCAGAGGCAGGAGTGGGTGGGCAACTGGGTCCTGGGGCTGGGCTGTGGAGCGATGGTATCCCAGTCAGGAGTCTTCGGTTCCAGCAGGGGTGGTCACAGCAACTGCACCCCTGGCTGACGTGCAGGCAGCAAATAGCAGGGCACGTGGGCAGCAGGGAGTCAGGCAGCAGCAGATGGCAGGTGTGAGCATGCTCGGGGCTCTGGGGGGCAGTAATTCGGCCTTCTGGGCAGGAGCGTGGTCTTCTGTGTGTTGTTGCGTGGCCAGTTTGATACGGAGTGATTTGGCACGTGAAAAAATTGCACGTCAGTGCGTAATTGGAGGAAAGGCCCTTAGCGCGTAAAAGCGTCAGCACATTTACGCGATTTCATTGGACCTTAGCGTAAGCGCTTCTGTGACGTTACGCACGCGGAACCACTAAGCCCACGTCACGAGGGAAACGCCCGTGAAAAAACTGCACGTCCAAGTGTGAATGCGTGTAATCCGAGGAAAGGGACTACGCGTGTAAGTGACGTGACGCGCGCGGGCGTTTCCATCAACACGGGTGCATGTTCATCGTACACGCCCTAAAACTGCACGTCCGAGTGTCAGCTCGTGTAATTGGAGGAAAGGGCCTTAGCGTGTACACACGTAAGTGATGCTTTACGTGTGGGCCACTTTAAAAGGTACGTGTAGGACCCCATTTCCTTGTACGTGCTTTTCGTGGAGAGCGAGTGGGTGAATTCTGTACTTCTTGTCGGTTCACACGCGATTACTTCACAGCTTTTCAAGTTCGTACTCCCCGTTACCTCTGACAGCGTTCATTTTTTTTTTGGGCCTGTTTCCTCAAACAGCGTTCACTTCTTCTTTTGTCCTGTCTCCTCAGACAACGTACAATTCTTCTTTTGGCGGGGGTGTTGCCAAAGTGCACACGTGCGTTTTTTTCATGTTCTTTTTCTGGGCAGACGGTGAGTCGCGCACACACATTTACCAACTGTGCTTACCCTGTGTGTTGCGTACCCCTTCAGAGGTCATTGTAGGCTGCGTGTAACATGCGTACACTTATATTTGTTTCTGGGTGCCACAGCATAGTGCAGGTTCATTTTTCCACGCACGTGGTCTACGAGGGGTTGCGTGCACGTTACTTTTTGTTTTCGGTGTGCCTGTGCGTTGCGTGACCCGTCATCTTACCCCAGGGGTCAGACAGCCTTGCTAGAGCACTAGGGTACGAATTCCATCTAGTACCCTACCCCTTTCACCCCCAGGACAATTGTTTACTGCAACTCCCATACGCACAACATCATCAGTGCCATGGTTGGCAGGCGACCAAGTGCTAAGGGAGGCAAAGGTGGCCGACCTCCAAAGGTGGGCGCGGTAGGGGACGTGGCCAGGATTTGCAGGGTGCCCCTAGACCCCCATGTGTGGAGGACCAATCGGGGACAGCCATGCTCCCCCCCCAACCCTCATGGTTGAGGAAAACATGGCTGACGCCATCCCAGCTCAGCCCTTGTTGGACCAGCCCATTGTGTCACCTGACCCGGCACAGGATGACTCCCAGGCTGACGTCCAGGTCAGCAAGTCTAAGCCAAGTGTGCCGGTGCAAGTTGGTGCCACCAGGCCACGTGGATCTGGGGCAGCGATGTCATCTGCTGCCCCTTTTAGGCAGGGTGGGGAGGCTGCAGGGGCTGCTGCAGCTCTATCCACCCCAGCTCTGAGTCTCCCAGCCGGGACAGTGTCGGTCCTGGTCCATCAAACTGACGCTGCCCCTGCCAACATCACACTTCAGCCAATGCCTGCACCAAGACATATGGTCATTGTGCCTTCGCACACTCCCAGTACCCAGTCCACCTGCGCTTCTGCCCCTACTGACCAGAGCGGAGCAAGCCACTCAGCCTCTGCTCCACCTTTGAAAAAGAGGAAGAAGTGTGCTCTGGCACTACAGGGTAAGACCCCAGACACGGCTACACAGTCAGGCACGTCAAGGAAGCCTAGCTTTAATGACCCCGAACTTGATGCACTTGTGACCTATGTGTCGGCACATAGCCGCAAAATGGTGGTGACTGCAGGGTGCAAGACCACACCTGGTCAACGTAGGGCACACTGGCAGACCATCGTGGACCGCATAAGTGCCCTTGGATTTGTGAGGCGCACAGCTGATGATTGCTACAAGCAGTGGAATGACCTGAAACGCAGAGCAAAGAACAAGCTGGTCTGTCTGGTGACTGGCGGTGGGTCTCCACCAGAGGACAACATACTCACTGAACATGAGTCTGTTGCTGGGACATTCGTCACAGAGGAACAGATCCAAGGCGTGGGAGAGCTACCTGATTATGATGCATTGTCCGGTGAGTGCCCATGCATGTGTGTGTAATCCATGTGTGTTGTTTGGGTGACGGGTTCTGATTGAGTGCCAGGTGAGCGTGTGTACTCCTGAGTGTTATGGGTCACCCATGTGCTTCCTCCAATACATTCACGTGCCTTTGATTTGGGTATGACAGTATCCCTTCTGCCCACAGTAGCCAATTAGCCCCACATTACTGCTGTTGCACTTGAACTATCATCTTGCAACAACATTGTTCTGATTTTGTCTGTGTTCATTCAGGCTGATTGTTTAGATTATCCCATTTTTCATATGCTTTTTTTCATCCCTAATGCCACATGTGACATGCTTCTGTCATTGTTTACACCCCACATTTTGCCACTTTAGTTAGCTGGTTATGTGAATGATTAAACCATTCAGGGCGAGGGAGTATTGGCCTGCTGAAATTTATTTTTAGGGCCTGTTTGCATGTGGAACATGATAGTTGTTTCCTGTCATGTTGAAGTGACCAACCATTGATATGTACATCTGCCTACAATCAGTCTAATTGTACACTGGATGTGTTGCATTGTGCGGCACATGCATATTTTGCAACACTATTCTGCATTAATCTTCTCATCATGTCCATGTGACATGGATGTGTGACAGTACTCATTCACTGACATATCGCTGTAGTTGTCTAATTTACCATGGCTATGCTACATGACATCTGTGTGCTGGCATGTGTCATGTATGTGTATTGGACATGCCACTCACAGGCTGATGTGTGATGCCAGTGCTAAACGACATGCTGCAAATGTGTTGCTTTTCCATCTTGGTGTCCTCATTGTCTGGCTTTTTGACTCCCCTTCAAAATCATTGACAGTGCATGCATGCCAGGGTTATAGTCATGTGGGACATGTGTAAACCATGTACAGGATCTCTGTCTTGTCAGGCCTATTTGTGTGCTATGGTGCTCATGCCGGTTTCCATTTCTTGTATTTCATGTTTTTGCAGGTGACTACGCACTTGATGCTGGTGAGGTTCAGGAGATGGTGCAGACCCAGGAGGATTCTCAGCCACGACCAGGCACCAGTGAGGGGACGTGGTGTGGTGGTGGGTGAAAACACTTTGGTACTGCAGACCATACTGTCGAGGGGTGCCTCTGGGTGCAGCGCCCCAGACCTCTATTCAGGTGCTGAGTCGGATGATGAGACTCATGTGCTGTCGCAGGTCAGTGCTTCTGGCAGGGATTCTGTTCTGTCCAACCCACCTGCACCAGGGGTAGACCCCTCTATGGGGATGTCAGTGTTGGTAGGTCCGCCTTTGGCGGTTACGGATGCAGGGTCACACTCCACAGCATCGTATCCTGGGCCAGCAGATCAGAGGGGGAATGCAGTCCTGCAGCATCAGGCAGTGCCGGCAAGGTGCAGATCGCTTTGCCCCTAACAGGTGTGGTGCCCGCCGACGCGGTGGCCGTGCACCACCAGGCAATACTGTATGGGAAAACTCCATGTACGGCATGGCAACCCAACAGCCAGCATCAGTAGAAATGATGGCTCAGGCAATGGAGAGGGTGGCCACTTCCATTATCCCACCTGAAAGGCAGATGGAGCAACAACAGCAGGCAACAGACTCCATTTGCCAATCACACAGGGAAGACATGTTGGCGTCCATCAGGGACCGACAGGCGGCACTGGAGACTCTGCACGAATCCATATCAATAGAGTCACAGGGCCACAGGGAAGCCCTGAGGGTGGAACTCCATAACCTCAGGCAGAGTCTGCTTGAATTTGAGGCTTCCCGAAATGTTAGGGCAGAACAGCAGCTGGAGCAGCCCACACGTTCGCTCTCAGCTGAGGTGCAGGCAACATGTGAGGAGATCAGACATCCCGCGAGGCCATGCGTGCAGAAGTGCAGGCAACCCGTGACATGCTGCATGGGGATCTCCGCACTTTAATCCTCCAGAATCAGACCTTCCAGACCCGAATGCTTGCTGCCATGGAGGACCATACCAGGGCTTTGCGTGGGCTGCCTCCCATAGTGCCACCACCTACTGATGCAGCAACAGAGGGTGAAGAGAGCGAAAGCAGTTCTCCCACAATGGCATAGCCGTGCAGACCATGAGCCCATGGAGGCATTTTTTTTTCCGCAACATCCACGCAGGTGGGTGTTGGTGTGCACCCTGTCCTCGAATCTCCTCGGTGGCCTCCCCCCCACCCCCCACTTGGCCTTTTTATTTTTTTTTATTTTTAGTGTGTTGCCTTGTGTGGCTCCCATGGGCATCCACTGTATTCCGGCTGGCACATGCAGGCTTGTCCTGAGTTTGGGTTAGATGCTTGGGTTCGTGAGACACACCCCTCCTGCTTCCCATTTCCATGGGCTTGCAAAGGTTGTGACCAAGTGACAGTGACTTACACAGTGACATTGGGCTCCCATGAGCTGTGTGGGCAGTCTGCAGGCAATACTGTGTGTACATCCCTAGTGGGTATAGTTGTTGTATTGTACACTGCATGGTGTATTGATATGTACTTGTGCATCAATGTCTTCCTCCTAATTTGCAGGTTCCTTCCTCATGTTTTCACAAGGCTGTCTCCTTTGCAGATGGAGTTCATGTTGTATGCAGTACACTGACACATTTGCGTGGCAGCAACACTCTACAGTTGGAAGGGGTCGATGTGCTGGCTTATTCAGGTTGTAAGACTACCACTACTTTGACTTAGTACTGTCATGTTTTTGCAATGTTTCATGGTGTGTTGCTGTATTGTGCTGGTGGTAAGGATTTGTTCATGTGTGCTGTTTGTTATTGATTACTGGGAGCATATTGTCTGTGGGCAGTTTCCATTTGGGACAGTGCACTTTGTGACACTTGTGTCAGGTCTTGTGCATTCCTTTGTTTGCTTTCACATTGCATGACATGCCATGGTGTGTTGGGTGGCGGAGCTGGGGAGAGGTTGGGTGACATGGCGCTATTTTGTTGTATTGTTGTATTTTGCAAGGGGGTAGTCATTCATGCAGCATAAATGTGTGTTTTTTTTTGTGACACAGCATTGGTTGTCTTGTGGCAGGTAGGGATGCACACAATGTAACAATTCCAGGTGACCAATCTCAAGCTGGTATGGTTGTGACAGTTGACTGTCCCTTCATTGTCCCATGTCATCATCATTGACTGTCATCTGGTATGTGCCAGGGCTGTGTGCACTCCACAGGGGTGTGATTTTAGGTGAAGTAATTAGCCACCAGCTGTGTACGGGCTGCCTCACCACGTGCCCTTTCCCCTCCCATGCGCAGCGGCCGTGCTTGTGATTGGGGATGTGGGGGCACCACCATGTCCGCCGGCAGGCCCCGGCGTGTTGCTACGTTGTGCAGGACACATGCTGCCACTATGATCCTGCACGCTACTGGGGGCGTGTGTAGCAGCTTCCCACCAGAGCGGTCAAGGGAGCGAAAGCGTGACTTGAGCACTCCGAATGTGCGCTCCACTATGTCCCGGGTTGCAATATGGGCTGTGTTGTATCTTACCTCGGGTGGTGTGGTGGGGTTCCGAATTGGCGTCATCATGTGGGTGCTCAGTGGGTAGGCACTGTCCCCTGGGGAGGTGATGGGTATCATTAGTGGGGTTGTGACATTACTCAGTATCTGACATGCATGCATGTGCAGAGGCATTTATACTCGCCAAGCAGCCATGTATCGACATGCCGCCCAGCTTCTAGGTCCCTGTTTAGGGTTGACATTCTGTAAATGAAACTGTCGTGGGTGGACCCTGGATAGTTGGCATATACTGAGGTGATGATTCCCTTGGCATCACATACTACCTGCACGTTGATGGAATGCCAGTGCTTGCGGTTTCTGTAGATGTGCTCAGTTGCCCTGGGAGGTCGTAGAGCCACATGGGTGCAGTCAATGGCACCTAGCACTTTGGGGAAGTGTGCCACCCCGTAAAAATCCTGGACGACAGCCTGCCTTTCTGCAGGTGTTCTGGGCAGGTATATGTGCCTGCGGACTGATGGGCGTTCAGTCATGATGGCCAACACCTGGTGCAGGCAGCGTGACTGCGTGGCCTGTGAGACACCCCCCCCCCACTATGGCAGTTGTCCGCTGAAAAGAACCAGTGGCCAAGAAATGCAGTACATTGAGCACCTTTTCCAAGGGGCTCAGTGCTTGGGAGCACAGGGTGGGTGATGTGAGGTCATCCTCCCACTCACTCACCAGGTCGAGTATTATGTGAGGTGGAAACCTGTTCCTCCCATACACCTGGTCATCAGGCATCCCAAAAACCACTGCTGCGAGGAACGGTATATTCGTCTTGGCGTCTGAGTTTGTTTGTTGTTTGCGTGCACTTTTATGCTGCGCAGGTCCACATACTCCTGGTTCCAGCTGGCGTACGTGTTTCCGGATTAGCGCGTCTTTTTTGGCGCACACGTTAGCCCCGTTCGATTCCATGAATACGTGTTGTAGGCGCGCGTGTGGGCATTCCGCGCATTTGCCTCCTGTACTTCCTGCGTGATGCCCACATTTTCACACGTTGTTCCCCATTCCGCGAGTTACGCCCTGTGTTACGCCTGCTTTTGTTGTGTACGCTTCGCTATGTGCGCTTTCGCTGTGCGCGTAGCGCACGCTGTTTGAAGACGTGTGCGCCAGCATGCGCCACACAGGATTTTAGCGCACATCCATGGATTTACACGCGCACGGACCTCCATGAATCGCTGTGCGTGGGTTTCGCTGCGATTTTCGCACTTGCGCTGCGATTCGCATGCTTGCGCGGGAATTTTCAGCGCACATTAATTCCATTAATCGGCCTCATAATCTATATTGTGCATAAATCTAATCAAATAGCACGATAAGAGGTATACTTGCGTGCAATCACTGGGATGGCACAGCTGTATACACTAAGATGAAATCACAAACTTTAAGTAAAAATGTCTAGAGCGGGAACATCCGGAAAACGAAATTCAGAATTATTCAATCAGTTGCTCTAGAATGACGTTTGAGAGCGTAGCCAATATTGTAATAGGTAGTGCTAGTGGGAGTTCTAGTTTCGGCAGGACCCTGGGTTAGGCCACGTATTTGTAAGAGCCGAGGTTTTCAACACTGGAATATAACACAAAAGCAGATTCAGTGCCAAACTTTAAAATGGGCATGCAGTTACTGAACATAGTATTCTATGTGTATCATTCTAAATACCTGCACAGCGCCATCTTTAATTAGTCGGAACAAGGGTATAAATTCTTTACTTGCGCATATTATTGCCTTCTTATGAAAAAGGGGGACCAAATTACCCTTTTATAATTTATTAATGGCGCATTTGTAAGGAAGTCAAATACTCAAAAGAACTCTAAGGGTGGTCACATATACGTGTTGATGAGAAATACGTACTAATAGAAGCACGAAACAATCGCGCTGCGGGCGCTCGTTTCATAGGTCAAAACATTGGCCTATAATGCCTTTGGGTGGTGGAGTAAAATGATATCCCTGATCTTGACAGTAAACCATGAATTATGATTATAGGTCGTTTTTTCACTGGCATGAAGTTTGAGCAGGACAGCATTTAAAACTGCTGGCGAATAATGGGCACCAATGGAAGCCATGTACAATACATGTATTATCTTTAAATGTGTAGCCTTCCTAGCTGCCCTAAAGGCTTCCCTAGCTCTCGTTAAAGGATAATATCTCACACAACGTAAAAAGCGATATGCTCTGGCTTAAGCCTCATTTTCTCAAATTGTATTTTGTATTTGTGTATTAAGTTATAGCGCTTTATGCCAAATTTTTCCAATTGACGTTAATGTTATAGGCTCAGCTTCTTGGGTTTCTGTTGTCTTAGCAAGATTAAGCAAATGTCTAGAACTTGAGAATACATATATGTACTACTTATTTATTTTGTTTATTAGTGTTTTGTAAGATGCCAGATGTAAACAGTTACTTGGTAGTGCATAAAGAGAAAGGGAAGGAAGGGATCTTTCTCACACTTGGAACATTCCAGTCAATTAAGTGCAAGGGGATGCAGCAGGAGAAGTGAAGATACATACAAGTCATGGAAGTTAAGGAACAGAAAGAAGTAAACCATACAAGTTAAAAATTAAGTTTAAACATAGATGCAATTGCAAACTGATCTCCTGTATGTGGTCAAGGGTAAACCTGGTGATAGTTCCTCTCCAACGGGTGAAGACTTAGGCTCCCAAGGGGTTAATGTTCAGAGTTCAAATTATTTTGTGAACTAAAATCTCTTTAGTCTTTTTTCATATGTGGTTAGTGTGTACCACAGTACCTCTCTTGGCGTATTTATTGACCTCCCAAAGGATATTTTTTTCTGGCAGGAGCCAGAGTTAGCAACACTGAACCAACAGACCTTAGGGCCTTCGTAGGATGGCCTTTCCTGTTTAAGGAAATGCTGGGTCTAATTCTGAGCCTGTGGATTTTACAGAGATCCTTAAAAGGTCAGTGAATGCCCACAGAGGGTTGGTGGAGGACATTTATGCCATAGTGATGTTATTTATATAGGGCTATTATCCAAAATGCTTAACATGTAATAATCCAAAAAAATCAATCAATGATTTTTTTTAATCATGAAATAACAGAACAACAATCATCTTAAGAACCAACAACATGAGGAAAAGCAAGATGCAAAACATAAACCTTGAGATGCCCCTTACACTGAATTAGATTTGAACAAGAATAAATATTTGAAGAATTCCATAACTTAGTTGCTAGTAGTGGACACATAAGGATGAGGAAGAACGGACAGAAGGAACTGAGAAGCGGAGTGAAGAGCCTGGGGTTATGACATAAAGAAACCAAAAGACAGATGTAGCCAGAAGCCAAATCATGAACACATTTGAAAAACAAAGAAAACGATACTCGCATTTTAAATTAATAGGAGGACAATGCAAAATAGCCCCGTGTGGAGGAGAACTAGAAGAAAAGTGCAGGCCAAGCAAGATTCTAAAAGCAGACTGCAAAAAAGAACGAAGAGGAAAAATACCATAGTTAGGAAGACCCACATAAAGAGAACAAAAATAATCAAGATATTAAACAATGCAAGTTTGTAACATAATTTTACAAGAAACCAAAGTAAAAAAAAATATGAATTTTCTGAATATTAAACCGATTAAAGTGGTGATCAAGGAGGTCGTCAAGTGGGAACTTCACTTTGATGTAAAATTAATTGAAGATCTAATTATGAGCACCTCATCCTCAAAGGCAGTGGGCCCAAATGGGCTAACTTATCAGGTCTTGAAGTCTAACGTTAATACCTGGGTGACACTTCTTGATACCCTCTATAGGGAAATACTAGAGTCAAAATGCTTCCCTCCTTCTTGGAAAAAAGCAGTTATAATACCATTCTACAAAGGGGGGGACAGATCACAGCCTGAAAATTACAGGCCAATTGCCCTCTTGGATATCAAGAGCAAGATATTCATGTGGATACTCTTGATAGAGTTAGAGGATTAGGCCAAATCAAATAACATCTCCAAATTTCAAACCGGCTTCAGGCGAGGAATGTCTACAACATTAAATGGCATCACCCTAAGTCTCTTAGAAGAACATACGAAAAAATTTGGAGAGGGTCCACCTTTTGGAGACTGGGTAGATCTCTCCAAAGCATTTGACCTAGTAAATACGGAGAATTTGTGCCCAACATTGAGAAGGTGGGGTCTTCCAAACAAGCTCCTGGCAATATTAATTGAGCTCCATGATGTATCCTGAGCCAGTGATGACAGGGAGCAGGAACCAGGCTGACTCAGGATAGTGTAAAAGGAAACAGGCTTTATTCTTCTTGGTTACATAGTATAGTCATGAGAAGTAGGAGAGTAGGTGATAAGCCTCTGCCCTGGTTCCCAGTCCTAACCGTCACTCTCTAGAATCCTCAGGCCCCCCACACTCCAAGCTCCACTAAAACATTCTAGGAGGCCATTGCACGCACTCAGCCATTCATCACAGTCATACCAGCATACCACACATCCTCCTCCTTAACAAACAAACAGAAATCAGAATACCCTCACCTTCATGTTAGGATCACAATCAAAACAAACCAAACACCTTCTACTCCGGCCTGCCACACCGGGGTCTCAGTGCTGCCACCACCCAGCGCATACCTTGCCACATGGACAATCAAAACTAAACTACCATCATAAACCTTCCTAACCTACCACCTTCTGCCAGAACTGCCACTCCTGGCCTCAAGCCTGCCACACTTGAGCACTAACCCTGTCTCAACGAGACCAACATACCTTCCAACATATAGTGTAGCCAAAACATACACAATTGGCCTGAACAAAATCCTAACATGCTAGCAACAACAAAACCAACAGTATCCAAAACAAACACACCTCAGCACCCATCCCTTCTCCCCTAAAGAAAACACAGAAAGGATGAATATGAAAGCAAGAGACTAAGTTATACCAGGATACCACACTCCACAAACACCCCTCGCTCATGGTAAGACTAGATGAGGCTGGTCCTCTCTCCAATACAATCAGCGTGGAGCAAGGTGTGCGACAGAGGTGTATGGGAGCCCCCTTTTTCTTTAACCTAAGCCTGTCAGACCTGGGAGACTTTCTTCAAACGTGGACTATGGCAAGTCCCAAACTTAATTCCATCAAGGTCTTTAACTTTGGCAAATGGTTTTTTGAAGGAGAGCCAATTAGAAAGATAGACAAATTAGTCCATTTGGGTTAAACGATGTTTGCCTATCCATCAGTGAGTAAAGTGGAATCTGAAATCAGATCTAAAGTTGTTAAAATAATACCACAGAAAGTAATTCCTGTGATACTGTATGGGTTAGAGGCCCAACCTAAGCTCTGGGACGTAGACTGGCAAAAGGTGGAGGGTCACATTTGGAAGAACTCGTTGGGCCTGCCTAGCTGCCTTCCTATTCAGGTCTTAAGGTTTGAGCTCGGCCTGAAATCATTGCAGCGAATGGTAGCTTGGAGACTGTTATCTCTATATAGGTTAATAATAATTCCACAAAAAGACTCTCTTTAGGAAGGCGTCAATCATCATTTCCAAATGGACAGCTCCAAGATCCTCCATCAGCTGGCCATAAAAGTTAGAAGAAATCTGGAAGGAGCCGATTCAACTGTAACAACCCTGAAAGAGAATCCTTTGAAAGCAAAGAAAGAACTGGAAACAATAGACTGGATCAAAACAGGGTTGGAACTGAGGCTGGTAAAACCAAAGAATAGCTTCCTAGTAGTGGAGAAAAAACTGGGAGATTTGCCCAAATATCTCCTAAAACATCCTAGCAGTGAATCAAGATACGTTTTCCTTAGGGCCCGTTTAAACCTAATTCATACAGATGAGATCCTAAGTATTAGAGGGCAAAGCCAGAATATAATACCGTTCTGTAAAATCTGTGCAACTCAAAATAAGCAAAATCTGCATCACTTACTCGTATAATGTAAAGGAACTTGGGAGACTAGAGTTCTTTATTTTGGGAAATTTGTGCATAAAATGGACTGCTTGCACTCGGAGAACTTTTGGAATCGCCTGATCCTGGGGCACAATACTGCCCTGACGATTGCAGTGAGTCAGGTCCTTTTAAAACTTGGCCTGACCGACTCAAGCGTTGGGCAGTCTGGGATTAATGCTTCTCCAGATACTATGGCTTTACACAGCAGTAGAAATTAACAATGTAGAATGGGGTGCAGGTTTTTGGGGAAACAAGGGTTTCTTATTTTCTTTCCTTCTCCTTGTTTCCTTTTAGTTTTTAATCTTTTTTTATTTACCTTTTATAGGTTTGTCTTCCATTTTGTGGAAATGTTTATGATAATTGTATTTTTTTTTATTGTGATCAATTGCCATAATGTTGGTTTTTATATTTTGTAAAGATCTATTTGATCAAAACAAATAAAAAAATTAAAAAAAATAAAGTGCAGGCCAACCAAGATTCTAAAAGCAGACTGCAAAAAAGAACAAAGAGGAAAAATACCATAGTTAGGAAGACCCACATAAAGAGAACAACAATAAAGATATTAAAGAATGTAAGTTTGTAACATAATTTTAAAAGAAACAAAAGTAAAACAATTATGAATTTTCAGAATATTAAACCGATGAAAGTGATGATCAAACCAGGGAATCAATCTGAGCCTTCAAATAATATGGGGAAAGAAATGAAACTCAAATGGTGAGACTGTTGCCCAACAGGAGGTTGAAAAAGGTGAAATGAAATAGTGGGAGGCGAATAACTGGAGAAGCAAGAAAAAATAAAAGGTCTTTTTTTGGGGGGGTTAAGAAAAATAAAACAAGACATCCAGGAATGAATGGCCACCAAACAGATATACGCCGATGAATAGAATCATTAAAAGATGGAAAGAATAATATGAATATTATAATCACAGAAAGGAGCCTGAAAGCCACAATCTGTAACCAATCCAAGGATCATCATGGCAGCCATTCTGTATTACATGGACCTCATAAATAAGACATTATGGAAGGCCAAAGTAGAGGTTGCTGCAATAGTCAAATCGGAATCCTAGTAGGGCTCTTGTCACCTCCATTTTATGCAAAATGTTCCAGAGAGGAACGATGCCCGTAAAGCTGTAAAGTTGCACATGTGACATCTTAGCTAGATCTTTAATTAGCAGTGTGATCAAGAGAAGATGATGGCCAGGTTTATTGGCATAGGCACATGGGCAGGGAAGAGGCATGTTAGAAGGCCATTTGAAAGGGAGGGAAGGAGGGTTGGAAAACCAAGGTAAATTATCTGTTTTAGACGCACTTGGGCATGAGATTTTAGCAATCATCCAGTGAGAAAGACAGCACAAGATGTGGGGATTAGAGACTGAATCTCAAAGCCTGGAGGCAATATGTGAATCATTGGCATAGGTTTGGATTTTAAAAGAGAAGGAATTGACGAAGATTGGTAGTGGTATTAGGTAAGCGTTGAAGAGACAAGGAGAGAGAGCTGATCCTTTTGGATAACCTGTAATCCTCAGTCTGGAGAAAAGGATGAGACTTAATCAAGATCAAAGCTAACAATGCCTTTCAGGGATTCACTGGATGTCATGGTTCACTGCATTAAAGACAGCAAATCTCAGAGAATGAGGATGGGCAGGTGTGTAGGCAGGTGTGTTATCAAGTGACTAAAGGAGTTCATCTCTCATAAACATTAAGCCTGAATCTTTTCTTTTAGTGGGTTGGAACCCATACTGGTGACCATCAATCAGTTTTAATGCTCTCTGTAGTCCTAGTTATTGTGAAAGCCTTTTCTCCAGAATTTACCCCAGTCTTGGGGTGTTTGCTATAGGGTGGTAGTTTGCTAGGATGGAGGGGTCAGCTGTAGGTTTCCTTAATAGAGGTGACCTGCCAAGTTATTCGAAAGGTTGCCAGGATTGAAGGCCTGGTTAGCCAGGGCAGTCAAGGACAGGGCTGGACAGTGTTATCTTTTAATAGTAGTGGATGGCCATGGGAAAGCTAGTCCTGGTGGGGTCTTCCTCTTTGGGACTGTTGTGGTAATTTTGGAAGACATTAACTAAAGTAAGTATAGAAGGATGGTCCTGGGGTTGTGTCATGTTGAGGAGAGGAGGAATGATGCTGGTGGATTGAAATGTTAAGTTGAATACAACTGATCCTATCTTTGAAGAAGGAAGATAAGTGGTTGCCAGCTCTGGGAGGTAGTGGTCATGGTGGTGCTTTCTGAAAATAAAAGTTTCAGTTCTTTGCCAATCTTCATGAATTCTGCAAATGTATTCAGGGTTTGGGAGATACTGTTTTTCACAAAGGTTTTTTCTATTAAATGTTATGATGTTGTGGTAGCCTTGCAGGTTTCTAAAGGAGTTCACTTAGCCTTTCTGCTCACAGGTTTTCCACCAGCACCTTTCCAGTGACCTAATTTTCCTTTTAAAGAGGGCCAGCATGCTATCATACCAGTTGTTACTTTCTGATGCATAACTGGACATGGGTCAACAAATGGATGATTGAGCAAATTACAGACAGCAAGTTACTTGCAAATGAGCATTAATGCAGGACTTCACTAGTTACCTTGGTGGGTGCAATAGGTTGATGGCAGCCTTTACGTAAGGGGTTGGAACTGCTAGAATTACTGCTTTGGTGGCTGTACAAACCCAGGGAAGAGTTCCTGTGGGGGTTGGCCTACTAGAGTAAAGCAGACATTACAGCACAAGTTGCACACGGTTTACCTGGCAAAAAACAATAGCATGTTACTGGTAACAAGGGATTTCCATGACTAGGTATAGCAATACTTGGATTACAGGTTGTTCTCCAAGGTGGGCATAGGCTCCAATAGAAAGGTAAGACGTTGAGTGATAGTACAATATAAGCTACCCTGATGGGTAAAGGTAGCTCATCAGTAAGGGGGTGGAACAGTTACATGCAGCTCTTTGGTGATGGTACCACACATGGGGTTGGCCTGGAACATGTTACAAGCAGTTTAGCAGGCAATCAGCCAAACAATACTAGCATGTTACTGCCAACAAGGAGTACAGTTAAATGTAGATTGCAGGTCATTTACAAGGAGGCCTATTCTTTGAAAGGCAAAGCAGTCCACTTAGCTGTGGTGATACAGTTAAGCTCATTACCAGGTAAGGAACAGGAATGTTTCTGGCTAACAATAAAAACTACCATCAAAGTACCACAGTAACTTGCCACCTGTTTGAGGCAAGTTAATGGATGCAGACTGTCAAAATGGTGGTGAAGCTGACATCCCCAATTTCCAAAGTGAAGAGTGATGTGGCATGGCAGTACGGGGCAAGGCTGGAGTCTGGTTGAAGGTCAGGGGGTGGAAGTGGTCAAGCAAGGGAATTGGTAGAGAGTGTCAAAAAAGAGAGGTTCCTGGCAGAGATCAGTGCCCTGATAAGTGAGGGAATGACAGAAAAACTAGTTCACTGAAGGAAGGCAAACCCCAGAGCAGAGGAAATGGTCTGAGCAACCCACTCGACTTGAGACTGTTTCAAAAATGGGACTCAGAGGTTCTGAAGGGTCAAAAGAGAAGGGTTGGTGGTCGGGGGGGGCTATGAATGGGAGGGTGAGCACCAGGTGAATTGCTAGTGGTGGAAGGCTGTGCAGCACGAAAGGGAACAGGGAACTAGAGAGGAGGCAGGCTATCCAAAGTGGGTTAGAGCGGACAACGAGCCGAAGAAACAAACTTTTCAGGGTGAGGAAGGGAGGCAGATATAATGCAAATAAGGAGTGTGGCAGGATGAAGGGATAGGGATTTGAAGGATGGAAATTAGAAAGACCAAGAGGATAGCGAGGTGGGCACTTACAGGAGACAGTGTGACATCTGCAGGAAGGGCGCTACCTTATGCCAGAGGGGCCAAAGTGGATTGAACTACAATGAAGAGGCTCAGAGGCAACATCCTTTTGTAAACTTACCTTTGACAAGCTGACATGACGATTTTTCTCTATCCCCACAATAGAAGACCGTGAAAGGAGTCTCATGTTGCAGGCGCTCACGCAATCCCAGCATGACTCGGTTTCCACTAACAAATTGGGAGTCTTTACTCAGATCATCTTCAATATGGTGGCCATGGTGAAAAGGCCAGTTACAGGAACCAGATATCAGAGCCCCCAGATTGTGGGAAGGTTCTAGTGGCAGGGGGATGGTTTATATGGTCTCTGCAGCAATCAGAGTGCACTGCTGCTGATGTGAGAAGAAGGGTGAACAGAGATGTATTTGCCAAGGCACAAACAATGCTAAGGGGCAGCCAGTCACCCAATCCAAGCACATCTTGGAGGCCACCAGTATGCCAGGCATCTTCGCTCCGATCTGTAGCCTGTCTGCCATGATGAAAAGGCCAGCCTTCAAAACCTCATTTATTGTAAGCCCCAGATTATGGGGGGTGCAGGTTTCAGGGTACACCTCAGGTGGCCTAAGCTGCGATCAAGGTGCATGGAGGCTGGTGCAAGAAGAATTCAATTCTTTGTTCTTACTTGATTCCCTAAATAAAGAGACAGTTTATTTGTACGCACGGCTGTTATTTTGAGTAGAAAGCTATTGCACTTAGATTTGTATGAGAACTGTATTTAAATTGTTAATTATTCTTTAGTGTTTACATGAATTTGAACAGAAATGTGGACTGCTTTTGCATTGATATTTTCTACAAATATAAGTCTGTCAGTAATTATTTTGGGTTTATCTGGTTTCAATTGACCTTGACCCAGTATGCAATTCCTGAGGCCCTGTTAGGGGGAAATATTTTCCTGTTAAACTAGCCCATAAATATAGATATAATTGTCCTTCCAATTATATATAATGCAATATGCAAATCTTAATCTGCCACAAGACAAACACATTAGTTCCCTACAACGAACACATGTGATAAAATAGTCGTGCTGTTAATTCATTGGTTACAGTTTTAAAGAAATACCTTTGAATTTGAAATGTTGACATTAAAAACTATTAGCTAAATGTCCATATTAATTTAATTAATAATTGAATGTGATGCATCCTCTAGGTTAAGCTTTTAACATGTTTTTCCATTATTTCAGATGGAGGAATTCAGAAGGCTGAGGACCCATTTCAAAGGAGCAGAACTTCAAGAGGGTAATGATGGGATCCTCGGAGATAACTTTAGACCAACTCAACCTCTTAGTGATAGAATCATCAGGGCAGCTTTCCAGTAGCAGTGAAATACAGTGTTGGGCCAGGTATGAAAAAGTCAAGAAATGTAATTATTTGTAGCCAAGTACAAATTGTACAAGTTGGCTAACTAGAACAGAACACAACCTGTGTGGTCATTAACACTAATCATCATGGAATTGTTCTTGCAGTATTCTGTACATTCTTTAAGCAGTATTGCCCATTCACACAGGCAATATGAGAAGTTATATGCCCTGAAGCCCAACTCATGAGACAAAGTGAGAGTTCATAAGGAGGGCTCATGCTACATAATGTTCCAAATTGCCCCGTTGGAATGGCAATGAGGCCCTTATTACCAAGCCAGTAGTAACAAACTGAACTGTGAATATCAGTAGGAATGTGACTCTTCTGTGTGATCTGTCGCTTGGTAACCAGACTTTGGATAAGGCAGGTGGGTGACTTTAAGCTCGGTCTAAGAAAGAGGCTTATGTTGCAGCTATATTTGTCATTTGTGAGACCATTAAGAGGGCCCCTATGGGTGATGTCACTCCCAGCTCGGATACACCATGGTTAGTGGCTGTGTGAACAGTGGGTCCCCCTGACTATGTAGATGCAATTGTGCATTTGCCTTACGAAGCAGTGTTCACCGCCAGATACCATGAAACCATAAAGGGCCCATCACACGCTGTTCTCGTATGCCTATTGGGTCCCTTTAGAGCCCACAATACATTCCTATATGTGGTTACAGAGGCATGTGTCTTGTCACTTTTTTTCCTGCTTGTGGGGAGAGGGTCTGGGGGGGGGGGGGGTCCTGCCTTAACACATAGTTGTACTGAGGTGCTACCCAGGTAGGAGTGCAGCGGATGCCTCATGGTCGGTGGTGGCAACAGTTTGCCTCCAAATGATGGTGTTACAGTGATAGTACTGGGCGTACACTCATTTTATGCCTTTTTATAAGCTCTAATCCCAAGAAAATGTACTTTTGGCCTCAGTCCGAGTAGACAGGCGAGAGCATGACACCATGTTCTGTGTAATCTACCATCCTTGTATGCGCTATAGTGAAACAAACACATGTATACCCTGCAAACTATTTAAATGTAAATTGTGCTCCTGTCATGGCACCTGCGGAGGTGCTGATGACGGCTGATTACATCACTTTGCATAGTCCCAAGAGCATTGTGTTGTGCACGGGTGCTCAGGAGTGTGACTGTATCTAAACACGGTCTTCAGTCCTGGGGCCGTCCCATGTATTACCAGGAGATATGGTTACCTCCATGAGGATCTGCTGTGGACCCAGGGCAGTGTCCCGCCCCTGCCTACAGGACTGTATAACACTGGGAGGAGGGAGTGCCAAGGGGCAAATCCCTACTTATAAATCCATTGTTTGCAGGTTTAGTTGTGTAATGTTCCCTGTCCTACAAATTAGGCTCAATTAGAAGGTTTATGTTGCCCTTCTTCTGATAATTAGGGAGCCAGAGACCCTCAATGGGGTAAGTGTACAATCCTACCCCATTGATGAAGTGGATTTTCAGGGAATTATAAATGAGATTTTAATGTGTACTTTTTGTGACAGTTTCTAGCATTCATGAAAGATTTGCTTTTAGCAATCCCTTCCTGGGGTAGATCCTGAATAATACTCCCCTTACGGCCTCACCACATGAATTCTTCACATCTCATAGCATCTATCGGTACCTTCTCCCACATTGAGAACCACATAAACTGCATCTTGGGTGGCTAGAGGTTACTTTTATTTCCATACTCTCTATATTGACACACTTTCCTCCCTCTTTAAGAGAGCCACCTCCCAGTCTGGGGAAATGTCACTAAACAGTTGGTTAATCATACATAGCCCTCATGTATAATTTAACAGTGCTGTCTATTGATTCAGGGATAGTCTTAATTCTTAGGTTATTTGTGCCTCCTTTTACATTCCATGAGCTTGTTCCCTGTCTATAGCATGATAGTTTCAAGGCTATCTTCAATTAAGGCTCTGTAGCGATATTTAATTTCCAGTTCACAGTTCTGATTTCCAGTGCCGACAGCTAGCCCTCTGTTTTGCTCATTCTGACTGAATATGCTTTTTGGGTGGTCTTTCCCTCTAGAATTTCTTCTAGGTTATGCTGCTGAATCGCACAGAAGTCATCAAATGAGTGATCAGGCAATTGCTTGGAGGTGGGGGTGACAGTTGAGGGATATTGTGTATTCTCCCAAGGTCCCTAGCTGAATCCTTCTGTGGGGAGATGTTTCAGCCCAAGCTCTCACCAGGGGCGTGTTATTCATGAGTTTAAAATCAAGTAAAACTCAGTTTGAACATCTCACGAAAATGTGTCTACATAATTCCAAGATGTAGCTGGCAAGAAATGACCACTGAACAAAGCATTAGATGGCTAAGAAGTAACCTGACCTTGAAATAAGTCTCAAAGCACTTTTCAGTGGAACCATTTTCTGAATCATTACCCTTCACCATCCTTAACTATTTTGTGCTACTTTGACAAGGTCCTAGGAACAAACTGTATTCTAATGTTTGATCTGAGTCCAACAAGTCTTTACAAAAATATATATACTTCTATAGTTAGTTGTATAATTGACTTGTTAAATTAAAGACACTATAAAACCGACTCCTGTAAAGGAAGACAGAAAATGCAGAATAAATGTGTCTAGATACATTTGAAGGGAGGAAAAAGGCAAGAATTTGAATAGCTTTATCCGGTAAGATAGTTCAGCGGGTTGAGCACTCGGTGTTGCGATCTATGAGTGATCTGCAGGACAGCTCAAGAGGTGCTCTGTGCAGTTTGAAGGAGGCGGGACCTATGGAGGTTGATGGATCACCAGGAGTGGTTTGACGACCGAGCATAGTTAAAAACAAAGTATTGCTGGTTCAGGTCAATGGGTGACACTCCAAGTCCTCGGCATCGAGTGCTGGTGCTTGAGCCAGAAAGGTGACCGGGCTGTGCTCGGGCGATGCAGCATCAAGCCTGTGGTTAATGTGAAATGTTAAAAAAGAAAAAAGTTATTCTATGCCGCTTTGGGAGCCAAAAATACAAATTGTGTTGAATGCAATTCTAGTTGGAAAGGAGCAGAATATAGGATGTACTGCAGTTCTGGTTGCTTGGCTTGCATTTTCTTGTATTTTCCTCCCCCTCACTTTTCAGTCGACAGACTGCTATTACCGATTTATGACTGACTGGTTGCCATATTTATTTGGGAGACCAATATTAATGGACCGCTCTATTTCTGCTATTTCTCATTCTAACTTCTTTTGAAGAGGGCAGGTCTATGGTCTCCCCTCACACCAGTTTGTTGTACCTCTCCAGATAGTTCTGAGACATTAATCCCACACAGATCCGTCTTACTACCATAAAGAACATCATCCTTGTATTATTGCCGTTTGATAAGGAAGTAGAATTTCCTTGGATAAGAAGCCATTTTTGTGTTGGATGGTTTCTGGAATTTATGAAAATGAAATTGTGTAACATTGTTTAGATCCTTGTTTTAATATTTTTTTTAATACTTGATTTTTAGTGACCTATTTTAAATGTCATGTTGCTTTGCATTTGCACTTGCATTAGGGTCATAGGTGTGTACCTTTCCCCATTACACCTGGCTGCATAAGCTTTGTTATGTTGATAGCCTCATTGAAATCACTAAAACATAAATAAGAAGATATTCCCCCGTAATAATGAAGCCATTAGACAAGGCAAACATTTAAATCAGCAAAATTGAAATATTGCTTACCTTGCTTGATTAACATCTACACACTAAATTAGCCAGGCAAGTGTCCTTGGCCTCCAACTGTGTTATGGAACTGGATTGGGTAAATAATTAAATTGATGCAAGAGACTGTGACTTGGGGGAACTCCGAGTCACAGATGGCTCCAGGAACACCCCACTTGCAAAGAAGGTCCAAGGGTCATTATTGAAGTTTTTATTAGGGCCCTATTGCCACTTCTTTCCCCTCTGCAGGCACCATTCCCTCCCTAACCGTGATGTCATCAGGCCCCAGGTTAGTAGACACTGCCTATTTCTCCCTCCTGTACCTACTTTGCTAGAGGGGAGGACCTACAGACCAATGCCATATCGGTTTCAGCTTCTGCAGGTACTTCCTAGACTGACCCTACACTATCAATGTTGATAGTTGATTAAAAAGGATTATACAGTGTCTTTCAGATTCGCTGTCTGACTCGACCATCTTCCTAGCACACCCATGTGCACCTCTCCCTCTAAATGTGTGATGTTCTTTCACTTTTCTTCTTCATCCAACTCCACCCAACTTCTTCTCTTCTATTCCCTGTGTATTCCTTCCCTGTCTGTAACATGCCTCTCTCTGTGCCTCTTCTACCTCCCCTTTTGATATTCTAGCTCCCTCCTCCACACCAATACTCCCTCATACACACCACTACTAGTCCCTCCTACACACTCATTCTACCACTTCTCCCCACCTTCTACCCACTCAAATCCCTCACTCTCACAACCACTTTTCATTCACGCCACTAAGACTCTCACTCCGATGTTTCGCATACACTCACCACTAAGTACCCTTTGCTCTCACCAACCTATACTGCACTATGTTCACAAATGGCCCCAATACTCTAATCTACTGTCCTTCCTCCTGCTAGTCTCTTGGCCTGCTATGTTCTCCTCTGTTCACCCCAACCAAACTCTGATCTTCCTCTTCTCACTCTGATGAGATTTCTGCCCCTCCACTTTAAGTCCATGGCGTTTCCTGCGACCACAGCAGGTTTGGTGCTGTGCATACTGGTGCTGGGGAGCTGTGTGCGGCACCAGGGGCAGATTCATAGAATCTTCAGTTCATCTTTCGTGTGCTTTCTCTCTCCTGGTTAGCTCTATGTTTAAGCGGATCATTTTCAGGTTGTCTCTCCATATTGTCAACCATTGCAGATACTGGGCTTAGTGTCCTTGTTCCTCACCATCCAGACTAATGGGCGTGATCTGTGACAAGTTTAAACTGATGGCCAGTTAGATAGTACTCAAGAGTGCATATGGCCCATTTTATAACTACGCATTCCAACCTGACCACCGGATTGTTCTCCTCTCGTGGAAATAGTTTGCTACTGATAAAAATGATAGCTGACAATGTCACTGAGATTAGCCCCAGTGAATGAACAGCATGGTTGTAGGGCTCAGTCCATTCATCTCTAGAATGTTGCTGGATCCCAATGAAGACCAAACAGCAATAAAGTGAACTGACACGCGTGCGTGCATTATCTCAATGACATTGTCATCTACAGGGATACGTGGGAGGACCATCCTAAACATGTAATGGTCATCTGCGATCAGCTACATAAGGCCCATCTCAACAGCCAACCCAGCAAAATGTCACCTGGTTCAATCCTTTGGAGTAAAGAAGGCAGTCTTGGCCTTTCCTTCTCACTCTAGGGGTACCTGCCAGGATCAGTTCTTCTGATTAATTATTTAGATTCTGGCATTGATTTAATTATTTGGATTCTGGCAATGAGGCATATTATGCTGCCTGGAGCTATCTTGATTTTGTGTACTACTCTCTTCATGCACCAAGGTTTTTAGGGAAAATACTTCTGGGTATCCTTGAATAGCTGAATGAGTTCCTGGTGACTGGTTGTGGAGTGACCAACATGCATGTTCACGCTGTTGCCTTGGATGGGCAGTGGCGTTTCTCTGGTGTTATTGGTATTCAGCAACAGGAATTGAGGATTGCTGTTCCCTTTTCAGGATTTTAGTTTGTTCACATGTTCTAATTTTGAAGGTTTCCGATGATCCTTCCTTCTCATTTCCCCTGCATCATATTCAGAAGATCGCAGGGATTTCAGCCATTGACCGTCTGCAAAATTGAGACACCTATAGAGGGTGGAGGTGTTTTCCAGATAGCGAGTAAGGCCCATGGGATCAGGTCATCCCAATGCTGTCCATTCTCAGCAATCGGTTTACTAAGGAGTTTGGTTGAATCGCTATTCTAGGCCGCTGGTTTGGGCATGGTATATCAAGGTACGTCATGTCGCCCATCAATATTGACATGAAACTACTTCATCAGTCTGTTAGAATTTCAGCTGGAAATCCCAGTGAACTGTGGTATTGAGGACCTGTAGGATGGCTTTTGTTGTATTACTTGTCAAATGAAAAGCTTCAGGCTGTTGAGTCACCTATAGTACGATTACCATGATGTACTTGCTACCATATTTCAAGTGTTCCAAGGTGCTAGTCCATATATGGAAATACGGCACAATAGCCATATACCCAATGACACGTCAGTCGTGAGGTTAGATTTCCAAACAAGTCTGGTTTCATTCAAAGTATCTCAGTCGGCCGACTGGGTCTCAACGCCTCGCGACGTGTGTTCCTAGACTCATGTAGTCATATACATAATACATCAACAATTGCTAATGCTATTCGTCCCACCCTTATACATGTCCTGCAGGCTAGGGTTCAGTAATTGACAGTTATGACACATCTTCATTTAGTCTAAACATTAGTTATTCTAACAAAGGCTGCAGAGACAATTTTCTGTTATGAGGAACATGGAGCACTGGCACAGGAAGGATATCTTGTTCTTAGAGGTGAGACATTCCATGCAACGTTATCTGTTTGCTTCAGCTCATGCGCTAAGGGACAGGCAGTTCTGTGGCATAAATACCATCCTTCTTGAAGGAGAACCTCTAGCTGAATATAATTCATGTTTAACTGCCTTTTACAACAGCGCTTGCAAGACAAACCGGCACCTGGGCTACTGATTAGGTGCAGCTTCTGCACAGCTTCAAGGCCTCAGTGAAAGGGAAAACAATGTATTTCTGCACGGCTCTACATTCCTGCCTACGTTAGTATTTCAGAGTTCAAGCTGTGGCCTTGCACCGTGTGTGGATCTAAAGCATAGAATATATTTGCAAAGCGTTACAAAAAAGAATGGCCGGTATTTACAAAATGGACTCCCTATAGTCACATTCAGGTTTCTTAGTTTGCAAAGTTTGTCGCATGATGCGATTTGCTTCTGGCCAGCATACTATTCATATAACTCGGCATATGTGATTACTTTTTTGGTATAACAAAGGTGCTGATTTTGTACATGTTGAAGGGAACCTATACATCATTAAGGACTCTGATGGGAGCCAGGAAACATCCGGAGACGTAGATCAGACAGCTGACACAGAACTGCTTGACTTCAGCAAAACTCGACACGCGTTGGGCTATCTATAAAATGAAATATGATATTTTGTTTATTATTTAAATGGTCATTGTAATTCATATTGTTTCAAATTGTTCTTGCTTCAACAAACTAAAGTGTATAAAATTACATTGGAATACTATCAAGCTAAGAAGTCTTATTGATTTCCTGGGACTTAGTGTTATCTAAAGATTGTGGCTATCATTAGAAGCCACAAAAAGTGTGCAGGGGACGGGAGTTCCCTTATAGGGAACTTCTCTCTTTGGTTTCTTTCAATTCACAGCCTAGTTGCTAAGGCTGCAGTCCTCTCCCCCGCACCTTAAACTTCACACAAACTTCATTCTCTAATCATTACTTTAACCCTTTTGAAAAATTCTATTACACCAGCCAACTTAACGAGGAGTGTTTAGGGTTTACATTTTTTGTTCACTGCAGCATATACTCTGGGCCTATAGAATCAGCGTAGAAGACTCTACTGGATCTTCTCCAATCTGAGATTCCCCGTCATCTAGTTAGTGTGGGCTGACTCCAAAACAGACCTCTGGAATTAATTCAGTGCCACCAGTTAGTGGTAGTTGGTGCCTTCACCCTTAAGATTCATATCCACTATATACAAAAATCCCTGTTTGCAGATAAAGTGGGCCATCTTCAAAGTTAGGCTCTCAGCTTCAGATACCAAGTTATTCCGAGCTTGCTCTAGAAGTGGATCCATCCTTTGGGCGTCTGTGAACTTGATGGATGTGGGACCTGGAGGTCTTCTTGAAGGGACTCTCCTCTTGTGCCTGTGTCATTTTACAGAGACCAACCTCTGTTCGTTCAGTGGTCTCCAGTGTTTCCACCTCTTCATGCTTCAGTATGAGGATTCTCTCACACACCCAAAGTTAAAAAGAATTACCTTCACTTCTCCACAGTAATCCCTTTCAATAACTGTCTCAAACATCAAGGAAATGTCTCTGGCATATTCATCTGTAAACTGGGCTGGACCATGGCCCTGCCTCTTGGTGGATTGTGACTTCTTCGTCCCCTTAGAGATCACCCCACTGCTCTAAGAGCTACCTTTCTGAAAATTCAGGACAGATTTGTCAGTTTCACTACCCTTAACATTCTGGATGAATGTGTCTGACCTCTGCATCAGGGGCTATAGGATTCCATGATGACCCCACATGTCACAGATGGCGCAAGAAACACTTCCGCTCACAGATAAGGTTCTGGGCTCTTTACTGAATGTCTTATCAAAGTGCTAGGGTCATTCCTCTCTCTCGTTCTGATCTAAATGCACCAATCCCTCCCTAACTCTGGCATCTCTACTCTAATCCACAGGTTAATATATAAAGCTGGTTTATCTCTACTGTCTACGTTCTGACTTATCTAGGAGGGAGGCCTGATCTGCCTTAACTCCCTCAGGGGCTACCTAGACGGACCTTTCACTGTCAATTTTGTTAGTTGACTAAAAACAATGTACATCTCCCTCTATATGTCAACTGTACCTGTCTCCCTACTTTTCTTTGTCCAACTCCACCCAATGCCTCCCCTTTTACACCCTCCATTTTCCTACTCTGTCCATCCAATGTCTTTCTCTCACCCGCCTCCAACTTTGGATGTGACTACTCCCTCTTCAACAAAACTATTCCCTCCTCCAAACTACTACTGCCTCCTGCATATTACTACTGCCTCCTCCATGCTACAACTCCCCCACCACACTACTCCTCCCTACTACTCCATCCTCCACACTACTACCACTCCTCCCCAGTCACACTCCTTTCACTTTTGCAACCACTTTTCATTCACTCCATACACAATCTCTAACACGATCACTCCCTGACCTTGCATGCACACTCACTACTCAGTACCACTTGCTCTCAAAAAGCAATAACTTACCTTATTCACAAATCGCCTCCAGGCTCTATCCACCATCGTTCCTCGTGTTTGTCTCTTTGTTTACTATGTTCTCGTCCCAGCGCTCCAGATAAGATTTGGAAGTGGGAGTATTTTACTCCATATTTTTTAAAGTGGGGAGTAAAAAGATTTTTAGGGAGTAAAAATCTAAGTCCAATTCCCAATGGGAGTATTTTTTATAAGCTTGCAAAAAATATGTTTTAACTGGAAAACTGAAATGTTTTTGTATTTCTTTGCACCTAGTTATTCATGCACATAAAAAGATGCAGAAATACTTTTTTCGACCAGGTCGTTATAATAGCAGTTCTTCCTGTGGTGCTACATGCACTACTGGTCCAAACATCCATGGAGCTATGGGGGTGTAAAAGTAGGGGTGCAAGATTCTACATGTCTGTTTCCTATATTTTTGGGAGTATTTGTACTCCGACGTACATTTTTCGGAAGTTTTGCCTATTTTTAGATAGTTAAAGTGGCCTACACACCCCATATCTGTAGGGCTGTCATCTCCTCTGAGCTCACCCAAACAACCCACAACTTCCTAGCTCCTGCTAACTTTCTTACCCTCTCCCTCTCATTGGATTCTTGCACCTGGCCAATTTGGCCTTGTCTTTTCTGCCCAGGAGGTGACACAATCACAGTAAATTACAAATAACATCTTAAACCTAGTAGTCAGGCCGCATTGCTGAAATAATCGTGGTCCGCACTGCAAAGTGTCTGAGTTTGTGTTAGGGAGCTTGCGTTTGGTCACCCACAAAGTCAATGCAGTCAGTCTGATCAAGTTCCACTTACAGGCACTGGTGGTTTAAGGTGGCTAGAGCAGTTCTGCTGCCATGCATGGCGGTGCTGGGGAATGGTGTGTGGTACCTGGCAAAGCCACATAGGATCAACAGGTCATCTTTTGTGTGCGCTCTCTCTCTCTCTCTGGGTTAGATCTGCATTTACGGTAGATGTAAGCAGACCGCAAGGGGCACCAATGGTTTGCCATGCTGCGGGTGGTCTCTGCGTATTGCTGCTGCTTCCCTCTATAAAAGAGAGAGAAAAATGGTCTTGCACGTTTGCCAGGAGTTATGGAGTGAGGCAAGTTGGTACTGTACACAGGCACTTCGGGGCAGGAAATAGGGTCCATTCAACTGCCACCGCTCCCTTCTAGGGTAGGACTGTATCTGCCTTCCTCCCTGTTAGGCTTCCCAGCCCCGGTTGAGAGGGGTTCCTAACCCCTTATGACAAGATCAGGTTCCTGTGGACATACACAATGAAACAATGACCAAAAGCTGAATTTAGAAGTTAATTTAATTAAGGTAGTCCAATTAAGAAATAAATGCTGCAATCAATGAGATACAAGAGACGGCTGTTATGGACAGAGAGTGGTGTAGTAATATTGATGCAAGATATTTGTGACGGAGAGGGAAAAGGGCCTGCAATCAAAGGAGTGAAAAGAAACGCATCTTGATTTAGTTGCATCAGGCCTGGTGATTACATGCACTAACAATGGGGACACGCAAGTCAGTGATATCCTCAATAGATAAGCAGGCTCACGTAGATATTGTTGTAATACTTGTTAGAGATTGTTAGCTGAGGGTGAACAGTTTAAGAAACTAGTGGGACGCTTATATGGGGATTGAAGGAACGCAAACAAAAAGATTATTACCATGTGTGTCTAAATGTGAAACAATATTTGATTCAAAGGTAACCATCTGGGCAAGGAAAGGAAACCTCTTTCAAAAGCACCAGTTCATTCTTCCTTAAACCAGAGTGTATGCCCCGGGAAAAAAATATAAAATAAAACTAATCATTTAAATTCTCCCATTACAGTGGTTATTAGTATGACCGATTTATTTTTTTGTTGCTTTTTTACATCTGTTTACGTTGAAGTGCTTTACACAATTTTACATATAGCACAAGTAATGAAACACAAATGTTGAAGAAATTAGAGAGAATAAGTTGGTCCTTAAGACCTAATTGGAGCATAGAGTAGAAAGGGAGAGAACAAAGAGAAAGAGGTAGGTCGTGCCAATGCAAAGGTGCCAAAAGAGTAAAGGAACACAAGTTAGAGGAAGCACATGGAGAATGAGGAAAAGTAAGAAGAAACAAGGACTCAGAGCATAAGGATTGCAGAGGAGAATAGAAAGATAAAAGTGAGGAGAGGTGGGGAGGAGACAGATTACAGAGAGATTCAAAGACCGAGGAAAATGAAGAGCAAGCGAGAGTGATAAGGGAGGCAATAAAGAAGCTGAAGAAATTAATTCTCATGAGGAGAGGGAAAAAAGGCAACATATAGAGGAATATAGACAGATTGCAGAGGGGCAAGATGAGAAGCAGGAAGGCCAACAAGAAGAGAAGAGCAGTAAAAAAAGGTGAGCAAAGACAAGAGAAGAAACAAGTAGCTTGGTAGCATAAAATGAGAGCAGGGTCTAGCTTTATAGGTGTTAAAGAATGTGCAAACACGATAAAGTACAGCGATCTGTGAGGAAAAAGAGAGAAATCAATGCAAACACAGGTTATCAGCAGAAGGTGAGATGATAGAGAGTTGGGGGAAGAAATGGAGTTAGGAGGGCAGGGAGGAGGAATGGTTGTAGAGAGAGAAAAGACCTCAGTCTAAGAAGTATTCAAATGAAAAAATGGTTGGACATCCAAGATTGGATTGCAACAAGACAGGATGTGATGGTGTCATGAATAGCAGCGGTGAAAGCAGAGAAGGATAGACAAAGTTGGAAATCACCAGCATACAGGTGGTGAGAGAGACCAGAGGAGCTGATAATGTAAGCAAGATGAATGGTGTAAAGAGAAAAAGGAGGCCCAAGACCGAAGCCTTAGTATGCCACGAGAGGGAGTATAGGTGAAGTGTGTCCAGCCCAAGAGACAGAGTGGGTGCAGTTAGAGAGATGGGCATGGAACCATAAAAGAACTGCGTTTTTAAAGCCAAGAGAAGTGAGTGATACAAGCAGGATAAAATGGTAGAAAGGGCTGAAGACTGCTGATAGATCAAGAAGTACAATAATGACAAAGTTTTGGCATATCGAGCTGATAGTAGCCGGATAGCAACGGAGAAGTGCAGTCTCAGTCGAGTGACTGGACTCTAAAACCAGAATGGTTATGTGGAAGAAGAAAATTAGGGGTAAGATAAGTGGAGACATGTACATAAAGAATTCGCTCTAGGAGCTTGGAGAGAAAGGGAAGAAGAGAAAACGGGCTGAAGTTGGAGGGAAGAGAAGTATTGAGAGGTGATTTTATTTTTAAGAATAGAAAGATGCATCTGTAGAGTATTGCAGAGAGCCCTTGAAGAGAAAATTAAGATGGGGAAGGATAGAGTAGGCCATGGGAATTAAAACTAATGGGAGGGGCCCAGTTGGAGCAGAAGTGGGAGGGCCTTCTGAAAGGATAGCTATGTAAACATCTGTAAAATAAAGAAAAGATGACAGAGTAAGAGGGGGGAGGAGAAAGGGAAGGGCAATTGTCTAGGAGAGGTAGGTAATAGAGGAATGGAGGAAGAAAACTTTAGTGGAAAAGTAAGCGGCCAGGTCAAAGGCCATTCAGAAAGAAGTACAGGCAGGATCAGGAGAAGGAGGGAAATTAATGCAAGAGATAGTCTAAAAGAGAAATCAAGGATGAGAATAAAAGGAGTCAAGAAGATCAGTATAGTATTGTTGTTTTGCTGAGAATAGAGCTGTATCAAAACTAATACAAAGAGAGGAGGGATGAGAAGAATTAGCAGGCCACTGCGAGTTTTAACGGGGGTGCTCAGAGTGGCTGCGAGATTGGCACAGCAAACGGACAGATGGAGTCATCCAAGGTTGGAGAGGCTTACGCGTAGGGATGAATGGAGAACATGGATAGAGAGTCATAAGTTTTCGAAATGGCAGAGGAGTAGAGTGTAAAGGGAGAATCAACAGATGAAGAGCCACATTCATGCAGTGATGAAAGAGATGGGGAAATGAGACTAAATGTAGAATCATTGAAACTGTGTAAGTTCCTTCAGAGATAAGTGTGAGAGGAAGATGGAGAAGAAGGGAATGTTGCAGGAGGAATAATGGAGAACAATACAAGTGCATGATCAGGAGTGTAGATAGGAAAGGCAGTGACCGAAGTCAGAGTAGGCGAAGAAGAGAAAATTGGGTCCAAGCAAGAACCGCAGATATGAAAAGGAGGAGTGGGAACAGAAGAAAGATATTAAGAGCTAAGAAGAGATATGAGAGGAACAGATTGGTTTGATGAATGATTTAGATTAAAGTCACCAAGAAGGAATAGAGTGCTGTCAGAAGGGAATAAAGGGGACAGAAGTGCATCCCAGAAGGAGGTGGCTGAGCCAGGTTGGTGATAGATCAAGAGAAAAGCCGAAGGATAACGTTTAGAAAGCAGAGTATTGTTATTCAAATGTGGAGAAATTAGGAAGATTAGGAGGGGAAGGAGAAATAGTAAGGTAGGAGCGATATAGATTGCCAATACCACTCCCATGACCTGACAGGCGGGTGGTGTGATATAAGGCAGTAGAAGAAGTCATAAGTGCAGCATGGGTAGCAGAATTGGAAGATAACCAAATTTCAGTAATACATTGAACAAAAAGATAACAAGAGTAACATAAGCCTTGTTTCAAATAGAGCACACATTCCAGAGAGCAAGATTGATAGGAGGGGAATGTTTGGTAACAGAAGGGTAGTTAAGATTATGCAGATTGTGATGATAGAGGTAGGTTGAGAGGTGTGGTGAGAAGAGAGAGGAAGGGACATGACTACCAAAAAGGCACTGCATGTTAAAGAAGTAGATCGGGGAGACCAGAGGAGAAGTGAAATAACCAGCACCAAGATGGTAAAAAGGTAAGCAAGTCCCATTAATGTTGAGGGTTTAGGCGCGATGAGGGGCAGAAGCCAGAAGGGTGTTAAGGGCCAAGTTGAACCAGTGATAATTAATCCTTGCACAGGCCACCACCCAGGTTTGGGAAAAGCAGCAATATAAAGAGCAAGTCTATAACAGGAGGAGTACATTGGTCATGGATACACTCAAATGTAATTGAAATAATTAATGTTCTAAAACTTTCAAAATTATCAAGGGAAATTGAGGAATCATTACTGAATAAATGCATTACCTGCATCTGACACATCAAAGGTTGCAGCACCGACAACGGTGATATCATTCAGTGCCCACACCATCCGTTATTGGGCGATGATCATATCCGCATTAAACTTAAAAGTGAAATGCTTACAGGTTTTCTTTGTCTCTAGAATATATACCCCACCCACATACAGGGCCTAATGTTGAAGTCAAATCCCTGACACATTTGGATTTGGGTTCTAGGCAGACATGTTATGATAATACTGAGTTGGCACAGAGAGAAAAATATCACATTTCAAAAAATTGTGTTCTTCCAATTGGGAAACCAGTTGACCGAAGTACAAGTGAAATCTTGGATGTGTAGGAGGATCTATCAGATCCCTTAGTGTGCGAAGCTTGTGAAAGAGCAGGAGGACTAAAGGATAATAATTGACTGAAAATCAGCATTGAGGATGATGAACCTGACACACAATATGGTAAAATAATCCCTACTACACAAGATGGAGCGTGCATCCTCTCATGGAATATATAAAAGGACTTTAAAACAAATCTGTCCAATGCAGCCTGGGGTGTTTTATTGTACAGCATCAGATTTTTTTGTTTTCAGGAGACATGGCTCGACTCGATCATTGCATATGCAGGGCTAGAGTCTCAGGGGTGTCAGAGTGGAGACCTTATATTTATTCTACCATTAGTATTGTGATAAGATACATAGATACAAGCTATTATCTACAGGAACTACATTAAGAGTTTAGCCAAACATTTAAAGTGCTCTTCTTGTTTAAAACAGACCATCTGTAGATGATGGTGTGTCAATATTTAGTTTAGTAAATCTCTACATTGATGGTTGGAATAATAACTGGGTGGAAAGATAACATATACATTTACTGGATGTTTCATTATACAATATTGGCCTCCTCACCATCCTGGAAGGCTTGTTAAAAGCTGAAGATAGTGCTTGGAATTTTTCAGACCTAGCTGCTGATCTGCCAAAGAGACCACATAAAGTAACACTCCATGCAGTAGGCATGAGGTATAAACTTGGACTGGCAGCATGTAATGGAAGGGCTTTGGGTGTCTGCACACCTGCTCCAGTGTGTTAGCGGGGCAAGTACTAGCCATAGTGATTAGATCTTAATTAATGGAATGGGCACTGATAAAGAAATTGTTAGTTATACATCAGTATGAATGGGATCATCACCCGCTCAAGCTCGAACAAATTATTATTTATTAATTATAAAGCGCCTCATGCCCAAAGGCCTCAGGACACACAAAGGACCGATAACACTATAGAAACTATCATTCTCCTAACTTGCCCTAGATCTACAAGGGAAGTTCTTACCTAGAAACTAATATGGTGCTTGTCAAAAGAAAACAGTCCTTAGTCCAAACTCCTATCAAACTAATATGGACCACTTTGGAAAACTTGACTAAAAAGAAAGGCCGTAGGAATGGCTTCTGCCTGGCTCAATCACTTGAATGGTTTTTCATTAGTTTCAAGTTCATAAATATGATTAGACAGTTTGCAACTTTCTTGAGGTCTTTGTTGGTCAAAATGAAAATATCTTATGTATGGTCCCCTCTTCCTCAAGGAAAACAAGAGGACACTTACCAGTTTGGGTTTCTCAGGTTCACTTAACTTTGTCAGCTTTCTCAGCCTTGGCTCAAAGTGTTTGTACCTCTCTCGTCCGGATTCACATGGGGTTCTTGCGCTACAAAAGTGTCTTTTCTTCTGAAACATAGTGAAAAACTCTTGTAGCAGTCCAGCCATCCCTCACACCTTTCTGAGCATTTCAGTGCCTTTCTTTGGACAAAGTGAACTATATTTGAAATTGGATATTGGGGAGACATAATGTGTCATAGATAAAATGCCTTCTCCTTCCTGGTGTGGGAGCTGGCCCTGACTTTAATGCTCCAGCCCCTCCGCCCCAGAACCATCCCAATTCCCCAATGGTATTTTAAAACATTTCAATATCCAGGCAGCTAATTTGTGTTAAACCTAACTAAAAGTAATGCACATGCTTTCTGCTGCGCCACCCTAGTTCTATTCCCACAGTATGTCGTGCTAGTATGTTTTCCTCAACCTTTTTGCCTGGCTGGGACACTGTACGTGCATCCCAACATTCCCCTGTTTAGTTAATACTCCATGAACAAATGCCACAGCCTTCTTCCTCCTATAATCATCATCCTTGGGTACCCATGACTTACGCATGATGAAATCCACCATGTGCCCCCTTGGGCATACTCTTCCGGAGTACCAGTCATGAAACGGCACCCCCATCTCCTGCTAGATCAACACATCACTCCACATAGTTCTCTAGGTCTGGTGGGGGTGTGGTTAAGTTCTTGGGGTTCCAAAGCCTGCTCTCTTTTCACCATCCTTGGCCTTACAACCCCATCCCATCTCATCCCATCTATCAGTGTGGGTGTACTTGTGTTTTGTGAGAGGATGAGCTCTACCCGTCCTTATCGATACCATCATCATGGCGCTCTTCGGTAGCATCTTCATGCAGCTGGCACAAACAGAAAAGCAGGAGCAGAATAGCCATGATGGGAACCAGTATTTTTACAGCTATTTCTAACCATGACGGGGCATCAAACATCAAATAGAACCAATCGTCGGCGTTGATACCCACTTCTTTCTTCACTGCAATACTTAAATTGTGCAAGGCACTATTGCATGGGGCATATATATATGCAGCAAGGCAGACCCACTTTCTTGCACATGCCCCCTTACATAGCCGTGAGCATAAGCCTGATTGCCCTTAAACTCTTTATTGAGTTAAGGTCCTGCTCTGTCTGGTTCACCTTAGTTTATCGGAAGAGTCTTTGGACAGGTAATTTGAGCTCTTTTGGCAACAAACTCTCAGTGGGCGATGAGCATGTTTATCGGATGGGGGCTTAGTTGGTTCTGGGGACGGCGCATTTATCACTGACAGATGGGAGTCACGAACTACCAGAACTGCTGAGTACAGGGTGGTCAGCGAACATACAGCCATCCATGATTTAGGTAGGTTTAATTTTGCATATTGTCCACACACCCAGTACACATCCAGCAACACTGCTGTGCCTTCAGTCAGTCCAGAAGAACTCTCAGGCCCACCTAGTTCTTCTTCTGAATGGCGAAAAACCTGGAGTAGAAGCGGATGCCTCGCTGGGAGGCTGGAACTTCCTCCACTGCCTGACTCTCTGAGCGACTGGATCTCCGTCAAGAGTTGCTGTCCCAACCTGTGGGAGTGGAGGGGAGGAAGGAGGAGAGGCTGAGGTAGGAAGGCGGTACCCTGTGGATACGAAGGCAAGGATCCAGGGGTCTACAACATTCTGGTGCCAGAATTGTGCATGGAGAGCAAGCCCCCCCCCCCCACTGGGGACACGTGGACCCGAAGGGGCGCGTTATGCCTTCTTTCCCACAGAGGCTGAGGAAGGGGGACTGGAAAAAGCCCTTAGCCCCAGCCCCCTTTTTGTTGTTTGCACCGGTTCTGAGATGGCAAGCGGTCCGGCTGCCTGCATCTGCATTCCTGAAGCTGCGGAACCCTCCATATGTACGACCCTTATCCGAGCTCTGCTGAGATTGGGTGTACGACTTGGGCATGGTCTTTGTAAGAATGGATAAAGACTTTGCCGTTTGTGAGCTGCTGTTCTTTTTGTCCAGCTCTTCGTCTGTAGAGGAGTTGAAGAGACCCCCCCCCCCTCGAACGGTAGATCTAGAATGCACTCCTAGACATCCGGGTTGAGTTTTGTTGCCTGGAGCGAGGCTGATCTCCTCATGTCTGTGGCAATGCAGATGGCACAGCCTGAGGTATCGATATGTGCCACTGTGGATTCCATAAGGTCATGCACCACAAGCTTGGCTTCCGCTAGCCCCTCCTTGAAGCATGCTTGGCATTGGGTGGGGAGTTCTGGGAGGAAGTCCGCAATTTCCCACCATAACCATTGGTTGGTGGCAGCCAGCATGACATCTGTGTTGGCCTGGTGCAAGGAGGTGTTGGAGTAGATCATCTTGCCATACGCCTCCAAGATCTTCTCCTCATTGTCTAGAGGAGAAGGCTGAGGACGGCTCAGGCTTGGAGTATAGGGATGCCACAGCGATCACTGAGGAGTGTAGCTGAGGATGGGTCGAGAGCAAGAGTGTATCCCCCTCCATCTGCCTGTACTTGGCATCCAGGCGTCGACTGACCGTCTAGACCGAGTGGGGCTTGAGCCAACCCTTTTTGGCCAGGGAGACTACATCGGTTTGCAGTGGAATCCCCGTGTTGGCAGAGGGGCATTTCTTGAGGACTTCAGCCAGAACCCCCTCTGCCCGCTGTTCGACCTCGGGCTGGCGGAGGCCCAGGTATTCCGTCAGGCAAGCAAGACGTTCATGGAAGGCCCTGGGTAAGGATGGCATGTCTAGATCCTCTTCCTCATCCGTATCCTGCGGACCTGGAGGATCTTGTGGGGGAGGGGTAGAAGGCACCAGAGGCTGGGGTACAGGGACCACTGTCAGAGGTTGCGGAGTTGGCTGTGGAGCCGGCGTGGGGGCCCGATGGAGGCATCTGTTGTGCCATTAGCATGGCGGGGAGGACTTCTCTGACTGCGTCTTTGATGATAACCCCCATCTGAGAAGACCTCATGAGGCAGAGTAACTTCTCAAAGAGCATCTCCTCACTGGCCAAAGAGGTGGCAGGGGGTACTGACAGGGTAGCGGGGGGCTGCTGGGGCCACTGCATACCCTGTCCATATGGACACAAAGGAAAGTTGCCCTTTGCAAATGAAGGGTAGACTGTAGGCCATGTACCTGGTTGAAGCCAGTCCCACCTTGACACTCGTTCTTCGCCGAATTTGTGGAATGGCGTCGGACGGGTGCCCCTTTCTGGCACGATGGCCATTTTGTCAAGCTGCCTGCCACGGGTCTGCGACGTGTTGCTCAGCCCGCTGGGCCCGGCCTCGTCCAAGACTCTTGCGTGTGCATCACGGGGCCTACCCTGCTCCTCGGGCCTCGGCCTGGTAGGTGTGACACCCTCGACCCGGTGGTCGGTACAGCTGCGTTTAGGCGCCCCCTTGGACGTATTGCCGGTATTAGGGTGTAGCCCCTTGGCCATTGTGCTGGTAAAAGGACGTAGTCCCTCGGGTGTAGATCCGGTACAAGAACCTTCTGGTCCCTCGACACTGCGCCCGGGAGGATCCGAGGATCCCTCAACCCAAAGGCCGGTAGCTGTAGCAGCTTCAGGGCACGTGCCGATAGAAGGACCTGGCCGGTCCCTCCCGTGCGGGAGAGCCCCTGTGAAGGAGTTTCCTTGCGTGGTGCGCTGGAAAATATCGGCCCTACCTTGGGCTTGGTTCGATGCTTCACGAAGTTCTTGAGATCCTCTGGAGGCGACTTCTGGAAGAGCTCCCTCCACCTTGCGAGTCTGTTCTTCACCGCCTCCGAGGACAGCGAGTCACATGCCGAACATGATTGCCAACGGTGGTCTGGGCCAAGGGAATGGGGGTCTGAAGTTGGGAACAGCCCATTGCAGGATGGACACCTGCTGAACCCTGCGGAAGTCGACATGCGCTGGGGTGGAGCGTGACACCTGAGGACCAAGTACCTGAATGATAAGACAAAAAAAAAAGACAAAGAGAAGTATCCGTGCGTGGAATTACATGGCTGAAGCCAAACCCAGGAGCGCTGGTGAATTCGGCCTGTTCCCGTCGATGCGGAAAAGGGGACTGTGGTGCCAGAGGGCAGAGCCAGGGCAGCGCATGCTCCCTGGGCTGCGCCCCCACGTGCCTCTAAATTTTAAAGGGGAAGAAGGTTTTTTCTGGTGAAAAAGGTTGTCTCCCGTCCCTTGGAAGGGACGCCCATACAGCATGGAGGAAAGTGGACAGGATGTAAGAGTATGTATGTTATGAGGCAAACAGTGAAGAGAGTAAACAGGAACTTCTCCCTTGTGGAGGAAAGGCAGCACTGCATAATTAAATAAGAGGTGAGGTCCAGTATATGGAGGAGCTGGAATTCCTCCCCTCAGCAAAAGTGATTAGGAGGAGGAAAATACTTCTATCCCCTTGCCGCAGAATGAAGGTATTTACATATTTGTAAATAAATGTGATTTTGTTATGTAGGTCCATTATAGGGCGGGTCTGCGATCCCTTCGCCCAGCACAAGGAGGTGAATTCCCTTGTTTTGAAGAGAAGACTGAGGAAGGTTATAAACCATTGTGTACATAAATTATGATAATATTGATTTGTGATTTAAGGTATTTTGGTATGGTGTGGTGGTGTTTAGTGTTAAGTGTGTGTGGCAAAGAGAATGTGGAGGGGGAATCTACTGCCAACCGGGAAGAGGAACCCCTCGTAGGTATAGAAATGGGCAACAAATCAATTGTTTTCATGGTTGACACAGGAGCAACAGAACCATGCATACAGGATGAATGCTTCCCCATAACAGGCAAAGTAAATGACACACAAGGGTTCTCTGGGGGCAATACATTCAATTCCATTCATAGAAGACTTACCTATCAAGGTAGGTAACAAAGAGGTGTTCGCTCCACTATTGCTTTTAACCTGAAACTCTGGTGAACTTGTTAGGCAGAGATTTGTTAAGTAAGTTGAGCATGCAAATTTCATTTTTGGAAGAAGGGGTAGTGTGCTCCACACAAGTAATTTGTTATGCTAAAGTACTGGGGATAAAATGAGCATTGTATAGTGATAGCGCCACTAGACAAATACCTTTGCAAACAGATTTGTTTATGTATGGAGGAATTGTGTTGTTGAGCTGGGTGCCAGGTATCAGAAACCAGTCATGGAGGGTGCCGTCAGAATTTTGTTTTGGCCAGCAGTGCCCCAAGACCATGCTCCGAGTAAAATCATCATGTTGGATTTGAAGGGTGTGGTGATTGCGGATTACAAGATAATTCTCTTAGGGACTGATGAAGCAGGAGATCAGTGGTGTAAAGTTTTGTGCATTGACCCAGTTCAACCACTCAGCTGGGTGTCAGATGGTCAGTTGTTAGAGGACGTGGATAATGATGGTGAAATGATCTTGGAGGTCTGTCCAGGGGGCAAAGGAGGGGATTTCGGAGATGTAATGGCTCGCCTGTACAGCATGCAGCCTTATTAGAGAGATTGATTTATGCTCTGTCCCGCCCTACACTAGTAGCAGTTGTTAAATGCGCCGCTCACATCCAGAATACAAACCTTGTTTCTTTTGGCAATGATGAAGCAGATAAGGTCACCAAAGAAGCAGCGTATCACAGCGATCCAGATGGCACTGCATATCCTGAGGTGGCAAATCTGCAGTTAGCAACACCATGCACTGCAGTACTGAATACGTAAATAATTGAATTACAAGGCTAGGCACCCCAGGACAAGAAAGACCTTTGGGTCAAGAAAGGTTGCTCACAGTCACCGACTGATTTTATTTGGAGGCAAAACATTAAGGTAAGGTAGTAATGCCACAGGAGTTGCTAATGGTTCCCTTGAGCAGCTGCACTATCCGGCGTATGTTTCTAAACTGCATATTGCTGCCTACATTCAGGAGGACTGGTTTATACCCAATTTACAGGAATTCATCAACACGTTTGTTTTTTTTATTGAAAAACAAGTTATCTAAAATGTGTGCCATACTAGGTAGGAACTGGGTACAATGTTTCGCTCTGGCTTTTTTTTAGAGAGGAATGTAACCCAGGAAAGACCACCACGTGTCCCTGCATGAGATTGTGACGGGGAGAAGGATGCACACTCCTCTCACTCCTACACACATGGCATAAAATGCTCATAGGGCAGCAGGAGTTTTGGGGAGGAGTTTCAGGGGTATTTGCAGGAATTAACAAGTTTTGTCTCGCCAGATTACTCCTAGATGAGAAGCACAGCTGCAACATCAATGATGGGTAAACTAAACTTGCAACCGCTGCAGCTGTTTCCTGGGGACCAAATTTAAGTTAGGAATTTCGTCTGCTGCTGGAAGTAACAGAAGTTTGAGGGGCTTTTTACAGAAGTCTTTGCCACCCCCGTTGCTGTTCAGGTGAAGGAGTCCACCTATGCTACATTCGGAAAGGCACCCGGCACCACTCTAAATTTTAACATGACCTACCCACTTGCAGAATAAGATTAAAGTATATTTTGCAGCATGTTTTTTTTTTTAGATATTGCAGCTGATCAATCCCTTTACCATGATGGAGGATTTGCATTTCTTTGAGTAGACGTCTGTTTTTTCACTCCCTTTGCATGCTCAACACTACAAGCGCTGTATAATATATTACATTCTATATGTCGTTTTCTTTGTGGTGTAGGCATAATATTTTTGTGTGGTTATTTTATATGGTGGGGGCACGTAAAGGGGGTATGGGAATGAAAAAGATGCATCTTTGGGGATAACACAATTTAGGAGGGAATCTGAGGAATAAATAGAGTACAACTAGTACAAAGGGATCATTTTTGATACTGTGGCTGATGTGCACCAGCTGGAATCAAACAACATGTGTATAATCACATGCGTGAAGTGGGGAGAGAGAGAGGTCAAACGAGAAATGCTATGCATGCTCTTTGATACCTCATGCGACGGGGGGACCCAAGTTATTTATACCGAATGAAATTCTGCTTCTTATAGCCCAAAGTTTGGTACACTTGTCCCTGTGCAGAGTACTAAGTTTGTTCCCAAGGCACACTTTGCAAGCGGTAATGGACAGATGATGAAAAGGGTGCCAAGAAGAAAGAACAACCCTGGTGCAAAGGAAGACGATTGCTGAAGATGGGAGTGTTGTTTTTCAACAATAGATGGTGACAGGAGTAGCGAGCTGTGCAGCGGGGGGCTTACTGGGGTTTCCTAAAGATATGGTGGCACACATAAATCAGAACTGTGGCAGAACATGGGATAACTACTTGCCAAAATTGTCTTGAATTGAACTAAGTGAAACACCAGCCAAAGTACAGAGGCCAGCAGAGTATTCTTTTTCCTTCTGAGGAAATGGCAGTATAGGCATAAGACATTGCTCATCCTTTCCACTCTCAACCTCTCCTTAACCCTGCAAACATTCAATGTAGTTATGCCAGCTTTTATAGCGGAGACATTGGACAGGGGAGACTAGATGTGCTCCCTTGACCAGAAGGATGCGTACCTACATGTCTAGATATGGCAGCCCCATCGTTCTTTCCTACGGTTCAGGATCATGGGCTTCCATTTCCAATACAAAGTCCTTCCGTTTGGCCTCAACTCGGCCCCCACGGTCTTTATCAGCCTCATGAACCCTGTAGTGGCCCTAGTCAGAGCACAGGGCCTTCACATCTACCCATACCTCGACAACTGGCTCGTCAGGGCTACATCTCTGGAAGCGGTTCACTCTTCCCATGCCCTTATGAACACACTGCACGACCTGGGCTTCTCGCTCAACCTCAAGAAGTCACAGCTGCAGCCTACACAGAATCTGACATTCCTGGGACTCATTTGGGACACATGTTCCGAGAGGGTTTTCCCAACGGAAGACCAGATCTCGGCCATCAAGAGGGCCACCGCCCACTTCCTCAGCAGAGAGGTGACCTCGGCATGGTGGTACCAACATCTCCTGGGACTACTAGCAGCGGTTCTGCTAGCCATTCCGCACACAGGACTAAGGATGAGAAGGATTCAGCTGCACTTTGCGGCCTCATGGAATCAGGAGCAGAGCTCTCAATTCTCCATCTCTCCACCCGGACCTAAATTGGTGGTTTATGGACTGCAACCTACGGATGGGCAAGCCCTTTCGGTCGCCCTCTCTGCAGGCCACCATCACCACAGACTCCTTGCTCGAAGGCTGGGGAGCCACCCTGGTTGCTCTCTGTACACGGCACCTGGACTCGACAGTAGCAGGAATGCCACATCAATTGGTTGGAGCTGAACGCCATCTGGCTAGCGCTCCGAGCATTCCTACCACTTATCAGGGGCAAGGTTGTCCTCATCCAGACAGACAACTCGAAAAGCATGTACTACGTCAACGGGCAGGGAGGCACCAGATCCCCTCCTCTGTGCAGACTGGCGATCAGCATGTGGGAATGGTCCTTGGAAAACGAAATTTACCTCTCGGCAGTCCACCTCCCGGGGGAATCCAACCTGGAGGTGGACAGGCACAGCAGGCTGGGAGTGGACAATTAAGAGTGGCAGCTAAACAACCTCATTATTCAGGCAATCTTCAATAAGTGGGGTCACCCCCAAGTGGATCTCTTTGCCACCTGACACAACAAGAAGTGTCCCCAGTTTGCATCCTGGCAGGGTCAGGGCCCCGGCTCTCTGGGCAAAGTATTTCACCTCCAGTGGACCGGCATGAAAGCCTACGCCTTTCTGCCTACCCTCCTGATCCACAGGGTAATTTGGAAGATCAATGAGTCTCACTGACTCCTCATCATTCTGATAGCTGCATGGTGGCCGGCCAGACCATGGTTTTCAGAACTACTCAGCCTCTCGGAGGTGCCCCCCATATGCCTTCCGACGGGCCCAGCACATCTTCTGGCACAGCAGGGGGGGCAGAATCATCCACCCCGTGCATGGGTAACTAGCCCTCACAGCATGGTACCTGAACAGGTAACACTTCGGCACCTTAGCCTTTCACAGGCCAATCTGGAGATCATACAGGGCACCAGGAGCAAGGCCACCAGGGCCCAGTGCAAATGTAAATGGACTAGATTCTGCCACTGGGCAGACTCCAAGGGAATCGACCCCTTGGCCTGCAGTTTGGACGACGTGCTCTCCTTTTTGGCGCACCTCGCTCATTCGGGCTTACAGGTGGACACCTGCCGCACATACCTTGCAGCCATCAGGGCTTACAGGAACTCAGAGAAAGGCACCTTTTCCTCCTCCAACCCTATAGTCAAGAAAGATCTGACTGGTCTCACTAGGCTCTACCCACTTGTCAAGAGACTGCACCCTGTGTGGGACCTTAACATAGTCTTGGGCGCCCTGGCCCACAAACCATTCGTGCCAATGACATCCGTGGACATTAGGCTGCTCACTTTCAAGACGGCCTTACTAGTCGGTCTTACCTCAGCTCGCAGAGTAAGCGAGATACAGGCGCTGGTCACCTCTGAACCATATGCCACCTTTCACAAAGACAAGGTAGTCATGCGGACGCACCCAGCATTTCTGCCCAAGGTTCCATCTGCATTTCACTTGAACAAAGAAATAGTCCTCCCTACGTTCTTCCCCGATCCCAAGGATGAAGCACAGAGAGTGCTGCACTGCCTGGATGTCAGGCGTGCCCTAAAATTCAACTTGGACATGACCAAGGGCTTCCGCAAGTCAGACACTCTGTCACTTTTGGAGGCTTGAGGCCAGGCTATCAGGCCTCCAAGGCCTCCATATCCCGCTGGATGGGCTCTGCCATCAAGGAAGCATACGAGGGCCAGCACAAGCCGCTCCCGGCCAACATGCATTACCACGCAGTCAGGGCCAAGGCAACAGCCATCTCATTCCAGCGCCATGTCCCTTTGCAAGTCCTAAGCAGGGCGGCCACTTGGGCCTCTCCCTCGGCTTTCTGCAAGCATTACTGTTTGGATACCGGCTGTAGGTCTGATGCGGCTTTCGGACAGGCGGTTCTCAGGAACCTATTTGCTTAAGGAGGGTCTCCTCTCCACCCTGGGGCTACAATCAGTTGTAATCGCCCATACAGTATGGAGGAAAGGGGACGGGACGTAAGAGTAATTATAAGTTACTCACCGTAGTGACTAGCGTACTCTTAGTCCATAGTCCCCTTTACTCCATACGTCCCACCAACCTCCCCATATAATACTGGTGTCATTAGGCAATGTTAAATCTATTGTTGACGTGTCAATGGGGACTGAGGTGTGGTGTCGGAGGGCGGAGTCAGGGCAGTGTATGCTCCCTGGGCCGTGACCTGCGCGTCTCTAAATTTAAAGGGGAAGGAGTTTTTTTCTGGTGAAAAAGATGCCGTCTCCCATCCCTTGGAAGGGATGCCCATGCAGTATGGAGGAAAGGGGACTATGGACTAAGAGTACGTTAGTCACTACGGTGAGTAACTTATAATTCATTACCTCACCTTATATAAAATAACCATTGCCACATGGTCTTTCACGCTCCCACGCACCATCAACTCACTCCACAGTTACACACTCTAAACTTATTGTTTTCTCCCACAAAGGTGTACTTACATCTATGCATTCTCCTGAGTTCCTCTTAATCTGGGAGCAGTGCCCCACTCCAAGGAGCACACAGGCCTTCTGGCAACATAGCACATGCAAACCTCTTCAAGTTGTGCACGGGGACTTATCGCTGAAGATGAGTGTCGCACCCCAAGATGTGTGGCTGGGACACCCCCGACTTCAGAGTCTGGGATCGCATTGGGGTCACCAATTGAAAGTAAAGTAACCCAAAAAATGCACAGACAAATAATCCAAAAAGTCAAATAAACACTGCACCTCTTTGCAAGGGAAAACAGTTTATTAGATACAAAGGGTCTGAGGTGGTCCTGTAGAACCAAACTGACACGGAGCTCTCTGAATTTTACAAAGCGTTATATCTTTTATAGGCTGATAAACCATAATTAACAATACTAACATAATAATGAGATACAACATACTCCCTCCGCCCTCAATGGCTGCCATCTATATAACATGCTAATAACCCCTATTATGCATGGACCGATTGGTCACATCTAATCTAAGCCCATTCTCCTATAGACGTGGTCCCGTACATCGTCACTTGCACATCCACGTACGGGATTGATGGCTTCCCCTTATTGATATGTACATCAATTAACCTCACATGATGTGCACCCCTCTGTTCCAGATGTGATCAAAGTAAACTTGCGAGACCAACTCTGCTTTGATAAGACAATATACCTTTTCATTATACCAGATGCCGTGGCGCACCCATGTTGCCTCCCGACCTTGTACTTAATTTATTGGCATCACCTCGCTCCTCCTCTCCCAAATAATAGAACTTTCCAGACACAGCTCCCCCTTCAAAGCCCAGTTGCCTGGTAATGACCTGACTAGGGCAGCGCTATTGAGTCTGAATTTCAGGGATTTATTTGCTTTTGGTTGTGTGTCTACTTGTAATTCATATGGGATGACCGCTCATTGGGAGGGCAGTAGTGCTCTAAATCTTCATCTTGCCTATGAGAAACACAAAACCTTATGCCCAGTTTTCACAAATTTGTCCTTCAAAGGGCACATCCCTAACAACTCTCCCCGCAGCTCACATTCCATTTCCACCCTATTCAGGCTTTACAACTGGATACAAGTAGCGGATATCTGTGTACTGCGGCTGCCTCTGACCTTGGCCTCTCTCCTGTGGAATGGAGAAGAGGATTTGTTTTTCGAGTTCAGCTACACAGAGCTTCAGCTCCACATCGTTGCCTGCATTCTAATCTGTTGAAAGTGTACCATGCTTTAGCTTCCAATATGGTGATGCTTCTGCCACGGTAACACTTTGACCTTGCTTCTACCACAGTAGAATCTTTCACCTGCTTCAACTCTTTCCACACCTCACTGCCATTCATAACCTTGAATATACCAACTAATCACTGGTTCTATAGTACTGCCTTACCCATAACCTCTCCTCATTCCACACCTCCCTTAAATCTCTCATTCTCCATTCTCCGTCTTGAAACCCCTTCCCCTTCCCCTTCTTGCTTCTGCTCCCTCCTTTATCTTTCCCCTTGTTTATCTCCCTCCCACCCCATTCACCTTTTCCCCTTCCCTCCTCCTTCTCCTCCTCACCCCTCCCCCTCCCACACAGTCCTACTGCACTACTCTCCCTATTCCCTTCAGTTAATTCATCTTTTTACTGTTGTGTTGACTGATTCATATTGTAATTTGCTTCTACCATTATCTTGTTTGTTTCATGTATTAAGTTGTTCAATTGTACAGTGCTTTGGTGTAAAGCGATATATAAACAAATAAATACAAATACAAACCGCAACAGTAGTAAATATGTTGCTATTTCTGTGTTGCTATATGTATGTGGCTAAATTAATTAAAACCAATACACATGCCTTCTGCTGCGCTATTCTTGGTTTATTTCCACAACATGTCGTGCCAATGTTTTTCTCAATTTGAACCTTTTTGCCTGGCTGGGACGCTGTACATGCATCCCGACACAAGTACAACATTTTAGTGGGTTTTGGAGGTAATTTGGCAGAATGACTCTTACCCCAAATGGGGTGACCCTTATTTGAGGCAGATGCTTAATTCGATAAAAGGTATTGTGGTGAGCATCTAACTGACGGCGTTGCTGTTTTACCTCCTTGTTCAATTGTTAGCTCTTTAATTCGTAGATCTACATGATTTGAAAAACTGGAAATACAATACCTTTTATCGGGGTATGTACTGATTTCATGATACGACTTTCTTGCAGCCGTTATTTGGACCATGCTAAATTTGTGGTCTTTTGACTTAGGATATCACTGAGGTAATTGTTTAACTCTTACTGCTATTCCTGCACACAATACCCTAGGTAGAGATGTTTTTAACCCTCTTTTCTACATTGTTTTCAGCTATATGCTTAGCGGCCTTAGCAACAGCATATGGTGGTTTACTGTGAATGGGACCCCAAACATTGCGGTTTTAGGGATTTATCATGACAGTTTCGATTAATGTTCCACTTCCTTTGGAATTGCATGCAGATTAACAGTAGACACATTCTATATATGCAGTCTTTGCACAGGGGTGTATTTTGAACTACAAGACTCTGAGGTATATTATCACAGCTTGCTGGTACAACTGGAATAATTTGAATAGTTTTCACAACATAGCGATGTGACATTTGAAGTATATATGGTTGACATATACTTTATTTCTGTGACTTTGTACATTGTAGAGTTTGAATTGCACCTGATGAATGGACACTGGATGCTGAAACGCGTTGTGCTGATGATACTACATAAAAGTAAAATTTGACAATTGAATTGCTGGGGGGACTGATTTTTTGTTCTTATATAACTGTCAAATGTAATTTACATAACTGTATAATTACAGCCATCTACTCATTTTGTCTGACTTTTCAGTACTAAAGTGTGCAGGGGACGGGAGTATCTGATACATTTGGATACTTTTCTGTATTAGTTGGCTTTGAACTCAATGTTCGGATGAGTTTTAGCATGACTTGGCACCACGCTTCTGCAAAATCTGCACTCTCTGCTTCAAAGGTAAGTCAGTACTAAAAACCTGTGCCAAGGACACTAGCACGTGCTGCATGCATGGGTCTGCGTGCACCAGTGGTATGGTAGCTGAAATATGTGGATGCTGCTTAGAAGCTGCTGAGATGCCAATGGCTCAATGACATGGGGAATCACAATGAAGAGTGTTTTTGAAACAAGCTGTAGTGCTGAAACAGTGCTCAGTGCTGCACATCAAATTTGCTTCTGTTCTGTCAATCTTTCACCTGATACATGACCGGACGGTGCCCGAATTCTTGCTATTATCATTGCCTTTATGAATTTTCTGTAAAGTGCTATCACTATAACCCCCACAGTCTTCAACCTTGGTTGTCTCTCAAATCATTACTCATAGAATGTAATGGCTCCCTCAGTCGGGTCCTCGCACAAATTGCATCATAATTGGGTGGGGGTGAATAGGGAGCATACTTTTGTATGCTCAGGAGATTCTGAACCAAAGGATTTAGAAAGGTGGTGGTGTTCTCTTATTATAGGCTGAGGCTATTGGATGTATTTTCCCCAGTAAACAATGGGTAATCGGTTTTGTGGAGGATCCCTTGGACATCTGAGAGCCTTCAATTTGACGTGTCTGGCTACTGGGAGACAGTTCAAGCTCATCATGACACTATATATATTAACTCTCCAGAGTGTTATGTTTTGGGTATGTAGGTGTTTCTTAATGACTTATGGTGGTAGTTTCAAGCCTTTGGCTTGATAAAGGTGAGGGACCCACAATACTATGATAGAAGCTTGGCAGTCTGTGCAGGCAAGTTATGGGAAGACAATTTCATCTTGTGATGCAGCCAGCATATAAGAGCCGCATTCTCACTATCCCCTCCAAAAAGCTACAAGGTGAAGAAGGTGGAGTAGCTCTCTTTTATAGGAATAACCTGAATGGAAATATGTCAGCTGGTGGGGGAATCCAAAACGGCAAGTGTTCGAATCTCACAGGTTCTTCTTCTACCTCTATACACATTATCTTCAGACCACCAAAATATGAACCCGTTTTTGGTGAAAATCCTCTTAATGATGTTGTACCAATAATGAAGATCTACTCGCCTCTAATTTTACTAGGTGATTTCAATCTTGATTTTAACCATTCCTAAAATATGCGCTAGAGAGTCAAAACTCTTCCGTTGGATAAGTATCTGTTGAACACTTTCTTTTGCTGGTGACTCTTCTCTTACTCTCTCGCTTCTTTTATGATTTTTACCTGAGCGCTGGGAAACTGTGTCGTAGTGTCAACCATTGGCAAAAATGAAATTTAAATTGTGGTTTCATTTTGAGGTATAGGAGCAACCTTGTGTTGCAGGATAAGGTCATAGTTAATTACTGTCCAAACCAGGATAAATGGAGTTTCTCACGGGGGGAGGCATATCTCAGAGTTCAGACATTTTGGGTTGGCTTTCAAGATAGTCACTTTGTTTTTTGCGTCCTTTTTTAACAAGTTCTTACTTCTTACACATGCATAGATCTATATCTTAGAGGCAGGATGCCAGCTTTCCTAGTCAGCCAGATTTTTTGCATAGCTTGAGAAGACGTTTTTCCCCCTCCCCCAATTATGGAATGTTCCACTATTTTCATTTCCCTGTTATTTATTTAGTCTTTAAAGCACACTGAAGCTGCCATCCTGTCAGCATGTTGTGTTTTACATCTGCTGAAGACTATTGGTTAACAGATCTTTTGCAATTTGACAATTCAGAATGTTTCACAACGCACACATTTAGGACATAATCGCAAAGAATGCAATAAAGACCCTTCACTAAGGAACATAAACGTATTGCTAAAACATAATGTTGCAAAAACAGCAGCCAATTTAACTTAACACATCCTTATCAACACAATTACTGCAAGAAGGCTTTAACCAAATTGCACATACATTTTAATTACAAAGATTTAACATAATTAGTTTAGTCGCCGGTTTTAAAACATTTCCTGTTCCATATGTGGCGCATTCTCCTTAGAAAGTCACTGCAGATTAGTATTTTGAAATTTTTCCTGTTCTTTTTTTTTGTAGGAGTTGAAAAGGCCAGCCACCATGCATTTGTTTCAGCTCTAATTTATTTTAAAAGATGCAGAATATAAACAGCGTGTTGAATACATTAGACATATCAACCTTGTGGTGACATTGTAAACAGGAGAAATTGTGGAAAGAGAGGATTCACAGTACCTTTGAATGAATATAGAATATTTTGATTTTAATACTCAGAATTATTTAAAACCTTTTTTTCTGGAGGCAAAAAAGGCTGCAATCACTGTGTTGCAGAGCGGGAAGAATAGTATGCAATTGTACTTTGCGTGTTCTGTAATCGCAGTTTGTCAAATTAGGGTGTTGCTTATTAATGTAATTGCCTCAAAGGCAATGTCAACACCATTAGATGGCATATCCAGGCATTAGAAAAAGGCCCACTGTCTTATTTTGCTTGAAGTGTAATGCATCTTCATTCTCAAGGAGTACTTGGGCACAATCCAACACACAAGATAGCATGCAAATCTGCTGGACTCAGTTCTATCTAGACGTGTTTATGAGAGGAACACAGATTTCTGTACATGTTGGTGTACAAGGCTACATTATATAGCCTTGTACACCAAAAGAGGGGTATTTATCGCGGGATAATGACATGCCACCAAGTGATTGCATGTGGCCAAGTTGGCATCAATAAGTTGGATAAAGAAACAGAACACAATCACCACCAGCTACCCACCTCTACCAAACCATGGAGGCTACTCAATTTTTTCAAGATGAAGGTATCATTAAATTATATATACCACCACGGTCAAAGTAACACAATTAACATATTTTAAACATATTTTTCTCAAACAATTCTACTAAAATTAATTAAATAAAACATTATATGCGTTCGCCATATGTGAATTACCACAAAAGAGAGAACACCAATTTACATTTCTGGCTGTTGTCTACATAAATGCACTTATAGTTCATATGCATTCAATGGTTACGTGGTGTTAGTAACAGTGTGTATAACCACATTACAATTATACAGAGACCTGGTATAATAGCGTCTACACTCTGATGCATTTCTGGGGCAAAGGACAGCACTGTTGCAGTCTAAATCTCATCAGTAATGTCCCAAGACCCGTCTTCAGGACGCAGTTGATTTTGGAAAAGGTTACACTGTCTGCATGGCGCCTATGTATCAGTGTTGTAACCTATGGGATAGATAAAATAGGGCAAGGATAAGACTTACTATATACAAACTATATATAAAACACCTTGATGACGGTGATATAAATGTCATGAATAACAGAGTAGCCAACCTGCTAACCTTGTGTGAATTTCTTGCGGTGTGGAGGGCGAGATGATTGCACTAGTCAATCTAGTCTGGCGGCAGATGGGTCCGTCGGAGAAGTTTAAACTGTATGATATGATTGTTTATTTATATAGCGCCTATACACACCGTGTTTCAAAGCGCTTCAAGGCAAGGGAGGGAACAAGGGAAAATACAACCACATTCTTACAGGCCATGAACAGTAAGGATGTGAAATTAACTATCGTACTCGGCCTGATGACATTTCAGATAGTGCAAGAGCTAAGACATAGATAAGGAGGGGAGGGGGAGAGTGGGAAGGAAATGGAAACAGACAGGCGACTACCGTACTAGGCCTGACGACATTTCAGGTAGAGCCGGAGAAAAACAAAAGGTGAGAAAGAGGGGTGCAGAAAGGTAGGGGAGGAAAAAAACAAGCGACTATCATACTAGGCCTGTTGACATTTCAGATAGTGCTGGAGGGGTGGTGGGGAGGAAAAAAACAGTAATGGGAGGGTGGAGGAAACGGACGAGGTTGCTATCATATTAGGTCCAGGGACAATTCTGATAGAGTAAGTGCATAGAAGAAAGTAAGGGGAGGAGATAGGAAAAGGGAGAAGGGAAACGAGGAGAGAAAAGAGAGTAAGCAGTCAAAAAAAGTGGAGAAGCAAGAGTGGAGAGCGAATACAATTGCAGAAGTCAGTAGTAACACATAATGTTGCAAGCCAGGATACAAGATGAAGATGGGAACAGCATGATTCAGGGCCACCATGAGTACAAGGTGCAAAGGAAGTCCAGCATGAGATTTGAGAAAGAGTGACGCACCGTGAATGAATGAAGTCCATAAAAGTCAAATCCATCATTAGCCACAAGACAGTGATGGTGAAGGAAGGCACCAGGTGGGCGGGACTTGCTAAGTGGTGAAAAAGAGCAGCAGGCAGGAAGGTTCCAGTTGGGCGGGCTTAGGCCAGGTGACCTAGATCCACTTGCACCTGCAAAATACATGTTTGAAATCAATTATTGTGTGACATTAAATTAATTCTTGTCGCAATTATACATATTGGAAATTAATCATTACCGTCTTGTATTGACGTGGGCAAAATTGGAGATTCCAAGATCGCGTGTTGAAGGTGGATAATACCTTGGTTGGTATTTTGGAACTACTGCTCCCACAATGCACCATAGAATCTAAGGGCAAGACCTGGAGATGTATAAGTCCTATGCTTTTTCTTTTTGTTTCATCTGTGTTTATCAGGGACTGATGATAAAAAGAGCATGGCACTTACTTGGAAGTGTGTGTTCCAGACACTGTCTTCATTCAGCTGTGGGGCTTCGTTTTTCGTGTGTGTGCATGCGCATATCACTCGAAATATTCGTCCTATATTGGGTCAAAGAAAACGGATCATTAGACGGCTGGCATTTATGTGCCGTATTGATCCTGTGTGCGTATGGCAGGCATATTAATCATTGCGGGCTTACCTCTCAAATATTGAATTTGCATCTAAAGCGTTCCGCGAGTGCAATGGGCTCTAACCGCGAGGTGCCTGTGTGTTGAAATTTGAACAGATAGACATAGACAGAGGACTCCCGGCGTTTCCGGTCAGCTTGTCTAAGACTAAACAGAGGAAAGGGACCACCACCGTGGTGTGTAACACCTAGTATGCACAAACAAGGTTGTGCCATCTTGCAGTGTTACCATGTGGTTTTTAAATGTAGTTTAACAAGCAGCAGAGGACAGGACAGAACAGGGCATTCTACTGTGTCTCGGCTGGAGGGTACCCCACATATAGGTTAATCCGTGTGATGATCGATGTTTCTTCACCATCTTTCACTATAAACAATGGAGATGGATGCTGTGTTAAACAGAGACTAAACCGTATGGTGAAAACCCATGTGTGCAAACAGAGGCGTGCCATCTTGGAGTGTTTACATGTGGTTTTGAAAGTAGTTCCACAGGCAGCAGTGCAGTAGCCTCAGTGTCGGAGATTCTGACCATGCCTGGGTACCAATCTACCTGCCTCTTTCTAGTATCTTCCATAGGCGAAGTCGAACCTTCATGGAGACAATACTTATAGCCTCTTGAAAACAATGCATGTGTGAAAATATGCAGATTGTTAGTGAATGAAGAGATTCCATTCCACGGCGATATTTAATCCGGATAGGGCAGTTTTTAGATTATAAATCCATTTCTGCTCCAATTTTTTAAGGGACAGATCTCTGTTGCCACCTCGTGGATGGGCTTTGGTGGTTTGGATAACAAACCAAAACATGTCTTCGCAGGTATGCTTAGCCTCTAAGTAGTGGGCTACTAGTGGTTTGTCAGGAGTCCCGTTTCGGATTGCTGAACGGTGTTCACCAATTCGTAGTTTAACAAGTCTAATTGTTTTACCTACGTATATCAACCCGCAGGGGCATTTTATCCCGCAGATAACCCCCCTTGGTCAAGCAATTTGAGAAGGACCTGTATTTCCACAACCGACCTTTAAGGTCAATTTGCTTCAAATTCTTAGTAAGGTGACAGACCGAACATTGTCCACATGCAAAGTGTCCACAGACTGGAGGTAATCCCCACAGTGTTGTCCCTGTCGATGTCTCGATTTTATTCATTGGGTAGGTGTGGACTAGCTTATCCCGGAGATTCGGCATCCGTTTGAATGCAAATCTCGGACAATTAGGTCTGAAGTCTTCTGTTTGGGCAGTTTTCCAATTTCTAAGAATGGTCCTCCTCAAGTCATTACTTGGAGGGGAAAAAGATGAAATACAGGTAATTCTTTCTTCTTGTGGTTTGGTATGTTTTTGTAAAATGACCTCGCGATTGGCATTGCATGCTCTTTTCATGGATCTCCTGATTATTTTACGAGAATACTGTCTATATTGCAATTTCTCACTTAGTTCCTGACTGTTGATTTTAAAGTCAGCGATTTCACTACAATTCCGTCGGATTCTTAGGAATTGCCCGTAGGGCAAATTTTCCCTGAGACTAGACGGGTGAAAGCTGCTGAAGAGTAGTAATGTGTTCTTGTCTGTGGGTTTTTTGTATAATGTAGTACCCAATGTGTGATCCTCCTTTTTAAAGATCTTGAGATCGAGAAATGCAATACTCTCACCGCTGTAAGACATGGTGAATTTGATGGTCAAAGTTTGTTTATTGAGCCACAAAAGGAATCTTTCCAACTCGTCCTGACTACCGTTCCATAACATGAAAATATCATCAATGTACCGGTGCCACAAGGTGATGTGGTCATGACAGGGATTCATATCTGCATAGATAATATTAGTTTCATAATGATCCATGTAAAGATTGGCCAGGTCCGGTGCAAATGTGGCTCCCATCGATGTGCCCTGTCTTTGTTGATAGAAAGTTTTGTTACATAAGAAAAAATTCTTAGTGAGTGCCAACCTTATGCATTCAATGATGAAGTTGGAGGGAACTGTAAGATCTGCCCTTTTCTCAAGGTATTGGTGTAATACTTCTATACAATGATCTTGAGGAATGTTTTTGTGTAATGATTCTACATCAAGGGTAACCAAGATGTCATTAGCTCCGGGATGTAGGCGTGTGATGGTGTGAATCGTAGCTGTTGTGTCTTGAATATATGACTTCATCTTGGCAACAAACCGTCTTAAGAAGGCATCTGCATAAATGGAGAGAGGCTCCAACAGTGAGCCTATTGCTGACACAATCAGACGGCATGGGGGACTAGTCGCATTCTTGTGCATTTTGGGTAGCATATTAAAGGCTGGAATGGTGGAGTTTGGTCTATTCAGAAAGATAAATTATTCTTTACAAATCCACTTTTGGTCACGTGTATGGTTCATAAGGCTCACTATTTCCTCCGTCAATCCCATGGTTGGGTTGCCAGGTAGTTTCCTATAACATTGTTGGTTTCCCAATTGTCTGTCTATTTCGATGGTGTATGCATTTACATCCCATAACACAATTCCACCTCCCTTATCAGCAGGCTTCACTACAAAAGAAGTTTTGTTTTCAAGGTCTTTAGAAGCTCTATGTTCTGCCTTGGTGAGATTGTCTTTTTGCTGATTTTTGCTCTTGAAAAGATAGTCTAATTCTCTTAGTACTTTATTCTCCAACGTCAAAATCTCAGGGGAGATCATCGTGGACGTCAGTGTAAAGGATGAGGGCAATTTGAGCCCTGTTACATTTTCATCTGGGGTAGTCCCATCCTTTGGATTGCGGAAGAAATATTTGAGCCTTATTGATCTAAAGAAATGCCCCAGAAACACATCAGAGGTAGCCGCTATTATACCATGTCTCTGTATAATTGTAATGTGGTTATACACACTGTTACTAACACCACGTAACCATTGAATGCATATGAACTATACGTGCATTTATGTAGACAACAGCCAGAAATGTAAATTGGTGTTCTCTCTTTTTTGTGGTAATTCACATATGACGAATGCACATAATGTTTTTTTTATGAATTTTAGTAGAATTGTTTGAGAAAAATATGATTAAAATATGTTAATTTTGTTACTTTGACCGTGGTGGTATATATAATTTAATGATACCTTCATCTTTAAAAATCTGAGTAGCCTCCATGGTGTGGTAGAGGTGGGTAGCTGGTGGTGATTGTGTTCTGTTTCTTTATGTATCTTCCTTCTACACCACAGCCCCCTTTACAAAAAATTGAGGAAAACTTTTTGCTCAAATCACTCTTTTACCCCATCAATAAGTTGGGGAAGGGTCATTATGCCAAGTGATGTGGTCTATAAAGCTATTAGCACATAGTGGTAATAACAATATATAATTTGGAGTTGCTGTGATTAATACACATCCTTATTTTAACAGTGAGTAAAGTTCGCACAACGTGTTAGTAAAATAAATGTTGTATTATGTAATATTTAAATAACAAAGTTGTCTTTGCAGGGTAAGCATTTTAATTGAACATTGGTTTAAACTGGATACTTTTACCAAAGGCATGCATTGTTTAATGTAAATATGAATTGTTTCCCTATTTTAATGTTACATTATTTTTCCATTTTTAATCTTTCACTAAGGTGGGTTAAACTGGAGTGTCTTGTTTAAAGAAATCCTGCTTGGAAATGGTATAGTTGTTTCTTTATTGCAGAGAAACTCATTCTGCTGTTTCCCTATTTATGCAGAAGTCAAAAGGCTTGGAATGCAGTCTATATCAGTAGTTCTTGACTACTCTCTGTAAATTCTGATTGGCTGAGTGGAGGTTAATGACAACTGCATGTGCTAATTTAGGAAGATTACCGTAAAGCTACTCAGTCATAGGTGATCTGTGATAGTATTCCACCATTTAGGTAGAATATCAAATAAATCACTAAACCATAACACCTTTTCCTTGCCTGTAATTCCATATTTGACCATCCGTAGGATTCTGCTCTGCACTTTTACCAAAATCCTAATGTGTTCAGTGTATACTGATAGATATGCAACAGCGCATACGTCTGCACTCGTAAATTAAATGGTGGTCGATAACAAGAGGACAGTCACAAAGATCACATGCAAATCGCTTTTAAAACTGAAGAGGGAAAGCTTGTACGGACGATGTTTTGCATGAGATCTCTCTACAGTCTTATCAAAGATGCAGCTAAACCAATGTTGGCTCAGCTTTTGGATCAAAGTTGATACCTGTCCCTCTATTTGTGTGACAGGCATAGCCAAAGTTTGTGTAACATTCTTCCATAATGACTTGCAAGCAACCATGTTTCTTAAGGCAAATGCATGATTCAATGTTTGAAAATATAGCGGGGACATTCTTATGAGAGTTAATTTAATATAGCAATAAGCACCATTCTGGGGGCTTAACTGGATGGTAACAGCCCAGGGTCTCAGGTTATGGGCCCTCTCTTTACGTGGGCCTTAACGCTCAGCCCTGGCACTGTTACCACCTGGTGAAACCCCAGAGAGAGTTAAGATTGCTATTAGCACCCAGTTTTTCAATTCAGAAACCCTTGGTGCTAACAGCATTGTATTTTGTTGGCATGAATGGGACGCCTCGCTGCATATTCATTCAAACAAAATACTTGCCGAAGGAGGCCACTGTGGAGCTGGAAGACAGGGCTCCATATGGAGCCCCTCTTACATTTCCTTGGTGGCTGTAGAAGATGCGGAGCAGTGGCAGCAGGTAAGTGGGACGGGCGGTGGGAAGGAATTGGAAAACCCAAGGGGATGGGATGGGAGGGAAGGATGGGGGACGATGGAGGGGCAGGGGAAGCAGCCATTAGGTTGCTCAGAACGTGGCTGAGATTGTGGAATTCAGCCCGCGATTCAAGCAACCTGATTGGTTGTCTCCCCCGCCCCAGGTGCTAATTGTAATTATATTAAAATATTGAGTGGTCCCATTACAATAAGATTCATATTGGACAGGTTAGCGGATTGACATCTCACCAATCACTCTAGGGCTAGAGATTTGCCTTTATAATGGCAATATTGAGAAGATAACTTTTACAATTGCTGGTTCATTTCAACAATTCGATGACCTGAAAACAAACAGGCGATGACATATTAATTTATTTTTATTTTTTGCATTTATTTCAGTACACAAAGCCCTGAGGCATCTAGGCTCTAGTTACTGAAAGTGCATGGTACATTGGTGAAGTTGAAGAATAAACATGTGGTTCCAGACATAGAATGGTGTGTGTACACAGGCTGGCAAAGCCACACCTCATGGAGTGAGGGTAAACATAAATCAGGCTGCCACACAGTAAGGGGTCAGCATGTAAGTGAATAATTAGCAGTGAGCATAGTGGAAAGGTGTCACGCACATGAAGGGCACTCTAATGGCACGCTAAGCACATAACAAAAATGGCTGCACAGATGTAAGAACACCTCAATTCGATTTTTTTCAAACACGGCACTCTAAGCATGGAAACAAAAATGATTGCTTAGATGTAAGAATACCTAAATTCGAATTTCTTTGTAAAAGGCACTTAAGGCATGCATAACATGATGGTGATGTTAGTGGTGGACAGGAAGTTATCGATGGGCAGAGGGGGAAAAAGCACATAGCAGTAAAAACAGGAATGGAGGATGGAGCATTATGCCTTATGGCTGCTTACAAAGGCGAGTGGAAGTTCTTATGGATCCAATATTGTTGAAAGTCCGGAAAAACAGTTTATATGGAGAGGGTCTCAACAAGCTCCAACAGGCTCAAACAGGGGCTTTAGTGTGGGCCTCGGTGCTGGGGTTTGGGTTCTCGCCTGCCGGCTTTCGTGATTGGTGTTAAGTGACCCAGGCGGCTGATGAGGCACTTTAAATGTGCAGATGGTGTTGGCCATATTGAAGATGGTGGTCCAGGCACAGAAACTGAGGCATATCTCGGCAAATGTGACAGAATGGGGTTTTGCATCAGCCCAAAGTGCATTAAAAAGAAACCAGCACAGATGAAATGGCAGCAGGGTTCCACTGGACAAATTAAGACACATTTTCAGAAAAATGTAAGAAATGAACATTACACTTTCATTGATCGTCCGAAGCCCATCTGTACATGATTTGAGGAAAATATTTCTGGATATCTATGAATTTGTACTGCTTCACTGTGGTCTTGCCCTTAATTGAATTAGCAATGTAAAATCCTGCAGCCTACACAAAAACAATTCACATTGTTCTCTTATTATAGTAATATATTTATGCAATATATGATAGAATTGAATGTTCAACTGTTTTAATGCTTTAAAGAAAACTATTAATGAACTGCACATTTATGCAGATTGTTAGTAAAATAATTTCGGAAAACAATGATACCCATTGTATTTCATCATTTAAACCTACACTATTTCCTGTTGGCAGTGCTCATTTTATTTGGTAGAAATGGCTTAAAGGATTAATTCTGCCATGCAGACTTAGGCTATGATTAAGATTGTTTATAATGAAAGGGACTTCATCAGGTGTGATGCAATATTTAGTGTCAGCCTCATACTATAACACTTGTCTTGCAGTGCACAACAATAAGCAGTTATGTCATTTAGGGGAACCCCATTTCTTTCAATGCACCGCTGATGCGTGCAGCTTTGTTCCCCTATTTGCTCACAAATCCCCTAGCTGACCTGAGTTGTAGAGTAGGATACCTTTCATCAAGCATTTCAAGTGAGACCCACCACTCTAGCACCGCCCTGAACCTCTATACATTTGCTTGAACCTCTATTAATGTATTGTCCCCTCAAATTTTAAATCCATTTTATAAAAACTTTACAAGAACCCCAATGTAGAGTGTGTAACATTTGATAGAGATGTATCTGAACCCCTATACATTTATTTGAACCCCAATAAATTTGATGACCCCCAAAAAAGTATATACATTTGCTATGAATGTTATATAAAGTTGATAAGAATTCCACTGAATTTGATATAGAAATGTGATATATATTTACCTGAACCCCTATAAATTTAATTAAACCCCAATACATTTGATGACCCCAAATGTATTCAATATAAATTCAATATAAATTTGATAACTAAAATACATTTGATGACCACCAAAACTTTATATACATTCAATATACATGTGATAAGAACCCCAATACATTTGATGATCCTCAACATTGTATATATAAATTAGATAAGAATGCCATTGAATTTGATATAAAAATGATATTTATTTACCCGAATCCCTATAAATTTAATTGAAGTCCAATACATTTGAAGACCCCACTTTTTTCAATATAAATTTAATAAGAACCCAAATAAATTTGATGATCACCAAAACTTTATATACATTTGATAAGAACCCCAATACATTTGAACCCAAACATTTTTATATGCATGCAATATGCATTTGCTAAGAGCTCCAATAAATGTGATGACCCTCCAATAAATGTGGAGAGGGTGCTTTACAGGAGAGCCGGGAAATTGGGTTTGTTTGAGAAAGTCTGGGGTAGATTTCTACAGTTGTATTAGACTTGGTATTGTACACGTGGTCTTGGGGGGGTAGGGAGGTGGGTGATTTAGGGATGTTATAGATTTGGTGGGGTTTGTTGTATTTTGTATCTCGTTCTGTATATAGTTGTCGTAGGCGGTGATTTGTACAATTTTTTGCCTGTTTTACGGAGATTGTCTAGTGATTTGTAACATGATGACTTGTAAATAAATATTTTAAAAAAAGAAATTTGATATACCCAATGAATTTCATATAAAATTACAACTTTGAGATTGACCCAATAGGTTTGATATTGAACTGTAAAATAAAAATGCATTACATACTATTTCTATCATCTGACACGTTTCAGTTATATTTTGCTATTTGATCACCAGCCATCATGTTTAGGATGGTGTACATTTTTGTGCAGACTGCATAGAACATCATACAGCTGTATGTATCTGTTTCACAACAGATAAATACTCTTTAAAGCAATAAATAATTTGTAGAACTGTTATAGAGAATACCCTTTAATACATGCATGTGTCTACCGGTATTTAGAGTATAATGACATTGGTTGTAACACACATTTAGTACATACTATTGCTGCCATCTGACACATTTCTCAGTAATATTGCGCTATTACGTCACAGGCCACCACATTCAGGATGTTAAAGATATTTGCACAGACTTCATAAAACAGCACACAGCTGGATTTATTTATTTCACAACGGATCATTTATTTACCGGAGGAACAATGCTCTTTGATCACAAAAGAACGTACAATAGTTAAGAAATCAGATTTGACAGGAATCTGTGAGCTTCTTACAATGGGGTGAGTCTGAGGGACATTTGACCAGGTTATGAAGGGGAGTAAATGGAAGTGGCGTGAAAGGTGCAGAAATCTGCTTGTAGTGGGTCTCAAAAGTTTGGATGTCTAAGAAATTGATACGACTGTTGCCGCCAACCCTTTCCAGCACTTTAGAGTAGTGTCGATGGAGAGACACAGGGTTAAAGTTCTCCGGTAGGTTCGGATCAGACCCTGGCTTTTTTAGAAGGATGAATGTGGAAATTTTGAAAACCGAGGGAAAGCAAACAGAGTTAAAGGACAGGACGAAGAGTTCAGCAAGGTGAGTAGTCTATCGGAGAAGCAGCAGGAACACCCTTCATGCTCACACAACACCACTACCACTTCTGTGCTGCTGAAGCTGGTGGAGCAGTGCTGCTGTTTTTTTTTCACTTAAGCTATGCCCCGTTGGGTTTTGTCACTGGCTGTGGAGGACAAAATTCAAGTTTTGCAAAACTTTACCGTCGGGCATGTAACATGCTTTTAATTGCTCCTGAAGAAGCAAAATTAATTTTAAAACCAAAGCGCTCTTCATAGAAATCTTCATCGACATCCCTTTCTCTGTTCCATCTCCAGACATATGGACTTCTCATCTCTACTCTCTCTCTCCCCTTACTCTTCCTCTACCATTAATGGCAGCCCCAAGTTGGAAGTCATCTTAGCGGGCTTCTTCTCATCTCGCTGCTGCATTACTGTCTACTACATGGGCACAATCCTGGTTCAACGCCCTCAGGCCAAACTCCTCTTTGACCGGATCCTGCCAGCTCTCATCAACTTCCTTCCTTCTCCTGCCTCCCCCCCCTGCTATCCCCCTGCTCCGCCATATCTGACTGATTTACCACTCCCCTGTACTCCACCTCCAAAAACTCAAAGGCAGTGATCATCTCCACCTGGCGACCCTCAAATGCACTCCGTCAACAAACACTCTGCTGACATCTGCCTTCTCCTTCAAGACACTGACCTTGACATACTCGCACTCACTGAGAATTGGTTCAATGCCAACTCGGTCACTTCCTTTGACTCGCTCTTACCTGACAGATTTAAGATCAATTCCAAGCCTTGACCTCAACGGCCTGGGGGTGGAGTTACCTTAATCTTCCCTGAGTGGATTCCTTCTTCCTTCCTTCCCACTCAGCTCTATTCGCCCTTTGAGAGCCTAGTATGCAAATTAATCATCACTCCCTCCACCATTGCTACCATGTACCGGCCTCCAGATGCTTCCTCTCTGTTTCTCTCTGATTGGGCTGATTTCTGTTTCTCCTTTTTCTCTGCCACCTCCAACCTTCTACTCCTGGGAGACTTCAACATCCATTTAGACTCCCCGTGCACAGCACCCATCCTCTTCATTGACTTCTGCACCTGCCTATCCCTCTCCATTCTTCCTTCGGGTCCAACCCACACTACCAGACACCCGCTGGAAGCCATCATCCATTCCGACCTCCCACTCGGATCTCCTCTGGTCACCCCTCTCTCTTGGTCTGACCACTCTCCCACTTGGGTTCCTATGGCCCTGTGACAACTTCTCCAAAAGCACTGCCAACTTCATTCATGAACATCCGCTGCTGCTTTCACTTCCACCTTCATTCCCCCTTTCCCACCCAACTCACTGTTCCTCTGAATCTACTCTCAGCAACCTCTATCTTTCTATTACCAACACCCTTGAAATCCTTGCCCCAGTCATGAGGAACCACCTGAAACCTGCCTCCAAGAGTAACATCTGGTACAACTCCGAACTTGCAGACCAAAAACCAAAGTGTAGGGCTGCAGAACGGAAGTGTCAAACTTCAGGTTCACCCTCTGACAAACTGGCCTGCCGCCTGATCCAACGGCATTACAGACTCTTTCCATACAAAAGAAAGTCCACATTCAGGTACGAGTATCTGGCACGTCCAACAACACAGCTGAACTCTTCAAAATCTGCAGGGAACTTGCCAGTCCGGCTGCAGTATCCTCGGCCTCCACTGACCTTCCTCCTTTTCCTCCTTCGCCTCTGTCTCCATGGAAGAAGTCACCAGATTGGTCAACTCCATGAAGGTCTCTTCCAAACAGGTTGCCCTTTACTCATCCAGAATCATCAAGGACAACATTTCCTCTCTCGCCCCTGCTCTCGATGATCTTTGTAACCACTCCTTTGCTGTAGGTTCTTTTCCATCCTCCCTCAAGCACTCCCTTGTGCCCCCCTCCTTAAAAAAAACCCTAGCAGACCCTTCCTGCCTGGCCAACTATCGTCCCATCTCCATCACGCCTTTCCTAGGGAAACTGCTTGAGAAGTTGGCACTCCCCCAACTTAACTCCCACACTGAACTTGTTGGCGGCTTCATGACCATTAGTCTGGATTCCGAGCAGCCAGCGGCATGGAAACTGCTCTTCTGAACACCTGTGAAAAACTGCTTGTATACCTTGATTCAAACTTCCCTGCTGTCCTCATCCTCCTTAACCTCTCTTCTGCATTTAACACCGTGAACCACTCCATCCTCATAAAAAGGCTCCATGACACACTTGATAACTTGGAACAGGCACTGTACTGGCTTACCTACTTCCTAACTGACTGCTCTTACAAAGTCATACTGGGCACCTTCTCCCCGGGGCTCCTTTTTTTTTACCTTGGCTCTTTAAATCTACCTTACTCTGCTGGCACACCTCATACTCTCCTTCTCCCCCAACTTCCAGTGCTATGCTGATGACACACAACTCCTCTTCAAACTTCCTACAGACACCCTTGCATCCCCTTCACCCCTGACTGGCGCTCAGCTATCAAGGCCTGGTGTACCTCTAATAATCTTTGCCTCAATGCCAGCAAAACTGAGATCCTCCCTATTGGGAACCTGGCACCCGACTTCTTCCCTTTCCTGTGACCTTCTTCCATGGGCTCTCACCCTGATCCCTCTTCGGAAGCCAGGCACCCAGTCATCTTCGACCCCTCTCTCCTTCTGCCCTCATACTCAGGACATTGTCAAGAAGTCCCACTTTCAGCTTTTCCTTCTCAAAGGAATTCTACCTTTCCTCACTTTCCCCCAGAGACTCAATGTTACCTGGGCTCTGGTTCTCTCTAGGCTTGACTATTGCAATAGCCTCCACCATAATCTACCTTTGTCCACTCTGTGACCCTTCCAGCTAATAAGGAATAGGACAGCAAGACCTATCCTCAGCCTTAAGCCCACGGAACGCATCTCTCCTGCCCTAAAAAGTCTTTACTGGCTCCCGAACACAGCACAGATTAGATTCAAATCCCTCTGCATCATCCACAATGCTGTATGGGACCGGGGACCACTCTATCTGCACCTCTTCTGACCAAATACTCCCCCTCTAGACTCCTGCGCTCCTGTGTTACATACTCCCTGCGTGTGAAGCAGTTTGCTAAACAGAGAGCAGGTGGTCGATCACTTTCCTCAGTGGGCTCCCTTCTTTGGAACTGCCCCCTCTTCGTCTTGAGCTGGACCTCCTTAAATTCTGGAAAATCCTCAAGACCTTCCTCTTTACCTCTTCCTTCCCTCCCTCTTTTCCCTGATAATCGCAAAGTAACTTATCTGGTATGCAGGGCCCTTATGTATCCTCGGAGGGCTGACCGCCCACATCTTATCATCCCAGCTGCTGTCTAGCCTCTGCACTTGCCTTGGCTCACCCTCCAACACTGGAGGTTGGACGTACCTTTCTTCAAAGCACTTCACCTGCTGCTCTCCATGAGAACCACAGCACCTATCCCATACGCCCCTCCCCTCTGCACTTGCATGTTCTGAACACTCATAAGGCATAGTAGGTTTGTCTTCCCCTCCCCATTCTCTTCTTATTTTATTTTGTATTTAATTAGTTAACATTGTAGTAATGGCATTGTCTATCATCCCCTGTTCCCTCCCTGTTGCACTGTGGACTCTATGAAACAATATTTGCTTTCTGTATAAGCACCTAACAAGTGAACAATAAATCAATAAATACATGGGTAATGGGCTTGACTAGCTGAAGAGCAAGAGTGTCTGATGGGGCACAAGAAGAGTTTGCCTTCATCAGTAGATATGACCTCTTCAGGATTAGTATGACTAAAGTGGGAGATTGTGGCAGAGGTGGATGGTTGAGTAGGAGATGTGTAGAATGTATAAGGAGGGAGTGGGAGGAAGGCCATAAGAGTCCCTCATTTTGAAAATGTTTGCAGCAAAGTATTCAGCTAGGTCATTAGCTGTGAGAGTGGAGTTGACAGTCATAGGTTTAGGAGCACTGTGGTCTGAGTTTAGAGTATTGTGTAGCCGGCAGGGAGGGATGCAGTGAGAGCCAATGAGCGGGAGGTATAATTGAATGAATGGGGTGACCTATGGTTGAGGACGCTAAGACTTAGGGGTGAAATTTAGCAGTGGAAAGTGAGATGAAAATCAGTCATGAAGTGGGCATTAGAAGCTGGGGAAGGCAGTGATAATGGAAGCAGCATCAGGTGTGGAGAAAGAGATTTGGAACTGTAGGTCAGAGAGAAAGGGAAGAATGGCAGAAGATTCAAATGTCCTTTAAGTAATAGGTGGCAAGTGGTGAGGAGAGGTCAGAGGATGGAAAGGAAATGGTGGTGGAAACAATTGAGTTTTCAGATGGTGATGGTGCGACAGTAGGGCTAGTCCTTTGATATTTTATTTCTATCGCGCTCGTACACAAGTGTTTCAGAGCGCGACAAGGCAAGGGGAACAGGGGAGAACAAAACAGCGATCTTACTAGGCCCAGTAACATTGAAAACGCGCAAGTGCATGGGAGGGGGAGGGGAAAAGTGAATGGGAGGGGGGAGGGGAAAAGTGCATGGGAGGGGGGAGGGGAAAAGTGCATGGAAGGGGGGGGAGTGGAAAGTGCGAAGCAGAGGAGAAACAGATAAATAACAATAAATAAATAATAAAGGCAACAAACAGTGGTAATGCAGCCAGCAATTTGCAAGTGCTAGGTTTAAGGCAGCAGATAGGGTAGGTCTGATAAGTGCAGGAAGAAAAAGGGGCGGCTGTATGGGTACAGATACAGAACCCAGTGCAAGGGGTGGCCCGGAGGCAGTGCGTGAGGGTGGCAGGATGAGCAGGTACCTGGGCCCAAAAGACAGAGGGTGGCCATGTGCACGGTGCCAACAGAGAACAGATCAGCAGGGGAGAGGGGGAGCGAAGGCAGAAGAAAAGAGGAAGGTCTTGAGGTGCTTGCGGAACCGGAGATGGTTCTCCTCAAGTTTTAGAGTGGCAGGGAGGCTGTTCCAGAGGGAGGCCCCAGCCGAAGACCGAGATCTACCCCAAGCTCGTTTCTTAGAAAAACGACTGACCCTGAGTGAGTTGGAGGTAGAGGAGCGAAGAGCTCGAGAGGGGAGGTATTTGCGCAAGGATAGCTGAAGGTATTTTGGACCCAGGCCCCAGAAAGCCTTGTGGACAATGCAGAGGGTTTTGAATTTAATCCTTGCATCCACTGGGAGCCAGTGGAGAGATTTCAGAGCTGGAGAGATACGATCCCAGGGCTTTAGGCCAAGGACAAGTCTTGCAGTCCTGTTCTGGATTAGTTGCAGAGGGCGGAGAGTAGAGGCAGGTAGATTTAGAAAGAGGCTGTTACAATAGTCCAAGCTAGAGAGAACCAGAGCTTGAGATACCATGAGCTTCTGTGGGATGGAGACGAAAGGCAGAGTACCTCCGAGGAGGAGCAGTCGGAAATTTTACTTTTTAGAGACCTCAGAGATGTGGGCGGAGAAGGAAAGGGTGGAGTCAAAGATGACCTAGAGGTTCTTAGCCTCTCAGTTGGGGGTAGGAGGAGGGCCAAGGGAGGCCGGCCAGAGAGTGAGGGGAAAGGATGGTGAAGGTGTGCCGATGAGGAGGATCTCCGTCTTGTTGGCATTCAGACAAAGATCATTGGTGGCACACCAATCTTGAATGGCAGTTAGGCAATCGGAGATGAGAGCGGGAGAGGAGGTGGCAGAGGGCAGCTTGAAAATGAGTTGTCGTCAGCGTAGCACTGGAAATTTTAGCAGAAAATGGCAATGCAGTGGGCGAGAGTTGCCAGGTATTGGTTGAAAAGCCAGGGCGAGAGGTTAGACCCCTGGGGAACACCACAGGTAGAGAGGAAGATAGATGAAAGGAAGGACCCAAGTTGGACGTGGGAGGGTCGATCTGAGAGGTAAGAGGTCAGCCAGGCCAGAGCCTGATCAATGATACCCAGGTTTTCACAGAGACGATTGAGCAGGATGGTATGATTGACCGTGTCGAAGGTAGAAGAGAGATCGAGGAGGATGAGGACAGATGGAATGTTAGTCAAGGTTGGTGAGCAGATCTTCACGGATGTTTAGGAGAGCAGTTTCCGTGCTTCTGGCAGCGCTGAAGCCAGACTGGTGGTCATGGAGGCAGCCAACAGAATTGGAATGAAGGTTAAGCTGAGAGGTGGCCAACTTTTCCAGGAGTTTGCCAAGAAAGGGTTTAATGCAAATTGGGCGATAGTTAGCTGTACAAGAAGGATCAGCTGTGGGTTTCTTGAGAAGAGGATGCACAAAAGAGTGCTTCAGAGGGGAGGGGGAAGGATCCAGAGGCAAAGGCGTGGTTGCAAAAATCAAAAGGGCTGGAGCGAGGGTGTCAATGTGGTCCTTGATGGTTTTAGAGGAACAGGGATGAACCTGTTTTGAAGAGGCTTTCATAGATCGGACTTGTCTAGCAACCTCGTCAGGGGTGAAAAGAGGAAAGGACGAGAAGGATGGTGGGAGAGTGGCTAAAGGAGGGTCAGCAAGCACAGATGGAGAGGGAAGAGGAGTAGTGTGGGTGGAGAGGGTGGACAGGATGTTCTGGGTTTTTGAAATGAAGTGAGAGGCAAGGGCATTGCAAAGAGCCTGGGAGGCAACAGGAGGGGTAGAGACTGCAGCCGGGTTGGCCAGCTGCTTGCAGATTTTAAAGAGTTCGGCCGAGTTTTTAGATGCCGCAGAGACACGAGCTTCAATGTTGACTCTCTTCCTGGTGAGGACAGAGTCGGTATTGCCTTTGTAGCAGGCGACCGGCCAGTATGCCAGAGGATGAACAGGAAGACCTCAATTTCCTCTCACCTGCCCTACACTTCCATTTAAGTGTAGCTAGGTCAGAGTCATACCAGGAATTGCACTTGGCTTTGGACTTCAAACGGATCCTCATGACAGGGGCAAGAGCATCAAGCGTATCAGAAATTGAAGAGTAGAGCAGAGACAGGGCTGTATCAGGATGAGAGACAGCCAAAGGTGGACGGGGTGGGAGAAAGTGGTGGCAAAAGCCTCAACTGACACACACTTCATGGGCCGGATGTCCGAGAAGGTAGGTGGCAGTGTTGGGGTAGGCTTGGCTTGGGGGGAAGAGAGGGAGAGATGAGATGAGAGGAGGGAGTGATTGCTCCAGGAGAGAGGAGTGGTCAGAGGGATGGAGAGGGGAGGTCAGAGGAGATCAAGACATCGAGTGTGTGCCCTGCAGAGTGAGTCGGGCCAGAGGGGAGGATGGACAGGGAGAGGGAGTCGCGGAGGTCCCTGAAGAGTACAGAGGAGGAGCAAGGAGAGTCTAAATGTATATTTAGGTCACCGAGGAGGAGGAGTTGAGTGGTCGAGGCCAGGAGGGAGGAGGAGAGGTCTGCCCACTCAGAGAAAGGAGCTGATTTGACCAGGAGGCCGGTAGATGGTAACCACAGTAAGAGAATGGGTAGGCAAGAGAGAAATCCTACAGACAAGTCATTCAAAAGAGAAGTAGGTCTGAGTGGGAATGATAGAGGCAGGAATCCACTCAGGAAAGATCAGGGCTACCCCCCCCCACCGGACCGGGAGGATCTGGGTGCTGAGAGGATCTTGTAGCCATCAGGGAGGAGAGTATCAAAGCTTATGACTGAGCTGGCCATGAACCATATCTCAGTAAGACCAAGGACGTCAAGGTCTAGTTCTTCAAGGAAGTGGCAGATGTCAGAGGAGTGTTTGACGGCAGAGCGAGAGTTGAGAGTGGCAATATGAAGAAGGTTGCCAGCCTTAAAGACCTTCCGGGGAGGGGTACAGATCAGAGGTACGCCCTGTGGAAGAGAAAGAGCCCTCGGAGGGGCAGAGGAGGAGGAGGAGGAGGAGGAGGAGAGCGAGGCCAAGGTAGCCGAGGGGGGAGAGGAGGGGACAGCAGGAGGAGATAAATAAGATATCCAAAGAGTCGCACCCGGTGCTGGTTGGTAGATTATGGATAGAGTGGAGAAAATGGTCACTAAGAAAAGATTGAAGTTCAGATTTCTAAGAACTGGTTGGAAAAAGAAAGTTAAAGGTACCTAAGAGAATGAGGTAATGTTTAGTGGAAAGAGAATCCAAGAGTTGCCCAAGTTCATCAAAGAATAGTCCAGTAGGACAGGCGGGCGATAGATGGAGATGAATTAAAACATCAGGTGGAGTAAAGCAAGGGTGGCCCTTGGGATCTACTCTCTTCAATTTATTTCTCAGACGTGGGTGAAACGATGGAGGATGTCATCTTTCCCTCCAAAAATAAATGGCAGGCAAATAAGCTGGGTGACATATGCTGACGACATCGTGCTGGTGGACAAGACCCCGATAGGCTTACAGCGAAAACTGATGGCACTAAAAATATATACGGATAAAAACGGCCTGGAAATAAATGCAGAAAATACTGAGATCCTGCAGCTACAAAATCTGAAAGGAAATAAAGTAAAAACGAAGAAAAAGTTCCAATGGAAACTTGGAAACGAGATCCTAAAGTGTGTAGCCAAGGCACCTTATTTAGGAGTCAGTCAATGCCAGGCTTTGGCAGTCCAAGGGGCAGTGGTGCACAAGAGGTTTGGAAATGATCTATAAAGCCTGTAGTGAACTTCTACAAGGCAAAAGTTATACCAGCCTTAATTCACAGGGCGGAAGCCATGTTGGGGTGCCTATACACCTTATGGTCACAATGTGAAAACCTCTTTTGGAAAATAATTTGACAACTTCCACAAGGTACACCCACGGCGTGTATACACTATGAACTAGGGTAAACCTCATTCAATGCACGAGTGATGTGGAATACCTTGTCATTATATAGAAAGGTAATGGGGGCGGACAGTCTACCGCAATTTGAAATTGTGAACACACTGGACCCATTCAATCCAGCTGGTGTACTCAAGGAATGGAGAAAAAAAAAACTGAAAAGATCCTATCACAACACATGACTAATAAAGACCCACTAGTAAACAATCCAATTGTGGTGAAGAAAAAACTCTGGGAGATCGACTGGATCGAGAAATCAGATCAGAGAACCCAACACGTATGCATGAGATCACTTGCAAGTGAGAGTAAATCACAGGATGAATTGCCAGAATATCTGAGAATATTTCCATGTAGAATTCGTAGAAAGACTTTTTTAAAGTTTAGACTGAACCTGTTTGCCACAAAGGAAATTGAAAGCAGGAGAAGGAAAAAAGGTGAAGCGAAAGACATCTGTCGCTTTTTTCAAAAAAACGAGACACCAAAACATCTGGTGATCTTCTGCCCAGAATTAAAAAACTTGAGAACGAGATATCTCGGAGAGGAATGTAGGAAATATGCAACAATGATGGCAGAAGACTGCTGGAAGAGAATGCTGGACGGAGAAGAAAAGAAGCTAATCTTTGCCTTAACTCTTTTTTTGGAAGAACTGAATAAGTTGTTGAAAAATAGCAAGGCTCGAGAGAAGTAAAGTGATATACATTGTACTAATCACTTTTTGCCTGGGATAGTCAAACAAGAGACTCCCTTTTGAACACAACTTTGGCATGGAAGGCTAAAGTTGTAGAGCCGTTCTGCCCCGAGGGAGCGGTCACTGAAGACTTTGATGACGGAATGAAACAAGCCATTCTTATCTGCAGTGAGTACGGATGACAAGGAATAGTGTGACGCTCTCGTGTGTTGATTCATCAAAAGAACTTTCTTTCAGATTTGGTCTGCGATTGTTTTAATTGAGCTTCTTGCTTTTTGTGTTTTCTTTATTCTTTTAAAAAGTTTGTAATAAACTGTAATAAAATAATCAAAAAATAAAATAAAAAATAATAATAAAAAAAATAACCCATTATTCTGCCCAACATTCTTGTGATTGATTGGAAAGAGGCACTGGATGGAGTGAAAGCCAGGGAACAACTTTTCTGCACATCAGCTAAACCTCGATTCAAGGACAAACGCAGAGTTCTGGGGACCAAGTCCTCTGGTTTACCAATGCAATTCTTACATGAAGCATCTGCCCATTAATGGGGCAAAGATGCAGCAACTGTGAGAAAAAGTCACAACTTTGCAAAGGTGTGCAATTCCACACCCTGGAAACCCACAGCTAAATAGGAGAGTGATCAAAGTAGAAGCATCAGATATGAGAAATCCGAGGACCAGAAACCGTCTGCTACAGTCAGACTGTAGCTCTGAGAATTATGTATACCGAACATCAGTGAAAGACTGAAAAGAGGTAGATATGAAAGGCTTTATTTGCAACGTTACCAGATCCATAATATATATTCAAGCCATGCTACCATAATGTTCAAAAAACAAACCAGTACCATCCCATTCAGGTTTAAAATTGTGTGCGTGGTCTGCCAAAGGTCCAACCACAATTCATATGAAGTCTTCGACAATCCTCAAGTACAAAGATAAGTGTGTCTGATGAAGTACATTTGTTAGAGTGACATTCCAGCTGATAATCTATTAGGCCAAATCATTGCTCTTGCAGTTGATATAGTGGCTATAAACTTTAATATAAAGCATGATCATATAATTTCAGAGCTTTGGCAAGCTACTACATGCCTGTTATCCTGCACATTGATGAATATATGCAACCAGTAGCTAAATAGCATTGCAGATTCCCAATACACTTGCAGCTGCATTTGGAAAAGATGATTGATAGCCTAATAAGAATAGACATTATAGAACCAGCAACCTACCTCATCCCATGGATCTCCGATATCAGGCTGTGCCCAAGAAACAAAGAATTAGAATCACATGTGTCGATATGCGACAAACTAATCGTGCAACTGAAATAGAGGTTGTCATTAAATGACTACTGCTCTGCAGGTGTCCATAGATGAGCAGTGGTTTGTAAACTTCTACTCCATCCCACACTTCTACTAAACCAACAGTGATCTCAGTCATGAATGTGATACAGGCCCAAACGTGAAAAGTTCACCTCCTTTACCTCTTTATGATGGCATGGGCCGAGGGCAGGCTATACTCACCAAGACGGGTGTGAGCCATGAAGCATTCAAAAGCATAATAGTATAGCATGTACAAAATGCATGAAATGTTCAATCAAAGTTCAATAAAAATATGAGCTTTAATCACATCGAACAGCACACAGGCCTAATGAAATGCACAACACATGATTGTCTTCTGGTTGAAACAGGGCACTCTAGTTATGAAGATACAGGTATGTGGGCAATTGCCATTGCAGCACGATTCACTTTTAAGTATATGCCTTTAAAATAAAGTATGGATTGGGGTCTTAATTGCCACTATGGTGTTTCAAACCCTGCCAGGGGAACATAACCACTCTGGTACACCTTTTAAAATTCTTCTGTAGGCCCAACAGCATTGACATGAACATGTCTATAGGGTAGAGCTGGATGGACGGGGCAGACCTGGTCCACTTTTACAAGCGGTAAACAAGGTTTGATGAATTCCTGAGACATGCAGCAATGTGCAAATCCTCACTGTACAATGGCTGAATGGGCTTTAATGCAGAGACTCACCTTTAGAAATGGGCCGGCTTGACTTGGTCCAATTATGTGATGTGGTACCATAGAACTGGTTGGATCAAAGGTGCTAGAGAACAGGCAGGGTCTGTTGAGTCACTAGCTCAAAGCAGTTCAAAAATGTAGAATGTCAAAGGGAGCTATGTTGGGTCTTGCAGCGACTCAGAACATCTAGAGAGCAGTCAATCTGACAGTTAGGCAGTACAAAGTGGTAGAACGTGTAAAGGTTTGCTCCTTTTGATCTTGAGGTGCAGTGGAACCCTGTCCGGTTTCTCAGGATATAATGAAGTCCTTAGTCTGCCATTTCCAGCCAGAATAATTACCAGAGAGCACTTGCAGGTCTGCCACTTTCAGTGGGCAGTGTCCTAAAAACCAGTATTCCAGCAGCAGGTTTGTTTTTTACTAGCAGCAGATCATGTCAAAAGCTCCAGAGGTTCTTATCTGCACACCAGTGGTTAGACACACTGATGCCCTAATATGATTACAGTGACATCCTTTCTTCAGATGAGTCCAAAGATAATTCAATTAATGAGGGGGTCTCACCCCTTTATGTAGTCCATTTACCACAGCAGATTGGCCCATTCTAAGCCTTCTATAAAGGGCCTGTCCTTGCTGTTGTACCAAGGCGTTTGCCTTCTGATGTCCGCTTCCAAGACCTTGTCTGCAGGAGGTTGGGTGGGGTTACAGGAAGGATGGGTAGGCTAGGTACTTTTAAGATGGGGTGCTCCTCTCCTTGGCTACTCTACACTTGCCAATTTCAGTTACATGCAATTATAACTAATGAAATAATTTATTAAAAAATACCTAATTAAAACCAACTCCTTTCTTTTTCGTAGTTTTTTCGCCCCCCCTTATTTTTTAATAATACTTTTCCACCCGACCCCCAAAACCACTATTCCCGTTCACAACTCCATTTTCAGTTTTTTCCAGAATTAGTTATTTTGATATCAGTTGTTTTGTATTCAATATAATCACTACATACCGCCAATTCCTCATGTCTGCCTTAGATCAAACAGACTCCAATAAGTATGCCTCTTGTGTGACTTCAACATTGTAGTAGCAGAGCAGTCTTTGAAGCATCAGTTCCCACAGGGATGGCGTCAAGCCTTCACAATAGAGAACAAATGGGGGAATCTCTTTTTTTTATTGGTGAACCCTCCTCTCCAGATGGCAATACACACAAGCTGTGGTAGCTGCACGAGTCACAGGAAGCCTGCTGATAATAAAATGACTTCAGCTGGATTTTGCCATTTTAATTGTATTTGTGGATTCATATTTATATTTTACTGAAGGACTGAAGTATCACAAACAGGCATTGGGGATTCAGTTTCATGTGAACCGTGGGTGGCCAGTGTACAGGCAGCATGTGTCTATTGGGATTAATGTAATTGCACCAAGCTGTTTTCAGGAACGCACAGTTGGCTGCAATGTTGACTACCTGGTAGCTACTGTTTTCAGTCAACACATCCACAGCATCATTTTGTATTACCAAAATAAAACATCATTGCACAACCACGCAGATGGTATTTTGACACAGAAGCATTGTGGGATACATATCAATAACATGATCAGTTCCTTAAATAGTGCCAGACTATTCTCAATGTTGGCTTTTAAAGAAAGGTTATCATCGAAAATGATGATAACCTTTCTTTAAAAGCCAACATTGAAATGGATCAATCGTCAAGGTACATCAAAGTTCTTTCTACCCACAAGAGTTTGTTCTGATGCAAGAGACTTAGCTTTGCAGTTTATTCACTGGCAAAGCTAGTTCAAGAGAGGATCAGAAAGGTGATTAGACACATACATAAATGTTTTAATTATAGCAATGAGACACTGGTTTTTGGTGACACTATGGAGTGCCATGAATTGGCCATAGATGGAGTATACACAGCTTTCAAATGACCTGGTCTGACTTTAAAATGAGAAAAATGTGAGTTCAACAAGGTGGAATTGATATACAATCTGATCTACAGAAGTTTGCATTCATTGCTGAAAAAGAAAACGTACTCGGATGTAAGTAATGTTCCCTAGTTCCTTGATGTGGCATATATGTGGGCTCACCCTGATCATTTGTGCATATATATATATATATATATATATATATATATATATATATATATATATATATATATATAAACCAAAAAGGAGTGCTCAGCCTAATTGGTTAGCCGGTGCTTAAGGGTTAGAATGGGCAAGGTTCATAAATAGAAAAAACACACATACATCCATGGGGTTGTAACACTTCAAAAAACCCTACTGGACGTGTGTAAAGACACCCAAGCACTCGCGACACTGCTTACTTCCAGAAAAAGATACCTTTATTCACTTAAAAATATACAGTACATTGAAATATAAATATTTCATCACAGGCATGGGCAACATGCCTGTACAAATGGCAACCTAGTGCTCAAAGAGCACGCACACTCACCCATCCGGGTGGAGAGAGCCACGCGTTCCGCCTGTTCTCGAAGGCTTCGTCAGGCTAGAAATCCAATAACGCCAGATGCACCAAAGAGTTTAAAAATAGGCATCTAGAGCGGCCCGCTACCTCTCAGACATCACGTGTTCTAATGTTCATGTGACTGGAGCTCTTAACGCTTTTAAACCGGCATATCTCTAAGTAGAAAAAAGCCGCCATGTTAGAACAGCTAAGGGAAAGCCAAAATGTGGGCACTAGCCTCAGTAACTGCTAATGCAGTTAAATGAATATGGTATAGACAGGTCTGTCATGCGCAGGGCAGCGAACTGCTACATGTTGCCTTTTTACTAAACATAAAAATGTTCGAATTTGTGCAATTATCAAAAAATGACACTAGTGTGTTTATTAATTTAATAATGACTTCTGGTTGTTAAAATGACAGCCAGTTGTCATAGGCCCCAGCGGGTGATGTGTGCTTTCAAAGGTAAGCATCCGGGGCAAGCAGCAGGAATCTTACTTTCATTGTCTAGCCATTTCCTAACGCGACCCAATGGGCTCACGAGTATGGTGTAGAAGTGATTGAAAATAAAAATGCAAGTGCAAAAAAAGACATAATGATCGCTATAGCTCCAAAGGGTACACATCAGATTAAAAGTGCAGAAGGTGAGACTAGATAGAAAATGCTAGTGCATTAAACCAAAATATCTCAGAATGTTATCCATGTTGAAATGGCCAACAAAACCCAACCATGGAGTCATGATCGCATTAAAGCAGAATAACCTGCATCAAACCCTTATACAAACCTATGGATATACAAGGCTCCATATGGACAACAATATAATGGAACCCAGAGTTAAGTTTGTAGAAAACACATACATTTCAGAATCTATGTTGAGTCCTTTCGGTCTCAATGTATCAAGTTTGCAAATAAGGGTGGCCTCTAATTGCCTAGTTTGAGTTCATGATTCCCCAATCTTTTATGGGGGGGTGTATGCGCCAAGCCTTGAAAAGACATGCTGTTCACATCTCCATCATGCTTATCCTTGAAATGACCAGTGAGGGGATATGTCATATCACCATTTTTAATCGCTCTATAATGCTGCAAAATGCACAGTTTGAGCGGTCCAGTGGTGGAGCCTATGTAGTGTAGGCCACACGTGCATGAGATGGCATATACTACAAATCTGGTGAGACAAGAAATGTTATGTTTGTGCTTCCAGGTGTGGCCATTGCAGCTAACAAACAGGGTTTTTGATACAGGCTTGCACTTTTTGCAGCTACTGCATTTCCAAAAGCCAGCACGTGAATTCTTGTTTATCAAGTTTGACATTTCAACTCTCTCAATAGGCCTCATGCTGGGGGATAACCCATTTTTTTAGAGTCGGTGCCTTCCGAAAGGTGATATTAGTGGCATCGAACACTGGTTTAAGGTGTGCATCTGTGAGAAGTATTCCCCAGTGCTTTCTCATGATGGATTTCATTTGGCTGGCTTGATTGTTAAACCCAGTAATTAACCGAATTTTACTAGGTTTGGGTTCTTTTTTGATTGTGAACAGGTTCTGTCTGGTAGTTTTTTTCAGCTTTGTTAAAACAGCCTGAGATGGTATTTTTACTGTAGCCTCTTTTAATGAATCTCTGACCTATGTGCTTGGCTTCAGATATATAATCTGTATTGTTACTGCAGGTATGTTTGGCTCTCAAAAATTCACCATAGGGGATAGATTTGATCAATGTTTTAGGGTGGAGACTCTTGGCACGGAGGGTCGAATTGGAGCTGGTGGTTTTCCTATACAGTTTGGATGCAAGATTGTTATTGAGTATCTGGAATTCTACATCCAGGAAAACTAGTTTCCTCTTATTACATACTGTAGTTAGTCTCAGATCTAATACATTGTCATTAAGCATGTTAAAATATTGTTCTAGTTCTGCTTCAGAGCCGTCCCAAATGAGAAATAAATCGTCGATAAAACGATACCAGACAATGATATGTTTAGTCGGGTGCTCCAATTCTTCCGTCCATGCCCTCGGAGTCTCCCACCACCCCATGTATAAATTGGCGTAAGTGGGGGCCATATAAGACCCCATCACCGTTCCCTGTGTTTGCTTGTAAATCTGGGTATCCTGCAGGAAAAAGTTATGTTCAAGACAGAACTGTAGCATAAGCAAAAGCATATCATGCTGGCGGTAGCTGATAGACCTACTGTCTAAGAAGAATGTGCATGCTTCTATTCCAGCTGCATGGTGTATGGAGGTGTACAAGGAGACTACATCTAGGGAGACTGACCTCCTAACTAAGCTCAACAATGTTAATTGGGAACCTGAATATATGCTAGAGGTATCGCATATATACGAACTTAGGATGGTCACAAATGGCTTAAAAAAAATGGTCCAAGTATTTGGCAGTATTATCCAATAGACTTCCCATGGAGGAGACTATGGGACGACCCGGCGGTTCAATGATGCTTTTATGGACCTTGGGATTAAAGTAAATCAGAGGGGTAGTGGGGTGAGGATTTTTCAAATAGAAATATTCATCTTTATCAATAAGTTCCAAGTCTCACCAATTTCTTAGCATGTTGTGTTAGAGGCAATTGGTTTCCATTAGTATTTCTTTCCTGACAGGTATGTAATTGTCGGTGTTGTTCAATTGTCTCATGGCCTCTGCTTCATATTTTTCACTATCCATGACCACTATGCCTCCACCTTTGTCAGATGGACGTATGGCGATGGAGTGGTCTCGTTTCAAAGTTTGTAATGCTTACACCTGAGAAAAGTTGAGGCTTTTGGGCGAGGATGGTATTTTACTAGAACGTTCTTTACTGTTTCTTAACCAAGTCTGCAAAGACATGAATAGGTCAACATATGATATTGGGACAAAAAGTGGACTTGGGCTTAAATGTAGTGGGACAGTTGGTGTCAGTTGTAATCCCGTATTGTTCTTGCAGAGTAGTATTGTCAATCATAGCTGCTTCATCCAAACCTAATAGATCAGTCTCTTCCATATGAGCTAGACATATCAGGCTGGTGTGGTCCTTAGTCATTAAAGGAGAAATGTCAGATCCTCTAGTTTGTTCTCTACCTCGTCCTTCCCCAATTTTGGTGGCATGAAATTTGGTGAGCTTCAATTTCCTGATGAATTTGAAGAGGTCCATTGGCTGCCGTATAGTCATATTTGTAGGTGGGGCTGAACGAGAGACCTAGGGAGAGTATCGAAGATTTTTAAACTCTTTGGTGCATCTGGCGTTATTGGATTTCTAGCCTGACGAAGCCTGCGAGAACAGGCGGAACGCGTGGCTCTCTCCACCCGGATGGTAGGTTGCATTTGTATAGACCTGTTGCCCATGCCTGTGATGAAATATAAATACATATTGGAAGTAAGCAGTGTTGTGAGTGCTTGGGTGTCTTTACACACCTCCATTAGGGTTTCTTGAAGTGTTACAACCCCATGGATGTATGTTTTTTTTTATATATATATATATATATATCTGCTTTACAGAATGAAAATGAGGGAACTAACAAAAGAAGATAGATCATTCCTTTTGTCTAAAGAATGCTAGGGTGTGTTTCATTGTAGATTGCATTTGCAGAACCCATGTCTTATTTTGATCTTACATTATGCACAGAACATACTGTAGAGACAAGTCCAGGTGGACTTGGGGCCATATTGACTCAACACTAGCTGAGGTCTGTTGGGTGAGAAAGTGCCACTAGAAAAGACAGAATTACCCAAAGAGTAGTAAGGGCTTCACGAGTTGGGCAGTATCCTGACTGCAATACACCCAACTGTATTTGAGTTACAGCCCACCCATCCGGGGGTATTACCACCGGATCACGGGTTGAGTGGTAAACTTAATTCCCCATTGGGCCCATTACATTTTCGGCCCAATTACCACCGCCAGTATTACTGTGCAGTAATTGTGCCAATAATCCACATTTTTACAGCGTGTTTACCCACGGCTCTCAGCTGGGGGTAAACATGCCATACTCATGTTTGGGTCGACCCTTAAATGCAGCGGTAATACATTATCGGCGCATTTATGGGCTACCGCCCAACTCGTGATGAGGCCCCAACTGTGGCAGTGGATTTCTTTGGCCCCATAAAACATAACGAATATCTGTTCATGCTCATGTATGAATAGTCTTGATTTCCCCTAGTAGTGGTGACAATATCTACGTGCTGTCACTGTTTGTCTGACAATAGGGTATCTCTCTCTGCAAATCTAAAGGCATACAAACGCCACCGTTCAATGGACACGAGTTATCATATTTAATTAAAGGTATGGAGCTCATTGCACACAAAATGTAACTCTAATATGCCCACAAGCTAATGGCATAGTCAAAGGAATCATGAGCAGCCTGCAGAAAAGTGTGCAATGAAGGTGGCGTGCAAATCTCCCTTAAACAAGAGCTATGAGCCACATTAAGAGACTATAGAAACTTCCCTAAAAGTAACACTGGAAAATGCACAGATAGATTAATGTTAGGGAGAAGGCCATGCAGTAGAATGGAAAAACTGCCTGACACCAATCATCTGGGCATGAACATATCAAGATGTACGCCACAATGAACTAACACAAAATAAAGACCTTGACCTATACTGATCATTGATGTTCTGCAAACCATTCCAAACTATGCATAATCGAACTAGTACTGGTACCCAAACATCAAGCAAGAAAATTGAACACTTTCTTGGACACTACTCCAGTGACTGGGAACACGATTGATGGCTCCTGGGTAACCACAGAGACCGAGACAGAATCATCAGGAGGAATGCCTCTCTTTCCAAAAAAACATGGTCATTGGAGTTTCCTATCAATGGGAAGAGGAAAGTTCTGTGATGGTAGATGAAGATCCTGAATATAGGGTACCGGAGAGCAGACAGTCATGGGATATTGTCGCCGAAATAGTGCAATTTTCAGCTCTGTGGAAAGGCCCTTGTAAAGATTTTCAGCATGAAAACACTGACAAAATGTAGACAAGTTTGGTGTTTAAATGTACTCAGAGCAGTGGCATGCCAAATGTGGTGAATGTCCATTCACAGTAAGAAAGGTTACACAGGAAAGCATTTTTTTTATTTTATTTGTGCGTTTATCTAAAAAAGCTTTTTGCACCATAAGGCAACAGAAAAAAAGAAAATAAAAATCATATTTTAAAACTCACACATACATGTACTTAATGCTAATTTAAAAAACTAAATTACAATTCATTTAACATGTTATTAACATGTTTGCCTTCCCTAATTAAACAATTACAAATTTGAATAATGTGATTTATGTATGTATAATTAGGCTAATGGTCTAAGTCGCTTTCGAGCTATTAGCCAAATGTGGTGAGCCACTGCCATGACGACTATCATTTCAGCAGAATATATTGCTGACCAGAGTTGGTCATTTTCCAGACAGTTCCCTGTTCCGCAAAAATCACCATAGCTCTTCCAGTAATGCTCCCAGAGCTTGGAACATCCCGTGAGAAGGAATGTGTCTCGATGTCTCCAGCTCGAGATTACAAAGGCGACAGACGCTTCTCAAGCTCTAAACCCCGCCATGCCCCTGTGTATTCAAGGACCAGCAATTTGTTGAGGTGCAAATAAATAATAAAGTGACAGAGCTCCAGCCAGCTACATTTTATCAAGTATATTCTCGGGACACCTGGCACATGGCTCTGGTTGGAGTATTCTATATATTGCTTTTTTTTGGTTGGAGCATCAATATTATAGACTCTATCCCAATCAAGGGATTTGCTCTTAAGTAGCTTCCCAAAAATACCAAGATAATTTTCTGCTGGTGAGGCAAGTCTCCATTCAACTAAGTGTTGACAAGCAATTTATTTTGAGTTCGCTAAATGTTAGGTTTTTCCCTGTCACTCTACTACCCTTTTCCAAACCATAAACGTGATCTGACATGATGACATTAAGGTGTCACCCGACTCCGTCCTATGTTGCAGTTTGACATATCATTTCCTACAGGCAATCTTTAAGTACATATGTAGGGGAGTCTGTCCCAGTTATAGGCTCATTGCCTCTACCAGGACACAATTTGGCAGACCCAGCACTGAGCGGAGCAGTTTCCTCTCAAATGCCCTAAGCCAGGTGATGTCTCTCTGGTAAAGTTTCAAGGGCATATAATATATAGGGAACTATACTTTTTGTGTAAACCTCTATTAAGGCTTCCACAGATCCCCCACATTTTTCTTTGATGAAGTTCATTATCACCTGGCAGCGCCAAATCACTGACATACGTTGTGTCTTTAAAAAAAGGACACCACAGGGTATGTGCGTATCAGACATCCAAGATAAACATGAAAATTAACAACATCCAGTTTTTTCCAGCTGATGTGTCAAGTAAACGGTAGGCTTCTATGTTTACTATCACCTAGGGCATGATCTTTGCCTCATTTCAGTTTTCCCTGAACCCGTTTGCTTTAGCATATCCATTCAGACTCGTAATCGATCTTTGAGATCCCACTGGGGTAAGGTCGATCAGGATTGTATTGTCCACATAGCACAACCAGCCTATGTTCAGTCCGGATAGTTTAGCTGGAAAGTTGGAACAGTTCTCTAGCTCCTTGCCTATGTCAGACATATACAAATTGTAAAAGTCAGGAGCAAAGACACACCTTGTTTTAATCCCACTATTGTGTTTTTATAGTCGGTTAATACTCCATCCTGCGAGACTCTAACTGTGGCACTAGTGTTGGTACTTGAGGCCTGAATAAAATCGCGAAAATCAGGATCAATGCCCAACTTTTCAAGTGTTTCCCAAAAACGGTCTCGTATGACACTGGGCATCATTACAAGTGTGGCGGTCCAGAAACACGGGTGCCGGTAAGCGTACCATCACCCTTGTTTCCGGACTGCCACACTACAGTCTGTCTGGTGGGGCCGCTGTACCCGGCAGGTCTGACCATGCTGGGTGCAGCGGCCCCGGCAGGCAGAATTGCCATGAAAGCTCCGGCACCATCAACGACAGTGTCAGTGCATTCCAGTCCCCACTTCCCATGGAGTCCTATTTCACTACATGGGAAAGGAGACTTACGAGATCTGCCGCCTGACTTCCTGTACCGCTGGGACTTATGTCCCAGTGGCACAGGGAAGCCAGGGGCCGGATCCGGTGTTACGGGGTCGGTGGCAACCGCTGGCTGCACCGGCGGGTTACGGCAGACCTCGCAATAAGGCTCACTGTCCAATGTGTCTGATTCATCTATGAAGTATAGATACAGGCAGCTGATATCCCTACGCCTTGCTTCTGCCACCAGGAATTGTAGTGCTCATATACTATGCATAATACTACACCCCACTCTGGAGCCCGTTTGTAGGGGACTGAGCAACTTCCACCCATTTGTTTAGCTGTATTAACAATATATTTGCACAGATTTCACTGCTGGCATCCAGCATTGCCAGCAGTCTAAAGTTGCTAGGTTCAGTATAGAGTCTTTTTTTTTTATGTACCAGTACCAGGATGGAGCGACGCCAACTGTGCTCACTCCCAATAATTTGCTTAAGATATTGTACAATATTTTTGCCCATATACTCAGCCTTTGTTTTATTACTACATTGGGCAGGTTATCAGGGTCGGGGGCTCTCGAAGGTTTGAGTCTCACGATGATTTGATATATATCGTCTTCATCAAATATAACATTTTTGGATCCATCCACCAATTGTTTGTTTTTTTCCCCCCCACTTGGTATCTTCCAATACAGTGTACAATGTACTTGCACCAACGCTCCTCTGATATGGAGCTAATTTCTTTAGGGATCTGGCCCAAAATATGTCCAGAACACGCAAAAGAATGTTTTGGTGTCATAGGCTTCTATCAGTCTGTACACCAATTTCCAATTAGCTGAATTTTTATTCTACTTGTACTTTAGCCACTATGTAAGTTGACATTTTACTAATGTATCTTTCTTTTTCCTATCAGGGTTTATGTCATTTGAAGCATTTATTCTGCACGTATATTTGCGGTGCTCTTTCTTGGCATTGTGTATTGCAATGTCAAATAGGGCCTGATGTTTTCAATTTTTTGTGACCATCTGTCCTGCTTTAGTGAGTCAATAATACATCTCACTTCAATATAGATGTTTAAAGGACTGTTAAAATGAATTTCCAAACTCTGACCAGGTGGGCAGAAGTTTAGGTCGTCACCCATGGAACAGGGGAACCTTCTGGACAAATCAGACCAATCTACGGTAGCTTGGCAAGCGGTCAAGAATAAGTTTCAGGGCGGGTGATCGGAAGCCCACAATGAGCACACACAGTAAAAGTCCACAGACAATGTATATCAAAAATACATTCATTATAGGTAAACTAACTCAGTGGGATAGAAACACTAATGGTTGCACACTGGCTCTCTGGAGTACATTGTGAATTACCTATCCTTGCCTGCAGCGTCACTAATACCTGGAGGCTCTACCCAAAGCTTCCATACAATAATAATAACCAACATGGTCTTAATGTTCCAAAATGGTTAGATTGGATATCACCACTGACTAATTAACTTCATCCATAGAGTGCTCGATTATCACAATGCCACGATTCATTCCAAATCTAGAAATATGTAACAGCTTGTAGCTGACACCAGTTTCGATTGTAGGTCATTCTCAAGGCTAGAGTTGATGCATTCGACTTTCCTTTGTAGCAATTGAATTTGCTCAATATTGAGTGTATGTATTTTGTCGTCTAGGTATCAGGCAGTATATTTTACTCCGAAAAACATCCTTTACATAGACCTTGTTAGGTGTGATCTGCTGTAGTGCTGGATGCGATACATAGACGATATCCTGATAATTTGGGATGCAGATACAAGAGTATTGGCCTATTTGACCTAAAATATTTGACCAAATTGCAGAGGGCAATTTCCAAAAGGTCATACATACCCAAACCAATACAACATTGTTTACGCATTTCATGACGTGGGTTAATGAACAAAACAAATTTCAGAAATTTACATCAGTACAGAGTCCACAGAAATTTACTTTTTGGATATCACAATATGGGCAGACACGAGCAAAAATATGTCGCAGATTAATCTGTTTCATAAGCTAACAGATTGAGATTTGTTACTCTTGTTTGACAGTTGTTCTTAAGGCTGAAACAAAACAGTTCCAAGACGAAAACATTAGAGTGTGAAGCCCTAGCTCTCAGTTCCAAACTACAAAGCTAGGGGCTATCCGAAACAGATGTTAAAGCATATAAGAGGTATAAAAACAACAACAAGAGGCCCTACTTGAATAGAATAACAGACCGCAGGTTAACAAAAAGATAGTGTTCGTCAGCATGTTTAATCATCTGTTGAATGAAGTGAATAAGATCATTAAGAAAAATTGGCATATCTTGCAGGGGGTCAAGTGCCCTCTAAATCCACCCCTATGTGCATTCAAACATGGAGAAAATTTGAAGGATTTGCTCACGAAAAATGACATCTATAAACCCAGTCAACCACAGATGAGTATTACTGAGACTTGGGGCATATCAAAGCCCACTGGCCACACCCGGTGCGGTATGTGCAACGACTGTAGTTTTACCAAGAGAACCAGACAGGTGAACCTTGGACTAGCAAGACCTTGGGTACAGAAACTGTTCACTAACTGCAGCTCGCATGGTGTTCTACGCTATCTGGTGGCCTTGTGATAAACTATATATTGGCATGGCATAGAGGATGGGGAAGATGCAGATCTCGGAGCACAGACTTTGCATCAGGAATATGGTTTTGACCGCACCTTTAGTTGGTCACTTCATCGCAATGGGACACTTGTGTGCTACCATGAGATGGACAGTCCTGGTAGCTTTCTCCATTTAGCACAACAGCCAGTGACGAAAGAAGACTGTATGAAAAAGAACAAGGTATAATTTTCTTAAGTGGCATGGTAGAGTGCGGTCTCAATGAAATGATCGACTGGCAGAAGTTACAAGCATAGAAAAGACATTAGGCATGTTTTATTCAGTGGCCTATAATCTACTCACAGGGCTTATACTTTGTTTTTCTTTTGGCATTGTAGTAGTCATCACATGGTTAACAAACTGTGCAAATGTTCCTTAAGCCTTCAGGTGTGCTTACCCTGAGGGACCGAGTTCTTACACCTTCCCAAGATGGTCACCAAGTTGGTCTTAGAGTTTCTCAAAGGGTAAAAATGGAAGGACAACGATATTCTGCATTGGATGTTTATCTAGTGTTATAGTGCGGCATCTCTGAGTTACCATCAGATAGTGCATGCCATGGAAGGAAGTCCACACACTTAGTTTGCAGAGGATTTGAGTTGCCATAATAAGGTAAGTTGACCGGAGGTGGTTACGGTTCATCATGGAAAGTGTGTTTGCAATAAGACCCAGAGGGTTGTCTCGCAACATTTTGAGTAGACCCCTTGTTTTGTTTTCCTTTGTAGGTCATGATGACCTAAGGGAACCTATATCCTGAACACCTCACTAAAGATAGCGTTCTGACTTTGAATAAGCAACTAAGGAAGTGGCACGCGATACGAAGTGCCTCAAAGGTGCGTATAGTTGTGCAGTGGATATTCAATGTAGGCAAATGGAGGGAACCATGACTATTCTTTAGCATAGTTGGAGCCTCATTTCTATGAGTTTCGTGATAATAAGGTCACACTATTCCAGAGCACTAGTGAGAGTTGAATTGACCTTTGTTTTGAACATTCAGACTATATCACCGAAACTGTAACTCTGAGCTAACTAATTGTACATAGAATTTTATATAACACGTTAACAACCACATTTCTGATTGTTGGGAAAATAGTATAAGGAGACTATAGCATATGGAAGGAAGTACCTAGGGATGTATGTTAAATGCGTTGGCAACTTAGAGGAACAGCACAGACTTGAAGCAGATATCAAGTTGCAGTATATGTCCCTTGGATGTGAGACTACTCTTTTAAGAGAGTCGACGGTACATGAACTAGATACAGCCTTAAATTGAATGAGGCTTAAGTTAATATAGTGGTGCAAGAAAATGGTTGTTTGTTTTTATGCAACATTGTGGTTGCGAGCGTGCCAATCAGACTAGATGTGTAACAGCACGTCTTTTAAGATGTTAAAGTATGTGTTCACGTTCTCCTCAAGGTTTGTTATTTCACATTCTTTCAGATTGCTGCCTATTAATAAGGCTACCTAACCAACCGTTGTGTCTACACTTATGAAATTGACAGTGGTAAATCCTCTGTAGGTTATTAATTCACTTACAGAGTATGATACATTTAAAAGTGACAGCACTAATTTTAGCTGTTTATACTGTTTCTTTAGATTCAAGTACCGAACTTGAATTGAGAAACTAGCTACTGAATATTTAAGACCTGAAACTCTGCATCAAATTTATGAGTTTTGACAACTTGTTTTTTAATGTTATCTCCCCTGAAGAAGTTCTTTCATTATTGATTAATGATATAAAGAACAAAACATGTTGGGTCAAAACCACTGTGAAACTGGCTGTTTTGTGTATTAATGTATTAACTTAACACAAGATTTATGTATAGGGTCTGCTAATTGGTGAATGCATTTAGCTAGTCAAGTACATCTGTGATAAGAAGGGTATTACTAGCATGAAAACGGGATTGAGCTGGTACGTTTGTACCTTCTAGGGTTATCTTGTGGTGATTGTCTATTGGTTACAGTACGTAGTATATTAAATTTTGCAAAGCACATGTCCTTTTACTGCTATCTTGTATTTTAGGTGATTGTTGTTTTTTATGTATTTTTAAACTGTTAATAAAATATTTTAAATGTGCCTGTTAAAGTGTACGGGTTACCGTTTGGAAGAGATTGTCTTGTCATGTGAACACTGTGTTGGACATTGAGTCATGGTGTATCTTGTGACCTAAAGAAACAGTATAGTAGTACTGGGTTCCTTTGTTTTTGTTAATAAGTGGTCCTAACCAGGGTATGATCCCAGTGTCCTTATCCACCCTGAGTCTCTGCCTAGTTGTTTCTTTGATCTGCTGTAGATCAGGTATCTGCCGGTGCTTCGCAATCTAACCATTTTGGGCCATTAAGACTATGTTGGCCCTGTGCAATCCGCTACTTCATCAATATGTTACCATTACATTTATTATGGGCCTTTTTACCAAAACACGAACCAACCACAGTAATAATAAAACAGTTACCAGACATGCTTCTTCACTATGTAAGATATACACAAATTGCGTTCAGCCTAATGCTGTTGAAAGGGGAGGAAATAACCACAACCTGCAACAGAAGAGGAAAGTTCAACACATGTCGCGTTAGGTAGTTCTTAGAAGTCAATCTCTATCTTATGTAGTCAAGCTCTAAGAAGTTAGGAGCCTTATGCTCAAATGTACAGCAGTGCTTTAATAAAGCGGGTTCTCTTCAGGGAGCTGTAGCTGTTCAGGAAGGGGGGTTGAGGCGATGAAGAATAAAGCCCTACTCCTTGAGGAGTGTCTACCCTGCCAGATAGAGCAACATTTGGAGTTTGGGAATAGCTGGGGAGCACAGGCTAGCCCATCTAAGGTGAGTATCTTTTCAGGGATTCTCGTGTGTAAAAAAGATGGATGTGCCAGGGGGCCACCAGTAAGTGATGCAAGTATTTACCGACCCTCGGCACAGTCCGGGCCAAACTTTGCCAGTCTAGTCAAGTTTGCTAGTAGGTTTTACCCCTGCAGTTACAAGTCACTCTAGATCTCAGCAGCTGGGCGACGGGACAATCGTCTGTGGTGGGACAGTAGCCTCCTCTCAGCTCTCAAAGAAAAGAGAAGGATAGTTCTGGGGCAGCACGTCTCAGGACAAGGGGGGGTGGCAGGTCTGCAGGGACTTACAATGACGGCCACCACCGCAGGGTGACACAGGGACCGCAAATGCTGGCAGCGTGGCACACTCTCATAAATCGCCACTCAGAGGGGCCAGGACAATGGGTTTTGGCGGGAGAGGGCCCAGAACCACAAGCAAGCAATGACCAAAGTCTCGAGTCTCAACTCGGGATGGCAGGGCTCCTGTACGATACCCCGGGTTAGAGCTAGTCAGTTTGCTGCATGTCACATGAACACTTCCGAAGAGGCTCTTTGCGAGGGTAAGAAGGAGGTGCCGAGAGTAGTTGGTCCCATTACGCTAAAGGGTCAAAGCAACCTTGCAGGCCTTCTTGGTATGATACAAAAGCAGGGGTCTGACTGGACAACAGCAGGGTGCCAAACCTCCCAGCACCTCTCTGGCGGTTCCACGAGTCTTTCATTCAGAATACTTGCCTTCTTTCTGTAGTTCTGTGTGAACTTCAGCTGATTGACCTGCAGTGGATGCAGAGCCTCCTCTCTTATCTCAGATTCGTTTCGTGCTCAAATCTGGGATAACCAATGGAAGTTCTGCTCTCTTGCATACACACCAGGCGTGGCCCAATAGTTGCCAACGGTGGTTCCAGTCATTCAGGCCTACCAGACAAACTGGCACCAGTAGTGTGGATTGGGACCAGACAGTCCCTTTTCATGTCACATGTCAGTTTCCCCATAACAAATTAGCAAAAGCCCAGAGGAGTGCTTTTTTTGCTCCATAAATGGAGGAAAAATTACATGTAAGGGAAATCTTTCCCAACAATTGTCTGGCCATATTGCACAAAATACGTAGGCAATATGTTATTGGCTCTAGTAACATCTATTGCTGACCATGGGCCTCATTACGAGTTTGGAGGTAGCCATGGAGCCATTAGCTCCATGGGTGCCTCCAAACCGGGCTCCATTACCGGGTTCCTGCAATGAGGAATTACCGGGTCATTCCGACATAGGAGGTGGTTTTAACAGACGTCTGATCCGGGTCCCGCAAAGGGAACCTCGTAATTGGCCCTGATGGAATGAAGGGGGCCGGTCCTGTACTGGCCCCCTTCATTCAGTCAGCGCCAGGGTCGTAATGAGGCCCCATGTATTTTGATTTCCCTGGATGTTACTGTGAAGACTGGAAGGGGGATATCTGTACTCCTGCCCTCTATATGACAAAGTAGAAGCACAGAGCACCCCAGCCAAGGTTCCCTATTGGGTAGCGATGGATGAGCAACCAAGGCTTAATCTTTCAGGAGGTGATGCAGGATGTTTTTTAAGTACAGTGTATTCTCCAAGCCCCCCACAAAGTTCTTTATATACAAATGAGGTTCAAGATATGTACATCCATTATTTAACACACTTTATAGTCTGCCAATTGTAATACAGCAAATATATACAATGTATATGTGGTACCACTCTTAGCTATTGACTCCTTTAAAATGCAACAACTGCTGACGGGTATAATGGCATACAAATCATACAGCAATGGGTATCAGCCTAGATCATAGGAAGGAAGCAAGTTAAGTTAAACAATGGCAGAATGTTTTCCACATCTACCAAGGCACAATTCTCAATGAGGATCCCCCCCACCTGTGCAACCTGTAATAAAGAGTATTAACAAGCCCAGTACATTAATTCTTAAATAGTCTTGTTTCCTGGTCAAAATGTTCAACTACCCCATTTTACCTGAGTTAGAAGAGTTCCTTTGATGGTTCGTCAACGATCCCTTGAGAGTGGACTCCCTTTAAAGCAGGGAGCCACAGGGAATCGAGATTCCTAGAAGAAATGTGAACGCTTGCATCAAGACTGCAGCTGCGACCTTCGCGGTGCTCTTCAACGATCGATCGTGGAATTCCTGTGAAGATGAGGCGTGCGCTGCACTTCGATGCAAAGAGTTTGGTGCAGCAAAGACGACTCTGTGATTAACGTATGCCCAGCAGCAGGTGTGGGTATTGCTTCGGCGATCGGGACTCGACCACAGGCTGGATTTCGCATCTTCACTTGTCGGCATCTTTCTGGACTTCAGACCCACCGGTGGATTCTCCTCGGTTGTCGATGACCTCGACTTTCTCTGGCGGGACAAAGCGGTAGACAGTGATGGTAAGGGAGCCCTTCGTTCAATGTTCTTAGGCAAGGTGGAACGTTGCAGCTCTGGTCGTCGAGCAGCATGGCGTCAAGCTGTCCCCACTTCTGGGCAACACGCTTTGACTGGCTTCCAGAAGTTACGGAAATCCTCCGAACCCCGGTGGCGGCAATGGCCTTATATGGTCTTGATGTCCTGGTGCTTTACTTCAAGATGCTCGGCGGCCCCCTTCTCCGGTCGACAGCCTTTCGGGACTGGCTTCCAGGGTGCCTCAATGAAGATCAGCTTCTGCATGATGATCCCTTATAGCTCGGGAAGAGGTCTCCTAGCCAGGTCCTCTCTTGGGTCAGTCCTCGACAGACTTGACAGCTTTTAGATTTGGTCGAAGGAAAGCAGCAGCAATTCTTCTTCTTCCAGTGGGCTTCAAGGATACACAGCTTCAAATTTCAGCTCCTGAACAAATTGGGAAGTGAGAGGTCCCCAGATATACACATCTGTCCCTGATTAATTCTGCTGAGCCAAGTTCAGTCAGCCAATCAGACAGAATGGCATTCATTCATTCATGCAGGCAGGCAGCCAATCAAGCTCGCAGGCATTCAGGCTATTCACTTCCACCCATAACAAGGAATGGGGCAAGCACCCTGCCTTTCAACACAGTACACTACACTGAATTCATGTCACACTGAAACCAAACACCCCTAACATAGAATGCATATTGGTCTCACACTCTATTCACACAGGTCCCACCCCAAGCGTGTTTTCACAACATACAGGCACTTGGAAGGCTAAAACAAGGTAATGGGCATTAGAAAACAAGATGCCACAGGGGCCATCTTGCCTTCTATCAGGAATTCACTGATTCCTATGGCAAGGCCTGGGTATCCCACAATGGAGGATACTCCGAGCACCTGTCAAATTCAGCATGGAGCTGCCACCAGCCCATACCCTGCTCTGTGGGCAACACACAGGTGCCCAAAAACATACAAATGGGGTACAGGGTTGTACCCCCACCCATGCATGCCATAAGGGTACCCCAATGGTCTATGTTCACTGCATCCAAAAAGAGGAACAGCTGCACTGCCAGGAGTCCCAACTTGACTCTTGTCCAGAAAACATAACAGAACATACATAAGGGAATACAGGACAATGACATGAAGGCCGTGTCCCTCCAATGCATTTCTCGCATCGCAGTTACTAGCAGCCACAACTGACAACCCACTCTGAGCCACCCTTTTTTGTGATGAAAAAGTAACTACAAGGGCAGCGTGAGCGCTCAATTTATTAAAAGTGACAGTATAGGACTGCATTTGGGCATGAACATGATGAGAAGTAAAAATAGCGTCCAAACATGTGGAACTGTCTTTACTCCGCCAAGTCTTTAGATTCAACAGCAAGGTACAATCTATAGGTACCAGTGGGATCAGGTCAAAGTCCAACAATACATTTGTCCAGATAGTTCCCTTATCCAACAGCCATATCTGATAAAAGCTATAATTTTTCTGTTTTTCTTTTTTCTAGCTCAGAATCTTCAAAAGCAGTGCAGTGAGTGTTGGAGACTCCTGCTATGAGTACTGCCCCTGCAGGTACATGCTTCTGCCATATTCACAGGATTCTTTTTAAAGCTTCCATCAGTGTCTGGCTGTGAGACCCTTCCGGTGGATCATACAGTACAATTGCCAGGGTCTTTTGTTTAGGTCTTGGGAAATCCATAATTGCAGATCATAATAAATTCCTGTCAGTAGTATCAAGGGGTATTCAATCATATTTAGATAGCTTCTGGCTCTGACACAAAGGCCGCCACTAGGACACCCCTCATTTCCTCTAGTTGCTTCACGGGTGAAGATAGTATATCCATCAATGGCCATATTACTACCGTTATCCAAGTCTCTTGTTATGTTATACTATGTTACTTGGCATTTATATAGCACCTTATGTATCATTGGTATGATCTCAAAGCGCTGGTAGGTTGAACGCCCTCGGGAACTGCAGTTGAAGTCAGTAGAGAGACAGTGTCATAAGGTGCATGGGCGCACCGGATATGTGTGCAGCTGCTGTGGCAGTTGCATGATAGATGCTTCTTAGCGGTAGGTGTGGTGGTGAGGAAGTCAGTTGGATGTGTTCAGTCTGGAGGGTTCTGGCTGTGTTAGGCCTGAGGAGACGCCTAAGCTAGTGGTATGTGCTCAGCTAGCTGTGTTTAATTAGGACGATGAGGAGTTTGTGGGGTCGTGTTAGTATGAGAACAGCTATACCGAATGTGTCATAGTATATCTGTGTTCTAGTTGAGTGATAGTGTATAGGAGAGTAAGCGTAGTAGTGTGATATGGTGGTTATCAGTAAATCGCTTTAGACGGAGCACTCCATGCGTACCATCTATTCTATCCATTTTATTTACTCACTCTGTTCCATCTACTCCCTCTGCTCAATTCATTCATCCACTCCATCCATTTTATCCACTCCATCATTGCATCTATCCACTCCATTCTTCCCATCCATTCCATCGTTCCCATTTGTTCGATCCATTTCATCCGTTCCGTCCATTTCATCCGTTCCTTCTACTCCATTCATTCAATCTATTCCATCTACTCCATCTGTTCCATCTGCTCCATTTGTTTGGTCTGTTCCATCCACTCCATCCACTCCATCCGTTCTATCCAGTCCATCTGTTCCATCTACTCCCTCTGTTACATCTACTCCCTCCGCTCAATTCATTCATCCCCTCCATCCACTTCATTCAATTTATCCACTCCATCATTCCATCCATCCACTCTATGCGTTCCATCCACTCTATGCGTTCCATCCACTCTATGCGTTCCATCCACTCTATGCGTTCCATCCACTCTATGCGTTCCATCCACTCTATGCGTTCCATCCACTCCATCGGTTCCATCCACTCCCTCTGCTCACTTCATTCATCCCCTCCATCCACTTTATTCACTCCATCATTCCATCTATCCACTCCATCCTTCCCATCCGTTCCCTCCTGTTCCATCTGTTCCGTCCACTTCATCTGTTCCCTCCGTTTCATCTGTTCCCTCCGTTTCATCTGTTCCCTCCGTTTCATCTGTTCCCTCCGTTTCATCTGTTCCCTCTGTTTCATCTGTTCCCTCCGTTTCATCTGTTCCCTCCGTTTCATCCGTTCTTTCCACTTCATCCGTTCTTTCCACTTCATCTGTTCTTTCCACTTCATCTGTTCTTTCCACTTCATCCGTTCTTTCCACTTCATCCGTTCTTTCCACTTCATCCGTTCCATCCACTGCATTCGTTCCATCCACTCCTTCCATTTCGTCCACTCAATTCGTTTCATCCGTTCAATCTACTCCATCCTTTCCCATCCGTTCCATCCACTGCATCCGTTCCATCCATCCACTCTTTTTGTTCCATCCACTCCATTAATTCTATCCGTTCCATCCACTCCTTCCGTTCCGTACACTTCGCCAGGTTCCATCCCCGCCATCCGTTCCCTCCGCCCATTCGTTCCATCGGTTTTTCCGTTCTGTCCACTTTATATGTTCCACTTAATCTGTTCATCCACTCCAACCGTTCAATCTGTTCTGTCCATTCCGTCCAGTCCATACACTCCATATACTCCATACACTCCATTCTGTCTACTTCATCTGTTCTGTCCACTCCATCAGTTCGTCCACTCCATCTGTTTCGTCCACTTCCTCCGTTCTATCCATTTCATCCATTCTGTCCACTTCTTCCGTTCATCCATTTGTTCCGTTCCATTCACTTCATCTGTTCCATCAACTCAATCTGTTCCATCTACCCCAACTTTTCCATCCCCTTCTACTCCATCCGGTTCCATCTACGCCATCCGGTTCCATCTACTCCATCCGGTTCCATCTACTCCATCCGGTTCCATCTACTCCATCCATTCCATCTTCTCCATCCATTCCATTAATTCATCCCCTCCATCCACTTCATCCACTTCATCCACTTTATCCACTCCATCATTCCATTATATCCGTTTCATCCTTCCCATCCGTTCCATCCTTCCCGTCCGTTCGGTCCACTTCATCCGTTCCATTTATTCCATCTGTTCCATTTATTCCATCTGTTCCATTTACTCCATCTGTTCCATTTATTCCATCTGCTCCATTTGTTCGGTCTGTTCAATCCGTCCCATCCACTCTATCCGTCCCATCCGCTCTATCCGTCCCATCCGCTCTATCCGTTTCATCCACTCTGTTTGTTTATTATTTATAATGCACGCCAGACCCAGAGGTATCAGGGCGCAACAGTTACAAGATAATGCAAAGCTTAGTTACAGGGAGTCAAAAGTGTGAAGCATAAATTACAGAGCCTGAGAAATTGCTATTTACAGATATTACAGGCATTATGTATAATGTTGTAGTTATCCCCACGGGGTAACATGTTAGGTCTTGAAAGTGAAATACATTTCTTACAATGGAAAAATTAACAAATATTTACAAATGGTGTATGCTAGGAACAACAAATAGAGGTTATAGCTTGGGATAAGCGTTGTTAGTTACAATTCAGTTGACATCATGTGAGTTAAGTCATTGGTTTTCAGCCACAGGATGGTGTTGGTTCTAAAGTTAAAATAAGACTGGTCTGTTCTCAGTGTAGGAGGCAGTGAATTCCATAGTTTAGCCTCTTTAACAGGGAAACTATTACCTCCAATCGTGGTTAGTTTGAATTTAGGGATGGACAAGTGGTCCCTGTTTGCTGATCTGGTAGGTCTTATGGATGTTTGTTTGTGGAATCTCTCACAGAGGTAGGTAGGGGTGGCATTATTGAGAGATTTATGGGTGAGCAACAGTTTAAAAGGATTTTGTCATTGGTTCGGAGCCAATTATTCTGGTGTCTATTCTCAGAGATGTGGTTTCTTTTGGAAATGCCTAGTGCCGCTCTAAGGGCATTATTTCGTAGGGTTTGAATTTTTCTAATGATGGCTTTGTTGGAACCTATGTACAGGGCGTTGCAGTAATCCAGGCGGGACAGGATAAGTGCTCTGGCCAGGATGGTGCAGCTATTATTGGAGAGAAATGGCTTACCTGTTATAGGTTTGCATGTATAGGCCGTAGAGGACGCCAGCATGTTGACCTGTTTGGTGAATGAAAGCGTAGAATCAAGATAGACACCTAATGTTTTTACCTCCTGTGCTACCTTAATGCGGTTGCTGTCGATTATGAATGACGAGTAGTCGGGTCCCAGTATTTTTTAAGTCAGTACGGATACCCAGTATGATGAGTTCTGTTTAATCATTCAGGCATAGACCGTGAGTGGCCATCCATGCCTGTATGATGATGTACACTCTGTTCACCAAGGCCAAACCCTTGTCATAATCCCCTGAACGTGGGAGGAGGATCTGGGTATCATCTGCATAGTTAGTGTAGGTGATACCAAGATGGTCCAGATCATCGAAAAGGGGCTTGGTGAATATGTTGTACAGTGTGGGCGAAACACAGGATCCCTGTGGAACACTGCAAGTGATGGGTATGGGGTCTGCAGCTGCAGAGGGCGAGAAGACCTTCATGGTTCTGACACTTAAGAAAGATCTAATCCATGTTATAGCGTACTTAGAGAAGTGTGCTGCTGTGTCGTGATGGTTGCATAATATTGTATGGTCCACCAGATCGAATGCAGCAGAGAGGTCCAGGAGGAGGAGCAAGGCTGATTTGCCACTGTCTCTGAGCTCATCGAATTGGGTCTTAGATCAATGAGGGCAGTCTCTGTTCCATGTTGTGGACGGAATCCTGATTGTCTAGCTCCTAGTAGGTGATGTAATTCCAAAGATGTTTGTATTTGCGTATAGGCCACCTTATCTAATATTTTTAGAAGAAAAGGGACTGTTGCTATTGGCCTGTAGTTGGTAGGTGTTGAGGGATCTAGCTTTGTTTTTTTTTAAGAGTGGAAGTACCCATGATTGTTTGAGGTTAGTGGGTATAGTACCGGTGGTAAATGAAGTGTTAATAAGCTTGGCTATGAAGGGTGATAGGTCTCGAGCCGCATCCTTGATGAGCTGTGCCGGGCACAGATCACCCTGACAGTTGGATGGTTTGAGGGATAGAATGATTCTTTCCACCTCGAGGATAGATACTTTGGGGAAGTTGAATCGGGTGGGTTGGGCTTCGACTGTGTTCCCAGTTATTATGGGAGATGGCGAGTCCTTTTTTGGGATATTTATACTTTATTAGCCAGTGCATGTTGGATATCTGAGCACCATTTTTATCTTTGTTACATGTCTGGTATAGCGATGGGGGTCTCTAATTCTTTGAGAATAGTCAATAATTCTTTCATATTGGAATTAGCTTGGGAGATTCGAGTGTCGTGGGATGCCTGCTTAGCTAGGCAGATTTCTTTTTTGTAGAGGGATGAGAGTTTAGTGAGCTTTAGTTTGTTGGTTTCTGAGGGTAGCAATTTCCAGGCAGCCTTGCAATTTCTTTTTTGTTGCCTTAGGTTTTTTAGGAAGGGTGTGAACCATTTCTTCAGATGTTTTTTTGGCTTAATTGGTCTGAGTTTAAGGGGGGGGCGATCTGGTCCAAGGAAGGGGCCATAATTTTGTTGAACTCCTCAACCAGGCTCTCTGGGTCAGTGTTGTCAGGAAGTGCATTAAGGGTAGGGAATAAGGCAGGGATAAGCCCATCTGCTGTCATGCTCTTTTTATTTCTGGTAAGTGTGGGTGGAGCCATGGGGGGAGGAGTGGCGAAGGTCTGTTGGTAGAGTGTAAATTAGAGTAGGTAGTGGTCGGTGCATGCTAGCGGTAAAATGGAAAGAATGTTGGCATATCAGTTGTGGTCTGCCACCCAATCTAGTATTCTACTTTTTTTGTGGGTAGGGGTCATGTTTCTTGGGGTGAAGCCTAATTCTACTAGTGTATTAGCTGTTGCCAGGGTTGGCAGATCCGAGGGGTCATTGAACCCCAGTTTAAAGTCACCTAATAGTAATACTTGCGTTGAGCTTTTGAGGTTATTAGCTAGGATCATGTTAATGTCATCCTCAAATGTCCCAGTTGGGCCCAGCCGGCGGTATATCAGGTGTGTATTAAGGGTTTGAGAGTTAATCAATGGTACTTTGACTGACAGTGCTTCACACGATTGGATATCGTAAGGGGGGCTAGTCTCATAGCAAGACTGCATTTGTAGATAATGGCAATACCTCCTCCTCTAGTTCCTTGTCTGTCTTGTCTCACAATCGTATAGTCCTTTGGGACTGCTAGCATAAGCATAGGGCCTGCTGCAGCGTGAAGTCTCGGTGATGGCGAGGAAGTCTAGGTTATCCCTCAGAATCAGGTTGGCAATCTCTGTGGCATGAGCTACTAAGGATCTAGAATTCATTAGAGCTCCTTTGATTGGCGGGCTAGTGGGAGCAGTATTTGCTAGGTGAGAAGTTGGTTGGTCTATAGGATTCGAGTGCTGGAGTGTGCAGCTATTTGACTTAGGAGGGAGGATATTTATTTGCACAGTAATTGCCGGCAAAGTTTTAGGTATCCTTTTTCCTATAGAGATGGGTAGCGAGCTTCTGGGTTGCTCATATATTTTGGCTAGTCTAGCTCAATGGTGAGTATTCCTAGATACTGTTGAACAGGGGTTGCTTGGGATTCAGTATATAAAGTCATCCATAGCTAGAGGCTGTTTAGAAGTCGTATTGTTGGGCGGGACGGGTGTAGTTGCGGGTAGGTCCCCTAGGGCTTGCGTGTGGCGTCTAACAAGGCAAAGTGTGATGCTCAATATAAGCAATTGGCAAATAGGTTGTCTAGTGGCTTTAGTGAGCATGCTGAGGCTTGGTGAACAAGTCACTATAAAATACTGGTTCATGTAAGATAATGGCAGTGAGCTTAAGTGGCACGCAAGGGTTGGCTCTGTTAGTCACTGTGTACGCTTAAATCAGCAATATTGGTAATCTGGCAAAATCACAATATGGCTGGGAAGACACATGATGGCAATGGTAGCATGGAGAAATTGGATGTGGAAATAATGCAAAATCACAATGACATAACTATAGATGGAATGCTGGTGGAAGTGCAATGTGCACTGCACAGCAGTTAGTGTCACTTGGCTCGAGTTCAAGGCTAAGTAGCAGTTTTAAGTTGGGGCAAAATGGACAATCAAAGTGCACTTCAGGGCTACAATGTAATAGTCAGGCAAGATGCAGTTATAGGCTAGGGCACTGGGATCAAGTAAGAAGCAATTCGGGGCAGAGGAGCAGTGGTCAGGCAGGATGCAGTTGTAGGCTGGGGCACAATGATCAAGCGGGAATTAATTTGGGGCAGAGGAGCAGTGGTCAGGCAAGATGCAATTATAGGCTAAGGCACAGTGATCAAACAAAATGCAGTTCAGGGCTTACAGTGCAATGGTCAGGCAAGATGCAGTTATAGGCTAGGGCACAGTGATCAAACAAGAAGCAATTCAGGGCCGAGGAGCAATAAACAAATGCGCTGCAATTTTGGGCAAGTTGTACATGCGGGCAGGTGGCTATTTGTCAGTGTGTATATATACAGACGGAAGGGCAAACAGTTAGGCAATATAATCAGAAGGCAGAGTAGTACAGGGGGATATGTAACAGGCTGTGCTAGAGACTCAATGTTACTGAAGCGTGGCTCAAGGGAGGGTAGGAGCAAGATGCCGCAACATAAGTGGCTTGGTCACGGTAGCAAACAGGCAATTTAGAGAGAGTACAAACAAGCATGTAAAGGGCTGGCATGCAGGAGGTGGCAACAGAGACTAGCCAGTGACAAGTGTGGAATACAATAGTCAATAAAGTAAGCAGGTGCTCGTATGAGGCAACTTGGTAGAGTCTCATGTCACAGTCATATGAGTGACACAGTGGTACCTTGTGGTCAGTGTCTCACCGTATAAGCGGGGGTCCGGGCTTGCAGGCTGGAAGGAGAGGCTAAGGCGATACGCAGAGTTTAGGGACCTGGAGTAGCCTGCAGCACGGCACGCTCGGTCAGCTCAGTCAGGAGCCTTTTTTCATGTGCCTTCTTTCGTGCGCTTATCTGCCGGAGAGATATGATTGGCTAGATATGATTCTTGCAGCCAATCCGGATGCTTCAGGGGTCAATGGCTCAAGGTGGGGAGGGTTGCATTACATGGGGCAGCCATGATGGAAAGTGGCAATCCTCGTGTTGGTCAATCGCAGATGCAGCTCGATTCCGAAAATAAACGGGAAACTGCGCTTCTTGTTTAAATATGCAGTATTCTGTTGCAATGCGGTCGGGATTGCGAATCTAGCTGTATAAATATCGTGGGATGCAACTCATCCATGAAAATAGCTAGGGCTTAAGTAGAAATGCCCATAAGCTAACCTTTACACCCAGCAGGGTGAAGGTGAAGGTAGTGCTGCTCCAGCAGCAACTTGGAGGGGAGCAGCCAGAGCTCCAGCTCTATCCGTTCCATCCACTCTATCCACTCTATCCGCTCTATCCACTCCATCTGTTCCATCTACTCCATCCCCTCCATCCACTTTATTCACTCCATCATTCCATCTATCCACTCCATCCTTCCTATCTGTTTCATCCTTCCCATCCGTTCCCTCTATTTCATCCATTCTTTCCACTTTATCCGTTCTATCCACTTCATCCTTTCCATCCCTTTCATCCGTTTCATCCACTTCGTCCGTTTCATCCACTTCGTCCGTTTCATCCACTTCGTCCGTTTCATCCACTTCGTCCGTTTCATCCACTTCATTCGTTTTTGCTCAGTCTATCCGTTTTATTTACTCTAACCGTTGTAGTTTTTCTATTTGTTCGATCGGGTCCCTATGCTCAATTATATTTGTTCAACAACCTTGGGTTTCTGTTTATTGTGGCTGTTTATTCCGTTTGTCCTAAGCATCAATTCTTTAAGGGAAGAGCCACGTTTTCAGTAATTTCCGGAAAGACATGAGGTCTTCGATGTGTCTAATGTGGGGTGGGAGCGAGTTCCATAGAGTGGGGGCCAAGGCTGAGAATGATGATCCTCCTAATCTGACTGAGTTGGTGTTTGGTATCACTAGGAGGAGGGCAGAGCTTGATCTTAGAGTGCGCCGTGGGTGGTAGGGTTTTAGTTTGTTCTGTAGGTATTGAGATCCGGTTTTATGCATGCTCAGTAGGAGATGCATAAGGATTTGAAGGTCACCCTTTGTCCAACCAGGAGCAAGTGGACAGTTCTGAGAGCTGGAGAAGTGTGATCTCTTGGGTCAAGTGCTAGAAGCAATTTGGCTGCAGCATTTTGTGCTCTTTGTAGTTTAATCAGGTGGTATGCTTGGACTCTGAGGTAGAGGGAGTTGGCATAGTCCAGTCTTGACATTACAATAGATTGGACAGCGGCGCGTCTGTTGGGAAAGGAGAGGTATGGAAAAATGCATCTAAGAATTTTGAGGTGGTAGTGGCAGGGCTTGGAGACGTTGATTTGGCGAGAGAGGGTTAGGTCAGAGTCGAGAGTGCATCCAAGGTTTTTTACTGAGGTTGAAGTGGTTGGTGAATTGCCCATGAATGATGGCCCGGGTAGAGTGTGTGGGAGAAGCTTGGTTTTGCCACACACCATGATTTCAGTTTTGGTGGGGTTTAAGAGGAGGTGGTTTGTGGTCATCCAGCGATCAATGTCAAGGAGGCAGGCAGCAAGGTCGGGCTGGCAGCTGGGGTTCGAGTTGAGGAGTTTCATTAGTTTGGTGTCATCGGCGTAGTTATAGCACAGGATATTGTGGGAGCAGATTATTCATGGGAGGGTGGAGATATAGAGATTGAACAGGAGGGCTGACGAGCACGTTTCTTGTGGAACTCCGGTATTGACTGGTCAAGCGGCGGAAGCAAAGGAGGAGGGTTATTTGGTTCCTATTGTTGATGAAGGATGCTATCCACTTAAGAGCGTTTCCACAGATTCCTAAGGAGTGGAGGTGGTCAAGGAAGATTGAGTGGTTGATTGTGTCAGAGGTGGTGGATAGGTCTAGAAGGATTAGTGATGAGTCTGCAGTGATTTTAAGGTCATCCCAGATTGAGGTCAGAGTGGTTTTGGTTCCGTGTCAGGGTCTGAAACTTGATTGAGTGGGGTCTAGGAGATTGTTGGCTTCGACAAAGGCGTTTAGTTGGGAGTATGCAGTTCGATCGATGAATTTAGCAAGGAACCTGGTGTTTGAGATGGGGTGGTAGTTTTTGCGGTCGAGAGGGTCAAGGAAAGTTTTTTTTAGAAGAGGCTTGGCATAAGCTGTTTTGAAGGCGTCGGAAAAATTCCAGAGGAGAGGGAGTCATTTATGATGGTTCTCACATACTCTTCTACCAGGTATATGTGAATATTTCATTGAGGGTTGAGGCTGGGCAAGAGTCTAAGGGGGAGCCGGATGGTTTCTGGGCAGAGAGAAGTTTGAGAAATTGGTCAGTTGATATTGGTGTGAACGAGTTGAAAGTAGGGTGGATTGAAGTTGCAGTGGCAGGTGGGGGGATGACTGGTAGGGTGGGTGGATTATGTGGCGGGTGCATGAGGGCCAGTTTGTTTAGAGAATTTGTTATTTTAAGAGCAGTAGTGTAGAAGTGGAGAGAGAGTGAGTCGCAGAGTGACTGAGATGGGGTCGATTGGGTGGTGGTACATGTTGGTTTGGTGAATTCGGAGATAATTGTGTGGAGTTCCTTGCTGGGGTTTTCACAGTTGAGGATTCGAGAGTTGTAGTGGACTTTTTTTACTTTCCAGATTTCGCCTGTGTAGTGGCGATGGTGCCGGGCCAGGGTGGATCTACTCAGGTTGGTTTTATCATTCCGTCATTTGCGTTCGAGGGATTTATACAATTGTTTTGCAGTCTTCAGTTCAGGTGTAAACCATCTTGGAAAAGGGCCTCGGCGGGCGGATGATTGGCAAGTGGGGGTGAGCGGGATTAATGGGATATTGAGCCATGAGTCAAAGGCGGCGGTGGTTAAGGGTTCATTGTGTGAGGTGGTTGGGGGAGGCGATTGAAGGAGCGTGTCTGCTACGTCAGGGAGGATTTTTAGTTTCTTGCAGCATTTGCATTGATTTGGGGTTTTCGGTTTGAGTATGGGGAGGGGGGCGGGTGAGCGAATGTTGAAGGGGGTCAATGAAGTGGTCGGACCAGATGATAGGGGCTGGGGGCTTAGATGTATCTGGTCATGGGAGGTAAAGATGGCATCAAGGGTGTGTCCTTTATAGTGAGTTGGGCCGTTTATGTGGAGGCGGAGGTCAAGCTCATCTAGGCAGTCAAACAGAGAGTGTGTGATGGGGTTGGTGGGGATGCCTAGCTAGATATTGAAGTCTCCTAGAAGAGTGAGGGTGGGATGTTTTAATTGGATGGTGGCTATCGAATTGCAGAGGTTGCTTGAGGTTGTCTGTCATTGCCAGGAGGTCTGTAGATGATTAGGAAGCTGTGGAAGAACATTGTGGGAAGGAATAGTTTGACTAGAAGCTATTCGCAGCAAGGGATGGTTGTCTGGCAGTCGATGAGTGACTTGAAAGCGATCACTACTACTCCTCCTCCTCCTAGAGGGTCGGTTTAGTGGGATGAGGGAGTAGTCTGGGGGGGACAGCTTCATTGGCAATAGGGGCGAAGTCGTCGAGAACCAGGTTTCCTTGATAAACACTAGGTTTGTCTGAGGCGAGGAGGTCAAAGATGCTGTCTGTTTTTTGCTACAGATCGGCATTAAAAAGGATGCCTCTTACTTTGGGACAGGAGAATGTTGTGGAGGTTGCAGGGGGGTGGTTGGAAGGAGTGGGTGACTGGGTAGGAGGGGGCACGGGGGAGGTGGGTGGTGAGGGGTGAGGGGAGAGAGTGGAATCTGGGTGGCGAGAGAGGCGGGTTGGTTTGTAGAAAAAGTAGATCCGCAGAGCCTATTAACAATTTCGCTTCTTGCCGAGAGATACATTAATGATATCCCCTTGTGTTCCGTGACAGTAATTTTAAGGATCATGTCATCTGGGAAATTACATTTTTCCATCCTGTATTTGGCTGTGCCGCCCAAATCATTGCTCCCGTTTGTGTGTCAATGCAGTTTGGGATCATCGGTTGTATCTTCTGAGAAGGTGGCAGTTCAGATACATGAGGTTGTTGGATATGCCACGGTCAATTGTTATTTAATCCCATCTGGGTAAACCTAAATTCAGGCGCTACTTGCGGGTGCTACATTTTTGTTTTGTCTTGAATTTCAAATTTCAGAATGTTTGAGGTTTGCTGAGGCACATATGCAATCCGCTATAACAGGCGAGATAAATGTGGTATTTACCCTATTACTTCTAATGCCCAATTTGGGCAATTACACACCGAGTAAATTTAGCATAGCAATTATTTTTTAATCTGGCACTAGATGCAGCAAACATAAGAGGTATGTGCGGTTTATGTATGGACTGTCGCACATGGTGTGTTTTTCCCTTATGCAAATATTTCCAGGTGACTGATTTACAAAACGGCAGTTTGCCGATGCAGTTTAAGGTTGACCATATGTGTTTTGGTACCAACCTCCAGGACAAATATCTGCACTGCACTTGTAGTCTCTCGGTTGGGACGTTACTGTATATCACTAGGATCTTGGGTTTTCACATTCCACATGGTGGTGTGTTTTTTGCTCTGTATTATGGCTCTGACCTCCACCCTGTCCCTGTAGCCACTTGTCCAGGATGCTGGTCGTTTGTACTGTCTTTTGCTTATTTGTATGGCTAGTGTATTTTTGATGTTTTAGTTAATAGCAATCATAATCCTTCAATACAGATAATCTGCTTCATTGGACATTGCTAGAACATGGTCATTTTTTCTCTGTGGTCCCACATTTGTCTCGCCCCAAACTTTCCTTTTGCACCCACAACGCCGCTTCTTACATTCACCATTTCCTTATTCTTTTGTGGCTTTAATTTCTTGGGTATCAATGATCTACTTTCTTCTATGACCATGGGGTGCTCTTCGTCCATTTGGTATTCTGTTTCAGATCCTGTGATTGTAGTTTTTTCCTGACTGGAGCAGGGAATTCTTAGATGTGTTCTATAATACTCATCAATAAAATCCATATTTTGTTCTCCAGCATTACTGTCATTTGTAGGGCAGTCCACCTCACTTTGCGTTCGAATTATATCCACCACTCTTGCCACCATGTTTTTTGTGTCACGCTATTCTTGTGCAAGTGAAGAGCATAGAGCAAATATTGCTTCCACTATGGCTGCAATAGCATCTATGCTGGCAATGATAAGCCATTAGTACCCAGCAACGCAAATCCACGGCATACACTTGTTGTGGAATGACTACTTTCCAAGTGATACCACAGTGTAATCCCGTGGTTACACTTGGGTGCATCGCGCGCCGGATACACACACAGTCCCTTCTCCCTTTTCCAAGGCGGCCATTTTTTATGTTTACTGTGTCTGCCACGAGGCATTTTTTGTGTGACTTTTTTTTCTGCGTCTCGCAGCCGGGATAAAAACATTAGTACACCGGTCTAACGGGCCAGGGTACTAATGGCAATAAGCCTCTCGACGGTGAATCATTACCGCCCATGGGCCTGTAACTATGGGCCTTACCTTGGGCATTAATGGCCCGCCTTCTCGGGGTTGCCTCAGTAATTTATTGGACTCCAGAGTGGTTTCACAGGAATCTGGTTCTGAATCTTCTGAGGACGTAAAACTAGCCTGTTCAAATCGGGGGAGGCTGAAAGGCTGGTTATAGGTATCGCATTTGTACCTACTAATGTATGTAGTGATGTACGTATTTCGGAGTGCCGTTGAGAAACCGTTCATTTTTTGTGCTTTCGGTTTTATTTCATTGAGGGACTTCAGTTATAGCTAATGTAGGGGTAAAACAGCCTGGATGCAAGGGGAAGAAATAAGGACACTCAATTTTTTTATTTTTGTCAGACCTCGTGTATGAGGTTTCCCCAATCATAGCATTGCAATGGGTCTGTCCACCCGACTGCGCAACGCAAATGATCTGGGCTGGGGAGGTTTGGGAAGCCGTTTCTTTCCCTTGCTCACTGCTGTAACCACCATAATTACACTTCACTCTGACAAGCAAAACAATGAATGTCAGTTTTGTATTTATTTACCTCACCTGCTCTTCCTGCGTAGACTGTGGAAACTGCACACAAATCTTGCCACGAACACGCTCCCTAACGCACACGTCGGCTCCATATATGTTGTTGGAGTCAAGGTTAGCGGATCACTGATTCAGGCAGCAGCAGTTGGGTAATCCACATCAAAAGCCTGGAACTTAATACTGTAGCGAAGCAAAAAGCAAGGCTGCAGCGACTGCAGACAACTCCACACAACTCTCGCCACCAACATACATTTTTCTATATAACTGTAGGGAACTCAATCACATTTTAGCTCTATGCTTTTCAGAGCGAAAATACCAATTTATAAATAAGTCCAATCCACCCAAAAGGACAGTTCTGCACAGAAGTTCTCGTTGCTGCTCAAAAGTAAATTTCAAAATATGCAGACTGGTATACTACTATTTTGTCCATATTCAGCCATCCACGTGACTGAAGACCATGATTTTGAGCTCTGGTGTATTTAAAATACTACTGTTTAATGAACCCCTGACGTCTTCATTGTTTTCATGCCCATCTTCTGAACAAGAGTTTGTTCTTTCACACGGTTGTAGCCACTGTCTGATCATTCCAGCCTAGAGCTTCCTTGGCTTCTTGGTGCTGATCTAGGCTCGCCCTTCTTTGATTCACCTCTGTGATTCAATTGCTTTTCAGCTGCGACACACTGTAAAAAGCCTTCCTTTTTCTGGTCCCGCTCTGCTAAAATGCATAGTGGAAACGTCCATAGTGTGTGTTTGTGTGCGTGTATATATGTGTGTATATATATATATATATATATATACACGCATACCGCTATCTATTCACTACATAGCCAGCCTTAAGAATACTTTGTCTACTGGCGTTTCTTTGCATCTGTACATGTGTAAAATGACTTCATGACTTCATTTTTTCTGTAGCATAAGCATCTTCATCTCAATCCCGAAATGTTACTTATTTGATACTTTCTCGATGCCTATAGAATATCTATGTTCTCTTGTCTCTGCATCTCTTCTGGGTGCGTCAGCCCTGTTTCGTATGACGTCGCCAATCTGCTCTTTTGCTCATTTTTCCCACTTCTGGGATTTCATTCAAATGGCCATCATATTGTGTATGCTGGTATAGTTTTCGCAATGGTTCCAGGATTCTCCTTGGTATAGGTATTTTCACTGGCACGTGTTTCACATTCTGGTTCCCAGCATATAGGCAACATGTGAGCGATGCTTGAGGTGGGGGTACGTGGCTCCTTCTCTACAAGTGCTTGCTCCTGACGGTATACTCCAGCAGATTCCAAATGTCTTTGGGTCTACATATAGCTGTTGTGATGAGCACATACCCCCCCTTTCATTAGTGAATAACAATTCATGCAACCATTCATCACTGCTAGGGGCACGTTTAGATTTCCAGTGCTTAAGTATACATTTCATTGCTATAGCACATGCAGTGTTAAAGAACCAACATGTAACAGCAGAGACTTTACCTAGGTCATCTAGCAAGTATTTGAGCAGCGTTATTTATGGCAGAATATCCAATATAGCATCAACTATAGCCACGATTTTGCCCTAGAATCCAAGGATCAGTGTGGCTGAGGGATAGTGTAAATAAGTATCTCAATCTGTATCAGTCGGAGACCTGCATTAAGTGAGACTGTTTTGGTCAACTGATAGCATCTACTCATGTATCCTCATCCAATGTTAACCCTGTTATGCTGGAAATGCTTTGGAGGGACAGGGCCTCCATATACTTGTCCTGTATTCCCGTATGTGTGTTCTGCATTGTTTTCTGAACAGGAGTCGTTGTGGGATTACTGGCAGTGCAGCTCTTCCTCTTTTTGGTTGTGATGAACAGAGACCCTTGGGATACCCTTATGGCACCCATGGGTGGGAGTACAACCCTGTACCCTTAGTGTGTTTCTGGGCACGTGTGTGGCCCACAAAGCAGGGTATGGGCTAGTGGCAGCTCCATGCTGAATTTGACAGGTGCTATGCATATCCTCCATTTTGGGATACCCAGGCCCTGCCATAGGAATCAGTAGATTCCTGATGGGAGACAAGATGACCCCTTGGCCTCTTGGTTTCTATTGCCTATTATCCTGACTCTGTCCCTTCCCCTTACTGGCTGTTGGGTGGAAGAACCATATAGGGTATTGTGGGGAAGTCCAGGCCAGACTAGCTGGAGCCTTCTCCGTGACTGTATGTTGTGGGTACACCCTTGGGTTGGGACCTGGGTGAATGCAGTGTATGAACAATATGCACTTCATGTTATGAGTTTCTGGTATCTGTGTGTGACAAAGAATGAGACAGCCCTGCCAGAAACTGACATGAATGCAATGTTGTGTGCCCAAAGGGCTGGGTGCTTGCCCCATGCCACATTCCTTGTTATGGGTGTCTGGGTGGAAGTGAATGGAATGAATGCACTGTGAGCCTGATTGGCAGCCTGCCTTCATGAATGCCCTTCTGAATGCTCTTCTGCCTGAGCTTGGCTCAGCAGTGTGAATGAGAGACAGAACAGTATATCTGGGGACCTCTCACTTACCAGAATTGTTCAGAAGCTGAAGTCAAAACTTGCCTTGAAGCCCATCTGGAAGAAGGTTTTGCTGCTGCTGGCCCTCATTGAAATGTGAAAGCTGTTGTGTCTGTCAAGGACTGATCCAAGAGAGCCCCTGGCTACGAAAGATCATGCAAAAGCTAATCTTCACCAAGGCACCCTGGAAGTTAGTCCCGAAGAAAAGCTGCCCATCGAAGACTGGGTCCGCCGAGGAATCCTGAAGTGAAGCACCTGGACATCAAAGCCAATCATCATCGACCAGGGGTCGAGAGGATCACTGTGACCGCTCAAAGCCCATCGAGTCGTGTTGCCCAGAAGTGGGGACAGCTTGACGCCGTGCTGCTCCACGACCGGAGCCGCAACGCTCCACCTTTGCCCAAGATATTTGAAACAAAGGACTCCCTTGCCATCACCGTCGACTGCTTTGTCCCGCTGGAGAAAGTCGAGGTCGTTGACCAACTGAGGAGAATCTGCCGGTGGGTTTCCTGCCACTCAGTCCTCAAAGACCAACGTAGATCTGAAATCCAGCTGAGGTCGAGTCCCAATCGTCAACGCCAAAGCCACGCCCGACGCCCGGCTTACGTTCTTCGAGTCATCTTTGCGTCAACAAACTCTTGTCATCGAGTTGCACTGCACGCCTTGACTTCACAGGACATCCACGACCGAGCGTTGACGAGCACCTCGAAGGTTGAAGCTGTTATTTCGATGAGTGTTCACATTTTGTCCATGACTGATGGCTGTGGCTCCTGCTTTAAAGGGAGTTCACCCGCGAGGGATCCATAGACAAACCGTCGAAGAAACTCTGATAACCAGGTACATTGGGATGATACAACATTTTTCAGCAGGAAACAAGACTTCCTTAAACGTTAATGGTCTGGGCTTGTTGATGCACTTTATGTACAGGGTGCCCAGGTTGGGAGGGGGAATCCTCGCACAGAACTGTGACTTAGTAGCTAAAGTACTATTCTGCCATTGTTTAACCTAACTTGTCTTCCATCGTATGTCTGATGTTGATTCACATTGCTAGTTGACTTGTATGCCATTGAAACCGTCACTAGTTGTTGCATTTTAAAGGAGTCCAGAGTTAATTGTGGTACCACATAGATCTTGTACATGTTCACCATATATGATTTGCCAAAGAACAAAGTTTATTATTGATTGTGTGTGTGTATATATATTGAACCTTATTTATATAAAGAACTGTCATCACATAACATAGTGTGTGGACATTCCTTTGTGGGTGCTTGGGCACTACACTGTACTTAGGAACTAGCCTGCATCACCCCCTGAGAGCTAAATCCTTGGTTGCTCGTCCATTGCTGCCACATATAGAACCTAGGCTGGGGTGCTCTGTGCTTCTACTCAACCATATAGAGGGCAGGAGTGCAGATAACCCCCCTCCAGTCTTTACAAACACCAAACCTCTTTCCCATTTTATTTGCATTGTGTTTCTTGACTTAGTGACTCTGAAGCAGGTTGTATAATCTGAACACAATGCACCTACTCCCATCTGTGGTCACAATTGCACTGATGCACTCATGAGTTTCTTACTCAGTAGGGAAAGAGGGCCACTGTACACAGAACACTGCCTTTATTCAATAGTCTTGCAGCACCCGAAAAGGGCCACCCCCCAACTTATGGGAGAAGTCCTCAAGGGACACAGACTGCCCCTCCCATCTCGGAAGGATAGCTCAGGGGCAACGTGCTCGCCTTGGAAGCAAAATGACATGGAGCAACACCGGTTTGTTCCCGGAGTCAGCGCTTAGAAACCTCTGGGTATTAAGCGTGTTATAAATAACCTATCATATCAGATACCCCATATTCAGCTGTCCTGACACATCCCAAGATCTTCTGAGTACCCTGTCAAACATGGGAGAGATGCCAGGGAAACTCCACAAAGGGACCGCCTTGTGGTAGGGTGTTTTGATGTCCAATTTGCAAAATATTCTTGACCAAGCATTGACAGTGGTTCTAACCAAGGCAAAATTGCAGGAGTTTATATACTGGTCACCAAATGTGACCAATTTCAGTTAAGTGAGCGATTCCGCATATTGGTCCAGCAGTAAATATACCACCGTAAACCCATCTGCATACCAGTGTCCTGCAAAATGAGCTTGAGCAGCCAGATAATATAGCTCAAAGTCTGAGGCCGCGAGTCCCATCTGCTGATACAGCTCAGTTATTTTCTCTCAGCTAATCCTGGCCGCCCCATCACCCTAGATGAATGCTGTTGCCAGTGATATGATCTTGGTAAAGAAACGTCGCCCAGGCCACGTGGGGACATTACATAATAAATATAACATCTCTGGGAGCACCACCTTTTTCAGTAATGAGATTCGCCCATATAACTAGATCAGGAGCCCCACCCAAATTTTCAATTGAGCAGTCAACTGTTGTAAGTAAATCTCATGGTTATCAGCATATAATGATTGCTGGGTCTTGGACACAATTCTCCCCAAGCACCTAGAAAGTAGAGGGGCCCAGCACCTAAAAAGTAGAGGGGCCCAACGAAATCCCCTGAGGTCAGCCGGTTGTTCCGTGAAGGGCATTAATGGGATTAACTCAGATTTAGTCCTGTTTATTTTATAACCAGAGTACTGTGTACATTTATTTATCACTCATGATTGGGTTGAGGTTCTGCTAAGGGTCACAAATATATAGTAACGTGTCATTTGTGTACATTGATATTGCCTGAGGTGGGCTAGTCATCCTGATCCCGCTATACACATAAGCATCCCTAATTAGTGCCACAAGAAAGTCAATTATGAGTGCAATAACCGGAGGGAGAACAGGCATCCATGTCGGGTACCCCCTCCAATGGGAATGGAGCAGATATCTTTTGATTAGTGTAAACTCTGGCTGTTGGGCCAGCGTAAATTAATCACACACATTGAGAAAAATAAGGGCCAAATCTTAATCGACGGAGCAACTGAAACAAATATTGCCAAGAAACCGAATCAAAAGCTTTCATGGTGCTTAGCGAAAAAACAACTGCTCTTGCCTGGGGATTGATTTGTAATTTCACACAGAACAGCCATTTCAGATTTAAAGCAGTAGATCAAGTGGGAATGAAACCTGACTGGTCCAGGTGTACTAGTTGGGGCATGTGTGGAAGTAGATGCAAAGCGAACATCTTAGCGGAACACCTTTGCAACTGCATTGATTAAGGACAATGGTCTGTATGAAGCCACGTCATGGGAAGGCCTGTTAGGCTCCAACAGCACTGTTATATTTGCCACTTGTAAAGATGAGGGAGCTTACACCTATCAAGAGATACTTCCCACACGTCGCACAATCTGGGGGTCTAGCTCCTGTTGGAATAACTCATATAGTTATATCGTCAGCCCATCCGAGCCCGGTGCCTTCCTGGAAGACAATTACTACGCTGCTGAGACTACCTCCACAATCGTTAAGGGCTGCTCCACGACCTGACGCGCCTCTTCAGACAATGTAGGTAGCTCAATACCATTCAATTAATGGGTAAGATGGTTTTCTGTTGTGGTGTCAGACCTAGCATGTAGGTTCGAGTAGGATGTATTAAATACATCATTTATATTGTTTTCTTTCACCAATATTGCACCGTCCCATCCCTGAATCCCAGTACAGGCTGCTGAAAGCTTTCAGCCCTAGATATTTGGGCCAATAGACTGCCCGCTTTATCTCCATAAGGCCTGATCCTGACGAGTTTGGACATGTATAATATTTCCTGGTCGACCAGTTCTTGGAACTTTGCCAGCTTGTCCTAGATCATGCCCAACACAGGCCCACTCTTTGTCCTACCATGCTCGTTCTCCAGCTCCCTTAACTGGTTCTCAACCTCTTTCAATTCCCACCTAAGAGCTCCAGTCAACATAGAAAGAAGCACCCATCTCATCCATACTTTGAACGGCTCCCATAACATCAAACATATTTGCACTGACCCATTGTTAATTGCAAAGAATTCAGCAATGTCAGTGTAGTGTCTCCACTAGGTTTGCATCTTTTAGCACAGCTGGGGACATTTTCCATAAGGGCCATGTCCTAGGGCAGTGTGCAAACACCAAAGACACCGTCAAGGGGGAGTGGTCCGATAATGTTCGAGGATAGATGCTACAATCTGTGTAGGTGCCGCCCAGTGCGCTGTCAATTTTACTGTCCGCAGACGTCACTTGGATTGGGAGGGGTTTCTGGGCGAGCCTTGTTATCTGAAGATGTATTGTACATACTGTTATAAGGATTAATTCTGTAGAGGGAGTATACAGTATTTGTAATATGGTGGAATTATATAATTGAAGTGTATATGGTATTTATGATTGTAGTACAATTGAGGATAGTGCTTATGTAATCTGTATTTGTTTCTTTGTGAAGACAATATAGGATAATATGGGGTATGGGTACTTAGTTGTATATGGTAATAAAGCTGGAATCTCTGGTTCTTTTTAAGTGAAAGAAACTATCATTTGTTAAACAAGATAGTTTAAAACCTTTAATTGCATGCATTTGTACATATAGATTTACTTTTTTGACCCTTGACATTCTTTGTACTAAATTTGGTACACCATTAGTGTGTGGTACACTGTTTTATTAACATGAAGTAATCATTGGGTCATTGGGAAAGAAAACCCATGCTGGATCCAAAAAAACTATTGTATTTACATAGTTTTTTGCATCTACATAGTTCAAAAGAACATACATGTTACATATTACATGTGTGTGGTAGTATGGATATATTATGTGAGTGTAAGTGTGATATAATATTTGTTTAAGTATGCTGTAATTAAGAGTATGTTTGTAGTAGTTAGATACACGTTGGCATATTTCAACTATATTGGGCTTTTATAAGTGGTTTTGTAGTAACAATAACTGTGATGGCATATTTGAAGTGTATTCCAATGAAAGGTATTTTTAAAGTAGTTAGATACTTGTTGGCGTATTCTAACTGTCTTGAATTTTAAAACTACTATTTTAGTTTTATGGATGTATTTACATACCTATTGGCATATTCTAACTGTCTATTGTACTATACTTTAGTGAGTACATTTGGGTTGAAGAAATATTAAGTAGGTATTCGTTAGATTTTCTGATGTGCTCGTAACCTATGTTTTGGGTTACAGAAGTGTTGTTACCTACAAAACAACCTTCTTTTTTTTCATATGCAGCTGACTGGCCTGAAGTGGTTGTGGTTCCAATGTGGTAGATTATTCCTACTGTTAAGTTTTTCTTGCCAAGAGATACTTGACCATGTGTAAAGCTAGTCAGCTTAGTTATTTTTGGTACCATCTGCATTGTTCCTTAGGAGCATTAGTATGACATATTGGCCATGTGAGTTTATTTTTATGCTGGAATTATTGTCTGAATTGCAAAAAGGGCATAATATGCCATGATTTGCATTCTGGGTAAGCTGGTGAAATGGAAAGGATTCATAATTTGGTATGGAAACATACACAAATTGTTCATTAGGGATGTGCTCTTGTGAAACATGGTTGCAGAGAGTGCATGTTGGTTTCCACATGTATGAGATCTGGAAGATTGTATTCATAGGTATGTTTTTGGTTTCTAGTACTTGTAATAAGTACTTTAGGAATTCTTGTGGATCTTCCTGTATGTTTATGGTGAATTTTACCATTAGCGTACAATAGTCCAATTCTTGCTTTATACCTGAGAGACTTTAAGTGCTGTCAGGATTATTTGTGGCAATTCTATGAAGGATGAGCATTTGCAAACACAACTGGTCCGAGGCGTTGAAGAAAATGTTGTGAACAACTAGTGGCAATTGGAAGAGAAGATTGATTGCTACGTTTACATAGCAATCTATTCTGGTTGTGTTATTGAATTTAAATGGACCAGAGAGTTGTGCCTCTGTTTCCTTTGATGGGGCTGCAGTTGTTTTTTGAGAAGAGACGTTTTTCTCTCTGTCTTCTGATGGACATGTAGTTGTTTTTGGACTAGAGTGTTTGGGGGATGTATTATTTGATGTAACAGTAGTTGTTCTTTGTTTTTTTAGAGGTATTGCAGAGAGATCTGTTATAGGTTCTGTTTGTATCAGCTTTCTTTTTAAAGGTTTTCGTTTTTGAGGTTCAGGGTACATATCTAGATGGGGTGCACAGGGCACATAGCCTGATGTATTCTAGAATTTAAGGAATGGCTGCATTGACTTTGTTTGCATTAAAGTTAATTATGAATAGACCATTGAGTGTATGTAGACGTGAAAGTGCTATGTAAGTCATTCCTTCTTTGAAGACTGGGTTGCCAATGTCAATCAATGCGTGGTCTAGGGTTAAACCTTGCGATTTGTGAATGGTGACAGCATATGCAAGAGATCGAGAATTGTTCTCTTCATACATACATGTATTAGAAAAAATTGAAACATGGTATTATGCTGCCAATTTCTTAATTCCTGCAAGTTTGTCAAAGTGGATGTTGTGAAACTGAAAGTTATGTGGATATGTTTGGAAACAAACAATTATACCAATTTCTCAGTTGACTAAACCTTGTTATATGTCAAGGTTACGTTTTAGAATTACTGTGAATTTAGACAGAGAGTTAATAACTTTTCTAATCCAGCTGTATTGGAGATACATTTTTCTAAACTGTTTTGTAATGCTGATACTTGTTGACACATAGGGAGTGTCATGCCGTACACTTCTAGTTTGTCTGTGGAGGTGATATGTACTATGGGTTGTATTTCCTTTTCAACATTGTATCATTGAATTGACTACAACGTGCAAGGATTGGAATTAAGGGCATGCATTTTATATTTTGTTGAGTTAATTGTTCCATGACATCAGGGGCAGATGTGTTTTCCCATCTAGCTCAAGATATTGTCTAGGTTTTAAGATGTTTTTTGCATCTTTAATAAGCAGACCAGTTCTAATGCTTTTTAAAATGTTCGCATAGGTGAGATCTGCAGACTGACCCATGTTTTGTAGCGAAAATGTTGGCAGAGATTTACATTTCCAATGCTGCAGAATGTGTTACGCATTGTTGGTGTCCTAATGTTTTGAAAATAGGTTGAACTTTTACTGGTGTTGACTGTAGGTCATCTCCAAAAACAATATTTTCCTCCAAGTTCTTCGTAATCCGTTTTTTGGACTTCTTGCTTTCTGAGATGAATTAAAGCCAACACAAGGTTGGAAACCATGCTTACTTCATCTACCTTGAGCACTTTCATTTGTTTCAGATTTCTGCGTACTTCAGTCAGCAGCTTCTGCTGATAACTTGTAGTATTCTAATTTGTTTTGGTATTCTACTGGGAGGAGCAGTAGTCGGTTTAAAGTTACACTTCCTATGTTGTAGTCAGCTAGAGCTGTAGGGGCTGGTACAACAGCTGAAAGGTTATTTGTTAAGTCTTGTTGAAATGTGCTGATTATTTCAATTAAGAATGTTTTGCTAGAACCAACTTCACCACTTACAGCTAAAAGTTTTAGTTTCATGTTTAATACCATGTTCAATTTCTTCAGTAACATCGAGATAAATGGTGAGTTGTTCATCATTTATCTTTGATTTGAGCACTTACAAGTCTTCTTCAGATTGTTTAGATTGATACATGTTATTTTCTAGAACAGTTCTGGCTATTACCCCTTAATTTAGAATGAGTGGTGCTCCAAATAGTTATTGGCTTTCTGTAAGAGAAGGTTGACTGCCTTCAGGAGTGTCTTTATCTAGTAGAGCTTCATTTTCCTCCTTGTTCATGTTCATTGTCCAAAATGTGTTTGTATTGTTTCAAATTTACATTTGTTATACTGCTTTCATTTGCATTGAATCCAGATTTAAATGAGTCATGGTCACCTAATAATTCTTTTGTTTCTCCAAAATTTGAAAAGTTATAGTATGGCCATGTAATAAAGTTCTTATTATTGCCGAGATTTAAATGATAACTTTATATGATTAGGCTGGGTTTGGTACATTTTACTATGCTTCCTTCACAAGTTGAGACTGAATATTTGCCAGTTGTCTCTCTGGCGTAACATTGTATTTGTAGGAGAAGTTTTGGGCTATGCTGTACAGGCACATGTTTTCCAAGCAGTACTTCTGTTTGGGTAGTATGTGTCAATTACATTTTATTCTAAATGTCCTGGCAGTTGGGATCATTTGTGACTATTGTTTCTATCTCTTGGTTGCATTTTAATACCCTTTTTCGTGATGAAGCTGGAGCAAGGTTAAGCCAGACAATGATTTCAGATTTCCCATATAAAGGTGTACCTATTAAACAGTCTGCATCTTCGTAGCACCCGCATTCTCTATGGGAGAGCATTTTTATACTGAAGCTGTACAATTTTTATGACACAGTTCTGTCAGATGATATGCCATCCCAGAGGTCTTTTAGCTCAGTTTTCTCAGCTTTGGTAAGATAGGCTGACATATCTTGCAACTGCAGTGTCTCAGGAGGATGGCTCAGGGGCAAGGTTCTCGTTGTTGATAGCAAGACGATGCAGAGCAACACAGGTTCGATTCCTGGGTCCATGCTTGGAAACCTCTGGGTATTAAGCACATTATAAATAACCAATTAAAATTGTCTGCAATGTATTGTATGTCTATATTTGCATTCCACAAGAGGGCAATGCTTGCATTGTAATCATTGATGTACTTGGATGCTTCGTCCCTTTTAATGTTGTATGTGTTTTTAGGGGATATCCATTTTACAATGCGTTTAACAGAAGACATCCAGCTATTTACGGTGTGCAGTTAAATTTTCGAATGTAATAATTTCAAAAGTCATAATGTCGAAAATATAAATGTCAAATATTCAAAAAGTCGATTTTTTTTTCGATTTTTTTCGATGTCCATAGAAGGTAAGTGTTTATATATATAAATATTTAATTGATAAATAATTTTATAAATAATGACAAGTGTATTTTGCAACTTTGAATGAACAGTATGTTTTCACCGCTAGATGGTGATATTGGATTACAAACGGTAATGTAGAATTTGTTATTTGTTATTGTTATTTACGTAGCGTAGTGTTACGTGACGTGGGTGCCATTTTTAAAGTCCAGTTCGGATCTGTTTTCGTTGCGTTCGGGTCTCTGTCCTGCGTGTTCCTGGATTTTTTGGGCTTGGATGTATTTTTTTCTTGGATTTCTTGGACTTTATGGATTTTTTTCATCATATGGCCTGTTCCTGTTGGATCGTGGATTTCTTCTTGGGCTTTTTGGATTTTTACACTTTTTTTTTTGGCTGGATCTACCCTTTTCACCGTGGATTTGGATATGTTTTTTTTTTCTTTTTATCCTTGGCTGGCATTGACTTTCACTATGGATTGCGAATTTGTCTATGGTGGATTTCATTTTTATTTTCTTTTGGATTGGGATATGGATTTCGGGATCGTTGGATATGTTGGGTTGGTGTTTTTGGTTATGTCTGGATTTGCTATGCCTGATCGTGGATTCTTCAAACCCGTGAGTTTTTTAACATTTTAAATTGTATGCTATAGAATCTAAGTAGTTTTGTTTGTCATCTGGGTTAAACTGTTTCACTATTTGCTCAATTTCTTGGTCATAGTCCCTGTATTTTTTCCTTTTTAACATGGTGTTTGCAAGCGAAATGCTTTGTGATAGTCGAAATTCTTGATGGGATTGTTCACATATAAAGTCTTTTAAAAAGTGCCACAACTTTGTGTTTTTCCGTGTTAAGTCTTGTTAATTATGTTATGCCATCCCTCCAATGTATTATTTAAGCAATAGAACCAGAGCGTCGGGGGCATTACCGTCTCAGGTAATGCCCCGGGGCCCATAGGTAAGGATCCGAGTCTCCACACGGCTGTAGGCTTTCCTCGCCCCCCGCTGGGGACGCAGGAACAAGAAGGGGAGGGGGATTTAGAAAAAAAATTCCTTACCCGAGTCCCCGGCGGGGGGTGAAGGCAGCCTCTCAGCCGCGGGGAGGCTCGGAGCAGGGATGGCCCCCCGCTGGGAACAAAGGCCGTGGAATCCCAAAGAAGGGATTCCCGGCTGGGTAGTGACCTGGCGAGAGCCAATCAGAATGGCTCTTGCCTTCTGATTGTCTCTCGCCGGGTTACTAATAGTTTTTGGTCTCACTTCCAATACGGCTTGGTAGCAATTGCACCATGTTATATTATATTTAGGTCTTCGTCTAGTGCCACTTCTGGTCAACGGCCTCAACCAAGTGTTTTCCATGTAGTCCAACAAGTCCAAATTTTCCTCCATTATTTTTGAAATAGTCACTGTCTATTAAATGTTCGTAAAATTATATAACATTTTCCTCCTTTACCAATGCTAATCCGAAAAGTTTTTTTATGTTGTGCTGATAAGCACCGTCCTCTGTATTTTTTGTGGAGTCCTAGTTTTTGCAGTTTTTTCCAAATGGCCTGCGTGAAATGAAAAAAAATCCCTATTTATGTGTCTATATATATTACATGGCCACGGTTTGCTCCCCCTGGACGAATCCTCACCAAACTTTGCAAAAAAAGTACATGGCCCACTCTGAATTATTTTGCAAAGTTTGTTGAGGATTCGGCCGGGGGGGGAAAAGTTATAGGGGGAGTCCCAAAACTTTTGTTTTTTCCATAGACATAATGGGAAAAAACTTTGCTCACGCCTACAGCCCAAACCGCTGGACGGATTTATGCCAAATTTGCGGCAGGAGCGACAGCTTGGTCCCGAAAGCATGCTTTGCTTTATTTGGTGTAAATCCGTCCAGTAGTTTTTAAGAAAATGACAAAAATGTAAGTGAAAAAAATTAGTGATATCTGTGTTCGCTTCGCGGACACACTTCCCTGTTCGCTCCGCGGACAAGACGGTGATTGGGCAAGCAGCTTGAGTGATGTCTGCGGACATCTGACGTGCTCTCTCATTGGATGTGGTGAAAGCGTGCAGTGCGTTGTGGCTTCAGAGACGCCCGCCATCTTTGTTCCTCGCATGAGAGGCTTTGTCAGGTCAGCAGGAGTGGGATCTGCCGCCTGCACAGTAAGTCCCCAACCCCCGCTCATGCCCATGTCTGTCTCCTGTTCCTCCCACCCCCTGCTCATGCCCCGTGTGTCCTTGTCCCCCCCACCCATGCTCCGTGTCTCCCCTGTTCCTCCAGCCCCCCGCTCACACCATCGGCACACGGTGGCCAGCGGAGGGCCGAGGAGCGGGATCTGCCGCCTGCACACAAACTCATGTCCGCTCATGCCCCGTGTGTCTCTTCCCGACCGCCCACCCCTCACTCATGCCCCGTGTGTCTCTTCCCTCCCGCCCACCCCTCACTCATGCCCCGTGTCTCTTGACTCCCTCCCGCCCACCCCTCACTCATACCCCTTGTGTCTCTTCCCTCCCTCCCACCCCTCACTCATGCCCCGTGTGTCTCTTCCCTCCCGCCCACCCTTCACTCATGCCCCCTGTGTCTCTTCCCTCCCGCCCACCCCTCACTCATGCCCCCTGTGTCTCTTCCCTCCCGCCCACCCCTCACTCATGCCCCCTGTGTCTCTTCCCTCCCGCCCACCACTCACTCATGCCCCCTGTGTCTCTTAAATCACTCATGCCCCGTGTGTCTCTTCCCTCCCGCCCACCCATCACTCATGCCCCGTGTGTCTCTTCCCTCGCGCCCACCCATCACTCATGCCCCGTGTCTCTTCCCTCCCGCCCACCGTTCACTCATGCCCCGTGTGTCTCTTCCCTCCCGCCCACCCCTCGCTCATGCCCCGTGTGTCTCTTCCCTCCCGCCCACCCCTCGCTCATGCCCCGTGTGTCTCTTCCCTCCCGCCCACCCCTCGCTCATGCCCCGTGTGTCTCTTCCCTCCCGCCCACCCCTCGCTCATGCCCCGTGTGTCTCTTTCCTCCCGCCCACCCCTCGCTCGTGCCCCGTGTGTCTCTTCCCTCCGGTCAACCCCCCGCTCCTGCCCCGTGTGTCTCTTCCCTCCCTCCCACCCACCCCCCCCGCTCCTGCCCCGTGTGTCTCTTCCCTCCCACCCACCCCCCCCGCTCCTGCCCCGTGTGTCTCTTCCCTCCCGCCCACCCCCCCCGCTCCTGCCCCGTGTGTCTCTTCCCTCATGCCCACCCCCCCGCTCCTGCCCTGTGTCTCTAAAATCCCGCCCACCCCCGTGCCTGCCCCGTGTGTCTCTTCCCTCCCGCCCACCCCCCCGTGCCTGCCCCGTGTGTCTCTTCCCTCCCGCCCACCCCCCGCTCCTGCCCCGTGTGTCTCTTCCCTCCTGCCCACCCCCCCGCTCCTGCCCCGTGTCTCTTCCCTCCCGCCCACCCCCCCGCTCCTGCCCCGTGTCTTTCTCCCCTCCAGCCCGCCCCCCGCTCCTGCCCCGTGTCTTTCTCCCCTCCAGCCCGCCCCCCGCTCCTGCCCCGTGTAGCTCTCCCCTCCCGCCCACCCCCCGCTCCTGCCCCGTGTGGCTCTCCCCTCCCGCCAGCCCCCCGCTCCTGCCCCGTGTGGCTCTCCCCTCCCGCCCGCCCCCCGCTCCTGCCCCGTGTGGCTCTCCCCTCCCGCCCGCCCCCCGCTCCTGCCCCGTGTGGCTCTCCCCTCCCGCCCGCCCCCCGCTCCTGCCCCGTGTGGCTCTCCCCTCCCGCCCGCCCCCCGCTCCTGCCCCGTGTGGCTCTCCCCTCCCGCCCGCCCCCCGCTCCTGCCCTGTGTGGCTCTCCCCTCCTGCCCGCCCCCCGCTCCTGCCCCGTGTGGCTCTCCCCTCCCGCCCGCCCCCCGCTCCTGCCCCGTGTGGCTCTCCCCTCCCGCCCGCCCCCCGCTCCTGCCCCGTGTGGCTCTCCCCTACCGCCCGCCCCCCGCTCCTGCCCCGTGTGGCTCTCCCCTCCCGCCCGCCCCCCGCTCCTGCCCCGTGTGGCTCTCCCCTCCCGCCCGCCCCCCGCTCCTGCCCCGTGTGGCTCTCCCCTCCCGCCCGCCCCCCGCTCCTGCCCCGTGTGGCTCTCCCCTCCCGCCCGCCCCCCGCTCCTGCCCCGTGTGGCTCTCCCCTCCCGCCCGCCCCCCGCTCCTGCCCCGTGTGGCTCTCCCCTCCCGCCCGCCCCCCGCTCCTGCCCCGTGTGGCTCTCCCCTCCCGCCCGCCCCCCGCTCCTGCCCCGTGTGGCTCTCCCCTCCCGCCCGCCCCCCGCTCCTGCCCCGTGTGGCTCTCCCCTCCCGCCCGCCCCCCGCTCCTGCCCCGTGTGGCTCTCCCCTCCCGCCCGCCCCCCGCTCCTGCCCCGTGTGGCTCTCCCGCCCGCCCCCCGCTCCTGCCCCGTGTGGCTCTCCCCTCCCGCCCGCCCCCCGCTCCTGCCCCGTGTGGCTCTCGCCCCCCGCTCCTGCCCCGTGTGGCTCTCGCCCCCCGCTCCTGCCCCGTGTGGCTCTCGCCCCCCGCTCCTGCCCCGTGTGGCTCTCGCCCCCCGCTCCTGCCCCGTGTGGCTCTCGCCCCCCGCTCCTGCCCCGTGTGGCTCTCGCCCCCCGCTCCTGCCCCGTGTGGCTCTCTCCCGCCCGCCCCCCCGCTCCTGCCCCGTGTGGCTCTCCCCGCCCTCCCGCCCGCCCCCTGCTCATGCCCCGTGTGGCTCTCCCCTCCCGCCCGGCCCCCGCTCATGCCCCGTGTGTCTCTCCCCTCCTGCCCACTGCCCCACCCCCCCTCCTCCCCCTCTCGTGGCCACCCATCCTCGTGCCCACCCCGCCTCCCTCCCAACCCCCTCATGCCCACCCCACCCCACTCCCACCCCCCTCATGCCCAGCCTTCCCACCCACGCCCCCCATTCCCACCCCCTCCACCCATGCCCCACATTCCCACCCCCTCATACCCACCCCCGTCGTGCCCCGTGTCTCTCTCCCTACCTCCCACCCCCCGCTCGTGCCCTGTGTCTCTCCCCCTTCCTCCCACCCCCAGCTCATGCCCCGTGTGTCTCCCCCTCCCTCCCACCCCCCGCTCATGCCTCGTGTCTCCCCCTCCCTCCCACCCCCCGCTCATGCCTCGTGTGTCTCCCCCTCCCTCCCACCCCCCGCTCATGCCTTGTCACTCACTCCCTCCCGCCCACCCCCCGCTCATGCCCCGTGTCTGTCTCCTGTACCCCCACCCCCTGCTCATGCCCCATGTCTTCCTTTCCCCCCCACTGCACGCTCATGCCCCGTGTCTGCTCTGTTGGAACATGGCAGACACGGGGCATGAGCGGGGTGGGGGCCCCACCTTGCCCTACCCCCGCTAATGCCCCGTGTCTCTCCTGTTCATCCCCACCCCTGCTCATGCTCTGTGTCGGTCTCCCTCCTTTTCCCCCGCTCATGGCTCGTGTCTCCCCTGTTCACCCCCACGCCCCGCTCATGCCCCGTGTCTCCCTTCTTTCCACCCCCTGCTCATGCCCCGTGTCTCCATCTTGTTACCCCCCCACTCATGCCCCGTGTGTCTCTCCTGGTCTTCCCGACCCCCTGCCGATGCCCTGTTGTGTTCTCTTTATACACCCTGCCTTCCCGTTCCCTGGTGTCCATCTTGGTAAAAGATTTTCCTTCCTACACCGGGACGCCTGCCTAGGATGCTAGTGGTCTTCCTCCATTGAAAAGGACGTTATGGCTAAGTTGCACTAATAAAAACCTATGAAATTCATTAAAAAAACTTTGTTAAAGGGACATTATTGTTCAAAGTAAAACCGAAAAACCCCTGAAATTCGCCAGTTATGGTGAGCTAAGCAACCATAACTCGCGCCACCACCGTGCACTGCTAAGACTAACACCCAGGACATCAAAGATGACATCACAGGGGGCGTGGCTAGCCACGGGATGAGAAGGACGTAGGTCTCCTCGGCTCACGCGACCGCAGCAAATAACCTGATAAAATAGCCTGAAATTCGACGGCATAAGAGCTGACAATAACCCCATAGGGTGTCGGATACCCTTGGGCACAAACGAGGCATAGAGCAGAGGAAACCGCAGTCGATTCCAAGAAATACGACCACGAGAAGTTTCGAGGTGATCGACATCCAGCTTCCAAAATGGCTGCCGGCGCGCACGGACCAACGCCCTGAAGCGAGGCCGTGCGACTTCGGAATCCAGCCTGTTACTGTTCCGCAGTCGAGATCAGAGGAGGAGTGGTCCCGGCAGGACGGTGTCCCTCCCAACAGGCGGACTATAGCGAACCAGTGCGGAGGTGAGAACGGAGCGCGTATCCACCCGCGTGGGACGCCGCGACCCCCGCAGGCAGCACTCCTGCTCGAGAACGAGGGGCACCCTTCCCGTGCGACCCAGCGTGTGAGGCAGACCTGTGAGCCACAGACGGGGAAGAGGTGCCGGAGCGGTGGGACAGCGTGAGCGAGTGTTTCCCCCCCCCGAGCTCTGCTCCAGGAGGCGACGGCATGCAAGACAGACATACGCAGCTAGTGGAATCAGTACCATGGGGAAAGACAAGGCGAGGAAACTTCCCGAACAAAGCAGGATGGATCAGTATACCATCCAACCGCCCCTGGCGGCAGGCCCCCAGGCAATCCACGGATGAGATGGAAACGGACCAGGGAATTTCACCGAAGGACATTATGGCCGCGATAGCCAATTCCCGCTCATCAATGGAGCAGAAAAAGCATGGATGTATCCCCTCCTCCATCACGATCTTCAAAAGCTGGCTGCACACACCGGGGAAGCGGAACATCGCATATCCAACACAGAGTATAGAATGCACATAATGCAACAGCAGCTCCAGAACGTAACATCCAAACTAAAGGTACTGGAGGACAGGATTGAAGATGGAGATGGAGATGGAGAGGGCAGATCAAGGCGTAAAAACGTGCGTATACTTAGTATACCTGAGAAGGCCGAAGGCTCCTGCATGGAACTTTTTCTAGAACAATGGCTGACTGATCTGTACGAGCCAGACGCCTTCTCCAAGTTCTTCTCCATTGAGAGGGCACACAGAGTGCCCACCGGCAGACCCCCACCCGGTGCACCTCCACGCACGATAATTGCAAAATTCTTAAATTACAGAGATCGTGATGCCCTACTGCAGCATGCGCGCGCAAAAGGCACCGTCGCGTTCAACGGCTCCAAAATTGCCTTTTTCCCCCGACTACACCAGGGAAGTGCAAAAGGCGAGACACTCCTTCAATCACCTCAAGAAACAACTGCAAACAATGGGGGTGAAGTATGGCCTGCTCTTCCCTCCGCAACTCAAGATTTACCATAAAGGGACAACAGTCCATTTCAATGACTCCAAGGAGGCTTGGCGCTGGGCTGAACAAAACATAGACGGAGACTGGTCGACCCCCCGCGACAACAGGGGTAGGAACCGAAGGCCTCCACCAGACCAACAGAGGGAGGTCCATCAACCTCCAGCGCAGCACCCACCGGAAGAGCGGGGAGGCTGACCACTGCCCGAGGCCGGCGGATGCCCGAGGTCCCGTTGGGTCACCCAGGTTGAGCTACTGCTTTACTCTCTCTACACGCACCTTCGCAACAGTAGGCTACATACATTTATCTGATGCGGTCGCGGTATGCCCCAAGACCGCGACGCAAAGGGAGCCCCCTCCACGGGTATTATCCATGGCGGTTCTCCCCCTAGCTATCCCCCCAAGAGAGGGCCTTCTCGCCCTGGGATCCAACCCGAGGGAGGCTACCTATACTTGAAGTTAGGATAAACGCATGTAAGGTGTCCAGTTGACACCGGTGGGTTTTTTGTTCGGGCGACCGATGCTTCTAGTTGGGAGGAGTATGGGGAGGGGGGTTGGGGATTTGTTAGGTTTAGTTACAGACAGGACCCGTCAAATGCATAGGATGATAAGGCTAGATAAAACAGTGTTCGCCTACGGGCGTATCTGCAGCTGGCGTATTACACCGTTGGCGGCAACACAGGCAGTGACCATCACGAACACCCATGGCATCACTTAGTGGTAGTAACAACGCTCTCAGAACACTGAGGCTCATGACTTGGAACGTTAATGGGTTGGGCAGCGCAGTCAAGCGTCGGCTGGTGCGGCAATTCCTCAACAGGCGGGGGCTGACATAGTGTTCCTGTCTGAGACCCATCTTGCAGGCACTGACTGTACCCTATTCAGATGCACAAACTACAAGTTGGCACTTCACTCAGGTTTCGCGATAGGCTCAAGAGGGGGTCATGATCCTGGTACACAAAAACCTTCCCTTCCACCTCACGTCGGTGACCCATGACACAGGCGGCAGATATATCTACGCGGCAGGCAAGCTATGGGATCACTACATCGCTTTGATAGCGACCTACGCACCCCCTACCCTGCTTGAGCCGCTGCTTACCGACATTGCCCTGTTAATCGCAAACGACACATCCAACCTCATGATCCTGGGAGGTGACTTTAATGAAGTCATGAACGTGACCCTTGATAGATCACACTTGAGGAATAGAAACCCCAATGTTCCCACCAGACTTGCCACATTTGCCAATGGACTAGGTCTATGTGATGTGTGGAGAGAACTCCACCAGGACACGAGAGAATACTCTTTCCACTCAGGGGCACATGCCTCGCTCTCCAGGCTAGATTATTTCTTCATCCCAGCAACTGATTTACATATGGCGCAACAAATTCATTCTCCCCCGGGGCATCTCTGACCACTCCCCATTAGAACTGACACTCGCAACATCCAGGCGGTTTCCACCGCCGAGCTGGCGCCTAAATAGCTATTACCTAGGTGACCCTGCGCTTGTGGACAAGCTGCAGGAGACGACCAGCATATACTTCGAGCTCAACTCTCAGACGGCAATGAACCCAGGAACACTGTGGGAGGCCTACAAGACGGTGTTAAGAGGCGAACTGATATCGTGGACAACCACGAAAAAAAGACCGCACTGGAGCAAGACGCTTGAGGCCGAACAACAGGTCAAGCGAGCAGAGGAGAGGCACATAATTGAGGACACACCGGCCTCGAATCGATCATTGCTACTGGCACAAAAAAAGCTGCAAAACATAGCGATGGACAATGCGAAACAAGCGCATACTGCAATGCGGGCGAGAATTTATGAAACGGGGACAAGGCGGGCAAGATGCTGGCTTGGCTGGAAAGGATGGAACAGGGACGCAGCCGTGTCCGAAGGCTCGAGACAGGAGGACCGAATCCAGGAGTGACCGATCAGGAAATTAGTCAAGGCTTTGCAGATTATTATGCTGTGCTGTACAGAATGCCCACGACACAGATGGACGCCACGATTATGGAACAAATTAACATCCCCACCGTAACGGAAACGCAACTGCTGGAGAGGGAGATCACAGAAGAGGAGATCCTAAGTGCCATGTCGAGCCTCCGATTCGGTAAAGCCCCAGGACCTAACGGCTTCCCGGTTGAGCTATGGCGAAAGGTGGGGACCAATGTGGTGGCCCCCCAACTGCTCCAAATGTACCAGCATGCGCTAGAAGAGGGCATTCTCCCACCAAATCTGCGAGAAGCAACAATAATAGCGATACCCAAGCCGGACAAGCCCCAGGAAAGATGCAGCTCATATAGGCCCATCTCACTCATCAATAGCGAAACTAAAATTCTGGCAAAACTACTTGCCGACCGCCTGCAACAGGTGATTTCCACCCTGATACATCCGGACTAGTGCAGCTTCGTGCCCCAGAGATCAACACGTATGAACCTCCACAGGCAATTGTGTTGTAGGGTGCATGGGAGCACCAGTTATGTGTGCAGCTGATGTAATTGCCTGATGGTGGCGGTTTTCTAGTGTTGGGTGTGGTGGTGGAGATATCTGTTGAATGTGTGCAGTCTGGTGGGTGGATATCTGGACTGGGTTCTGGCTGGTTAGGTATGTAGGACGCTTATGTGAGAAGCTAGGCCAGTTTGTCATGTGATACAGCTGCATGTGAGTGATGAGGTGTTCATGGTGGTGTTCGTATGTGAACAGCTAGGCCTTATTTATCGAGGGGTATAGCTGTACTCTAATTGAGTGATGGTGTATAGTAGAGAGTGAGCATAGTGATATGTTACGATATGATGGTTCATCCTTAAAGCGCCTGAGACCAGGCAGGTGAACATGAGGGTAGGGTACACAGCGACACACAGGTACAAAGGGGCACACAGTGACAGAGGGCTGTGCTTACAGCGACAGGACGGGGGTGGTGGGGGCCAGAGGGATATATAGCAATACCTTGTGGAAAAAGAAGGCAGGGTACCCAGTCACATACGGGCACAGTGGGCACACAGTGAAATCACTGGGACTAGAGGGTATGGCAGTACAGAGGGATATACAGCAACATCACGGGAACCAGCGGGCAGGGTGTGACAACGGGAACAAAGGGGCACACCGCGACTCAGGGATATATAGCACCATCATGGGGAACAAGAAGACAGGGTACACAGTGACGCTGGCACAGTGGGCATACAGCGACATCACAGGGACTAGAGGGTAGGGCAGTACAGAGGGATACATTGCGGCATGACGGGAACAGGAGGGCAGGGTACACAGTGATGCACAGGCACAAAGGGCACACAGCTACAGAGGGCTGGGCTTACAGCAACAGGGCGGGCCGGTAGAGCGATGCATAGCAACATCATGGGAAGCAAAGGCAGGGTACACACTGACACACGGGCACAGTGGGGCATACAGTGACATTACTGGAGCAAGAGGGGAGGGCAATATAGAGGTGTACATAGCAACATCACTGGAACACGAGGGAAGGTGTACACAGCGACACACGGGGCACAACGGCATCACAGATGTTTTACTGGCTGGGGGCCTAGTGGCCTCATGGGAATTGGAGGGGTTATGATCCAAGAAGACCATTAAGTGTACAGGGGTATGGTTGTCTATAGCCTATTCAATGGGCGTATTTATTGATGACATGGTTGGGAGTCCCATTGTGGATTTAGTCGTTGGGTTGTTGGAAGTTCAGTCGCCTCATTAAAGTTGCGGTTCGTGTTGTGGAAAGAGCCAAGTTTTTAGTACTTTGCAGAATGTCATATAGTCTTGGGTGTGTCGATTGTGTGGTGGAAGAGAGTTCCACAGAGTTGGGGCCAAGGCTGAGAAGGCAGATACTCCGATTGTGACAGTTAGTGGTTTGAATCACCAAGAGAAGAGAAGGGCAGTGCTTGATCTTAGGGTGCGGGGTGGGAGGTAAGGTTTTAACTTATTTTGTAGGTATAGTGGGCCGGTCTTGTGCACTGCATGGTGAGTGATGCACAGGGTCTTGAAGGTGGTTCTTCATCCGACTGGGAGCCAGTGGAGGGTTCAGAGAGCTGGAGATGTGTGGTCTCTTGGACCCAGGGCGAAGAGCAGTTTAGCAGCAGCGTTTTGTGCTCTTTGAAGTTTGTTAAGGTGATATGCCAGGACTCCTATGTATAGGAAGTTAGCATAGTCCAGTCTCGACATAACAGCGGCAAGTCTGTTCGGGATAAGAGGTAGAGAAAAATGCGTCTGTGGAGTTTGAGATGGTATTGGAAACACACATTGTTGATCTGTCGAGAGAGGGTTAGGCTAGAGTCCATCGTGCAGCCTAGCATTTTTACTGTGGCGTAGGTGGGGTGGGGGGGTGTTCGCCCAGGGAAGGGGGCCAAGGGAGCAGACGAGGTAAAAGTGCAGTGTTTCCCTTTCGGTTTTAGTGGGGTTTAAGAGGAGGTGGTTTATTGTCATCCATCGGTCAATATCTAGGAGACAGGCTTCGAGGTCAGGTTGGGGGTAGGAGTCTGAGTTGTGAATTTTAAAGATGATTATGGTATCGTCAGCATAGTTGTAGCACAAGGTATTGTGGAAACGGATGGTCCCAGGAAGAGTGGACATATAGAGGTTGAATAGAGAGCGTATAGACATGCGCCTCACGGTACTCCAGTATTAACCGAGCGAGCAGCTGAGACAAAAGGGGAGAGGAGGGTTATTGGTTTCCTGTTGCTGAGGAAGGAGGCAATTCCCTTGAGAGTGGTGCCATGGATTCCAAGGGAGTGGAGACGGTCAACGAGGATTGATTGGTTAATCGTGTCAAAGGCTGCAGAGAGGTCAAGGAGAATTAGTGTTGCGCATACATCAGAGTCTGCAGCGATCTTGAAATTATTCCATACTGGATTCAACAAAGGCATTCAGTTCGGAGTATGCTGTCCGGTCGATGAGTTTTGCAAGGAATCTGGTGTTCGAGAAGGGTCTGTTGTTTTTGGGGTCAAGGGATGGTTTTTTAAGAGGAGGCTTGACATGCGCAATTTGGAATGCATAGGGGAAGATGCCAGAACTGATGGAGTCATTTACTATGGTTCTTGCATGCTCTCCTGCTGAGGTGGATGAGAATATTTCTTTTAGTACTGGGGCGGGGCAGGGGTCAAGGGGGTAGCCAGACAGTTTGCTAGCATATAGTAGGTCAAGAAACTTGTCACTGGAGATGGGTCTGAATGAGTTGAAGGTGGTTGAACTAAGGGTAGGGCGGGGTGGGAGGGTGGTTTGTTGGGTTGGTCGCTTGTTGGGTGTGGGGGGGAGGACGGACAGTTTGTTGTTGAGTGAGGTCATCCTATCAAGAACGCTGGTGAAGAAGTGTAGGAAGAGGGAGTTGCAGATTGGGTAGAGGTGCAGGTGGGTTTGATGAATTCAGAAATGATTCTATGAAGTTCTTTGCTGCAGTTTCCACAGTTGAGAATTCATTTGTTGTAATAGACTTTTTTGGCTTTCTGGATTCCAGCTTTGTAGTTGCGATGGTGCAAGGCGAAGGTGGATCTGCTGAGATCGTTTTTTGATGCTCGCCATTTGCGTTCCAGAGATTTGTTGTATTTTGGATTTCCTCAGTTCGGCCATGAACCATTTGGGGAATGGTCCATTGCGTGGAGAAGCGGGGCACGAGGGGGTGAGAAAAATGAGTGATTCATTGAACCAAGAGTCGAAAGAGTCGATGGTTAAGGATCTATCTGGAGGGGGCATTGTAGGGGATCTAAAAGTAGTGCTTCGGCAAGGTCAGGAAGGATCTTTAATTTGTTCCAGCCTTTGAGGTCATGGGGGGACACAAGGGGGTGAGTAGGGGAGGGGCAGGGGAGAGGTTGGAGAAAGGGATGACAAAATGGTCAGACCAGATGAGTGGGGTCAGCGTGGATAGATGAATCAGGTCATGGGAGCTGAAGATAGCATCTAGGGTGTGTCCTCCAGAGTGGTTTGGACCATTCATATGAAGGAAGAGGTTGAGCGCATCGAGACTGTCAACCAGTGGATGGGTCATGGGGTTGGTGGGAATGTCTAACCAGATATTGAAGTCTCCTAGGAGAGTCAGAGAGGGGTGATTTACTTGAATGGTGGCTACAGAATCACAGAGGTTGTTTGAGAAATGTCTGTCATAACCAGGTGGTCTGTAGATGAGTAGGAAGCTGTGGGAGAAAGATGGGGGTAGCGAGAGTTTAACTAGAAGGGATTCACATGATGGAATGCATGTCTGAGATTCAACATTTGAAAAGTAGACCTCGGTCCGGGTAAAGGCCTGACATGAGTCTACTCTTCTTAGGAAAATATGAGAAATAGATTTGTGGGTGGCATAGGCTATTAATGATTCTGCTCTTATTTAGGAATCATCATGCACTGATTGCTGTGATTTATGCATTTTGAAGCAATGGGCTCAATGCTACCTGGTACCCTTTAATAGCAAATGTATGAAGTTTATCGGTGGAGAGATCTCTTTAAAGAAGATGCTATACTATTGTCAAGGAGAAAGGCAGAGACTGCTTTATTCACATTATTCACATTATGTGAACAAACTTCTTTTTTAACTTTTCCACATTTGTCTTTGAGTAATTCTGGAAAGGATATATATATGGTTTGTGGAAAAAGAGCCATCAAAGCTCCAAATTAATCTTTCATAGCAAATTGCAAAGATATTCAATAACATATCAATAGGTATTACTTCATATCAACATCATCTTGGATATTTGCAATTCACCATGTGTTGATACATTGGTATTACATAATTTTCCTTCATTTTACAAACTACATACCACAGCACCTCCCGATTATAAATAAAGCCAAGCTGCTTTCACCTCTGATCATGCACACATTCTTCTTTTTCATCTCCAATGCACATAGTGAAATAAACCACATGCTTGTTTTTCATTTCAAGTTTAACTACCCCCACAAATACTTGTTGTTTGCAGACATAGGTGAATCCTTTTTCCCTGCATCATGTGAACAAAACATGGCAGGGTGCCTGGATGGCACGTGCGATCCATCCATGAATACCTGCATCTGATTGCGGACATTGGGAAAGGGAAACACAGGATCCCTTCTTCTCTTTCTACCCATGCATCTCCAAATCACTCTGGCTGCATTCAAGCAGCGAAAGAGGTGTCTACCAATAGGATCCACAAACTCTCAATCTAACCTTCTCATTTCAGCTCAACAGTTAAGATGTATGTTTGAACTTTGAAAGTATATGTGTGCTGTGACTCAGAGCCTGCTATAGCACAAGCTGGCTTTCCAACATTTTGCAGCTTTCCTCTTCTAGGATCTACAGCTACTACATTTAAGAAGACATTCTGCAGGTATGGTTTAATAAACTATTTTGAAACATTATTAAGCATGTCAAAACAATATAGTAGGCACATGTAAAAATGGACACGTAAAAATGTACAATATACTAACACTGTACATTTTTACTGTATGCAAAAGAAATGTCTTCCAAATCATAAACTTCAAATATAGCAGTCTCATTAAACGTCAAATAAAAGTGCTTTAGGAATTACATAATATCTGCTTGTGGATTTATAACATCGTCTGCCATCATTATTTAAATATGTAACAGGGCAACCTAAAATACCTGTATAAATGCCTGCAAATATCTCTTATTACACACTAGTTGTGACATAACTACTGATCTGCAGTATGTAAAAGGGTTCACTACTGGTCTGGGCTTCAGTTGTGGTGTCACAATGGCTGCTGCTTGAACCACATTTAAGGCGTAACTGCAGCAATCAAAGCTGTGACAAGCTTTTCTCAAATTCCTTAACTGTTGTGAGGCACTTTAGACCCATTTAATGACAAGGACATGTTTCTTTTTGTCTGTTTATTTTGTGCATGGTGCATAACACATGAGAGGAATAATCTACATGGTTTTACTTGTATGAATAAAATATCCCCTACCATAAGTAAAAAGGATTTAGTTGATTATTGAACTCCCCAGTGACATTCAATATCTCTATAAAACATTATTGTAGGGGGTAATTTATCCCATACATGCTTGCACACAGCCTGAGCTGTAGTGTTGAAATGTGCTACCACATATGCAGTTGCACTATTCGTGCCATTTACATATAACACAAGTAACACTATATAGTGAAACAAATAATGCACTTTTTACGCAGATATACTGCACTGTCAGATAACGAAAAAGGAGATCCTTAGAAGTATAACATGGACTGCATTTTCATTTTGAAAACCCTATTCACTACATATTCAAATAACATTGTTAATTTCTCAAATATACAACAATAAACCGTTTGCTTAAATTGACATAATTTAAACTCCAAACTAGCTATTTCAAAATGTACAAAGATATCCCAGAATAATCTAAACATGCAAAAAAGCACATCCCAGTCCTTCCATATCTGTTTTAATACAACAATGGAATAGTAACGATAGCATTTGAAACGTGTTACTGCCACACTGAAAAAGATGTTGGTACAGTGGAAAAAGTCACAATTAGCTCATCCCATTGCATATATTCTCATCAGGAGAAACAAATGTATGATATTTCTGTCCAGAATTACAAAAGGATTTGAAACCATGTTTCCAGTGTACATTTATAATAATGGTCACAAACTCAATAACATATTGTGTTTTCCAATTTACACAGAAAGCTTTTTTTAAAAAAAGACAATTTTCTGCATTTTGCATTTTGCAGCCTCAATTTAATTTCTCTTGATTCTTGAATAATAATTGTAATTTGTTTTCTATTTTCCGGGGTCTTTGGTTCAGTCCATTTCAACTGATGATGTGGCTTCATCCTTCTTGTTTGTTTCTAGTTATGTATTTTGTTGCTCTAAGGTATGGTGTGCAACATATATTAAACACATCAGAGGATTATTCATTCTTTATAAATGAGAAGCAAACCTTGTTTGGGAAGGTACATTTCAAACAGGCCACCCTACACTGATGTATAGTAGAGAAAATATATTTATGTGAAGTACTTTAATGTATTCAATATATTTATGATGTATGCAACATTTATATAATTATCTGTAAATAGTACTATGGGTTTGAAAACTAATCGCATGTATTGGTATTTTTGTAAATAAAACTGATTTTGCATATTACACCTTTTCAAAAGATATCTTTGTTATAAAGCACATGTTTTGAATGTGCATCCTGTAAATAGATATGCAGTACATTAATGTTTATAATGTCATGAACTGACATGAGAAAGTGTTTTGAAAATAGAAAATAATGTTCTTTTTATTCTGTTTTATAAACAAGTTTTCTGTATTAACTAAACTGGTATGAATGATCATAAATCTGTAATGTCATTTTTGGTTTATTAATCACAAACACTCACTGAAGTGTAGGGGAAATTGAATGCTGCTGGTAACAAAGTTTGCACCACAATACATGTGAGGTGTGAAAGTGAATTATGTCAAAATGGCCTCCAGTATGTGTGTCAAACAATCCTTAAGATATTTTGAGGGTGCAGTGGACAGGATGCCAGGCTGCAGGCCCAGTCCAGTGGCTATTGTGAGTGGATTGGTGGGGCTGGAGTATGGACAACCCTTTGCTTTAGGCAATTCAGCATAACTTGTTCCCCCTAGCATGCACTCCTCAAAGTGACACACATTAATATGCAGTGCATTGCATTTTTATAATTCTTTCATTTATGTCAAAAAAAGGAATTTGTAACCCTTTACATCCATTGGAGGAACATCATGAAACCTCTTCCTTTACCAAAAGAAAAATTGAAATTCAGTGAAACAACTTCGTTAAAGGGATGATATGGTTAAGTTGCCCTAATGACAACCTGTCAGTGAAAAACGTTTTTAAAGGGGTATTATGGTTAAAGAAAACCTTTGAAATTCTGTGAAACTAACATAATTAAAGGACATTTGGTTAAGTAGCTTGATTAAAAACCTTTCATATTCAGTGAAAAACTTTGCTAAGGACATTATGGTTGCAGCGCAAAATCTAAAACCAAAGAAATTAATTAGTTGATATAAATATTTATTCGAATAAAAATGTTCATCAAACACATTCATATAACAAAACAAGAATTATAACATGATTCATTAATACATATTAAGTAATTCAAACACCATTGCATTATTTAAAAGGACAAAAGTCAAATTCTAAAAAGAAAAGATAACAGTAAAAACACACAATTTGCATCATTCTAAAATGCAGCGTCTTAAGCTCTTAAAAACCCCCTTCTTAAATACAGGGCGGCCTTCAAGTACAACAGCAGAGCCCAAGCCGTCCATTCAGTTTATGCCATTAATAAGAAAGTTGTAGCAGGCTTTTGCTGACGCAAATCTGTGCATTTTGTTACTTGTAGAATCGTCCGTTTTCTTATTTTCGCATAGACCGGGCAAAACAGAATAAAATGGGTCAAGTTTTTATTCGGGCGCCACACAGAGTGCAGCTTGGGTCATCAGAATAGCCCGCTCATTTTGCCGTTTTGCATCTCAACCTCAATCGAAACATGCCCTTGTGATGAGCCAGCTATGATGTTTTTCCCACGCCGGCACAAGGTACGGTTGTAAGGTTGGTGTCCCACATATAAGCAAGTGAGTGCTATCCCCATTTTACACCTGTAATCCATTTGTACATTTAGCCACACTCTCCCTGTTTACTGCTTCCTTAAATACTGACTTCCTCCTTAAAAACATCACGGTAGGAGGTAGCTCAACCGTCACGTTCGCCTTACACAGTAGCTCCTTCACGGACCTTAACCAGGGTACATTGTGCCACAGGTCCTTGTTCAATGTGGCTCTGAGAATTAAGTGACATAGCGTGGCATCTTCGCCCAAATTCTAAGCCATAAAATGCTTGGTGCTACTGCCCAATCATCCTCTCAAAAGGACATCCCCAATTCTCTATGCACCGAGGCACATGAGGTGGAGCCTGGAAGTCCCAGGAGCTTTTTGAAGAAACGGTTTTCCCTGGCCTGCATGTTCCTGGATTTACAGTACCCCCATAATGCTGCTCTATATTGTGTGGCCGCCTTTACCTGCATAGTATAGATTCCAAGTGTTGAACCTTAAATTTAGTGGAAAAAGGGGACAAACCTCCTGCCCCCTAAGTATTGGCACATTTTCAGAGCTTGCTTTTTTACATGCGCCATACCCATCAGGGTCTCTGGAAACCTGACCCCCAGGTAATCATACTCTGACACTCTTGGTATGACTTACACCTTGCACACTATTGGGCGCATTTTGATGAGCTTTCTACCTTTACTACAGCTCATCACAGCTGATTTACTGGTATTGATCTCGAGGTCTAGATTTGTCATAAAGGAAGCATAAGCATCAACCAAAGCCTGCAGGGCACTGGGAGTTCTAGCCATAAGTACTGTCATCCCCATACGCTAGAACAGGGAATGACCCCCCCCCCCACTCTCAACAAACAGTCCACCCCAGTGTCCAGCAGTGCCTGCAGCAGGCCGTTAATATACAAGATAAAGAGTATATGGGCTAGAACGCACCTCTGGTGGATGCCCAAAATGATATCGAACCACTGAGTACATCTGCCCCCGGTCCAAAATGTACATTGGCTTCATTGCCTGAGTGAATCTCCTGCAGCACTCTCAGGATGTCCCCTGGGCAACCCATGGACTCAAGAACGGCCCATACCTTAGTGCGATCAACTTTATCAAAAGCTGTGTTTAAGTCCATGTATGCAAGGTAAACTGTCTACCCTTTACAGAATACACAATTTGACACCAACAGATACAGATTGAAGACATGTTCCATTGTGCCCAGACCTGCGCAGAAACCAAACTCAATATATGTTAAAATCTTAGCCTCAGAGAGCCAGCTCTCCAAGTGACCCAACAACACCAGACCAAAAATATTGAAGGCAGTGTCCAAAAGCGAGATAGGACGGTACAAGGATGGTCTAGTTATATCTCCCTTTTTAAATGTTAGAAAAATGGAAGCCGTCTTCCAGGATGGTGGATAGTGCTCTGTGCTTAGACAAGCATTTAATGCCAAGGTCAACACTGGAGCCCATAGGTCAACCTGACACATAAAAAGATCAGCCGGTATGGCATCCGGGCCCTGTGCCCGATTTCATGATCAGGCCCTTATTGCTTTAGCCACCTCCTCCAGGGAAAAGCGTAATACTGCACCTCCAGACAGCCTTTCCTTTCTTGTACTGGCCTTGCAACCATCATCATACAGGGACCCAAAAAAGGACACCCAATCCACCGCCCCCACGTGAGTACCCTATATACCTTGTATCCCCTTGCTAGTGGACCTAGATGTTACAAATTCCCAGAAGCCCTTTGCATCGTTCAGCTTGATGGCCTAAAAAAGTTCTTCATATGCTGTAATCTCCAGCTACCGTTTTCTTAGCTCAATTGTCCTGCGATAGTCGGCGCATGCCTGAACAATGCTGTGCCTATCCATTGCTGGACATTTTAGAGAATCTAGAAGGGTCGTTTTGCCAACCTACAGGCTTGATTAAACTAGTCCCGCTTTCCATCGCTCCCTGGTTGTCTGGGGACCACTATAATAAAAGCCCCTAACAGTGCCTCCAGAAGAGCTACAATGAAACCTACACCCTGCCTGGGGCTAGTGGATTGATTAGTTATGGTAAACTATGCAATCACGTGGGATGTTTTAATGGGGCGACACCCAGTTTGGGGGAATTTTCTACCCACCTCAAATCAGGCATCCACAATTTGTATTTGTTTAATAATTCTCTTTTTATGAACCTGGAATATACTAATGTAACAATATTGATTCGATACAGCCTCGCTCACCTTTTGGGACAAGAAAAAGCAGGGTTGCACAGAATGTCTATTCATGAAATAGGAATAATTAAACCAACTTAAATATAAAAACACTATACATCCCAATGTCAGTGGTCAGTTCAATGGTCAAAATGGCATTAACCTGAAAGTGGACTTTATAAAGCACACAAATCACCATATGTACATTTGATTTACCCTAAAACAGAGCTAATATGATCCTATTCATTGGAATGAAACAGTAGAAATTCAGTGTTTGTGGTGGAGTGACGGCCATTTTAGCTCTGGGTCCCCCTCGTTGATGAGCCAATGAGCACATGCACGAGATCAGAGAAGGGATCAACAGTGTGATTAAAAAAAATAGCACCATGGTTGACCTCTACGACGGTGTCATTTCCGATGCATACTCTTGGATTTAGTTGTGATGAATGGGATCATCTTAACTCTGCCTTTTTCTATATTATAGTTTATATATATATATATATACAAAAAAGCAAAAAGGTACACAAACAACTGAGGCGGACGTATGACGTGTTTCACGACAGACCTGTTGCTTGCTCACATACAAAATATATACACATTTATTTCCACAGAGCTCGTTAAGTGTAATGCAAAGTGCTAATAAATGAAAATAGAAACATGAAGTTCTGTGCAGCACTCCCAGCACTGCACACTCGCAAACTCACTTATAGCATGAAGGGATCACCTGTTTCTCCCTTCATCACTCACTCATTCACTCACCCACTATCTCACTCAATAACTCAACCAATGCACACTGACCCACCCACGTATTTAATCACTCAGACACACTCCTTCACCCTCGCCCTCTTTTGAAAGAGAGTTCTGGTTGGTTTTCAGTGTGGCCAGTAGTGCAGGTAAAAACGTTCAATGAAATTAAAGCTACATTTAAAGAAAGGATCGTAGAGTAAACATAAATTGGATTATTATGCATCTACTTAATTAGCACTTAGTTCCTCTGTGGAGCAATTTATAACATGTTCATAATACAAACAGCACCAAAGTACTTACATTTGCATAACATTATACTTCCTAATGCGACGTTTCCTGCATTACAATGTCTTCCTAAATCCTAATTCAACATAATTTAATTGACTTTGATTTCTGGACTAAAAGCATTAGTGTGAACTAGTGAAAAATGTATGTTTGCATTCAATTAAGACCTAATTCGATACTCCATCACTCTTATATCGCACTGGGGGTTAGACAAGGAAGAAAGCCAACGCGGCTTTCTCCAGTGCATTAAATAGTTTTGTTAATTTGCGTTTTGCTAATTGAGATTGAGAACGTGTTAGTATGCCACAGAGTAACTTGGCTCATGCCGTAAATGCAATGTTTTCCGAGCTTTTCACAAGGTCTGTTTGAGGCTGAACGAAATCAAGCAAGTGATTTTTCATGGCAAATCTGTTATTCTACGTGATGATCAACAACAGCTGGCAAATAAGTACTGCAACAGATTGATTTACTCCCAGAGCTGCTCATTTTTACGGTTCTTAGACACATGACAGGGTAAACTATGTCAGTATGTAAAAACAAATGTGTGATCCTGCTTCTCTAATAATCGACGTACGTTAACGTTCACACGTTCAGAATCTGATGTATCGAGGCAAATAAGCAAAGAGGCAATCATTTGATGGCATTTCTTTCTCTACAGTGACCTCCTTTTGTTCTGTGGAAATGACATATTGCATAACTGGTCAGTTATTAAATGGGAGGGCTCACACTACCATGTTGTAGTGAATACCTGTGATTGGCTGCAACCAACGAGGAGGCTTTTTTGTGCTCTTGGGGGCTGTTTCTACTCCGTGACACATAGATGCAGGGAGGAGTGTTTGAACAAATATTACTACATCTTTTGTTTTCTGCACTATTTTAAAGTCATGCTTGCTAGAGAGATCAGTTGTGCATTTTCAGAGATGATGCCAGACTGCAGCCAGTCAGTGCTGCACTTTAATTGCAGCGGCATGTTTAACTGTTTACATGCAAGCATGCCTTGTTCTGTTACCACGTTAATCCCATCAACCACATGTGGGTAGTGTATGAGGTGGCCAATACCAATTTCCTGATGCATAATGTTGCTAGAGAGTCACCACTGTGTAAAACGTCTGCACTATGTATGCCATTATGGAAATAAGCTGTTAGATTGGACATCAGTCACTCCTTGACAAACGGTCAGGGGCAGTTTGACTGTCTAGCTAGCTACAGACTTGCACCGGGCTCTAACAAGAATTGGTCCTGGAGTTGGGCGGTAGTTGGTATTGCGGAACACACCTTAGCCAAACAACTTCAAAAGCTCAACCTCCACTCTGGATCGACCAGCTTCTGATGTAGCATGTTTAAACTGCCAGGTGGTAGCTAAAATGCATCTGCTGGGCCCAACCAAGCTAATTAGATGACAATCTGGGTTTATACTAGGGTATGCCAGAGAAATGATCTGTAGATTGCTGGTGGCTGATGCAGTCAGGAACCTGGGTTACATCTTCATGAAAGCATTCGAGTTTTGATATTGTTGCATTACTTTAGTACCACGTACTGACGCTTCAATCGTACTGGGAAGGAATGACCGCACTCGCTGGCCAGCTCACCTGATTATCCTGGCAACTGATATGTTTTTCCCATCTGCAAAACAGTTGAGTTTAGCGCGAGGTCTCCGTTTTGAGCTGACTGATAGTGATGGAGCATTAGATCTACGGACATCGTTGACTAGTTCTGGAGTGCATGGCACAAGAGCATACATCGATTGAGCCAGGGAGGAGTCTATGCATTTTGTGGACAGATATGTCTCTTGTGTGTCTGAAAAGGCTGCCGAGCTGTCCGATCAGAACTCTCTGATGTGACTAGATGACTAGATGATAAGAATATTGGATGTATTGTTTGGTCAAACAACCCTAACACTACTGCTCAGCTACATTAAGACTGAGTTCAATAGATAATGAAAAGAGTGGAAAAACAATATTCTCTCCACTTTGCACACATACTCACTCTTTTACTTAGATTTAGCTGAAGAAACAGCAGATTCATGACCGAATAATTTTGTTGAGGATATGGTAGGATGTCCTATGGTAATTCACAAAGAAATGCTGGAAATGATTTGCCTACTCAGGAAGCAGTGACATCTTTGAAGATTGAGTAGACAACAATTGTGGAAGCAGGGCATATCGTAGGCTGTCTTTTAAGGGTGAATAAAGGCTTCTAAACAATTGAAAGCTTACTATGAGGGTGTGACAAAGTAATGTTTCAGTAGCTACATTTTATTTTTTTATTTTTTTTTATAGGTTATTTATGAGGCGCACCATACATCAAAAAAGGCGTTTCCAGGTGCCACAAGAGAGGGAGGGGTGACATGGGAGATAAAACAATGGCGGTCCTACTAGGCCTTGTCATTCATATCGTGCAAGTGCAGTGGAAGAAGTGCACAAAAAAGCGTCAGGAGGGGGGGTTGGAGATAGGAAATAGACACTAGAGGGGTTTAGGAAGCAGTAGGAGGGTTGAGGGAGAATGGAAGAAGGACCCAGGTGCTAGGCAAGTGCTAGGGAGGGTCCAGGGGGCAAGTGCCAGGGGATGCAAAGATGAGGACCCCACAACAACTGTTAGGGGCTGGGGTGGACCAGGATCGGGATAGATGCCGCCAACCAGGCTGGTAAGGGACAACGTCCATGGAGGGTAGTGCTGGAATGTGCTTGGGGTGCTGGTATAGACTGCCCAAGGTGGGCCTGGTGCCCTGTAAGAGTCTTAAGGGACCAGGTCATCAGTCACAGCAGAGAAGGGTGCATTAACAAGGGAGGGCGAAAGGGAAGGAAGTAGAGAAAAGAAGGGTCTTGAGAAGCTTCCGGACCTTAAGGATGTCAGGCTCAAGTCTGAGAAGGGCAGGGAGGCCCAGGGAGGCCATTACAGAGGGAGGCACCTGCCAAAGAGAGATCTCTCCCCCCAAAGCTCTGGTTGGTGAATTTCCTGATCTGCAGAGAGTTGGAGCTAGAGGATCAAAGGGCTCTAGCCGGGAAGTATTTAGGGAGAGACGGTTGGATGTAGCGGGCCCCAGGCCCCAGAAAGCCTTGAATTGGCATATAAGGCATAGAGGTGGGGGCGCCAAAGAATTCATGATAACATCCATAACTGACATGCTCCTCCCCCCCGTCTACAACACAAACCCAGTACCTGCTATCTTGCTTCACTGCCCCCCACAACACAGACCCATAGCTATTGTCCTGCCTCATTGGCCCCCAAAACACAAATCCATATTTGCTGACCTGTCTCCCTGCCCCCATAATGGGAATCCTATATGTATCATTCCCATTTCAGAAGTCAGGGCACAGAGAAATTACATTATTTATCTATGATCACACATAATGGGGTTCAACCCCAGTCTGCACTTTACACTTGACCACATATCTTCACATTTTTTAACTAATATACGTTTGCGTTTTTAAGGAGCTAAAATAGTGCTTCCTTTCATAAAGATGACAAATGCACACAAACCACAATGTAAACCAACTGGATAAATATATCCAATTTTAGTATAAGCAAAACGTTTGATTATAGCTTTATTTTCACTATTCTGAAGGGCGCTCTACATGTACAAGAATGAAAGGTAATGTTAGCCTAAACAACCTCAGTGTTTTCTAACTGTACTTTAAAGATTTCGACACAAAAACACAACATTGCATGAAAAGGTAAGCTACTTATAGTCATATCACACAGACTTGCAGGTGGATATTTTGCACAGTCTTTCAGCAGGCACAAGTGGGAGCAACAGTCGGCACCCACATGCCTCTTTTGGTGGGAGATTGAGGACAACATCAAATGGGCTGTGTGGCAGGTGGATACCTCATGTCTTGCAAGCACCTCCTGGCCCAAGATCAGTGCGACATCCTACTGCCTCATTCACAAACTGGGTAGTACATGTAGTCTCTAGTCTATAGCAACTTTCCATAGCCCAGGGCTGCTTGGTGGGGAGAGAACATTTGTTCCGACAGGCTCCTAGTACAGTAAAGGAAAAGTCCCCATGCAAACCCGGTTGCCCACCAAACAGTGTAGTACTTAATCCATTTCAATTTTTCGTTAGGAGAGAAACAGGGCTCATAAATTGCAGAGCAATGAGCAAGTTAAGGGGTACTTCAGCCTGTAGTGTGCATATTATAAATGATCAATATTTGTATTCATTTTGGAGCAAACACTGTAGTTGAACACAGTATATGGAAGTGTGAATCACTACTAAGTGAACCCATGTGTGGCAAACAAAGGACAGATGACCCATTTAAGTAAATCGATTTGCCCAAGGAGTGCATAGATTGCTCAAGTGTTGAAGCCAGATTTCCTGTTTGCAACTGTTCAGCTTTCAGAACACACATGCCCCCATTGCATCTATAGTTTTACACCAACATACAATTCCTGAGAAGAGATATACAATGTTCTCTGTGGATAGTGATGACTGAATGCAATCCCTCTGTCAATGGGGGAGGGGGAGTCAGTGTCACTTTAATGTATGCTGTGTCTGTAACAGAGAATGATGTAATGCTTGGCATAGCTACAGATGGCCTCTTCTTGCATAAAGGTACTAGAGCCGAGCAAGAGCAAGGCATTTAGCTCTAACGAGGCTTGAACAGCTCATGCTCACCCCTCTAATGAGCGATTGTCATCTGGTCACAACTGTCTCCAAGTGATTTGCCGATCTTGAGGGTGAGCATATTAGCAATACATTATTAAAATATTTCAGGATAGTCTGGTACAGAGTAATCTTTCGTTGATCTCAAGTTGCAAATCTAGTGTGTCATTAGAATCCTGATGTGTGCAAAAAACGAAAGCAGAGCACATTCAGATGAAGTGACTTAGGTTCTCCCCGATGCCATAACTATTTAAGATAATAGAACAATGCATGATGATTTATTTAGGGATTTGCAATGTACTTTATGCTGCCTCCGTTGCATCAATTGCCCCACATTGCATGCGAGGCGGGTATAATAGAATGGAGCCATGACAGGAGCCAGACAATCATCAATGTCCTGTTACTGAGCACTGGCTGAAGCTACTCTACAAATCCACTTGCCATTTTATACAAAGCTGGTGAAGACCTAAGCTAGGGCAACACACGGAATGATCAGATGCCTAGTGACAAGTGCATTAGACCATTATAAGGTGACTGACGAGCTGGAAGTAACATTTACCAAAGCCTTGAAATGGTAGGTGTTATCGGGGCTAACACTTTCCCTAAAGGAAAGGGACAGGCTTGTCCAAGGGCATCTGACCACTTCAAAGCACCATATTCGTGCCATTAAAGAGGGAGAAATATGTTTAGTATGGAAAATCGTCAAACTGTTTAAAAGGATTGGAACACCCAGGCACCCAGATTACAGCCAAAAATGTTTGTGACACTATTTAACCTTAAAAGAATCGACCCTATCATACAAAATAGATGGTGCTCTTTAAAGCTGCTCTTTGTAATGATTTTAGTATGAATTTCACTTTTTAGGTTTCATCTTTTGAAATTGCAAAACCATGACTCTGATATCTCATCTTTTCATGCTTCTGAGTTCGATAAAATAAGAACCATTACATTGCAGAACAATAACACCTAGTATTGCGGTACTTAGCCTTTGGAGGAACCTTGCATGACTCTCCGTATCCAAAAGTCATATTAATAATTTGATATTTAAGATATAAACCATTATAATTAATCGCCTGTGTGTGGATGTGACCTTAATGTTCATTGCATACATAGTTTAACACTAAATCGTGCACAAGTAGGTCAATTTCTATGCCTTGTGATAATAATTCTTCACATCCATGCATCCAGGCTTTCAAGCTAATCTATCAGCTCTATGTGATGGTGAAGTGTATTATCTTCTATTTGTAAAAGTATATCTACATTTGTGGGTTTGTATGTAGCGTTGATCTTGGGGACATAACTCGTCCGGAATGATGATGTCTGGCATCATGAATTTTGCATGGAATATTCTTTATTTCATTGCCGAATTAATGCAACTATTTCTAGCTCGATAGATCATCCCGTTCCTGAGATTATTAACTTTTGTTGGGTTTTTTGGCATTACGTTTTGTGGTGTACTGCACGCCATCTACAGGTCATATGTAGAAAGTGCTCATCCTTGCGCTGTCTGTGCTGAACTGGTCTCACTTTTTTTTGTTTTCTAATTTTTTTTAGAGGAGAGTGAGTGTGTTTCTTTTCATTGATTTCCTTTGCAATAAACTCGATACATGTTAATTTCACTAAATAATTGAACACCACATTTTTATTTAACTCCGAATTAAATTCTCACATGAATATCATGTGTATGCTTACTCTGATTATTTGCCGTGTATGTTTAGCAGTGACAATGGCCACCACTGCTGACAACACTGCAAATAATCGGAACCAAACATTGTCTTATCAGAGCCAAACATTATGTCCCTCCCATCACCACCTGATAGACTGCCTGGAAGTTTCTCAACAGAGATTCAATTGTAGAGTCTGCATAATCTGTAGAGCACAAAGATTTGGTGTTACTTCACCAAAACCTGAACACTGCAATTATCTCAGGGTTATTCCACGGCCTGAAGGATGGAGAGGTAGGAGATTCTGACATTGGTGTGTATTTCATGAGGTGAGATCATATAGTGACTTTAGGAGCCACTGGCTCAGGAAGGCCCTGTTGAAGGCATTATCATAGGCAACATATCCTTACTAATATACCTGGCCAGTGACTAAACATCATGGTCAGTTATGGGCACCTTTGCCACCTTTCTCCATTTTCGTATAGGTGCAGATCCTACCCCATGAACAACCATACAGCTGTGATAATCTGACTTAGATTTCTTATGGTTGGGCATAAGGTCCAAGAGGAAATTACTGGCCTACTCAAATAACTGACACCATGTTTGTGCAGAGGACTCTTAAATGGCACTTACAGACAAAACCTTAACAGAGTCAATTGCTAAAATCCTTATGGTACTCATTAACAAATTGTTAGCCAATGGTATTGCCCCCTCAATATCCCCTCTTATTAAAAAGATCCTTTCACCTATTAGTATTGAACTACTATTGACCTGTTGCAGGCCTGTCTTGGCTTTCTAAGTTCCTGGAGCAGACAATTGCTGTTCAACTATAATAATTGTTGAATTCAATTTGATACTCGAGCAACATCAACCAGGTTTTTGTACTGAATACGGTGCGGAAACTGGCTTACAGTCTGGGATGATATTTAAGAACAAGCCGATAAGGGTTTTTTGACTATGTTGGTTATCATGAACCTATTCACAGCATTCGATATGGATGATCATACAATGTTCTTTATCTGGTTAGAGAAATATGCACCCGTGTTCATGCATGCCTCCAAATGGTTTCTATCTTTTTTAAGAGACGGGATCCAACAAGTTAAACTCTCCCCTTATCTGTCTTCAAACAAACATATATATGACATGTGTATTAAGTATAACCTTGGTTAACATGAATACTAATACATACTGTCTCTGTATTTAAATATCTTTTTTGCGCTGTGAAAAACGAGGCCTTTTTCTCCCTTTTCAGGATTCTCAAACTTAGGTGGCTTCTCCACATGTTGCTCTAATACGCACTGTCTCTGTATTTAAATTATTTTTACGCTGTGAAAAACTAGGCCTTTTTCTCCCCTTTCAGGATTCTCAAACTTAGGTGGCTTCTCACTGGTTCTATAGTTAGCATTGTGAGCCTTTTAACCCTGAGAATCTGACCTATTGCGCAACTTGATTGCTGCTCGCGAACTTGTCTGCCTACTCTCGCCAGTTCTCCCCCTCTCCCACCTACTCTATGGTGCTCTCTGTCTCTCTTATCTTTTCTAACTGCTTCTCTATCGACTATCCTGCTCTCCTCACTAAATCTGGTAGGAAGAAGTTTAAAAAGGACATCCTGGTCTCCAACCCAGGCCTCCCGATCGCTGACACCTACACCAGTGCCTCCTCCAAGGAAACTCACCAACATCCTCTTTGTCGTCCCTTCACCTGACCTATGGACCCTTCATATGGTCTCTGTGCTCTCTCCTTTCTCCCCATCTCCCATTAATGGTGGCACCCATTGGGACATTCTCCTGGTCTCCTTCCACTCCTCTTAGTTCATCATCAATGTCTACTCTAATGGGAGTGTCTTGGTCCAAGGCCCTCAGGCCAACCTTCACCTCTTTGATAGACGCTTCCTGCACCTAATCAACTTCCTTTCTTCTCCTGCTATCCCCCTCCCCTTTCCTCGGGTACCTTGCCCTCCCTCTCCCTCTCTGCCCCCTCTAAGGCTCCTTCTACACTTCCGCAGGGCGTACCTCTGGTCTGTACCCGTCCCCGGAAGTCCTTCAAGGATGGCAACCTTCTCCACATTGCCACTCTTAACTCTCGCTCTGCTGTCAAACATTCCTCTGACATCTGCCACCTTCTTGAAGAACTTGACCTTAATGTCCTCAGTCTCACTGAGACATGGTTCACGACCAGCTCTGCCACCAGCTTTGACACGCTCCTACCTGACGGCTACAAGATCCTCTCTGCACCCAGGCCCAGCTGACCCGGTGGGGGTGTAGCCCTTATGTTCCCTGAGTGGATTCCTGCCTCTGTCATTCCTACGCAGACCTACTCCACTTTTGAATGCCTCGTCTGCCAGCTCTCTCTCTCTCCCCTAGTCATTCCCTTACTGTGGCTACTATCTATCGGCCACCTGATCAGATTTCCTCCTTCCTCTCTGAGTGGGTGGACCTCACCTCCTCACTCTTGGCCTCAACCACTCAACTCCTCCTCCTTGGAGACTTCAACATCCACCTGGATGCCTCCTGTCCCCCCTCTGGGCTCTTTCGTGACATCTGAGACTCTTTCTCACTCACCATTCTCCCCTCTGGCCTGACTCATTCTGCAAGGCACACTCTCGATGTTCTGATTTCCTCTGACCTTCCCCTCTCCATCCCTCTCTCCACTCCTCTCTCCTGGAGTGATCACTTTCTCCTATCCTCCCACCTCACCCTCCCTACCCCTCAGGCCAAGCCACCTCAATCACTGCCACCCACCTTCTTGGTCATCTGACCCATGAAGCATGTCAGTTGAGGTTTTTGCCACCACCTTCTCACCCCTTCCTCCCCCTTTGGCTGACTCTCACCCTGACACAGCTCTCTCCATCCTCCACTCCTCTATATCCGATACTCTTGATATCCTAGCCCATGTCATGAGAATCCACCTGAAGCCCAAAGCCAAGTTTATCTCCTGGTATGACTCGATCTCGTCGCCCTTAAACGCAAGTGCAGGGTGGCAGAGAGGAAATGGCATGCTTCATGTTCATCCTCTGACAAACTGGCCTGCTTCAAAGGCAATACCAGCTCTCCGTCCTCACCAAAAAGAGAGCTCATATCCAAGCCTGCATCTCTGCGGCATCAAACAACTCGGCTGAACTCTTTAAAATCTGCAAGGAATTAGCCAATCCTGCCGCAGTCTCTACCTCTCCTGTACCTTCCCAGGCCCTCTGCACAGCACTGGCTTCGCACTTCATCTCCAAAACCCAGGACATCCTGACCTCACTCTCATCCTGTCGCCTCCCTCCATTCCCTGCTCTTCCTCTGGCCCTTCTGAAGCCATCCCCCTTCCCTTCTTCTCTGCTTTCCCCCTTTTCTCTGCTGATGAGGTTTCTAGACAAGTCCGATCTATGAAAGTCTCGTCGAGGTTTACCCCTGTTCCTCCAAAACTATCAAGGACCATATCGACTCCCTGGCTCCTGCCCTGGCTGATTTCTGCAATCATTCCTTCACCACTGGTGTCTTCCCATACTCCCTGAAGCACTCCCTTGTGCACCCTCTTCTTAAGAAACCCTCTGCTGACCCCTCCAGCCCGGCCAACTATCGCCCAATCTCCATCACTCCCTTCCTGGGCAAACGCCTGGAGAAATTGGCCATCTCCCAGCTCAGTCTCCATACTGAATCCATTGGTTGTCTTCATAACCATCAGTCTGGCTTCAGAGCTGCCAGAAGCATGGAAACTGCTCTCCTGAACATCCGTGAAGACCTGCTCTAACCTTGACTCCAACACCCTGTGTGTCCTCATCTTGCTTGATCGCTCTTCTGCCTTTGATACTGTCAACCATGCCATCCTGCTCAACTGTCTCTGTGAGAACCTGGGTATCAATGGTCAGGCTCTGGCGTGGCTGACCTCTTTCCTCTCCTTCCCAGGTCCAACTTGGGTCCTTCCTCGCAGATATCTTTTTCTCTACCTGTAGTGTCCCCAAGGGATCTAACCTCTCTCTATGGCTGTTCAACCATCACCTGGCACTCCTTGCCCAGCGCATTGCCGCTCTTTGCCCCAATTTTTAGTGCTATGTGGATGATACCCAGCTCATTTTCAGGCTACTCTCTGCCTGCTCCTCGCCTTCCCTCATCTCTGACTGTCTGTCTGCTATCCAGGAGTGGTGTGCCGCCAATGACCTCTGCCTTAATGCCAGTAAGACTGAGATTTTACTCATTGGCACACCCACTCTCTCCTTCCCTGCAGCTCTCTGGCCGGCCTCTCTTGGGCCTCTTCCTGCTCCCACCTGTAAGGCTAAAAACCTCTGGATCATCTTCGACTCCACACTCTCCTTCTCTCCTCACATCTCTGACGTCTCTAAGAAGTCACACTACCAGCTACACCTCCTCAGAGGTATTCTTCCTTTCCTCTCCTTCCCTCAGAAGCTCACCGTCTCCAGAGCCTTTGTTCTCTCTAGGCTGGACTATTGTAACAGCTTCTATCTAAATCTACCTGCCTCTACGCTCCGCCCTCTTCAACTTATCCAAAACAGGACTGCAAGACTTGTCCTTGGCCTCAAGCCCAGGGATCGTATCTCTCCAGGATTTAAATCTCTGCACTGGCTCCCAGTGGCTGCAAGGATTAAGTTCAAAACCCTCTGCATTGTACACAAGGCCTTCTGGGGCCTGGGGCCGCAATACCTTCAACTCTCTCTTCCCAAATATATTCCTTCTCGAGCTCTTCCCTCATCCTCCTCCAACTCCCTCTGGGTCAGTCGGTTCTCCAAGAAACAAGTTGGTGGTAGATCTCTCTCTTCGGCAGGGCCCTCCCTCTGGAACAGCCTTCCCGCCTCCCTGAAACTTGAGGAGAACCATCTCTGGTTCCGGAAGCACCTCAAAATCTTAATCTTTGCTTCTGCCTTCTCTCCCCCTCTCCCCTGTTGAATTCCTGGCTGAAACTGCACCGATTACCTGACCACCCATTCTGATCTTGGGCCCAGGCCCTGCCAATTGCACACCTGCACTGCCTCCCTGGCAACCCCTGCACCTGGGGACTGTTATTCTGTATCCCTACAATCCCCCTACCAGCACTTATGTCTGCTCTTACCTTGCACTTGCCACCATGTGGCCATTTTATTTCTTATTATTTTACTATCCCATATTCTGCACTTTCCCCCCTCCCTTCCCCAACGCACTTTCTCTTTCCCCCTTCCCATGCACTTGCGCGATCTGAATGACATCTGGCCTAGTAAGATCGTTGTCTGTCTTCCCCCTGTTTACCCTCCCTTGCCTCGTCATGGCTCGAAACACTTGTGTATAGGCGCGTTATAAATGCCATATCGTATCATATCATATATGCCAATGACACTCTTGTTTATAGTCAACAATTCATATTCCAACATTGATAACTTGATCAACTGCCTGGATGTGTTTGAATCTTGGCAGCTGGATAATGCATTACATCCTAACCGAAATGAGATGGAGGCTATCCACTTCGGACCCAAAGCTAATCTCTGAACTCCAAATCTACTATTCCCCCACATATGCTTTTCGACATTCCTAGGAGTTTTGTTTGTTTTATTATTTATAATGCGCACCAGACCCGAGAGTATCGGGGCGCAGAGAGCAGCAAGAGGATTTTCAGCTTTGGTTACAGTGCTGTACAGGTAAACATGAATAAAAACAGAATAGACACAAGGTATACATTTATATAAAGTTATAGGGAGAATGGAACGCATGGCGTATGCCTAGACGGTCAAAAGGCAGAGAGGCGGATGGTCATGATAGGATGGTGTATAAGGTAAACGTAACAGGTATGGAAGTGTGGGATGGGCAAGCTTGGGAGTTAGTGGTCTGGGAGTTACTAGTCTTTTTTCTTAATCCAGTGAATGATGTTGTGCCTAAAAAGTAAGTAGGTATGGTCGGCCCTTATGGACGAGGGAAGGGAATTCCACAGTGCTGCTTTCACCGGGAAGCTGCTGCCTCCCGTTTTGGAGAGTTTGAATCTTGGAATTGGCATTTCTGGTAGGGCGGTTGGAAGAGGGTCTCTTGAATTTGTCTGTGAGGCAACGTGGAGAAGCGTTATTAAGGCACTTGTGAGTGAGGGAGGTTGCTTTAAGAGAAATGCTGTCCTTTGTGGTGAGCCAATTGTACACTCCCCTTATGTCAGAGAGATGCTCTTTTCTGGGGATGCTCAATGCTGCTCTGAGAGCATTTTTCTGTAGGATCTGGATTTTGTTTGTGATGTATTTGTTAGTCCCTAGATAAAGGGCGTTAAAATAATCGAGTTTTGACAAGATTAGGGCTCTTGCCAAAGTGTTGCAACTGTTGGTGGAGAGGAAGGTCTTGGCTGCTCTGATTAATCAACATGTGTAGGCGGTGGAAGAGGCCATGGAACTGACCTATTTAACGAAGGAGAGTGTGGCGTCTATGTAGAATCCCAGAGTTTTAACTTCTTTAGCTACTTTAATGGTGTTAACATTTATGATGAAGCTTGTATAGTTGTGACTGAGTTTGCTAATTTTAGTAGTGGTGCCAAGGATTATAATCTGTTTTGTCATCATTCAGGCATAGGCCATGGGCAGCCATCCATGCCTGAATGATGAGGTACACTCAATTCACCAAGGCCAAATCCTTGTCATAATCTCCCGTCAGCAATATGAGGATCCGGGTATCATCGGCGTAATTAGTGTAGGTGATCCCAAGACCATTGAGATCATCGAAAAGGGGCTTTGTGAATATATTGTACAGGGTAGGAGAGACACATGATCCCTGGGACACCCCGCAGGTAATGGGGATGGGGTCTGCAGAGGGATAGAAGACACGCATAGTCCTATTATTTAGGAATGATTGTATCTAGCCTATTTCTTCTTGTGAGAAGTGAGCGGCTGAATCCAGGTGTTTGCATAGGATTTTGTGGTCTACTAAGTCAAACGGCGTTGATAGTTTGAGGAGTAGTAGCAGGGCGGTTTTGCCGTTGTCTCGGAGTGTCAATTTGTGCCTTGAGGTCGATCAGTGCTGTCTCAGTCCCGTGTTGGGGTCTGAAGCCTGAAGGGCGGACTCCTAGGAGGTGGTTGGAATCTAAGTATTGCTGTATTTCGATAGAAGCTACCTTGTCAATGATAGTTTTTTGCGTAGTGAGAGGACCCACAAATCCTTGAGGTTGCCGGGGATAGTATTGGTGGAGAATGAGGCGTTGATGAGCTTAGATATGAAGGGTAATTGGTCTCTTGCTGCATCTTTGATAGTTTGGGAAGGGCAAGGGTTGCCTTGGCAATTCAAAGTTTTAAGGGTTAGAATGTCTTTTTCCACCTCTAGGATAGATACTTTGGAAAAGTTAAATCGGTGAGATGGTGTTAGAATGGCCTGTTGTGTCAGGATGGACGTGGGTGTACTATCTAGGGGGTGGAGTGCAGTTTTGTACCTAAAGTAAAACACCTTGGCTTTTACTGGCACCATGATCTAAATCTGGAAGCTCAAATAAACAAATTGGTTAAGTCGTCTTTCTACAAGCTGCAGCTAATGCGTAGGATCATCAAATATATTGATAGAAGTCATTCCTCAGTGGTGGTCTGATCTTTGATCAATTCAGAGCTCGGCTATTGTAATTCTTTATACATATGCATACCTGCCCATCAGATTGAACAGATGCAAAAGATACAAAATACAACAATTTGCTTGATTTGCTTGCAACCTACTCAGAATCAAAACAAAAGTATACCATTTGGAGAATTTTGCATTTCATCGATTCTCTCCCTCCCACCCCCCAGCCCCAACAGGAATCGATCACTAGTTTTTGTCACTATAGCCACTGGTTTTCAGTAAAATCTTGGATTAAATTTAAATATGTTGTCTAAGACTGAAATGTCTTCATGGATTGACTACTTTTTATCATCAAAAGAAAATTATTCTTTATAGCCCTATTCGATCCCTTCACTCTAAGGATAAAATCTTGCTTGTGGCTCCTAAGACTCAATTTACCTACGTAGGTGGTTGTACATTTTTGGTGGCTGTTCTTTCTTTTTGGAACTCTAGGCCACAGAAGATGTGTGTGACTGATAATTTCCTTAAATTCTGTGAAGCCATAACATTTTGTCCTTTCTGCTAATTCTCTTTTCAGGCTAAGGGATCGATAATCCGTGCACCGCTCCGTGATGCATTTATTTCAATATGTGGCGTGCTTCAAATTTCAATGAATGGCAGTGTCTCCTAAAGTGCTCCTAGAAGAAGATGACCAGTAGGACACCAGCTGCGCAAATGCTTGTGCTAGAGGAATCGTTTCCACATAATACAGAATTTCCCAATAATACAGGAAGTGTTAAAAAATACTGAGCATCCTAAAGGTCACAGTAAAGCACACTTTCCTGTACTCTGTTCCACTTCTAATGAAACTGGAAAGACTCCTATGAAGTAACAAAATAAATGTGCCTGCGCTGCACACAACCAATGATCTCCTGCCACATCTGCAGGAAGAAGGTAACTACTTAGCAGTTGATCGCCAAAGCTCCTTACCACACCAGGTCTCACACACTGCACAAGCGGTCACTGGTGGAAGATGAGATTCTTCAACGTCAAAGCTCAACCTGGCTGAGTCACCCTAAAGCATTGTTTATAAGTGCAAAGATTTGGCATTTCTTCACCAAAAACCAGGGGACTGCAATTTTCTCACTGTCAGTATACTCGGTGAAGGAGTACAAGGATGAGTAGGTGTAAAATGGCCCACTCAGCCCTCACACTTCTACAAACCAAAACAGAATGCACTCATAAAGCGAAAACAGGGACAGTTAACAGATATACCTCCTTTGTCTTTTGTAGTAACGTGGAGCTAGGGAATGCACTTATGTGGGGTGTGATGTTGAACTAGTACTGACCCAAACAACACAGTATCATAATCCAAAATAAAGGTAATGTCCAATCAAGGTTCTATAAAACTATATATACTTTAAAAAAGCACAGCATCTGCATGCAGAATGAACAGAAAATACTGTACAAAAAACCACCCTAAATGAAGAACAGAGAAGATGCAACAGACTGGAGTACATTGCATGTTTAGTGTAGTTCCTGGGGTGGTAGATAAATCACTAGCCACAAAAAGGATATCTTGGATGAAGACAGGAGCGATCATGACCCAATCAGTCTCTAGGGTCCAAGTGGACAGAGTGGGCAGTTCAGTCAACAGTACCTGGATTCAGTTCTTGGTGGGCTGACAAAATCAGACCCGGTGTTGAATGTAGATGTGAGCGGATCATGCTCAGTTTTGGCATGTTGGATCCTGTAGGCTCAAGCCGCAAGCAGGCATCAAGTATGGGCAAAGGCGGGACTTCTGTGATCGAAAGAGGGGCAGCTCTTAAGGATGCAGGTTGGGGCGGTCCATGGAACACTTCACAGTTGGTCAGGCAGAGTCGTACTTTAGGGAAGGGTCGATGAGTGATGCTCCAGCAGTTCAAGTCTGTGTGCAATGGTCATCGAAGTGGTGATCTTGGGTACGTCTGTGCGATTTAACGGGGGGATACAACCATGGATCAAATCAGCTAGCTCTTGAACTGCCTCCTAATCAGAGTCAGCATGCAACTCGCCAGTGATTTGGTTCAGGTCCCGGCGTTGAGCAGTCGCTTCAGGCATAGCAGGGGACTTTAGCTAGAACTCGATGCAGTATCGAGTGGTTCAAAGTGCAAGCAAGTTCAAAATGGTGGAGAAGCGCAGCAACCAGCGGCAGCGGCTTCCATCTTGTTCCAGGTGCAGTAATTGGGGATCTGCCGGTTTGGTGCGTTAGATCAGGGAGCTTCAGCTGGTCTGGCCCTTCAGTTGCTGTGAGGCCCACTCTGGGGGACTCGAGGATAACGCATTCCCATGTTTAACGCATGCTCATGGAGTAACCTGTGGTTGGGTTCTTTTTTTTTTTTTTGAAACTTTATTTAACTTGCTTGACAATACAACCGGGAGCAGTGAGTATTGTAAAAACTGTAACATCTGACATAGGAAGTACACAGTCGGGTACCGTGACCATGCAGGGTCTTAAGAGAGGAAGTAATAAGCATTGCATCATAACGGTAGGTACCCAAATATACATGTAGACACCTTAACTGCGGCAAAGCCCAGGGGACATTGGATTGTTACTGTCTCCCCCATCCTCCGCAGTCAAGGAGAATAAATAGGATCGAAAGGGGGCCCAGATGTCTCTGGGTCTACTCCTCACCGGCTACATGGCGGACCAGCGCTCCTCCACATCAGAGGCCTAAGTGATGGCCTGAAGCCATTGGTTGAATGTGGGGGCACTAGGGAGGAACCAGAGCAACAACACACAGCGGGCCGTGAGCAACATACAGAGACGTCTAGCCCTCTGAGGTCTCGGCCGGCGCAGGGGAACTTGTGGGAAAAGAAAGTCATTGGGGACAGTCTAATAGTGCAATCTAGTATTTGAAATACGGCCTCACACAACTCCCAGAATGAAGTGAGTTTTGGACAGGACCAGAGCATGTGTATATTATCAACGTTGTCTGTTATGCATCTTGGTCATTCATTTGGATGATCCCTTGACATGTGATGGATCCTAGCTGGCGTATAGTGGTCCCTGGAGTATTTTAAACTGGATCGGTTTGAATCTCGAATTAAGGGAGACTTCCTGGGTGTGGGCGCACATAGATTCCCATTTTTGGTCAGTTATATCCATACTCAAGTCACTACTCCAGGGCCCGAAGCTTATCCCATAAGTGACCTATCCTCCAATGGAGAAGCCCATACAGCCTGGCGACCCTTCCACTTTTTGCGGTGCTCATCATAGTTTTGGAAAGTGGTGGATCATCAGGGGGAATCGAGGGGAATTCATGCCACCTGCCCTGAAGAGCCTGGCGCAGGCCCACGTAGTGTAACCATCGGGAGGGATGCTCTCTCCGGGACTCCAGCATGTCCTTCCATTCATTTAAGGCTCCCATAGTGAAAACATCCAGTATAGTGTCAAAGCCTTTCCCAGACCAGTGGCGAACCGTCGCGGCATCCACTTGAGGAAACTCTGGGAGACAGTTCCACAGAAGAAAGTCAACATGAAATGGATGAGGGGTGTCTACATGTTTCCAGAGTCTGTTTCACGCCGTCTTCGTGACTCCGTTGGGGTCAATGGGGTCTAGTTTGAGACTTAGAGGAGGGAGAACCAGTTTCAGTTTTGTTTTGAGCGAATTTACCTGCATCCATTTCGAGACTGTTATTCAGGACCTCTTTTTCCTTGTCAGACTCCTTCATGAAGAGGGGACACCAAATGGTGCACGGATCTCATAAACCGTGATTGATGTGATTTATTTCTGTGATCTTGATATTACTTCATCTCTAGATGGTATGTTTGTTCTGGCTTTATCTTCAGTATCCGTTCATGTACACTTTTTCTAATAAATATATTTTTTCATGGAAATGTTTTTCTCATGGTGATGATTTCTGTTAGACAGATTCTGTATATCGTCTTCTCCAAAGAGTACTTTGTTCTTCCTGCCCTGAAGGATGGGTCATTATTTAATCTGGGCATTCGATCAGGTGAAACTCATGTAGGCAGTTTCCTTGAATACCTTCTCTGCAAAGGAAGATGAACCTCTTTTATGTTTGCATTGTTGGAATACTGAAGCATTGAATTGCTCACACATGTTGACACTTGCTAAGGAACCTTTTATTGTTGTACACACACATTGAATTGTGATTGGTGCACAGGCTGAGAATTTTGTCTGGGTTGAGTGACCCAAACGTATCAAAGGACCTGTGCGGGTGTATCACTTAAAGTGTACATATATGCACTTCATTCATTTCATTTCTTCATAGTTGCAAAAATTAGTTATTTACAAAAGCATGGATGCATATAAAAAACAGAAGTATTTGTTTTACATTGATGTAAGCTTTACTTGGTTGTCCAATACATTTCGGTCCTAAATACCATCTTCAGGGATCAATTTCTAGGAAATAATGAATAAGCATAATGTACGTAGTTTGTCTCACACAATTTCTCTTTTGAAATCTGTCCATCTTGTTATTGACATATTTACTAGCCTATTTTGAAACTTCTATAGACGGTTAATGTTTCCTGCCAATTTATGGAAGAGTTCCCTTCATCGTGGTCTTTCTTTAACCATGGAACCTATCGTAGCATCTGAAATGTAAGTAAATTGGGCATGTTTACTATTCTGTCCCTTTAGTATATATGTTGAACTTTCTAAAAGGCAATACGGCGTACCTTATCTTGAAAGGGATTGTGGGTTTCCTATTAAGTTTTTATCCGGGTCTGGTTTGATAACAAATATTGTTAAGCTTTTTTCCAAAATCCTGCTTGCTAAAGCTATTTTAATTTTCAGGAGGCATCTTACATTTATTCCGCTGAGAAGCGTCAACACGGGGCACCAGGACAGCTGTGTAGTGGTTGCCTAATTGTCCCACCACACTTTTATCTTAGTAATGGTGCAGGCAATCAGAACGCAATGGTGTCATAGGTGTAGTGATGTCATCGCGTGCCGGCCGCCATTTTTTAATTCTGTATATAGATGCTGAGTAATGTTAGATTTTCTGTAATTCAGTTATGGTCTATCCAATCTTGCCGGTAATTTTTCAATCCAAAAACGTAATCAAGAATGTGTATTGATTACATTGAGTAAAAGACCTTTATAGCATGATTCAAATACTGAGTTAACACTGTGCGTAACGTGATAGACAACATATGCTGGTACACACTATGTTCATATCATTTTGCTGGTCAATACAGTTTGTTAATTTCTAATTACGGGTTATTTCCACTAATGCATTTTTGTGTTCATTTGTGAGATCCATTGCTATATGATGCTATATTTAACGTATATCCCCATAGTATTCAAGGTGTTGCATAGAGTTCACAATCTGGGTATTGATTACAAAATGTGGTTTATGTATTTAGTTCATGGATTGACAGAAGATTTACCTGGTTATTCCTTTCTTAAACATCTTAACACGTGGACAGACATTCTCTTCAACATCATTTACATTATTTCCATTAACATTCCAATGTTACATACAATTGTTAGTTTGAATATAGTTAACCATTTTAGGTGGATACATTTTTTTGCAAAAAGTGGGAAGAACATTTCACTAATTTACCTGTTATTTTATTTAAGGGGTCATACATTTTCTTCAACATCTTTAACATGATTTAGCTACATTTCTCTTCACCATTTACACAATCTTATGATCGAGGTAGCACATGTGTCATAAGGTGTCATACGGTGTACAATGATTTCCATTTCCACATGAATCTGTGCAAAATCTACAACATATATGTTAATGTGTACATATAAGATCAAGAGTATACTGTAACTTGGCCACTTAAGCTGATAATGTGTGGTGTCAATATCCTGGATTGGAGAAAATAGATTTCTATGTGCATTCGTAGGGATCACTCATTGTAGTTTAGAGAAAGCACAATCAATTGCATCCTTCATTCATTCCCCCTGGATATTGGGAGTTGAGCCTTTCTATCCAGAAGGTTTCTTTTTGATCCAGCAGTTTGGCAATATTGCACCCACTCTCTCTTTTCTCAATTGTTTCAAGTATTTGGAATCTCATTCGAGAAATGTTATGTTTTGCTTCTAGAAAGTGCAGCTCTATTGGTTATTTGCTATTCCCTGTATGAATATTGGAGCAATGTTCGTTCCACAGTTTAAAATACTCCAGATTACCACTATACGCCAGCTAGGCTGCATCGCATGTCAAGGGATCATCCCTCTGAATGCCTGAGATGCAGAACGGACAACATTGATTATATACACATGCTCTGGTCCTGTTCCACTGGAGTTTAGCTTTTCTGGATGATTGTCCGACATAGTATTTGCTGCATGGGCATTTTATGCTATAAACTATGTTATTGTCACATGTGGCATAACCTTTTCAGAATCTTTTTTGCCTGTGTTGAGATGAAATATGACGCTCCCTTTTTGTACTAGACTACAAATAGTGCAGTTTGGGCATGTGAAGGTGCCACATCTTATAGGTTTCTCAGGTGGTCGTTTAATGTCTCCTTACTAGCATATCCTTCATATTCCTGCTACGAGTGTACGCAAACACAGGTGGGGACAGTTTGCCAAGAGTTCTATCTTCGGATTACTTGGTGACACATATAAGAGAAGGCTGGTTTTTTTACTTTCTCTTTTTTGAGTATCATTTCTCTGCTGATAGTGTCGATTTTATTCAAGGAACTGGTTGCTTCTGTTTCCTGATAGTCTTTCATTCTGTTAGATTGCACTAGACTTCTCACAGACATGGCTGTCTCATCTTGTACAATTTAATTCACTCTGAGGAACTGGCTGTATGTTAGGCTTATAATGGTGTTGGGAGGGTGGAAGCTGAGTCTGTGTAATAAGTTGTTTCTGATCGGTGGATCTCTGATATGGGGTGGTAGTAAGTCTGTCGTCTGTATGCCTAACACTAACCAGAACTGTTTCTTGGCTATTGGATGCAGTGAATTGTATTCTGTCATCAATGCTATGCAATCCATTGCTGAATAGTTTGAATTCCTCTTCAGTGCCTTTCCATAGACCAAAAATCTTGTCTATTTATCTACCACAGTAGCGAACGTGGTTCCACCAGAGGGGATGCCTTAAAATGTGCTCAGTCTCCAATTTATACATAAACTTGTTGACATAGCTTGGTGCCATGGTGGCACCCATAGATGTCCCTGACACCTGTATATAGTGTTGGTTTTTGAAAATCAAATAGGCATTGAGGTGTCTAAACTCCTCACATCTGCTGTGAAGAGAATATCTTGGCTATGGACCTGGAGGGCATGGAGGATGTTGAGGAAACGTGTAGTGTCTTTGATATGTGTCAGTTTCTTGTATGAGTGGTTGTATGAAGGAGTCGAAGTGTGCACCCAATGGCTGTAGAATGTTGTTGGTGGCTGAGATTATGGGTTGACCTGATGGTTTAATAAGTGGCTCTTTGTGAATCTTAGGCAGTGTGTAAAAAATGGGTGTCCTTGGGTGTGTAGATGTAAGAAAATTAAGTCTTTTGTCTGATATCTATCCTCTTTTCTCTGCTCTAGTAAGTAGTTAGTGGGTTGGTTCTTATGTCTGATATGGGATCGTGATCGATGGGAGCGTATGTGTTCCTGTCAAGAAGTTGTTGTTCATATTTCCTTTCATGTTCTTTGGTGTCAAGGACAACAAGACCTCCTCCTTTGTCTGCAGGTTTGAATGTTGATGTGGGAATCTGAAAACAGATTCTGTATGATATCTAGATCCTTTTGACGGAAATGACTATACTTGGGGTATGCATAGGATAGTTTCTGAAGGTCGGTGGTCATCAACCTCTAGAATAGGTAGGTAATGGGGTTAGGTGATGGGCGGAATAAAGGTTCTTTTGGTTTTAAATTCAGTGAACTCCGTTTCCTCAAATGGCTCTTCTGAGTTATCACTGTTAAGTTGGGCAAAAAAGGCCTTAAATCCAAGCTTTCCTGCAAACCTAAAAAGTTTGACTTTTATCTTTAAGAGGTTTGCATTGTAGGTTGGAACACAATCTAGACCGTTCTCTAGTTGGTCTACTTCAGTTTTGCTTAAGACTTTTTGATAGATTGATCACAAAGTTTTTTTTGGGTTCTGTCTGGTTATGGGAAGTTGTCTTATTCCTCCGTCCCCACCTTTGCCTCTTCCTCCCCACCTAAAAAACACTTGCTGTGGTCCTTTGGTGGTCAGTTTTTGTAATGGTACTACTGGTACCTGCCCTTTGACTGTCTTCTGGTTCATTCTTTGGGGTTTCTGATACCGTACTTCTTTGATCAGAGTGTGTTCTGTCTGAATTTGTCCATACCTGTGTGGATGTTGCATCAGAATTTTCTTAATTCTTAGTTTTCTAGTTCAGTTCGATAGTCTGTTAGATTGCTATTAATTTCCTCACAGATTTTCTCTAAATCTGTTGCTGTGCGAGCATTGGTGAGTTCAATTTGAATCTCTTGAGATTTCTTTTGTAAGTTTCTCACGTTTGTTAGATACTTTCTGTACTGTTAGTAGGATTAAATCTAGGGAGCATTTGTTTAGGAACTGTTCCCATTTGCGTACAAACTCGTGACTTTCTCTACATAATGTGAGTCAGAGAGGAATTCATAGTCCACGTGGAATACGCTGTGCATGGTAGTATTTGGTGAGTGTTATCACGTGCAGTTTTCTGTTAATTTCTCATGCGTATACATTTCTCTAGATATTTTTTTTAATCTTGGTGGTGGAATCTATGCTGGTATTTGAGATGCCAGTGAATCTGATCAGATTTAGTAAAGCATCTGCTTCCTCTGAGCCGAAACCCAAAGTTTCTGCTCTTTTGTCTTTCAGATTTGTTAATTCTTCATATGACATAATTTGTAAAAAAAAAAAAAAAAAAAAGTGTGCCTCCACTCTGTGTATGCAAAGAACTGGTTTCAAGTGAGATGAATGATACACACAAGTACAGTCTGAGGTGTATGCTTAATATATTTATTATTATTTTCCATGTAGGTTTGGTCATTTCTTATGTGTATCCAGGCTGTGATTATAGGGTATCCACTGGTGTTTTTGTTGTCTTTGGAGAAGGGGAATTGAGTGTGTGATTAAGGTGTTTTATTTGTTCAATCATTATTATGTTGATGTGTTGATGTTGTGCTTATATATTTCAGGTACCAGGATACAAATCCTGTGTCGGAAGCAGCCTTGGTGAGAGTGAGGTGTGGCTTAAGGCAATATTGTAGTGTCTCAAAGTCTTTTCTTGTAGGGTTTTCTTCTTTCGCCACTGAATGTGGAGAGAGCTGAAGGCAGAGCGTTCACGGTGCCGGTGCCGGCTGGAGAATGTGAGAGAAGTTGAAGGTGAAGATGAAAGGCAGAAACCGTCAGGAGCCTGTGCTGTGCTAGCGGTAAGCCTTGTAAGATCTTCGGGATCTACAAGGTTGGGTGGTGATATTCCCACGAGCCAGCAGGGTAGCGAACACAGAAGCAGAAAGGTGGAGACTGCACTTGTTGTACCTCCCCCTTTTCTATCTCTGGTCCTGTGTCAGTATCATACTGCCTTGCCTGTTCTCTGGTGGGGTTAAAGTGCTCTGTCTGGTGCAGTCGTGGGGCTGGTGGCCACACCTCAATTACCCCTCTATGCTTTTAATCTGCACCTGTCCATAGCAGCTCAGGCAGTGAAACAGCTGCCACCTTTTTTTTAATCTCAAACAGGCAATTGAGTATTTGATTGTCTGTGGGTAGGCACACCTTCAGCTTTCTGGCAAGTACGTTTTTGGCACTTTGACTCTAATAGACGGCGAAGTGAGCAGAAGTGCTCTGGGTGTTTGGCAGTGGTTGATGGTGGGTGACGACTGCTGAAGAAGTGGCATTGTGAGCAGTCGGTTGCCCTTTGATCCCTTTGGGAGCCGGTGCGGGACACGCATTGGCTTTTCTGTATCTCTGCAGCTGAAGTAAGTTAATATTTCGAAAACAAATTTGTATATCTCTTACTCAATTGGGGCAAATACATCCACATTAGGATGAAACTCGGCAGACAGCGGAAATGCACAATGCACAGTACATTGAAAAAGACCAGTAAAAGAGCACGTAACCCTAATCTCACAGGCACTGTCCCATCTCCGAAGGCCAAGAAAGAGAAATCTACTGGGCAGGAGGCATTCCAGCCCAAAATATTGGGGTTTCTCCTATCCGGCCTAAACCGTAAGAACCTAGTACCACAGATCAATTGGCAGAAGCAGACACTGACAATCCAAGTGGTACTAAGTTCAAGATCAGTCTCAATTAACAATAATCAATCCCTTTTGAATCTGTGCTTGGTTCTCCGGCGTGACTCTGTTCACACTGTTATATCCTCCAATGATCTGGGAAATATGATTGGTTCAAATCTGTCAGCCAGCCCGGACCTACATAGGCTGGTCTTTACAACAGATTCTTCGTTCTCTTCTAGTGATGATGAAAGCATTGCCTTATCCAAGGCAATTTACTTTGGTAAGGAAATGTAAAAGGACCATACCCAATTGATAGTTATCACTACATGTGTAGCTAAGATAGAAGCGCTCTGCTTTCTATGTACCCCCATTGCTGAAGAACAGCATGACTTGACACTTATCCTGCCAAGAGTAGTGAAGTCCTTATTGGAGGCACGTATCATTCCCTCTATGAGCACTACAAAACCTGGTCTAGCACACTCGGCTGAGCAAGTGGTAGTTAAGATCGTATCTGTTCAACCACTAGAACCAACTATTATCGACTGTGATGTGGAGGCTGCCCCTCTTCCATGGTGTGCACCGTCTATCGACATTACATGCTCTGTGGACAAATGAGTAAAGCACGTCCTAGATTTACCCCTGGAGGGGGTGCCACCCATGAGGAAAACGAGGGATAGACATCACCTGGAAAAGGCCTTGACCCATTTTGGAAAACATTCAGGGTTGAAATCTACAGTTAACATTTTGCCCATCCAGTTTCCTCATCCGGACAACGATCACAGGGTGAAGCAGGGTGGAGTTGTCCTTAAAGGGGTCAGAGTAACAAAAACACAAGCAGATGGCTCCACAAGGGAGGTACATGTGCCTGGCCCGATAGATGGCTAGCTCCCAATAGTGTGAGACAGGGGGAAAATAAATTCCCCTTAACTAATACTTTAGAGAATGTGCCATTCCAGTCAAATTATGATTTGGGCCCCCTGTGGTGGTCAGACCTAAGGCCAAGGAACAGTATGGTTGTGGAAGAGACTGAATAGTCCATCCTTTGCTGGCGAAGGGTTCCCTGATAATGGGGAAGCTGAGAGTCAATTAGCCCAAAGGGGTAGCAATGTTGTAGTATGACTGCTTGCCGTTAGGTAGATGGGTAGAAATATTGGAACTAAATCGAGCTCTGAAAAGCCCTTTTCTGAACTGGTCTAATTTATTGAGACTATGATCTCTTATTGCCAACCTCTCCGATTTGAGCACAGATGACCTGACACCCATTGAATTACTGAGGGTGAGAGATTGTTATAACTGGGCATTGATCGAGTGCATATAACCGGCAGTGGTGTCCCTGCCGTGCTCAAGCATTGGGGAATTATATGAATTGGGTTTTGAATTAACTGGGTGCAGGAAATATGTATCAAGTGTTCATCAAGACTTGGGTCAGCATTAAATGTCAATGAAACGTCAGATGGAAAATCTTGCAGGGGCCTCTGGATCTGAAAGAACCAGTCTGAGAGTTTTGCTTAGACCAACTAAACATGGACCAGGTATGCTATATCCTAATGTGGGGATGTTTAACTATCAGAAAAAGACTGGGTGACCTTTATTAAAGCTGTATATTATAAAGCTCCTGCTTGAGATAATAACTGTAAAGTTGGGTCCTTGGGATATAATAGAGTGATTGATTTTGATCGAATAGATATTCTCCTGATAGTTAAAAATTTAACTTAAGTTAAGTTAAAATCTTTAAAAATTCAAGAACTCCTGGACCAGACGGGCTAGCCAACATAGTGATTAGAGCAAATCCAGACACGTGGTCAAGCGTTTTGTTTGAGTTTTTTGCTGAGGTATGGAGAACTGGTATTATTCCTCCAAGCTGGCGAACTTCCATTTTGATTGCTGTATTTAAGAAGGGGTGTAGGAGTAATCTGTCTATCGGCTATTAGCCATATTAGACAGTAGTTCTAAGATTTTCGCATCCTTGGGCAGAGAAGAATCAAGTTTTGCACGTTTGTCAAGCAGGCTTTCGAAAAAAGCTTTCAACGTCGCATAACATCAGCGCGTTATCAAGTATAATTACGAAGGCCGTACATATGAAGAATACGCATCTATAGATATGCTTAATAGATTTCTCGAGGGCCTTCGATGCAGTGAACCGATCTGTTATGGGCCAAACTGAGTAAATGGAATATGATCCGCATTTATTATATCTCATTATGTCTCTATATACTGATACTACGGTCAGAATTTGCACCAACCGGGAGGGGCATTTGACACAGTGCATTAAGACGAATGTGGGACTAAAACAGGGTTGTGCGTTTGCTCCTATATTATATAACCTGTATACTTCTGATATGGTGCAGGCGATTAACAAGGTAAGACATTTTGCCCCATCTTTAGATGGTGTACCTATCCCCTGGTTATGTTATGCAGATGATACCATTTTAATGGACCACACACACAGATCGGTTAACATCGCTCGATTGACGCTCTTAGTTCCTATGCCAAGCAGAATGATTTAGTAATTTACATCGATGAAACATACTCTCCTGCTTAAATGCAAAATGTAACACAGGATACCAGCTTTGTCTGGAGACTAAATACCACCCTGATTGAAGTCATGAGTGATTATCTGTACCTGTGTTTTCCTATCAGACTGTATGATATGATAGTTTATTTATATAGAGCCTTTCCACAATGTGTTTCAAAGCGCTTCAAGGCAAGGGAGGGAACAAGGTAAAATACAATTACATTGTTACAGGCCATGTACAGTAAGGATGTCAAATTAACTATCGTACTCGGCCTGACTACATTTCAGATAGTGCAAGAGCTAAGACATGGATAAGGAAGGGAGGAGGAGTGTGGGAAGGAAATGGAAACAGAAGGGTGACTACCGTACTAGGCCTGACAACATTTCTGGTACAGCCAGAGAAAACAAAAGGTGAGGGAGAAGGGTGCAGAAAAGGAGGGGAGGAACAAAACCAGCGACTATTGTACTAGGCCTAACAACATTTAAGATGGTGCTGGATGGGGGAGGAAAGGGCAGGAGGCAAGAAGGGGAAGGAGACAGACGAGGTTGCTATCATATTAGGTCCAGGGACAATTCTGATAGAGTAAGTGCATAGAAGAAAGTAAGGGGAGGAGAAGCGTTAGGAAAAGGGACAAAGGGAGAGCAGGCGAGAACAGAGAGTAGACAGTCAAAAAGAGTGGAGAAGCAAGAGGTGAGAGCGAATACAATTGCAGAAGTCAGTAGTAACACATAATGTTGCAGCCAGGATACAAGATGAAGATGGGAACAGCATGTTTCAGGGCCACCATGAGTGCAAGATGAAAAGGAAGTCAAGCATGAGCGTGTAGAAAGGATGATGTACTGTGAATCAATGAAGTCCATCAAGTATGAAAATAACAGGTTCCTAAAGGAATTTTATATGCCTAAAATCATGAGCAAGTGGTTGATTTTAAGGAAATGTATATGTAGAAATGGGCGATCTAATGTTGGAGGTATGATTACAGTATAAGAAACATCTTTTGTTACCGGGATACTATTTTATTTATTTTGACATTTATATAGCACACCATAACCCTGGGGTATCAAGGTGCTTTAACTTAAGTATATGGTTACAGTACAGTTACATTAAGTGCTTCAGGTTGCAGGATTAATGAAGATTGGTGGGCAAATGCATGGTGCCAGCCACATGTTACACGGCGGCAAATACACACAAATGCAGAGGTCAATTCACAGAGAATAAACATGGTGCCTAGCCCATGTTGCAGGATGGCAGCACACACAGATGTGAGAGTCCAAATAACAGCAAGAGAACATGGTGCCTACCTCATGTTGCAGGGCGGCAACACGCATAAATGCAAAAGTCAATTTAGGGAGCATGAACATGGTGCCTACCCCATGTTGCAGGGTGGCAGCACACACAAATGCAAAAGTCAATTCAGGGAGCATGAACATGGTGCCTACCCCGTGTTGCAGGGCGGCAGCACACACAGATGCAAGAGTCCAGATAGCAGAAAAAGAACATGGTGCCTACCCCATGTTGCAGGGCGGCAGCACATACAGGTGTAAGTCAATTCAGGGATCATTACCATTACCTCCGCAAATACCTTCCCTCTCGAGCCCTTCGCTCCTCTACCTAGAACTCCCTTAGGGTCAGTCGCTTTTCAAAGAAACGAGCTGGGGGGAGATCTGTGTTCGGCTGGGGCCTCCCTCTGGAATAGCCTCCCTGACACTCTAAAACTTGAGGAGAACCATCTCCGGTTCCAGAAGCACCTCAATACCTTCCTCTCTGCATCTGCCTTTGCTCCCCCTCTGCCCTGCTGATCCCCTCTCTTGGCACTGTGCACCTGGCCACCCTGTCCCCCGTGCCCAGGTACCGGCTCACCCTGCCACCCTTCTGCACTGCCTCCTGTCCACCTGTCGCACTGGGGACTGTACCTGTAACCCCCACAGTACCCCATGCCCCATTTTTCTTCTTTTATGCACTTATCAGACTTACCAATTTCTGATGCCGTAAACACAGCTCTTGCCACTTGCTGACCGCACTCCCTCTGTTATTGCTTCATTATCTATTTATTTGTATGTATTATTATTTATCTGTTCTCCTCTGCTCTGCACTTTCCACTCTCCCCCTTCCATGCACTTTTCCCCTTTCCCTTTCCCATGCACTTGCACGTTCTCAATGTCACAGGGCCTGGTAAGATCGTGGTTTTGTTTCTCCCCTGTTTCCCCTCCCTTGCCTTGTCGCGCTCTGAAACACTTGTGTACGAGCGCAATACAAATAAAATATCATATATCATATCATGGTGACTGCCCCTTACAAGGCAGCAACCCCACACACATCCAAGAGTAGGGTAACAATGGGTAGGAGCGGTATAGCAGCGGGATATTCGCCCTGGCGCGTCCTGGAAGTGGACAGGGAGTAGACGGGGCCTTTGATGTGGGCCGGCTCCTGCCTCCTGGTTGCTTTCATTGGCTAATAACAGCCAAGGCAACAAATGGGAGGTGTGAGCCAGGCAGGCTGTAGATAAGGCCAGGCGTAACGGCCATTTTAGAGTGGCCGAGGTGCTGTTAGAAGCACCAGTTCAAAAGTCAAAAATCGAGTTAAATAGCCCATCAGTGTGTAAAGGTGAAACAAGATGAGGTTCCCACAGTCCATGGAGACCAGCAATTAACCCAGGGTCTTTGAGGGCAATGCGGCAAAACAGTGTTATACTATATGGAGTGTTTTGTTTTATCTGTATATAGGAGTGCCTGGCTAGAAATGGTGGAAGGGAAAATTCTGAGGTCCATTCTGAAAGTGCAACAATCAGTACAGTTGGAGGCCCTCAGATTAGTATTAGGGGTACAATCTATAAGATCGACATGGGGTTGATTTCCAGGTGTACATTATGGTGTTCTATGTTGCCCTCTGAGCAGGGGTCTCTAATGTCACTTGCAGCCGAGTAAAAAACAAAATTAGACCAATTATTTTATTATTGACCTTCGGGTTACTGTAAGAAGTCATCTATCTGCAATTGGTAAGACACTTGAAGAGGTCCTGGATAATCCTAGGGGTATGGATCTACTAAACAATAAAACTGCTCTATGGGATAAAGATATGTGCCAGACAAGGTTGGAAAGGAAAGAAATGTACCTACAAACCTTGCACTTACCTAATTACTTTTTCTAATTCACAAGTAAAGCATTTCATAACCTATTTAAGGTTCCATATACTTAAGAACATCTAGGCAGGTGGTGGGGTATTCCTCATGATGAAAGGCCATGCAGGCTGTGTAAACAGAGTAGAGACCTCTCGTCACTTTCTCACTAGTTGTTCGAGCATGACAGATTTCTACAAGAAGGGTTGTTCTGTCGCACAAAACAATTAATCATTTGGTTAAAGTGATCAATTCTGGAATAATATTTATTGTGCTAGGTCAATTGTTATCACGGCAACGGCCTTCTATGTTTGGAAAGCGGCTCAGAAGTTGATAGAGAGTGGGGGCTGTGGAAGGTGACTATTTTTAGAGTTTAAAGAAATAGAATATATACTATGTATTTTAGGATTTCAGTGATGTTATTTTATTGAATGTAATACGATAAACTATATAAATGTATGTATTGTTTTATAATGTGGTGATATTTTAATGAATGTAAGATAATTGAAGAAATATATGTATTCGTTTTTTTAATACGAAGGCTTGTGCTTAAGGTTTTGTTTTTAACCATTGCACAGTAAACAAACATTAAAACATATATTTGTTTATTTCAAATGTCAGTTATTTGCTCTGATTAAGTCTAGGCCAGAAAATAAAATATTTTATTTTGCACACACTAAAAACTTTGCATTAATCTGTCATAATCCTTTTGTTTAAACTACTGTTAAAAAACATGTTTCTTTTATAAAACCCAATTTGTTTTAAATTAAAAAAGGCATTTAAAAAAACAAAAAAAAAGCAGAGACCTTGTTGATTTTGCTGTTTTGCTATGGGTAGAGCAGGCACTGTGAATCAGGATACTGAAGCAGCAGGGCACAGATATATACTATGATTTTGGCATGGAGCTTGCGAAAGGGGAATCTGATCAGCAGATTACCCTTTCGGAGATGGAACTAGCCACCTTATTTTATTGTAACGCCAGGGTTTTGCACTCTTGCCAGATGGCAAATCCTCACAAGGATGGAGAGGTAGGAGCGTCTTACATTGGAGTCTAGATTTCCTTAGATTCAATCCTATAGGGACTTCAGGGATCAAGATGGTGAAGATCTCCCTCCATTGACCAGAGCCCTCCAGTTTATCATAATCCCACTCCTTTCCCTTCTCTCTGAGAACAAAGGCCTATTTATTTTATTCTAATATACTTATAGCCCAACAGGCTTTGTACATAGTCACACCAACATATTGTAAAACTATAAAACCATGTCAATTCATTCCAGTACATAATAAAACAATCATAGATTAAAACCGTCCTAGCCAATATTGTACAAAGGTCCCACTGTTGGCTTTAGTTGCTAGCCAAATTAGATCTGTTTCACTTCTATATACAATTAATCTATATTTCAGCCATTTCTTGAGTGCCAATAGCTGATTTCCCTTTTCAGGTTGTAAAAACCCCGATTCCCAGTTCTTATACATAGCCATCAGTCTGCTCAGGGTGCCAACATTTTCAAAGTTGTCTAGTCTCAAGAATGCATTAAAGACATTATCTCTAATTGTGCTATTTTTAAGATGTCTAAGTTTCACATAGCACATAGCCATCCTACAGTTCTAGTCGACGAGAATGCTTTTTTGGCCAAATTCCAATGGCAAATAGTTTATGAACAAATTTCGTGGCATTCTAAGTAGCAACCTTAAGATCATTGCTTCCAGTTTGCCCAGACAAGATAAGTCGTTCTCACCCCATCCTTCCACTACATAGAGCACACAGGGAACAATTTTGGAACCTTACAACATCAATATTGTTCGGATGGACCAGCCACCTTGTCTGCCAATGAATGTTCTTATAGCATATGCAGTCCTCACGCAATTAAGCATGTTTGTTTCCCAGTGGGGGCTCCAAGTGAGTTTCTCATCTATAAGCACTAATAAATATTTTTAGCGGCTTACAATTTCAATGGGTTCCTCATTGATCTTCCATATACATTTGGGGTAAGTACGCTTTGCTTTGCAAAATAACATTATTTTTGTTTTGCTGATGTTTATGCACAGCCCATTTATACTTGCATAATTTCCTAATGCATCAAGCATACATTGGAGTCCCTGTGTTGTGTGATTTAATAAAAGTAAATAGTCAGCATATCCTAACCAACCCACCATCAATGCTCCAAACTTTACAGGACAGGCTTCAGGATTACATAAAGCTTGACAAAGATCAGCTAGATAGTGATTCAAAAGTGTGACAGATGGGATACATCCCTGCCTGACTCCCCTCTAAGTGTTAAATGCGTTGGACAGGCTGTCCTGACCATCTAAACCTATTCAAACACTTGTGTTCTGATAAAGCAGCATTTTAAGAGGCCAACTGGGATATTCCAATCTGCCAATGTTCTCCATAAAGGGTTCTTCATTACTGTAAAAAACGTTGCACTGAAATCAATATTCAGCATAGACGGGTAGATGACGCCTCTGCCATGCATATTCTACGGCTGAAACCATTGTAAGGATGTTGTGCACACTAGCAGCTTTTTTCCTAAAACCAGATTGGTTTGGTGGTAAGATGTTATTAATTGTAATCCACTCATTCAATTCATCAAGCAGTACCTTTGCAAAGTTTTAGTTGGAATCTCAAGCATGGCTAGCATGCAGTAGTTAACCAGATCTTTCCAGCATCCTTTTTTGTAGACAGATAATATATTACTCTGTCCAGGTTATAAGTAGTTTGTCACGTTTTACTATGTTTTCAAAAAGGATGTGCAACACATTGGGGAGTACTTGATTGATGCCTTACATGCCCCATCAGGCTGAGCTGCCCTGGAGGTTTTTAGTCGCTCGATAATCTTAAATGGAGAGGCAGGAGCTTCTTGCAACTAGATTTCCTATGATTAAATCATATAGTGAATTCAGGAATCAAAATGGTGGAGGTCTCCCTCCATTGTCCAGATCCCTCCAGTTATCATATTCCCGCCTCTTCCCCTTCTCTCTGAGAACAAAGGCCTTTAGAGATGCATCCTCCTGGTGTGTGTCTACTCCTATTGGATGGTTGTGCTCCTTTGATGCCCGGGTCCAGGAAAGCTTCCTGCAGATGTCTTGGGCAAGAGGGTGTTACCTACCCTCCAAAGAGATCAAAGTGGATGCCTGGCCCTCCAGGTTCCTGTCGTGCCATTTGGCGGACTACATCCGGCTGACCAGAATACACAACCTTCCACAACAGAGCTGACACATGTGCAATACCAATTGGAATGTGGCAGCTGTGATCATAAGTAGTACCATGCACTATGCCTACACTTAGGCATATCTTTATTTTAGAGGTTAACCTGTCATCATCATGGGGTTCTTATGATCATCGTAGTTTTAATACAGGGATGCATGTGTTAAGTGCATCTGCTACATGGCAGAGACTTTTCTGTCGCTGCTGCGGTCAGTTGGGAATCTGCAACCTCTGACCCCAGTTCTGTGCCAAGGGTAGAACAGGTACTGTGGATCAGGATGCTGATGCAGCAAGAAACAGATGCATAATATGCTTCTGGCATAGAGCTTGTGAAAGGGAAATCTGAACAACAGATTCCTCTTTTGGAGATGGAACTACCCACATCATTTTATTATTCAATAAAAATCAAACAAGCCAAGGCTTTGCACCCTTGCCAGATGGCAATTCCTCACAAGGATGGAGAGGTAGAAGCTTCTTGCAATGGTGTCTAGATATCCTAAGATTAAATAATATAGTGACTTCAGGAACCACAGTATTTTTTACGATTCCTGTCCAGTGGCTCAACAGCATGGTCAGAATTGTACTTGTCACCTTTGCCACCTTCCTCATTAGAGTTTAAAATCCTATCTTTGTCCAGTAAACAACCATATAGAGGTGATAATCCAATTGTTATTGCTCATGTTGGTCATAGGTTCCAAGAGAAAATTACCCTCGTACTCAAAAAAACTGAAACCATTGTTTGCCCAGAGGACTTTTAACCAGCACTTGCAGCCAAAACCCTCAGAGTCAATTGCTGAAATCATTGTTACTCATTCACAAATCATTAACCAAAGGTATTGTTCCACCGCGATTAAACAGGGCAATCATATCCCCTATTTTAAAAAACACATTCTTGCACCCATTTGTATTGAACTACTATCGACCTGTAGGAGGCCTTTCTTGGCTTCCTAATATCCTGGAGCAGACCGTTGCTGTTCAACTAAAATCTTTGAATCAAACTAGTTACTTAAGGAACATCCATCAGGTTTTCGTCCCAAATATGGTATGGGAACTGCCTTACCGTCTGGGATAATATATTTTTTAAAAAAACAATAAGCGTGATTTGACTATGTTGGTTATCCGGAATCTATTTGCAGCATTCAATACGGTTGACCGTACTATTCTCCTTCACTGGATAGAGAAAAATGCACCCATTTTAATGCATGCCTCCAAATGGTTCCTATATTTTTTAACGGACAGGACCCGACAAGTTAAACTATCCCCTTAGTTGTCCCCTCTGCTCCCTCTACTTTTTAGCGCATATGTCATCCTTTTATATGACATGTTTATTAAGGAAACCTTGGTTACCATGCATACACTAATGACACTCATGTTTACAGTCAAAGATTCATATTCCAACATGGATAACTTGATCAAATACCTGGAAGTGTTCGAATCTTGGCAGCTCTATAATGCATTACATCATAACCGAATTAAATGAAATCTATCCACTTCAGACCCAAAGCTAATCTCTGAAGTCCAAATAGACTATTCTCCCACCTAAGATTTTCGACTTTCCTATGAGTTTTGTACCTAAAGTAAAACACCTTGTCTTCTACTGGCACCATGACGCTCAAACAAACTGTTTAAATATTCCTTCTACAAGATTCGGCTAATGCGTAGGATCATCCAATATATTGATACAAGTCATTCCTCAGTGGTGGTCCAATCTTTGATAAATTCAAAAATCGGCTATTGTAATTATTTATATATATAGGCATACCTGCCTATCAGATTGAAAAGATGCAAAAGATACAGAATACAACCATTTGCTTGATTTGCTTGCAACATCCTCCGAATCTAAACAAAAGTTTACCATTTGGAGAATGTTGCATTTCATCTCCCCCCAACAGGAATCAATCACTAGTTGTTGGCAATATCTCCACTGGCTTCCAGTAAAATGCTTGATTCAATTTAAAATACTTTGTCTAAGACTGAAATGTCTACATGGATTGACTCCTTTTTATCATCAAAATAAAATTATTCTTTATAGCTCTGTTAGATCCCTTCACTCAAAGGATACAATCTTGCTTGTGGTTCTTAAGACTCAATTTACCTATATAGGTGATCATTTTTGGTGCTCCTTCTTTTTGGAACGTCATGCCACAGAAGATCTGGTGACAGATAATTTTGTTCTGTTCGGTGAAGCCATACATTTTTGCCTTTCTGTTCATTCTCTTTTCAGGCTAAGGAATCGGTAATCAGTGCATGGCTCCTTGACGGATTTATTTCAATATGTGACGTGTTACAATTTCAAATTGCAAATGGTAGTGTCTTCCAGTGTACTCCTAAAAGAAGATGATCAGTAGGACCCCATGTGCGCAAATGATTGTGCTGGTGGAATCGTTTCCCCCTTTCAATGAAACCAGAATGACTCCTATGACATAACAAAAGAAATGTTCCTCCACTGCACACAACCAAAAATCCCCTGGCACATCTGCATGGAGATCTTAAATACTCAGCAGTTGATCGCCAGTGCCCCTTACCACACCACGTTGCTCACACTGCACAAGTGGTCACTGATGGAAGATCAGATTCTTCAGCATGAAAAGCTCAGCCCAGTTTGAGCCACCCCAAATCATTGTTTATAGGATTAATCTCCCAATAACCCAGTAAAGAACCATAAAACCAGAAAGGTAGAGCTGGCATCTCCATATACACTCCCAGTAAGTCTGGTGGTGAGGAGACCTCAAAAGAAGGGGACGTTGGCAGGATTGACCAGGGCCCAGCAGGGATTCATGGAGAATCAATTCCTGGTAGGTGTCATGAAATCAAAAACACAGTAGTGCCACAGGCAGGGGTGGACTGTGGACCAAAGTGGCCCTGGAAATAATTTACTAAGGGTCCCCATATTATTCCTTTTGAGTAAACCCAACCCTTTTCCGCTAGGAACATTTGTAAATATAATAAGTAGCCACACAAAAGAGGCCCATGATGCAGAAGCCCAGTGGGAAATCCTGGTAGGACATTCCTCCCTTCTCCTCAGGTCCTCTTTGCAAATGGGGATTGGCTTTTTCTAAGTCACTTTACTTTCTTTGGTCGGAATCGAATCACTTTGTAAGTATGAGGAAGAGGGATTTGGGGGTTAAAATCCCAGTGGTACGATGTATTTGGTCACCATACAGTGAGCATACACTTGACGTTCCAGATTGTGTTACCCTAGGGACTGTGTTGAGGTTATGTTTTCCTTCAGCCTACATCAAAATGTTGTTGGGTTTTGCTGCATACCAAAGCCTGGAAGAATTAACATGGCCATTGAAATATATGTTTGTGTTATGTTATGGTTTCATGGCCAACCTTTTTATTACCTGGTATAACTAAGCAAAAGATTACATGAGAAACTGAGCAACAATTAATTAAATCTGACATTGACATACCATTGTAGTGCAATAGTTATCACAAAGTTACACCTGAAGCTCTTTTAAGAACAACGGCAGCTACAAAGTAATAGGTTTGGAAAGATTGCATCTACTAACTGTACGGTAGATGTTCACTTCTCAGAATCAAAATAAAAGTAAACCCTTTTCATAATTTTGCATTCTGGGAACATCTGTTAAAAAGATGCCTAATACATAAATTATTTCTAACAAAGTTCAACACATTATATGCTGAAAGTAATTGACAAGTTTAACAACGGAAGGAACATTAAGTATTGACCCCCGAATCATGTCACACTAAAATCAATTTCAATACTATGTTCATTACAACATGTACAAGTAAACATGCACTGCTTAGAACCATCTTAAACTATCACTGGCATGTACTAGCATAGGCCATATCTTTCTTACCTTGGATGGGAGCATTGGAAACAAAGTATTGCAGACTTTTTCAAATTTGTGACAAAAAATGACAACCGATTTGTTTGTACCAGCAGACATAAAATATTGAAATGACTCCGTTATAACCATAAGTGGGTTACCTATATGGGGGTGTGCAGTGTGTGTAAACATAATACTTAACAAATTCAGCAGGTTACTATCTAATAACGGTGAATGTGATGCAGTATTCTGCATCAACAGTACACCTTTGTGGTGGATGTGCCAATATATGCCTTTACAATTGTATTGACATAGAAAATATTATAAGACAGTTATAGTAGGTATAACAATCTGTCCGTTTGTAAGTAAATTGATCCTAGCAACCCCATTTCAATAAACGTGGGAGAACAGCATGGTTCATTTGCCAATATTCTAACGTTTGCAAGGTGGAGTACATTTACAGATTACCCATAATGGGGAACAATATAATAATACATATAACAACATATTTTCAAAAAACGACCTGTTTTGAACCAATTCTCAAAGAAAAAGGAACGCGAAAGTATTGTAACCTGGAATGATTTTTGGAAAATACAGAGTGCAATGTGATATCTCTTTCATTTGAATGTAAATGTATTATTTGCTCTCTGCTCCTTCTCACATATTGAGTACAGTGACTTGAACTTTAGTTAGGTTTGATTTAGTTTTATTGAACAAACATTTGGGATAGTGGTGAGACAGTCATTTCGGAGAAGCTGAGAAGAGCGTTCCATGCGTCTGTCATCTATTACTGTGGCTACTCAACCAAGCCCATAAACCTGCATGCGTTTCAAAACTGAACCCCGCAAAAGCACATGGGAAGGTATCCAAGAGGAGTGAAGAGAGCATGTTGGCTAGAGGAGGGAGGAGGAGAACAAGTTCTTAGTGGACAAACGCTGGTCTGGCGGAGGAAGAGAAATGCAAACCCAAGAAATGTCAGAGCCAGGCAAACATGAAATCCAGAGAAAGGGCAGCAGGAACCCAAAACGTTACCAAGGAGGAAATGGTGATTGGGAGAATGCAGCATGGTGACTCAGCCACTGATAAAGAAAGCAGTGAAGACAGACCAAAAACAACTCATTGCCGGTGAGTAATATGCATATAGGATCATAGAAGCCACAGAACGCTGCTGGTTTTACAAGTCACTCTGACACAAAGAGCCTGTCAGACAACAAACAGATGTGTGGCAGATCTACCCAAAGAATGGTTAAACCAGAGAAGCAGTAAGCAGAAATGAGACACAAATGCAGAAACATGACGGAAGAGGCCCGAACAGGGTGTTTGAAATTGTGGCACAAGAAAAATCCAGTAGATTCGGATACATGAGGTACATGCTGTGGAATTCAGTCCAGTATGCAGTCCAATGAAAGAAGTCAGTAGGAAAAAGTAGGAATCTATTCTTTGTATTCTAGGGAATGAATCCAGTACTCAGGACCCATATATTCATAAAGTTGGGGAGGGGGAGATGAAGCACATGTAAAAAAAAGAGAATTAACTCAAGACCCAACCCCAGTCAAACCCAGAATGGGTGGGAGTTTGGATGTACATCTAAGCCTAACAAGCATAAGAGGAATTATTTGTTGCATGCAGGGTCTCCAGGACCAAGAATATAGTCATGTCTATCACATGTGAAAAATCATATGTTACATGCTTGGACTCAAACTTTCAACACCCAGCCAAGTTTAACAATCATTGTGTGAGATAGTTTGATGTTTGCAAGGGCTGATGTCCAAATCTTCAGCCAAGTCTGATGAACATTACAAATAAACATAGGTTTTATGCAGTGACACCAAGTTCGAATCCCAAGTCAAGACTAGCAGGCAGTGTGAAAGATCATTTGTTACATGCTTGAATACAAAGTGCAAGTAGCCATCCATGTCTATCGGGTGATTAAAAGATATCATGTGTTGCATGCTGGGACACAAAGTTCAGAAAGCTAAGTCTAGCGGACACTGCACGAGATAATTTTGTGCATGTTTAGCGACACATTCCCAATACCCAGCCACATCTAATGAATCTGGCGAGAGATCATTGGTTATCTGCTGAGGCGCAATCACCAAATACCCAGCTAAATTCAACAAACATTGTGAGAAGCCATGCGTTGTATGGTGGGATGTGGGTGTTCAATACCGCAGCCAAGCCTAATTAACCCTAGGAGTGAGATAGGAATGGAAATATTGGTTAGCAGTCAGAAAATACTGTGAGAAACATTTTTCTAAGTTTCATAAAAACCTATTGGGAATGTAAGCATTTCTCCCCAGCCTATGGAAAGAATGAAAAGGGAATTGAAATGTTGGATACAAGTTCATGAAGTACAGAGGAATAATCAGTAGTTCTGTATCTAAGACCGACTGCAATGCTCAATTTATTTTTTAAGCCTTTGATAAGACTGAGAAAACAAGCACAGGCTTGGAGGTGTGTCTATGAAAGACTAAGTGAGAAAGACAGAATCTGTTATGACAAACATCTGAAAGATGTAGATGAGGTGAAGTTGAAACCAAAATAGATATTGAGAGAACCATTGTTGTAGAGTGGAAGACTTGGGACTGGCCTGGTCTGCAGCAGAGGATAGAGGAGATCAACTTCTGTACAGCTGGAAAACTCACAACTCGACCCCCTTCCAGAACGCTAGAAGAAGGGCTAGGAAAGGACAACCATGCTAGAAATGGCAAAAAAAGGAAAGGACCCACCATGTTAGAACATAGGTGATCCTATTGTGCACAACCGAGACTGTGAATACAGTCAGTGCTAAAAAACTGTGCAATAGTTGGTAAAACACCTCCACTGCCACCGACCAAAACTAGAGGGTTGCCTATGTGACTAAAAAGTCACAGGAGTAGAGAGGAAAGGGATACTAAGTATTCCCTTGGCACTCTACATAAGGTGGTGTGTGCCAATCTCTGAGTATAAAGTTTTAGGAGGGATACAAAGTATCCCTCTATCCTTAAGAACGGTTGTAAATACGGATAAAGAAAATAACCTCAACGTTCTCAGCAACACTGCCCATAAGGAGCTGTGTGCTGCAAAAGTGAAACCCAGATGCCTTAAGAGATATGGATGAAAGGAGACTCCATAGTAAGGTACAATACAGAGAACAAAGTTCCAAAAACACAGCAAAGAAGAATGATTGAGTGAAAAAAGACTCCACTCATTCAGGATATAAAGAAAAAGGTCCAGAAGTCCAGCAAAAAGAGCTGGGGTCTCACTAGGAGAGAGGATGAAGCATACAAATCATAAATCTCCCTAACAAGTGGGCATCATCACAGAATCGCTTTTCGAATTATAACCAATGGCGGGTGGTTACTTACCAAATTAATTTGATAAGGATGGATATATTTTTAAGCAACATGGCAATTAAGTGACAAACAGATTTGCGTAACTCGAATAACAGATAGCTATAATATTGCCCTATTTAGTCCATACTAGACATTGAAATACTTTTTTGAGACATGGTTACCTTAACAGAAAAGGTGAATGTTTTTTGCCAACTATTCTTCCATAATTATATACTTAGGTTGCAATTTAATGAATATCTTACCCGTTTATCATTGAATTTAGTTGGTGATGATGCGATTGAATGAGTAGAAGTACAAATTAAATGGTGTATAAGCACTTGATGAGTCTTGAATCAGGTTACTGCTCTTTATTATCCCCCAAGCAAAAAAGGGATCTAAGTAAAACACGATATTTTACTTGAACGTTGAATGCCATTTTATTGAACTGTTTTCAGTATTACTATGTGCTGAGTGAGATGCTGCCTTTCATTAACATGTTTGTACTGTTATGATTTTTGTTACAAGTCACTCCCTGCTGTAAAGTAAAGAATTGTAGAAGGTTAAGATATTTTCTGCGCTAATCCAATTTGATTTACTCAGACTAAAGTCTCAAAAATGCTAAGATTATCACTGAGATGATCCACTTTGTGTTCACCACAATCATGTATCAGCAACCTGTGGCTCTCTGGATGTTTTGGACTACAACTCCCACACACCTTGTCATTACCTATGGCTGCTAGTGCTGATGGGAGTTGTATTCCAAAATAAAGACATAGAGAGTCAAAGGTTACAGACTCCTGACTTAGATGGTACATTTTATGGGAAAATCTGAAAGTTCAGGCATCAAGCCAAAGCAACTACCAATCAGATATGCCTCCAAAGAACTACCAATCGGATATCAGACTCTAATATTGACCAAACTAAAACCAGGGCATTGCAGGCTTCAATATATGTATTGCAGATGCTGCCCCTTGCTCCCCTTCTGCTACCCCCTAAACCTGTCCTTGCTACCACTGGACAAAGAGGCAGTGCCACAAGAAGAGATCTGTGTTGCACCTGAAAAAGGTCATTGTAAATGCAGCTAAATTTGCCACAGCTTTTTCCACCTGGAATCCTGTTAGCTGGCGAAATAACAGGGATGCAGGGAAAACCATGAAGCCACCATCACTAACAGGTTGGCAGCCCATTAGTGAAGAATGTCTGAAAAGGTTGTGTTCAGAGGATGGGCTGTCTGTGCAGCTCATACTCGGTACTGTAGCAACAGGAGGGGTATGGGGGCTGGGGTCTAGCTAGCTGGCAATGGTTAAGAGCAGCCTGCAGTATGCAGTACCCGGTGGCAGCACAACATTGTTTAGGATTTCAATCGGGTGATGCACCCTGGTCTCAGCCTAGTATGCAGCACACACCTGAAATGCTTATTTTGTTATATATAGGTTCAATATTTGAGAGACACACCACTGGTATCACACCCCCTTTTCAAATATCCCGGGTCACAATGGACCAGGAACCAGGCTGGTTGGTAAAGGTGATATTTTTTTATTTAGTTAAAATTCAAATCAATCGTATACTTTTTAATATGGAGCAGCAATAGCCAATGTGGTGACAACATCAAATAGGAAGGTAGGCAATGCACTTAATTCAACCCTTTAGCAACACAGATAGAAAACATCAGAGAATAGAAACACTTTTGGATTTCCGGAAAGATGGCAATCGAGTTATGACTTCCCCCTGCAATGTTCCCTCAACTCACAAATAATCAAATCTGAATGGATATATAGAATCAGCAGGCAGGTAATTTGGAATAAGGAATAGGAATCAAAATTTGAATCCACCCTTCCCTCCTCAAATGGGAATGAAAAACTGATTTGAAAACCTTGCAATGTTAAAATGACACTCGGAAATGGCTGAACAAAACAATGCATGTGGGCAAAAATCCTTAATATAAGTACATGTCTTTACTGGAGCAACACTGGAAAGATACTAGCAATCATAAGGAATTGATTGCGCAAAAGCATACAATTTGAAATTGAATGGAAGGTGATAAGGGAAATGAAACGTGTAAAACTTTAAAAAAATGTCAATTCCCGCCTGAAATTAACCAGACGGTTTTTGATAATGGTGATTATGAACGGCGGTTTTTAGTTGGGGTGTAGCTATAGATCTTAGGTACAATCTGGAAGTGAAATTAGGTCTTTAGCTGGAAAATTGATTGAGTTATGCTAGAGTGAGGTGTGTTTTTGAGAAAATGAACACGCGAAAAGGCAAAGAAATCAGTTTTCCCAAGGAACGGTTTTACTCTACACTGGAGCATTCAGGCTAGACTACCAGATTGAGATACAGTAAGTTCCAGGGTTGATCTGCGGAATCAACCCTATTTCCCCAGTGCCCGCCCTGGTGGAACCAGTCCAATCACTCAAAACAGGATGAATAGCTTAGGATTTTACAAGACAAAATTATTAAAGATGTTGGTGCTATCACAATAAATCAATGACAGGGTGGCAAGAATGATTTTACAAGGGTTCTGGTCACTACACAACAATGGGCCTGGCAAGACAGCTGGGCAGTTCAGTCACCAGAGGGCACTGGACTGGCACCTCTGGTCACCGGATACTAAAAATCGGCTGGATGGCAGGTTTGCAGCAGGCATGCATTTAGTGATCAGCAAGCCAGGTTAATTCAGGATGCTTCCCACAACATCATAGCTTCCCCGGGTTATTGGGATTTTTAGAATTTGAGGCCTAGCTAAAGCAGGATGAGCAAGGTTTTGGCCTTGTGGTTGGGATCTGGAATCTAGATTGATAAATGCAAGATGAAGATGGGAACAAGACAGGACACCGGGCAGGAAATCGGGAATCTGGCAGGCATCAGTATGTCTTGTCAGGGACTCTTATTTATAATGCCAGGTGACATCATCAGAGTGTATGACAGGGGCAGGCTTTACTACACACGCCTCTAACAATAGGATTGGGCAAGGGTAGAAGTCTCCGCCTAGCTCTTCGCCGGTTGGATCTCAGAAAAATTATGTCATGTTTATGGGGTGATTTTTAGTGTCCAGAAACCTCCCAGTGTTACTGGAACTAAAATCTAATTTTGCCACAAACACATTTACACAATTTCAACCTTTCAGTAAATCAGATACAGAGGTTACATATTTTTTTCCTCACATTTCAATCCAAACCCCCCAGTCTGTGAGGCTTGGTTTCGCCCCTCTGACAGTTTTTTGCGCTTTTCAATGGGATTCATATTACTCAAAATTCTGCAACTTTAGACATGGGTGAGGATTGTCATGAGGAATGTATGTACAAAAATGTAGGTCTACAATATTGATACTTTTCTTGTAATTCAACATTTATCATTTCTGTCTAGAGTGTTTCAATACATTTTACCAATTTTCAAAATACAGCCCCCACTTTCACTTTTACACTGTACAAATTCCACATTTCTACCAATTTTGGCAACTGCGATATGTCTTTTGAAAGTTCATTAAAAAATCGTCTTTAGAACAAATGGGAGTCACTGTTTGTCATTTTTTTCTTTCCTGCTGACACCATTCCCTGCGAACAGCATTGTCCCAGCTTGGAGCTCAGATGAATGTCTGTTGAGCTTGTGAATTTTCTTTGTCCCGGATGTTTATGGGGTGCCTCCCTTCCTAGGGGAAGTTGCAGGGCAGGCACTTGAATAACTGTTTTTTCTTGGTAGCTTGCAAACTCAGCCTATGTGTTTTAATCTTTATTTTCTCATTCTGAGTCTTGAATTAAAACGTGTGGAATAAAAATAGCCTATGTGTGTATTTATCACCAGCCACAAACCTCTTCAACATTGCTGGGTAATGGCAGGCTTTCCTTTTAACAGTTTACTCTTTAAATGGGCATTTTCCTCCTTCAGTTTTGCAAAGGCCCATTTTACACGTGTTGAAAACTGCTAGCATTCCGTTCATTAAAATCAGTTTGGCAGCCCCATGTGCCTTTGCAATACTGCCTTGCAGCCAAAGTCATTTTCCTGGAAGCGTGAATTTTATCTGAACATTGATACATGAAACTGACCAGGCTCAGATAGTTGAAGTTCTTTTGAAGACAGCTGGTGTTTGATACATTGTGGAGAAATATGCGTGCTTTCCCCGTGCGAGTAAAATAAAGATCCTTGTTGATTTCTTTCCAAGCTAAGATGACTGGGCCTGTCATTCAGGAACTAGGCCTAGTATTGCTAATGCACAATGACTTCTCCTGGGCATGGCAGGACCTTTTCAATTACAGTTTGATAATAAATGGATGGATCTAGCCTCAAAACAGCATTTTTAAAGGGTGAAAAAAAGGTTTCATTCTGAAAAGGAATTTTGGGGTTTTCAGCCAGACAATGCTGCCAATTTACTTAATTCCATGTTAAATGTTGCAGAGCACACTGGCACATTCCTGCAGTGTGTACTCTGGTCCACCCCGCCTGAAATGTGTGGGGCAGGGTGATGCAGCAATTTTTTTTTTGATGGTTGTTGTGAAAACGCAAGTTTGAGATCATGGCGCGCACAGGAGCCAGCACAGCCATTTTGCTGTTTCTTGCACCAATGCAGCAAAGTGATGGAGTAAAGCACAGCTGATTGGGTCAATATATACCACAACATGAATTCAAATCTCAGTGTTTCTCGCTGTCTGCTTTGTACATCCAATGAGCCATAGGGTCTGTGATGAGAGGGGTGTGCCCTAGAGGCTTCTGCCACCAATCCTGCCTGAGCACTGAGTGTCTTGACTCAGATCTGCCAGACCTGCATCACAGGCCCACTTTAGATGGACTCAAGGTGAGATAATGAATTTACATGAAGTCGCCCCCTGCCTTTGAAATGAATCATCTGTTGCTTCCTCAAGCAAAAAGGATAGCTCGGGGGCAGTGTTCTTTGGGAACAAGAGGATGCAGTGCAACATGGGTTCTGTTCCTGTTCAGGTTCTTAGAAGGTGGATGAGGCTGGCGTTAAGCAAGATATAACGCATCAAAGAAAATAATAAAATTGGCCTTTTCTAGGGGGGACGTCATGAAGCTGCTGCTGTTTACATGTTTAAAATAAAAACCTGCAATTACTGTGATCTGCAATACATCATTCCCTTCTATATCCGATCTAACAAAAAAAACCTGTGGGTTACTTACCAAATAAGCAAAACAGCAAATCATTCAAATCATTCATAACCACTGGTCACTACAGGAGGGGAAATACCATATGCAAATTATGCGTGGTCCCACCACAAAAGGGGCAGTCCAGCTCAAACTACTAGGTCACATCCCTTCTGCACGAGACCACAAGCATCCCCAGACATGTTCGAGCCCCGTTGGGTGTGAGGAGTAGCCTAGGTCTCTCGGCCCAGCATGCTTTTGTAGGGGTAATTTCGTGGAGCTGCTGCTTACATTTTAAAAGAAAGAACCCTGCAATTACTGTGACCTGCAACACATCGTCCAACACGTACCCTCTGTCTCCCATCAAACAAAAAGAAATGTGGGTTACTTACCAAATAATCAAAACGGAAAGGTGATAACTGGAAGGTTTCAAATCATTCAGAACCACTGGCACAGCTCTGGGAAATCCTCCAGACCATCTTTATTCAGCCTGTCAAGCCACTACAGGTGGGGACAAACCATATGCAAATTAGGCTTGGTCCCACCCCAAAAGGGGCAGTACAGCCCGAACTGCTAGGGCACATCCCTTCTGCACGAAACCTCAAGCATCCCCACACATGTTTAAGCCTGCTGTTTACATTTTAATATTTAAAAAAACCCTGCAATTACTGTGGTCTCCATGACCTCCTTCCCCTATAACTCCCATCTAACAACAAACACTTATATTGACAATATTACCAAATATTCAAAACAAAGGTGATGCTGGAAGGTTTAAAATCATTCATAACCACTGGCACAGCTCTGGGCAACCCTCCAGACCATCATTTTTCTGGTTGGACTTGTTAGGGCCAGTTGTTGTTTCCAGTCTGTGGCCAGACACTTGGCAGGCACTAGATGTCTGCGCTTTGGGGTTTAGGCCTCTTTGAGATGCTCTGTCTGTTTACAGTTTAGCCCAAGTGATGTACAATTTTACGACTTGTTGTGTTGGACATCTGCTTACTGTAGCACCAGCATGGTATCAAGAGAGACTCTGACTCAAGGATGTTAGTTTCAAAACCTTGATTTACTAATGTTTCTGGGTTGGTGGAAAGCCTAACTGTCCCTAACACTGAAGGGATGGTTCCCTTAACTGATGTTTCTAAGGTCCGATAAAGTCTGTCTGTCTAAACCTACGCATGCACTCACTCTTTGATAAAATGTGCTTGAAAGTCTCTTAAAAGAAAAATATAGTGGGACACCAAGGTTGGTTTCAGGTGGTCTTCTCAGCAAGTGTAGGTTGGTCAGTTTCACAAAAATGAGTTCAATCAAAAGGGCTGTTCATAAGACCTTCTCCACAGTTTTTGCAGTTGTCTGAAACACTTCCAATGTCTTAGGTTCCTTGGGATTTCCTTATCCAAGCTTTAACTCTTCCAAGTTCAAAACATAAACAAAGTAAATATACACAGTTCCTCTTCAAGCTTCTGGAGGTTTCCTTCCCTAAGCTTTACCTCTTTTAGCATCAAAAACCAACAAGTCTTTAACTTTGTCAGTCCCTTCAGGGATCCCTTGCCCAAGCTTAGACCCCTCTTCCACAAGCTTCATTTTCTTCAGTATAACGAAATAATAGGTATTCCACTTTGTTATGCCTACCAGGGTTCCCTTCCCCAAGCTTAGGCCCCTCTCGGTTTCAAACACAAGTTCAGCTTGGTTTTCTCAGGGTTCCCTTCCCCGAGCGTAAGCCCCTTTTAGTTTTAAACCCAAGGTCAGTTTGTCAGGATGTACCTTTCTCTCATATACAGTTCTTTCACATATAATCCATTCAGGGGGTAGTGTCAGAGACTTTCGAAACAGCAGGTTCTTTGATCCTCCTAAGCGTGACCACTCTGCTCTTTAGCTCCTCTCTTTATTCCTTGCTCTTCCTTTTTAAACCTTTCTCCTTCAGGTGCTTCCTGTACACCTTCTTGTTCTCATTTGTTTCCTTTGCTTCTTTCTCGTGCACATTTGCACCATCCTTGCTGTCTCATGCACATTTGCTCTTTCTTTGCTTTCTCTTGCACCTTCCTTGCTTTCTTGTGCACACTTGCACCTTCGTAATGTCTTTACTTTCTATTTGCACTGCTAGCACCTTTTCCTTTTGTTGCTTTCCTTATCTAGATCTTGCACTTTGTCTCTATTTCCTTTCACTTTTCCGCTCTTTGTCGCTCTACAGGCTGTCTCTCGCTTCTTTCACTTTTCCGCTCCATGATGCTTTGCAATCTTTCTCTTACTTTTCCGTTCCGTGCAGCTTTACCAACTATGTATTTATCCTGCTCCAGTCAATCGCATGCTCCCGGGTTTCTCTCTCATGTCAAACTCACCGGGTAGTGTCACGTTAACGAGTGATCCCTCTGGATACACAGGGTTGAGGCCAGGATCTCACCACCTGCCCCTCAATCACTCTTGGGACAGGCACAAGTCACAAGGGAACAAGCACTTTTCTGACCACCAACAGCAGAATCCAGGGTTCCTCGCATCGGCTCCTTGGGAACATGGCTGCCTAGCCACGCTGCAGCCCCTTACAAACACTGGGCCAACATCTCAGCATGCCGTTGTCCTGCTGCTCTCTGCTCCTTGGCCTTTCTTGTCCAGACAACATCCCCAGCACGCTCGCTGCAGTAGTAGGCCCAGTCTTGCTTCCCAATGCTTTTCCTATTGTATTGAATTGAATTGATATTTTATTTCTATCGCGCTCGTACACAAGTGTTTCAGAGCACGACAAGGCAAGGGAGGAGAACAAGGGAGAACAAAACAACGATCTTACTCGGCCCAGTGACATTGAGAACGCGCAAGAACATTGGAGAGGGGGAGGGTAAAAGTGCATGAAAGGGGTGAGAAGTGGAAAGTGTGGAGCAAAGGAGAAACAGATAAATAATAAATACATAATGAAGGCAACAAACAGTGGTAGTGCAGCCAGCAAGTGGCGAGTGCTGGGTTTAAGGCAGCAGACAGGGTAGGTCTGATAAGTGCAGGAATACAAAGGGGCGGCTGTATGGGTACAGAAACAGACCACAGTGCAAGGGGTGGCCCGGAGGCAGTGCAGGATGGTGGCAGGTTGAGCAGGTACCTGGGCCGGAGGACAGAGGGTGGCCGGGTGCACGGTGCCAAGAGAGAAGAGATCAGCAGGGGCGAGGTGGAGAGAAGGCAGAAGCAAAGAGGAAGGTCGTGAGGTGCTTCCGGAACCAGAAATGGTTCACCTCAAGTTTTATAGTGGCAGGGAGGCTGTTCCAGAGGGAGGCCCTGGCCGAAGACAGATCTGCCCCCAGCTCGTTTCTTTGAAAAACAACTGACTCTCAGGGAGTTGGAGGTAGAGGAGCAAAGAGCTCGAGAGGAGAGGTATTTACAGAGGGATAGCTGAAGGTATTTTGGACCCAGGCCCCAGAAAGCCCTGTGGGCAGTGCAGAGGGTTTTGAATTTAACCCTTGCATCCACTGGGAGCCAATGGAGAGATTTCAAAGCTGGAGAGATACGATCCCAGGGCTTGAGGCCAAGGACCAGTCTTGTTCTGGATTATTTGCAGAGGGCAGAGAGTAGAGGCAGGTAGATTTAGAAAGAGGCTGTTACAATAGTCCACCCTAGAGAGAACCAGAGCTTGAGGCAGTGAGCTTCTGGGGGAAGGAGATGCAAGGCATAGTCCCACTGAGGAGGTGCACTAGAAAGTTTTACTTTTTAGAGACATCAGAGATTTGGGAGGAGAAGGAAAGTGTGGAGTCAAAGATGACCCCGAGGTTCTTAGCCTCGCAGATGGGGTTAGGAGGAGGGCCAAGGGAGGCTGGCCAGAGAGTGAGTGGAAAGGATGGGGAAGGTGTGCTGATGAGGAGGATCTCTGTCTTGCTGGCATTCAGACAAAGATCATTGGCAGCACACCAATCTTGAATGGCAGTTGGGCAATCAGAGATGAGAGAGGGGGAGGAAGTGGCCAAGGGCAGCCTGAAAATGAGTTGTCGTCAGCGTGGCACTGTAAATTTGAGCAGAAAATGGCAATGTAGTGGGCGAGAGTTGCCGGGTATTGGTTGAAAAGCCAGGGCAAGAGGTTAGACCCTTGGGGAACACGAGAGGTAGAGAGGAAGATCGATGATAGGACGGACCCAAGTTGGACCTGGGAGGGTCGATCAGAGAGGAAAGAGGTCAGCCACGCCAGAGTCTGATCAGTGAAAACCAGGTTATCACGGAGATGGTTGAGCCGGATGGTATGGTTGACGTGTCAAAGGCAGAAGAGAGATCGAGTAGGATGAGGACAGAGGGAATGTTAGAGTCCAGGTTGGAGAGCAGATCTTCATGGATGTTCAGGAGAACAGGTTCTGTGCTTCTAGCAGCTCTGAAGCCAGACTGGTGGTCATGGAGACAGCCTACAGAATCGGAATGAAGGTTATGCTGAGAGATGGCCATCTTTTCCAGGAGTTTTCCCAGAAAGGGAGTAATGGAAATTGGGCGATGGTTAGCGGGACAAGAAGGGTCAGCCGTGGCTTTCTTGAGAAGAGGATGCACAAGGGAGTGCTTCAGAGAAGAGGGGAAGGATCCTGAGGTAAAGGAGTGGTTGCAAAAATCTACAAGGGCCAGAGAGAGGGTGTCAATGTGGTCCTTGATGGTTTTTGGGGAACAGGGATGAACCTGTTTTGATGAGCCTTTCATAGATCAGACTTGTCTAGCAACCTCATCAATGGAAAAAGAGGAAAGGATGAGAAATAGGGTGGGGGTGGCTGAAGGAGGGTCAGCAAGCGAAGACGGAGAGGGGAGAGGAAGGGAAGGGGAGAAGAGGGTGGACAGGATGTCCTTGGTTTTTGAGATAAAGTGAGAGGCAAGGGCATTGCAAAGAGCCTGGGAGGCAACAGGAGGGGTAGAGACTGCAGCAGGGTTGGCCAGCTCCTTGTAGATTTTAAAGAGTTTGGCCAAGTTGTTAGAGGCGGCAGAGACATAGGCTCGAATGTGGACTCTCTTCTTGTTGAGGACAGAGAGTCAGTATTGCCTTTGATGCAGGCAATAGGCCAGTTTGTCCGAGGATGAACAAGAAGCCCTCCATTTCCTCTCAGCCACCCTACACATACGTTAGGTTGGAGTCATACCAGGAATTACACTTGGCTTTGGGCTTCAAACCGATCCTCATGACAGAGGCAAGAGCATCAAGAATATCAGAAATGGAAGAGTAGAGCAGAGACATGGCTGTGTCAGGATGTGAGACAGCCAGTGGTGGAGGGGTGGGGGGAGAGACGGTGGCGGAGAAAGCCTCAACTGACACACGCTTCATGGGCCGGATGTCCGAGAAGGTAGGTGGCAGTGTTGGGGTAGGCTTGGCTTGGCTATCGTTAATCCTCAGTGATCTTATTTGCATCTTCCTTGTCTCAGTGTTTCCTGTAAATGGGACGGGGAAATCGGGTGTGATTGAAAATACCCCATGAAGGCTGAGGGAGAGTGGGTTGGGGTATTTTTGATAATGGGGCAATACCGTGTCTCACCCTTGGGTATTCTCCTCCTGGTGCTCCACTCACGTGATCCTCCCTCGCTTGTCCAGCCCCAGGGTCAGGATCCAAAAGCGATGGCCCTTCCCTGGCCACCTGAACAGAGGATCCCACGGGAGTAGGTGGGAGAACACCATCAGGTTGCTCACATTATATTCACAGTAATTTGGTAATCAGGGCCTATACACACCGATATTAACGCTACATATGGTGATCCATTCTTGTATGAAATGTATATCATATTAGTGATATTGTAGCCATCTTTTTCTTAGTCTACTGTGGAATAATGCTATGTGATGCTACTTCCTGTTTTGTCAAGGGGTGAAAGGTTGTGTGCAATCACTGCCCGTGATGTCACTGGGGTGGGGGGGTCAAATGACATCCCTTCATGTGATTTCTTCAGAGTCAAGGGTCATGTGATGTTTATAGCGCTACCCCTGGGATTTTGGTGAAATTACTTCCCTGCTTCCTGGGGCAAGATATGCTGTCCTTCAATGTGCACTTTTGTGCTCGCCTTCCCTCCGAATGGAACACAAAAGACATCTACGCTGTTTTGAGATACATATTGTCCATGATGAGAATGCAGCTGAACTCTATTCACACTTGTGCTCATTTTTCTTTTAAATGTGGCTATCCTGGAGTGGACTGCAACTGCCAATACATGCGTGTCTGTTGTGCACCCCATGTTGTATTGATTCTTCATGTGAAAGGGTTGAATTAATGCAGGGAAATCCGGGCAGCCAATCTCATTGATCACAATCTTAATTCACAGTTGGAGACCATGGCCCTCATTAGAAGGTTGTAGGTAACCATGCCGCTTTTAGCGGTGCGGTTGCCTCCTTACTGCAATCCGGGCCCGGGTTCCTCGAATGAGGAATTACTGGGTCATCGCAACCTTGGCGGACCCAGTAATTCCCTGTCCGAGGAACCCGGACCCGGTCCATCCCCATTCCCATTCGAGCCCCCATAGGGCTCAATGGGAATGGGGATGGAGCTAACAACGGGCCCGTTAATGACGGGCCCGTTGTTAGCTCCCTGGTGTCCTCGCGGGACCCGGTATGGACGCATGGTTTTTCCAGGTGTCCATTGTGGGTCCCGCAAAGAGACCTCGTGGTAGGGCGGAATGGGTTTACCGGCACCGGCGCCTTTACCGGTGCCGGTAAACCCATTCCGCCAACCTTCTAATGAGGGCCCATGTCTCAACCTGCGACTGAGTCCCGCTTCCCGACAACACATAGGCTGGCCGCTTGTTAATTTCTTCAACGAATTTGTCCCAGACAGCGGAATACACCTGCTGGCTGAATATATTATAAAATCACCATTGTCTTCCCAAAGGTTTTCTTTAGACCAAAATGCCTAATAAAAGTTAAAAGTGAATATCTGCTTATTAACTATATCAAATGAGCGTTGTCTACGGAACGGCAGTTTTTTTTAAAATATATGTGACAAGACAGATGCCAACACGTTTAAGGCCAACTTGTCCCAGGTATCACATTTCGTCTTGATTGGAAAAAATGGTAAAGATTAACGTTGGTCCAAAGTACATTGGGTTTCGTTGCAGTTTTACAAAAACAACAAATATAGGGTCAGACATTCAGCAAAATGTAATAGGGTTTCCTAAATTTAGGTAACTGAAACCTAAGAAATACATGTTTAAGATCTATGTGAGACAGCTCAGGCGCCACACCTGTAGAAAATTATCCGTTTTGGATTGTGTGAATATGATCTCATAGGGATACTGAAACACAGGGAAGTGTCTGCAAGGCAATATGTTCATTTTTCAGCCAGTCAAAGGAATGCATTGACACTGTACAATTTAACTTTACAGGAGATGCACGCCCTACTTTGGTCTTGTAATATCTTCAGAATTCTATTATTTATAGTTATAGCCAGTCCGATAGCACAGCAGTAGAGTGCTTGCTTTGACATCTGTCTCTGCAGAGCCTACTGACACAGGTTCGAATCCCAGCAGGGCCAAACTCAGCCTTTCATCCTACCGAGGTCGATAAATGAGCACCACACACCATGGGTAATAATAAGCAGCGCTCAGATACGTGAGGGTTCGTCGCGCTATATAAATGTTAAATTATTATTATTATTTATTATATGGCTTTCGTCCCTCTCTTGCATAAGTCTTTCTTTACTTTAAAATGGTAACAAGATGAAAACATGTATCATTGCTTCTCCATATTCTCCCATTAGGCTCTTGACAGAGCAAAGCCCAAGGTGCAAGTTAAGGTCACAGGATTACAAGGCATGTAATGCCCAGTAATTATTTCCATGTTCACACTCTTCAATGCATGATTGAAAACATCAGCACTTTTCAGTGGTCTTATATCAGAAGTTCCTAGACAATTAAAAGCATAACATGAAATCATCAAGTCTTCTTACAACGAAAAATGTATTTTTCTTTGTTTTGTCTGCTTTCCTGTTTTCATAAAACATCTTGACATCAAATATAAAGCATACAATCCTAGGAACCTAACGTGCATTTCTCAAAATTCAAATACATGTGGTGCTGTCATATTTTTTCGCCACCATGCAAACTCATTCCAAGATCAGGAGGTGAGAGGTGGATGAGAGGTGGTGCTATCGCTGGATGACGCTTGTCTAGTGTATCCTATGCACTGCTAGGTGGGCAACTAGGCCTCAGTGACGCAGCACATACAGGCCTCGATCCTACAACTTGCAATTCAATCCCATCCACCTACCTTCCCCCGGAATGCGGCGACACCTGATGGATATTCATCCTGCATGGTCACAATTGAGTTTCCTGGTCGAGTTATTGACCTGTATATCCATTAGCTTTAGACAGGCGGGTGGGTTCAGAACAGATTCAATTGGGTGAGTTTTGAATTGGCTTTAATGTTTTTATAGGGGCTCTCATAGTTTGTGCGGGTAGGTCCTGCAATGTTGAACCTAATTCCTGCCCAATGTCACTCGTATTGATTAACACCTACATGGATCTGCTGAAGATAATGAGGACAACTGTCTCCATTCACCAGTAGACTAATGACGCGCAATTACACCAACGTGCATCATTCTTAGCTGATATGCACTGCACGAGGGACAGCCTCTGTGCCACAGAGGACTGCTTGTCTGTACTTTTTCTTTATTTAAATCCTTCCGCAACGAGTTCTTGTTGATTTATTCACCTTCTTTCCCGGCTTCTAACGTTCAATTGTGGCTGTCCTCGTACATCTTCTATATGTGCACTGGGATAGTTTTCCGATTCTTCCTCAAACGTCCACCTTGATGATCTGAAATTCTTAGACCATCTTCTGTGGTTCAGACAGTGGTAATTAAGGGCCTGGGGGACGGCATTGCTCCCCTCTGCAGCCTTCCTGCTTCCTCCATGATCCCAGTAAAATCTGTTCATTTCATCGCATGCCAGTTGGTGGTGGGTGCACGCACATTTAATCACCTAACCATTCTTTAATTTCAGATGACATGCTTACCAATGGATGCTTGTACATAGTTCAAAACACTTGTGCTGGTTACACCAGTGTACTTTACTGAGAAATGGATTGCTGCCGAGTGACACAAAGCAGAAATATGGCAACACTGGATATCAGGACGTTTAATCATGTGAAATGATCTAACCAAGCTTTTTCCGCGGAAGATGGCCCGTGGAACTCCTCTGTGTGGCCAAGTTCCTCCATGTTGGAGTGTCGAAAATTGTTACACTTGTTGATCATTGACACTTGCTTCCCCATACGTGCTAACCTCAGCTATTCTGCCTTTACTCTTATGTAAATTGGCTCTGTCATTTTATTTTGAATCCTCTACGTCATCTTATTATGTGTTAATTCAATAGTGTTTCCCTTCTTGTTGCTTTGATAAGGGCTATTGGTTGTTAGGCTTAAATCTATTCTTCAGCAAGGGAGCACTTTCGAATAACTTTCAAATAAATGCAATAAAACTGAAGAGGCCAGTAACATTCCAACCAGCACCCATTTTCTATGACACCCCACCTTTAAACATAAGTGACTTCCATCACTTTCTTGTAAGGGGGTGGCAATGGGGCAGAGGCTGTGCTTCTATTGCCTTTCCTGGCAATAGGTGCACCCCCACCGGCTGTCATGTGCCTTGAGCATCACGCAGGCCTACTGCACCACCGAAGCACAGCCCGCCACCTGCAGCCAAGTTGCGTACCTGGTCAACAGTGACGCAACTGTGGCATGGGTTGTTAGAAATGCTTTGTTTAGAAAACAAATGCATTGGATATGGGACAGTGGCTGGCATGTGAATGGTGGCTGGGATTTGGCCTTTGGTTTGCTTGCTTTTCAAGTTGAGATTTCAGTCATGTTGTATGGTATTGCTTTGTTGCGGGTTGCAGATTGGGAGTGCTCACAAACTATAATGGTGCAAGCATGACCCCTTCTTGCCAGGTGGCACGCAGAGCGGTATTTAAGGAATCCCTGCATGGTCGCCGTTGTACAGGTGTTCGCATGGTCTTCACTGCAATAGCCCTCAAAATCTAGACACGGGGTTGTAATTTCAGTGGAGGTTTTTTTCAGCCTAGTGCTTAAATACCGCCGATGCCATCTGACACATGCCTTTAAATCAAGTATGCATGGTTGATGTGGTGTGAGGAGACGATGCCTCCTCCTGCCACACTCTGTGGACGTTAGTGGAGGTATCAATACTACTTTATTCAGCTGAGATGTAACAGTGCCCCTAAAGAAAGCAGCACTATAGAGGTCTCTCGCCTCTGGTGTCTCTTCATATTGCCTGACGGAAAGGTTAAAATGACATAATATGAATATGTATGTGTCATTCAAATATCTACGTGGACGTGTTAAACAATACACTTTTAGTTGTAATCTGCAAAGCACGTTAGTCTATCAACCAGCTCTATTTTGTGGTTTCATTGTGCGCTATAATTATGCGTTGACAAAAAATATTTTTCTCAATTAAACAAGACCTAAAAGTGTGAGGGGAAATGGCTCTGAAACCAACCCCCCCCCCCGTTCCCCCCCCTTCGCCCTCCTCCCCCAAACGCACACAGACCATAAAACTGCTTCTGTAACATTCTTTTCCTGCCTTTCGTTCCTCGGCCGGGTTGAGCCCAACCCAGATAATGGAAGCCTCTGTGGAGGAATGCTTGTAACATAATTGTTGCTTTCTCTTTTCAGAGTGAGGGAAGACAAAGGCTCCACAGTGCTCCTGGAAGAGAGATGAAAATGTTTGAGTCTGCGGCTTCAGCTGGGGCATAGAGCAGGCATTGTCCGCCTCGATCTAACGCAGCCGCGATTGACAGGCCTGGCAGATGCCCTCTCCACAGGGCCCAGCCAAACTCTGGGAAAAAGCCCGCCATAAAAAGAAGAAAACGTCTGAAAACTTGGCCCCTCACTGTAAACGACATTTGTATTCATGGAGTGTGATGTCTGTTTGACTTTCAGTTGCATCCGGATTGCACACCTTTTTTGGGACAGCTGTGAACTGTTGATGTGTATTTATGTGTCAGTTTTGCTAATTATTAATGTTTTAGTGTCTTCTTGTGTTGAGTAAACACCGTTAATTCTGAGAGCGATAACTGTTTTATATGTACACCAAAACAAACAGGCTGCCCTTGCTGAGAGACAGGGCACCTATAATCCTACATTTCCAATGGCAGTGGAAAACCACAGATACTTTACAGGCAGTACGAAAAAAAACAACATACTGCAGTTTCTCACATGAAGGTGGTCTACACTAGCATCAGAAAGTGTTAACAGGATCGCAGACGCTGCAACACAAATGTGGGCTTTTTGGAGTTCTCCATCAATAGTGAACGTATGTATGGAACATGCCCTGAAACATGAAACGGCATGTTCTGATTGTATTGGGCGGCGTAGGTGGCTAAGTAGTGGAATGTTGCTTGGTGGCTCACACATCACAACAAAAACAAGTATATTAATATAAGGGCAGTGTCTCAATATTCTTGAAATTTGTAAATTCCCAGAAATTGCATTGTAGTGAGATTATAAAGTAAATATGCTGGGCACCGCGTATTCTGGGGCATTTGTTTTACTCTTGAAAGACTGGCCCGCTTTGAATATTGGTGCACCCATGGACAATTTCTTAACTTCAATAGCGCAGCTGACACTGTGCCTGCCACCAACACTTACTAGTCATCTTCATTACAACGACTCCTACTCTTCCTCGTCCCAGTTCTAACAATTTCAACTCTACCTTCATAGAAACATACATATAGCAGTATTCCTTTACATTTTACGAGCATTTCTCTGCATATTCCCGGAGTGTGAAATCCCATGTATCGTCCTGACCTCTTACCTGCAATCCTATGTGCACTAACCGAGCATTATCATAATCGTCGAAGACACAGCACAAATCCAGGCAGGACAGAGGTATTTGAGGACTGGGTAGAGGAAGGCTTGGATTCACTGTAATGAAGATTGCCGGCAATTAACCAGGCATTACCACTTAGTCCCTCTTCCTGGTCCTGGTCCTAAAAGTGTAAGACTATACCAAGCATAGTCAAGTCTTCCACCAACACTCCTCAACAGCTACCTCTGTGACATGCATCAACCATGGTTCATGTAAAGCATCAGTTTCAAACAGAAACTGGGAAATAAGCACGTAGGAGAGTCATTGCCAATGGATCAGGTTCAGAAAGCTAGGAGTGCAAACCGTGGCAAAACTATGGTCCAGTATGCATTTAATGGAAGAGCACTGACCATAGAGGATCATGGGAAAGGAGAGTGCATCATTTAACTAAAATTGTGCAGGTGCGAAAGAACCCACGATGTCAAAGACCAGCAATGTATGCACACACTCCCAGGCAAGGATCCGAAAGATGCTGGTGAATGTATTCTACAATTGGAAATAGTACGTCCAAACCCAACAAGTACTCTAGAGCAACTAATACATGGCAATGGGCAAAGACATCAAGAAACTAAGGTGCAGGCAAAGTCAACACACACCGTTAGCAACCTGTGCCCCCACACAAGAGTGCACCACTATAGTACGAGCACACTTATAAAATCAACACGTAATTGAGAGACCCCACAGTAATTAACACACTTTAAATCCAATAACAGCAAATAAAAGGGAGGGAGGGTAGAACCACGTTTGCTCTCTGAACACAACAAAATTACCAGTGCAACCTGAACTGGAAGAAGCATTATGCCACTTGGCTTGAGGGACCAGAATCCAGAACTTAAAATGTTGATGAGGACTCCTTCTAACGATCACACATGGACCTATTCTGCACCTGTTCTGGTGAATATTCACATCCAGCCTGGCTAACAGGACTGTGAATAACTTTACTCTGTATTGTTAGAATCGGCTTCATCACGACAAAAAAAGAGAGCATGCTATCTCATTCTGAATGATGTCAAACAAAGTGCCCTTTCATGTGGCAGCCAGCTCCAGCCTTCTGGGTAACCAAGACTTATGCTAGTAAGTGGCGAGCCCTTGACCTGTAAAACAAAGGCACACTGATGATATCTGTCCATTCATGGTGTGATCCAATGTTCTCCTTACCCATTAACATCCTTAAACTCTAAGACCCCATCCAGTCTAAAAAGACATAGAGCCGCAGAATACTCTCGAGCAAAGTCATGGCTTTGAAACCCCAACATGAACGCGATTGGGGCACTGGAAACGTGACTGACTGTAGATGTTGGAAATTGCACTTTCATACATAACCTATACTGAATCAATTGCAATTTAAGTTTTATCTATGAAATGCACAATCGTCACTATCTGATTGACTGTAACTATGATGATCTGTTTTAATGTAAAACTGGGTTTATGAACGGACAATGTGTGTCTAAAAAACACACATTACATTTGCTATTGCACTAGTTCCCCATGGCAATGCAGTAGCACCACATTTGGCGTCCCAGTGGGTTCTCTCATGTGAACTAGAAAAACAGTACAAGTGCCCTTGACTAGGAAAGAGAAAGTGGCTTATCTAGGTGAGAACTGGAACCCTCATTGTGGGTCCATACTCCCCATGAAGTCCTGAAAAGGAATCTGGTTTCTAAAAATCAGCAGCCTCAATACATAAACACCATTTTAGATGACAGACTTTCACAGGGCACTTCCAGCTGCAATGACGTCAATGAGAATAATTTATACAGAGCCCCAAATGGCCTGCCCCACTGAAATCCCTGTAGGCCTTGGGACATTTATGTTCCTTAAATCCTGAAAATTAATCTCCTGACAAGTGCAGTGCATACAAAACACACTTGTTGTGAACCTAGATATTTAACATCTCAGATGAAAAGAAACACGCCTATCATAATTAGGCCCAAATAAGACTCATTTATGATCCTCACTGTTACAGCCACATGAGTGGTCGCAGTCTGTGATAGCAATATTTTCTCAAGTTTTAGCTTTGCTTGGAGCTGGAACCCTCAACTGCCTAAGACAGACCAAACCTACTTATTGGTAGGCAGGTATAAACTGTATTCAGAAAATAGCCGTCAACATAAATCATAAACAATACCCATTTTCTAAAACATTCACAACATAGATAATCAGTCAATGTAAACACTCCAGAATGCTCTAGATATCCTTCTAAAGGCCGCTCCCCCAAAATTCAAAACATCATATATAAAATCTTAATTGTTATGATTCATAAACTGGCACCAAGTCTCCCTACATGACCTAATATTATTTTTAATAAAATGAGGCCTATGCCACCTCCTAAAGTCTATACAAGACGTACAAATTAATATGAAAGGCACGATACCCACCAAACTAATTCGGGCCTTTAAGGGTAGCACATTTATTCATCACAGCGGTTCTTCTGCACTCGGGGGACTTAATTGTTCTTATACAGTTAGATTCAGCATTAATTTGCCTTAAACCCACACATGCTTTGCTATACAACTCTGATGTCTGTAACTTTTCGATTCTGGACATAATTCTACAGTGCTCTTCTTCTACAGCTGTTTTTTTTTTTTTTTAAAAGGACCCTGGGTTGCAGTTCAGGCATTTTACTGAATGCAGCAACACCCCGAAAGCCCCACCTCGTCAGCAAAGTAATCCCACTTGAATACCAGCACATTTTTTGCTGTACAGGCAAAGACACCACCTCTTTGAGGGCATTGCCTACATTTTCAGTTTATAAGGGGTGTTTAACTGAATTTTCTAAAAAAAAGTCTAAAAAGCTCCTGTGTGCTTGGGAGGTTATGCCAAGAATACCTAACTAGACCCTCAGATCTTGCCAGGAGTGCTGGGTGATAACCCTGCCATTTTCCTCAAAAATGTGTTCTGCAAAACCCCCAGCTGCACAGGAGGCTTTTCTCCTCCAACACTGACAGGCATTGGTCCAATCTTCTCCCCTGTTTCAGTGATGAAAACAAAGTATCCAGTTGTAACTTAGCGCCACCTGCTTGCTAACTATATATATAATATAGTAATATGAGTTCGTTCAGCTCCCTTTCTGCTTTCTGTGCCATGCAATAGTACCATGTCAAACCTTGAAAAACAGTGCAAATAAGCAAGAATACAGGGATCACACAGTTTAGGACTTTCCCTGAGGGGGATTAAATGTGCATTATTTAGTTACTTAGTATTTAAAGCCTCTGGTTTCAAATCAGCACCAGCTGGAGCTCATATCCTAGAGGTTTAGAGTGCAATGCTTGATAGCTGAGCTACACGGATACCCTCTGGGTTTAACGAGACAAACTAAGGTTAACATATTTAATTGCTAGTTCTAGGAAAACATAGGCTTAAACCTGGGTGTTTCTCACGCACGCACGCACTGATACACACGCACATAAACACATACAAAGAGCAAATTAACAAGGAAACTTAAACATAAGGAAAATGAAATAAATGAAGCTTAACTTTAGATACTGAACTAGTATTTCGGCATCCGACTTGGTGTCTGCCTAACAATAAATGGACAAATAGGATTGTTGGTAAGAGGTCAGGTGATTTATACCAAAAGCCCGGTAGTGGCTGAAAAATGTTGGTAACATTTAAAGGGCTAGCATTGTGTGCCTGTAGTATTGATGGACTGAATCAAACAATTATGAGTGGTACAAGGAAGAGGGCTGAAGTGGTAATGTGAAATATGTGCCTTCCGAGCCACCTTTTAAAATGCTGTCCCATTCCCTGTAATCTACTGCTTCAATTTCTATTTATACTTTTATCAGGACATTTTCCACAAGGACCATACAAAGTGAAAGGTACTTCAATGGTATATATATTTGAAGGATAATGCATAGCTTCCAAGCCCTATTTTGAGAAGCCCATGATTGTCTAAAGGCACTGGTTTGGGATTATTTTTAATTGCTCAGCAGCACAATACAAATACAAAGAAGCTACAATAATTGGCATTCTCACCGCAGTGAGGAAATTCACAACAGAGAAGTTAAACCAAATTACACCGGTTCAACAAGAAGTACAGCCCCTCAGAGAACAGCAGCTCTTCATACCTTCCTTTGCCTTATGCATGTCTGTGGCACCCTCTCTTTTTCGAGCATACCTTTGGTTACACTGATCATGTTGGACAACTAAAGGATGTAGCTTTCATGGTCTTAAAATTCATGGCACAAGAGATGTTGCATATTTGTATAGAAGAAGTGTCCTTTTCTAAATCTCTTTTGGAGTGGCAATACAGGTAATGTCTCATTTCAATACCTTCCTCACTGGACCAAATCTTCGGTAGATTTTGATCCCTTTGGACAAAACGCACTTCCTCTTAAGCCTCCCACCATGCAGCAAATGACAGATATGATTAAGACTTCAAAAAAGAGGGAACGTTATAGATTGCAGAACATCTGAAAGACATAATTTCTGTTTTGTTATATGTAATAAAATCTTGAATTATCTTTGTTATCTTCATGTTTGTTAAAAGAACTCGGCATGTTATTGCAGGATATAGAGCCAGATTTCCTTAAACATTTCGGAGGTGCAGTACCACTTGAATCTGAAGGTTGAGGATTGATAAATCATCAAGCATTAACAGCATTTCATCCAAATGTGTAGTATTTCTATTTAAACCCTTGTCCGTAACAGATAGAGTTGCAGCTTTAGTGTGTTTATTGTAAAGTTTTTGAACGTTAAATGAGGTCACAATTAAATTTTATGGAATGTTATTCCTTGAATGAAATCCTTAGAAGATATCACTGTTCTTCCAAGATTGGACTTCAAACATTGATGTAACAATCCTGGCTGAAGCATATTGCCTTGAAATATTATCCAAGTGAAAAAGAAAATTGGGATGATACATGAAAATGAATGCCTTCAGTTTTGGTCGATGCTGAAGGTCTGCACTGATATCCTCATTCTGCACAACTATGAACGACTGCCTATGACTGCAATGCATGTGCAAGTCCACAGCCATCCTATTCTGAGGTGGCTTAGAGCGCTGACTCTAAGCTAGCCTAACCAATGTGTTGGTGGGAATGGGGACAGAAATAAGGGGAGATTATGGATATCATGTTTGTTATTCACAGTATACCATAAAGAGGTCAGTTCATTATGGGATCTATAGTCATTAGGGGGAGGGGATTTCAACATTATCAATATTTATTAATAAGACTTTTTATGTACAGGATACAAGTACTCTAACTCTGGTAAACCAACTCTAATGTAGGTGGCCACTTTCCCAAGTTGAGTTATTCAGAGCTACTGGATGACTTGCTACTATAGTTGGCACTTTGCACGCTTCCTGGAGATGTAGTGCTGCGACCAGAAGCTCCATCTTTTAAGATGCGTTATGCTCAATTAAGGAAAAACCGAGAACTGGAGGGTGTACTACTTGTATACCTTTCTAATGCTGTGATACTGATACTGAGGCGTGATGCTCTTACAAAATGAACCTGACGGTTTCCTTATGCTGGAAACAATAAAACCAGAAACCTCTTCTGAGGTGGATTGTTCTATGCTTTTGGTTGCTATGTAGTTTAAATCATCCCTTCAAGATATCTACAGAGCCAAATTATGACAGCATGCACTCAAACTAGGGTTGAAGGCGGGCATTCCTGACTCTTTAAGCTTAGCATTGTTACCTCACTTTTAACATTCCTAATGACCTACCATTTCAGAACAACAGTGCATAGTTCTACATGTTCTCTCTGGAGCAGTCATGAGCAGCATCTGCTGCTCTACACATCTTTCTTTTTTTCATATTCATGGTGTAGCTCATTAATATGCATGAGCTAGGTGCAAGGATTTGCTTATTGAGGCTAATAAGGGGGTTGAGGGTGACATTTCATGTCTGGAAGAGGGGGACATTGTTACTCAGAAGACTTTAGCATGTATACATGTAATTAGGCAGGCACACGATAAATACACTGCATATTAAACAATGAACTCTGCTGAACTACTGAAATATCCAAACTTCAAACTTTCATCATTCCTAATGCTTTGAAGCTCGAAACGTTGCAGCCACATACTGCAGCATTGCAGTCGCACTGTGCTGAACAACTGCATACTGTGGAACAGGAATGTGAGCTTTGCAACCTTACTGTTGTTGTGAATGTGGTTGCCAGAAACAGCAGCTCTGAAGGTTCACTGGTCTGAAGAAATCCTGGGATCCACAAATTTCAAAATTCCTGATGCTGTCGTTCCGAATGCCATGGTCTCCAGAAACTGCTCCCAAAATGCATTGCTTCTGAGCTATTGGAAAACCTGATGTCAGAGCTTGAACTTTGTACTCTTTCTAATGTGTTTTGTTGCTGGATATCATCCAGCCAGACAGTGCATATCTAAAGACACAACATGTTGAACTACACTAAGATTTGGAATTGGATTTTGGTGTGAACAACGCTGCCAGGAAGCAAAACTGTGGGCACTAGCACCTTGTGGATAACCCACAAGCCTTGGCTGAGCAGCCACTCACTCGTGGGCAGATTCAGTGTGAGGCAGTAGATTCTTCTTTTTTCTGATTGTCTGTATTCCTTTTTCCCCGCTTGTGAGAATTTCTCTATTTAGAATCTTACATTGGCACCTGGCAGCAGGAGGAGGACATGGCTAATGGAGTCTCCTGGGCCAGGCAGGCATTCCCTGCTGTGGTGCAGAAGTGGTACATTACCAAAGGTTCATTCTCAGTAGATGACTATGGCCGCCTTGATATTTAGGATTAGCTTGGCTCAGAGCACTGGCATTATATAGGAACTTTATATGACTCAAAGATTATTTTTATAAATGTTTGTTTTTTCTAATTTAATATTTTGGGTTATTCTATGTGTTTTCTGGGAAAAGCACTGATGTGTTGTTGGATATGAAATGAATGTTATGTCGTGTATTGGCACTTGAGGGGATTTTTACTCTACTTGTGATTGAACGTATCACTTGCACATCAGCCCGTATTCGTTCATGGAACTTTGTTTGGGGTATGTGGGTGAACGAGTCAAGGTTAGAAACAAATGGATTTCTGTTCTGATGTTTTTATTTTTCTCTAATTTTAATTGCATCTACTGGCTCTGCTCTAAGATAAAGGAATAGGGAACAAGAACGTTCTTTGCAAAATGTGTCTCCTCTTAGCCTATTATTGCATATAGGAAAGCACAGAAATACCTCTAGGGAAATGGGGCCTGGAACAAAGGGAAGCACATTTGAGGAAGAAATACGAGTTGAACTGAATCCATTTGTACTCAAGCAACATCATTAATTGTGGGAAAATTAGCTAATACAAAGTAAGAAATTGAAGCCGTGAAAATATTCAAAAAGGTAGTAATCTTTACAGTACTACCACGTGGATGGGGAGTCAACTTCGAACTGCAGGGGTATCTAGCCCCCTAACAGAGAAACCCAGACCCAGTCACCCATTAGTTTACCCAACTAACTGGATTGTGATTTTCAATATAAATGCCAATAAAGTTAGTTGTATGCAATAATTAGGAGATTTTAGGGGGAGGTAGAGGAAGCCCCCAGCACCTGCACTAGAGAAACAAGGTAAAATAGAACTATTGAGTCAGGATCTGTTGAATGGGAAGAGGGGGATCAATTCCCCCGTAAGGTAGGGTTCAGTTCAACCATTTATTGGTTCACTTGATGTGTTAGAGTTCCTTCCTGGAGGCTTCAAAATGCAAGTAGATTGAAATTGGAGTGGCTGGGGACAAGACATGGGTGATGGCACAGACTCCCCCTCTTTCTAAACGGCATAATTAGTTTCAAAATACTGTTAAGGAATGGAATAAACCTATTGTAGCTAAATGCTGCCTTCCCAACGCTTGAATTCACATGATACAATTGGCCTGATTAATACTTTGAAACCCAAAACACTCCTGGGATATCCACAAGAAGAACATGCATCAGTGGGGTTGTGAACAAAGGGACTTACATCAAGGGATTAAAGATGGTTTCATTCTAAAATTGATTCACCATTAATGGCCTATGTTGTAACTCAAGCAAATATGAATACATTGTCAGCAGGTCAAACGAAGGACTAAATTATGCTGAAGAAAATGGACGAAACCCACCACGGGTCTAAAGGATATCTATAATAGAAACGTTTTAGGGGCGTATGAGGTAATTGGGCAAGAGTGTGAAATAAGGGCATTCCAAACAGTTGCATAGTGCTTAACTTCAGATTTACCAAGTTAGTATGGAAGAAACGTATATGCTGATTCAAAGCACAGTGGAAAGTAGGTAATAAGGTCTAGTTTGATCTCCATTATGTTAAGTAAAATCACTGAAGCCCTAAAATTGATGCTGAGGTCTGATAAACAGAGTGCTATTGAGAAAATTCCACAAGATAAATTTGTCAACGTTGAGAATAATGCAATAAAACCCAAAATGGAATAATCCTTTCTTGACCGGATCTTGATGATCACTGCGAGAATTCCTACCCATTTCTTATTTAAAGGTGTGCTCCCGGAGACCAGGCGCCACGCGCACACAGGATGGATCTCTAATCTGTCTCCCTCGCCCGACAACTTCTCAATGAATGATAACCTATAAATGGCTCACTAAAATCTACCCAAAGGCGAAACGCTGCAGCAGGTGAAACTTGAGCGACCCCGCTGTAGCCGACACAAGACGTGAGTAGGTGCATTGGGGCAACCTCACACAGTGCTGGCCATGGCTCGCTGAATGGCATCAGTGACTACGCTTCAGGCAGTGATCACACAAGTGGAAGTGCAGAGGCCCAAGGATCCCGACGCCAATACCGGTGAGACCTAGCTCCATTTGGTAAAGGCGAGCAGGAACGTGGGGACCATGCGTGCTCCAACAGCCACGCACAAGCCAGGCTCTCCCCCGGCAACTACATCAGCCAAGTTGGTGACCCCGACACGGCTCCCTGGCATAAGAGCGAAACAGGTGGGGCGCAATGAATTGGTGCAACACAAACATGGCCCCCAGCAGCCGAGATTATGATCTCGGCTTCGGCTTGCCTACACTAGTGGTGCCAGCAGACATAATGGCACAGAGAGACCCTGGAGTTTGCAAGGTGGGGGAACATAAGAGAGCCGGAGACAACCATAGTGGACGACAGCCGCAGCCCACAGATGCGGGCCGCAGGCAGCCCAAGTTAGGCAGTGGTCGGGATGACCAGGCCCCGGTGTGCCCTTCGGGCCAAACCAGCTTAGTAAGTGATGCTACACAGGAGCAAGGGCCAATGAGGTCAATGCACCTGCTGGATCTAACTCCCATCAGAGGAGGAGCCAACCAATACCACAGGGCAGAGACCCTCTCCAGGAGAGAAACCATCCTCAAGGCACCAGGACCCCAGGTGGGTGTGCAACAGGACAGGCCTACAGGAACCTCTGCAAGGTCCCAAAAACAGACAGGGGGCCCAGTGGACCAAGACGCAGGCACCAAGGCCAGGGCAGCCCACCCCATGCACTGACAGAACCTGCCTGATTAGCCAGTCCACACCCAGGCACAAGTGCCTAGGCGAAGGATTGTGCACACTACATCTCGCCCCGCTTCCACCGGCACATGGGGTCGCCTTCCACTGAAAGAAGCCCGGCAGAGATCAAAGGTGGAGTCCATAATCCACTGCATGCTGGACCCCAGCACGGCCACCCAACTGCACAGCTTTCAGAGGACCACAACCACAGCCACTATGGCCCAAATCCCAGAAGAACAGGCAGTAGTAGGATATGACAAAGAGCGTTCCATGAAATCCGATATACGGATGCTCCTGCAGGAGATCTGATCAACAAAATGGGCCTAACAGGGGTAATATCAGACCTGAAGGGGTAAGTCGATAAGGTAGAAGAGAAGATTGAAGCATTGAAAACTACCAGCAGTAAATGGACCTGATCGAAATGAGAACAGAAGGCCACATGAAGGAACTCTAGCAGGAGGAGAGGGACCTGATGCTAAAGGTCGATAACCTTGAAAACAGAGAATTGAGGTCCAACATCAGACTTATAGGCATGAAGGAGCTGCAAGCTGAATCAGTAATCACCCTTGAGCAATGAGTGAAAGCCCTTGTAAATGAACTCTTCATACCCCACCAAACCCAGACATTTCCTTCGACCGGGTCCACAGAGGAGCATAGATCAGTCCTGGTAAAATGTCATTACTTCAAACAAAAGAATTGACATACTTCACAGAGCCAGGGTGCAGGGGGACATTACATTTTGAAGGATCTCAAATCCGAATCTTCATGGATCATTCCTTATTGACCCTAGCCAAAAGACGTGAATGTCAGCCCCTGACCCAATGGCTACAAGAGAAGGGCATACGCTACCGTTGGAGGTTCCCATTCACACTAACTTTCAAACACAGAGGAGAAGACTATAGGGTCACCTTATGGACAGAAGCAGAGGGGATCCTGAAACAACTGAAAATAGAGGGCAGAGGCTGGGAAACAAATGGGGCACCCACAGGGTCAGGTTCTGATCATGGGACACAAGTCAACCGCTCCAAAAGAGGCCGATCGGCGGGCACGAGGAAATATGAAGATTCAACACATTGTGACAGCCAGTTTCCACCTCTATTTTGCACTATTTGGAACTTCCTTTATGGCGGCGGACCCCGGGGTCCCATGATGTCGGGTTGACGGCCACTAACCATGTCTGGCTGTAGTTCAATAGATGTTTTTACCATTTTTCTTGGCTTTCATATAGCTGTTGAGTTTCGTGGAGGGTGAGGGGCTCATCTTGGTTGGCCCTCATTTTCCAGGGTGTCTCCACCATGAGAGAACTGCTCTTTTTCTCGGCCACACGATGGGGCATGATGCGGCAGAGGGAAGGTTGGGGTTTGGGTGGTAGTATGAGACAGCGTTGAGGTGTGGGGGTCGCGGGGGAAGAGGTTGAAGGCGGGTTGAAGTGTTGCAGTGGGCTGGGCGTCAGGGCCGAGCCAGAGGTTCAGGCACAAAGGAGATGCCAGTTGAGATCACAAGGGCAGGAAATGCATATGAGTAAGGATAATATCACCTTAAGGGTCGGGTCATTGAATGTTAAAGGGATGAACTCGCCCCAAAAATGGTCCATGGCGTTACTAGAATTTGTCATCAGGGCTCAATTTTGTTTTTTACAGGAAACAAAGTTCAACGAGGGGGAAGAATACACCCTGAGAAGGAAGGGGTTGGGACACGTGATATGGGCGGGTCACTCCAAAAAGGCAGGGGTTGGGATGCTAATAAAGAAATCACTAGGCTTCCAGATACTGCAAATCAAGAGAGGAATGGAGGGGAGAATGCTTGCGGTGAATGGGAATATAGGCCACACGGCAGTAACACTATGCTTGCTGTACGCTCCCAATCAGCACCAAGCCCAGTTCTGTGCAGCTGCATTGGAAGCCTTAGCCCTATGGAAGACAGGCCACCAATACACTGACTGTCCTTGAGACACAGCACACCCCTGCCCACCCTCCCACTGCCCAGGAGGGTAACACCTTGCAGGCGCTACTGCTGGTGCACTTCATGATAGACTCATGGAGATCGTTCCATCCGCACCCACAAACATTCACTTTTTCTCCCTGCCGCATATGACCTTCACAAGGATTGACTATATTCTTTTAGATGCCTCACAGGAACACACCATAATTAATGCAGACATGCAAAAAATTGGGTGGTCAGACCATGACATGCAGATTAACTCTGGAGATTGGACCATGTGCACCGCTCAATTCCCGATTGATCGGTAATGACACCATATACAGGGTTGTGGTTTTCAGGGAAACCCTCCGCAATGGGATTGGGGAATTTTTCTAATTTAACGTAGTGGTAAACACTCCGCTCTACATAATTTGGGAAGTGGCCAAAGCCACCTTCCGTGATCTCTTGATCTCAGAGGGAGTAGCTAAAAAAAGGGAGAGCACTGCTCGAAACAGACCTGAAATGGAAAATTAGGGATAACGAAAGGGCGTGGGGGAACGCTAAGAGGGCACAGCTGATATAACTCTGTATAGTGAGAAACACTTGTGTATAGACACGTTATAAATGCCATATCATATCATAAGGGACCTCAGGAAGGAACTGTAGGGTATTTTGTGGAGATTTGGGGCCTGACGGTATTTTATTACCGCCGAAAAATAACTTAGCAATAATCACTCCTTGTATTCAGATTGGGCCATGTACAACAATAATACAGTGAACATGCATTATTTCAGCACCCAGGCATGCATATTTGGTATGCGTGGGTGGTAGGCGCGGTTGGTGATATTTTGGTGAGCATAATTCCCTTGTTTTATTTGTGGCCCCAATGTCCAGAATCCCTTATCTTTGCTTAGATTTTTCGTGTGATCACTAGAGAGACCTCAGACCTACATTTTAGGAATACCACATTTTTCAGTGATAGTGTTGGTGTGCCACCATGGGCGAACTCACTGACTTATTTACGACAGAGAGCTATATATGGTAGTCTTGTGGTAATTTCCACTACCTTATATACGGTAGGGAGCTATGTTCAGAGAGTCTCTCTTCCCGTTGGCTCATGTACCTCCAACAAGCTATGCTACAGTCACTCACAATTATTCATACTGATTCTGACATGCACACATCTGTCTTAAAATGACCATTGCACTGTTTAAAAATCTCCCCACATCATCGGCATTGTAATGGTAAATAGTAAATACACCACCCGTCTGTTTTCAAATATTTTTCTGTATTATAAAAGTTGCATTTAAACACGATCTCATTCTTTACAGAAATAAATAAAATGGTACAGTAAAAGCATTGTCTATGACACACTGCAAAGAGAGTGGCGGAGAACAGAACTCAAATTGCAACATTGGTATTTGATTAAGACACGCACAGGAATCCCCTTTCCTACACTGACTGCATATTTTCGTGCACACACGGCTCCCACGCTTATGTAATTACCTTATCTGTTCAGAGTTTTCTTCAGCTGTTCTCCTTCGGAATGTGGTTCCCTTGAAGATTAACCCCAGTAAAAGGATCGCCTTTCCTTTTCAAACCGGGGTCATTGCCTGGAATTCTTAGCTTTTGCAGATAGGAATGCCTCCAACCAGGAAAAGGTCTTCCTCCCAGCTCTGTCAAATCTTGACTGTAGCAGGACGCAGGAATCTGCATTCAGTCAGGAGTCCCACAGCCAGGTCTTCTCCCCAGTAGTGCAGAAAAATGTCTCCTGTCTTTTTCCCCGATACTGCCCACTAAAACTTTCATCTCAGCCCTCTGTATGACGTGTCCCAATGAAATCCATCATCTCTCATCCTCCTACTCTCAACAATAGCCTCGCTTATACATTTGCAATTGTCGCAAATCTGACTTCCTTCTTCCTGCAGTTACTGTGCACAAAAACACGGAGAAGCAGGCAGAGAAGAGAAGAAAAAAAAATCTGCACACACATTTAAATGGCTTTCAGAGTATGCCTAATTCTGCAGTGGAGAACACATTTTATTAGTGGGTTATGTTAAATAAGGTTTTATTAGTCAGGTTAATGGTTAATAGGTTAGCTGTTAATTTTCAAATGTGTCTCTCGCACCATAGGCATTTCAGGTGAAAATAGTGTGCATTTTTAAATGAGCATGTGTGCTTGTTTGAGTTCTGTTCTCCGCCACTCTCTTTGCAGTGTGTCATAGACAATGCTTTTACTGTACCATTTTATTTATTTCTGTAAAGAATGAGATCGTGTTTAAATGCAACTTTTATAATACAGAAAAATATTTGAAAACAGACGGGTGGTGTATTTACTATTTACCATTACAATGCCGATGATGTGGGGAGATTTTTAAACAGTGCAATGGTCATTTTAAGACAGATGTGTGCATGTCAGAATCAGTATGAATAATTGTGAGTGACTGTAGCATAGCTTGTTGGAGGTACATGAGCCAACGGGAAGAGAGACTCTCTGAACATAGCTCCCTACCGTATATAAGGTAGTGGAAATTACCACAAGACTACCATATATAGCTCTCTGTCGTAAATAAGTCAGTGAGTTCGCCCATGGTGGCACACCAACACTATCACTGAAAAATGTGGTATTCCTAAAATGTAGGTCTGAGGTCTCTCTAGTGATCACACGAAAAATCTAAGCAAAGATAAGGGATTCTGGACATTGGGGCCACAAATAAAACAAGGGAATTATGCTACAACCTTCTGGTAGTGTGGCCACATGTAAATCAGTTAAACCACAATCATAAGCATCTTTTGCAAATACATCCTTAAACTCCATAAATATTTCCCTCAGGTCGTCTCTATCCTTATCGCTGTCACATGCATCCGCTAAGGAGATCTGCTCTTCTTCCATTCTGGAAAATTCTGGAAACTCTTCTGGTAAAGGAATCTCAGCGCTTTCCTCTAACTGTGTGGCTGTGTCTTTTTGTAGAGCTGCCACTTTTAAATATTTTGGCATATCAGCTTCCACTTCAATGGGCTGATTTCCTGTTTCATTTTCATTTAAATTAAATATTATGCAATCCTCTTGATGGCAGCACACTGTCTCATTTGAATCATAAGGATACACAGAATGAATTTTAAATATTCCTTTGGGCTGAGAGTCCAGGTGTTCTGGCAACTCGCCCTTGGCATCTACATATTTTTCAGGAATATTCCCAATCACCATGTTATTTAAATCTGCCATATAATGTGATTTTTGTATGGCCATTCCTAATGGGGAGTTTTCCTCTAAATGAATATCCTGACAACCTTTATTATTTACCATGATTTTTACAGATCCCTCACCAATGTCTATCAATGGAATGTATTCATAATCCAGGCCTTGCTGTTTTATGGATTCATTCAGGCATACAAATGCATCAGAGCCTTTCATCTGCTGCCCATTTTTGCATTTCAGTGTTATTGCAAACTGTTTTGTAAATGCAGGAATAATAGTATCTTTCCTTATTTGTAATTCGACTGCATAAGGAACCAGTTGTGCACAATGATAAGCCCTTCTTTTGTCTTCAAATTCAGGTGCCGGACCACCTAGGCGTGACCATATTTTTTGATTAAGGAAATCTAACACTATACACATTCTGTGCATGATGTCATTGCCCATGTAAAATTCATTTTGTGCTCCACTCACTATCCATACATTATGGTAAATTGTTTTCTGCCCAATGCTAATTTTAAGCATGCATCTGCCTGCAATTCGGTTTTCAAAGTCTGGACTGTCCAATCCAGAAACATATTGGTTTTTAATCCTAAATTTCGGGATTTCTTCCCTCTCCATAATTTTTTGCAACAATTTCTCATTAATGAAACTCCTTTCATGTTCAAGTGCTAAAGTGGCTTTTATTGTTTTAAGATAATCATTTATACCAACATGAACCCATGGTTGCTCATCTTCCATGTGTATTTCTGCCAGAGTGGTAATGTGTTTTTCTGAATCTGTTTTAGGAGCAATATTCTGTTTGCATGTTTTCTCTTTTAAATAGAAACGTAATGTGTGCTCATCTATGGCAGTCTGCCAATCTTTCCTTGGGTCCAAGTATATTTGTACAGTTAGTTTTTCATTGTCGCTCTGCATTTTGTCTTGACACATTAATATAACAGTGACACTAGGTATGCAGCTATTCTGGAGATATACCTCCACAGCATCATTTGTTTTGGCAACGGTGTGACATTCATTTATATTGCTGTTTTGTGATTTTAGTTTCTTAGGCCTCAATGGTTTTTTGGTTAAGGACCACAGCACTCCATTCACCCCATCTATGAGAGGAGACAATCTTTTCAGGCAATCTGTCCCCCTCAGAAATGGAATTTCACAAATAGATGTGATCAATACCTCTTGTTTCATTCTGTGCTTTCCTATTTTTATGTCAACCTCAGTTACACCTATGATGGGCACCTCCTCCCCATTAAAGTTATGCACTGGGCCTTGATTTGCCTTCACTGTGATCTGACTCTGTGGAGGCCTCCCTTCATTGATACTCTTTACCAGCTCCTTGGACATAATTGTGGCCTGTGCGCCAGTGTCAATCATAGCGAAGGTGTGGCATTTTTCTTCTACAGTGATGGGTGCATAATATCTGTCCTCAACTTCCTCTAATACACATAAGAAATGTGAATTCTTACTGATTTCAGGGCTCACCTTTCTCAGGTCTTTTTGACTTTTGGCTAAGCACATTGGTAAATGAAAAGACATTTTTCCCTCCTTTTTACCCATTTCTGTGTGAGATATTTTATTCATTTCTCCATGTTCAGAGGTTTTTTGGAGTGTGGCCACTGTTCGCCCATCCATCTGGGTAACATCAGAGACCACATTACAACCTTCCAACTGAACATGTGTAACAACATCATTCAGCAATTTGTCATTTTTTAATTCTGTGCATTTGTGATCATTTAGTGTAATACCAGCCCTTTCAGCCTCTTCAAAAATATGTGGCTCAAAGAATTCTTCAGGTGATTGACTTGTACCCTCCTTGTGAGTATTTCCCTTTTCTGTCTGTGTTTGGTCATTGTTTTGCTTGCCCAGGGAAGGAGCTATGGCATCCCCACTTACTCCCTGTTCACTGGTATTCCCCATGCATGAGTCATTTTTCTTAAATCTGTTCCTTTGTTCTTTTGGAATTCCTAATGTTTCTTTTTCATTTGTGCAAATCTTTACTGTTTTATTTAGCTCTAAGTTAAACCGTACCTCTTTTTTAGAAGTATTTGCACTTTCTATCACAATTTCATTTACTGGTACTTTCATTTTTAATCCATTAGGCATCTCAGAGTTGTTATGCAAAATTATATCAGAGCAATCTGTCATTTTGGCACTGCGATTATCATGAGTACTTAGTCACTTTTCGGAAGCCCCCGGTCATTGCTATGGCCATCAGCCCCCTCTTTGGAAGGTTGTTTTTGCGCTGTATAGAGCTTTCCTATTTGCTCAGCTAACATTTTCACTTGGGCCTCAAGGCACTGGAACCTTTCCATCTCTCTAGGATCCTCTTTCTGTGGCCTAGGTCGATATTGGTTGTTTTCCCCCTGATTGGATCTATTCTGATACCTCTCAGGTGATTGATGTCGGTTGGGATGGTTTCTGAACTCTTGATTCATTTGTGGAGGGGAGCGGGTTGCACCCATCCTTTGATTATAGTCCCCTGGTGGGGAATCATTGTACTGGCGTGGACTGTAGTTCACGTTTTGCCTCATGTCCTGTCTCTCAGATTGTGGGTACTGGCCCCTATGTTGATTTCCATTATCAGTAAATCGATCCACATATCGGGGCCTATCCTGATTACCATATATCATGGTGTTGGGATCAAACCTACTCTGTGTCCCCAATGACTGGTAGGGACCATCATTTCTTTGATCTTGATTTTGTCTCTGGTTATTGTTCATACCTGCCATATCAGGCCGATATCCTACCCGGGGTCTATCCCCTAAATATCTAGGGCTGATGTAGCTCTCTCTATTACTAGGATCATGTGTTTGGAACATTGGTACAGGAAATGGCGATCTTTGTTGATTACCCCTTTGTTCAGGTGTCACATTATTTTTACCTTGGCTTTGAGCAGACTCAAGGGACATTTTGGCTGACCTGATTTCCATTACTGTGGCTGAGGGTTCTTTAGATTTAGGCCTGGTATCTTTCATTTTATCACTTTCTCTACCCTGACAATAGAGTACCTCATATAGCTTTGTGCTTTGATGTACAATCCATTCAAGGGACTTGTCACGGTCAAATTCACGGACCAATTGGGATATGATGTCTTTCTGTAGCCCATAGAAGTATGCGGTTTTAAACTCATTGGAATTTGAGTCAAAAGATACATCAAAGCGAGAGAATGCTCTTTTTAAGTCTTGTAAAAATTGGCGAGGGGATGTATTAGGTCCAGCAGTAATTGTGTAAGCGACTTTCTTTGCCTCCTGCAATGACTGAAAAGGAGAAAAATGACGCCTAATTTCTTTTTCAAACTCCAGCCATGTCATATTCTGCTGTTCATTTAATCCCCTTATGATGCTGGCCGTCGGGGCATCTAAAGTTAAATGAAAATATTGTCTGTACTGTTCCCTAGGTATCTGGAGTGCTTTAAAAATGTCATGTACCGCTTCTAAGTGATCCTCAATGCAGCATTCACCTCCCTTTTTAAATGGTTTGATCAGGGCTTTAATGGATTTCATTATTTTTATGGGGCTACTTGTTGCAATGCATGGAATTGCACTATTTTGTGATTCAATCCTGTTTTCAGGTGTATGAGATTGGTGTCTGCCCCCAATGGGAGTATCAAATCCCCCAAGGGCGCTGCAACCAAGTTCAGTCACCGGCCCAGCCACTGTAGCACTAGCTCTTTGGGCAGAGCTAGAATTCACCTCCACTCCATTGAATGTGGTGCCCTGCCGCCTCTCCTGGGACCTGGGCATGCACATTTGCTGTTCTAAGTCCTTACACTTTTTAAGGAGTCTGGTTGCTTCATTTTGCAAATAATTATTTTCATCATTCATTTTATTAATCACCTCCTGCATATCGCACATTTGCATTTGGCATTCATTGAACTCTTTATTTCTCTTGTCTCTTTCTTGAATCATTTTAATCATTTCTTGTTCTGCACTCTGGAGATCACCTTCTTTTTCGCAATGTTCTTTTTGTAAAATCTGCATTTCTGAAACAACCTCATCTTTATCCTGCCTAATGTGATCCACTAAGGCTTTTAAGTGTGCCAATTCTTGCTCACTATCTTCAAATTGTTTCTTGCTTTTGGATAACTGAGTATCAAAGTCTCTGCATTTTAATTGCATGTCTTTTTGGCATACATCCAATTCTGCTCTCAACATTTCCTGATTTTTACTTGCCCCCTCTAATTCAGTCTTTAACCTGTTAATTAGCTGAGTATCATTCTCTTGCATTCGCAGGGATTTGTTTAAAATAAACCATATTTTGCCGCATAGCCGTATTAAACAGTCTTTCTCTGCACTTTTATCGGCTGCATTCAATAATCTTGTAAGGCAGACCTGAATTATGCTGCCTTCTGCAAAAATATTGTCTAGTTTTTCTTTCTGCACCTCACCCTGAATGCGGTTACTCCATTCTAACGTGCTATTCGAAGACCAATTCCCATGTGCAAATAACTTTGCCTCTAAATATTGCACTAAATCTGAGAATGTGGTTTCCCTTTGTGACATTCTGAAATTCGTTTTTAGTGGCACACTGCTATTATAAAATGGGTTCCCTTTAATGTGCAAATGGCAGTGTGAGACACGCTTGCCACGCCCAGTAGGTACTCTAGGATCACTTTCCCGGCCTGCAACGCACCATAAATATGTAGGGTATTTTGTGGAGATTTGGGGCCTGACGGTATTTTATTACCGCCGAAAAATAACTTAGCAATAATCACTCCTTGTATTCAGATTGGGCCATGTACAACAATAATACAGTGAACATGCATTATTTCAGCACCCAGGCATGCATATTTGGTATGCGTGGGTGGTAGGCGCGGTTGGTGGTATTTTGGTGAGCATAATTCCCTTGTTTTATTTGTGGCCCCAATGTCCAGAATCCCTTATCTTTGCTTAGATTTTTCGTGTGATCACTAGAGAGACCTCAGACCTACATTTTAGGAATACCACATTTTTCAGTGATAGTGTTGGTGTGCCACCATGGGCGAACTCACTGACTTATTTACGACAGAGAGCTATATATGGTAGTCTTGTGGTAATTTCCACTACCTTATATACGGTAGGGAGCTATGTTCAGAGAGTCTCTCTTCCCGTTGGCTCATGTACCTCCAACAAGCTATGCTACAGTCACTCACAATTATTCATACTGATTCTGACATGCACACATCTGTCTTAAAATGACCATTGCACTGTTTAAAAATCTCCCCACATCATCGGCATTGTAATGGTAAATAGTAAATACACCACCCGTCTGTTTTCAAATATTTTTCTGTATTATAAAAGTTGCATTTAAACACGATCTCATTCTTTACAGAAATAAATAAAATGGTACAGTAAAAGCATTGTCTATGACACACTGCAAAGAGAGTGGCGGAGAACAGAACTCAAATTGCAACATTGGTATTTGATTAAGACACGCACAGGAATCCCCTTTCCTACACTGACTGCATATTTTCGTGCACACACGGCTCCCACGCTTATGTAATTACCTTATCTGTTCAGAGTTTTCTTCAGCTGTTCTCCTTCGGAATGTGGTTCCCTTGAAGATTAACCCCAGTAAAAGGATCGCCTTTCCTTTTCAAACCGGGGTCATTGCCTGGAATTCTTAGCTTTTGCAGATAGGAATGCCTCCAACCAGGAAAAGGTCTTCCTCCCAGCTCTGTCAAATCTTGACTGTAACAGGACGCAGGAATCTGCATTCAGCAGGAGTCCCACAGCCAGGGCTTCTCCCCAGTAGTGCAGAAAAATGTCTCCTGTCTTTTTCCCCGATACTGCCCACTAAAACTTTCATCTCAGCCCTCTGTATGACGTGTCCCAATGAAATCCATCATCTCTCATCCTCCTACTCTCAACAATAGCTTCGCTTATACATTTGCAATTGTTGCAAATCTGACTTCCTTCTTCCTGCAGTTACTGTGCACAAAAACACGGAGAAGCAGGCAGAGAAGAGAAGAAAAAAAAATCTGCACACACATTTAAATGGCTTTCAGAGTATGCCTAATTCTGCAGTGGAGAACACATTTTATTAGTGGGTTATGTTAAATAAGGTTTTATTAGTCAGGTTAATGGTTAATAGGTTAGCTGTTAATTTTCAAATGTGTCTCTCGCACCATAGGCATTTCAGGTGAAAATAGTGTGCATTTTTAAATGAGCATGTGTGCTTTTAACTGTAAAAATAGATTTGCATCTTATATGTTAAAATCGTTTTTGACTGAATAGCCTGTCTTTCCTTGTTAATCTGGTAACCCATATAGCAATGCACCGCACCCTTGTGGTGGTGCTGCAAAAAAAAAAATGTGCTACTTGTGCAGTAGTGCTGTACTCTTTGCTACCTGTGCAGTAGTGCTGTACTCTGTGCTGTTTGCTACCTGTGCAGTAGTGCTGTACTCTGTGCTGTTTGCAACCTGTGCAGTAGTGCTGTACTCTGTGCTGTTTGCAACCTGTGCAGTAGTGCTGTACTCTGTGCTGTAACATGCCAAATATCCTTACAGAACTGGGAGACATCTGGAGGGGGAGGGTGATTGCACAGTTGAGATGTATTAAACAAAATCACTACGAGAAAGGGGACAAAGCCTACATGATATTTGCGGCCAGAGTCACCAGAGGGCAGAACGTGCAGTTTATAAAATCAAGAATGACGAGACACAAACAGAGCCGAGGTCATAGCACAGCACTTTGGTGCATACTAAGCCGACTATACTCCATGGAAAACAAGGGACGGGAGAGGGACACACAAACGTACCTCGATGGGCTGACACTCCAAGCGCTCAGCATGGCAGAAAGAGCAACTCTTCATGCGCCAATAAACAATGATGAAGTGCACACAGCCATTTCTAATCAGAAAGCTGGCTCAGCCCCGGGACAAGACAGATACACCGTGCCCTTCTATAAACATCATGGCCCTTTATTAGCCCCATTTCTGGCACAGCTATTTAACACTCAATTGCGAATCCTAGTCCACCCGAAAGAGGGCAGAGACCAGCTAAGCTGCGGGTCAAAGCTTGCTAATGCTTCAGGTTTGTAATTCACCCAAACATTTCTGACACCAGCTATTAATTACTTCTAATCAGTTATGTTACTATAGTATGAACATCCATCTACATAAACTAAGGGCATTCCCTGACACGTGTTTTCATGGTACAGCCTATGAGGAGAAGCTAGATCTGCCCCTATGTTGTTAGTTGTTGAAATTACTCTTCATCTAGTCAAATGTAATGAACAAAATCATGTAGATTGGCTACTCCTTATGTCATCAGACTTTTTATTTTTACAATATATACTTTCTATAGGATAACCCGGCATTGACAGAATCCAGGAAGTAATCCTTAAGTTAGAGACATTCCCACTTCGTTTTCGGTCACTCTGCAAATATTGCAAAGGCTCATGGAAGGTATGTACTATTATGTTTGCCATGGATAAACAGATGGTAGTTTTTCAATTCAAATACCATTGCCAGGAGTGATTTCTTGCATTCATTAAATTTGATCTCAATGGGTGATCATTTTTTGATGGTATAAACAATCACTTTAGTAACCTCGTCTGGTCATGTTTCTGATACAAGAACACAGTTAAACAGGTGAAAATCTTGTTTCCTGGAAAAATTCTTTCTTTTGAATAGAGTAAGCCAAGCATGGAGCCTGGGACAAACTTCTTTTCGATTGTTTCACAGCTACTGTTTGCAAGTCCCCCTACTCCCACGTGATTCTGACTCCTGCCTTAAAGAGATGGAACAAGGGCTGAGTGATCGCTCTGTAACCCTCAATGAATTTACAACTGCAATTACTTCATAATTCATAGATTTGTGTGGTTCTTCAATTTCAGTAGATTCTCAACCTTATTTTTCTGGTGATTAAAGCCCTCAGCTGTGATTTCATGGCTTAGAAAGTGTACTTTAGTTCTGCAGCATTATGCTTGTTGAAGAGATCATTTCACACCTGTGCTGCTTAGTTGGGTCAGAACATGGTGGATCTCCACCAAGTGTTCTTTCACAGTTTTACTTTTGATTATCATTTCATCAATGGTGGCCAAATGCCCTCTTTCTACAAGATCATGCATGATATTATATAGGAATATATTGAACTCATTTACAATAATAATATACCCAAACAGAGTATGTGCCCAGGTGTATTGCTGCCTTCCAAATGTAAATTAAGGTTTATATTGGTGTTCACTAAGTACCAAGACAGTCCAATATCCATTAATAAAAACGAGGGCATTTTATACTTTAGAACCCTAGATCTGTGCTAACGTCAATCAATATAGGAGCAAGGCCATCATGACATGTGCCTCCTCTAATTCAATTCTCTTAAGACTGCACAGTCTCTCCATTGTTCATTGCTTTTCAACATCCCTAATACTGGGCTATTAAAGGTACTGTGGATTTGTTTATTAATCCCACAGGATTCCAAATATTTAATAATCTACATGTCCATGGACGCTAGTGGTAACTGGTATTGCTTTACAAATACTGCACCATATCAGGGTCTGTAGGTATTGTGGTATAATAGGGAGACATGCGTCAACCACCATAGGAATTGATAGAAAATATTTTGTGGAAATCCAGGAATACCTGTCTGAGTTGTTGTTTCAGTTCTTCTGTTTCACAGGTGCCCGCCATACTGATCTGCTCCTTGTCCATCTGACGGACACCTAGAAATGTTTCTGGAGTAGCAATTTCTGAAGTATCTTCTAGCTGGGTTGAGAGGTACTTGTTTATGGTGTCTACCAGGATGGGTGTTTTCTTTGGAACTAGCTAGTTAATCATGACCTTGAATACTATCATATTTTCTGTCACAGGTAACATCCCCCATACCACAGGGGCTCAGGAAGTACACCATAAAATTCTCCCTTTGTCCAGTATAAATAGTTTTTGGTCTGCTACCCATCAGTATTAGTATACAAATCTTTGGGTATTGGGCCAATTGTGAGTAGCAAATTGGTTACATCCATGGAAAAGTGTTGGTGATCACCAGACAATCTGCTGGTGGTATGCTGGGACAAAGTGAGGCTTTGAAAATCATCATTGTTAACCAATATCATCATCTTTGAGAGGTCTACTAAGGGAGTCCTATGTAACAATAGGCCTTGTTGTTCAAAATTAATAAAAGCTTCTTCATTATGCAGGGTCTGTCTTCTTTTCGGATCTTTATTGGCAAAGTATATTGCCAGATATTCCCTGGAATAGTAAATTCGTCTTTCATTTGAACTATCACAGCATAAGGCAGCATTTGAGCTGACGTAAATGCTTTTTCAAGTTCATTGAAGTCCATCGGGGTTTCCCCAATCTTGGACCAGACTTTGTTATTAATAGGTTCCAAATTAATTACAAATCAATGTAATGTGTTATTATCGATATACAAATCTGAAATAACATCTCTTACAACCAGCAAATTATGATTTATCTTTTTGTTTCCAATGTTGATCTCCAGCAAACACCTGCTTGTGCAAAACACATGTGTTTTGAATCCATCGCAACAAGTCCAGATTTCCATTTATCATCAGATTAAATGTGGGAATGTTCTGATCCTTCTGCAATTGTGCAAGCACTCTTTCGCTAATGAAGCTTTTTCCTTTGAAAATAACTGATTCCTTCCCTTCATTGATTTGAATAGGGAAGAATACGACTTTCCTTTCCTTTTGTAGTGTAGCTAAACTGCTAATTTGTCTGCTAAATTATCTTCCAGTTGAACTTAATCCTCACTGGAGGTCTGCTGCAGATACAATCATCCTCATTACGACTTAGGCGGTAATTCAGCAGTAACTCAGCAAAAACTGAATTACTGTTACCACTGGGTTGATCAGCGGAGTTACCGCTGAATTACAACCTGGCAGGTGCCCTATCAGGCCATTGGTGGGAATGTTAATTCCTCTTTGCTGAGTTACCAGCGATATCTGACCCAACCTCTGAATTTCAGTCAATAATTAGAGGATGTACCGTTAGCATTGTGTCCGTCCTCGGAATTTCCGTCCCTGGAATTTGTCGACTGAATTACTGCCAACGGAAATTCTGTCAACTGAAGTACACCGCGGCTAATAAAGGAAGCAAAAATCGACAAAACGTAGTGCCATGCAGGAGTACTGACAAGTGGAATCATGTCAGGTGGAAACAGGAAATGAAAGGACCGCATCTGAGAATGCAGATACCTAAATTTACCGGGCAGGAGATCACTATTTGTTTGGCAGGTGATGGCTGACTTGGATGAGCTGTATGGAGATCAACACAGGCAGACCCCCCAGAAATGCAAACAGACGCAATATGGGCAGACATCCTGGACAAGGTGGTGGCGGTAGGAAATGTCCAACGTGATGAGATGGACATTAAAAATCGTTGGAATGACCTTGTGCAGGGTACAGAGCCTGATTGCTCTACAACGCAGGGATACAGCTGCCACTGGAGGGCGGCACTGTAGTGGCATTAAGGGTGTGGGCCCTGTAGAGTTTGGAGCCAGCGGCCCGGTCAAATCTGGTGAGAAACTGGGAAGTGGAGGGGATGACTGTGATGCTGGAAATGCATTGGAGGGCAGTGCCTCCTTGTCCTGTACCCGCTTATCGTGTGTGTTCGGTGTTGTTTTCTGCACAGGAGTCCATGTGGGACTCCTGGCAGTGCAGCTCTTCCTCTTTTTGGCTGTGGTGAGTAGAGACCCTTGTGATACCCTTATGCACCCGTGGGTGGGGTTACAAACCTGTACCCCTAGTGTATGTTTTTGGGCACCTGGGTGTGGCCCACAGAGCAGGGTATAGGCTGGTGGCACATCCATGCTGAATTTGACAGGTGCTCTGAGTATCCTCCATTTTGGGATACCCAGGCCCTGTCATAGGAATCCGTGGATTCCTGATGGGAGACAAGATGGCCCCTGTGGCCTCCTGGTTTCTATTACCTGTTGCCTTGTTTTTCCAAACTCCTGGGAAGCCCTGACTCTGTCCCTTCCCCTGACTGACTGTTGGGTTGAAGAATCAGATATGGTACTGCGGGGAGGTCCAGGCCAGACTGGCTCGAGCCTTCCCAGTGACTGTATGTTGTGGGTTCACCCTTGGTGTGGGACCTGGGTTGGATAGTGTGACAATATACATTCCATGTTATGGGTGTCTGTTATCTGTGTGTGTGACACAAAGAATGAGACAGCCCTGCCTGAAACTGACATGAATGCAGTGTGGTGTGCTGAAAGGCTAGGTGCTTGCCCCAATTCACATTTCTTGTTATGGGTGTCTGGGTGGAGGTGAATGTCCTGAATTCACTGTCATGCTTGATTGCGTCCCTGCATGAATACCCTTCTGACTGATTTGCTGACCGAGCCTGGCTCAGTAGTGTGAATGAGGGACAGATCTGTACATCTGGGGACCTCTCGCTTACCCGAATTGTTCAGAAGCTGAAGTTGAAACTTGAAGCTGCTTATCCTTGAAGCCCAGCTGGAAGAATTATTGCTGCTGCTTTCCTTCGACCCGATCCGAAAGCTGTCGAGGACTGATCCAAGAGAGGTCCCGGCTAGGAGACATCTCCAGCTACGAGGGAACATTGTATAGAAGCTGATCTTCATCAAGGTACCCTTGAAGTCGTTCCCAAACAGCTGTCAACCTGAGACGGGGTCCGCTGAGAAATCTGAAGTAAAGCACCCGGACACCAAGGTCGTCGAAGTCCATTGCCGTCAACTGGGGTTTGGAGGATTTCCGTAACCGCCTGAAGCCAGTCTGGTCATGTTGCCCATAAGCGGGGACAGCTTGACGCATTTCATGCTCGATCACCGGAGCCACAACGCTCCACCATTGCCTAAGAACATTTAAACCAAGGACTCCCTTGCTATCACCGTCGACTGCTTTGCCCTGCTGGAGAAAGTAGAGTTTGTCGATGAGCCGAGGAAAATCCGCTGATGGGTTTCCTGCCCCCCGAAGTCCACAAAGATACAGACCAACAAAGATCCAAAAGCCAGCCGTGGTAGAGTCCTGATCGTCAACGCTGACAACCGACACCCGCTGCCGGGCCTACGTTCTTCATCGAATCTGCTTTGTGGCAACAAACTCTCATCTTCAAGGTGCACCGCATGCCTCATCTTCGCAGGACGTCCACGATCAATCGTCGACGAGCAACGCCAAGGTCAAATCGGCTGTCCTGCTGACTGTGTTCACATTTTCTCCAAGGAATCTCGGCACCCTGTGGCTCCTGCTTTAAAAGGAGTCCACTCACGAGTGATCTGACGATAGACTGTTGAAGAAATTCTGCAAAACGTTGGGGTAGTAGAACATTTTACCAGGAAACAAGACTATTTTAAACAAATATGGACTGGGCTTGTTGATGCATTTTATTTACAGGGGGGGTGGGGTGAGGTCCTCACAGAGAACTCTTAGTTGTTGGACAAAGTATTCTGCAATTGTTTAACCTAACTTGTCTTCCTTCCTATTTCTGAGGTTGATTTCCATTACTATTTGATTTGTATGCCATTGGAACTGTCAGCAGTTGGTGCATTTTAAAGGAGTCAATAGTGGTACCACATAGACATTGTACTTTGGCAAATCCAATATCCATTAGTAAAATGTGCACTCAATGCATGGCCTTGTCCTCCTCTGAGTATCACAGTTGGCTTCCTACTGGGGTTTGCCAGGGTTCCTCACAGGCGTCCTCAGCCATGGTGACTGTGGATGGCCAGCTTCCCATGCTAGACATGAAAGGACTGTGTGTGGTTGACGTGACTCTTCAGTCATGGTATAATTGCAGTCAGTCACATTTCTGGATTCAAGGATTTGTCAGTGTCATGTCATCTGCAAGGTACTTTTCACTTATGGTGTTGCAGTGCATTTTTACTATGGTTGTGGTGGGTGACCTGAATGTGTTGTGCTGCATGTCAGGATACCCTGTGTCATCACATGAGTACTCTGTGTGTACCAGAGTTGGTCAGTCAGTGTACTAGGTCTGTTCTGCGCACTTCTGTTGTTGCATCATGAGACTTGTAGTTGTTACACTTTGCAAAACATTGGGCCTCATAAGTGTGCCGGTCTGAAAACAAGGGTGCCAGTAAGCTCAGCAGCTAGGGTAGGCAGACCGGTAACGGAATCGCCGGCACTGTTAGCAACAGTGCCGGCGCTTCCGATTCCCCATTCCCATAGACTCATCTGGGATTCTGTGGGAATGGGGACTTACATTTTACGGGCGCCTGACTTCCCGTGCCACTGAACTTGGAATCAACCGGCGGCACCTAGAAGTCAGGCGCTAATAAAACTTTACAAGTCTGGCGGCAGCACCGGCAGGGTTACAGCCGGACTCGTAATAAGGCCCATTATGTACCCCATTATGTGCCCCAGGTGTGTGATGGTGGACATGTGTCAGGTATGCCTATTCCTTACCCACCATCCAGCTGAGCTGGCCTCTGTTTCTGCATGAATGCTGGATTGGTGATTTTGCTCAGTATCATGGCATCATGTGTGGCCCCATGGTATTGTGCGCAGCAGTGGGCGATTGTGAGGTCAGTGTTACATGGCATTTGCACATTCATTGATTGCTACTGTTTCCTGTTCCTATATGCCTGCTCAGTTGCCTGGGGGGGGTGGAGGGGGTACCAATGCCACATGTGTGCAATCCAATGCCGCTATGGTATTGGTGAAATAGGCAATGTTGTTGAAACGTGGCTTTGCTGCATGCACCCGCGCCTGCGTGTTGTGCATGCCTCGTTAGCGCATCCATGCCTTGGTCTGTCACCTTAGCAAATGCAGCCTGTGGCATCTCATGCAGTGTACCCATGGTCTGCTGGGATTCATCCATGGCACAAATATGTAGGACCGACGCCAACTTCAGCCGGGCGGGCTGGCAGTTCTGATTCCAATGGCACTCTGGGGATCGTCCTGGATCAGTGTGATAAGGTCTGTGATGGTCGGGCGGTCCAGGAAGATTTTCTTTAAAGGTTTAATGGGAGTCTCTTCACTATCTTCTCATTCTTTCACAGATATGATGGTTATGTCTGGGACCTTGTGCTGTGAAAATGAATATCCACTTGGTCAGGATGTTTTTTTAATCAAATGACAGGTGCCATTCACACTAAAATAATTGGCACTTCTTTTTAATTTGATCAGGCAGCAGGTTTGGGTCCAGAAGACTAGGTTTAAGCAATCCATCGGAGGCAAAAGCCTGCAAAGTAGATCGTTTCCCAGCAAAATAGGTGTATTACACAAAGCCATGACTATCACTGGATGAGTGAGTCTGTCACCCTATTTTAATTTCTACTTCAGTAACCCCATCTTCTCGGATCTCCTTTGCATTACAATTATGTAGTTCCTCAAGAAGAGGTTTGAGATAAAGTGATTTTCCCATATTCCTTGGTTAAGCGTTTCAAGCACTTCTTGAGATATCCTTATAAACACTGGAGGGGGGGTATCTGTACTCCTGGCAGAGTAGAAGCACAAGCAGACCTAGCCTAGGTCCTATATAGGGTAGCTATGGACAAGCAATCAAGGCTTAAGCTCTCAGGAGGTGATGCAGGTTGGTTCTTAAGTACAGTGTAGTCCCTAAGCCCCCCACAAAGGAATGTCCACACACTATGTTTTGTGCTAACACAGTTCTTTATATAAAAATAAGGTTAAATATGTATACACAATTAATAACACACTTTGTACTTTGGCAAATCTAATATGCCAAATATATACTATGGCTACGTGGTACAACACTTGGCTATTGACTCATTTAAAATGCACCAACTGCTGACCGTTCTAATGGCATACAAATCAAACAGTAATGTTTATCAGCATAGGATATAGGAAGGAAGACCAGTTAGTTTAAACAATGACGGAATACTTTGTCCAACTACCAAGACACAAATCTGTATGAGGACCACCCCCCCCGGCCAACCTGTAATAAAGTGTATTAACAAGCCCAGTCCTTTACTGTTAAAATAGTCTTGTTTCCTGGTCAAATATGTTCCACTACCCGAATATACCCGAGATAGCAGAGTTTTTTCAATGGTTCGTCAACGGATCTGTCAAGGGTGGACTCCCTTTGAAGCAGGAGCCACAGGGTGTCGAGAGTCCATGAAGAATGTGAACCATGGAGTCGAGATTCCTAGATGAAGAGTTTGGTGCCGCAAAGAAGGCTTGATTAAGAACATAGGCCAGACAGTGGGCATTGGGTTTCGGGATCATCGTCGACGATCAGGACTCAACCACAGCTGGATTTCGGATTTTCACTTGCCGCCTTTGTGGACTTGGGGTGGCGGGAATCCCACCAGCAGATTCTCCTCAGTCGTCAACCACCTCAACTTTCTCCGGCAGGACAAAGTGGTTAACAGTGATGGCAAGGGAGCCCGTCTTTCAATATTCTTAGTCAAAGGTGGAGCATTGCGGCTCCGGTCGCCGAGCAGCACCGCGTCAAGCTGCCCCCGCTTCTGGGCAACACGACTCAACTGGCTTCCAGTGATAACGGAAATCCTCCGAACCGCGGTCGACTTCGATGGCCTCGATGTCCGGGTGCTTTACTTCGAGATTTCTCGGCGGACCCCGTCTCCGGTCGACAGCCTTTTGGGACTGGCTTCCAGGGTCCTCAGTGAAGATAAGCTTCTGCACGATGTTCCCTCGTAGCTCAGGGAGAGGTCTCCTAGCCAGTCCTTTCTCGCATCAGTCCTCTACAAACTTGACAGCTTTTGGATTTCATTGAAGGAAAGCAGCAGCAATTCCTCTTCTTCCAGCTGGGATTTAAGGATAAGCAGTTTCAACTTCAGCTTCTGAACAATTCTGCTAAGTGAGTGGTCCCCAGATATACACACCGGTCCCTCATTCACACTACTGAGCCAAGCTCAGTCAGCCAATCAGTCGGAAGGGCATTCATGCGGCAGGCAGCCAATCAGGCTCACAGTGCATTCAGGCCATTCGCTTCCACCCAGACACCCATAACAAGGAATGTGGTTTGGTGCACACACCCAGCCTTTCAGCACACCACACTGCATTCATGTCAGTTTCAGGCAGGGCTGTCTCATTCTTTCTGTCACACACCCAGATACCAGACACCATTAACATGAAGTGCATATTGGTCACACACTCCCTTCACACAGGTCGCACCCCAAGGGTGTACCAACAACATAGTCATAGCAAATGCTCCAACCAGTCTGGCCTGGACTTTCCCACAATACCATATATGGTTCTTCCACCCAACAGCCAGTCAGGGGAAGGGACAGGGGTAGGGCTTCCTAGGAGTTTGGAAAAACAATATAACAGATAATAGAAACCAAGAGGCCACAAGGGCCATCTTGACTCCTATCAGGAATCCACTGATTCCTATGGCAGGGCCTGGGTATCCCAAAATGGAGGATACTCGTAGCACCTGTCAAATTCAGCATGGAGCTGCCACCAGTCCATACCCTGCTCTGTGGGCCACACACAGGTGCCCAAAAACATACACTAGGGGCACAGGGTTGTACCACCCATGGGTGCCATAAGGGTATCCCAAGGGTCTTTGTTCACCACACACAAAAAGAGGAAAAGCTGCACTGCCAGGAGTCCCAATTGGACTCCTGTGAAGAAAACACAGAAGACACATGATAAGCGAGTGCCCCTCCAATGCATTTCCAGCATCACAACCATGGTCGCTTGAGACCCTGTATCTATAGGAGACAATGATTCATACTCTCCCTGAGTTTGAATTGGTGCAAAAATCCTTTCATCTTTCTCCTCCAACCTGCAAAGTGTGAGTTAGTGGCTTGTTATATTTTCATTTTCATAATCTCGGGTATTTGACCAGTTTGACTTTGGGTCAAAACCTGACTGCCGTTCTCCTGAAGCTTAAGTTCTTGTGGGTTGGTCAAAGAATCTGTAGGAATGGAAATGCATATCGGAAATTTGCATCAAGATGGGATCTTCACCATTTGTCACTGGTTCCAGGTCACTGCTGTAGCCTAGATTATGATACAAAAAAAGAAATTTGTAAAGGAAGGAATACCCTTTTTGTTTTTATATTTCTTTCAAAGTTGCACTACATTTGGAAAAGAGGAAGTGCTCAGTTCTTTCTGTACGGAGTTCTCTTCCTTCTCAAAAATATTTATCTCACCACCAAATTTCAATTTCTTGTTTTCCGCTGGAATATTGAGGTTTCACTTTGGGCCTTTGTCAATTATTCAGGTGTATTTTAATGGGACATAAAAGAAGCTTCCACTATGACATGGCATATCTCTTCTACCTCACTCTCTTGTCGTCTTCCCCTTGTGTATTTTTATTGGGGGGGGAGGAATGTTTTATATTTTTATACATTTATTAAAATCACAGGGAAAGCAATACATTTTGTGCACAAAAATACTTACAAAATTGATAACATAGTGGAGAGGATATGGGTCCTTTACATTGGTGTGAGAGAATGTGACTTGAAGGCCAGGTGTTGCAGGGGAAGGTGGAACCATAAACCAGGGATGAGGACGGGACAGAATGACATAGGAATGGAAGTGCCAAATTAAGGTTTGAGGGATGACAGATAAGTGCTGTAGGGTTGTCTGTGTAGGGTAGGGATACAGGAAAATAGGGTGATGCAGTAGCGCAGAGTGCTAGTTAACTGGTTCTGAAGAAAGGAGGGGTTGGATTTAAACAGTGGTTAAGTAGTATGGCGAGTGAGAGGAACAGCAATCCAGAGTAGGGAAGAGAGAGAGAGAGAGAGAGAGGAAATGGAAAAGCAGAGGATTCTCAAATGGTGGTAAGAAGGTGAACCGAGGATGATCATAACGAGTGAGGAGGCAAGTAGGGAGTGAGATGAGCAAATAGGTACAATGGGGTGTGTCCATGGATAGTTTTGAAGATGAGTTTATTTGTAGCCCTTTGTTTCATAGATAGCCAGCCAATATGGCAATGGGCTGAAGAGGTAGAGGTAAAGTGAGAAAGATTGAAAAGTGTGCAGCCCGTGAAGTTGAGGACTTTGTCCAGAGGTACTCTAGCATAGATGGGAAGGCCACGGAGGGGACTGGCATAGTAGTCAGATCTATAAAGGACTAAGAAGGAGATTAGCAGTTTAGTAGTATTTATAGGAAAAAGATGAGTTTCTTCTGATATTGAGGAGGTTGCGTCTGGTTGCAGTGGTAGATTTGGAGATGAAGAGCAAGAAGTTGTATGGTGGGTCGAAGATTACACCAAGGTTATGGCGGAATCAGAGAAAGGAAGGCGGTCAGAAGAGAAGAAGAGGGGGAGATGAGAGCCTGTTTGGATGGGAAGTTGAGAACTTCAGTCTTAGTGGAGTTTACTATGAGTGAGTGAGACGCCATCCAATATTTGATGGTAGAGAGACAGTTTGAACTTTTGGCAACAGATTGTTGGATAAGGAGTAAAACGAGAAGAATATGTGATTGTTGTCAGCAAATAATTGATAGGAGCAGTCATAATAAGTGATCAGGACGCCAGGAGATGATTTAAAGAGAGTGAAGAGAAGTAGACTAAGGCAGACCCTTAGGGAGCTCCAACAGTAGGGTAGGTGAGTGGGGAGGTAAAGCTGTTCCAGAACACCTGAAAGTGTCTAGGGCAAGGTTTGAAGCAAACCAAGTGAGGGCCTTCTCTCTAATGCCAAGGCAAGATAATATAGGGTAAAGGCTAGAATGGTTGACAGCATTGATGGCAACAGAGAAGTCGAGAAGAATAAGATTAGGTGAAAGGTTTGCATGACGAGTGGAAGAGATGAAGTTGCTGACATGTGGAGAGCTGTCTCAATAAAATGCAGAGGTCAGAGGCCAGATTGAAGAAGGTTGCAAAGGTTGTGAGTATCAAATAACTTTGTGAGCATGAGTCAATTGAATATTACTTTCTCTAGGATTTTGGAATAGTGTGGTAGATGAGAGACAGGGTGAAGGTTGGCAGGACAGTTAGGATCTAGACCAGGATTCTTAAGGAGAGGAATGACATTAGCACCTTATAGTATGAGGGAAAAGTGGCATTGTCAAGACAGTATTTGAAGAGGGAAGCAATAGGTGGAGCAGCACTGGGAGCTATGTGCTTCACAATTTGTGGGGACAATGGGTCAGAGGGGGCACAGGAAGGGTTGGCCTTGAGGAGTGGGGCAAGACTCATCAGGGTCGGTAGGTGAAAAGGAAGATAGTAGCAGGAGAGGTGGATGGGAGTGGTGGAGAAATGTGAGCAGGAGGAGGGGCTAGAAGATATGTAGTGAGGGTATTGAGAATGGTAGACATTTTAGAAGCACACTAGAGAGCAAGTTAATTTGCAGAAAGCGGAAAGGAGATATAGGTGGGTTTAGGAGGTGAGATAATTGAGTTATGAGATTTTTGAAGGTGCCTATGTTGGGACGATTGACATGAAATGAGAGAAGGTTAGACGTCACGTTTGGCAGAGTCAAGAGCAGAGGGTAGTTTTGAAGAGCAGTGACATTGAGTTGGAGATCAGAGGAGTGGCTTGACTTTTGCCAAGTGCAAAGCCTTTTCTCAGGATTGTTGTTTTCAGGGTGCATATGAGAGGTGTAAACAAGGGTCATGGATGGTAGGATTTAGGAATGAGTATAGTAAGAGGTTAGTGAGATGAAAAGGGAGCATAAAGAGCAGTGTTAAAGTTAGTGAAGGCTTCCTCAGTCGATGGAAAGGTGAGTTCAGCTTTGAAGAAGAGAAAGTGGTGTAGTTCAGAGAAGTAGTCGGGGAGTTTGGAGGAGGGCAGGGTCGGACTGGGACAAGAAATAAGCCCGGTCACCCAAAAATCAGTGGCCCACCCCTCGCCTCATGACCCTTTACCTCTGACATCACCAGAAGTGATGTCATTTGACCCCACCCCAAAGTGACATCCCGGGAAGCGATGAAACACGACCTTTCACCCCTTGGCAAAACAGGAAGTGGCCCCCATTCCCCAGGGATGATTTCGGCCCGGCTACGGGCCGAAAGGCCAATCTGACCCTGGAGGAGGGACTCTTGCACTTAGTAATAGTTGTAGTAGATGGAGAGGGTGAGGAAGAAGCAGGGGTGGATATTGAGGCAAATATGATAGAATGATACGAGGGAGAAGGAGCAGTGGAGATATTAGAGAGTTTAGAGTAGATAAGAATAAGGTCAAGGGAGTTTCTATTTGAATGGGTGGACAGAAGAGGGTGAGTGGTTAAGTAGAAGAGTGTAAAAGTCAGTGGATAGAGCAGCAGAGAGAGAGGGGAGTTTGAAATCACCAGTTACTATGAGGTGGTGATTCGAATGGAGGGAGTCAATTAGATGGGAAATGTGGTCAAAGAATTGACCTTCCGGACCAGGTGGCTGTTAGAGAGAGAGATAATATGTATGCCACAGTGGACCGTGACTGTGGAGAATTAGCAGGCGATAGGGGAGTAGGAGAGATGGGAAGTTTGAAGGACAAACACCATCCTACAATACCACCCTTCCCAGTAGGGTGGGAAGAGTGAGTGATAGTGCAGGCAAGGTCATGAAGGGCAGCAAGGCTTGCAGAGTCAAAGGGAGAGATCCATGTTTCAGTAAGGGTAATGGTAATCAGGCCAAGAGAATGAGAAAGGAAGAAGTCAGAGGCAAAGGAGGTTTAATTGTAGGCAGACTGTGCATTCCAAAGAACAATAGAAAGAGTGTGATATGTAGAAGCATAGCAATTTTGAGTTTAAGAAATAGAGCGGCCCTGGGTGTAGATGCTAGAAGGGGAAATGGAAGTTTGGTTTAGAGTAGGTTTTGTGAATAGGGAGAGTAGAGGAGCGAGAATGGAGGTAGTGTCATGGAGAAGAGATGATAGGGATGGGGTGAGAGTTGAGATGGTGCTGAGCAGAAGAGAGTGAAGAGAGAAGTAGAAAGGAAAGGAAGAAATATCATGGGAAGTGCATGGTGAAGGTTAGAAGAAGTAATAATGGGTACTTTCAGACAACTAGAAGGAATGGCAAAACAAAGGCTTAGAAGGTTAAGAGGCTGTAGAGAAGGAGCTAAGTGCCATGCACCTGAGGGAACAAAGTTTCTGTATCCAAAGAACCATAAGAAGTATGTGGGAAAATAGATCCATTGCAGTCCAAGTGCACAATGCATGCCTATGACGTGGAACAAGGCTGAGCATGTGAAATCAGCAGGGTGCCTGAAAGGAGTCATAAAGATATGGGTACCAAAACAGCATTTCTTCAAAGGAGGATGTCTGAATATGAAGGATGATGGGAGAGTGGTTAATAAATCGCCCAGAGGGGTGAGTGTAGAGAAGGAGCTAAGTACCCCCACCTCATGCAGCTCACCCACATTGCCTATATGTTGGGAACCAGAGTGTGAGACACGTGCAGTACCATTGAAAATACTGATACCAAGGGGACTTCTGGAAGTAAGGTTCCCATTGAGAAAACCATACCTGCATACACGACAGTATTATGGCTATTTGAATGAAATCCCAGAAGAAACCGGACCAATGAATGACAGAGAGGATTGGTGACATCACACGAAGAAAGCCTGATGTACAATGGAAGAGATGCAGAGACGAGAAGTGAAGATATTCTATAAGGCACCAGGAAAGTATCGAAGGTAAGTGACATTTTGGGCTCAAAATGAAGAAACGTGTGCTACATAAAAGTTGAAGATACCAAGTCATTTAACACGTGTACATATGCAAAGAAACTCAAGCAGACAAAGTAGTCTTGAGGCTAGCTAAGTAGTGGATAGATTGTGGCACACGCCAACGTATACATATATAGGAATAAGTAACGAATGGATGTTTCCACTACGTGTTATAGCAGAACTGGACCAGAGAACGAAGATCTCTTTTCCAGTGTGTCACAGTTGAAAAAGCTTAAGAATTAAAAAAGCAGATCTCAGAAAGGCGGGGCTTGATCAGCCCCAAGCATCTAAGGTATTATCGGACTAGGATGAACAGAAAGTGGTTACAAATCGTGTGAAAGAACAAAACTCCTGTTCAGAAGACCTGCACAAAAACAAGGAGGACGTCAGAGGTCTATTAAAAAAATAGTATTTTTATTGCACCAGAGCTCAAATTTGTGGTCTTCAGTCACAGATGAAATTGGACAAACATGACAAACCACACCTACGCATGAAGGCTTCACTCCCTTGAATTCTTCAGAGCAAAGAACATTTCCAAGGACAAGTTCAAAGCCTTAATTGACAGCAGACCACTGAGGTGATGATCGATGATATGCTAATTGGTGGGAAGCTATGGTTATGGTGCTAATAAAAACATAGGTGGAAACGTACTGACGGATGTAAGAGTGCCAACAAATTGTAGGGGGCAGCGTAATTAAGGACCCAATAGTTTGTGTAGCCAATGGGATGTCGTGTATTTAGTGACATACGTTGAGACCTGTTTGAGGGGATGGTTAGTTGCCCCACCTGATGTTAAGGAGCCAATCACTCTCTTCAATAGGTTTTTGTAGTTTGCACGTAGTAGGTTAGTAAATACGTAGGTTTACGTCGTCAATGATGAGTTTTTACTGTAACTACACTGTTTTTTCTGCAACAAATTGAGAGACCATGCAATGAGACGTCTGTAGATGTCCGTTGTACTCCCTGTTTTAGATAATATTAAAACAGTTAACCTTTTTGCCAACTGCCTGTGTCGTTTTGATATTGATATTTGAGTAACTTCTGCATCCCCATTCCTCTTATAGTATTGCTACCTTGTCTTAAAGGGCTGGGGGAACTCCACAGTTCAAGGCAAAGAGGCTGGACAAAGGCTAGTTTTCACTCTTCGCGTGTGCCACCCAAACAGAGACCCCCCTAGATGGATGCCCCTAGGAAGTTCAAAAGGGATGACGGACGCTCTCAAGACCTGATGGCTTACTCCATCAGTGCTTGGTGTCTCTGATTTTGTCCCTGGCGTTGCTGGGATGAGGTGATTTCTTCCTGGTTCTTCCTAATTGGTGTTCCAAGAGAAGTCTCTTGTGGCCTGCAGCTGGAGATTGGGCTGGTTGTGTTCTTTTCATTGTCCACATTGACCTTTTGACTCATTCTGACCAATATTTCTGTGAGTACTGAAATTAGAATAGTCCTGGAATCTCATAATTTGACCAATTCTCGAGACGATGACCGTCGAGTTATTAAGTAATTGACTTGAGAGAAGCCAAGCAATTAAGAAATCATGAGACTAGGAGCGTCACAATAGAGGAAGCCGAGTGCCCTGCGTCATAAGCACGTAACAGAAGGAACCGTATCTAGAGTCCCTTCATACTTGTTTAAAGAAAGTCCAAAGAGAACGGTTCACATCCCAATCAGGGTATTTTTTAGAGGCAAGGATAAAGTCTTGAGGATCGTTTACTGAGATATATGTGGCGGTCAAGTGTCTCTTTGTCTCTGTTTTATGTGATTGAAAAGATATATATGTGGTGAAGAAGTAATAGAGGATTTAAGAGACGTAAAAAGGAAAACACGAGATTCAAGAGTTATTTGTTTGTTGAAATTGAATTAATGATGTTTAACGAATAAAGTAGATTGGAGTAAAAAGTGATATAGAAGGTTTGGAGCTGCAACGTTGGTGCACGCTCATATGGTATTATATTCTTGAAATGTATTGATTTGAAAAGTGCAAAGAGTAAAGGTGAGTATTGACAGTCAAGTGTGACGAGACAAAATGGAGGATATTACTCCGCTTACACATCTCTGCAAACAGCTGCCAAAACACGCACCCATGCTTAAGCAGTACACTGCTGAATGGGTCAAGGGCACGCCAGACAAGATGTTCATGCCAGGGACAAAAGGGGATCACTATCAAAGGCAGTTTTGCAGCATATGATGACCTATTTGCATGCAGCATACATGGGAAAAAAGTTAGACAAAAGGTTAGCGAGCTTAGAGCTCTGGCAATGTACCAGGAGGAAAGGGAAGAGCCACCTCCTGAAGACTAGATACTTAACATATGCAAAGAGGGGGGGTGAGCAGCCTTCTGCCCCCACCCCGCCGTGCCTGAAGTAGATGGCGATGGTAAGAAAGATGACGGATTGTACCCAGTAAGAGAGCTTAAGGCAGCAACAAGGTACAGCAATCCGGCATATGTCCCAAGTGACAAAGAGAGATGCGACAAGGAGAGAAGTGACCGACCAAGCACATCCTTAGATATAGGAAGGGAAATAAAGGGACGGAAGGGAGAAAAAGATGAGGCTGATGAGGTAGCGCTCCTACTGAACAAATAGATGGGTGGTCAGATTTTGCTCAAGATTGATGGTAAAAGCATCGAGGATGTGAGGCAAAGGGAAGACCGAGATGAAAGACAAAAAGGAGAGAGAGAGAGAAAAGATTAAAAGAAGATGGAGCAAAAAGGAAGGATAGACAAAGACTGGAACAGTTGCATCAAGACAAACAACTGAAAAAGCAGGAAAGGGCAGAGGAGCAAAGAAGTATGACCAGAAACAGCGGGCAATCGAAGAACGAGAAAGATTAGAAAGAAAGAGGAAGAACAGAAATGATGGGATAAAAGAATACAAAGACGTAGCGATACGAAGGGCAAATGAGAGAAGAGACATAAAAAAAAGAAGACTGTGTGAGAGAAGAAACAAGGAAAGGAATAGAGTTTGATCATGAAATAGAACGGAAGAGGAGGCAGAGAGCACGCAACCTTGAATGTGTGGAAAAGGAATTAATGGATCCTAATCCAATAGTGGCATGGGAGGACATAGAAACATTCTTCCCAGCACACAAACCAGTAGCAGGTCCATCTAGAGCAAATCTAGAAGATGAGTTTGACTCTAGAAGCATTGGGGACGCAATCGATATAGTCTATCATGATATGAGGACTAAGAAAGAACTGAAGGGAAAGGGTAAAAATTATCGACTTGAGAGTACACAGCTGTATGGCAAAGAGGGAGGCTTGTGTAGTTTTGAGCCTAAAGATCTGTCTTTAGATAGACTGACTCTGAATAGAGACGAAGAGGAAAGGAGCCTCACAAGTTGGGGACAGGATACGTCGGATGAGGACAGAGAAACCTTCCATGTAGAGGGAGGTAATGCATGTGGTCCTGAAGGATGTTTTTCAATGGACAAGAAAGTAAGATGGTCGGATTTGGAACAACCAATATCTCGGGCTTCAGAATCTCTGACACAACTCGATCAGCCTAAAGGGCGATCCCATGGTGAGAGGGGGATTTGCCACCTTTATGTGAGCAGGTTAAGGTTGCTGCCAGGAAGAAGGCGGTGTGGAACCATTGTCCCTGCTGTGAACAGACATATGGACGAATGTGAATTTGGAGTTTTGCAGTTTCCCTTGTTGGAGAAAGGGGGAGCCAGACCACAGTATATACCTTGGGCGCAGATGGATAAGGACAATTTAAGGTGTAAACTCCAGAGTTTAACTTCTGGCGCTGGGAACTGGATACATGAATTAGAGAAAATGATAGGAGGAAACACGTTAGCTGTAGGGGTCATTAAGGGTCTCCTAGTCGCTGTCCTTGGGGAGAGCTGATGACATTTGGTCAAGAGCAGGTTATTATAGTGTTACCGCGTTGAGCACCGCTCATGATGGAGCAACGAGCCTTGGGGGAAATCTATACCTGTATTTGATCATATTCTATGCCAAGGGCTGCCAGATCCAGAACAGAAGCAGCTCAAGAAATTGGTGGGCATTGAAGCAAAGCCATGGTCAGAAATTCAGCTGACCATTGCGCATTATTGCAAGCTTTTGCAAGAGAAGAATCACAATAAAGATGATACTAGGAAAGGTGAAGAGGTGAAATTAGTGTGGAAAAAATGATCAAAGTATACCATTGAAGGGGAAATGTTGACTAGTGGAGAAGGGTCAGGTTCACAGTAAGCAACAGGCATGCCACAGGTGAATGACCAAAGGCAGTTTGATGAAGGTAATAATGGATTCGTACCTCGGGGTAGGGGAAACCTCTGAGGTAGAGGATTCCAGAATAATCAGGGAAATTTCCAGAATAACCAAGGTGGGTTTCAAAACATGCAGAATGATAGTCGAGGCATGCAGGACGGGCAGATTAGGAGGTCTCCTCCTATATTTGTATTTTATTTATTTGTATAGCGCACCAGGCCCGAGGGGTGTCGAGTTAAAGTTTCAAAAAGAAAGGATCGAATGACCTTTTATTCGAAAGTCAAAGGGTCGAAAAAAAAGTTCAATTTCTATTTATTTATTTAATTTTTTTAGTTTGGTTTTTTTTAATAAAGAAAACAGGGGGTTGGGAACACCCCATAAAAAAATATTTTAAAAAAATACGAACTTTTTTTCAAACCTTTGACTGTCAAATAAAAGGCATTCAAACCTTTTGATTTCGATACTTTAACCTAGAACCGGCCCGAGGGCAACCGGGCGCATATCTTCGGACAGTGCATACATGAATGGCATGGCTACTATTACAAGTTAGCCACTTACATGAGCAGAGGCAGTAGAGTACTCGAATAGTGCAAGTTGGCAGGAGATAGAAGTCAGGCATACTGAAGTGGCAGCGATCAGATGGCCTGAGTAGACAGTTGGTCGGGTGCAGTAACTAGCCAGAGCTTCGCTTTATGTTTGAATAGGTTGAGTGAAGGTAGGGGTCTAATGGTGAGTGGCTGTGTGTTCCAAAGTTTGGCAGCCAAGACAGGGAAGCTAGCATCTCCGGCTATCTGCAGCTTGTATCTGGGGATCATGAGGGAGTGTGCTTGGGCGGATCTAAGTGACCGAGTTGGAATATGCTGAGCGAATCATGAGGCTAGGTAGATGGGGGGTGGGGCCTGGTTGTTTATGCATTTGTAAGTAAGGGCCATAGATTTCAGTGATATCCTTTGGACGACTGAGAGCCAGTGTAGGCTCTTCCTGGTTTCACATGTGTGCAGATCTAGGAATGTTGAGGGACGCTCTAATAGCGTTATTTTGGGTGATCTGGAGTTTGTTGAGGTTCCGTTGGTTAGTGCCTTGATAAAGTGCGTTGCAATAATCAAGTTTGGACATGACCAATGTTCTGGCAAGGGTGATACAGTTCTGAGTGGAGAGGAAAGGACGGCAGGCTGGCTGTGATCAGCTTGCATGTGTAAGCTGAGGCAGCAACGACTGCGTTAGTTTGCCTGTTTAAGGGGAGTGTAGAGTCCAGGTAGATTCCCAAGGTTTTAGTATCTTTGGATACTTTGATGGAATTGCCATCGATATTAAAAGAGCTGAACAAAGGGTTCAACTTATTAAGTCTTTGTTGTGTGCCCAGGATGAGGAGCTCTGTCTTGTCGTCATTAAGACAGAGCTCATGTTGGGCCATCCAGGCTTGAATGACTTGGTAGATTTCATTCAGAGGTTTAGAATCTGCAATGTAGTCACCAGTGATAGGGATGAGTATCTGGGTGTCATCAGCGTAATTAGTGTAGGTGATGCCCAGATAGTCGAGCACATCAAATAGAGGTTTGGTGAATACATTGTAGAGTGTAGGTGATACACAGGACCCTTGTGGGACACCACAGGGGACAGGGGTGGGGTCTGCCGATGAGGTAGGTGAAAATACTCTCATGTGTCTATTGTCGAGGAAGGAACTAATCCAATTAGTGGCATTGTCGGAAAAGTGGGCAGCTGATTTCAAATGATGGCAGAGGATTTGGTGATTGACCAAATCGAAAGCTGCCGATAGATCCAGAAGGAGTAGGAGGGCCAGGTTGCCATTGTCTTTTAGGTCCTCAATTTGGGTTTTTAGGTCTAAGAGGGCTGTTTCTGTCCCGTGCTTAGGTCTAAAACCGGATTGTCTTGTGCCGAGGAGATTATTAGTTTCAAGATAGTTCTGTATCTGTAATTAGGTATCTGCTCGATCTAACATTTTTGGAAGGAACGGGACCGTGGTGATGGGTCTATAATTGGAGGGTTTCTCTGGATCTAATGTCATTTTTTTTTAGCAGATGGATAACCTATGCGTCCTTCAGATTGTTAGGGACAATTCCGGATTGAAACGAAGAATTGATGAAGGCGGTTATGAAGGGAGCAAGGTCATGTGCAGATTCCTTGTTAATAGGTGCGGGGCAGGAATCACCTTGGCAATTGGACGGTTTTAGATTACTGATGATTTTTTCAACCTCCGGGATGGTGAGAGGTACAAAGCTAAATGGAATGTGGGGTAGGGAGGTGGCCTTATTGGGCACAGGGAATTTAGTTAGGGAGGATGTAAGAAGGGAGTTTTATTTGGCATTGATTTTGGATTGTAGGGTGGTTATTTTGGTGAGGAGAGCATTTTGGATATTGCTACGCCACGTGCTGCCTTTGCTGCAGGTATCCGGGGCGGGTGAAGGGGACTCTAATTCTTTGAGAATTTTAAATAGCGCCTTCGTGTTTGATTCAGCTTGCGATATACGCTGGTTATAGGTTTCTTTTTTAGCTTGTAGGATTGCTTCCTTGTAATTGAGGGATGTGATGAGAAGGAAGTCTTTGGAAAAGTCTCCCTTGCAAAGCCAACAAAGTGCTTCAGCCTTGTGTTTTTCTTTGCGCATAACTGAGTTGTGGGGTAAACCACGAATTCAGGTGGGATCGTTGTTTGGCTTTCCGAATTTTGAGTGGTGCTATGCTGTCAATGGCTTTGAGCAGTATTTGGTTGAAGGTGTCCACTAAGACGGTAGGGTCAGTATTCTGAGAAGCACAATTGTTCAGAATGGGTAGGATGAGTGGGAGTAGTTTGATTCTGGTAATGTCCTTTTTGTTCCTGGTGGGAATAGCGGGGGCAATGGTAGGTGTCATGATGCCTACCCCCCGGCATCCGGATCGAGTCCATCAGCCCCGGGAGCAGGCATCCAGATATTTATCAAAACCCCAACAGCTGTTTGGGTTCAGTCTTGGCGCCTTAGGCGCCAGGCTCATAATAGGAATCAGTCCTGGCGCCATAGCCGCAAGGCTCATAGACATTACTTACCTCATGCAGACCATGCTGCAACTGAATCCAAGCCAACGTGAGGCTTGGATGGGACTATTTTGTTACAGGGACTATTTTTTACTCGGGTGTGGTTCTGGGGAACTTCTTACCTGCAACTACTTTGGAGGCTATTTAAACCACGCCCGATCAGCAGCACATGCTTCGCGTTATTCCGCAGCGTAACGCTCACCGTGCCTGCAAGCCTGCATCCAGTCTTCTGCCACGCCCGCCTCGAATCCCGTGCTCCTAGGAAAAGGGGAAAAGAAGGAGAAAAGGTTAGATAACGAACATCATTTTTATTCCTTACCTGATTCCGGACCCTGCACGTCTCCGAGCCTGGAATGAACATTATTCCAACACGCGTCACATTGGTAGCTGCAGCGCCGCGTTATACTCGCCAGTCCACAGCATCTTTCAACTCAGCGCTCTCCATCTCTTTTGTCGTTGAACTCCAGCATCTGGGGAAAACCAAAAACAACAAGGTGAGCCCAGAAGCCGACAAATATCATCACTTACCATAGACTTAACTGATTTATCACCAGAGGCATTACCCTTTAACATGCCACATCTTCATATGCCGCACCTATAAAGGGAGAGAAAACAACAAATTAAACTCAGGCAACTTTACCAGACGGTGTTGGGAATACAGACTCTTACCCAAACGCCATCAGCTACCTCCAGGCAATATTCTTTTGGACCCACTGCTATTCTAAAAAGGGAATGGAACAAGAGTGAACATTGGACATATTGAACTCCTTTTAACTTTATAAGCCCCGGAGTCAATAGCCGGAACTCCTCCAGTACCTTCAAGCCAGTGAAGTAACTGGTATCTACGCGCCCCTGCATGCCAAGCAGGATGGAGAGCTCATCATTTAAATACATAAGGTGAGCTTACTAAAAGGAAATAACAGGGGTGACTAGTGGGGAGATCGGGAGCAGCGGGGGGTCCTTGCTAAAATCCATGGGTGGCTAAATCCCTTTCTCCACTTGCAGGAGAATACTTCTTCGGGTCAAGCAGACGAAACTAGGCGGGCCAGTCCAAACAGTCATCTCTGCACTACGCATCACGTTGGTGGAGACCGCAGCTGTCTGAGTCTGACCGACGCCCCTGTGGGAACCAGGTGAGCGTAACAGTAGGTTTGGGCTGAGGATTGGTGGCTGGTATGTGAAAGATGATATGGTGGTCAGACCAGGCACAGTTAGAACTTATCAATGTATTACAATTGAGATCTACAAATCAGTCGAGCGTTCTGCCCTTGATGTGGGTGGGTTCATGAATGCGTTGCTGGAAACCTAAGTTGGAGAAGATGCTGGCGACCTTTGTGGCCATAGGATCCTTAGGGTCAGATAGGCCGAGGTTGATGTCACCCAGTGGTAGCACCTGTGAGTTAGGCTTAGTGTTGTTGATCAGGATGGAAGTAATATCGTCTGTGAAGGAGGTGAGTGGACCTGGTGGTCTGTAAATAAGGTGTAGTGTTGCTGTGTTTGTAGGTGAGAGGGACATATGTTGGACATATGGTATGTCAGGACACCTTGCACGCCTGTGTAGGAGCCAAGGTTTGTGCAAAATGGGCAATTCTCAAGAGGGGTACCGCATATCCGCCTGCATACACTCGACAGACTGGAGATGGGTTTGCTCAAAATCAGACAGTGCAGCAAACACAAGTGCCAAGAGTACAGCCAAATGTGCAAACGCAGTGGGCAATAATGAATCCACCGCAAGGGCAGTCACAGCATTTATCCATGCAGATACAGCAAGGCACGACCACGGGACAATTGTTGACTCCTAGGATAGGGGGTGTCACTGTCGATGGAGGCAATCCTTTCACAGGTACAGGGATGAGAATGTATCCGCAATAGGACTGCTCACTGGGAGACTTGATGTGTTCGATACTATCTGTAACACTCAATCCTCAAGAGGCACTGAGGGTTGAAGTTAATATAGGGGGCAAATCTTTTTCTTTTTTAGTAGACATGGGTGCAACATGCTCATGTATACGAGAGGTGAAATTTACATGTCTGGTAATGCCATGAATACTCAAGGTTTCACAGGAGCTACAAGTAGAGTTCGTTTTACTTAAAAATTGCCATTCTCTATAGGAGAATGTGACATGTCTGTGCCATTATTATATTCAAGACAGACACCTGTCAATATACTAGGTTGAGATTTTAATGACAAATTGAACATTTTTTTGTATTTGTTTATTATTTGTATCACGCTCTGAACCCTGAGGTAACTGGGCACTGGAAAACTTGATAGTTACATACATAGGAAAAATACAGTAGCAGTTAGCGAGACCAGACCAATGGTTACAGCTAGGTCTGATATCAACGATATTAACAAATAAGTACAAGTGTGATTAGGCACACATAGGATGGTGGTAGTTAGTGGCAAAGAGACGGAAGATAGGGCCTCATTGGAGCGGCTTTTTGCTCAACCAGCTTTTTATTCTGGATTTGAAAGTCAGGAAGGAATGTTCTTATCTATAATCAAGAGGTATGGAATTCCAACTCTTGGCTGCTTTGACTGGGAAGCTGGCTCCTCCCACAGTTTGTAGGTTGAACCTGGGTACTACAAGGCAGTTGGAAAGGGCAGATCTGGTGGTACAGCAGTTTGGTGCTTGCTGAATTTGTCAGACAGATATTTGGGGACTGTGTTCGAGAGGCATTTATGTGTGATTGCCAGGGTTCGAAGAGTAATTCTGTCGCGAACCAACAACCAATTGGCCTCAAGTCTGTAAGTTGAGATGTGGCAGGATTTAGGAAGGTTAAGAGCTGCTCTCAGTGAGTTATTTTGTAGGACTTGTAACCGGTTTTGGTTTAGTTCAGTGGACCCTACGAAAAGTGTGTTTACAATAATCAATTTTAGACAGCGCTAAGGCTCTGGCGAGCGTTAAGCAGCTGCTAGTGGACAGGAAGGATTTACAACTGTAGATTAGCTTGTTGGTGTAGACTGTGGAGGCTGCCACCGAGCTAACTTGTTTCTTTAGGGACAGTGAAGAATCGAGGTAGACCCCCAAGGTTTTTATTTCCTTGGCGACTTTGATCACGTTTCCGTCTATGTTGAAGGATGTGTACCTCTGACCTAATTTATTTATGCATGCCTGCGTGCCAACAATCGGGAGCTTGGTCTTATCATTAAGACACAGACTTTTAGAAGCCATCCAGGCCTGGATTTCTAGTTAAATGTCATTAATTAGCTTGGAGTTCTTGTCCTAACAGCTGCTGAGTGGGATGAGGACCTGGGTGTCATCTGCATAGTTGGTGTAGATGACCCCCAGGTTGTCCAGGCGATCGAAGAGGAGCTTCGTGAAAATATTATTTGTATTTTTATTTATTTGTATAGCGCATCAGGACCCTGAGGCAACTGAGCGCTTTTCTTACATGTTATACAGTACACAATTTACAGAATGAGAAATGCAGTAAGAGTTTACAGTAGTATACAAATGAAAATACAACAACAAAAATAGTAAATATACAGATATACAAATGCAGAGACGTATGTACAATAATGCCCTTGCCAGTGGTGGAAATGTTGCAGCTTAGTTATGGTCCTGGTCCCAGAGCCAAACTTTAACGGTGTTTCGGAATATCATGAACGAAGGCTCTGATCTAATGGCTATGGGGAGCGCATTCCATTTTTTTCCAGCAAGGACTGGGAAACTAATTCCACCAGCTCACTGTTGGTTGAAACGCGGTATGATGACACAGTGTGTTTGAGCTATTCTGCTAGGTCATAGTGACGTTTGATGTGAGAAAGTGTCACATAGGTGTATGGGTGCCTGATTGTATAGACACTTGTGAGTTAGTGAGAGTGTTTTGAGTTCAATTCTTTGCTTGATGTTTAGCCAGTTTAAATTTTGTCTAGCTGAAGAGATATGGTGTTTCCTTGGGATGTTGCAAGCTGATCTAACTGTTATTCTGCATGACTTGTATTTTGTTTACATTCTGTTGGGACATTCCTAAGTATAGTATAAAGCGTGGGTGACGCGCAGAAGCCTTGTGGGACTCCACAGTGTATAGGGCGCGGGTCTGCTGAGGCTGAGGCTGAGGGTGAGAAAACTAGTGGATCGGTTGGTGAAAAAGGAATTGATCCAATTAGACGCTTTGGTGGAAAAGCCTGCTACTGTGGTAAGGTGTCCAGTTAGGATTTGGTGGTTGATTAGGTCGAACGCCGCAGACAGTTCAAGGAGCAGGAGGATAGCTAGGTTGCCTTTGTCCTTTGCCTCGTCCATCTGGATTTTCAACTCCAAGAGGGCTGTCTCTGTCCCATGTCTTGGCCTGAAACCGGATTTTCTAAGGCCTAATAAGCCTAATAAGTTATTTTCCTCCAGATGCTTCTGAATTTGCAGATATGCAACTCTATTCAGTATTTTTAAGAGGAAGGGGACAGTAGTAATAGGCCTGAAGTTGGTTGGAATGCTCAGATCTAAATTCGATTTTTTAGGAGCGGCATGACCCAGGCCTCCTTCAAATTGTTGAGAACTTGACTAGTGTCGAATGAGGAGTTCATCGAGGTAGCGATGAAAGGGGCCAGATCTTTAGCTCTATCCTTAATGATGGAAGCTGGGCAGATGTCGCTTTGGCAATGAAATGGTTTCAGACTTTTCATGATTTCTTCAACTTCATTAGGTGACACTTGAGAGAACGTGAAAGGTCAGCATTGGGGGAGTTTTTTTCTCTGGGGCATGTTTAGGCTGGAGACAGCTCGAAAGGCTACTCTTTTTAGTTTCAATCTTGTTTTGTAAAATAGTGATTTTGTCTGCTAAGGCTTGTTGGATTTTAGTGCACCAGGCTGCCTCCTTAATACAGTCCTTAGTGGGAGGTACTGGTGACTCTAATTCCTTTAGGATGCTAAAGAGCTCCTTAGTGCTTGATTTGGCCTTATGGATTCTGGTGTTGTAGGCTTCTTTTTTGGTGGATAGGATGGCAGTTTCATAGGATGCAGCTGCTGTGGCGGAAATGGTTTTGTTATGACTGGTGGGTGATTTACGCCAAGTAGTCTCTACTGATCTGTTGGTGTTTTTTTGGATTTTTAGCTCTGGCGTAAACCATTTATTAAGGTGGCCCATAGGTTTGGCTTTTTTTGTTTTGAGTGGTGCAGTGATGTTTAGGGCTGATTCTAGTGTAACATTGTATAGGTCGACTAACTTGTTTGAGTCTAGCTTCTTGTACTTGGTCGGATCCAGGATGTTATTAATGAGCGACCGTAGACTGGAAATTGAGATATCGCAACAGTTTCTGGATAGGGTGAGGGGAGCAATAGTGGAGCTAGTGGGGGTTGTTCCTTGTATAGTGAACGAAATGCAGTGGTTGTCTGACCAGGCAACTGGCTCATTCTGGAGAATAGTTACAGTGCAATTAAGGTCAGACACCCAGTCCAGTATTTGGCCCTTGGTGTGTGTTGGTTCTGTGATTCTGAATTTGAAGCCCGATTGTGCAATGGAGTTTTTCCAAGGCTAAGGCATGTGAATCGTTAGGGTCTTGCAATCCTAAATTGAGGTCACCCAAGAGGAAGGTTTGGGAACCAAGTTTGGTATTGGCGTAGAGGAGGTTGGTGATGTCTTCATCAAAGGATGCGATCGGGCCTGGAGGGCGATAGATGAGATGCATCAGGATAGTTTGAGTGGGTGAAAGTGCAAGTTTAACTGATAAAAGTTCTGCAGGCAGAAGGCTGCTATGGGAAATAGCTCTGAGGCCCAGGTGTGTTTTTGTGATGAATGCCACTCCCCCTCCTTTGCCTGAGTTTCTGTCAGCCCTGATAATTGTGTGTCCTACTGGCAAGGCTGAGGAGATTGCTGGGCCTGCTGCCTGATGGAGCCAGGTTTCAGTAACGGCCAAGAAGTCCAGGCAGCTGGCTGTAATGAGATCAGCAATATTTAGGGCATGGGCCACTAGAGAGCGAGCATTGATGAGTGCTCCTTGATGGTGGGTGGTCCTGCTGTGCTTGGATTTTTTTAAGAAGGGGATGATGGGGCAATAACTGGCCGAGGTGTCAAGGAGGAGGTAGCGGGGGCCACTGAGTTAGGAGCCTCAGACACAGTTGCTGCGCAGGTAGTTAGGATGTGCTTTTTTGGGGTGTTCATGGTGAGTGGAGAGGGCATCCTTAGAGTAACCTTGTGGTTAGGGAAACAGGTGTCTAATCTCTTTTTTCTAGTGGCGACTGGACATGCGATAAGTGGGGTGGGAGGAACTGCAAATCGCTGTATCCATTCAACGGGGCTGAGCGAGGGACTGGCTGCAGTCCTAGTGATGGTTGTTAGGGAGAATTGTCCAAAATGTGCTAATTTCCCTTACCTTTTGAGACCCCCAGCAAATTTGCTGGATTTCTAGGATTTGATTTTCTTACCTGGGAAGAGTGTGAGCCTTTTTTCTCACGCTTCCGTGTATTTTGTGTGTGTTTTACTTTTGTGTTCTTTGGTTATGGAGTTTTAAAACAACTCTATAGGCATCATATGTTTCTGTGTGTCACACAGCACCCTCATTGCAGTGGCACAGTTGTGTTTTTTAGACTCCCCAAGGTTTAAATACCTTCTCTAGGACTGACTACTGTCTCCCAGAGCATGTAAAGTTAAATCAACTTTACTAGTCTTTTTAAATTTACAGACCCAGCACACACTATCTTGCTATAGAGTGCTGGAGGGATTGCCTAGCTTCCCCTGAGTCTAAACACTCATGTAACAGTCAAATGTTACCCTTTCCCACTTGAAATGTCTGGTGGCAGTGGTTTTAAATAAACTAACATGATTTTTCCCGACCACAAACACCGGTAGCTAAAAATCGGGTCAGTCATGTTCTTCAATATGGCGCCCAAGACCTATCTGTAAAAACAGACTCTGGTCATCTTTTTTCACCATTTCTTTTAGGAAAGGTCTTTCTTGTGTTTATCTCTGCGTGCTAAACCAGGTTTGGTCCCTTTGTTCGTTGGCCTTTGGCAGGCTTCAGTGCTGAAGCCCTCCTCTGGTGCCTGAGTGTCTGGGGTGGAGAGGATGTGAGGGAGGTGCCCGAAACTCCCTGTGCTTAGTCTCCTAGGAGACCTGAATGCACTCTGGCGTTATTGGCCGGCTGGCTGTCCGCCAAGGACAGTCACCCTGCTGTCTGAGTGACAGCCAGGCTGGAATGAATGGGGGAAAACTGTTAAAAAGCAGGTCGCTGGGACTTGGAAAGCAGAGTCGACCAATGGAACGAAAGAACCGAAGACGACTGCTGCAATTCCTGGACGACCAGTGAAGCCCTATGGCAGGTCCTAATTGCCTGAAACTCCATCGACGGAGAAGCCCTTTAAGGTTAACTTCTTCCCTTGAGTTTGGTGGGAACAACCAACTCTTAAGCCAGCTGGACACCATCCCCTCCTGGTCCAATTTTCTGCAGTGCTGTGGAAAACCGGATAGCCAGTGGGAAGGATACCAGTTTGTGGTCTTTAAGGCACTCACACCATTAAACTGACGTTTTGCCAAGCTAATGGCCTCTTCCATGGGCAGTGCAGGAACCTCCTGACGTCCTCCATCTTGTTCCCACGACTGAAGCTCAGGAACAGCGAGATGTGCTCGAACTGCCAGGAACAACTGCCTCAGCTACAGCTCTTCTTCACTGTAAAGGTACTGTGCAAACGCGGTCCGGAAATCCTTTCGGCCACGGCGAAAGTTTGTGAAACTTTCCCGAATTTGAAGGCTCGTCTTTCCCTAAACCAACATCTAACCTTTCATCTGACCAAATTCTTCTAAGAACTGTGGCAAAGACTTAACCGTTTACTACCATAACTGTGCTATTCCATACAAAGTCTCTGAACCATTGACTTTGGCCGAGGCCTAGGAACTGAATTGCTGGTTGCAATTAAATGAAACCTTTTGCCCTGCGTATGCAAGTATTGGTGCTGTTGATTCTTATAGCCTTGTCTTTTTACTCCTTTTTAAAGTATCTGAAGTGCCATTTTGCTCCCACTTCAGGGGAGCGGAACTTGTTCAGTAACTTATTGGTTGTCTATTTGTAGTATATTAGTATATGATTTTGAGCTGCTCTTGCTAGTGTAATGTTTACCAAATGACTGTGTAAATACATGTATATTCTTTTACCAAGAAACCTTGACTAAGTGTTTGTTTGAATCACTGTATTTGTTGGTTCTTTTTGTAACTTGTTCTACTGCTCACTTTACTCTTGAAATAAGTCTGGCTGCTCAGCTATCGCTACCACTTTACTGTGTAGTACAGGCTTGTACCAAAGGTGAAAGTGTACTTACACTTGTAGTCTTAATTGTGTGTAGTGTTCCCAAAGGGTACTGCATATGATTCTGCCTAACAATGGTGTCATCTGAGGAGACATAGTTATTGCTAGGTAGGAGAGGTGGGAGGAAGTAGGTTGGAATAGTGGGAGGAAGGAAGCCATGGCAAGGTTGACTCTATGGAAGGTGGCCATAGTGTAGTAGTAATGAGCGATGATGGGAGGACAGAGAGGAGGGTTTGCAGTAATCTGAATTCTAGGGGTGTTGTAATGTTGCAGCTGGGTTATAGTGGAATGCATGAGCAGACTATTTGAATAAAGGTGAGCTAAAGTGAATAGCTGATAAATATCTGCGTAGCCAAGCAGTTGAGTGTAGTGGTCTTAAGTGACCAATAATTATTTGAGCTTAAGTCTAGGAGGCTGATGCGTTTTAGTCTAGAGCAACGAAAGGTCAAGAAGAGGCAAATCCACTTGGGTACAATGGGCTGTGCTAGTGGGCTAATAATAGCCGACACTGTAACTGCCTATTCAGTAGTAGTAGTTAATGCATTTACGCGACAATTAACATGAGATACAGGTAGGCTAGTGGGCTGGTCTAGCAAAGTGAGCAAATACTGCAAAAACTGCGCCAATAAAGAATGCAGTGGATGGGTAGACTGGTACCTGATGGCACAGGGACTAGTACTCCTAGGCAGATAGTGCAATGTACAGGTCAATTCAGGCAGGTCGGTTAATGTGATCAGACACGGTGAACAGATATTACAACAACAATGAATCTAATGGTAAATCGGGCTAGTACGAATTGGGGCAGAGCCAAGTGCTCTCAAGGCAACTTAAACAAGATACAAGTCAATTCAAACAGGCCGGATAATGTTAACAGACACGGTGAACAGATACTGTGACAAAAATGAGAGCAATGGAAAGCCAACTAGTGCGAGTTGGCATGGCGATTAATACTCTGAAGGTAGACTATGCGAAGTACCGAACAGAACAAGCAGGTCGGTTAATGTGGTCAAGCACGGCGATCTACAACATCAGTGAATCAGGTACTGTAATATCCGAGACTGCGATGGTCAGGCAGGCAAATAAGAGTCAGCACAGTGATTGATTAATAGTTCGGAAGAGATTAATACATCGTACAGATCAGTTGGCAAGGTATGCAAGGCGGCCAATGGGTCATGCACAATGACGGGTGATTGAATCGGTAGTCCATAACAGAGCTAGGCCCACAGCAGAAATTTAGCCGGCAAAGCTCAGGACTGGATATGATGAAGCTGGTGCCATGTAGGGGGAGAGGGCAGGGTGCCAATGGATTAGCTCTAGGTAACCATATGTGATGATCGCATGGAACTGCGATGTGAGTATGGTGCCGGGCACTGTTGGAGGGGAGGCGAACTTCGAGGCAGAAGAGGGTGAAGACTTCGGTAGTTTGATACGTGATTTGGAGAGGGCAGGTTATACACTTAGTGCTCACAGCGTGGGTGGTCGTAGACCCAGACATTCTGGCCGAAGGTCCATACGGCAACGGACAGGCACAGGTCAGGTAGAAGTCCTTCGGTCGGTGGGCTGGTGTACGCCTTGCTGCCGTAGGATTGGCTAGGATAAGGAACCTGCAGCCAATCGGGTAAAGTGGCCAAAAGAGAAGGGCTACCGACGAGCTTCAGCAGAACGAAGGTCTGACGGCCATCTTAGAAAGGCCAGGGCCTCATAGGGAATAATGGATGACGATTTTGTTCACTGATGAAGGCATAGTGTGTTCAACGCCAGGAATACATTATTTAAACGTAAGTGAGTTTATTATGGCATTTGCAGGACATGTGACCATAAGAGGAGTCCCATTAGAACCAGAAGTTTTTTACTATGGGGTACACATTCTGTTAACATGGCTGTCAGGTTTAGTGGGAAGAACTATGAGAATACCTGATGAATTTTTATTCAGGCCAAGGATACTTATGGATGGAGAGGAAGGATGAGTCTTTCCTTTAGAATTACAAGCAGCCATAGTGTGAGGAGAATGGCTTTGCTTGAAGTAAATGATTATGGAGGCTGACAATGGTGCATAATGATTGTCATAGGGGAAGGTTATAGATTGACTGACGTCACTGATGAGGATATGTTTAGAGACCATCCGTCAGATGACGTAGTATTTGAAATGAGTATTACTTATTGGGTGAGCGCAATCAAACGCAAGGTTCCTCATAAAATGATGTTGGCTCAGAAGCGTCCCAAGTATTTCGATGAACACATGGCGAAAGTGCCAGTCTCATTATGGACAACAGGCCCCTATGACGTAGGCCTATTGAAATTGAAAGGGGCTGGAGAAGTAAGGATTAAATTGAAACCAGGAGCAATTTTACCTTGAGCACAGCAGTATCCCATGTCTCGAGAGGCAGATGAAGGTATTTTCAAGATGATATCTGCCATGATGGAACAGGGTATCTTTGTGACATCAGAGTAACTGTGTAATACGTCCGTGTATCCGATTAAAAACAGTAAAGGGGGGTTGTGGTGTTTAATACAACACCTTCACCCAATTAACCAGATGGTAGAGGCCGAGTTCCCTCTAGTTCCTTATCCTGCGACGATCTTATATAGTATCCCTGTTGAAGCACAATATTTCACTGTGATTGATTTGAAAAATTCGTTTTTATCAATCCCATTGCATAAAGACTGCAGCACCTCAAAGGAAGAGTGCAGACGCGATTCAGTTCAACTGATGATTATTGTTGCAGAGAAAGGATATAAAGTAGACAAAGAGAAATTGCAGTATTGTCAAAAGGAAGTGTTATACATAGGTCGGTTAATTTTGCATGAAGGAAAAAATGTCACTCCTGAGAGAGCTGAGGCATCTTTGAAAACAGTAAAGCCACACACGATAAAGCACATGCAATGATTTCTGGGACTGTGTAATTATGTGAGAGCATGGGTCTTTGACTACAGTTCATATATAAGGCCCTTGCAAGCTCTGAAGAAAGCACAGGCAACTCAGGAAAACATTGTCTGGACTGAGGAGTTGGAAGAAGGGTTTGATGAGTTGAAAAAGGCAATTTGCACACCTCCAGTTTTAGGGATTCCCAATTATGCTGTGGAATTATTTTGTTTTCGCACACAAATGACACTGTTATTAGAGCAGTACTCACGCAAAGAACCACATTGGGGTACAAGCCCCTTGCATATTACAGTGGGATTCTGGACCCAGTAATGATGGGTCACTTTCCTTGTGAACATTCTTTGGCAGCCACTGTGTACCCATTGAAAAGGCTGCAAGCATAGTAATGCGGTGTTCTATGACGTTATTTGTTGAACATGCATTGTTTGACATTTTGGAAAAACCTAAAGGCACGTTGACTTCTCAAAGGGCTTCTCCCTACGAAATAGTCATATTGAATCCAGCAATTAAAATAGTTCATTGCAGAATAGTGAACCCTGCCATGTTTGTAACAGAACCACTGGCAGAAGACGAGCATGCAGATTATTTGCTCAAATTATGAGGAATTATATGATGAACTTCCGAGGGTGAAGGAAAATGCATTGGCACCTGGAGAGATTCTCTTTATTGATGGTTCTTCAAGAATTGATCAAAATGATGGACAGAGATATACAGGTGCTGCTGTGGTGAAGCACAGGGCCAATGAGGAGTTTGAAGTATTAATAAGTGCATGGCTATCGTCTCACTTTACCAGCACAGGCTGCAGATTATGTGGTGCTGATTGTCGCGCTCCAGAATCATGCAGACCAGGAAGTAACCGTGTACAGTGACCCCTCTACTCCCAAGATGCAACGTCTACAGTGCACGCAGGGCTAGCACGTTGGAAAAGGAGGGGATACCTCTGAGCGGACGGCACTTCAGTGCAACATGTAGCCTTATTGGATAGGCTTATTAAAGCACTACAACTCCCAGTAGCCATCGAAGTCATTAAGTGCGCAGCTCACACTGAAAGGGCAGATTTTATCTCACATGGAAATCGAGCAGCAGACGAGGAAGCAAAACGAGTTGCATATTCAGAGACCTTTATGAGGTTTGACACGCCTGATGTTAATGAAAGCATGATGGTAATGATGAGTGTGTCTGATTGTTATAATCTGTCCAAGACTAAGCTAGTAGAAATTCAAGGGGTAGGGCCTCAGGATGAGAAAGACCTATGGACGCGGAGGGATGTTCTTTAAGCCCTTCCAAAGCACTGTGGCGACAAGACAGCACTGGTAAACCAGTGATGCCTCTAACCTTATTAATGGTGGCGTTAAAACAGCTACACTACCCTGCGCATTTTTACTAGTGTCACGGCTCGCTCCCTTCGCTCCCGTTCCCGTCACTTGGGGGCATGTTTTGGGGTTTTTTCCCTACTGGACATTTCCTCCAAACCTTATGCTACAGTGCTGTGATGAATTGGGAGCGCTAAAACCTTATTTTCCAAGTTACTTCCCTTCCGGATCCATTCCTGGTTTTTGGCAGCCAGCATGCTACTTTAATCTAATGACTATGCTTCCCAGAATGCCTGGCTCACTGCCTCACCTCCTCCCTTGCAGGACAAGGTTGGGTGGAGGATAGGCAACACCTGTGGCTGCAGGTACAGCAGGCGGCACACCTGAGGGGTGTGCTCATTAAGCAGCTTTAAAAGCCTCAGTTTACTTCAGTCCAGCGCTGGTCATTGTTGCAGTGTTCCTGTTGTGACTGGTCCCTTGTTCCTAGCTTTTGTGCCTAGTTCCTAGTTCCTGTTTCTTGTTCCTCTGCCCTGGATTTCGGATTTATGTGCTTAATTGATTTCTGCTTTCTGGATTTCCCTTTCTGTCTTCCTATGTCTGCAGGCAGCCTTTCTCTGTGCTTTACCCTTTGATGCTGCCCAATTTGCCTGTGTTCTCTGTTTCTTTGATGCTGTCCTTTGCTACTGAAAAACTTGATGCATTAGTCTTTCCCTTTATTGATTTAGCTTCCTGCCTTTTCTCCTTGGATGGGTGGGAAGGTTTCCTTTTGTGATATCATTTTCCCTGCTCCTGATCCTTACTTTCTATTGGGATCCATTCCATGTTTTCCATTGCACTTCTGCATTTATTTCCCATTGATTATTAGGTGTGGGGTGCTGTTGTAACTAGTCCCTGTGTGAATGCCTTTTGTTTTCCTCACTATTCTATTATCACAATTCCTACTTGCCCCTTGACTTGGGTCTTATGTATTTAGTTATCCTCCACCCATTGCTGTTATAGCCTTCTGGGTCCCTGTTTGATCAACTGGGTTCGTGGGTTTACTGACATTCAAGTGGTCTTTCCGGTCCTCGTGAGTACTGTTTCTAAGTTCCTTATTCAGTATCATCCAGAGTGTCAGCTCACAGATCCTGTCCTTGCTTGCCCTCTACGTGGGCTTAGCGCTGTCAGTATCTGTAATAGCATAGTGGGTAAGGAGTTTGCCAACTTTCCTTTCAGTCATAAGGAGGTTCTAAGTGCTTACCCCACATCCCTTTTCATATATTGGTATTATTGTTTCATTCTATGTGCACTCCTGGGTTTTAGTACACACGAGTCTTGGGTATTGTATGCACATTTCCCTTGCCATATTCATTGCCTTCTTCCTTTCTTAACAACTAGAGAGAGCCTCGCCGCAACAATAGCAGAGGACTGGTTTGTGCCAAATTTTGTAGAACACGTTTCATCTTATGAAGTGAACTGCATCGTATGTCAGAAGTTTACTGCTGGGCACACACTGCGTAAAGTTAGAGGAGTTATTCCTAGACAATGGTCCTTTCCAGCATTTACATATTGACTATGTTGACATGCTGCAAGTCTGTAATGGATACAGATTTTATTTTTAGTGATATGTCCCTTCTCAAGGTGGATTGAGGCTGGTCCATGTACACATCCAGATTCCACCTGCGCCCCGAAATTTCTAGTATGAGAAGTGTTTCCTAGATGAGGAATATGTGTAACGCTCACCTGATATCCATGGGGACGCCACTCAGCCCTGGTTGGACCACTCGCACTCTCGAACCCCTCCCTGGATATTGGTTCAGCTGAGAATTGGGCCTGCAAAACAGGAATATCGGATTCAAGACTTAACTGTCTCTTGCTGATTGGCTCCCGCCTTGCTTGAAAACCAAACCTTCCCTTAGACATTCTCCTCACCTTGCTTTTTTGTACGATGCACTCTCCGTCCTGCTTCTTGGTGCAGTAGCTGGTGCGGGCGCATCGCGACCTAGTTGCTTCACTGGTGCGGGCCCTGTTTGAGTCCAGACCTGCTGTGACTCCAGCTCGTTAAGGTAGGTTTTGCTGTTTTATAGTCTTGATATTCTGCCCCTTCTTTCTCGCTCTTGTTCCTTGTCTTTTCTTTTTAATGTCTCTGCTTCTTCCTCTAGATGTGGCAAGAGATTATTGGCGTTGTCGTGCTGATTGGAGTTGAGCACAAGGCGGTGAGTGAATGCGCAATGCACGGCGCTATCTCAACTTTCTTTGTGCTAACCTGTATCTCCCCTCTTTCCTGTAGGTCGCTGTGATGTTCCGGAATGGATGCTGACCGAGACACTCGAATCCGGTATGAGTCTTATGGTTTTTTGCTGTTCTTGAATTGGAATAAGTAAACGCTTACTAATGCTATTTTCGCTTTCTTCTTTCCAGGTTGCGGTGTTCCAGAGAAGGATGCAGCGCCAAGATGCTGGTGTTCTCTGGACCGGGTAAGCGATGGACCAAAGACAGGATACTACTCACAGGTAAGTGTTGTATTAATGATGTTCCTGTTCTTTCAGGTGCACAGCTCCAGGATAAGGTGGGCAAGGAACTCAGGAGACCGAACTGAACACGGTGAGTGTCACGCTGCTAACTGCAGAGTAACGTGAAGCGTGTTCCTCTGCCTGGGCATGGCTTATATAGCCCCAGGTATCCCAAGGCCGGACCACACCCAAAACACTAGACCGCATAGCACAGTTCTTGGAACTGAGCTATGTGGGAGCCTCCACATTGAACAGAAGCCCGGTAAGAAGTCCAGGCCCCATGTTATCTTCACATTGAGTATGAGCCTGGTGCCAAAAGTGCAAGGACTGACTCCAGGAGAGTATTTGATGAGATGGCAAGGCCTTTGAGGCCATAATGGGAGATCATAACCTGGATCCAGTGACTTGCCTATGGGGGTTAGGGATCATGACAGCATGTTAAGTATTAAGATCAGATAATGGCCCTCATTTTGTTAATGAAGTCTTTGAACAGATAAGCTTGTTGCTTAGTATGAAGCACAAGTTTTCATTGACTTATTACCTGCAAGCGAACAGAATCTGTGAGAGACTCAATGGCCTGCTTAAAGAAAGAATTGCCAAATTGAAGCTTACCCTGAAGAAACGATGGTTGCATTGCGTACCACTGGCATTAGATGCGTTGAGAAATCAGCACGGTTCCGACCACCATCTCACCTGTCATGATCTCTGCTTCCAAAAGATCAGGACTTGCCCGACTCCCTTGGAAGCAGACCCATAACCCCGGTTCCGAGTGCCAGCCATCCCAATTGGGACCTTTTGGACCCTGTCCTGGCGCCAGTGGCACCAGGCTCATAAAGATGCCCAGTCCCAGCGCTGGAAGCGCCGGGCTCATAATGCTTGGGTGGACTTACCTGCAGCAGACCATGCTGCTTACTTACCTGCCAGTTGAACCCCTGATCCTCTTCTGTTTGGGACTACTTTTCCTGTTGGGTGGGGCAGGAGCCACTCCCTAGGTTCAGAACACTGGAACTCTTCTGGAAAGCAGGAACTCTTTTCTTAGGCGTGGCTGTGGAAGGAGACACCTAAGCACTACAGGAGGCTATTTAAACCACACCCGATGGATGAATCTTGCTTTGCGTTATTCTGCATTCTCTGCAGCAGAACGCTCATCGTGTCTTCTGCTTCTGATCCTGGGCCTAAGGGAACAAAGGCTTACCATCCTGGAATCCAGTCTTCAGCAGCACCTGTAAAGACAAAGAAAGAACAGGTTAGCACTACGGTCTTCAGTGGCAGCGCATCTCTTACCTGGTTCATCGGCTGTCACCAACGCCTCGCGCTGCATTCCGGCATCTGAAAGACAAAGGCTTACCTACTCTTCGCATGCTCCGGAGGTCTTCGCACTGCATTCCGGCATCTGAAAGACAAAAGCTTACCAGCTCTTCGCACGCTCCGGAGGCCTTCGGCGCTGCATCCCGCATCTGAAAGACAAAAGAAGGTGCGTTTAAAGACATTGGGCAACTTTATTACTCACGTGCCATTACTCCTTCCCACGCCGAATCCAGTGGGTATTCCAGCACCCTTCAGCTTCTCTAAAGCTCCGAACTTGTACCTGCAAGATAAAAGGGGACAGTTAGTGCGCATCGTGAAGCAGGCTACAAGCGCTTACTTACGTGCTTCCAGGCGCTTCTATTCCTCACGCGGGTTCGATCCTCAACTCTCATCAGCCCGCCATCCGCCATCGCCGGAACCCTGCAAAACAAGAGATATCATTACAAAAGACTTTTAAGACATTTGAAGTGCCCAGAACTTACCGTTCGTGCAGTTAACGACGGACAGCAGTCCTCTGAGGTCAAGAGGCCTGCACCTTTATCCAGTGAAGAAACTGGTTACGGCAACCTGCCCCGAGGCAGATGGAGAGCGCGGCGTTCACTTACCTAAAGTGAGGGTGTTAACCTTTGGGGTTCTACAGGAGAAGAGAAAGGGAAGAGGAGAGAGGCACCCAATAACCCCAGTTCATTAATCCCATATTTTCTATCTGCAGACATCTTACTCTTCGAGTCAGACATACAGTGCACAGAGGTCCAGCCCAAAGAGCCAACCGTGTGTTACACATCACCTTTGAAGATACGGCATTCACCCAGTCAAGACCGGCGCCTCTGCGGGAATCAGGTGAGCGTTACAGAACGCAAAGCCTATCGCAAAACTCCCACCCAGGCGCTATGGAAACCTCGGATACCGACCAGCTAGCCCAGTTACTTGGGGAACTAAGAGCAGAAGTGCATGCAGCCCGTCAGGAAACGAATGCTCTAAGAAGGGAACTGATTATTTCCAAGGAGCGAACAGACGATCTCGCTAGACAATTGCTACAGTCACAAGCCGGACAAACTCCGTTACACGCATCAGGGGCAAATCTTCCTTCAACATCCTCTACGAACCCTGTGCAGATCAACCTACCTGGGAATGTACCTCTGGCTCCGCCCGAACGATTTTCTGGTGACCCAAAGAGGTTTGCAGTATTTATTAATAAGTGCCGGTTGCACTTCTTATGCCGGCCAGCAGCCTTTCCAACTGATCAAGCTAAGGTAGCTTTCGTGCTTTCGTACCTTAGTGGCAATGCGGCAGACTGGTCGATCCCTCTAGTTAATCAAGATGATCGGGTTCTCCATGATTTTCGAGCTTTTCAGCTCAGTATGGAAAAACTGTTTGCAAGACATTCACAGGGGCAGGCCTTGGACAATGAGCTCCTTTCATTGCGACAGGGTAATCAAGACCTTTTGGCTTATATTGCGTCTTTCAACAGACTGATAGTGGAAACTCGATGGCCTGAGGACAAAAGGATTACGCTGTTTTATAGAGGTCTACGTGGAGAGCTCAAAGATGTGTTAGCCCAAGTAGTGAATCCCCCGCAAGACTGTTCGGACTATATTGACTTAGTCGTTCAAATTGACCACAGACTGCAGAACAGGAAGGCCTATCGTTCCAAGTTTGATGCTCGAGTATTTTCCAAACCACCAACTCCTACCAAAGGAGTAGACTCCGGGGAACCCATGCAAATAGGGGGCCTGAAAGGACCACTAACACAAAAGGAGCGGGAAAGGAGAAAACAGCTGCAATTATGCCTCTATTGCGGAAACTCGGGGCACTTTCTTCGAGACTGTCCGGTGAAACCAGCCAAGAAGGCAGTAGGAGCTGCAGTTACCAGGGTCACAAACTCTGAGCAGGGAAACAACCTCGCCCGACAAGAATAGAGGTCCTCTTGCCGAGCGTTAAAACCAGTTCCGGGACCTCGCATTTCGTGATACCTATGGTCCTCATTAGCCCTGAACATCCGGATCGATTACATGCGATTGAAGCTTACGTCGACAGCGGTGCCATCGGCAATTATGTGGATCATGAAATGGTTTTGAGGATGAATCTGACTTTGTCCAAAGGCTGTAAAGGACGTCATTACTACGGTGGATGGTACGGAGATAGCCTCCGGACCAGTAACGCATACCACCCAAGAAGTGACGCTAGTAAGTCAAGATGGACACCATGAGAAGATCGTGTTCGATGTGATCAAGGCCCCCCAGTTCCAGATTATTCTAGGAATTCCTTGGTTAGAGAAGCACAATCCTCAGATCGATTGGCGAGCAAGAACGGTTCAGTTTCCAGAATGTGTCTCTACTTGTCACCCTCGACCTGGTGTTGCACTGGCAGCAATTTCCTCGGAGGCTCCTCAGTTACCTCCTGAATACCTAGAATTCCAAGATGTTTTCCGGAAGGATCAGGCTAACTCTCTACCTCCTCATAGGTCTTATGACTGCCAGATAGACCTGATACCTGGATCTACTCCTCCTTGTAGTAGAATGTATGCCCTCACCGAGCCTGAGAATCTTCACCTCCGACAATACCTGGATCAATACCTAGCGAATGGGTTTATTCGTCCTTCCAAGTCCCCTGCTTCCTCAGCTTTGTTCTTCGTTCCAAAAAAAGAAGGGGACCTTAGAACTTGTATAGATTATCGCGCCCTGAACCAGATCACCGTTAAGAATAGATATCCGTTACCTTTGATCCCTGAACTCCTGGACCAAGTCAGAAAAGCATGCATATATAGAAAGCTGGATCTTAGAGGAGCCTACCACTTGGTACGAGTAAAAGAGGGCGATGAATGGAAGACGGCCTTCCGCACCAAGTATGGGCTATTTGAATATCAGGTCATGCCCTTCGGACTTTGCAAGGCCCCGGCCGCCTTTCAATATTTTATGAACGATGTCCTCAGAGAGCTCATAGATGTGTGTGTTGTTGTTTACATTGACGACATCCTCGTTTATTCTTCATCGGAAACTGAACATCGGAAACACGTGAAAATGGTCCTCGAGAGATTGCGTCAACACAAACTTTTCGCTAAGTTGGAAAAATGTGTTTTCAACGTGACTGAAGTTGAATTCTTGGGATTCATATTATCACCTAGCGGAGTGTGTATGGATTCAAAGAAGGTCGATGCAATTCTCAAATGGCCATCGCCATCCTCCGTAAAAGGTGTTCAAAGCATGTTAGGCTTCGCTAACTTTTACCGCAGGTTTATCCCCGAATTCTCTCGAATAGTCCAGCCCATCACCGCCTTGTTAAAGAAAAACAAACGTTTTGAATGGTCTACCGAGGCGGAACAAGCTTTCCAGAATTTGAAGACTAGATTTATCTCTGCACCGATCTTAAAACATCCTCGCCCAGAACTCCCCTACATCGTTGAAACTGATGCTTCGAGCCTTGCCATGGGGGCAGTTCTATCACAAAAGGACCCAGTAACCAATCAGTTGCATCCTGTGGCATTTTGGTCCCGCAAATTCTCGCCTCCTGAAATCAATTACACTATTACTGATAAGGAACTTCTAGCTATCAAGTCCGCCTTTAAGGCTTGGCGGGATTATCTTCTGGGGGCCCGACACACCGTTACTGTGATTACAGATCACCGAAACCTGCAATATTTGAAAACCGCAAAAGCTCAATCCTCTAGGCAACTCCGTTGGGCACTATTCTTTGCCGAGTTTGACTTCATAATTACCTATCGACCTGGTACAAAAAACGGTAAAGCTGATGCCCTTTCTCGGATGGGAGTGGAAGAACATTTGATCAATCCTAAACCTGTACCTATCATTCCCGAACAAAGAATTCTAGGTGTAATCGCCACACAATCCATAGAGGAAGTTAAGGATAAAGCCAGGCTACTGGTAACTCCAGCAGACATACAGAATTGGCATCTGCAGGGAAAGGACTTTACGGTGAAGGACAACCTATTATATTTCCAAGAACGGTTATACCTGCCCAGCACAGATTTACAGAAAAAGGTAATCTCTTGTTATCACGATTCTTTAATGGAAGGACATCCCGGTATGACCAAGACCTCGGAAAAGATTAAGCGCTACTTCTGGTGGCCGTCTTGGAAAAAAGATATCAGAGACTTTATAATGTCCTGTGGAGTATGCGCCCAAAACAAGAGTCAAAAGGAAAAACCAGCCGGCCTCTTACGCCCTATTGACATCCCGCCTCGCCCTTGGCATACGCTTTCTATGGACTTCATCACCGATCTACCTCCATGCTCCGGATACAATACGATCCTAGTAATCGTGGACCTATTCTCCAAGATGGCGCATTTCATTCCGCTCAAAGGCTTACCAACAGCAGCAACTCTGGCCCGAGAATTTCTCGAAAACATCGTCCGACTGCACGGTTTTCCTTCAGTTCTAATTTCGGATCGAGGTAGTCAATTTATTTCTCATTTTTGGCGAAGTTGCTGTCGGTCGGCTCAAATTGATGTGAGACTTTCGACCAGCCACCACCCTCAAACCGACGGACAAACCGAGAGGACCAATCAAACTCTGGAACAGTATTTGCGCTGCATGCTACAACAAACTGAAAAAACTTGGAAAGATATCCTTTGGATAGCCGAATATGCCTACAATAACTCTGTCCACTCGGGAACTGGGAAGACCCCGTTTTTTCTTTTATACGGTAGTCACCCTCGAACCTCGGAGTTGGATCCACTCCAAGATCTTGGAACACCAGCAGTAGACCACCTGCATTCTACAATCACCCAAGCCTTTAAGGAAGCCGTTTCTCACCTTCAAAGGGCTAAAGAACAATACAAGAAAGGAGCAGACCAACATCGGAAGGAAGCCCCCCAATATCAAGTAGGAGATCAAGTCTGGTTATCCACCAAATATCTACCTCTAAAAGGACCACGCACATTCAACCCAAGATACCTTGGTCCCTATTCCATCACTACCATAGTAAATCCAGTAGCGGTCAAGTTGGACTTGCCCCCTCACATGAAGATACATCCGGTCTTCCACGTCTCTTTATTAAAACCCGTGCAACCTCAAACCCGACTAACTACATCTCCAAAACCTATTCTAGTTGATGGAGAACTCGAGTTTGAAGTCAAAAGCATCCTGGATTCCAAGATCTCCAAATCTAAACTATTTTACCTGATTGACTGGAAAGGCTACGGTCCCCAAGAAAGATCCTGGGAACCTGCAGAATATGTCCACGCGCCTCGTCTAATCAAAAGATTTCATCGAACATTTCCTAACAAGCCCAAACCCCCGGAGAAGCCCGGTTTGGGAGGGGCCTTGAGGGGGGGTTCTGTCATGATCTCTGCTTCCAAAAGATCAGGACTTGCCCGACTCCCTTGGAAGCAGACCCATAACCCCGGTTCCGAGTGCCAGCCAGTCCCAATTGGGACCTTTTGGACCCTGTCCTGGCGCCAGTGGCACCAGACTCATAAAGATGCACAGTCCCAGCGCTGGAAGCGCCGGGCTCATAATGCTTGGGTGGATTTACCTGCAGCAGACCATGCTGCTTACTTACCTGCCAGTTGAACCCCTGATCCTCTTCTGTTTGGGACTACTTTTCCTGTTGGGTGGGGCAGGAGCCACTCCCTAGGTTCAGAACACTGGAACTCTTCTGGAAAGCAGGAACTCTTTTCTTAGGCGTGGCTGTGGAAGGAGACACCTAAGCACTACAGGAGGCTATTTAAACCACACCCGATGGATGAATCTTGCTTTGCGTTATTCTGCATTCTCTGCAGCAGAACGCTCATCGTGTCTTCTGCTTCTGATCCTGGGCCTAAGGGAACAAAGGCTTACCATCCTGGAATCCAGTCTTCAGCACCACCTGTAAAGACAAAGAAAGAACAGGTTAGCACTACGGTCTTCAGTGGCAGCGCATCTCTTACCTGGTTCATCGGCTGTCACCAACGCCTCGCGCTGCATTCCGGCATCTGAAAGACAAAGGCTTACCTACTCTTCGCATGCTCCGGAGGTCTTCGCACTGCATTCCGGCATCTGAAAGACAAAAGCTTACCAGCTCTTCGCACGCTCCGGAGGCCTTCGGCGCTGCATCCCGCATCTGAAAGACAAAAGAAGGTGCGTTTAAAGACATTGGGCAACTTTATTACTCACGTGCCATTACTCCTTCCCACGCCGAATCCAGTGGGTATTCCAGCACCCTTCAGCTTCTCTAAAGCTCCGAACTTGTACCTGCAAGATAAAAGGGGACAGTTAGTGCGCATCGTGAAGCAGGCTACAAGCGCTTACTTACGTGCTTCCAGGCGCTTCTATTCCTCACGCGGGTTCGATCCTCAACTCATCAGCCCGCCATCCGCCATCGCCGGAACCCTGCAAAACAAGAGATATCATTACAAAAGACTTTTAAGACATTTGAAGTGCCCAGAACTTACCGTTCGTGCAGTTAACGACGGACAGCAGTCCTCTGAGGTCAAGAGGCCTGCACCTTTATCCAGTGAAGAAACTGGTTACGGCACCCTGCCCCGAGGCAGATGGAGAGCTCGGTGTTCACTTACCTAAGGTGAGGGTGTTAACCTTTGGGGTTCTACAGGAGAAGAGAAAGGGAAGAGGAGAGAGGCACCCAATAACCCCAGTTCATTAATCCCATATTTTCTATCTGCAGACATCTTACTCTTCGAGTCAGACATACAGTGCACAGAGGTCCAGCCCAAAGAGCCAACCGTGTGTTACACATCACCTTTGAAGATACGGCATTCACCCAGTCAAGACCGGCGCCTCTGCGGGAATCAGGTGAGCGTTACATCACCCCCCATGAAATAGTGATAGGGAGGCAGATGAGGACACCCCTCCCACCTCCATCTAGAACTAGAAGTGATGACCAGTCAACAGCAGAATTGTTAGGAAAGGAGTTACTTGATTACTTAACATGTATGACTACACGTATCTCTGTCATTTCAGATCAGCGCAAAACAGAAGGAGTGTGGGGCACAGAACACAGGAGATGTTACAATAACCGGATTTGAAGAACTACATCTTCCCAAATATTTCCCCAGTGATCAGATTTGATCAGGAATTTCACACGCAAATGGCACGAACCATGATTTAACGGCCCATGCATTGTGGAGGATGTCACGCCATCAGCAGTGAAGTGCAAGGCAGGCGTGCGTGAATATTTCTAGGAGATGTAAAACTCTATGCTGGAGAACCCCCTTTACCCCCACCCCTGTCAGAAAGCAAGCATCGGGGAAGAACCTCAGCACGTGCAGACTAGGTCCATGACGAAGAAGGACGTGGAAACTGTTGAATAAAGCAGATAAAGAGTATATTGGACTGTGGCTTGTTTCGGGAAACACTTTTCAGCTATAAAAAAGGAGTTGAGGGAAGCTATTTGTTCTTGAGCCACAGGAGTTGTTGGCCTTGGACTGAGACGTGTTTAAGTCTTGATCGAGAAGTAAAGCATGCCAGATTTGGAGTTCCCTTTCGACGACTGGAAGAGGTAACAGTTCCCCGATTCCTTTCTCACGGAGTTTCTTTTCGGAGGTGCCCATGGTGGTGCCCAATGACCACGTTCATCGGATCATCCTTGCTGTTTTTTATATACAGTCTTCGTTCTTGCCCTGCGCTGGTGGGGAGAACATTTGACGTATGTCATTTTCTGCAAGATCCTATGTCTGGTCTAGTCGTGAGGAGATTGCTTGCAGCCATAATATAGCAAATTCTTCAGCTTCCTGAGTACAGTGGGGAAAATACAAATACCCCTATTGGATAACAATGCGCATAGACTGGTTAGCATGGTGTTCTATTACATAATTGAGGAATGCCTGCATCTTGTTGGAAGACAAACTGATGTTTGCACGTTTTTGAGGGATCCGAGAAATAATGTGGCACAATGAATTGTTACGAGACATAATAACACAAGTCAATCTATATTCTGAGAGAACACTGTGACCAGAATGCAACTTTTGAAGGAAGAGATCCAGAGCCTAATAGCTGTAGTCATCTACTTCTTTCTGAAGGAGAATCTTCATTTCGTCTGGTGAAAGGACGATTCCTTTGTCTTCACTGGGAATTTAGTTAATCGTCTAGCAGCAACCAGTTGATCGAGGAACTCGTGGAGAAAATGGGCAACGTCAATAGCAACAACGTAATGGCAGACAACGAGAAACGTCCACCTGTGCAAGAAGCTATTGCTGTAAGAAACGGGCGTACCTATGTTATTTACACATGCATTTTGTTTATAGTGATACTTCTTTCACTTAAGTGCATACTGCTTACTATTTTGATCCAAATAGAGCAAACATTACTGTGTATGTTAGTATGCAGAAGGAGGGTACAGATGTGGCAACTACAAGGCAACCGAGACCTTATGTGATTGTTCCTACTTTGTAAGTACATATGACAGTACCTAGTCCTCTAAAAGATAAAGAAGGGCTTCCTTTTGGAGAGAGGTCACGTACAGAGGTTATAGTGGACACGCTATGGCCGTCATTCTCTGCTGCTAAGAAAAGGCATCGGGATAGGAAAAGGCTTTCGGAACTTTCTCCTACACAGGTAGCACATGTAAAACTACAAGCCCACTGACAAATGTTTCTATGATTGGTCCATTAAGAAGGAATTATGCTGACATATTTCATGAGAGGATTATAGAAGCTCATAAGAAAAGAATGAGACCCAAGAGAAGTGCTAGGGAGGATGATCATGAGTTAAATGATTACCTGGATAGTTCAACACACTTGGGGAATAACATATGATATCAGCATATGAAAGAAGTGGGGAGGAGGACTTTGAAGGAATAATGCTTTGTATGCCAACTCCTGCCTTATGGCATGGGGAAGTCTAAAACTTAATAGTTATTGAAATAGACATCCAGACAGCACTTTGTCTATCACACATAGCACTATGCCGTACAAGATGCCAGTTCATGGGCTGAGATGCCTATCTCAAATGGGCAACTGAATGGACAGGTCCATATGAAGACAACTATGTCCAAGATATGAAGACAAGAAATAGGGTGCACACCAAGAATCACGTGATCAGATACGAAAAGCCTTGAGTAAAAGGAGATTAAATCAGATGGGAAGTAAACAGAAGACTTGAGTCCAGGAAAATCTGCAGAAGAAGTTTGTAGATGGAAGAAAAGAGGGCAGATGCAGATTTGGAGATCAGTGTTATCACCAGATGGCTGGGAAGGAGTGTCCATCTGCAGAGCCTGGGTGGTCATTGGTTGTTATCAGCCAGCCATTGACATAGTGCAGAATCGATGCAAGCCTCTATGGCCAAGACTTGCTAAACTACGGACCTGGGTCAAATAAAGAGGAGGACCATTGCAGAAAGTGCCTATGGAAAGTGCAAAACTGTGCTTCAGAAACAATGGCACAAGAAAAGTCTTTGATGTACCAGGAATGAAACTTGAAACAGTAGTAATCATGGATCATTACTGGGCTTGTGGATCCAGAGCGTATATAAAGCTACCCAAGAATTGGGGAGGAAATTGCTCACTAGTAAATGTCCATGTTCCAGCACTGGTGATTCCTAAAAGTGACTTGAACCTGGAGAGCTTTCCTAAAGCAGATGCTCACCCGAGGAAGAAGAGATCTGTGTAATTGATAAAGCGAATGAAGAGAGAGAATTATTTGTCAGCCAAGTCAATAGAAGCATTTGACTCCTTCCCGTATGATCAGACTGTTCAGTCAGACTTCTTCGGTATTCACGCTGATCCTCATGCCGAGAATCCAGGTTGGAGCAAATACTAAGTGGCTGCAGATTACTAGATGGGAACTGCTGCAGACAATCAACACTACCATAAAGGGATTCAAAGCCATCAGAGAAGAGATGAGAGCCATACAACTGATGACTCTTCAGAATAGATATGTCCTGGAAATGATTACAGCTATGGATGGAGGTGTTTGTGCAAAAATCGGGGAATCATGTTGCACATTCAGACCTTCTCATGACGACGAGAATGGAACCTTAACAGAGGCCATAGAGATGCTGACGATGGTGCACGTCCAGATAATAGACGAAGTGGAAGAAATTGCTGATGATAGCTGGTTTGGATCACTGTTTTCTTGGGTTCTGCAATGGAAGGCATACATGTTCAAGTTCCTTGGAACCCTGATCGTGATGGTTTTGCTTGGATTCTGTGTGATTAGGATAATAATCTCACAATGCAAGAAGACTGCAAAGAAAGCTATAGAGATGAAAATCATGATCGATGTCAAAGCAGGATGTAAGTCCAGAGATCTGACAGATGAAGAAATCAGAGGCTTTGTGAAGGCCAGTATCCATGCACCTGAGGGAACGAAGTTCCTGTTTCCAAAGAACCATAAGAAGTATGTTGGAAAATGGATCTATTGCAGTCCAAGTGGACAATGCATGCCTATGACATAGAAGGATGAGCATGTGAAATCAGCAGGGTGCCTAAAAGGAGTCATGAAGATATGGGTCCCAAAACATTTTTTCAAGGGAGGATGTCTGGATATGAAGGATGATGTGAGAGTGGTTGATGAATTGCCCAGAAGTGGGAGTGTAGAGAAGGAGCTAAGTACCCCCACCTCAACCAGCTCGCCCACATTGCCTATATTTTGGGAACCAGAGTGTGAGACACGTGCAGTACCATTGAAAATACTGATACCAAGGAGACTTCAGGAAGTAAGGTTCCCATTGGGAAATCCATACCTGCATACACGACAGTATGATGGCTATTTGAATGAAATCCCGGAAGAAACCGGACCAATGAATGAAAGAGAGGATTGGTGACGTCACACGAAGAAAGCCTGACGTACAATGGAAGAGCTGCAGAGAAAAGAGAAGTGAAGATATTCTATAAGACATCAAGAAAGTACCAAAGATAAGTGACATCTTGGGCTCAAGATGAAAAAACTTATGCTACAGAAAAGATGAGGGTATCAAGTCATTTTTCACGTGTACAGATGCAAAGAAACGCAAGCAGACAAAGTATTCTTGAGGCTAGCAAAGTAGTGAATAGATTGTGGCCAGAACCAACGTATATATATATAGGAACAAGTAAAGAATGTATGTTTCCACTGTGTGTTATAGCAGAACCGGACCAGAGAAGGAAGGCCTCTTTTCCAGTGTGTCGCAGTTGAAAATGCAATTGAATTAAAAAAGCAGATCTCAGAAAGGCGAGGCTGGATCAACCCCAGGGAGCCAAGGTCTTATTGGACTAGTATCGGTCAAAAGTAGTTACAAATCATGTGAAAGAACGAAACTCCTGTTCAGAAGACATGGACAAAAACAAGGAACACGTCAGAAGTTTATTAAAAAAATAGTATTTTAAATGCACCAGAGCTGAAGACAGAGCGTGCCTTCACTCCCTTGAATTCTCCAGAGCAAAGAACATTTCCAAGGACAAGTTCAAAGCCTTAATTAACAGCAGACCAATGAGGTGATGATGGATGATATACTAATTGGTGGGAAGCTATGGTTATGATCAGCTCACAAACACCTGGAAGTCCAGCCTGCGTGCTGTTAAACGTAGGTGGAAAAGTACTGATGGATGGAAGAGTGCCAACGAATTGTAGGGGTTCCTTAATTAAGGGCCCCATAGTTTGTGTAGCCAATGAGATGTCGTGTATTTAGTGACGTTCGTAGTGACCTGTTTGAGGGGAACGCTTAGTTGCCCCACCAGATGTTAAGGAGCCTATCACTTTCTTATACTAGTATGGAGCGTATACTTGGATGTTCCCTTAGAACCAATCACTCCCTTCAATAGGTTTTTGTAGTTTGCCACATAAGATGACATTAGTAAATACGTAGGTTTACGTCATCAATGACGAGTTTTTACTATAAGTACAATGTTTTTTCTGCAACAAATTGAGAGACCATGCTATGAGACATCCGTAGATGTCAGTTGTACTCCCTGTTTTAGATAATTGATATTAAAACAGTTAACCTTTTTGCCAACTACCCGAGTTGTTTTGATTATTGATGTTTGAGTAACTTCTGCATCCCCATTCCTCTCATAATACTGCTACCTTGTCTTAAAGGTTTGGATCGACTCCCTCAGTTCAAGACAAAGAGGCTGAACAATGGCTGGTTTTCACCCTTCACTGTACCACCCAAACGGGACGTCCATAGCTGGATGCCCCTAGGAAGTTCAAAAGGTTTGACGCATGCTCTCAAGATCTGATGGCTTGGTCCATAAGTGCTTGGTCTCGCTGAATTTTGTCCCTGGTGTTACTTGGATGAGGTGATTTATTTCTGATTCTTCCTATTTGGTGTTCCAAGAGAAGTCTCTTGTGGTCTGCAGCTGGAGAATGGGCTGGTTGTCTTCTTTTCATTGTCCACCCTGGCATTTTGACTCATTCTGGCCAATGTTTCTGTGAGCACTGGAATCAGAATTCTCCTGGAATCTCATGATTTGACTAATTCTCACAGTCAATCCGTTTACCTGCTGCTCTATTTGTGAAATCTGGTCTGTGCCCTCATAAGTGTGGGGCGTTCTTTGGTCGTATCTCTGCTCATATCCAGAAGGATAACTACCTCTTCCAGTGGAGTAGGTTTGGTAACTCCGACAACTGTTGTATATATGACTTTGACTCCACCCCCCCTCCCACCACAGTACTGAGATCTGCTATCTTGGAATGTAGGAGGAGCAGGGTACCTTTTTTCTTGGTAATTGGTTCTAAGAGGTGATGACTAGCTTCTTTCCTTGTGTGGATTCTGATTTGGTTCTTTTTTGTTACTCAATACATGAGTGTGTGTGTCAACACTGATAACATCTACTTAATGTCCTGACAACCCCCATTTCTGTCATAGATATTACATGCTATATGTTGGCTCGTTTCGTTGAGCGGGCACCTTGTGATAATGGTCCATGACAATCAATCCTGGCAACAATTCTGGGGACAATAGGCATGTTAATTTAGGAATCAATATTTTGTTTTTTATTAAAGTAAAATCAATGGAAGGTGGTCCCCAGGCTTTATGCACAGGAAGTCACCAAAAGGTTACACAATCAGAGGCAGTTTGTCTACAAAAATGAAAATAGCCTGCCTGCATAAATGTTGCTATTTCTTGCACACATGTATCCATAGTTATGATCAAATCTATACATGTTGATGGTGAATAGCAATAGGCATTCTTGTTATAATTCTGCACTTGTCGGTCACTATAGCAAAACTCCTGATGTCATACCATGTCCAAATTACATATAAAGTTGAATTCACATATTATACAAAGAACTTTGCTTTCCCTAATATCCCCAAAAAATTCTGAAATCTCAGAACGGTTGCATGTCTTACATTTCCATGTACATATGCTGCTGTGGGTTATTAGTAGGTGTGTGCAGTTTAAAGTAAGCTTGTCATTAATTGCATCAGGATTCCGAAGGTTTCGATTAAGGAAGCAGTGTTATCGATTCAGAACGCACAAAATTTCAGTTTGCACACCCAAACTGGGAGAATGGTTTTAGGATTTTATTAAACCAGTATAAGTGCCCCTTTCCCTTCCACCTCACAAATAGTCCCACTGTGCAGTTTCCAGAATGGGATGTACATGGGATTTACATTATCATTTTCAATAGGAGAAGAAATTACACAACTTGTTCTAATTTCCCAATCCCTATCACACAGCTTTGGCCTTCACAGAGCACACATCACCAAGTAAATCTTCATTGGGCTATGGTACGGCCATCTTCATATTAACTATATATGTGAACGCACTTGGCTACAATTTAATGAGATTAGTATTTACAAGTGTTGTGCGCAATCTACACCGAAGCGCTGTTTGCATCACTGCACACACAGCTCATACATTTATTTTGTAATCGACTGAAATTATGTAACTTGTTTTTTAAAAGCAGTGAGAATGCACTTTTCATTTCCCATTACCACATCATTGCATTTTGGTAGTGACATTTCCGGACAAACCCCTTTTTGGACTTAGCAATTAAACATGGTTCTAGAAAGCATATATCTTTTTAATTTGGGGAACTCTCATATTCACTTTGATTAATTGTTTAAAGGTGCATAGCCAGCAGAGACCCTCTTACGTTCCCATGGAATTCCTAGTTACTCTGTGGTACCTTCTTTCCTTTTTCAGCAAAGTGGGTCTGCCTCAGGATAATTTGATTCCACTTCCCTCATGGATAAGGCCTTGTCATCTCAAGATAATATCCTTATGCATAAATCATCCCAAAAAACAATTTGATTTTATTTGCTGCAGCTTTTTCGAGTAAAAAGCACTTTTTCTGTGTGTTGCTGGTTTTTAAAATGTGCAATTTTCCCACAGTAACAACTCACTATTTAATTGATCAAATCTTTCCATTGACTTGCCCAACAGTCAGCCACTCGCAGAGAATACACCCAACCCCCATATCCATTGGATGTTCATATGTCTGAACATGAAAAGTTGGGGTCCAATTTGCTCAGAGTAATATTGAGTTCGAAATCAGTATTTATTTTACATGTAATCACTGCAATGTAGTAAATTAATTAAACAGATTTCTGTAATCCTCCGGCCCAGATGAACGTCTGGATACATGGGATTAATTACATGGGATCCATTTGGTATCCCATACGCGTACTCTTGTTTTTTTTTTTTTTATTTATTTTTTTAAAACATTTTATTATTTTTATTCAAACAAAACAACAAACTACAAAACATAAATAACAACTGTAACAACATAAACACTGCACTCCCCCCTCCCCCTTATGAGCCTGTTTGTTCCTCGCCCTCAGTATCTGTACCGTATGTCAGGGCTTCGCTGCTTTCGGATTCTGCTGGGGCCACTACTGCTCCAAACATTTCAGCTATCAGCAGTTTCCATGCCATGAGGGACCCCATTTCCTCATCCCCCCCGTGCTACTTGCTTCTTGCCACACAACTGTTTCAGCCTCCGCCCATTTTTGTAGGTCCTTCCACCACACCTCCACCCGCGGCCTGTGACACTCCTTCCACCCCATAGCGATCCTACGTTTTGCAAGCACATATGTCAGGTCTTTCAATTTCCCAACATGTTTGCGCTTCCGCGCTCTGGGATACCCCCCCAGCAAGCAGGCCCAGGCCGAGTCTATTATCAGCGTGACCCCCTTCACCGCTAGCTTCTGTGCAACCTCCCTCCAATAGGCTTCAATCACTGGGCACGCCCAGAACATGTGTATCATGTCTGCGTTCTCCTTGTCACACTTAGGGCAAGCCTGGTGCCCCACATTTCCAAACCTTGATATTCTCCGAGGGGTCATATACGCCCTGTGCGTTATGTACAGCTGCAGTTGTTTAAACCTGGCATTCCTCGACACCTTCTTGTGATATTCCAAGGCCCGTTCCCAAATCCCATATTCCATGCGGGCTCCCATCTCTGTTTCCCATTCTGATCTCAAATGCCCCAGGTCCTTGCCGATTTTAGTCATCAACATCTCGTACAACCTGGACACCTCATGGCCACCCTCTGATGCATCATATATCACCTCGCCGGTGGTGTCTGGCGCCTCTGCCAAACTGGCTGCCGGCCACCTACTTCGAATCTCCTGTACTATCCTGTGATAAGTGACATATTGACCACTGTGCTGTCCCGTCGTCGTTCCAAGTTCCCCAAACTCCGTAATAGCCCCCTCCAGCCAGATGTCTCCCAAGGTGACTAGACCCACCGACTCCCAATTAGTCCTAATGATTACCCTCAGTTGCCCGTCCCCCTTCGTCAGCGCCACCAGCGGTATCTGCGGGACACACGGGGAAGGGTCCCCCATCATTCGGCAGGCACGGCGCCACATGTTCCAACCTAACAACAGCATCTTAGGGCGCTCCCTCATCTCCGAGCCAGCCAACCAGATCATTTCCCGCAAGTAAAAAGGAGCACAGTCCCTCCCAAACAATCTGTGTTCCGGGGTCTCCTTGTCAGAAAGCCACCTAGCCACATACTGCAATTGTGCCGCTACATAATAAGCCTCGAAATTAGGCAGTTTAATACCACCCTACTCATAGAAGTTCTGCAGCTTAAATAATGCAACCCTATGTCGGGTACCGTGCCACAAAAAGTCCCTGCACATGCTGTGCAGCTTAACAAAAAACTTCCTAGCGATCATATAAGGGATGTTGTTAAAATAATGTAAAAGTCGGGGCAGGACCACCATTTTAAGCATAGCTCCTCGACCCATCATCGCTAGGGGCAACCTCTCCCAAAACCGCATGCACTTCCCAATTTTTCTTATAGCAATTTCGGTGTTGCTCTTGTGTTCCTCCTCCATAGAGTGATACACATCTATCCCTAAGTAGCAGAAAGAACCCACCGCCCACGGAACCTGCAACACAGGTAACCTCTCTACAGGCTTTCCCATGTACCTCCCCAACGGGAATAGGCAAGATTTCTGAGGGTTCACTGCTATACCGGACAGCCTGGCATACCGCTCCATCACCTCCAAAACATATTGAAGGTTCTCTTCCGGATACATTAAATACAATAACAGATCGTCTGCGTACAAGGATATGAGATGCCTCTCCCCTCCTATCTCGATGCCAATCGGCTCATATTGATGCCTGAGGTATATTGCCAGGGGCTCCAGGGCCAGAATGTATAACATCGGGGACCATGGGCACCCCTGTCTAGTGCCTCTGCCCAGCTGCCATCTCTCAGATACCACTGCCCCCGTACGGACCCTGGCTAGCGGTTCGCTATATAGCATTCCAGCCCATTTAATATAGCTTGGTCCCATGCCATACCCTCGCAGGGCCGCCAGCAGCCACGGCCACTTAACAGAGTCAAACGCTTTGACTGCGTCCAGTGCCACAATGGCCATTTCGCCGTCCTGACTGCACCCCCATTCAACCACTCGGTGGAGTCGTCTATGGTTGTGAGTGATATTCCTACTCGGGACATAGCCTGTCTGGTCCGGGTGAATCAGCTTACCGATCACTCTCCGCATTCTATTGGCCAGAACCGCTGTAAGGATCTTACTGTCCTGATTCAACAACGATAGGGGCCTGTAGGAGCCACAGCTATGTCCCGGTTTATTGGGTTTAGGGAGCGGTATAATAATCGCCTCCCTAAGCGACTCCGGCAACCGTCCTATTTCGAACGCCTCATTGAGCATTTCTAGCATGGGTGGGAGCACCTCCTCCTCATACATTTTATAGAACTCACTGGGGAACCCATCTGCTCCCGGAGCTTTGCTAGTGGGCAACTGCCTCAGTCTCTTTCAGTTCCTCAAGAGTGATCGGTACATCAAGCTCCTCCCTTTCCTCGTCACTCACCTTGGGCAGACCTATGTCCTCCAGTACTTCCTCAATTTCATCTTGGTTGCTCCCCTCATCATCCCCATATAAGGCAGTATAGTATCTCGCAAACGCCCTGTTTACTCCTTCTTGAGTGTCCTCAGTCTCACCCTCATCGCTGGTTACAGTCTGAATCGGGGACCTAGGGATTTCACTCTTATACAGCCATTCTAGGAGCCGGCCCGTTTTATCTCCTCCCGCATGTTGTCTCTCTATGTACTTTTTGTAGTTTAAGTTACAGAGCCTATCCCAGCATTCCGCGCACTTCTGCTGTAATCTGAGTATTTCTTCCGTATCTACCCCATTTTCCTCCAACTCCTTCTCCAATTCAATCTCTGCCGCCTGTAGTTCAGCCAGAACCCCACCCAGCAACCCCTTTGACTTCGCTATGGCAACCTCACGCATCACCACCTTAAAGGCCTCCCATAGAGTGCCCGCCGACTGCACACTGCCAGTATTCTCTTTGAAGTAAGCAATAATCTCATCTCTCAGACCCTCCCTGAAAACGAAGTCTCTGAGCGCCTCTGCACGGAGGCGCCATGTCGGTATTTGCGCCCTGGGGGGGCAATACTGCCACCCGAGGACAAGGGGCGAGTGCTCTCAGCGACCACGTCCGGGGTGGCAAAGATATAATCAAGCCTCGTATGTAGCTGATGCGGAGCCGAGTGGTGCGAGTACTGCCTCCCCTCAGGGTGTTTCACTCTCCACACATCTGCCAAATCGAAGTCTGCTAATAACCCCTGCAACACTTTGGCCGCTGGGCTGGGCTTGGCCGCCCCCCCATCCGACCTGTCTACTCTTGGATTCAAAACACAATTAAAGTCCCCTCCCCAAATGAACACAGCCCCCACACCCACACTCGGCTTGGTACACAATATCCTAAAGTATGCCGCCGTGTTTTGGTTAGGGGCGTAAGTATTTACTATGCATACTTCTCTATTCTCTAACAGCCCCCTAATTATAACCAGCCTCCCGTCTGCATCCACAATTTCTTCAGTTAACTTCAATGGGACATGCAGCGCCACCCAGACAAGCACTCCTCTTGCATAGGCAGAGTACGAAGAGCCCACCGCTATCCCTTTCCAGTTCCTCCTCACCATCTCCATCCTCTCCTTAATCAGATGTGTCTCCTGCAACAAAGCAATGTCTATCTTCTGTCTCCTCAAGTACAACATAACCTTATTACGTTTCAGGTAACTGTTGAGCCCTCGAATATTCCATGTTAATATCTTAAGGTCCCCCATGGTCTAGCAATAGTTCCCCTTCCCCTCCTACGGCAGCCCTCCCCCCCACACCAAACAGACCTTCCACAGTAGAACTTCCACAAAGGCTCATATATAAACTTAAACACCCCAACCCCCCAACCCAACTAACTGTCCAGCTCCATCCCTGGATCTCAGGCATCCCCGCTTTTGGCTCTCCCTTGGCGACCCCAATTGAGAACCCGGCGGGGTGTCACCTCACTAACAGTGTCCTAACTAACCTAAATGGGGGTATAAATATCGGCCCCGGGAGGCTCCTACCTCGCGCAGCAATCTTCGTGCACCTGACTCATGTTTCTCATCAGCAAGAGCGTACCAGCCGTCTAGCTTCATCAATGACTATAATCAAGTCCCACATTTCTCTCTCCCGCCAGTTCCTCCATTTTACTTGTCTCGTCTAGCTCCATCTTCCTTCTGAACATCTGGCTCTTGGGGGCAGCTCTGCATGTCTAGCCACCCCATAGCGTCTTCTGGAGTTTCAAAGAACATCATCTTGCTCCCATGAAATACCTTCAGCTTGGCCGGATAGAGCAACATATATTTGTAGCCTGCTTCTCGCAATCTCCTCTTGACCGATCCAAAGTTCATGCGGCTTCGCTGTACCTTCAGGGTGTAATCCGGGTAGGCAGTTATATTCACCTTGCCACGTTGTATTGTTCCCCCTTTTCGGAAGTATTCAAGGATCCGCTCGCGATCCCGATAATTTAGAATTTTGGCGATCATTGGCCTGGGCGGGTTACCTGGCGGTGGCTTCCTAGTCAAGGCCCTGTGCACTCTTTCCACAGCAAATCCCTGAGAGAGGTTCCCGCTGGTGATTTCTTGCAACATGTTTTCCACGTACTCCGTCGGGTTATGGCCCTCAGCTCCTTCTGGCAGTCCGACAATACGAATGTTATTCCTCCGAACGCGCCCTTCTGCTTCCTCAGCCCTGCTCTCCAAATTGGCCACTCGTTGTACCAGGGCATGTAGCTCCCGTTTATGTGTAGCACAGTCCGCAGCAGTTGGGCCCATTTCCTTCTCCAGGGTCTCCGTGAGCTCCGCCAAAGTCCTAACGTCCTGCCTGAGGAGGTTCACATCTTCCTGTACCACCCCGACTTGAAGCTCCATCGCCGTTTTCAATTCCGACACAGCCAATTGAAGTTTGGACTCCCAGGCTACCTTCAAATCCGCGATTGCCTCAAGGACCTCCTGATTTGAGCTCACAGCAGCCATTCCCCTTGCAGAGGTCTTATCCATGCTCCTGGCTCCCTCTGGGCCCGGCGGCGTTCTGGTATACTCATCCAGCGTAGGCTGCTTTGCCTTCGCTCTTGGGGGCTTGCTGGCCATTCCTCTGGTTAGCAATAGCTTATCGTCCCCTCTTGTACCTCCGGGGGCAGTCTGCCTTATGCGACCCAAACGGATTGTGCACCGCACCGCACGCAATGACCCTATTTCCCAGTGCTGTGCATAAGCGTGTCTCCTCTCGTCATGGCTTCTTCAGGCACCACTGTGCTCTGTCTTTTACACTGTCCTCGGCGCCAGGGCTCTGTCTCCCTGTATGCCTCCCCAGCCACAGTGCCGCAGCTATTATTTCCTGGCCCTAGGCGAATTGACCCCCCCTATTCTGCTGTTCATATTGTCACATGCAGCCGCTCTGCCGCCCGGGGCGTGCACATTGGGACCGGGGGTGTCTTCGCTAGTCCATCCGACTAGGTCTGCAGCCCTTGTGGGGCTGGAGGCCTCGGTGCACCCGACTTCAGCAGCGCCAGCCGAGGCTCCTTACAAGGCAGCCGCTCTGATTCTGCCGCACCACACCGGCACCAGCCTCGTATGCCCGGCTGCCCGTGGTGCTCTGCCCTTCCTGTTACTGCATGCAGCTGCACTACTGCCGCGGGTGTGTCCACACACACATCCCGGGGCCGGGGATGCTGCCTCTAGTCCATCCGACTAGGTCTTCCGTGCTTGGGGGACCGGGGGCCCTCTCCTCAGGCGCCCCGGTGCGCCCGACTTTTACAGCCCCCACCAAAGCGCTTTCCAGGGCAGTCGCGCTCGAACTCCGCCGCGGCCGCTCCACATCGACTCCGGCTACTTATGCCTGGCAGCCCGTGTCTTCGCGGGGGCCGGCACCACTCCCTGCAGCTCATCCAGCTGCGGCCCGCAGGCGCCCCCGCTCCTCCGGTCCCCGCGTCCACACACCCGCGGCTGCAAGGAGCACACTCCCTCCTTCGGGGCACCCCGGCGTCACAGGCAGGGGCTCTCACTGTCTTCCCTCAAAAACGACGGGCCGTGTCCAGCCCGATCCATATGTGCAGGCGAGCCTGGGTCTATTCTCATATTCCCAAGACCGACGGGCGCGGCAACCGCATTACCCACTTCCACGGGCAGCCACGGTTTTATGGCCATCTTAACCCTCTTCATGCCCCGAGTCCCCAGCCGCTTCGGTTGGCCATTACTCCTCAGCTTTTCTTCTATTCAGCCCGCTCCAGCGCTCGGATGGGCTTCGATGCTGTTAATGTTTGCAAAATCCCTCATTTTCTGCGAGGATCGGTGACGGATCAGTAGGAGCTCCTCCAGAGCACGTCTGTTCACGTAGCCATGTAGCCACGCCCCCCCTACTCTTGTTGTGGTAGTTAATGAGAAGCTCAAATCATGAATGAAGAGATGCATTTTTCAGGAACCTCTCACACATTATCCCCCTACATTAAAGTATCTGCCCACATTTTAAAGCATCAAGGCAGTTTCTCTGCATCAGTTTGCTTCATTTTTGGTGACAATGTAACACATGCATATTAGAAGGATACATTTAAAAACATTTTATGGTGCATATTTAATAACTCCATTACTCAGGAAGAGACAAACATCGATGCAATATTTGCATTCAGAGTATTCTTACAAATCTGAATCTAACCTTCTTAACAATGACACATGTATTTTAATAGAATTATTTAAAAAATTGAAAATTCCAGTTCAATATTCATCACACTCGGAAAAGTATTTCTTTCTCGGTGTAGGGTGAAACTGAGTGACCCAGCAGTCTAGCCTCAGAAATGTTCTTGCCATCAGGCTACATACTGCAATTGCAAGGCCAAGTTGTACTTTTTAAAGTTTGGGAGGAGTAGTCCCCCTTTATCTGGGGCCTGCAAAGGGTCTGCAAAGCTATTTTGCACCTACCATCAGCCCACAACAACATACACAGTTTGGTGTCTAGTTCCCTGAAGAAACTCATTGGAATTAGATAAGGTATATTTGCGAAGTAATACAGAAAATGGCGTAATATCAGTGTCTTTGCAATTGTTATTTTCCCCATCAGAGAAATTGGGAGTTTCCTCCAGAATTCTAGTGACTTATCCAGCATATGTAGCATTTTTATATGTGTTGTTTTGAAAGGTATCTTGGAGGTTGTGGTATTGTTACGCTTACCTTGTCTCTGCGGGGGCGTCGAATGCGAGCAAGGTCAGTTGGCCTGCTCTGGCGTGGTTGTATTCCACTCCCTAAACTGGTCTGCTCAGGTGCACTCGTCTTTTCTTGGATTGGCCTGGGGTCAGCTCCTAATGAGAAATAGAAGAAATATAAGGGGGCTGGTGCTTTCACCGGTGGAACCCTCCCTTGCGTCCCCAGATACGGTTTCTTGTTACCATTGATACCCTCGCTCTGGCCCTTGCCGACTTCTGCAACCACTCAGGATCCTTCCCCTCCCCTCTTAAGCATTCCCTTGTGCATCCTCTCCTCAAGAAACCCACAGCGGATCCCTCTTGTCCGGCCAAATATCGCCCAATTTCCATTACCCTCTTCTTAGGAAAACTCCTTGAAAAGCTGGCCATCTCTCAGCTAAACCTTTATTCTGATTCTGTTGGCTGTCTCCATGACCATCAGTCTGGCTTCAGATCGGGCAGAAGCACGGAAACTGCTCTCCTGAACATCAGTGAATTATCTGCTTTCCAACATTGATGCTAGCATTCCCTCTGTTCTCATCCTACTTGATATCTCCTCTGCCTTCGACACGGTCAACCATACCATCCTGCTCAACCGTCTCCGGGATAACTTGGGCATCACTGATCACTGATCAGGCTCTGGCCTGGCTGACCTCTTTCCTCTCTGATCGACCCTCCCAGGTCCAACTTGGGTCCTTCCTATCATATGTCTTCCTCTCCACCTGTGGTGTTCCCCAGGGGTCTAACCTCTCCCCCTGGCTTTTCAACCAATACCTGGCAACTCTCGCCCGCTGTATTGCCATTTTCTGCTCAAACTTCCAGTGCTACGCAGATGACACTCAACTCATTTTCAGGCTCCCCTCGGCCACCTTCTCCACCTCTCTCATCACTGATTGCCTAACTGCCATTCAAGATTGGTGTGCCGCCAACGATCTTTGTCTTAATGCCAGCAAGACAGAGATTCTCCTCATTGGCACACCATCACCTTCCTTTGCCCTCACTCTCTGGCCGGCCTCCCTTGGCCCTCCTCCTATCCCTACCTGCGAGGCCAAGGACCTTGGTGTCACCTTTGATTCCACACTCTCCTTCTCCGTCCACATCGCTGATGTATCAAAAAAGTCAAACATCCTATTGCACCTCATCAGAGGTAGTCTTCCTTTCCTCTCATTCCACCAGAAGCTCATGGCTCCCCACACTCTGGTTCTCTCTAAGTTGGACTACTGCAACAGCCTCTTTCTTAATCTACCTGCCTCTACTCTCCGCCCTTTACAACTTATCGAGAACAGAACTGCAAGACTTGTCCTTGGCCTCAAGCCCTGGGATTATATCTCTCCAGCTCTGAAATCTCTCCATTGGCTCCCAGTGGATGCAAGGATTAAATTCAAAGCCCTCTGCATTGTCCACAAGGCTTTCTGGGGCATGGGACCAACATATCTTCAGCTATCCCTCTGCAAATACCTCTCATCTCGAGCACTCCGCTCCTCTACCTCTAACTCCCTCAGGGTCAGTCATTTCTCAAAGAAACGAGCTGGGGGTAGATCTGTCTTCGTCTGGGGCCTCCCTCTGGAACAGCCTCCCTGCCACTCTAAAACTTGAGGAGAACCATCTCCGGTTCCTTCTTCTCCCCTCTCCCCTGTTGATTCTACTCTCCATCGGCACCATGCACCTGGCCACCCTCTGTCCTCCGGGCCCAGGTACCTGCTCATCTTGCCACCCTCACACACTGCCTCCGGGCCACCCCCTGCACTGGGGTCTGTATCTGTAACCATACAGCCCTCCCCTTTTCTTCCTGCACTTTCAGACCTACATTGCCTGCTGCCATAAACCCAGCACTTGCCACTTGCTGGCTGCACTCCCATTTTTTGTTGCCTTTTTATTTATTATTTTATTATCTTTGTTTTTTCCTTCTCGCTCCGCACTCTCCTTTTGTTCCCCCTTCCATGCACTTCTCCCTCTTCCCCCTCTACCTTGCACTTGCATGTTCTCAATGTCACTGGGCCTAGTAAGAGCGTTGTTTTTGTTCTCCCCTGTTCCCCTTCGCTTCCCTTGCCTTGTCGTGCTCTGAAACACTTGTGTCTGAGCGCGATAGAAATAAAATATCAATATCCATATCGATATCCAACATCGTGACGGCTCACCTTAGAGATTGTAATGGTGTGCTCTCCTTCCTGCTCGTCTTGGCAGGGGTGCAATTTTCTTTTGGATCGAGTTGCTCCACTGATCCGCTGTGATGTTCTTTTGGATCCAGTTGCTCCACTGATCCAGTGCTGTTGGTAAGTCTGTCTTTGTCTAATAAGTGCTTGGTGTTGCTCCGTGCACTTTGATAATCTGTTTTCCCAATGTTCTTGCAGTTCGAGTGCAATTAGGGTCACTGTTCATTGTGCACTTTGGTAATCTGTTTTCCTAATGTTCTTTATGTATAATGCCAATGTCTCCTCTCTTCCAACAGGTACCGGACGTCGGATAATGCGTCAATAGCAAGTGCACAGATGGAACTGCTGCGCGAAGCAACGGACGCTGTGGAGAGGTATGTATGCTGCGGTCGCGTGAGAGAGCGATGCTCGCGAGTTCTTTTTCACTGGACTAACCTTGTTTTTTCTCTCTCTCTCTCTTTCTCCGTAGGCGTGACAGCTGTGCAGAAGGAGTGGGACGTCAGAACCGATGCCGGAGGCTGAATCAGCTGTAGTGTGAGATGGAGAATGACGCGGGTCTGCTGCAGGCACTGAGGATCACAGGGAATGTGTTCAGGTAAGCAGGAATCTTCATGTGCTCGTAGGTTGCTGGAATTCTTTCCGTGAATTGCATTACAGCGGAGACTGTTCTGCTGCCATGGGCAGTTCAACGCGAAGCAATTGACATGGCCTGGCCGGAGTTTATATAGCCAGGCCCAGCCACACCCAAGATCTTGGAGCATGTTCTGGTGGCCATTCCCATACTTGCCACACCTATTCCTGAGGCAGCAATTAAAGATGTTCAGGCCTGCAGGCTGCCTGCGTGGGTTTTGTCTAACAGGCTTCTGAATCCTTTACCATGAGCACCACCATTTCAGCGGTCCTCCTACTTCTTTTAGCTGCTGTTGGCACACACCTCACCTGAGGGGAAATATGCACGACTTGTCCCAGTTAATGTGTATGTGAGAGAGCCTCTGAAAACTTCCAAAGATCTCCAATTTGCAAGGAAGAGACTGTAAGAGTGTTGAAGAAGGAAGCTGATACAGGGGTGTCATGTTTGTTGATATAGATTTTTATTGATTGTAACAAAAATCCTCACTGTCCCTATCTCTAAGAGAGGTTTTCCTGCCTCAAACTAATACTAAAGGATCTGTCAGAATGTCCGTCCAAATGAAAGTCCACCGTCCTGTGCCACAGCCTACTGCTATCCTTTACCCTACAACTAAAACTAATATAATCCAACAGAAATGTCCTTCTCCAGGACAATGACTCCCTTCTCCTGGTATATGGATGACATTTCCAAAATCTTCTCTTGAAGAAAGGTGCCAGGTGGAATGACTCCATTCCCCTTGCTTGTAGTAGTCCAACAGAAAACTCCTTTCCCAAGCAAATTGCTCCCTTCTCCTAGTATTCTGGCAGTGTTCCCTAAATGTCCTCTTGTAAACAAATGCCAGGGGGAATGGCTCCTTCCACTGGCTGGTATTTCCAGCACTTTGAACAGCCAACTGTCTGTACCAGGACAATGGCTCCCTTTTCCTGGTACTGGTTTGCACTTTCAATTGCAGTTCACAACAGAGCCAGGGGGAATGACTCCCTTCTCCTGGCATCTATTCAATGTACTTGAAAGGATTCAGTTTTCTCACCAGGAGAAGGACTGCCTTCACCTGGTGTTTGAGAGTTCTTTTTCAGCTAGGGTTTCATCTTGACTCATTCGTTAGGTCAGCAATGTCCCAAGTCCTACTTATATCAGGGTGCCTGTCCCTTCTCTGATGGTCAGTGCCACATGTGTGGGGAGGATTTCCTCAGATGCTTGGCTCTTCTGTCGGGGTCTTAGCCCCTTCTCTGGTGGTCAGTGGGCTTATCTCCACCACTGGTATGAAGATTTCCTTGGATGCTTTGTTCTTCTGTTAGGGTCCCAGACCCTTCTCTGGTAGTCAATGGGTTTACCTCCACCACTGGTACGAGGAGGATTTCCTCAGAGGCACTCTTTACCTTGCTGTGGGTCACCAACCCTTGAGGGCCGTCCGATAGTTCTTACACTTGACCTGGCCTGAAGCAGAGACCTCTCTACTCCCTCCCCATTCCTACTGGTCCACCCGTGTTTCCTGTTACCTTCTGGGACTTGCAGGCACTGCGCCATTCTCTCCAGGGTCTAGGGGAGGTGTCCTTCCCGCTTCGCACAGCCGTCTTCTTTGTTACTACCTCCGCAGCAGCTTTGTGTGTTGTGGCTCCTTTCAGTTTCGACACTGATCTGCGACCGTGCAGTCCACCACCTCCTGGAGATCGTGCCACTGCCTCACCTGTTTTCCACTGAGCTCAGTCCTGTCGATGCAGGACCTGTCACGGACTCCCTCAGCCACTCACCGGCATCCTATGCAGAGCCCTCTCTATGGGTCGAGTACAGACTTCGAAACTACTGTGCTCTCAGGCATTAGAAGACAAAGACAGAGTCCTTCCTCTCTTTCCACCTTATATGGCTTACTCTCCTCTAGCGTAACATCAGCACCTGTTGTCAATGGCTCCTTGGTATTCCTCACGCCTCCTGTGAGCCAAATTGGCTTAGTACTAGCAAAATCAGTATTCCTCATGTTTCCTGTTGTCAGGTGTGCTATCACAGGATCTCATGCCGAGGTAGCACAAACTCCTGTCTCCCCCTAAAAGTCGTGGCACCTGCACTTCTGAATACACCAGGGATGCCGTGACCCCAATGGGGAAATAAGATGAAAGTCCGTTGTTTTGATAGGTAGGGTTTTTTAGGCAAACCTGGAAGATAGTGTGGGAAGATATTGGATAGGTTAGGAGAGTTGGGGAAGATGCTCCTTGGCTCCTTGTAGAGCCCACACTTGCCTTGCACAAGTCTCCTCATGCACACATTCAGTCTGTGGTAGGTACCACCTTGATTGTCTCGTTCATCATACCATGCACACCCGGATCCCAGATATGTCTGAGTTTGTTTATTAACCCTGGTTGTCAGGGTCCAGATACCTCTCTGGATCCTCTGACCTATTACCATGTAATGCGCAAGTGGTGCAACTTGAGTCCCTGACTCGGCATTGCCCCGTGCAAGATTCCTCAAGGAGACCCTTAACCTAACACAGCCATATTGCTTGTGCATACAGTTACAGCATTATTAGCCACTTCTATCTGGGGATGCGTTTTCCTTCTGTTCTGCTCCTAGCAATACAGAGGAGGTGAGCCCGGTGTTTACAGCTAAATGTTGTGGCTGTTCTTTTTCACCGATTACAAGGTTTTAATCACAGAGATGACAATATGTAGACTAACTGAGTCTTCTAACATTACTTTTAGAACCGAGGTTTTTCAGCCACACACCCCCATTTGTGTATGTTTGAAGAGGCAACGCAGAACCAGCGATTGCTCTCCGTCTTGAAGGTTGATTACGAACTATTGGACAAGGGGACCTTTCCCTTGCAGAGAACTCAACCAAAACATGTTGACAACAGTTTTCTAAATCCCTGAACATAGTCAGAGGGTCACATTGTAAAGTAACAAAGTGGGAAATAAACATTGATGCCAAAGTGTGATATCAATGGTATATCACGGATGTTTTGTAATAAAGGGATGATGAATGCTTGAGAATATTTAATGAGTGAAGTGGTATGGAGGGATGTGTTTGCGGTATAGAAAAACCACATTTTGTTGATGTAAATGCCATCGATTATTTTCTAATGATTGTTTTTTGTACAATAAATGCTATGCTACTATGACTTAAAATAGTCAGCTGTCATCTCTGGTCTAGTTGGCCCACCTCCTTTTTGTATTGCCCTGCTCCTGTGTCTACAGGATCGTTCTCTCTGTTCTCATTCACTCAGAACTTCTGTAGAATGCAAACGCAATCGGGTTCACTGCGTTTGAGTGCTGGTCCTACCAGACTCATGCATCATGTATTTTTGTGTGTGCTTCGTGTTCTGCAGAGCGCACACTTGCTAGTAGCACATGCAGTAAACCCAAAACCGTGTTCCGTATACGCATTTTGCCGGAATGCTAGGCAAATCTCCTCTGAACAAGGGTACCATCAGCAACCCCAGACACGTGTTTCGGCCCAGTCAGGCCTCTTCAATGAGGTGTAGCTGAGCCTCTCTAAGACACAGTGAGCAAGGGGTCAACGTCTATCACCCTGGGTTACTTAGGGTGAAAACCCAACTTTTACAAAGTTACAAAGGAGTGTGGGAGCCCCTCTAATGAAACGAACATGGGTTAAATACCCTGTTGCATGGAATTTCTTCCACTCAGGAGGGTCTACAACCACGTTTTAGCTCACTACACCCTTAACAGAGGAGAAATATTCATATGCATATCAGTCTTTGTCCCATCCACAAGGGCAGTCCAGCACCGAAATGCTAGGCGAATCTCCTCTGAACAAGAGTACCTTCAGCATCCCCAGCATGAGTTTTAGCCTAGTCTGGCCTCATCATTGAGGTGAAGCTGCACCTTTCTAAGACACAGTGAGCAAGGGGTCCACGTCTGGATTACCCTGTGTTAATTAGGGTGAAACTCCAAGTTTTACAAAGTTACTAAGATGCAGGTGAGGGAGCAGCCCACAAAGGTTTGGCGATGAGTCCGTTCATAGCTTCAAAGAAGTGCATCTTTTCAGGTTGACTTTCTGAGCACGGACACTTCTCCAGGATTGTTGCACATGCGTTTGCGCTTGTACGGTTGTGTCCTGGACCCCTGTTATGTGCTGCCAAGAACCCTGGGAATTTTAGTCCTTGCTGTTTCCCCTTGGTGAGACCTCATTTTGAAGCACCTATAGTAGGGACAAACATGCCAGGTTTGTATGTTCATCGTTAAGGGTCACAATAGTGCATGCAGTACCTGGACAATAGTGCTACCCCCCCTGGTATTAGTTCCACAGCCCCTACAACTCCCGACACCTGTGCTCTTCTTTGTCTTTGCAATGTCTGTCCTGATTGTACCCATGAAACAGGTGGTGGTGCCGGAAACACGAGAGCAACTGAAGAACAAGGCAAAGGGTATTACATCAAAAATTCATTTTATTTTGTTATAGATTGTAAAAAAGTCTTTAATTCATTTTGTAAAACACATCCTATATAACAGACATTCATACATTCATTCATACTAATACAGCTCAATACAGCTCTAAAAATAGTACATTTACATTTTTTAAAGGGAAATGTGAAGAAAGTGCAACAACTGTTCCATTGTTAGGATAAAAATTACGCTTTCTAAAAAAACAATGAATGGGATCAAAAGCAAACAGATACAAATTCTGTGTAATGGAAATGTCAACAACACTTCCAGTGTTCAATGATAATGGTTCATTCCAGACAAAAGTTATCCAATTGATTGTACCACCAGACACTACAGAAATACCTTTGCTCTCAATATAATTATTTGAAATGGAGGGAGGGGCTTAGCAATGTACGGGTGTGATGTTGTACAATGGGTTGTACTCAAGGTGGTCATCCTTATCCCCAGAGGGGGGGGGTCCCTGTCCATTAGGCCCTATCACATGAAACTACCCTTAGGGAAACTATTGGGTAGCAGCCGCACCTTCCTAGCTTCATGGGGAATGGCTCCCCTTGGAGAGAAGTGATGATACCTGGTGAATCGTCACAAGACGTAATCAGATCCCTTAGGGATAATAAGACATTGGGCCCCATTACAAGTATGGTGATCTGGAAATAAGGGTGCCGGTAGCAACGTACCAGCACCCTTTCCAGACCACCATGCTTCAACGATGCCAGGTGTTCAGGCCCCTACCAGCATGGTTGTCAAAGAAACACCTGCATTGTTAGCAATAGTGCTGGTGCTTCCATGTTCCCATTTCCTATTGGACTCCATGGAAATGGGGAGTAACTGTTACCGCTGCCACTTGTGATATCCCAGTGGCAGCGGGATATCAGGTGGCAGTAACGTTGTTACATGGTTGGCGGCAACCCGCCGTTAGCAGCAGCGGGTTAGTGCCAACCTCGTAATGAGGCCCATCTGCGTATAATGATAGTAGATACATCTTCTCTCCGATCGCTGGATTGTTCTCGGAGTAGACACACTAATGTTTCCATGGAAAGTGAAATTAGGATGGGAGAAAAGGGGCATCACTGTCTCGTACCTTGCTTAACTTGCCATGCATTCAATTCTAGGCTGGCCATTTTAACTCTTGCGGTTGGGGTTTGGTACAAATGTTCTATCCATCGTAAAATTACATCCCCAAAACCAAAGCGTCTTAGTACTGCAAACACACATGTCCAATCTACCATGTGGAATTATTTGGCTGCTTTCAACAACACTATGACATCATTGTTATCCCTATTATCTTTTATGATGTGGTGGAGTCTACATGTGTCATGTGTTGTAAATCTTCCTCGTCTAAAACCAGCCTGGTCTTGGTGTACCAACTTTGGGACGATTAACATCAGCCTTTTGTCAATCAAGTTTACCAACATGTTTGTGTCTATACTCTGCATCAAGAGTGTGCTGTACACGTTTTGATCTAGGGAGTCTTTTTCCCAGCTTTAGTATCAGAACTATCAGTGCCTCTCTCATAGAGGCAGACAGTTCCCCCTTTTCGTAGATATGTTGCTAAGTTTTCAGCAAGCAGCCTGTTATAGTATTTTGCAGGCTGTATTAAACTCTGCTGGCAGGCAATCCGTACTCAGCATTTTGCCTGCCGGCCGCATGGTCAGCGTTTATTGCACTTCCTGTACCATTAATGGCTTATTAAGGATGTTGCAGCATTCTAGCAAGACCATCGGGAGAGTGATCAGGCTTAAAGTGCTGTCAATCTCATGGACCAGGGGTCAATCTGAGCTTTCATAGAGCTATCTGAAATATGTCCGAGAAGCATACATTATATCTTGTTGTCAGGTACATCTATCTGACACTTCAAGGTGGATCAAGTTAATGGGTGTATGCGTTTTTATCAAAGTTTAGAATCAGTGTCAATAGTTTCCCAGCTTTCTCCACCATTCATGCATTTCCTTGGTGTATATCGATCTGCCATGCTTGCTGACTGCATGCCAATCTTCCCTACGTTATAGTCTAAGCTCTCTGATTAGCTGCTCATCCCTACCTTGATGTTCCTGTGCCCCTCCAATGTGGTGATCTGTTGTTCAGTTTGTGAAAACTGTCTCAGCAGGGATTCATGAGCGCCAACCGTCTCAGTGATGTAGGTTCCCCATATGGTAAGCTTGAATATTTCCCATAAAGTTTCAGGGTTTGGTGCTGTGGGTTCCTTGTGCTCCAAGAATTCTATTGTCCCCTTTTCCAACATGGAGTAGTGCAATTCATACGTTAGCTCCTTGGGGTTCAGATTCTACATCGGGCTGGTATCTCTAGCGTGGTGACAGTGGGATTGGGGTAGGCAACTCTAGTTTCAAGTTTAGTAAAAAGTAATTACTTAATGATAAAATATAAGGAACACATTGGTCAAAAGCCCTATGGCACAAGACTATCAATCGTACAAAACAAAAAATGTTCAGAGTTCCCTCCGGGCCTACCAAAGTGCTCTCGGTTAAATCCGCTAACAAAATGTTTCAAATAAACCTCTGTTAGTAATTTCCGAAATTCACAACTCCGTTATATGATATCGCTTAAAGTCATTGCTGTGTCTTGACTCAGTCTTGTATTGCTCCATATAAGGCAGTGCACAAAAATGCCTAGTGTTTTCTGGCCAATGCATTTTGGATGGAATTCCATCTTCAGGGCTAAACACTATCCTTTATAACAACCACAAAGTCATTGTATCAAATGATTTTTAGAAAGTTGCACACTACAACCACAGCATTTATAAGGAACAGAGGGCCTCATTACGACCCAGGCGGTAAGTTACCGCCTGGGCCGTGACTTTACCACCATGGCGTAAACTACGTTTACGCCATGGTGGTTGGCGGACTTACCGCCCCATTCCAACCTTGGCGGGGCGGTAAGTCCCCAATCCCCATTTACCCTTCCCCATTCCCATTTTTGCCCCATAGGACATAATGGGAGTGGGGAAGGCGTTAATTACGCCACCGTAAATTACGGTGGCGTAATTAACTCCATGGTCCCTTAGCGCCATGGATTTTAACACCTGCTAAGAGCAGGTGTTAAGTCCGCCATGGCGCTAAGGGACCTCGTACTCAGGCGGTAAGGGTCGGCGCTGTTTACGTCGCCGTAAAACCCTTACCGCCTGAGTCGTAATGAGGCCCAGAGTATTAAAAAACATAGAAAAACAGAAGACAAAAGAAAATATATTACAAGTTAGCACATGATAACATCCATTTATGAAGTATAAATACTCATTTCTATGAGTGCATAGTTGTTAACTTAATCCTGTGATGTTCATATGACAAAGAAATTATGACTGAAAGAGAAGCAGTGGCAAAATTGCCTACTGTCTCACAGCATGTTCATAAATGTGTGGCCGGTATATCAAAGTGTCAACCAATACCTGAGTTTACAAAATAACCACAAAAAGGATAAAGATTGAGCTTCACTTCAAGTCAGGAATGTGTTCGGAAGGAAAGTTCTTTCCGACCCCCCCCCCTCGACATTCCCGCATAAAATGGATCTTGTGTTTGCCCAATGGTGGAAGACATCCCCACGTTTGTTTACCTGCAATTCTGATTTGGACCACATATTCATTTAATAACTAACACGGTAGACCCAAAACGCCATCTTTTGCTAGGCCACACAATGATCTCTAAAAACCTGTCTCTCCCTCTGACCAGCTCCGCGTTCAGCCAGCACCGGCCTCCCCCTTCACCTTCTGTCAGCTCCGCTATGAGCCGTTTCTCACAGAAACCCAGCCATGGATTGTTGCAAATGTTCAGTATCCTTTCTTTTCCTATGAGCTCACTGCCCTGTGTGTGACCGGAACAATCTCGCCCTGTATGCCCGTTCGTCTCCACAAACCTGCCTGTACTCCCTTGCCCCCACCATTAATAACACAGCCTACAGAGCCACTGACCCTCTATCTCTTTGATGCAGATACACATCTAAACTGTTGTCCTAGCCACACCAAGTGCCCACCGCAGCTTTAATCCTCTCTCAACATATATCCCCGCTAAAAATAACACATGTCAATCTATATCATGAGGCATCAAGTAGGTCAAAAAGCCCACAGATAAGGCACCTAGGGCCAGTGACATCAAACCCCCATAGAATGCAAGGGTTAGAATGTTCATATATCTGTCTGTACTTCCCACAGACCACCATGATTCTCTGAAATGTCAATGATTTCTGTTTAGCTTAGATTAGTTGGAAGTGTAACTCTGTGAACGATGTTCGACCTTCACACTGCAAAGATGAGCCCAGCTGATCCACGTGCCAGCCGAACAACCCAGGCATATCAGCCAATTGCAGCTTGATACCGCCTATAGAAAATGCTGCGCCATGGGGCCTAACCAATTGAAAGTATTATTTTATACTGTATGGGGTGACATCACTTAAGACGTTATTTCTATTCATAATGTGCTGCCTGTGTATTGTTTTGCAGATCGCTCTCAGGGCAGCAGATTTCTCTGCATGCACAACTTTATATAAACTTTGTTCAACTTGCAATCCCTCTCCTGGTCTCATTCCCTACTGGGGTGTGTCCTTTATGTGGCTTATTTTGGTATTGTGTTGGGACCAGGCGCCTTCAAATGTCAATATCCAAGAAACGCCATGTAAAGCAAACACAATGGGCCTTATTCATGGAACGTTTTCGTATGGGATTGCGCCATTATAAAACACTTCCATGAATCAGACCCAATGTCTAGAGTTAGAATCTTCCTATATGTCCCCACGTCCCTGCTAGCAGCATATCAAAGTGTATAGAGACTTACCAGTCACCTGCTAAAACGGAGCCAAAGCACCTTACAACGTGCTGCTCTGTTACCTGTAATTCTTTTTGTTTGTTACCTTCTACCGCATGCACGGGCAGTATGACGTCACACACAGGAGTACGCTATGACCTCATGACACCCGCTTCCCACACAAATGGTCATGCAGCAGGATGCCGGCAGCCAAGGGCAAATGTCAACCGTAATACAATAGAAGTACTGCATGCCAGCGCATATTACATTGTTTCCATGGTGAAAGCGGAATTGTAGACTAATGACCCTGAGAGTATTGTATACCCCCAGTCAACATGTTCAAAGAGACTATCTAGAAGAGGTGTACATCACATGTGTGTATGGTGCAAGGTTTTGTCAATCACGAGGAGCAGTTTTAAAGGAAAGATCCTCAATTCATTCACACTGTTTGAAATACATAGAGATTTCTGAATTAAGAAAATCAGGTCCCATTGTTCTTGAGTCTACTAGTCGTAAACAACTTCATATAATTTCTGTGCTTAACATGAGATACATGATACTTTATCAGTTTGCATTAATTCATAGGGATCAAAGTAAAAAGTTGGCGATGGGTTTGGTAGTACACAAATGCATGAATGGGTCAAGCGCCCTCTGGTGTGCCAAATGGTTATCTCAAGCCGCTGGTTGAGGGCCACCCAATAGTCCGTCATGGTACAGTGTACATCAACATACCATCTTTGTGCATATAATGCAAATTTCACAACACAGCGTTTTCAACATTTCTATTGAGGTGTCCTTACAGAATGTCCCAGTACACACTTCGCAATTGTGAAGCATATTATAGTCATATTATGTAAAGCATGGTTTGTTTTCTTACTCATTAATTCCTCCGGGGGTAAGTGCATCCAGTCTTTCGATCCAGTAAGTTTATCTTTGGTCTAGTCTCTTTGCCACAGCTTCGCGCGGGTTTCTTTTTTATAAAGTTCTCCACAATCTGGGATCGTATCTGTGAAATATTGTCTCTTTTCTAGCCAATGTCTTGCCACTGCTAAATTGACATTCTTGGTCCTGATACAGGACTGATGTTCATTCCATCTTTGCTTACTTGGCCTTTTTGACTGCCCAACATAATTCAAACCGCAGGGACATTTGATCTCATAAATTACATTGTTGGTGTCACATGTGGCAGAAGTATTTATTTCAATTTTTTCTTCAGATCTAGGATGATTTATCACATTGCCTTTTGTCACAAACCCACAGTTGGTAAATGGCAGGCAGGGAAAGGTAACCGTCCATTTCGTAAGTAATTGCTTTTGGTGTCTTGTCTTCACCAACTGATTCCGTAGGTTAGTGCTTTTTTTATAAGCCAATACAGGTAATTCTCGAAACAGGTGTTCTAGCCTGGTATTGCATGTCAGGGTCCTCCAATTCTTTTTGATAATGGATTTAAAGTGGCCACTTTGGATTGCATATTTGGATATCTAAACCAGTGCAGGAGGCTGTTTTTCCACTCTGGTCTCAGTAAGGAGATCTGTTTTTTTGACCGTGGCTAGCCTTTTTCTTGCTGCACTGACCTACTTGGGTCCGTAGACCCGGTGTACAAATTTGGCACCCATTCTTGCAATCTCATCTTCATAGTCTTTGAGATCACTAACAATCCTTCTCACCTGTAACCGCTGGCTAAAGAGCAAATTCCTGATAAGGCTGGGTTGGTGGAAACGTAGCCTATGTAATAGGTTGTTACGGTCAGTTTCATATCGATTAAATGTTTGCCCTCACATGGTGTGATCTTCACATCCAAATACTGTATGCAGTGTTCTGAATTTTCACTCATAAATTGTACACTTGGGTCTATGTTGTTAAGATATGTTCGAAATCCTTCTAGATTTTCTAATGTTCCATTCCATATCCCAAAAATATCAATGTAGCAGACCCACATAGACAAGTAGTTATGCCAAATGGTGTGGTCTAATACATACTCCCTTTAGAATCTGTCCATGAAGCATTTTGCATACGTGGAGGCCATGGTTGCCCCATTGAGGTGCCTGAAACTTTAATAAAGGACTTATCATTTAACTGAACACACAAGTTCTCAGAAATGAATTCTAATAGAATGATAATGAACTTTTTGGATGTCTCCTTCATTCAAGACAAACCATTCTATTGCTTCTATGCCTAAATCATGGGGTATGGATGTGTATAAACTCTTCACGACAATTGTGAACATAATAGTTAAATATGGGGTATTTGATTTAGTTGTTGCACGAAGTGAGTTGTGTCCCTGATGTATGTGCTAGTCTTCTGGACTTGCGTCTCTAGGGTGGTACATTCTAAATGTGAGTATTAATTGAGAATTGTCCAAGATAGTTCTCCCCATGTATACAGCATCTGTAAATAGGTGTGCATGTTCATCTCCTGTGAGCAGGTAATCAAAGCGTGTATAATTGTTGTGCAGGTAGGTACTGTATCCTCTAAATGTCAATCAGATCTAAATTAGAAATTATTTGCTGCATGGCTTTAGTGGCATGGGAAGGTTCTGCATTGATCAACGGTGATCTACCTTGCTCGGGATTGCTGACACAATTAAAATCTCCCCCATATCCAAATTGCTTAAGTTTCTAAGTTAATCATTAGTTTCATAAAAACATTGCAGCATTGGAGTTAGGGGCATAACAGATGATTAGACATATATGTTTACCTTTCAGAGTTCCTGTAACTATAACCACCATACCCTCCCTGTCCTTTTGTGTTTTTTCCATCAGAAAAGGGACGTTCCCCGGTATCCACCTCAGCACCCCTCTGGTATACATTGAATATGTGGAGCCAAAGTCCTGTCCATGCATTCTGTGCAAGATCTTAGATTGCCTGTTCTGTGTGTGGTGTATTTCTTGTAACATGGTGAGGGAGACCAGTCCCCTGGTGATGTATTGTTTAACTCTGCAGCCTTTGACAAATTCATTGAGGCCCCACATATGCCATGTAACTATCTTGTGTATATTGCTGGGATTATTTCTGCAAGCAACAGTATTATATGGTCGTACTCTCTCAGAGAAGCCTTGCATCAAGATGCAAGTGGCCTATCGTGACCATCAGTGGTTCTCTAGTGGGCATGGGCATTTTCCCCTGTACAGAGTGTGCCTGATGTGCAGTTTGGGCTGTGTCAACACTTGTAACCGTTATAACAAACAAAACAAATGGCAAGTTGATATAATGAAACATATTACATGGCCCGCGGTAGCGGCCTTGTAGTTCTGGTTAAGTTGCTAAACTCATAGGAAGAACACTTTTTCAGCGGATTATAACTTCGCTCCCCCTAGAGTAATCCTCACCAAACTTTGCAAAAAAAAGTATATGGCCGGCTCTGAATTTTTTCGCCAAGTTCGGTGAGGTTTCATGCAGGGGGGGCAAAGTTATAGGGGGGTCCCATTCATTTATTTTCTTCCATAGACTGAACGGGGAAAAACTTTTCGCATGGCTAAAGCCCGAACGGGTGGACGGGTTTTCACCAAATTTCTGGCAGGAGCACGGGGGTTTGGGTCAGAAAGCGTGCTTTTGTGTGTTTGGTGGAAATCAGACCAGTACCTTTGTTGCAAAGGACTGAAATGTACATCCCAAAAAATGAGTGATATCTGGGTCCACTCTGCGGACCCATTTCCCTGTTCGCTCCATGGACCAAAGTCTCATTGACCTTCAGGGCGCCGTGCTGGAGGGAAGCCTGCTGTGCATCAAAGGTTTTGAGAAACGCCGCCATGGTGTATCGGAGGAGAGTGCACTGGCGGAAGGGTCTGGAAAATATACTGTATGCCATGTGTTGGCAGCAAGAAGGGAGGGAAAGGGTGTGGGAGTGAGAAGTGGGTCATGTGAGATATGTGACTAGGTGGAAGAAGATGGAGGAGTGGCTGCAGTATTTGTGCATATTGTGCCACATCGCGGGTACCTAGACAGGCGAATACTTTGTGCTGTGATTGGAAGCAGCTGTTGCAACGACTGATAGCTTGTGCCGTGACCCGTTTGTGCCGACCTGTTTCCGTGGTGAGTGGTGGCAGTTGATTTTCAGAAGGGGAGTGATTTGCACATGACATAGGTTGGGTGGGAGTGCGTGTGGCTGTGCTGTGCGGGAGGATTGCAGTAGTTGGGCACATGGTGGCAAGCATGGGTGCATAAAGCTGCGGTGGGTCTGTTGAAGGGTTAGACTATTGGGTGCATGGCCCAATGCTGTAGGCCATAGGGCATGCAGTCAAGAGCCTAGGACTTCTACACAACCACCGCAGCAATGTATGTCTTACTTTGCATTCGGTAGAGGGTGGTGCTTCCATAGTGGTGTGTGTGGAGTAGAGCCAATGTTGCAAACAGTATGTGGGTAGGTTGGCAGTGACAGAATACTTTGTGAATGAAGTGGGTACTGCTGTAGTATGTGAATGAAAGTGCACAGGGGTGCAGGAGACAGTGGTTTCTTTCTACATTATTGCAACGGTTCCACTTTTTTGCTGCACAGCTCCATGGCGGTGCACAGGGTGGGTAGGAGTGCTGGTGGCAGTGGTGTGTATGTGGATTGTCGTACTTGGTGACATGCATGGTGGCATTATGTTGTTGTGGTTGTGTTCAAGGCCTAGACTATTGGGTGCATGGCCGTAGGCTGTAGCCCTTGCATTGAAGAGCCCAGGGCTTGGGCACACTCACGGCAGTAATGCATTTGTGACTCTGCATCAATTAGAGGGTGGAGACTTGCACGGAATGGGTGAGGAGCACATTTCAGATACAATCGAGCAGCAAAAGTGAGCTGGCATGCGTGTACGTTTGGTTGCCCAGGTGAGATCACTGTTAGAACATGGTAACGTTTTTGTGTGGTTGGAGATGGTGCAGTGAAAAGTCACGCAGTGTGGGCACTGGGAGCAGTGTTTGCATAGTGTCAGTATGGAAGAGGGTTCAGTTGAAGTGCAGCTTATATGTGCTTGGATAGTGTGCTGTGTGTAGATTGTATGGAGATGGGGAAATGTTGTGAACATTGTGTGGTTAGGTTGGCAGTGACACAATACTTTGTGAGTGGAAGTGGGTAAGACCATACTATGCAAATGAAAGGGTGTAGGTGTGCTGGAGACAGTGAAATGTTTGTAGAATATGGTAACTGGTGCAGTTAACGCTGTGTGGCTCCATTGCCGTGCAGAGGTTGGGTAGGAGTGCTGATGCCAGTGGTGCGTATGTGCATAGTGGTAGTTGGTGACATGCTGACATGTATGGTTGCATTATGGTGCGGGGAATGTGTGCAAGGAGCACACCCACTGCAGCAATGCAGGTTTCACAGTGCATCACTTGTGTATAGGCACGTTACAAATGCCATATCATATCATCAGGCACAGGGTGGTGAGCTTTGGAGAATGGATGTGGAGTACATTGTAGACATGCTGCAGCAGTACACGTGAGTTGAAAAGCGTGTATTGTGCATTCCATGGTTAGGGTGATAGTTGCAACATGCTACAGTACTTGGTGTGCGGCAGAGATGGTGCAGTGTGAAGTTGTGCAGTGTGGTCATAGAGTGCAGTGTTTATGTAAAGTGAGTATGGAAGAGGGTATGGTTGAAGTGCAGCTAATACATGCATGGGTAGTGTGCTGTGTGCAGATTTATTGAAGTTGCATCAATGTTGTGAAGCTGTTGTGGTTAGGTTGCCAGTGACACAATACTACTCTGCATGACTTAGAGGGTGGTGACTTGCACGGAATGGGTGTGGAGCACTTTTCAGACGCAATGGAGCAGCAGAAGTGAGCTGCCATGCGTGTACGTTTGGTTTTGCAGGTGCGGTCACTGTTAGAACATGGTAAAGTTTTTCATGTGTGGTTGGAGATGGTGCAGTGAAAGGTCACGCAGTGTGGGCACTGGGTGCAGTGTTTTCATACTGTCAATATGGAAGAGGGTATGATTGAAGTGTAGCTTGTATGTGCTTGGATAGTGTGCTGTGTGCAGATTGCTTGGAGTAGGGGCAATGTTGTGAAGCTGTTGTGGTCAGGTTGCCAGTGACACAATAATTTGTGAATGACAGTGGGTATGGGTGGTGCAGGCTGTGGTATGTTTCTGTATTCTGCTAATTGGGACATGTTTGGTGACATGAATGGTGGCATTACGTTGTGGTGAGTGGGTTTAAGGCCTACACTATTGGATGCATGACCGAAGGCCATAGGCCATGCACTCAAGATTCTAGGGGTTGCGCACACCCGTGGAAGTGATGCATTTGTGACTTTGCATCAGTTAGAGGGTGGCAACTTGTACGGAATTGTTGTGGAGCACATTTCAGATGCAATAGAGCAGCAGATGTGAGCTGCCATGCGTGTATGTTTGGTTTTGCAGGTGAGGCCACTGTTAGAACATGTTAAGGTTTTCCTGTGTGGTTGGAGATGGTGCAGTGAAACATCATGCAGTGTAGGCACTGGGTGCAGTGTTTGCATGTTGGCAGTATGGAAGAGGGTCTGGTTGAAGTGTAGCTTATATGTGCTTGGATAATGTGCGCTGTGCAGATTGCTTGAAGTAGGGGCAATGTTGTGAACAGTTTGTGGGTAGGTTGGCAGTTACACAATACTTTCTGAGTGGAAGTGGGAAGACCACAGTATGTGAATGAAAGGGTGTAAGGGTGCCGGAGACAGTGTAATGTTTGTAGAATATGGGAACTGTTGTGGTGCAGAGGTTGGGTAGGAGTGCTGGTGCCAGAGGTGCATATGTGCACAGTGGTAGCAGGTGACATGCTGACATGCATGGATGCATTACGGTGTGGGGAATGTTTGCAATGAGCACACCCACTGCAGCAATGCAGGCTTGACAGTGCATGAGGCACAGGGTGGTGATCTTTGGAGAATGGGTGTGGAGCACATTGTAGACGTGCCACAGCAGCACAAGAGAGTTGAAAAGCGTTTATTGTGCATTCCATGGTTGTGGTGATAGTTGTAACATGCTACAGTATTTCGTGTGCGGGTAGGAGATGGTGCAGTGAGAAGGTGTGCAGTGTGGCTACAGGGTGCAGTGTGTATATAATGTGAGTATGCAAGAGGGTATGGTTGAAGTGCAGCTTATATGTGCTTGGTTAGTGTGCTGTGTGCAGATTTATTGAAGTAGGCCCAATGTTGTGAAGCTGTTGTGCTTAGGTTGCCAGTGACACATGACCTGGTGAATGGCAGTGGTTATGGGTGGTGAAGGCTGCGTTATGTTTGTGGATTCTACTAATTGTGACACGGTTTTGTGAATGGATGTTCTATGGTGTGGAGGAGTTGGGTAGAAGTGCCAGTACGTATGTTACGTTTCTGCATATTTCTAGCTGCCCACATGGTCACATCCATCCATACTGTTTTGGTGGGTGTGGGCAAGGGCTGCACTGTTGTGTGCATGGCCAAAGGTGTACTGGGCGCACCTCAAGTTCTTTGTGGATGCTGCAATCGGGCATTCTTTAGCAGAAGGTTCTGGTGGAGGGGTTTTGGAATGAAACGGAATGTGCACTGACAGTGTGCAACAGTAAATATGGAGTGGTGTACAGAAATGATAGTGTGCAATGCCGAGGTTTTGTATGTGATAGCTGCATGCGTGTTTGATACTTTGATAACATTCAATGAGGGAATGCTTCAAAACTGCCACTGCAAAGGGAACAAATATTGTCTGCTGTATTGGGCCGTGGCCCTCACAGTAGATGGGAAAGCGCACGTGGCACATCCTTCTACTATGAGCATGCTGGTCATGGAAATAGAATTGTGGGAAATAGGCAATTAAGTGTTTAGGGTGTGGTTGCCAGGAAGGGGCGGTACCGTATCCTCCCAATACTGTGTCGTGAGGTTGGTGGGGATGGAGAGACGCACAGTGCTTATCGTTGTGTCGGTGTTGTGTGCAAAGAGACGTTGCGGGTAATTTCAGGTTGGAAGGAGTGGACACTTTCTGGGGCTGTCAGGGTGACTCCAGTTTCGGCGGGATGGTTCGTCTTTGAAGATATGTGGCCTCCGTCATGAACGTAGACTTTGTCGTGGTGCACTATGAAGTCTACATTTGGGTTACATGTCTGGTGGACGTTGAATTCATCACCTGAAGAGGTTGCTGAACGCAGTGATGCAGATTTTTCCTACTGCCAAGGTCGTTTTCTCATGTATAACACCAAGAGTAGTGTGGGCCCATGCTGGTGCAATTTGTCCCCAGCCAGAGGTCGGAAGGTGTGTTATAAACAGAAGGATGTGTGAATTTATGCAGACTGCTGGCCTGTTCTCCATTCACTATGAGATCATGAGGTGGCAAATTATGCAGTGGTTCCGTAGAAATGGCATTTATCTGAGCGCCATTGGCAATGCCGTTTCTTTTACACTGCAAGAAGCATTGGCCAGAATGTGGTAAAAATGTGAGGAGAGGCAAACAGAAATGCATATAAAGAGAAAAAAACAAAAAATTGCTCGCACGTAAAAAAAAAACCTTCATCAATGGCAGGTTGAAAACACTTGCTTTTGTGTTTGGCGGGTGAGTGCCCATTGAAATGAATGGGCGTTCAGGAGGCTTGGTGGGTGAGTTAGCTCTTTACAAGATGGGTGAAACCCGCAAAAGCATGTGAGTTGAGACCTACACCTTTATACACCTACGACGGAAGGCTCAATCCCCTACACACCATTACATTGCTTCCCCTGCCTCCTCCGCCAACCCCTCACTATCACGAAAAGGTAGCGGATTCCACAGTACTTTCAGGATTACACGTGCCACATCCTGGGTGGTCACGTGGATGTATGTGGATGGAGAAATCGTGCATACATTTACTGAAGTTTGCAGTGGACGTGCTTTGGAATGGCACAACAATTGTACTGTAATTGTGTAATGGTACATTTGAAGTATTGTACAGGAGTGACAGTGTTGGATGATGGCGGCTTCGATACGATTGGTGGATGCGTGTATTCCTATTTATGCGTAACCCGATGAGGTAGTGCCGTAGAAAAGATAGTGAAAAGGGAAGAAGGACTGTTCCAGTTTTGCAGGGGTGCGGCTCTCGCGGAACTTTGGGAGGTGCACATGCTAGAATCTGCCCTTCCTATCATGTTGCCGTATTGACATGGGACTGTGGGGATTGTCCAATCAGGTGATTAGAGTGTGCAGCAATAGGAAGGACTCCTGCTTCACTCGGACCCGGCCCTCGCCGTACTTGGGGAACCACAGGTGCCACATTCTGTGCTTCTCACCATGCTGGCCTATGGAAATGTGACTGTAGGGATTGTCCTATCAGGTGCTCAGGGTGGGCCTTACAGAAAAGCACACCAATGAGGAGGACTCCTCCTGCTTCATTGGGGCACGGAGCTTGCTCTAGTTCGGAAAGCGCACGTGCCACATTCTGCCCTTCTAAGCATGCTTGCCAATGGGAATGTGCCTGTGGGAATTATCCAATTAGCTGCTTGGGTTCTGCCTCACAGGAAGGGGCGGTAACAAATTCTTACTGTACTTCCTGTACTCAGACTGGTAGAAATGGAGAGGCACAGAGTGTTGTTGCTGGGTGATGCATTGTGGTATATTTGCACAGGTATGCCCAGGAAAGAGACTTGCTTGGCAATTTTGGGTTGGAAGGAGTGGAGGCATTGTGGTGCGCTGCCGATGTCTGCAATTTCAGCATTGTCATTGACCTTTGAAGAGAAGTGGTCACTTTTGCGCCTTATCATGTTGTCGTGGTACAGTACGGAGCTCAGCATTTGGGTTACACCCCTTGTCCATATGTGCTGCACTAACTCAAGAGATTGGTGAAAGCAGTGAAACGTTTTTTACCCACTGCGAAAATTCTATTCTCATCTCAACTGCCAAGAAGGTGGTGGGACTGTTCCAATGCAGTTTCTTCACACCCAGAGGGCGAAAGGTGTTCATCAAAGGAAAAATTGCTACTTTTTTGTGCAATTCTGGAATGTTCCTCCACAACAATGACATCATTGGTTCTAAAAATGCGGTTTTCTTCCATGGCAATGGCATTTCTTTTTCCAACATTGGCAATGATATTTTGTCTCTCCATCTACAAGATGCATTGAAGAGCTTAATGTAAGAATGCGCGGAGTACAGAAAAAGAAAAATCTGTATAAAAAGCAAAAAACCCTTTCCTTATCCATACCACTAAGAAGAGTATGCGCCTGTTCTAATGCAGTTTGTTCACAGCGAGAGGGCAGAAGGTGTATCAGCAATGGAAACGTCTACTTTTTTGTATAATGCTGCAAGGTTCTTCGGCAACAATGACATCATTGATGTCACAAATGCAGACTTATTCCATCACAATGGCATTTCTTTGTCCAATATTGGCAATGGTGTTTTGTTGTTCCATCTACAGGATGCAGTGCGGAGCTTACTGTAAGAAAGGGCAGAGTGCAGAAAAATTAACTTCTCTACAAAAACCACAGAGTGTTTCCTTAAAAGCATCTAAAAAAACTAAACCACAAAAGGCTCTTTTTAGAGCCACCACTACTTATGAAATCCACTGTCCTGCTTGAAATGTATTCCGCCATGCCCACACACAGCAAGAAATGTACGCGGAAACCCCGTTACTTCCGCGATTCCATGTGCCACATCCGGCCCGTTTGCAGAATGGCGTGCATAGAAATGGGTCTGTGGAAGCTAAGAGATTGTGCAATAAGGCTTCTTGGTGTGAGCAAGAATGTGTTGGAAGCGTAACGTTTGCAAAATAGTCACCAACTAAATAATATAGCAATGTCTATAATCTTGCTAGTAGGTAATTGCAATAGCTACTGCAGAGGGTGGGCAGGGACTTAACACGCATTGTGAATGAAAGGCGACGACTTCAACTCAGTCCCAATACGCACTTTCTTCTTGCCTGTGAACAAAGGGCCACTCTACAGGTTGCTATGACCAGTACAATACAACAGCGAATGTATATATCCAACATCTGATGCACTAGTCCTAAACAGCTTGTGCAGTGGCACTGCCATATGTGTGAATGTCTCATCACAGGTAATGTGTTTTCACACATATTGCTCTGCAGCATATTGTATGACATGTATTACGCCACAAAACTGCTATTTGTATGTCTTCAAATATAGCAATCTGTGCTTCGAAGCGAAAGTACCGTCACTTGATGGCATGCCATTAGTCGTATCTGTAGCATTTATGGAGATGAGTACATTTTGCCACATAGGAATGCTTTTCATCCGGAGAAAGACATGCAGCATGTAACTGTCTGCGAGTTAGCAAGCAGCAACAGCGTTCATATTTTCCAGACTCACTACGGATTGTCATATGTGCAGTGCAATCTTTTATGCACCTGTACAAACCGCAGTGAGCAACTTGCTATGTAACCTCACGGTGCTAAGTGCAGAGACGGTGTGTGAGTTTCACAGGTCATGGAAGGGCAAGAAGCTTATCAATCAAGGCAATGGGCCATTTAACACGCCCACTGTACACTGGAGGATCCTGCTCCTTGCTCCCAATGGGCCTCAGGCAGCCAGGCGTGATGCAGTCATAAATTGGTAGCTTAGCAACACGAAATCCATAGGCGGCAGGACTGTTTCAAATGCTGTAGCCTGTCGCATGAATCGGTAGGGTTGGCGACAGGAGCGGCATTGCCAGGAGAGAGAGGATGACATATGCATACACACAGCTGTGCAACCAACAGACGTCCGGTGACACGAGTAATTAAAAGGGAATGAAAAGATGCGGACATGCGGCCAGTCCTGTAGTCGTATGTACACTTTCATTGTGATTGGACATACGTCGGGCAGGTGCACTCTCAGTAGGAAACCTCCATTTTGCTTACCTACAGGTATCTCGGGCAGCACTGTGTGCTACAGAGTCGCAAAGCAATTACAGCACCAAAGCAACAAATACGCACACACTCACAAACAGTTTACATGTACACATTTAATTTGTAAGAACCATCGCCAGTATTAGGACAGGGTAGGGGTACTGCGGAAGAGGGGCCACTTCTGATGCATTCCTTCATTGTAAAGTATGTCCTGTTACACACAAACATATGTGTGAAGTGTACATAGAGCAATTTATATTAACTACATTGCATTGGCAAGCAGCACAGTCTAAAAACTAGTTACTATTGTTACTCCTTTATTGAAGAGGGATGTTGTCTTCCAGCCATTCTAAGGTGCTTGGCATTGTTGTATTAAAAAAAACAAATAACAAGCTTTGCTATTGTGGTACACTGCAGAAATTCTGCATTCATAGGAGAGACTTCAGTGCAGTTACCATGTTGTAGTTACATTCTGCTCTCAATACTTTGCATTTCTTACTCTGCTATTTGCTTCTTTTTTTTCATGTACAACAGCAGTGTGGTAATATTGTTGGACGAACATGTCACTTTATGCACCATAATGCAATGCACCAGTAAACACTCAATGCCTTTGGTTTGTTTGTTTCACAAGTACAGAGTTTGCACACTTAACTAACTTCATTCTCCTTGCAATGCACATACATGGCGCTATTTGTACATGTTTATTCACTTTGCTGAATGGTAGCAGTATGTAAGAGAACTCATGCTGTTTCCAGCACTTTGAATGATAGCCGCTATGTGCGCGCAGACGTACAGTTTGTGGTTATTGTGCTCATAGGTATGGAGACATCCATTTCGTATGCTGTATGGTACATCTACACAAACTAATGGCTTCCCGGTAAAAAAACTTTGTTAAAGAGACATTATGGTTAAGTTGCGCTACTACAAACCTATCACCTTCACTGAAAAATGTATACTGAAGGAACTTTCTGGATCCACTGCCCTACTAAAAACCTATGAAATAAACCAACAAAAAACATAGTTAAAGGGACGATGTTATGGTTAATTTGCACTACTAAATACCTATCGCCTTCACTGAAAAATCTAAATATAACTAAAGGAAAGTAATTCTCAATAGTCATTACTATTAGAACTGCACACTCAAACGTGGCCCAGGCTACTTGAGTTAGATGGGACAGCAGCACTCCACTAAGACTTGGAGGGTTGCAAATTATTGTGCAGTGTTGAGGCAGATGAGTGGCACGTATGGGAGGTCAAGAAGAGGGGTACCTAAGTGTGTTTGCTGTTTATAAAGCTTTAGTTTCACATGTGCAATCTGCCCAATTAAAACAGTCAGGGTAAAGAGGGAGCGGTCTAAAATATTGAGGAGCTGAAGATAGTTCAATCCCTAAACAGGCCTCCGTCTGGCCATTAGCGCTTATTATTTGCAAATTCCATATGACATGCCTCATTGTGACAACGAGCCACCCTTAGGGATGGGCTATGTCAGGTAGGTAAACCTGAACTTTTCAGGGCTTCCACCCAACTTCTTTCCGTCAGGCTGTCATTGCTGATTGGTTACAGGCCTCACTGTCATGGGATCTGTTATGATGTGGGATCTGTTATGATGTGGGAGGTTAATGTTCTTACTGTCAAACCAATCCATAGGTATCCTCAGGGGTCACGAAGTGTTACCGCCCCTTGTATATTATACATCATTGGATCTGGGTAGACTACCCGCAGTGAAACTGCGTGGGGCCCTGTTTTGACTGTTCATTAAAAACAGGGCCCGCCACCAATATTAAGGATGCGGGGGGCACTCCTGCAACCCCAGAGGCCAAAGATACTGAACATGGGGTGCGGAAGACACCTCTGCAACCCCTGATCTTCATTTTCAATATATTTGTACCCAAACTAATGGTAGTGACTGAATTCAGTAAAATCTACCATTCATTCAAATGTTTTCAATCAGTTTTAGTAATAGCTACATCAGCATGTATTTCATCTGCAATTGACAGCGCTTGAGTTTAACAGGGTCAAAGGAGTATGTTTACCTCTGGACAGGTGTCCTGTAGTCCATACAAACGGCTAGAGCTGCTCCGCCTCTGTGGATTTTTCCTCCCTATTTGAAGTAATTCAAAATCCTTTCCTTGTCCTTAAAGTTTAGGATCTTCTCAATTATAGGGTGAAGAGGCACCCCTGGGGGACGTTTTCCTGACATGGCTCTATTGTAAATGCGCATGTGAGTCTGCCCAGGCAAATTTTTGGAGGAGTACAATTTTGATGTACTTTGTGGGGTCACAGCCCTCCATTTTCTATGTGAGCTCCATAATCCGTATATTTATTTTAATTGTTTTGGTTTATAATAAACCTTTACAAAAGTGTATAAGAACAATTTCTTTGTAGCATTATAAAACAACCATAAAATACATCAATGCAATCAATTCTGTAAAAGAAAGAAAAAAAAATGCATAAAACAATATTCATCACCATCGAACAAATTATCTGTACATGGATTGCCTAATTCAAATTGTAAACACATAGCACTAACAGTGAACATTGGACTCTTCATTACAGAAGCTTAGTAAAGGGCACATACATTCCACAAAAAAGTTGCTACACATGTTTAAATTGTCACCACTTTTATGTAACATTCAATTCCAAATGAGTTCTCTGTTCACGTTGGCAGTGTTTTGAACGTATTGTGCAAAGTACATAAGCCTATAAACCTTCAATGCCGAACAAACCAATAAAATGTGTTGTAGAGATTCAACCATCCCGTCTGTTGGACAAAATGGACACCAGCACCATAATTCTGAATTATTATTTCTGATGGAATTAATTTGGTTAGTGGGTATGACATTGAACCTAAAATGCATAAAATCGTTTGATTCTTTTGGAGGGGTATTTCATTAAGTAGTTTTCCATAACCGGAAACCATTTATGTATCAAACATAATTGGTTATTTAAGGTAGATTCCAAAATGTTATTTTTGGTTTTTAGCCAATCAAAGCCAAAAAGGCTCTCCTTTACTCTTGTAGGTTTGTTCAGTAGGTTAGTACTTGACATACCTAAGGTTTTGAAAATGTTCAGGGTCTCCAAGTTAAGGTTATGAACGAACGGGTTACCAGAATCCTCCCCTACACAAAGGTAATATTCCCTTTCCTCGCCCGTTTTACATTTGCGCCACAAGGCCATTCTTTTCCATCTCGCGTGTGCCACAAGAGACTTTAGACCAAATTCATATTTTATGAAGCCATAAGGTATACATTTTGGTAGAAAAAAAAGAACAGACTTCCAAATGTAACTCTCAATAAAAGTCAAGTCACCCTCACAATTTTTCAACTGGAGTTCAACACCATACATTAGTCTAGGGATAATGTTTTTCAGATCGAATTCCCTAAGTGGTACCATCTTGAATTTGCCAAATTTTCCTTCTATTGCGCACATTTGACGATGGCTAAATCTGCCTTTATTTTAGTTGAGTCTTCAGCAGAGATCTGGCATTCATCCCTGATATGGAGAAACCTAAATATTTGAACGCCTGTTTTGCTTTGATAGTTTTATTACTACACCTCCAAGTGTATCCATTCTCTTTTTTGTTGACTCTCCCAAGTCGTACTATAACCGTTTTTGAAGGGTTGATTTTAAGTGAAAGTCCATTGATAAATTCTTCAAATGCTTTAAGAAATCTTTGATGGCCCATTTTAGCATTATCCATAAGCAGAAAGTCATCCGCGTAGGCCAACCAAGGGAGGTAAACCTTAGACAGCCTTGGTGCTACTAGACCCTTATTCGTCAGGGCAGAGTCTGCTCCACTGACGTAAAGATTAAATATCGTCAGTGCCAACCTACATCCCTGACGAAGCCCATTGTGTATTTTTAGTTCTTTTGAGAGAGTTTCTTCAGCATCCAATCTGACCCTCATTCCAGTATCAGTATAGATGGCTTTAACAATATCCAGGAGAGAAGCAGGCATATCTAGCTTTCTTAACACAGCCCACAAGGTATTACGGTCTACAAGATCAAATGCAGAGCTTAGATCCATAGATGCGACAAAGGTCGATCTTGCTCCCTTAATTAATGATTTAGCAATCAAACAATTTATGATCAGTCCCCCACAATCGGTACCAATGTTTTTGCGAAAGCCTATCTGCTTCAAATCAAGAATGTTTTTCTTTGATCCATTTCTGAATATCTTTAAGGACCAAGGCAGAGAACAGTTTCGATTCTGGGTCTGCAATGGCAATGGGCCTATAGCTAGAGGGGCATTGACGAGGCCCTTTCTTAAAAATTGGAATAATTGACACTCTCCACGATTTGGGAATAATTTTTGTATTTTCAATATTTTTAAATAGAACAAACAAAATTTTGGACCATATGTCCGGATCTAACTTAAGAATTCTGTTGGATAAGTTATTCGGGCCCGGGGCCCCTGAGTTTTTCGATTGAATAATCAGGTCCACAATGTCCCTCATTGTGTAGTCCATCTGGCATAAAGAGTTACTGTTAAATTTTGCATATTCCATGGTTCCCTTAGTATGATACAATTTTGAAAAGTGTCCTAACCACATATTTTCATTGATGGGGTTAAAAAGTACTTCTTTCTGTGGTTTATGGAGTTCATTAACAAGGATCCAAAAGTTAGCAGAATTCGGTCCTCGTAAGGAGCTCAACATAACCTCACCATCCCGCTGATTTCTGCTACTTCTATGATGAATAGACCAGTTTTTATAATTTTGTTTTATTTTTTTTTGTTCACGCTGGACATGCACGCCAAAGAAAGCCCTGAGTTGTTAATGTTTCTGATATCTTTCCTCATCTTGCTTTTACGATCCCAAACTTCCTTATCGAAGATGTGGGTAATAGGGCTCCTCATAGCTTTCTTGTATTTGAAAAACCTCTCAATTTCAAAAAGAGACATCCCTATATATTCTGTAAACTTTAAGGCAGAGTATTGATCAGCCCTCTGGTAATGAGTAAGTCTCTCATGATCTTTTACCATGGTTGCTATAAAATTGACATTTTTTTTACCAGTCAATTTTTTTCTATTCCCTACACAGTTGCCAGAGCATGTTTATATATAATTTTTACCTCTAATTGTGGAAGAGTGTGGATTTCAATTGTAAGCATACAATGGTCCCTCAATTTGTTTTCAACCATTTCAAACTTCCACATACATTTGAACAGACCCCCCAAACAGAAAATAAAATCAATAGTAGATTCATATCCTCTCGCTTTCCACGTAGTACAGTTATTTCTTAATAGTTCTAGTCCCCAAACCTCGGCAAAATGTAACCAAATTCTACCCCGCAGCTTGGAGTTTCCCCCTGGTTTGTCTAGATGGTCTAAATTAGGCATGAATAAATTGCCCACTAATGTGTCAACAAGACAGTCTGCGTTCAAGTCACCTGCAATTACAAGGTGGCCCCCTGGATTAGCTACAGACCAAGTTTCTATTAGAAAGCCCAAATTACTCAATTCCGTCTAGAGTTGGGAATCCGTTCAGAGGGATTCCAACAAGTATTAACAAAAAAGCGGTGTCTACTGCATTGAACTTCATTTCATACCCCACCACTAAAACATGAAAGGCAAAATACCATTACCCTGTGATCCTTGGGTTAGTTACATTCTTTACCGCTATAATGAGTCCTCCCTTTGGGCGACCCACATTGCCACCTTGTGCACATAAAGAAGAAACAGTATAACCTTCCCAGCATAGATGTACTCTAGACCATGATTCTTGAATGAAAACATAGTGGCATGTTGACAGTTCGTTCATAAGGTTCACATTATGCAGTAGATTAACTGTCCCTCTAGAGTTCCAACTGAGTAACTTTAAAGTTTTAAAAGGGCTAGAGGGGTTTCCCCAGTTCTTTAAGGGAATCTATAGATTCATGTAAAGATAGTGCTAGCCACCTCCGGTCCTGTTTTTCTAGATCATCATCTGATGCCAAGTTACCTCTTGTCGAAGGAGATGGGGTAACTTCCTTTTCATACATAGACACTTTCCTCGCTTTGTGTGTACTATTAGGCAGAGTGTGTACAAATTAAAAAATGTCAAATCCTCTACATTGAAGCTGTTCAGCCTCCTTCAGTAACAGATTTCTCACCAGTGGTGAGGGAATCACTAATCATACATAGTCTAGTCTGTTTGTGTATAAAGTCGACTAGCTCAATGTCTGCTGTTGAAATAAGGCTTAGCTCCGCGATTTGGCCCAATGGCCGATAAAATGTAAGGCCTATTTAACGATATTTTACCTGAATCCTTAAATAAGGTTGTCAGAACCAACCCGGGCAACTCAGTGCATACCGGATCTTTCAGGTCCGAGGGCCGGTTGACCGATGGTTGCTCCATACCCCCTCCTAAAGTATTAGCATTTGACAAATGAGTTACCCTGCTACCAGCATCTCCCAGGTTATTGGCACTTACTGAATTAATTGACCTTATACCCACATCAGCACAGTATTCCTCATAAGTCAAAACAGACAAAAGGTTTATGATTTCCAACGGCTGTTTGTCTCTCAGCACCTTTGCAATCAATTGATGTATCTCAGCATCTTTTGTAAAATGTGTAGTGGCTACGTCATTCGGCACACTGAGTCCCCAAGTATCCGGGATTAAGGTATTACCTATGGTAACGTTAGGATTAGATCCAAGATGTGTGCCCAGAGTTTTTTAAGTTATTTGCATTAACATTAGAGTCTATACCATTGTGTGTGACAGTATCGATCTTTCCAGAAGGCACCTTCCAATCAACGTTACCCATACCAGTATTAACCGTAATGCCAACCTGTTTCCTCACAAAATCAGAGGTGACCCCGGTATTGTACATGGGGCTAGACTCTTTCTGTCATGACTACACTGTGACTTGCTATCTCAATAGGATCATCCTTATATATGGAATTATGAGAGTCTAACGTGTCGATTTATTACTAAAAATGTCAAACATGTCATCACTTTGATTTTTCTTTCTCCATAATATCACACAGTGCAAGGTCCCCCTCAGTATAAACACTCTGTGCTGCTTGATCTTTACACCTGTTCCTGGCCTGGGGTTCCTTATTTGTGTAACACTCTTTACCTTGTGATTTATACTGTTCCGGGACTTCTATAACTAAATCATAATCCTCAATCGGGTCACAGCCCCTCAGGAATTTTCTTGATGATTTGTTAAGAGCCCCGATATTGTTGTTGTTCTTTTTTTTCATCATTTTTTTCCCCATCTCTTGGATAGTTTTGGTTCCAGAGTGCCAGTCTCGTTTTTGTTTCTGAATTTCCCTAGCTATCTGCCCAGGTATGTCTTCTGCTACTTTTTTCATTCCTTCCAAAGCTGGGTCACATACTTCATCCTGCATGGAAGGAATAACAATAATCTCATTTTACAACAAAACTGGTATTTTTCTCGCATTCTCAGCGTTATCCAAATCCCCATCACGGATAAGTCTAACCTGGTTAGAAAGTATGCTGCTAAATGATTCAGTGAGTCTAGATGGTAGTAGAGCCATTTCAGTGGCACGGCTCGTGATAGCTACTGTTTGCTTTCAGAGCTCCGGAAGCAACAGCCTATTAAAAATGCCCATCATCACAGAGAGGTCAGTAGGGACCTGATCCGGCTGACTATTTAGTGAGCTCTTATCGAAATTGTCACTGCTTGGTGGAAGATTGTAATTAGAATTTAACAAGTTGTCATAGTTAAAACCCCTAGGACTGCAGCTAGTGATCGCAGCTGGTTTATCACTCTCTAAACCGTACATTACTTTTGTGTGCTAGTAGCTCTGCATCTTCCACCACCTGCTCCAGGGTGTGCATTCGCTTTGTAGGTCTGTCACCTGTTTATGTAGGGTAGCAACTTTCTGAGTGTTTTCCTTAATCTCTTTTTCATGGAGCCTACTCAATCTGCTAAATTGCTGAGATCCTGTCGCAACAGCGGCACATCCACACTGAGCCCACCCACCATGAACTGAAGAGAAGAGTATGGGCCTACCTTTGCTTATAGTATCCGGTCTCCATTTTCCCTGCTCCCATCTGTATGTGTAGAGGCTTGTCCTGCTGTGGGCTACGTGATTGCCTAATGTGTGTAATTATCTATTTTTGCCCGCTTGGATCATAGGGAGGGGGCAGCATTTTATATCGGGGTGCTGATATGCTTATGTTATCGAGCAGACCACTGCATGAACAGGGAAGAGTGTTTAAATCCATTGAAGCACAGATGTATTGTATGAGATGACCTTTCCACACAATGTCAATTAGATGGGAATGATTGTTAAATGAAGGCAGAGGCAGTGGAAAGTTATAATGAGATTTATTAAGTATAAGCCGAACGACAGCAGGCACTTCTATCCAACCGCTTTGCCAACTGTAACCTACACATTCCAAAACTCCCACTCCTAAGAAAACATTCTTGGAACCAAAGCCCCCTGACTTCATAATGTAAGTCAAGGGTTCTTAACAAACTGGTTAGTAAACATGAACTACAATGTAAAAGACAAAAAGTTATATAACACAGTATGAACATTATTTTGATATGCAATATAATAAAGGTTGTAAATATTCTAAACCTAACACAGCTCCTCCCTTTGCATTAGCAGCCATTTGGCCTTTATTCAAGAAAGTAATCTTTCAACCGTATTGGTCTTTTCCTAGCTCTACCTTTTACATTTTTCTGATTCTGTAGCAACACCATCCTCTGTGTTTACAACAGCTGAATTTTCACTAGGTTCCATTTTCACCTCACCACCTGTGGTCTTGTCATTCATGTCACCTTCAATCCTCATCATACCATCCTCACCCACACTGGATGAACTTTTGACTAACTTTGACTTGGACCAGCATTCACCACCTTCAAGAATCACCACATTTCTACACACTGCTGCCATCTTCCTGGGTCCTAAGAATTTGCTCTCCACACACTTGGATCCTAACCGAGGATTCTTTATCAGGACACAATCCCCAATCTCAAAATGTGTTTCTTTGACCTTAGTAACCTCATCAAATCTCTGTTTGTACGTGTCTGTGTCCTCCATAATCAGTCTCATAATTTCTTGGCAATCTACCTCCACGCATCCTGCCATTTCCATCCAACCCGGATATAAAACTTGGTCCCTGGTTGTCTACATTTTAAAGATACAAATGGAGATATCTTTGTGGTCGAGTTTGGGGTTGTACAATAATTCCATACCATTTCTTTGAGAACCTTTGTCCACTATAAACCTGCCGCAAATGCCAATTGTATTCCGCCTTTTATGAATCTGTTTGCTCTCTCAACGAACCCATTGGCTCTCGGATGATAAATTGCTGTGCATACATGTTTGATACTAAACTTCCCTAAGAAATTCAACATTTTGTCTGAACAAAATTGCACTCCATTGTCGGCAACTATTTCAGTGGGAAATCCCTCTCTATAGAATATGTCTTCAAGAAATTATATTATTTCCACAGTGGTAGCTTCTCTGAGTGCTCTCCACTCCAACCATTTAGAATGATAGTCCACCATTGCAACCAAATATTTGTACCCCTCACCAAGTCCTTGCAAAGACCCACACCAAGTCAATCGACACTTTTTCCCATGGCTCACTGGGTACCGTTACGGGAGAAAGAGGTACTTCCCTCACACATTTTCCTTTGTCAATTTTCTCACACTCTTTACAATGTCAAACCTTCTTTTCCACCTCGCTATCCATACCAGGCCACCAGAATTACTGTCTCAATGGTCTCCTGGTGCCCCCTATCCCTAAATGTCCTTGGTGGGCTAGATTGACTAATTGGGGTCTAATGCTACCAGGAGGAACAACTTTGGTTCCTCTTCTAAGTCTACACCCATCTTCCGACAGACTTGGTTCCTCCCTCACCTCATAATACCTGTCATAACACCTCTCCAACTTATTCTTATGGGGTCACCCTTCCATTGTCCAACACTTCACCTTGTTCAATTCAGTATCCTCTTTGTCTGCTTCAATTCAATTACTTTTGCTTACAGCGTCACACTCAACATCAGCAATAATCAAATCCTGTTCTCTGATTGCCTCAATATTGTCTTCAATCTATACCGGTAATCTAGATAGGCAGTCCGCCACTACGTTCTCCCTTCCCGTTACATAACATATTGTAAAATTGTAACCTAACAACTCTACCATCCACCTGGCAATTCTGGGTGAATCTTTGGCCCAATCCGAACTGCTCATGAGTTGGACCAAAGATTTATGATCCGTCTTCACTTGGAATACTTGGCCCCATAAAGAGAACTTGAAATGAAGTATTGACCAGGATATTGCTAATGCCTCTCAATTAGAGTAGTTTCTCTCTGCCCCCCTCAATGGCCTTGAGGCAAACGCTATAACATGCTCTGTTTTACCTGAGTCATATTTCGTCAATGTGGCACCTAAACCCAGCATGCTGGCATCTACTGACAGTGTGGTCTTTCTTCCTGACACAAATCCACCTAGTGATGGGGCCTTAGCAATACCTTCTTTTATAGTTGTGAAGGTTACTTTGCAATCCTCGGACCATTTAAAATGAATCCCTTTCTTGAGCAAATTCCTTAGTGGGGATGAAATAGATGCAAAACCATTCACACATTTATGATAAAATTCTGCTAAACCCATAAATGATCTCAACTGATCTTTGTCGGTTGGTGCGGGAGCTTTGCAGATACTTTCTACTAATGTGCTCTTTGGTAAAATACCTTCACTAGATATTCTGTGTCCTAAATATGCTACCTCCCTAACTGCAATTTTGCATGTATTTCTTTGCACAGTAAGTCCTGCCTCTCTCAACTTAGTTAACACACATTTCAGTGACCTCTCATGCTCACTCTCACTCTGGGCATACACTAAGATGTCATCTTGAAATACAGTTACTTTATCAATGCCTCTTAACACCTCCTCCATTACTTTCTGGAAGACAGAAGCAGCCAACTCCAATCCAAATGGCATGCTGAGGAACTTATAAGTGCCTTTAGGGGTAACAAAGGCTGTCAGATGTTGGCATTGTTTTGAGAGAGGTACTTGATGGTAGGCCGCCGATAAGTCGATCACTGAAAACCATTTAGGTTCCCCCAAAGTAGCCAAAGTTTTGGCAATGATAGGTAAAGGATGTCTCTCGACTAAAATGTTTTTGTTCAATCCCCTAGGGTCCACAGTCTCAATTTTCCGTTGCTCTTGGTCACCAACACTACCGGGTATAACCATTCTTTACCCCCAATGCATTCAATTATTCCCTTTTTGATCAATTCATTTAATTCTTCACATAGTTGTTCCCTCATATTCAGAGGTACTGACATCACTTTGTGAATCATGGGTTGGGAATTTGCTTTGAGTTTAATGTTGTGTTCAAAGTTTTTGAGTTTCCCTAAATTTTCTGTAAATACTTCCGGAAACTCTCTAGACCATTTGCCTTCCATTTCCACTATGGTCACCGGTTCTAAAGCACTTGCTTGTACTCTCACGCCTAATTTCCTCTGTTCTTCCCAACCTAATAATGAGGCGCCCTTTTTGGCAACCAAAATGTAAGCCGAGCACTTCCCGCCTTTATACGATACTTGTGCTTGAAATTGTCCCACTATATCGATAGCTGATTCGCCATACCCACAGTGTTGGACATTTGCTGGTTCGAGAGTGCTAGGACTCTTCCTTAAAGTGTTCTTCAGAGTGCCCTCTGATATAATGGTCCATGGTGACGTTGTGTCAACTTTCATTTTTAAGTTGCATCCCTCAATCATGAACTCATCAATTGGTCCACTCTGTTCTCCGGATACTGCCGAAATTTGAAAAATTAGCCTCAGCGTTACTTCCTGAGTGGGTGCTGCTGATGGTGCACTCACGCTCATCCGATTTATTTCACCACTTTATTCCTTTTGTTCCACCATGTTGATTGAAGAGTCCCTGCCTAAATTTGTAAAGTGGCCCTTGCGTTTACATTTGAAGCAATCTGCAAATCTGGCAGGACATGTAGGAACATTGGAACCATGTTTTTGATTCCCACATTTGGCACATCTTTGACTCCACCCATCTCTTCTATTAGTGCCAGAATTCAGCTTCCTTCTTGGTCCTACCGCACACACAGCATGTGAGACTTGTTTGTCAACTTTAATTTCTTTAATATACTGTGTGGTTTGCTCAATACTTCTGGCGAGTTCAATTGCCTGTTCCAGGGTAACATCTTTTGCTAGCGCTTCTCTTGTATCCTCATGCTGTTGGTACACCTCACCAGTTGGTCCCTTGTTAGAGAATCAGTTAATGTCTCAAAGTCACATGTGTGACTTCGTGTTCTGAGAGATGCAATGTAAGACTCAACAGATTCTGATGCTTCCTGTGTCCGCTGAAAGAATTTGATGTTCAAACGTTATATTTGTCTTGGGCTCAAAGTGTTCTTCTATCTGCGTTAGGGCTACCAAGTATTCATCTGTATCTCCTGCCTCCTCAACTTGGCTTCTTGATAGGCTATCAAACACAGAACATTCTTCTGGTCCCTAGTTCTGCAGTAATAATGCTTTTTTTCTTGCTGCACTAAATCTGTCCCCTCCTATGGCTACTAGGTAGTTTTCAAATAATCCCTTCCATCTATCCCATCTGATGGTAGGGCGACCTGGCTCAGCTAGAAAGGTTGTGGGTGGTTGAATGGCTGAAGCCATCACTTCTGACTCACTGGCTGACAAGGTGTTGATGTTTGTTCACTTAGACTTGTTATAGTGTTCTCTTGAGGGCAATATGGTATGACAGAGTCTCAATTGTGTAAGTAGAGTTATTGAGTAAATAAAATGATGTAACCATAACAATACAATGTTCTATAGTCTTTGTTGGCCACAGAGCTTTTCCTTTATGAGCTCATTCCCTTGCCGTGGCTGACAATTGAAGGCTTTCCTTGTAAACAGTTGCTGCCTAGTGTGGGATGTATTTTTTTGGAAAATTTTATTTACAGAATATCATGTTACAAACATTAAAATAATCTCCTTGAAACAGTAAAATACTTAAAATAATCAATGCATTTTGCAAAACAACTATGTACAGTGTGAGATACAAATCATATCATAACCCCCCACTGAATCTGTTACATCTCTCACTCACCCCCCACACCCCCACTTGCACACGTACTACACCAAGTCTAGTATAACTGAAGAAATGTACCCCAGATTTTCTCAAACAAACCCATTTTCCCTTTTCTCCTGTAAAGCATCCTCTCCATTTTTGCCAATTTGTGTATTCCAGTCAACCATGTCTCAATATTCGAAGTCAATGTAGTTTTCCAATTCCGCAAAACAATTTTCTTGCCCCTCTAAAAAAACACTTCTTCTGATTCTGAATAAGATCATCCAAAGGCTCATCACTCCCCAATATCACCACTTTGAAGTCCAGAACAGGCAACCCCTCAATCACCTCATCACGCACCCGAACAATCTCACCCCAGAACAATCTCACCAACCTGCAGTTCCACAGCATATGCTCCAATGTGCCTGACACATGCATGCATCTCCAACAATCCGAGCTCCCCAACATCCCTCTCCTCCACATTTTCTCTGGTGTCCAATAAATCCGATTAAGAATCTTTATCTGTCTCGACCTCTCCGTAAATCCCAAGGAGCACATTTTAACATTCACAAACATTTGTTGCCACAAGTCTTCAGAGATATCTGATCCAATTCTTCTACTCCACTCCTCTCTTAATAAGTCATTACCATTATAATGTGACACAATCACTTTATATATTTGATGTATTGACCCACTCCGCTGCGCTATGAGGAATCTCTTGCCAGTTATGGTGAAAGAAACAGCAACAATGGCGGCAAAACCCTTGTGCGTGCCAAAAACCTACAAAAACCTCCCTTCAGCACACAAAAAGAGGGATGCACAACCTGCCACCCATGTTGTATGTGCAGGGGAAATAGAGCACACCCTGTAGAAATGTGCCAGTGGGTTCCATGACCAGCACACAGAGTCCAGAGAGAAAAGCAGCACTTTGCAAATAAAACCCAAAAATGTGCCTACAAATGACATTTGCTTTGTTGCCAAAAACTCCAAAATGCCTATAACACAACACTTTACAACATTCACAATCTTGCCTGGTGCTAAAATCCATGTATCAAAAGAAATATTGTGAAACATACAAAATCTGAAAACTGACAGCCTCTATGCCAAAATCTGGGTGCAGTACCCTGGGCCGCCAGAATGACAGCTGTCCGAGAAGTTACTAATGAAACTTTAAAAGTGAGCTAAAACTCAAAAGTCTGCTGAATTAGCAAACATAAACAGGATTGTTGCCAAAAAGGAATACAGATTTTAGGTGTTTTTGATTCCACAGATTTTAAGGCCAAGAAAGAAATGTATTTGTATGTGATGCAAAAGACGTGGTTTTTGCTAAGTTTAAAGTTAATTAGCTTGGCTGAAGCTGCAAAGAACTGGAAAAGCAGGTTTTCCCAGAAGGAGGGCCTTACTCTCAGCAGAAACTAACGGGGTGGTGTTAATTGCTAGGTGAGGACAGAATCTGGTCTACAGAGAACAAAGGAACAATGACACATTGCAGCCCAGGAAATTGGAAGTGTGAAAAGAGGTCGTAAATGGCCTCTGGAAGGAGCAAGCAAGGAGGGGGATGCCTTCGACTGCAGGGAGACAAAAAGAGGCAGAGCCAAGCAACCATCTGTTGCTAAACATGAACAAAGAACTCAATAACTTGCTATTCAAAATGGTGAAAAATATAAAAATGACAGTTATTAATTTAATTTCTGGCTGCACGTGTGAAGAGGCGGCAGAACTGCGTGACATGTTCTGGGCAGGAATGGCAAGATATGTGGTTTTATGCAAAATGATTTACTGTCAGAATTGGGAAAATTTACACGCATGTCCCCATGTTAAACACACATATTTGGGGAAATTTGCAGAAACATTGGAAAGTGTGTTCATAGCGAAAAAAGGCAAAATTCCATAGAAGGGGGAGACAAGATCCCACCACTGCAGGGTTTTGAGGAATAGCTGCTACGTAAAATATGGCATCTTTATGTGTGATTTGTATAAAGGTGACCAATGTAGAAATGTACATTTAATATAAAATCAGATTTGGAGACCAATGGCTCAAGGGAGGTCGCTGAGGATTGTAAAGCAAATCATAAAACCTGACATCACCCAGCCTTGAGCCAATCACTCAAATTGCAAGGCGGAGATGAAGTGGGATCCAATCCCAGCTCACAGGGGCAAGCTTAGCTAAGCCGGCCCACACACCCCCTTTATGGTGTCATTTTATAGCATAAATGGAGAAAGTTGAGAACACATAGACAGATCCACTGACTCTCCTGAGGCTGGCGGAACGCCCTGCTACTGAAATCTACTTCTTCCTTGTTCCAGACTCCAGAAACTTGGCAAAGCAAAGGCCTATTGCATAGCTGAACCATTCTCAGCTAGGCCACAAAATCTAGAACAGAACCCCAAAAGCCTAGGGGAAGCATCATAATACAGCCGGGGCTGTGCTGTTACTGCTTGCCTGCTGAATTGAAATATCCTCAGAACCAAGAAGGGCAGATCCTGTCCAGTCCTGTGCCGTGCTGTGACCGGAGCGCCTTGCTGACCCTGTCCAGTCCGATGTGCCCAGCTGTTAGTCCCTGATAGAATCCTGATGGTCCAGAATCCTGACGGTCCAGACTCCTGACAGTCCAAAATCTTAAATCCATTTTGTTTTGTGAGTATTGACAGGAAGCTAGAAACTGTTGATTCCCGTGCATCATCCTGTCCCTTCCTAACCTCTGAACTATCCTTACTTCCATAATCAGTTATATTCTCTAAATCCATAGTGAAATCTTATTCTGTCTATCTGTACAAGCATCCTTTTCCTAGTCATTTTGTCAACTTTGATCTATTAATTTAATTTGAGTGACTAGCCTAGCGCTCCAAGGTGGACAGCGACTGAGTCGCAAATCACTCCTGACACTTACCTGTGCCGTCCTGGTGGCTTAGCTTGGATGCTCTAGTCCATAGTCAATATTTTTCTGATTTTAAAACAAAAGCCACTTTCCATTCTCGCGCCTATCTCGCAAAAACGACCTTTACTAAAACTGCTATAACTCAGTTTTTGTGATAGAAATGAAATTTCAACTTCTACTTGTACCTAACATCCATAGCTATCCACAGAACCGAAAAACTCAAAACAGTGCAGTTCTCCCATTATCGTGAATATCGCGCACAGAAAAGTTTGCCGTGATTTTAAAATCCTGAGACATTTTACACGTGTAAAGTAGATTTAAACTGCTTCTGACTTGGATTTTAAGATTGCAAATGTTTTCTGCTGACTAAATCATTGCTTATGCTTGTGTGCAACTGTTCAAAGCGGCTCCCATAGGAATTGACAATAATTTAAGCATTTTTCCACACATTTAGAGTTCTTACTCAGCCACTTTAAAAGTCATGCTGACAGTTGAAAAGCCCACTTCGTTTTTCTCTTTCTGTGTAAGGGGAGAGGGGTGAAGTGAGACACTGTTTGATCTGTACTATTTCTGAATACCTGCTCTCTTCTTCCATCTCTTTGCATTGCCTATCGGGGGTTGAGGGGTGTTGCCGGGGGAATTTCTAACCATTGTGCTATCTGATCTGAAACCAACATAAAAGTAGTATTTTCTGTGCTGCATTTGTTTTGCTCATTACTTATTCCTAGTGTATTAAAGATATTCTTCTGTGTTCTGTCACCCCATTGGTGATTGTTGTTTACCTATTAATATATATATTGTGATTTTGATCTTAAATAAGTAAATAAATTATACTGTTTACAAACCAGCCTGATTTCTGGTCCAGCATGATCCGGGGTATTTTTAAAGTAAGGGGTGTGATACGAGTGGTACATCTTTCAAATAATCGAATCTACATATCAAATAAGTTTTTCCATTGCGCTGTACACTAGGCCGAGAGCAGAGTGTATCGCCTGATTGAAATCCTTAACACTAGCAACTGACGTCACAATTCTTGTAAGAGGTGGCTGGGTAGAACAAATCTGATCACTAAACCACGCCCCCTCCCAGGCGGGTGTGTTGTGGAGAACCTCGCGCTGCCGTGCACGAGTGAAGAAAGGTCCATCCTACTTTTTTATATGTCACCGCACTGTTAGCGATTAGGCCTTGCGCTGCTGTGCGTGATAAAGAGGGGCCCCTCCTGACCTACTAAATCCGCAGCGATGGTAGTGATCTTGCCAGTTGCATGTGTTAGCGAGCGGGCCTTGACGGGTTCAAGCCCCTCCTCAGCTTTCCGTGCACACGCGACAGGTGTCAGCCCCTCCAGTGGAGGGATGGCGGAGCCCACGCAAACACCACCCGCTGTCCCCAAGCACACACCTCCTAACCTGGTACGCTGGGCAGTGTCGTGGTTTGGTGCCTGCTGTCGTATTCTTCCCAAACTGCTCCCCCGGCTTTCTGGCAGGGCATCGTCCACAGCTGGGCTGCTGGCCGTGGGGCTGAATCAGGGATATAGATGCTGCAGTGTGCCGCACGCCATTCCAGAATCCTCGTCACCAATGTTAAATGAAGGCGGAGGCAGTGAAAAGTTATAAAGAGATTTATTAAGTATAAGCCTAACGACAGCAGGCACTGCTATCCAGACGCTCTGCAACTGTAACCTACACATTACAGAACTCCCACTCATAAGAAAACATTCTTGGAACCAAAGCCCCCTGACTTCATAATGTAAGTCAAGGGTTCTTAACAAACTGGTTAGTAAACATGAACTGCAATGTAAAAGACAAAAAGGTATATAACACAGTATGAACATTATTTTGATATGCAACATAATAAAGGTTGTAAATATTCAATATAATAAAGATTCTAAATATTCTAAACCTAACAATGATCTCTCTGTTCCACCTAAAGGTGTTTTTGAGGAGCCTTGTTCTGTCTCCCAGTTGCGCTCTCTTTCGCAGCAGTGGTTTGGAGCAGAGCAAGGGAAACATAGTGGGGTTGGGCGCATACCCTCATTCGGATGCTCTTTGTAGGGAACAGAGGGGGAAGAGGGAGGGACCCCTTTGCCTCAGCACCTGCTTCTGAAAGAGTGCAGTTCAGGCAGTTCTCGCCTACTCATGCGAGCCAGCAGCAGGCTCTAATCTAGATGGCCCAGTGCTGTTGATTCACCTTGTCGCAGTCCACGGGGGCCAGGAGGGACTCGGATGTATAGCCCCTGCAGAATCCACTGCTCCAGCCCCTGTTGCCAAGTCCTCACGTGGCTGGTCTCCCCCGTCAAGAGCTGGCGAGCCAAGCAGATCGATCACACCTTACTTCCTGCGTTCTGCCTAGCCAAGATGGCGGCTGATTGGGCGACCTCTCCCTGTTTCTTCTGCACTTCTCCACTGGATCAGGGTGGAGTCACCAGCCTCTGCATCAATATCTGTTCAGTCCCGGGGGCTTCCTTGGGCTAATACGCTCCCCTCTGCCACTTCCTGAGGCTAATACGCTCCCCTCTACCATTTCAAACAGGATCTTGAACTGATTATTTGTAGGGTTTAGGGCACATCACATGGAGCTCAAGGGATCAGCTTCCTCTCTATGCGGCTGTAAACCATGCCCCACCACTGATAAATTGTTCTGACCTGTGAAACCATACTTTGCATACAAATCTTGAACAGAGTTTTGCTACTTCTTAAAGAGGAGTAAAATGCAGGCTGTTTGCTCTGCTTCACTACCAAAAAAAGGATCTCAATTTAAATTACCAGTCTCATTTTTCCAAATAACATTACACAGGAATAGATACATTCTGCCATAGCTGAACTCCTATTGCCTCCCAATTCACTTCCTGATTCCTATCCCATTTCAATTTTATAAATTCATGCTTGTGTGTAATGTTAAAATAGAAGTCTGTTTTGCTCTACCTGGTAGCGATTTCCATATATTTCTGAAGGAAAATATGAGAAATGTCCAAAGCATTGTCCATGGTGTTGATCTAGAAACCATCTTTTCAATACAACTTGCCACTTTTAGTGAAAATGTATTCGATATTGTTTTTTGTGATAGCAGGAACTCATTAGATAAAAAATGTTACTGGCACGGTTTGGTTAGCGCACTATGGAATTCCTTTCCCCATATTAATAAATTATTTCTTCTGAATTATTATTTGAATATGTTGGCTAGGAAAAAGCCATTTGTATTTAATTATGTATGGACTTAGATGTTAGTGTGGTTATGCAAAAGAGGCTGGAAAATGTATTTTGAATGAAAATATTATTGAGAATATCTGACAGTTTAAGCTTTTTAGTTGGTTGCTTTTCATTCAAACATACACTGTCAGAATATTTAGGATACATTGTGTGTCACCCTTTCAGGGCGATCTAACACACATATTTGCATAATATCATTCATTGAAAAACGTTGTTCAAGCAACGTTATGGTTATGTTGCACTAATAAAACCTATGAAATTCAATGAAAATACTTTGTTAAAGGGACGAAATTTTCTGCAAATAAAACTGAAAAAGCTCAGAAATTTGCCAGTTATCATAAGCTAAGCAACTGTAACTCACGCCACCACCATGCACTGCTAAGACGAACAGCCAGGATTACTTTTGTGCAGATTAGTCAAATGGCACCACATTTATAAGCCTTTACAATATTTTCGGACCCACCTCTAATTGTGTTCCCTCTTGACAAAACAGCACCACACTTTTCCAAATGCCCAAATTTCATGTAGTGGCGCAAAAGTTATAAGCCATCCAAAAATTGCTTTTCACCAACCCTGTTATGTACAAATAAGTGTATATGCCCCAGAACATTTAAGATGTTTGCGGACATCAAAGGACTGCTTGGATTGTTCGCGAACATCAGAGAAGAAAAACGCCTGTTTTTTTGGCTTATTAAGGCCATATCTCATCCCATCCTCATCTCCACAGAGATTGTTTTGTTAGTTTGAGAAGTACAATGTTGTGTTTTATATGTTTTTACTGCGATGTTCACGGACACCAGCGGATGTCCACAAATCCAACATCGGGACGTTTCCAAAAATCTGACGCATCTCACGTTTTGTATTGTGCCGACACTGGGTTTAGTACAGTCCGATCATTTGCGGACTTCAGTGAAAAGGCATCCATATTTATGCAGGCAACTATCATATGTGGTTAATAGGGACTCTTGGAGAGTGCATGCATCAAACGTACTGTCTTGTAATGCTTTGTTGAGGGAAGAGTGGAACAACTTGGTCATTAAAATTAATTTGCACAAACTGATGCTTAGCTCCAAAAAGTAAAAAAAAACAGCACACTCACTGTCATCCTTATAATGCCAGCATAGCTTGTTACAAACGAGAAAAAAATTGTAGCCTTAGGTTATTAATCAAATCGAACTTGGGTCCAACATGTTATTTTGCAGAAAAACATAGGATTATGCAAAATTACCGTAATTAAATGAGTCTTTAAATTCCAGTTACATCTCAAGGATAATCAACAGATTATTTATTTCCTTAGTTAAAAAAAGACACCTGTAACATCTGGGCAATCTTAAATGAAAAACAACACTGCGGGCAAAGCCATACTTCCCATAAAGAGGGACCAGCCATTTAAGCCATATACTCCGAAACAGGGGACAAAGAAACAAAAATTGCTTAATATCCTCATCGCTGTTCCCACACATTTTGCACAGTACCACATCACCTCTGCCCCAGGAGCGCGTGGCCACTGCAAGTGGAAGAATCCCCAATCTTGATTTCAAAAGCCAGGCATGTGCCTCCTTATCAATGAGTGTCAAATATTGTTCTTGATCAAAGGATTGTTTCAGCTCGAGATAGAACGCAATATACCCACTGAATCCATCTGAGATCCTTAGCTCATAGTACCAATCCCTGTACTTTTGCCTAATGTACTCCTTCGTAATCCAGGCTTCCTGGGGCACAATAGCAGAAATAGAGGACAGGCCTAGTTTTGCATTCAGCTCATTTACATAACTGACTCATGGAATCACCCTTGCACCATCCTGGCCAAGGACACCAAGGAGAGCTGCTTTATATATGGCAAGGGAGGACGCTGTACAGTTTATAAAAATATAACAAGCTTGTATTGTAAGGTAGCATCATACACAACGCTGTCCACCCCGAACTCCAGTTTTAAAAGGAGGGACGGGCAGACCTTGGGAGAGAAAAGAGCTTCATAATACCCATTTCTATCTTTGTACAGTTGGAACAGCCACTATTAGGCAGAAACCTGTGAAGTTCCCTTAGGGACCATTGCAAAAGGCTTAAGACTACAGGTGTTGGCAGTAAACCCAATTGACAGCAGTCTGTACCACCCAGATTTACCATGTAGCTGTGGCTGAGCAGCCAGACTTCTCTCAAGAAGAGTTAGACAGTATTTAGAGTATACAAGATAGGTACCAAAATACAGTAGCACAAGCAAACACTGACCAGAGCTTTGGTATCAAGTATATAATTATTTATTTAAAGACACACTTATAGACACTCAAGCACTATTATTGTAAGCAAGTTTAAAAACAGTCACTATTAATATATATACATCCCTTATTCCTTATTAGACAAGTCTTAGTTAACACCACTTATTTCCAGACCGAGGTGAGCGCTTAACTAAAGATGGCACTCCAATAAGTTAAGAAAAAGGGAGGGAAAAGGCAGAAATTAGGAACAGCACACAACACAATACTTTAGAAGCCCTCAGCAAGGCAGGAAAGTCAGTCTACTTGTGAGCAAAAAGGTCAGAGGCCAGGCTCCCTCTTGGAGAGAGTAGAACACCAATGGCCCAAGATTACACAGTTTAAAAGGTTTGGAAAGTCTTGCAGAGAGTTTAAAAAGGAATCAGTTCAGCTCAGAAAAGTTCAGTTAGCCAGCCTAGGGCCAACCCAAGTGGTAAGATGAGGATTTACGAGACACCCCACACAGACCGTTCCGAGGGAGGCCAGGCGGACACAGTACCTTGAAAGTGGAGAGGATCCTCCAGCGGGGGCAGTTGTTCCTGGCAGTGGGTGCAAGTTGTGGCGGCGTCTAGAGGAAGTGAAGATCTCGACATGGAGGAAAGCTGAAGGTCGTTGCATTGCCAGGGAAGAAACCAGCCGCGGAGTTCTCCGGTTAAAAGGTACTACCCTTCTATTCGCGGTAGTGGTAAAACGTGGTATCACGGTTGCCGGGGGGCTTGGCACAGGCAAGGTGGCCATGAGATGATCCAGGAAGGCAAAAAGGCGGGCACACTGGTTATCCCCACCAGTCAAAGGAAGAAGACTCTTCGGGATGAAGATCTCCTCTGACGTTGGAAGAAGTGGTGAGTCGGTTTCACAGGGCTCCACCGGTGGTGTTGTCGTTGCAGGTCGGCTCAGCTTCTCCCTCTTCGGATTCTTTGGTCCTGTGGCGACGTCTGAAGTCCCCGTCCCCAAAGCCCTGCTTTTATGCAGAAAACCCCCATTCATCAGTCCTAGCTGTCACTCAAACATGCTAAGTGGTGAGCCGGGCGGCTCACCACTGGGCCAATCACACAAGAGTGCGACTTGAGTTGCCGAGGCAACTCAGTCCAGGGTGCCTAAACTCCCTCCCACACCCCCTGTGGTACCCAGACAGAGTGGCATCACTTTGGATGGCTTCTGTGCAGAAGCCCACCAAAAGTGGAACAAAGGGCTCAACTTCGGGTTGGAGTCACAAAAGCGAACACAAACGCCATTTTTGAACCCAGTTCTGGCAAAAAATACCAACCGGTGAATTAATATTAAATAAATAAACCGGCGGTATGTTTGAGGCTATGTTAAAAAGTATTAGCCTCGAACAATGGGAAAACCCCATAGGAATATATTCGTGGTCGAATATAAAAAGTAGTATCCACTGCCACCAGCCAAAACTCGCTCAGGGGGGACTGGACAGTGCCCCCTCGAACAACAGACCCAGGGGCAATCAAATTGCCCCTACCAGTATGCCCACAATATGATGGTTTGTACTGGTTCTGTTCACAATTTAGGACTAGTAAAGCCAATGGTGACTTTACATGCCCTGGGAGACAGTAGTCAGTCCCAGGGTACGGAGTCTATGTTTGGGGGTCACTATGACACCCCTGTGTTACGGCACGGAGGGTGCTGTCTAACACACATACCTAAAACACATGAAGCCCTATGGAGTAAAAGACCTCAAAGCCCATAAAACACATTACACAGTCAAAGGATATCTCAAATCATGTCTAAGAGTGGGAGAAAAAGAGTCTCACTCTTAGTAGGAGAAAAAAAATAAACCCCAAAAATCCAGCAAAGCTGCTGGGGGACTCACTAGGTTTGGGAAATTAGCCTTAAGAGAGAATTCTCCCTAACGGCCACAAATCTCAGCACCATACAGCGCTGAGGAAGTGGCACAGGACCTCGATACCTCTAATCCTTGAATGGCTGCCTTACAACCATACTGTTACATGAAACCCTGAACAGCTGCCCCTTGCCTTGCATAATTCATTAGGGATTTATCAATGTGTTCCCCCTCTGACCTCTTTCCTTGAAGCGTATCCCCAAATAATCAATGTTACTAGTAGCTAAACAAATAGGTGGAGTTAATTCTTCACGCCACTTAAAAAGAAGCATTGCTTTCATTTTGGAATTAGTTATAACAAGCCCCAGCTTCTGTGACAGGGTTTCAAACAGGTTCAGTGCCTTTTGGATACCCACTCTTATTTTACTAATCAATACTTTGTCATCAGCAAAAAGAAGGATTCCTCTTTTCTTCTCCCTCCATAGGGGGCATTCATTTCACACTTTCCAATTTCTTCAACAATTTGATTTATGTAAAAGCTGAAGAGTATGGGGGCAATAACACAGCCCTGCCTCGCTTCCTTTTGAACCCGAAAGGGCTTTGTCAGGCCTTCTCCATTCGGTATTCACACCTGGGAATAAGTATCCGTATACAGGCCACAAATGGCTGATAAAAGGTTTAATGGAACCCCCAGTTGAAATAAATATGCCCATAACTGTGTTCTAGGTATTAAGTCAAATTCTGTGCACAAATCAATGCACACTAAAAACGCCTTTGATTTACAGTGTCATAAATCTATCACAAAGCAAAGACAGCCTAAATTCCTGATCTACTGGGCCTTTTCCCAACCTAAAACCTGCCTGAGAATCAGAGAGCACTTACTTTTGGGAAGCCAGTTCTCCAATCTTCTCACTAATATTAATCAATTAATTAAATGGTTAGAAAATTATGGGGATCACCCTTGTCCCCCTTTTTAAAAACAGGGACTATTATTGCGCCTTGCCATGTCTATGGGACAAGGTGCTGACTCTTAATACTTAAAAACACTTGCCATAAAAAAGGACCACATATCCTCAATTCTGAACTAAAAAGTTCTGATGGAAATGTATCCAAACCCGCCGCTTTAACCCACTTCTGCGAGAGGATTGACTCCTCCACCACCTTTAGGGAAATATCCAGTGAATAATATGACATCAGGCTCTCCTATCCAATAAGCCCAACACTAAACAGTTTATCTACTACCTGTGATTGATACAATGTACTAATGAATTGTTCCAGGATATCAGACTCTCTATAATTACCTTTAATTCTTTTTCCCCCAATGCGTTTGCAAAACGTTTTGAGCCCGAGAGGTATGGTGGTCAATTGAGAACCGCCTTGATGAGCCAAACTTGAAAGACTCAGCTTGAGTGCTCTGTTTACCCTCTGTGGGACTTCCCCACACCTACCATAGGTTCCATTATTGTATACGATTATCAAGTCCTTAATGTTGTAATTGTTTGCAATCTCTGATATTTTCCCCAGCTTCCCCCCCTCCCACCTCCGCCCCCTCGGTTTACTTTGGTGTTACCTCTAGCTTAATGATTCACATTAGTTCTTTGTACAACAGAAATTGTAGTTTGTACTGTTTTTGAACCAACACATGAATTCTCTGTTTTAACATAAAAACTACTCTGTGATTTTATATGTCTTTGTATGTTTGATGTTGGATTTTTCATTACTCTGGAATATATTTGTTGATTTACTTTGATTACTAAATTTAATTAACACTCCAACCCTTGAGGTGTTCTGATTTTTTTGTCAATAGGTTTGAATGCGATTGGTTCCAATTCAACAAATGAATATTTTCACTCCAGAATAGAAATCAATTTTCTGGACCAACAGAGGTTGTCTTTGAGAGGTTACCCTAATTTATCTAACCCAGTCCTTCTTTTCTGGCACAGCAACAAACCCCCTTTTTCTGCCTAACATATACGCCCGATATCGCCAGACCGGCCCCACCTCCGGGTGGCTCGATATCTATGATTCACAATGTACTAAAATGACTGCCAGTTTTTTCTGAAATCTTTAAGTGAGTGGATACAAATGGGTTTATAACATGCAAGGATACTATCTTCCAAAAAGCCCTGGACATTTTGCTTCCAAAAGCTGCCTTAAGCTTATCCCATTGATGTCTAGCAAAGGCCTCTTTCTTATGGGCCAGCAATAGTTTATATTCATTCCTAAGTGATCTCAATTCCTTGCTATCCCTATACTCCTTACTTTCACTAATAACAAAGGTTTGGACTTTTTTTGGCGACACTCCCGATTATACCATCCAATTTGTCATGGAATACTCTTCCCTCCAGAAGAACCATGTTTGGTAAAAACTGGATTTACCAGACACGTAACCTGTGCCCAAAAAGCGCTGGGTGAAAAGGAATCCACTTCTGCAAATGCTTCCAAGATGGCACTACCAATTTATACAAATTACTAGTTTGGTTTTTCTCTTCCAACAGTTACCAGTGTATCCTCACGCATGCCCTATGTCCCACATGATTACCAGGATCACATACCTGGCAAGCATTTGCAGCCTGGGGGACCATTAAGAACAAACAACTTGAAAGTCTATCAACTTCCAACTTGCTACATTGATTAAAATATAATCAATCCAAGATCTACAGTTCCCAGAGATATAAGTAGGCCTTGGTGGAATATCATGACTAAATCTACCCTTGCACGCCCAATAACCCTTAATTATAACCTCCCAAACTAACGTATATGAGAGTATGGTCCAAGGGCCACAAGGCAAACTATAAGACTTTGGAATTTCCCAAAAGTAATTATGATTTTTATATAAAAATGTGTAATCCGTCACTATTTCTAATTGCATATTAAAAGCACCCATTAATACGATATGACACATTTTATTACAGTACAGACATGACATCTTTAACTCTTCAAGATGAGCTAATAGGGCTATTATAGCTTCCTCCCTAGGTCTTAAATATTAACAATAATAAGAAAATGTTGATCATCAATGTCCCATTTGACTGTCAAAATATCAGGGGGAAATGGTTGAACCAAGGTTTCAATGCCGGAAAGTGTATTTTTAAAATATGTGAGCAGACCCCCACTCAGTCTCCCTCTTTCTGATTTTTTTTTTTTTTTACAAGCAAATTATACACACTATATCCATTTCTCTCCTCCAGCTGCAGGAGCCATGTCTCCTGTAGAAAAATAGTTGCAAACTTATCTAGGAAATGCTGCCAGTCCAAATCATTCCTCTTATTCTTGATGCCTGCCACAATCTAGGATAACAGATTGAAACAAATTGAGCCATTTTGGTGGGACCCACTAAGGCATGTGGTCACCATGTGGCTCACCTCACATTGGCGAGGGGTCCCTGATACCTTCACACCTATGTGATCCTCTAAGGTTAATGCACAACTGAAGGGATGTGCAACATGCAACCATATACTACTTCAGTCGCGACCTTAGACAAACCAATCTGGCTCCTAACATCCTTTTTGTTGAGTTTAGCTTCAAATTCAGGCCTTATTAGATCCAACATAAAAGGATGCTGAGGATTACCATCATTTTTTCCCACCCTAGTAATAATTTAATCACCTACAACAGGGAGCAAAAGAGGTTCATGACATGTATTGTGAAGGTGGCAAATGGAAAACTTTGAAACTTGATAAACCTTAATTCCTCTATAAAATAATGCTGTAATACAGATTACTATGCATGCACGAAAGTACAAGTTAGAGAGGCTAAAACATACATTACACCCCCCACAAAACATACAGTCTGATACAATCCTTGTCACTGTAAAAGCTTTAAAAGAAACGCCTGTTACACCCAGTGTCTCAGCCAAGGCCTTCATTAAAGTTCTCATGTACGAGTTCTTATTTCCATGAGTCTGCCCTTTAAAGCAACCGATGATGTTGTGTTTCTTCCATGGGGCTAGAATATCCATCTGATCTACATCAACATCACTTTCAGCAGCATCCCCTTCAGCCTCATTTACTTCGGTACCCCAGCCAAACTAGAACACACGAAAAGCTGCAAGTCGGTGTCACAAGTTGAACAATTTTTACAGCTCCCCTAGTTGGCGGAATTGGAGATGTGGGCCGTTTTGGGTGGCTAACAGAATCAACAACTCCTCCCAACTTCCCTCAATTTAGGGTCTTGCTAAGCAAGCAATCCACCTCCTGCGGTCTCACAATATTAAATAAATGCTAAAATCCCTATCCACCGAAATCTGGTAGCTAGCTTCTGCTTTTATTCCTTTTACATCCACCTCTGCCACTCATCCCACCGTCCACCGTTATTGAGCCACACTGTCCCTTTGCTATGGCAATTACAGCTTCCAGACACTTGTAGGTGCCTCTCATCTGTATATTTGAGGCCTCAAGGCTAACTGCTCCTCTATTTGCTCCAACTGGAACACCCAATAATAGCGCTCTCAGCCATGTCGATTAGGCTATATTAGTTCCAGATTAGGATATATTACCCCAAACTGTTTTTTAAAGTAGGTAAGGCAAATCCCCAATGCAGCACATTTTTAACATCCCTGATGCAGGTTTGGACTGGCATACAGGGCAATTGGGCAATGCCTGAAGTTCTAACCACTGATTCTATGATCTGCCGGTGTTTTTTGGCAGGTTGGACCACTTTTTTGGCCAGATTGGGCCAATTTCATTCATAATTTACTACACTGGTTTAACTAAAATTACTAGGGAAATATGTTTTCAAATGCATTACATGAAACATATTTTATCATAAACCCCCCCTTTGATAGCACTCAGTCTGTTCTGTATAGTAATACATTCTAATGTGTGATTGTGGGCCACTATTGGCGCCAGGATGGATTGTATGCCACAGTCCGAAGCTGACTAGTTCCCAGGCGTATCTTGATCAATTACACCTTTGAAACCTATGTTATCAAAAATCTGTGCTTTTTTGTAGCAAACCCACTGGTTCAGAAGGTAGAGAATGGGGTTACTAATGGCGACGTTGCCCTTCAAGGCCTCCCTTCAGCATGAACGTGCTCAAATTGGTAGATTGAGTTCTGCTTTGGGTGGGAAGAGGTGCAATTTTGAATGTTTTTTACGGTCATAAAATATTTATTTATATTTATTTCTAATACAAAAATGGCTTAGAGAGAGACCAGAAAATGTGTTTATCCCAACTGCATTGCTAGTTCCAACATGCATCTTCATCCATTACAACTTTCACCATCTAGCTATGGGGTATGAATATTTCATGTGCAAAGACACATTTATGATGGAAGAATACTTATCCCTTTTGGACGATCCTTGGAAGCACACTCTATTAATCAAGATGAGTCTTGGAAATCTACCCTTGGCCACAGTTGTTGCCAAGTAGGATGAAAATGTGCCACCTATGCGTCCTTTTTGCCCTTTTGAGAGAGAAACCTTGCAACATTTTATCTTTATTTGTCCACAATATAATGCAATAAGAAAAATAAATCTAAAAGCTTGTATGTGTAACTGGGGCATGTCATCAATGATTGCTGCTGAAGGTCTTTATAAAAAGGTAAAATCTATCCATGTTTTATACGCAGTTTCTACCGACGTACTAAGTGCTTGGAAAAAGAGGTTTTTTATTGAGGATTGTGCAATAGTTGCATTTATTTGCACAGAGAAATTTGTATTTGATGTGCATGTCGTCTTACTTTTTATCTGGTTTTACTCCACCTATTCTGTATTTGTATCGTTAACTTTTATGGAATTAATTTCCAAATAAAAATGTAGTTTTTATCTTTATTTACATTAAAAATTGAGACCAGAAGATGTGTTTAGCCCAACTGATATTGCTAGTTCCCATATACATCTTCATCCATTATGCCTTTGATAGTCATGTCATCCTGCAAAAAGCAATGCTCATTGAGCGATGACCCATTGTCTTAGAGATTAGTTCTTGAGGTTTAGCAGTGGATAAGTTGCATGTTCAAGTCCCCTCGTTGGCAAGAAAATACTTAAACTGCCAGGTTGAACTGTGCATTAGGAGGAAATAGGTACAATTTGTAATGTGTTTTTTTTTTACTGTTATAAAAATATTGTTTTATCTTAATTTCCATTACAAATTGCTCAGAGCCTGAGAGACCAGCCCTTTTGTTTATCCCAACCAACTGCTAGTTCACAGATCCATCGTCATCCATTGCACCTTTGATAGATATGTTGATTTACAAAATTCTACACTGACATGCAGGGGTGGACTGGGAACTAAAAAAAAGAGGCCCTGGAAATAATGTTCAAAGTGCCCCCACATTGCACATTTTCACCAAGCCCAACCCTTTTCCTATGGGAACAATTGGAAAGGCAACACAAAAGAGGCCCAGAGTGCCGAGGCCTACTGGAAAATCTCCAGAGTTCCCAATAGGCCAGTCCAGGTCTGCTGGCTTGCGGGAGGGCAAGTAGCTCAGTGGATAGTGTCTGCTTTTACTAGTGTTAAATTTGTAAGTTCAAGTAACGTAATTGCAATGAAAATGCTCCAGTTCTTGGGTTGAGATGTGCATTGAGAAAAAAGATAGCTTTTACTGTTAAAACATTTTGTTTTAGCTTTATTTCTATTACAATATTAGTTCAAAGATGGATCAACCTGCATTACACAATTGATCGCCATGATATAATGAAAAATATCCTATGCTTTAAAAAAAAATGTTATCTGTTTTTAATATACAATCGAACACCAAAATACAGTACAGCAAAAATTCAGACATCTCGTCATATGTGCAATGAATTCTGAGCATGAAATAATACCAAAAACAATAACAATAATAACCCAATGTGCCTAACATCCCCAACATGAACCCCCATAATTGCCATGCACTCCTCCAGCATGCCCTCTTTACTCCCCAGAGTGCAGGCTTCTCATGTAAAATGTCTCTACGCGCTCTGCATTATACGGCAGAGCAACACATAACAAAAGAAAAGAAAACAGTGCAGTGCATACTTATAATTACACTATGTATGTATATTATCTGTAGCGCGGCCCATAGGAGCATACAGGTATGCCCATCTGTGAAATTAATGAGAACCCCATAGTGCATGGCTCAACAGCCATAGTCGTCTCTTGCTTCACCAATGTCAACCACCCTGGCCAGTATATATACCCACATGGTACCGTCGCCTAAAAACACATCCCATAATGTCGAACCCAAAAACTAGACTGTGTCCATGATGATTTAGGTCCAGACATTTGGGTCCACAAGATCCCAACACTTGCTAGCTAATGTGTATGGTAGGAGCATTTGTAACAATTTGACTCTTGGGCACATATTTTGGAGAGAAGGGCCCTCCATAGATCCTTCTTAGGAAGGATAACGACTTTCCCATTCAGGACCACGGTCTTATAGGCTGCAAGGAGAATGATATGTATGAGTTTGCATTGTAATATGTCTTCATGCCATTCATCGTCGCGCGCACCAAACAGCATGGGCCCAGGAGCCTCTTGTAAAAAGACAATGTCCCCCTGTAGGTCTAGCATATGATTGAGTAGTCAGCGTCTTTTGATAGGATGGCCTACGCCTTGAATGTTAAGTGTGATACATGTAAGCGATTACATGAATTATGAGACCACAGGTCCCAAACAGTCAGAAGTCTTATACACCTTTAATGAGCAGCCTACACTGTTCTGTATCGTATAGAAAGCTTGACAGCAGTATGTACAGAGAGCATCTGCACTAGAAACCTACCCCAACCCGGAACTATGACAGCCCATACATACATCGGGTATGGGAGGTGATTCTTCAGTGTCAACCCACACCCCTCTGCATGCTGGGGACACTGAGGCAGGGAGCCCAGCAAGAACAGTACTACAGTAGCGCTTCTGAATCGACATAGGGGAAGTACATGGACCACAGGTGACGAGCTATCGGCAAAGGATATTGTTGCACATGTAGCCGGTAGCTGTACTCGATGGTCAGCAGCATGAGGACCCTTTGTGACTAATGCTGATAAGTACATCAGGAGCGAATGCGATGGCCTTGTTCATATGAGATTAGTCTTCAGGCCCTAGGCCCCAAGTTTGGAACTCCGTATGCCTATCGGAGAGTCATGAAAATTCTGTCAAACGTGCATCCATATTTTACGAATCGCGTGTGGTTGGGCCCAGTTTCTATGCCTGCATACGAAGCGTGAGCCTCATTGTTGTTCCTGCCCGTAAGGCTGTGTCCCAGCTTTTTTCCACCTTTCCCTGTCCTTAGGTTTTCTCTAAATTGGCTGCGATTGTGGATTCGATATCCTGCCTTCAGGTACCGTTGGTATATCGTCAGTGGCCAAAAAGTCAAGTTGATGCTAAAATTGCCAGGTTGCTCCATTGTTCTGAAACTGTGCCACTGCTGCTCAATCCGTCTGCACCATGCAGCTGAGAATTTTAAATAATATCTGTAGTTCGTGCATTTAAGTGCCTCAAAAACCCTTTCTGCGACTGGACACCTCGACAGAGAAATCGTTATAAATATCTGCAAAATCCACCTGTAGATTGCCAGCTGAACCTTATGCCTTGAAGATCGCCAGTTTATGCTGAAAGTTCAGGAGGCGCAGAGTGATAATACATGGGCGTTCCTCTCTGGCTGGCTTGGGGACAGGAGCTCTATGGGCCCTTTCTATGGTGTACTGTCTAGTAACATCCATTTTCAAAGTATCCGACAGAAAGGTATAGAGGAAGTCCTCGATGTTCATGCCTTCTACATTCTCTGGAATCCCCACAAGACAGAAATTGTTCCTCTGTGACTTATTTTCTTTGTCCTCAATCTTGGCACCCAGATGCTGCACTTCTCGGATCATACCATCAAGGTCTGCTACTACAGTTTCATGATCATCTTCTAGTACGCTGATGCATTGATCATGGTCCACAGTGCGCTCTGGTCGAGCATTCAGATGGCTGTTCACATCTTTGAGCTCCTTCATAACGTGCTGAACCATATTGTCCAATCATTTTCATCTCTGTCAGTATAGCTTGTTTTTTGTGCCAGGACATCAATTTTTCCAAAGCGCCTAGAGTGGGGGTGCTTAGCAGTGGCAGTTACAGCGAGGGCATCCAAAGTATTTGCGTCAGTGTCTGCATCATGAGGTAGACCCAGACAACTGAAATAAGTTTTGGTTGTTAACTTTTATTAAACCAAAAGAGGTTTGGAAAAAGGCCTAACTTGCCCTATGCTAAGGTTGGATTTCCCTACCTGGATTTCTGATGTCCAAAACCTATTCTTACCCTCACATCTATTTGCATACAATGTGTGGAGATGTCAGCATCAAAATGGAAAGTGTTCAAATAAAAGTGCATAACTTCTTCCAGCTCTTCCTTTATATTCAAATCGCAAGCTTTCTGGGTGACTTAAGTGGCTTTTCCATAGATGGGCGTACTCGTTCAAGGTGTAGTTGTTAGACCACGTGGTCCACCCATTACAGGTTCACAAAACCGACACACCTTAATTGCTTCTCCTCCATGTGCGCATGGTCACCGTTTCATCTCTTCAGCGGTGCTTGGTTTATTTTCTTTTCACATCATCATGTTTTAACATGGTTTGTTTTGCCACCATTCACTTGTTGCACTTTCCCATATTCTTGAAGCTTTTGCCATTGCCTATTATCTCAAGTTGCACAGTTCCTTATGTCTGTATGGCTCTTGCAAATGCGTGTGATCTCTCAAGTGACACAGTTCCTTCCTTATGGCTCTTGCCAATGCTGGTTCTCTCAAGTTACACAGTTCCTTATATCCATAAAACTACTTTCAATCAGATCGGTATTCAACCGTACTTGCTTTCTTTCAAATTGATATTCTGAAAGGTTTACTTTCATTTGATCGATATTCAAAAAGTCCTTGCTTTCATTTAAATTGGCATTCATTAACATTTTCTCACTCTTGTGGCGCACCTCGCTCTGTCTACCTAGAGGCTCTCCGTGGCTTCGCTCCCATCACTGATGCATCTCTTGCAGCTCAGGCCTCACACTGCAGCTTCTCCCTTTCCGTAATCTGCCACCTGCCCCCAGCCTGCATCTTCCTGGGGTTCTCCAGCAGTCGTCTGCAACGCCACCTTCCAGAAGAGTTCTGCTCTTGTTATGCAGTACGTAGACCTGCTTCTACAGCTGACTCAGGTTCTATCATTTTTGCTGCTTTTAATATTCCCGCCCTGGTTGATTGGTCCATACAAGACTGAACCATTCATTGCTGATCTGGCAGTTCTGCATTGTTCTTGCTTGCCTGCTCCTCGTCCCAGAGAGAGAGAGAGAGAGAGAGAGAGGGGGGGGGGGGGGGGGGGCCTCTTCCACACTCTTCCACACTCTTCCACACTCCCCAAGTCTCCTCTGTCCAGTTAGTCTGCCCTCGCATATCCATCCCCAGGTTCAGGATCTGATAGCAACGGACGTTGCCTGGTCACCTGGGAGCAGTATATATTGGGGAAAGAAGGGTGGACGCCAGTGTGGGGAACATATACACAGCTAGCAGTGCTGGAATAGTGCAAAGCAAGGTGGTTGGATTCTGGGCTATGCAGCACGAGATGCAGAATGTTATGCACTAATCAGCCATCCTGAAACACAGTGGTGAAATATGATGTAGGAGCAAAAAGGTGCCAAGTCAACATTGCAATCAATTCGTATTGCAGACTTTATGCTGGGTGCATCCTCCCTCAACATTTACAGACAGTCTCACATGCTGCCCAGACCCATCCCAGATACAGCATCATGTAGTAGGCCTTCCAATTACAGCCGTGCTTGCCAGCGGCAACAAGTACACCTCCATGTAGTGATCGACAGGCCTGTTGGAGGCTCCCTGGTGTGTATGCCAGTGGCCGGGGCTCACAGCGCAGAGCCTCTTCCGCAAACCACGAGACAGCAGCTGGGCACCGCCACAATTGCCCAAGCCCTGTATCTTTCCCAGGTTATAGCACGGTCCGTGACTCCCGATGGAGGCGAGGATCCATAACGACACAGGACGACCAACTTGCTGTGAACATCCTTTCATGCCACCAATCCTCCTCCGGGCTCATCAGACGGCATCGTGAAGCAGCAAACATAGGTGGCCAGGGTAGAGGTGTCACAGGCCAGCATGAGTCATGTCTGTGATTCCACCGGCGATATCGGGCAAAGTGTCCCAGTTTCCCGTCCTCGCTGCCTGACTTAGTTAGCAATCTAAATCATTGAATGCCATCCTGCTACTGCAACATTTGCCGGTCAGGAAAATGACGTGTAACTTCGCCTGTCTCAGAGTTTCAACACCTTGCACCCATTTTGCTTGGGCTCTTGAGTGCCCCAAAATCTGAGTTTTGATGGGAGACCTAGTGGCTTAGATGTTAGAGCTTGAGATTTAGCAATGGCATGTTGCAGGTTCAGGTCCGCTCAGTGGCATGCAAATACTTACATTTTAAGTATTTGCATGCCACTGAGCATGTTATCTGGGGAAACCCCAGATAGTTTGATCTGTGCGTTTGGTGGAAAAAGGAACCATTTGGAGTGCTTATTTACTGTTAATATTTTTATTTCCATTGCAAATGGCTTAGAGAGAGACCAAACAAAAGGGTTTATCCCAAGCAACACTTCTAGTTCCCATATACACCTTCATCCATTACAACTCTGACCCCTATGTCATAGTGGAAAAAGCTATGCTTTCTGTGCAAAGACCTTGTGACTCAGACTTTAGGAATGCCATACTTGCAGGTTCAAGTCCCCTCATTTGCATGAAAAGGTTCACATTGCTAGGCTAAGCTGTGAATTAAGAGGAAAAAGGTAACATTTCTAATGTGTTTAAAATATTGTGTTCTCTATATGTCCATTAGATATGGCTCAGAGAGACCACCTTTATTTAACCCAACCAACATTACTGGTTCCCAGATGCATCTTCATCCATTACATACTTGTCCGCCATGTCATTATGCAAAAAGCTATGCTTTGGGACTGGATACCCGGGGAGGTGTCCCGTCATTTTTTCGAATGTAAAAGTTTCGAATGGCAAACTTTCGAATTTTTTTTGTCAAAATGCCATTCTTTCGAATGACAATTTCTTTGAAAAAAAATTGAAAGTGCCGTCAACATGGGTTGGGGCATGTGTTAGGGTTGGGGGTGGGAGGGTGGCGTGGGGGTTCAGAGGGCTGGGGAGACCCCCAATATACAACGAAACCTTGAAACGTTACATGGAGCTGTCCAGTGCCGTAATTTCAGCACTGGACAGCTCCATCTAATGTTTCAAAGTGACAAAAAAAGCATTGAAATGCAACTTTTAACATGTAAAAGTGCATTTCAATTGAAACCAGTCCATGACTATTGTCGACGGATTGGTTTAGAAAGAAATACACTTTGCATGTTAAATATAGGCTGTCACAGCTTTTTCTTTCGAAACTTTGTTTTAGAAATTATCATTATAAACCACCCGGGGGCTCAGAGGTTGTAGCAGGGGTTTACCAATGCCAAAGTTGCAGATGCATGGCCCTTCATTTGACATAAACATTCTCAAGTTGGTAGGTTGATCTCTACGTTGAGAGGAGATGAGCAACTTTCTACTGTTTTGCTGTTATGAAAAACTTTTATCTTTATTTCTGTTATAATTGCTCAGAGAGAGACTGGCAAATTTGTTTATCCCAACCGACATTGCTCGTTCTCATATACATCTTCATCGATTACACCTTTGTTAGGATAAAACTCCCAGGTAGGAAGGAGGGCTACTAGGAGTTTGCAAACTCAGAACTCATGGAAGGCCTAATCCTTCCCTTTGCCAAAAAGGAACGCAGGTCCAGACAGATGGCAAGCTCAAACTGTGGTTTATTAGAGCCAAAACCCATAGAGATCTGTATATAGAGGAACATTTCAGGCGCATCTCAGAGAATTCTGGCTTGCAGGCCAGTTTTGTAACACAGTTGCATGACACTGACATCACAACCTGGGCCCTTCTCCAGAAAACCTATCACATCCTGTGATTGGGCGTTGAGTGGCAGTCCACCTATGGATGTCCCTATAACTGCTAGGTTATTGGTTCTCCCATGTCAGATGGCTGGCCTGGCTCATCCCCCAAAAATGCTACTTCTACAATGTTGCAGTGTGGGGGTCTGATCATTGGTCCATGCCCGTTGTTACCCAGCCCTAGGTGCTGAACTGTGAATGGTTAGAGCTGTCGCCCCCCTCAGCCTGGGACCCAAGTCGGTTCTCAGCTCGAAGTGTACCTTTTCAAGGTAATAAGAACAACTATGTGTCTGCATTGTACCGTGTGTGAACCACCACAGGCTATGAGAGTGCTCATTCTCATCATGCAACACATGGCTCCTCTGAAGCAACTTTGTTGCAAGCCATTGTCTGGCTGTATGAGACTGCTCTGCTTTTGCAGTTGCTAGTTTCGGTTCATCACCAGCTTGGCCGGTCACGTGTCCAGAGACCGTAGTTCTGAGCTCTGCAGCTCGGAATTAGCCTGAATTTGTGAGGAATTTTTTGTATTTTCTGTGCTGGTGTTATTGCAGTTCAGGGAAAAGAATGTCACTTGTATCGTGATGGCCTTTGTAGCAGGCCCTTGTCCCAGACGGTTTGCTCTTCTGTTCACACTGAATTCAGCTCAGCTGTCACTGAGATGGTTGTAGCCTACTTGTAATTTACCTGAGTCATGGCATGGCTCCTAGCTTGGTCATGCTGCTCTATAGTATCCATAGGTTAGTTGTGTATGGTGTTGTCGGGTCCCTCAGGTGCTCCTGCAATTCCGTAGAGTTAATTGCACAGAAGCATTTGCAAGCATTTACACAGGATCTCTTGCTTATTGCGGTTTCTACATTGCTGCGGTCAAGCTAATGAAAAAATAATAAAGGCAGTATGTATGTGTAACGGTCCTCTAACTTAAAGAACTGCACACAAGTGTTATTCATGTATTTGAGTGCTCGATTGTGTCCCGATGTGCGGATGGCACGCGTGCTTCATGTCTAAAACTGCTATAGCATGGTGTCTCTAATGACTGAGTATGTTTCTTGGTGTATTAATCAAGACTGTCAATTAAAGTGTCTTTAAGGGCATCTGGATGCTCCTCATCCACTCTAGGTAGTGTCTGTGCTTGCCCTGGGCTGTAGGGTTGACGGAGTGGGTACCTCTCCTCGTATTTGTCAATTAGAGGAGCAGTGGGGGTCGGTCCGGAACAGTATGAACGGTCATTCATGATTCCTTCGGTTCTTTTTCCGATTTGCGTGCCTGGTAGGATGGGAGGCAGGGGTAGATTTTGACCTCCCCTCTTCAGTCCCCGCTCTGGTCGACTTGTTGACCACATCATGATATACCCGCTCATCTTCCTTAAGTAGCCATATCTTCTCAACTCCTCCGAGCTGTCCATAAGGATTTACATGATCATCAAAGCACCAGTACATGTAAGCACATGCTCCTTCGGGTTTGCACTAAACCCATTCCCTTCATACTTCCTTGGATCACGGGGATTGTCCACTTTTGTCCCCGTCGGGAATAGTTCACTCATCATTATTCTCTCTTATAATCTGTCTTTCTTTCACAATGTCATCCATTGCTCCTCCTATGTTCACATTCATCAGTATTTGCATTCCTATTGCTTTGTCTGCGGTTTTCTTACATATTCCAATAAAGATCTTGATCCTGTACAGGGATGCTGCTCCTAGTGCCAGTGCTCCAACTATCACCTTCAGTCCATCTGCCCAACATGATGGCATCCATGACCATAGATATGCAACCCAGCTCTTGTCCTTCCCTGTCCCATGTGCTTCGTCCTCTACCTTCACATGCATCTGCGCCAATTGTGAAACAGCTTCTGAGAGAGTTCCGTTATCTTCGTCGCTGACAGGTATGAACGTGCAAAAGGAACTCCCGATTTTTGTGAAAACTCCTCCCTCTATTGCTTTAAGGAGGTCCAGAACGTACCTGTTCTGGAGCGCCACCAATCTTATTGCTCTGAGCTCTTCTTTTATGGCATTGAATCCATTCACTTTCGTGTTTATGGTTCCCATCAACTCCCAGGGAGTTATTTGTAAACATTTGGCATTTGAGTATGTCTGTACTCTGGGTATCAGAGACGTTAAGAACATTTGTGTCCCGCTGAACACACTGTGCTCTGCTGGTATTTTGTCCAATGCTGCTTCGGATATCCCATACAAGTAATTCCCTCCTTTCTTCACTCTTCTCAATCCTTTTTGCTCGTCTATCTTCTCTACTTCGACTGGTGGGGTTTCTACTAATTACCTCTTCTTCCATTTGTTGTTTTCCATTTTTGGGAAGTCATCAAGCTTCACGTTTTTCTTGGGTACCACCAATGAATGCATGTTGATGTGTACTAGGCAGCATACCCCTACCCAATTTAGTGGTAATTTCTCATATGCTTTAGACCTGCATGCCCAATAGTGATCCATCAGTATGGCTGTTCATGCTCCCATGGCCAGGATAGTTTCAATCGCCTTGCATCCCACGTTTTCATCAACTTCCTCGCTATTGTGTTGGTAAAACAGAGCCAGTGTCTTCAAGGGAATTATTGGCATTGGTCCAGCTTTGTTTTCCACCCATGTTACCAGCTTTGCACTCCTGTCCCACTCCTTCAGACACTTCTTCATTTTTCTTTGTGCACTTTGTACACTTGTGCATTGGCTAAGGTCAGTGCCTTGCTTCCCACCTTTCCATTTTCCCAGCCGTCATTAGTATATACGCTTCCATAGATCAGGATCTGTGGTCTCTCCCAGCAGCCAGACTCTCCTAGTTCCTATGTTCTTGTCTAGGGGCACTACAATTCCTTCAATGTAACCGTCTTTGTCTCTCCCTTCTCCGGCCCATCCGTTATCTACTGCAACACTTTATCGAGCTGCCAGTAATAGTTCATCATGTCTAGTGTCTTGATATACTTGTCTTCATATGGGAACGTTCCATTTGACATCCATTTTAAGGTGGCTGTCTTCACCTGGAACCGGCCTCGCGTCTGGAACATTGTGAGTTGCATCAAGCACTGTGCCCTGGCTGCAGATATTTCTGTTGTAATGAAAGTTCTCGAGGCACTCAAGGTGTAGAGTATTTAAGAGCAGACAAAACAGCTCTCCCCGGGGGTATCCCTACCAACTTTGGACATGTGCTTATAGCACATGTTTGTTACTTGTGCTGTGTCTGTGAGATACATGTCAACTCCCCTCATGTCTGCATCAACACTGCGCTTACCTCTTCTTACCTTATCAGCAATGTCTTCTCATTCAACTGACATGGTAGTTCCACTTGCTCGGGTCGGGGGAATGTTAGTAAGGGACACAGCGGTAGCATGCATTGCAAAATAGAGCTGCCATACTATAAGTCTCAATACTCCAGTGGGAATCTATAAACACAAAGTTTATTTTCTCCGACATTACCACTTTTCGCTGCTTAGTCCGTGCAGCTGATGGGATGATAAAGTTGCCTGCCTGGTAATCGAAAGAAGGGTGTTACTGTGTTAATAGTTATCAGTACCCTCAAGACCCACAAACTAAGCAGTCAATAACTGCAAAAATAAAGATCTCCTCCCAGACCTTTATTATTGAGGGGTCTCTCAAGGTGGGTAGGACGGGGAAAGCATTGTTTTCAAGATGGGTTAATGCTTGGGCTAGATACTATAGAAATACCAAGAAATATACTTCAGGGGTTCGTGCTTTGAACCATCTGGGCCTTCTTATGTAGTGAACAAATTGATTCGAGAATGCTTCTGTGTGGTCAGGGGGAGGCAACATCATGATAACTCTCTATACATTTCTAACAACATACACATCAAACTGCATGTACAGAGGAAAAGAGAGAACATTGTTTCAGCTGTCATGGTGCAGAAATATTACAGTTGAAAATTCACAACCTGAGTGGGCGAAAGAAGAGAAAATAAGCAATGTGTTTCAGCTGTCGATTTTCACTAATATGTTGCTTGCGATGTCAGCAACTTGGGAGAGTCGGATCATGGGGTGGCTATGTTTCCCTAATTTAGGAGGATTTATGGTCTCTGATAGCCCATAGAGATCTGTAATGTTGGCCCTGTCGGTTCTCATTGGTGTGCTGCTAGTGTGCCTAATACCCTGAGGTTTCTAAGCGCGGACCCGGGGATCGAACTTGTGTTTCTCCGTGTCGTCTTGCTTCCAAGGCGAGCACGTTGCCTATGAGCTGTCCTCCTGAGACTGATGTCCTGGAGGTGGTTCCAAACACTTTTACCTTCCAGTCGGACAGCTCAATCAGTAATGGCCTTCACTAGGTGAGGTGCGGTAAATCTAGGCACGTTCCAGCGCCTAACCAAGTGTTTTAGGAGAACCAAGTCTCCTACTTGCATTTAATGTTTTGTTGTAGTCTCTAGTTCTATATCATCTGAGATCACTTGTTGGTTGTCTTCAGGCCTGCCCTGTGTCATCTGTATCTGGCGAGAGATAAAAGAAGCACTAGAAACCATGGAAGTGACATATTCATACATTTCTTGACCCTATATCTCTGCACTGTTCTCACAATCCTTCAATGCCCTGGTGGGAGGAGCCGGGGGAGATGCATGCACCATCCTGTCACCACCTCAAGGGGAGTTAAATGGTGGTCACACCCTGGCTTGTTGTGCAATTCGAATAGTGCCAGAGCCAAACAGTGAAGCCAGTTCTTCTTGGTGCTCTGAATTTTGGCAGTGCACTCCTTCAGGAGGCCATTGAGGCATTCACACACTCCATTTGCTTGCAGGTGGTACGCACAGTCAAATGTGTGTTTTACTACTAGCAGGGTAGTGATATGCTAAAATAGTTCATTGGCGAAGTGGGGTCCTTTGCGTTGTCAGACCCCAAGACCTCACATATGCCCCATCTTGGGAATACTTCCCGGACCAGGAACTGTGCCGCTCTGAGGGCGTCAGCATGGCAACATGACCTAGCCTCTATCCACCTTGAGAATGGGAGAGACCACCACTATAGCATAGCGGTATCCTTGAAACACTTGTACCATGTCCACGTACTCTACATGGAGGTGCAGAAATGGGCCTTCGGATCTGGGTAGGGCTCCTCTCACAACTGTCAGGTTATGTCCAGCCATGAACTGCTGGCAAGTCAGACGGGTACTGATGAAATTAGCTAAATTTTCATTTAAATTTGGGCACAACCACATTTCTCCAATGTGTGCAGCAATGACCTCTTTCCCTCTGTGTGTTGGATAATGTAGGTGTGCCAGGGCTGTTTTCAGTACGGCCATTGGCATGACCACTTTCCCTGTTTTATTGTCACCACAAGGCATCTGTATGGGACATGGAACATCCTCTCTCCTCACCCAGAGCTGCCTTTCCTCTAATGGTGCAGTTCCCTGCAATTCCATTATCTGAGTTTCTGGTATATAGTTGTACCCTTCTATCATCACCATATTCCTCACCCCCTCCACCCCCCGGGACCTTGGGTCTTTCGTCCAGTTCCCACAGCTCTCCATATTGCACTGCACATTTTGCCTCATGGTCTGCTGCTTGGTTTCCCCTTGAAATGGCGTCCTCCCCACCCTTGGTGTGTGCCTGACACTTCACAAACCCGCAGGAGCTAGAACATTTGATCACTTCAATCAAATTGCCTAGCAGCAGCGCGTGCTGTACCGGGGTCCCATCTGCTCTCCTGAACCCCCCTCCAGAGTCTTCGTGCTAATCCAGAATGTACTGTTGATGTGACGTAAGCACTGTCAGAATATATCATCACATTTTTGCCTACGTTGTGCTCTAGGATCACTGGATCTGCTGCTTGTACTGAATAGTGAGATGGTAACCGTGCAATCACAACTACCTCACTTGCCCAGTACTCCTTCAATCTCTTTACAGCAATGCCAGTCCTCCTGTTCCCATCAGTCTGATCAATAGTTGATGACCCGTCAATATAAAGAACGTCTCCTCCCTCAAGTGTAACTTCCTCCACATTGTGTCTCAGTGAATTTCTCTGTTTTTTGTGCAGTCATGGCCCCAGTGCCCTAATTGGTGCACATCGGCCACAAATAATGCTGGGTTTACAGTCTTGCACCTTACAATCCTCAGTCCTGGCTTGGATAGTATGACCTCATACCCTGATGCTTTTTGTGTAGTCAATGTGCTCTTTGGCTTGTGCAGTGTTGCAAACAGGGCATGCTCCACATAAAGAGTGGTGGTGCACCCCATTGTCACTGTTGATGATTATTCCACTATGAAGGCTGCAACAGCCAATTATTGTTTGCATGCCTAATCTCCCCTCATCACTGGGTCAAGCTGTCCACTGTAGTAAGCAATTAGCTTATGGCTCATGCTTGTTTTCTGGGTCAGAACTGCCTTCATCACTATACCGGGGGTCTCTAACACTAGAGCTGTACATATTGCCTGTTTCAATTCTGCAAAGGTGTGAGTCATTTCTGTGGTCCAGGTCAGTGCCTTTGTTCCCCTCTGGGCCTCTTTCAATGAAGTCAGGAGTGGTCTGGTTTATGTGCTGTAGTCGAAGACCCATGCCCTACAATAGTTGCACAATCCCAAAAACTGTTGCATTTCCCTCACTGTCTTTGGCTGTGCTGTGTTGTGTATTGTCTGTTCTCTCTTTGGGGCAATGCATCTCCCGTCCTTTGATATCATCTGTCCAATGTACAGAACCTCCCTTTGACAATACTGGAGCTTGGCCTTGTCCACCTTGTCTGCCAGAACTGTCAGCATGTCCACTGAATCTGTCCTGCATTGATTTTCTGTCTCACTGCAAATCAAAATGTCGTCAACATACTGTAGGACGATGGTCTGTCTCAATGATGATTCGCTTCTGGTTGCGGTACATAAAGCTGTTGAGGTCTTGTGGGTCTGGATGTAGTGGTACTGAATAGAATGCATTTTTTAGATCAATGACTTTGAAATCGGTGGCTTCCACTGGAATGCCACACAAAATTGTCCCAGGATTTGCTGCTACTGGGTACTCTGCTTCTACAATGTGGTTAAGAAGACGTAAATTCGGAATAAAAAGCCATGACCCCCGTTGGCCTTACGCACAGGGTTCACTGCCATGTTGCATGGAGATTCGGATGGTACTAAAATGCCTCTCTCAATGAAGGCGTTGATTGTCTCGTAAATGTCCTCGTCTGCCTCCTTGGTTAGGGGATACTGTTTTACGCTGGGTAATATTGCTCCTAGTTTTAATTTGATCTTCACTCCCCCTATGCTTTTGATGCACCCTACTTCATATGGACTGGTGGTCCATAAGCTGTCTGGTATCTTGGCCATGTCCTCCTAAATAAATGAGGGTGGCACCGCCAGCGCCAGCACCATCCTCTGTGGTACCTCTCTGTAATGAATCTGTATCCAGAATGTTAAACTCATTTCGAACACCATTTCCAGCTCCAGCATCTCTTCCCCAAAGAGTTCCTCATCTGTCACTGTTGTGAGCAAGCACCCTTCTGCAACAGCAAGTATTGCTTGCCATACCCTCCCTGTGGCATCTGTTGCATGCACTGCAATCCAAGCCTCTGTAGCCAGCACTTACTGGATCTCAATAGACACAATGGTCCCCTCTGGCTCATCCATTGGTATTTCTCGCCTGAATAGATATTCACTAGGCACCCGCCACACCTTTCCTGCAATGCCTGGCATCCATGCAATGGTAATATCTGTCTCTTATTAGAACATTTCTGGGTCCATTGGCACCCCCCTCTGTACTGTGTTCCCACAATATGCCTGGACAATCTCTTACATTCAACATGTGTATGCCTGGTGTTGAGCAAATTATGCCTTTGTCTGTGAATCAAATGGTCATGTTCAGCCTGCTCATGATGTCGCACCCCAATATGTTTCCAGGTGCCTGTCAGGAGTAAAGTAAAGATAGTGGTAAATTGTGATCTCCTATAGATAGAGAGATGTTATCTGTGAAAGGAACCACTTCCCGAGCCCCAGAGAATCCTTGAGTGTTCATTGCATCACCTAACAGCGCAAATGTCCCTTCCCGTATGCATGACTGAGCCACTCCAGTGCCAACAAGAACGGAAAATGATTTGTCACCTATCGCCACCCCGATGCGAGGTTCCTCCGTAGGATTCAGTGTGACCGACAGGATGGGACACATCAAGTTCGTCTGTAGGCTCTCTATTGAGGGTATAATGACAATCCATTTCCTGTGAAAGGGTTGTTTCCCACCATGGTAACCCCTCTGTCATCTAACTGACACCAACACCGCTGTGTCCATGGGCTCCGTTGTCTCTTTCCTGTATTTGCGCTAACTGCAGTCTAGTCCCTGTGGTTTGTATTGCTTGTAGGTACTTTGGTAAAGGTGCTGTCATTTGTGGTGTCTGTGCCTGTCCTTGTTGTTGCGCACCTTGAGCATTGTAATAATCATCCTGTCCCCCTTGATAGTTCTGCTGTCTCTGATCGCCCAAGTTCTGTTGTGCCCCTCTGAATATGCATGCTCTTGAAATATGTCCTAGCTGCCTGCACATCGAACACTGGGGTGGCTCCCTCACCTGTCTTGGAAAGCCTCCTGGAACGTCTCCTGGCCCCTGCTGCATCCGTTGATTGTATCCCCGAAATCCCCCTTGATTTCGATGTGTTTGTGGTCCAAAGCCATGCCCCCGTTGAAGTCCTTCCCTTCCTCTGAACCCCAGCTGGAACCCGCCTTGCCCCATGTACCCTCCTCCCATGGGCGGTACCTATTGCTGTGATTGACATGCAAGAGCATGCACATACAGTTAAAGTTTGATATAATTCAAGCAACACTGAACTGAACCAAAGGCAGCAACTGAGAACTCTGAGAAATCCCTCTAGTGGCTCTGACTCTCCTGACCCTAAGATACAGGTCGGAGTGAAGCAGAACACCCAGGGAACCGTCTGGGGTAAAATCCCCTGATGCCAGGAACCAGGATGGGCGATGTCAGGAATTGGGCAGGGTGCAGTCGTCTATGTTCTCTAGTAGTCATGGACATTGCTGGAAGGAATTTCTACTCTTCAGTAGGCTGGAGTGTCTGACAGAGTAAGGGGTGAAATGTGAACTAGAAGAATGTTGCAGTGCAGTGTTCCTTTTAAGTAATCTGATATACCTTCAGAATGCTGAGCTTCAGTGCTAGGAGGGGCTGCAGTAAGGAGTTCACTAAACAAGCTCTGCAAGGGAATTGACAGGTAAGAGAAGTCAAGAGAATCAAGGAAAAGGAGAGTGGTATAAGCAAGCTTCTTTACCTGATGTGGAGGCTCTCTGGATCGAGAATGTGCCCAACAGAAGTACCATGGCTGAGGAAGGAATGTTGGTCAGTGCAGAGGTTCATTCCGCAGGGTTGTTTTTCATGCTGTGGGGAAAAAATGGTATGTGAGAATTTGAATTGGGGCTCGGGCAAGGATCGGCTAAGAACTGAGAAAAGTGCCTACAATATCGGGGGGCAAGACCGGTGCATGACTTTGTCGGAGAGTATCCGGAGCTGCCTTGGCTCGCAAGAACGCCGGGGAGATTGTTCATGTGAGCAGAAAGAGAAGAATTGAGATGGCTGGGGGGGAAGCAAAGGTTAAGTCTAGGTACACATTCTAGGATATGAGGAAAACAGTACTAGGGCAGGCGTGACTTACAGAGCATCTTCTAAAAGTGTATTGATACAAAGGGATGCAGCTTCAGAATGTTGATATCCCGTTCCCAGTTGCAGAGGGAGCAGAGCCAGGTGAATGGCTGGAACGTTGTGATGCCTTCTCTCGGTGTGTAACAGTCTGTGCGCCATGTTAGTGTGAGAAAGAGCCACAGTATAGCACAATCTCCTTCAGCGCCACCAGGACCAACGTGGATAGGAAGACGTGACAGTGGTTGTTGATACTGCTCTTTATGGTGCTGGTTATCACTGGCCCTTCCATGGCATACTTTGATAATTTCTTTTGCACTAACTTGGCCTTGTCTGCCTTCCTCTCCTCTGCCTTTTGTTTAACCTTCTCCTGCCACAATCTACAGTGGTTTATTATGGTGAGCTGTATCTCTGTCCATCCCTTTGCTTCCATCCCCACCAATTTCTTCAAACTCTTCTGTACAGGTTCTGGGTATCCCTGCACTAAGATATGATAAAAGATTGCTATTGTTTTGTCCCACGGCTCTCGAGTTTTAAGGTGCCAAAGCTCTTGAATCTCCTGAATGTATCAAACAGGATTCTCGTCCCCATGCATTTTGCGTGACAATATCTGACGTGTCTAGGTATTGGGACCGTAGTGCTTGCCATACTGCTGCTCTGCAATTTGCAAATGGCAACCAATTATGTGCTATGTTTTGCATCGTCACCCCTGGGAACACTGCCATCTTCCATATATCATCAGCTGCATCATCCAATGTTGATATCAACAGTCCTTTGACATCACCCACTGCTAACCTGTGCCCGGCTATTAGTTTGTCCATTTCATAAATCCATTTCCTAGCTCCCGCCCTCAATGAGGATAACCTGCACTTGACTTTTCCTTGACCCTATGTTTCCAGGGCACATACTCCCCTTTCTAATAGGGGCATTTGTGAATAATCTTCCCTTTCTTCTGGCGTTGTCCGATACTGCCTGATCTGAATATGCCCCCTTTTGCCCTCAATGTCTGTGCATATGTCCACATGTTTTAAAGTATTCTCGTCATGAGCTCTAGCCAGCCATCCTCTAGAATGTGCCAGTGTTGTCTCTTCTCTCCTGCGCCCTGGGAGGTCCCTGAGTCTATTGACCTATGTATTATGTGTGGTGCACCTGTCAGTTTCTTGTTGTGTTCTTTCGTCTGAACCGGCCCCTCCTTCTCTCCCTCCGTGGGATCTGTACTCCCATGAATCTCCCTCTCGTGACATCATGAGTGAGTGAGTCTGCTCACCCCCCCACTCATCACCGATATGTTTGTCATCATTGTCAGACCCTACGTCCATGTTGCTACAAAAGCCATCTGAGAAATTCAATCTCTGTTATGTCGAATCGGTGTCAATGTTTATGTCAAGATCAATGTCCATCAAATTATATTTGCTGTCTCCCTTCCATAATCCTAGGTGTGCTGCCCCATTCCCTACTGAGCTTTTCCCATTTATATTTGTGCTGTCTGGTTTTACTCGCCTTTCCTCCTTTTGTCTATTCCTCTCCCATTCCCGGGCAACCTGGTCGCAAACTTCCTTTATTGCTTGCTCCTCCTCCTCTTCTCGTGCTCGTTCACTTGCCAGTCTACCCAACTGCAACTTCCTCTGTTCCCTCTCTGCTTACTTGCGCGCTTCCTGCTCCGCTATCTCCCTCCGTCTCTCTGCCTTTTCCATCTCTCTCCCTTTTCTCCCTTATCTCTGTCTCCACTCTCTTCCTTTCCTTCAACTCTTTCTATTCTTTCCTCGCACTCCTTTTCCAGTCGCTCTTTCCTCCTCCCTCTCTATCTTCCCGCTCCAGTTTCTCCTCTCTTCTCCTCTCTCCATCCTCACATTCTACCCTGAATTGCCTTTTCTTCTCCCTTTTATCCTCTTCCTCCATTAGGTCTGCCCAGTCGGATGTTTCCTTCTCCCTTTCTAGGCTCTTCATCACCTTAGTCGCCCCTTCTGCCTTCCCTGTGGTCTTCCCCTTGAGTTTCAAAAGTATCTGTGCTGCTATCCATTTGTCCGTACTTATGTCTTCAAATTCTGCCTTTGCGCTCTGCAGACCTTCCTCGCTTGCTCCTGCGCCACCAGCTGGTTTTGCTGCCTCTTTTGATTTCTTTGCTCTGGTGTATGGTGGTGGCTTATACGTCAGATTTGAATACCCCTCTGCTGCCCTCAGTTGCCTCACTGGATACATCGATTCCTGTTCCTCATTGGTGTCATCAGATATTGCGTTTGGATCGGTTGGGGAGGTGCAGAAGGTTCAGACTCCTCTTCGTTCACCTCCTGCTGGTTCATCATCCATATGTCTTGTCTGTTCCCCCCTCCCTCCTGAAACAGGAGCCATACCTCAAATATAGTCATGCTCTTGGCCACCTTCTTCCCCTTATATGTGCCCTGCAGATGTGTCAGTAGTGATTGCTGCACGTCCCTGGAAAAACTGCTGCCCCTCCTTCACAATCTCTGCCACACTGGGCACACCACCACAAATCTGTGCATGCGCCTTCCTTGCACCGCCACTGGTTCACCTCGTCTGCCAATCCCAAGTTCACAACACAAGCTCCTCACTGTCAAAACGCTCTGTTCTATTCACCAACCTAAGGGTGACGTCACCAAGCTAAATCACAATAAAAATGAATGAAGGATCATGCACACACAACAATGACCCATTACTCAACCCCACAGAAACCCCACAGCTGTCTTCCTGCCTCTCCAGGGCAGAGCATACTTCTATTCTCTTGTGACTAACGGCATCCATTGCGTCACATAATGTGTCAAAAGGCTCTCTCCAGGAGACTTAATCAGCTAGTTCACCTTCCGCAATCTAGGATAGCTCCAGCTAACCCTCACAGGAATACCATCATCTATGACCCGAGCTAAAAAGCACAACCCACAGGAATAACTTTATTTCAAACTGTCTTCATCCAAGTCCTCTAAGACCAAATGTCACCTAAACATAGAAAAGGGACTTCTACCTACGCTCAGGTCCCTACTATTTGACACTACTAATAATGCTTCAACACGCGAGTTAACAATATTTCCCTAGTACCCAACAATACCCATTGTTACCCCACAATTGCTGGTTGTCTGCACCAATACTTGCGTTCCGTGCTGTACTGGTGCTGCTCGGCTGCTGACTCCCCTGTCAATGTGCTCACCTCGTCATCATTGTCTGCTTGGACAACTCCCTGATTCCGGGCGGGGTGGTTTCCAAAATGGCTCCCAACAACCTTTATCCAGTTAGGCGTTTTTCGGTGTTGTCGAAATGAATGCAAGGGTCCCAGAGCCTCGCAGGATCGGTGGCAAAGGGGTCGTTTTGGTGCCGGGCTGGCGCAGCCAACCATCCTCTGCTACCAACATGTTAGGATAAAACTCCCAGGTAGGCAGGAGGGCTACTAGGAGCTCATGGAAGGCTTAACTCTTTCCCTTTCCCAAAAGAATGCAGGCCCAGACAGATAGCAAATTCAAACTGTGGTTTATTACAGCCAAAACCCAAAGGGATCAGTATAGGGAGGAAATATCCAGGCACATCTCAGAGAATTCTGGCTCGCAGGCCAGTTTTGTAACAGTTGCATCACACTGACCTCACAACCTGGGCACTTCTCCAGAAAACCTATCACATCCTGTTATTTGGCATTGGGTGGTAGACCACCTATGGATGTCCTTATAGCTGCTAGGTTATTGGTTCTCCCATGCCAGATGGCTGGCCTGGCTCAACCCCAAAAAATGCTACTTCTACAATGTTGGAGTGTGGTCCGTGCCTGCTGTTACCCACCCCTAGGTCCTGAACTGTGATTGGTTAGAGCTGTCGCCCCTCAGGTCTGGGTCCCAAGTCGGTTCTCAGCTCGAAGTGTACCTTTTCAAGGTAATTAGAACTACTATGTGTCTGCATTGTACCGTGTGTAAACCACCACAGACTGAGAGTGCTTGTTCTCAGCATGTAACACACAGCTCCTCTGTAGCAATCTTGTTGCAAGCCATTGTCTGGCTGTGTGAGACTGCTCTGCTTTTGCAGCTGCTAGTTTCAGTTCATCATCAGCTTGGCCGGTCACATGTCCAGAGACCGTAGTTCTGAGCTCTGCAGCTCAGAATTAGCCTGAATTTGTAAGTAATTATTCATACTTTCTGTGCTGGTGTTACTGCAGTTCAGGGAAAACAATGCCACTTGTATTGTGATGGCCTTGGCAGCAGGCCCTTGTCCCACATGGCCTGCTTTTCTGTTTGCTCTGAATTCAGCTGAGCTCCACTGTCACTGAGACGTTTGTGGCCTACTTGTAATTTAGATGAGCCATGGTGTGGCTCGTAGCTTGGTCATGCTGCTCTATAGTATCCATAGGGTAGTTGTCTATGGGGCATTCAGGTCCCTCAGGTGCTCCTGCAGTTCCATAGAGTTAATTGCACATAAGCATTTGCAAGCATTTACACAGGATCGCTTTCTTCTTGCGGTTTCAACATTGCTGCAGTCAAGCTAATGACAAATTAATAAAGGCGAAGGCAATATGCATTGCAAAGGTATTCTAACTTAAGGAACTATACGCACGTGTTCATGTATTCAGGTGTGTGATTCGGTCCCGATGTGTGGATGGCATGTGTTCTTCATGTCTAATGCTGCTATTTCGTGGTGTCTCTAATGACTTTGAGTACATTACTTGCCGTTTTAGTGGAGACTGTCAATTAAAGTGTCTTTAAGGGCATCCGGAGACTTCTCATCCACTCTAGGCAGTGGCTGTGCTTCCCCTAGGCTGTAGGGTTGGCCTAGTGGGTACCTCTCCTCACATTTGTTGATCAGAGGAGCAGTGGGGGTCGGTCTCGAAAGGTACGAATGGTCATGATTCCTTCGGTTCTTTTTCTGATTCTCGTTCCTGAAGGGAGGGGAGGCAGGGGTGGCTTGCAACCTCCCCTCTTCACCTTTGACTGGCATGTCATAATTAAAAATGGTACGCATCCTGCAGTGAGAGCCAGTGGGTCAGAGTTTAGAGCATGTGTTTAACAACACCAAAGTTGCAGCATCAAGTACCCCCCTGGGCATGAAAATACTTAAACAGGTAGGTAGATCAGTGTGTTGGCGGGGAATAGGTAAAATGTTTAATTTTCAACATTTGTTTACTTTTATTTATAAATATATTGTTTTATCTTTATTGCCATTACAAGTGGCTCAGAGAAAGGGAGAGACTAGCACCTTTGCTTATCCTAACTAGCATTGCTAATTCCCAGATGCTTCTTCATGCATTACATCTTTGACCGCCATGTCATAATGCAAAAACCTCTGCTCTCTGAAGGGGGCCCAGTCGCTGTGAGGTTAGAGAATGCATACTCTGACTGGTCTGTAATGCAATGTCTGAAGTGCCAGCCCATGATTCTTGGATGGGGCAGCTTTTTTTTTTGACAGGCAAACACATTTTTGGCCTGTTTGGGCTAGTTTCAGAAGTTACTACACTACTTTTAACTAATGTAACTATGTAAATATGTCTCCAAATGCATTATTTGCATCATATCTTATCAAAAACGCCCCCTTGGATACTACCCAAACAGTCTGTTGTGGCTAGTAAGGAAATGTAATGTGTGATTGTGGGCCACGTTTTTATTGGTACATGGACAGATTTTGTACCCCTGCCCGATGCGGACCAGATGTGAATGTTATGTTTCGTCTGAATGGAGGGAATGCAAAAAATGACTTCTGAACATGTGACAATGCATGAAGGTGTCTAATCATTGTGCAGGCAAACTGTAGAGCAGAGAAAGCATACAAAGACAATTCTCCAGCACATGTGGACCCGGGGTCTGTAGATTTGTAATTACTAGTGGTACATTTAAGGCATATTAACCTTAGGCACAAGGAACATCTATCCTTGGAGCAACAAAGGTACTATCAGCTTTTACCACGTTATTATAAGAACATGAAAAAAGGGAATAGGTTTTCAAATATAGCTTTCAATAGCTCAGAACCTTGACTCCTGATGAACCAAATTGCATTGGAGTAAAAATGCCATTTCAGCTGAAGTTTGGTAGAAAATGTTGAATGTCTCAGAATCATCTATTTGTTCAGGGCTTGCACCAACGCACTCTGACAAATACTTTAGGGCATGCACCCCTAGCTTTCAGAAAGTATTGACAAATTGTGCTGAATAAGTTCAGTTTGTTTGTTGAAAGCTGCTTTCCTGTCACCTATCCAGCCAGGATTCAATCCTCAACACAGTACGAAGATCATTTCACTTGCATTCTGGGATAATGCCTTTACAATGGCAGTAGAGGACTACGGAGTTCTCTTGGTAACCCTAGACCTTCCATGTTGAGGGTTTCATATCATGGACTTGGAGGCATTTTTATATTTCTATATATATGCGCTGCTTTCAATCTTGGAATGGAAATCCAATGATCCTAGAGTAATTCAGAATGATTACCAGAACACTTCTGGAAGTTGATTGTGCGTAGAAAGATAGTATGATGAGACTTGAAGCAAAGTTCCTTGAGACATTGTGACTGATGACCAAGAGAAGCCCTTAATGCTGGAAATTGTAGCCACAATTCCTTGAACCATTGAGAAAATAACTACACCTAAAAACACTGCATGCTGAAATTTTTGAGAGACTGATAACCAAGAGGCACGTTGTACACTGGAATATGAATCAAAAATTCCTTGAGATATTAGGAAACTGAGAACGTATGTTGGAGCTTAAAGGCAAAGTTCCCAAGGACATTGATGCTGAGCAATAAAGTGTCAAAGCAGAGACTATGATTAGAGTTCCAGACCATCTGACAAATATTTCTTTAACAATAACATTTTTAAACGCCGCCTTTGTGCAGAGTCATAATCTTGAGAAATTGACACATATGCTTCTTACTGGTTTCTTTTAGCCAAGAAATGTTATCCGCTTGGCTTGCAAGGTGAAGGACTGTCAGTTATAGGATTCCAGTGCATAGGACTTCAATGGAACTGTGTGTTAATATTGGGTAGTTCCTCTGAGGTCTTTCCCTCTTAGGAGGAGCTAGAGGTTCTGACAGATGGCACCCATCTACAAAGGCAATGCAAGATCTTTTCTTGGAGTCTGGTATAGGCCTCAAACATTCAAGCCACAGACTCTGCCTCAGTTACCACTGACTCTGTCTCAGTCACCACTGGGTGTGTCTCACACCAAAAGTGTCATGTCCTTGACTGGAGCTGGTAAGCTGCCTTTTGGAAAGGCACGATTCTTGGTTGTCATGTCAATCATTTATTGCATGTTTGTTTCACAGATTAAAGCAAAGTATACAAACGTGCACACAATCCAAAAAAAGGTAAACCGAGTATCGATATAGAGGCCCATTAATTCACCAGCATGATAATATTTCAATGACAATTCAAAAAGAAATCACACTATAATCCTCTTTCAGTTACTTGCAGATACGATACATATTTCCACCTGCAATTTTCAAAGTCAACTTAATTATTAACATCAACCTTTTTTGTACTACATGTGACACCTCATCAACACCAAATTAATATACTTTCTGTGCTTCAATTTTAGCCATCAAACATACCTGCAGATCTTTTCCAGCAAGAGTTATTAGCCAATCTTGTAACTGCTGCAGCAGAGCTTTACTACTTCATCTTAAGGTTTTTATCTTTGCTGTAAATTGACAAGGAAGTGGAGCAGACTCTCCTCATTTATGGAGGATGGAAAATACGGGCAAGAAGTCAGAACCCTGTTAATTGGGATGCCACCATTTAAACCTTTTTGTGGGTACTCGGTCAATAACATTTTGCACACTCCGGACAGTCCAGTCACACTGGTAAGAAGTGGACTTGACTCATTATACCTTCTGGAAATTACAGACAGGTGAGGAATGGCCATATATTTCTGGATTTATATGCCACAGAAACCTTGTAGGAACAATGCTGACTGCAGAACACTAATCTGAATTTTATTAAAAGAGGCTACTATTAGGCACCCCTATAGGGCAGTGCCTGAAAATGATCAAAAGCTCTTTCTAACTAGAGGGTGGTGGGGAGTGAGAGGTGAATCAGAGCAGGTCAAATGAGGAAGCTTTGCTGGCCAATGGAGGGGTGCATGATATGCTCTTGTCACTTGAGAATCCGGGTCTTCGAGATGGCCCATTATGATTTGCATCTCTATCAAATTCTGGGGTCAGAACTCCGCAGGAAACTTCATGACACAAGTCTGGGGAAATCAAAAATGTTATAGGTACACAGCAAAAGAGACCTTTTAGCCTTCCCAGACTGAAGCAGATGGAGTCTCATCTTCATCAGGTTCATCTCCACTCCAGTCAATATGCATTCTCATTTCTAATCTCTGCTTAGTGATTTGTGGTTAAAATGAGTCGAGATACAGACAACTGGCAAAGATGGTATCTGTTCCTTGCATAAGAAATATTACGGTTTTATGGTCTACTTGGACCTAAAGAAGTAGGACCTTAAGAACGCAAACCATCACAGAGCACTCTTTTTTTTCGTTAGTCATCTGTTTATTGTTGTGAAACTAGAATCTGATGAATGATGAATGTTACTGTGTATTATTTTTCCTTCTCATTTACTTGTCAGGGTGGTGCTCATCCTCTTATAGGGTGTGGGGAGCCAGAAGGTTATCTCGGACACGTTTGAATAGAGTTGTATTTAAATTTAAAGAAAAATGCCATACTGATCCTACTACAAAAAGAGAGTACCATTCCTAACTAAACTAACGTGCTCATCTTAAGTCAAAATAAAATAATAGTCCTCGGTCCAAACTCATCCACTAAACTGGCCCTATCATTTAGCAAAAACGTAAAAGAAAATAGGTTGAGTGCCCTGCACACTTGGTTCTTCACAAAGGTGTCTCTGGGTGCCCCAGGAAGGCCTCCGAGGTCTGGATCCAAAGGTTAGAAGTAAATAACAGTTCTACTCAAAGACAAATGTTTTTGTCAGTCTATCAAAAGTTCCACAAAGTTCGAAGAAAACAATCCAACTTCCTGGAAAAACAAAATGTCCAACATCTTTTAACAGGAGGGCTTTTCCACTGATCCAATTCCACCAACTTAGTCGATCTCTCCACACTTTGGCCAAATTTCAGGTGCTCCTGTGATATCTGCTCTTCACTCTGTCATGCCCCTCTGGCTGCTTTGCGGTCACCTGACCGAATATCTCATTGCTTCTGTAGGATTCTTACTTTGTGTGGGTCCTTGTGACGCTTCTGGAGGTTCGTGCTGTTCAGATTCCTCAGGCTCCTGTAACCCTTTTAATCGTCTTATTCTCTCTTCTCTGAGGTCTTTGTGACCCTTGGATGGGGCTAGGGTAGTCCTTGCCTCTTCCCTGCTTTTTTTTCTTCTCTTCTCCTCCCTCTGACCGGGCAACCCAGGTACCTGCTTTGTTCTTGCTCCAGTGAGGTTCCATCTCATAAGCGATGGCAGCATTCTCTAAGGCTTACATACTGGATACTAATGGTCTTCGTATTCCGTTCATTTCGGCTCTCTCTCTCTTGTTTGCTCTCGGTTGTGAATTAAGCGAATTGTGGCGGGATTCCGAACCGATGTTGGAATCTATTTTCAAAGGGTGGGTACGTGACGACAGAAGGATTGTTTGATGATCCTCTCTTTGCTGGAGAGTTGTGATTTGAATCGGTTGGCCCTTTTGCTACACAAGCAGTGTGTCACCAGATGTGTGGACCTTAGCTGCCAAGTAAACTGGTGTGCTACTCATGACTGCTTTGTAGATGATACACACAGTCTTGAATAATATCCTGGCCTGGAGAGGAAGCCAATATAAGTTGTGTAGGACGGGTGTAATGCCTTGAAATTTCCACGCACCTGTAATAAGACATGCTGCAGCATGGTGGGCTGCTTTTAGGGGAGCCAAGTGAGCTGCTGGGAGCCTTATCAGGATGGCATTTCCTCAATCGATGTGCGAGATTATAAAGGCCTACACTACACTAAGTTCTGCAGTGGAATGAAGGGTTTAATTTTACAAAGGGTGGAGATTCGGACCCCAGGCTGGTTTTAGATGGTCAAGCTTAATTGGTCAACCTTTCTTACAAATTTTGAAAGATGTGATTTAGAGATACATAAAGGTTACTCGAACAGCCATTAGATTGTATCTTTAAACTTAATAACTTTTTATTCTATGAGACAAATATACCTCTTTACAGAATGGTTTCGAAGCAGAGATATAAATAGAGGGGAACTCCAAAAGTCTTTCCCAAGGTCCCATTTAAATATTAATTTAATCTTTCCCACAATGCGTTAGAAACCACTCTCTATCACTTTCAAAACAATGTAGGTCCTATATACTGATGTAGTGGATCCCCATCCTTTGTTTCCTTGTTAGGTGGAGACTTTCTCCTGATGATTATACCCAACTAAAATGTCTACAACATCAAAGTAAGAGATTTAACCAGAAGTTAGAATCCTGTAGAGAAAAATGGAAATATTAATTTGAGAGTTGCTTCTTTCTAAAGCCAGTACACATAGGTAAAGCAAAAGGCAGGGAAAATAAGGGAGGAATTGCTTAATGTTTTGACGCCTTCGGGTCCTCTGGGGGGAGTAACATAGAAAAGACATGTGAGAGTTTCTGAATGACTTGTCACTTTTCAGGTCTTCTGGAGGTATTGAAATGGGATGTATGAGAGGGAATTGCTAATGCAGACCCACTTACTTAGCAGTGCAGTTAGGGAGGTCAGATCATATGAAACTCACATGAATAGAGCTGCCACGTGATCACAGTTGCGAATGTATGTAGGTAAGCATGTAAAGGATTTAAAATGCATAAACCTAGCTGGGAAGAAAAAGAGTGCTGTAGAGGCACACACTTAGGAGGTCACCGATATGTTTGGGAGTAGCATGGGTACTTGGAATGGATAGGGGTAGGAAGGGAGATCACTCCAACGGATAGGGAGGAGTAGGGTTGAGTGGAACAATCATGATTGGTGAAATGTCCTATGTAGTGGGACTTTACGTTTGAGGGCATTCCATTCTGCATTTGTAACTTGTTCCAAGACAAGGTATGTAGTGTGAAAAGGCCCGTTTCCTATTGTTTTCACTTTTGCAGATCTTTGTTTCCAGTTTAGTAATGTTGTTGCTAGTGGTGGTGTACTGACTTGATTAGGCACAGTGGGGTTTTATTTGACGTTGAGGGGACAGCTGTGATTCCTGCAAATAGAATGATTCTGCGGTCCAGTTGGTATATGACCAGGGCTTAGATAACTGTCCTGAAACTTGAGGCAGGGATGAAGACCTTGACCTCGCAGTGGAGCACAAGCTGGTACCACGCTGACGGAGTCTTCTTGGAGATGCTTGTTATGAATTAGAGGACACGATTGATGATAAAGATCTTGCCCTGGCTGAGACTTGAGGTGTAAATCCATCAAGCTGCAATTCCGTTAGCCAATTCTGACATGGGCATGTTTGGTGGGGTTTCCTAGGAGAATCAATTCAGATTGTGTCTGATTGAGCTTCAGGTAAGTGCTTGACATTCAGGCTTGGAGGGACAGCCAGTGCTTGAGTAGATCAGGGTTGTTGATATGAAGCAATTCATATATAGGTAAAGCCAAGTACATCATTTGGGGGTTGCCAGGGGTCGCACCTGTGACCCCTGTGGTCTACCCTTGCAACCCCGAAACAAATAAAAAAGATGTTTATTTTTTAATGGAAGCTCATGGGCTGTGGCCAGCACCATGTGACACTTTGTTTCTGGAGTGGCAGGCTTTCTTGTTCAGGACTCTGAACAAAAAAAACCAAAAAAAAACAAGGGGTTCCACAAGTGTAACACTTTGAACAGTGACCCAAAATAAGAAAGAATAGGAATAACACACAATTTCTCTTTTTGGAATTCTATACAATAATTGCTACACTCATTAAAGGTTTATTTCAGGCATACTTCAGGAGGTGAGTTACAGATTTAGTCTGTTCTTAAACACCTCAAATTCACAATGCAGACACAAGCTTCCAAAATGTATTTAGAGTAGACTAAGCATTCATTTCGGACTCTGTATTCTGCTGTTCGCAAGTTGCAGTTATAGCATCTTTTTTCTGCTGTTGTCTCTGTTACGAATATCATCACAAGACATTCCATCTATGTGTCCTCCGTCACTTGACAAAAGCCTTGTCCCTGAAAGTTTGTGTAGAGTGTATTCATGTTTGACTATAGCACATACAGTGGCACTTTATTTCTTTGTGTCACAATTAATGTTTTGTTGTAATGTGTCTATCTTTCCTCTCTCCATGGCATGCTGTTCAGGATGTTTGTTTGAATGTATGAGGTAACAAGTGCCCAGAGTACAGGATGCTGTGTGAGTTTGCTGCTTTCCCTATGGTACTCTAAATTCTTTAATGCACAGTTATGAACCTTCCCAATGGTATGCATTTTTCCAACCTCTAAAACCTGAAAAGTAGATCCACACAGGTTTGAAATGGGGCCAACTTTGCACCAGACCTGCAAATGAACTGGCCTGCTGTTAAATCTGAGTTACCAGTTTAATGGTATCCACTACACAGTGTAATTTTATTTCCGACTTTGATAACATTCAGACCTATAATTGCTCATTTTACTATAGCTGGTGAGATAGCTAGCTGATAAAATAACACAGTGGGTTGAGCGCTCACTGCTGTGATGTGTGAGATTTGCAGGTTCAAATCCCAACAAGACCAACTCAGCTTTTTATCCTTCTAAGGTTGATAAATGAGTACCAACACAGGTTGGATGATATTGTATGTTCATTTGTTCTATATAAAAGGCTTAAGCACAAGTGCCATATAATAACACATTATTATCATTTGGCCTTGGATGTCTTCTTGCATTCACAGTAATTTTATAATATGAGTGTCATGATGCCTAACCCCGGGCATCCGGATCGAGTCCATCAGCCCCAGGAGCAGGCATCCAGATACTCATTAAAACCCCAACAGCCCCGGCTGGGGGCGGTTTGGATTCAGTCCTGGCGCCTTAGGCGCCAGGCTCATAGACTTTACTTACCTTATGCAGACCATGCTGCAAATGAGTCCAAGCCAACGTGAGGCCTGGATGGGACTATTTTAGTACAGGGACTATTTTTTACTCGGGTGTGGTTCTGGGGAACTTCTTACCTGGGACTACTTTGCAGGCTATTTAAACCACGCCCGAACAGCAGCTCATGCTTTGTGTTATTCTGCATCCAGCAGCGTAACGCTCACCGTGTCTGTAAGTCAGCATCCAGTCTTCTGCCACGCCCGCCTCGAATCCGGAGCTCCTAGACAAAAGGAAAAGAAAGGAGAAGAGGTTAGATCACGGACATTATTTGATTCATTACGTGATTCCGGACCCAGAACATCTCCGAGCCTGGAAAGGACATTATTTCAGCACGCATCGCTTCGCAGGCAGCAGCGCCGCGTTATACTCACCAAACCACCGCATCTTTCAACTCGGCGCTGCCGCCATCATTTTCTTAGTCGAAACCCAGCACCTGGGGGGAAAACAAAAGGAATAACAAGGTGAGCTGAGAAAACCGACAAAGACAATCTCTTTGCCACCATAGGCTTACCTGCTTTACCACCGGAGGTACTATCCTTTAATTCGCTGCATCTTTCTATGCCGCACCTATAAAGGGAGAGAAAACAGCAAGTTAAACTCATGCAACTTTTACCGGACAGTGTTTGGTAATACAGACTCTTACCTGAACGCCATCCGCTGCCTCCAGGCAATATTCTTTTGGACCCAGCTGCAACCTAACGAGGGAATGGAACAAGAGTGAACATCGGACATATTGACCTCTTTGAACTTTATAGACACTGGAGTCAATATTCCTCCAGAACTCCTCCAGTATTTTCAAACCAGTGAAGTAACTGGTATCTGTGCGCCCCTGCATGCCATGCAGTATGGAGAGTTCATCATTTAAAAACATAACGTGAGGTTACCAAGAGGGGATATCGGAGGTGATTAGTGGGGAGAACGAGAACAGTTGGGGGGGGGCATCACTAAAGTCCACAGGTGGCTAAATCCCTTTCCCCACTTGCAGGAGAATACTTCTACCAGGCCAGTCCAGACTGTCATCTCTTCACTATGCATCACGTTGGTGGAGACTGCAGCTGTCCGGGTCCGATCGATGCCCCTGTGGGAAGCAGGTGAGCGTAACAATGAGCCTATGCCCACTGATATTAATGATACATATGGTGATCCATTCTTGTAGGAAATGTACGTCACATTACAGTGATATTGTAACCATATTTTTTGTAGTGTACTATGATATATGATGACACTTCCTGTATTGTGAAGGGGAGAAGGTTGCATTTCATCGCTTCCCATGATGTCGCTTCAGGGTGGGAACACATGACATCACTTCCTGTGATGTCATCAGAAGTCAAGGGTCATGTCAAGTGCTTCCACTACCCCTGGAATTTTGGTGCCATTACGTCACTGGGTAAAATCATGTGTCCTCTGCATATTGGTGTACCCCTGAAAATAATTAGATCGATAATTTGATGCAGGCAATCAGAGTTAACAAAATTCACAACCGTATTTGGACTCTGACTATGGAAATTCAAGTATTTTCAATTTACTGCATTGCGTTGAAAATCATAATGTCTCATAGCAATCAGATGTTGGGAAAAGATGGAACGTCCCTGGGAAATTGATGTTTTTCTAATGAAATATATGAGTAGAATATACCATTATAAGGTGCAATTTTAATTTTAGCCATGCTTACGGCATGATTTGACAATATCTCAAGCCATGTAGGCCTTTAGGCAAGTACATAGTGAAATGCATATTCAGGCAGTGAGCGTATATTAACAATTATGAATAGAGATTCTCATTCAGTTTGAATGTCTGGGCTGTGCCCCAGGCTTATCTATTGTTTTGGAACACACGGGTACATTATAAAAACAATAATTTTGAGCTATAGACCAATAGTCTGGGATGTGTTCCAATAGTCCCATTTGTTTTAGTAAATGTTTCTAAATGTTCCTGTAAACAATAACAATGTCCTAAAGACTACAATGGACTACAAACCTTACAATGGGCTATGAAACTTTGAGGTTTGAATAAACTCAGCCGCTTGCTACCTAGTGATAATTGAGTAACTTGCTATGGACTGATAAAATGGCAAGTTGAAAAGAACTGATTATTCAGCAACTTGCTAAAGAGGGAGGAGAGGGCTTAAGTGAATAACACTCCAGGGTTCTAAAAAACAGACTTCTGGTGGGGCAGGCACACATACACCGGGAGAGAGAGCAGTTCGTAAGTATGGAGAAGGCAGATGGAAGCTGGAGCACCACCCAGGAGCGGACTTGAAAACAGAAGCAGACTGGAACCACTCTTTATGCAAGTCTATACAGAGGTGAGGGGGTAATATTCCTCCTTTTTTCTACTTGGATTTTGATGCTTTTGAAATTGCATTTTCTTGCTTTTCAGACTTGCCGAGACTTTGCATTTTGAGCAGAACTACTATTTTCTTTTAGCAGAACTATTTTTGATTGAGCTGCATAGAGAAGTATTACCGCCTATGGCAATCAGCTCACCACCTATGGACATATTTTATTAATAATTGGATGTTGTTTGCACCATGATCAATTCCAATTGACACTAAATCTTTTAAAGACATTTTTACCCATTTTGGCTGCTTTTTTTTGAGGCCATGATGATTTTGATGTGTTTTTTTCCAAGTGGAATTGATATTGTTTTAATTATTATTGTGTTGGGCAGGGCACGGACCTCATCTCCCTACCATGTAAGGACAGTAGTGAGTATGCAGGTCTGTTTTACCAATCTTTAATATCATATTGAGGATAGGTCTAGTAAGAACCAATGAGGTATTCAGTTGCCTTTGAAGTGGCTTTTATGCTTCTGAAATGGTTGTCTGACCTTGAGTAGACATAGAGGCAAAGACAATCATAGCTGCATATTAATTGATAATGTTTTGCATATTAAGTGTATTATGTGTAGTTACCATATTAGTAGCAATGTTTCTTTACTATTTATTTCTCATAATAAAATGAATTACACTATACAGGAGAGTTTAAGAGCATTCCTTGAGAGTCCATTATTAAGAACCAAGTCAGAATATTAGAGCACATGCATGAAGTATGGGGCATCTATTTTGAATACTGTATGTGGTGCATCTTTTGATATAAAATGAGTTAGTAGAATGTTTGAGCAGTGGGCCATCATTAAAATATATGTGACACTAGTAAATCTGTCCTGTGTAGATAAGTCAGAGTAGCTAACTACTGCAGAAATGTGCTGTTTACATTTTTTTCTGATGCACAGTGGCAGGTATATGCTTTTCTCTACCACTATTCATATTAACCCTCTGACTGGGGGGGTCTAGGACCCTCCACTAGGGGTGCAGGAAAGGCTCTGTGAGGTAGAGATGAGAAGAACCACATCACATTCAGTTAACAGTGCACACATGTCAAACGCCTAGTAGCAATCACTGTAAGATCATCTGCATTTCAGAGCTCAGCTATATGGGAATGCAAATTAACTGAATGACTTGTATTGCCTCGTATTAGAATTACTATTTTATACATACATATATCAACCCAAGACGAGTGTGGTTGGCATCCTTGCCATTAAAGCTTTTGAGGCACATTTACCAAACAGCATCACTACTAAGGTGGATTTAAAAAGGAAAGCTTAAAAACCCTTCTATTTTTTTTATTGTGTCATTAGTCATAGATGGACTTTTTACAGTTTTCTCAAACTTATAAAAATACATTAAAATAGATAATACATTTGACAATTTTAGTTAATTTCATTTAAAGTGAAAAAGAAAAAGAAATGTATAAAATATCAGCTGGAATTGACAATTTCTTTTGTTCCTTTGGTACATTTCAATTTGTATGCCTTTTTACATGGGTATTTCCATGAAATGCATTTTGTTCAATAGTTTCAGCAATTTCATTGCTACGGAGATTCTTTGCCTGTTGAAAGTCTATGCCAGAACTCTTGAGTCTTTAACCATTCAAAGTCGTGAACAATTTAGGAGAGGTATTTTTCGCGCATAAATTGTGTGGCTGAACAGCTTATCAGCAGATGTCTCATAGCCTGAACAAAACCTTCAGCACAAAGATCACATTCTCCTTCCTTGTGGTCGAGTTTTTGCCATATTCTTATGGTTTATTTTGTTTTATCAGATTAAGACAAAAACGCAAGAGTTCGGCATGCCACTTGGGGTTCGGAAATCTCCTTAAATAGGGTAGAACATATTTTCTTGGTTTCTTGCATAAAGCAACATTTCTGGGGTTTTTCAGATCACAGAATGCAGCCCTAGTTGAGATCCAATCTGCACTCAGGAAGGACCATTTTGTTTTAGCTGGATTTGCCGTAAGGATTTCACAAGTTGTTTCACGTTTTTGTAAAGATACCTTTGGCATTTTGCTGTAATTGTGATAAGTATTTACTTTTATTTGAATTCATGTGATCCCTTATATCTTCATTAATAGTCTTTACATGGATTTAAAATGTAATACTTTCCAATCAAATTGTGATTGTAATGATTGTAATCCCAGTTCATAGCTCAAACGTGCTGTTGTTAAAGACATGGGAAGGGATAGTGGTTTTTTCCACAAACAACCTTCAATCAGCGCCCAGTTGAATTTTCAGGCAATGGGTTGAGTTCCATTCCATAGTGAATTGCCAGGATCCCTTTTCCCTTATAAAACTTAATCAGAGGTATGACTGAGACTCGGCATAGGGTGAAGTGTAATTCTTTTAGTTGACTCACATATTGACTGATTTTACTCTCTAATTCCACCATTAAATATTTTAATGAATTAGATGTTCTCAGATTAAATCTGAGATACTTTATTTGGCTCACTTCTGGAAGAATATGATTATTCATACACAACTTTGGTAATGTGTTCCTGTTTGACTGTAATCCAGAAATCATTATTTGATTGGCTTGAATTAATGACTAATTCATTTACACCAGCATATACTTCACTTGCTTTTATTAGGTGTTGAAGCCCAGTAGGAGTGTGGACGATGAGGGCAATATCGTCGGTGTAGGCCAGGAAATGGGTGGGACTTTTTCCTATTTTTGAGCATGCTAGCGTATATGTAAACAGAAAGTTGGCAAGATCTGCAAGATATAAATTAAAAAGGAAAGCAGCTGGAATGCATCCCTGTCTCACCCCATTCACTGTGCAAATATCTGACGATAATTCTCCTTTTAAATTTAATCTGATCTGAGTTGAAGTTTTTTGATGGAGGGCTATAAAGATAGCAAGGAGTTCTTCAGGAATACCCCACATTTTTAGTGTTGCCCATAATTTACCCCAGTTGACCACATCAAAGGCATCTGTTGGAGCAATTAAAGCTATATAGGCAGGTTTTGGTTTATTATGTATGCTTTGATCTTTAATGGTGTAAAGAATTAAGCCATTGGGTGTGGTTGAAAACCCCTTCTATCTATCTGCAGTGGTAGAGTAGAATTGACAATTGCAGTAACAATGAACCGACGTCGCAGCACCACAAATTAGCCATCCCTGTAAATTTGTCTCCAGCCCAGAGGTAAAGGGACAAATAACCAGTGCTTGCATAGATCTTTTGAATATGTTGGATTTAATGTTTCTTTTCTATTATTTGAAATGCTTCCTTAACTAAGAAATTAAGAATCAGTAAATAGAGAAGAGCCAGCAGCATTTTTATGCACTCCATTATTTAATGTGATGCTGTTACTTTGCTTCCTTCCACAGCATGATATTTTGAGTGAAGTATACGAAAGCTAAATGGTGCCACTTACAGAGCAAGTATTTGTTAAAATGTATTATGTGCTAAATAGTCGTGCACTAATCTTCACTACTACTTTTTAAATGTATATGTAAATGTATGTATTATAAAATACCAATATAAAATGCCACTTTCTGTGTGGACATTATGAACTCTCAAATGTTTAGAGATAAAGTCCAAGCCTGTATGCACAAATCAAAGTCTTTGCAGAATTTATTTAAACTTATTAATTTATTCATTGTTTTGGTTTACAAAGCAAACCTTTCACAATGACAACATTATAAAACAAGTTAATTAAATCATATATTTACATCCATGATTTACCACAATGTGTTATAAGTATCTTTTCATGTAAAACAACATAGTTATAAAAGCATAATTATAAAAATGGGACTCCATTTCTGACAGTCGACTGAGCTGCCGAAATTGGGTGCACTTCATTTATAAATCGAATCAAAGTCCCTTAAAGATTCATAAATCATAAATCTGTGTCAAAGAGATTCCATAGTCTGTTCAGTACAAGTGGGTACATATTTAGGAAAATGCAGAGTTCTCAAGTCTCATACGGCTGGGCAAAGAGTTACAAGATGATTTATTGTTTCTATGGAGCTTGTGGTATTGCATAGCATACAGAGTTTCTTGGACCTCAGGCATAAGACCTACAAGTAGGGACCACATTAAAGTTAAATCTCATGTAACAGATCCATAGGCTACGTGCTGGAAGTTGTGCTGGATACTTTGTTATAGATCCCCTCGATCCAAAATAGAAATAGTATTTTATATAGTGAGTACAAGCTAATCTTATCTGTGTATCCCTCCAGTCCATTTCATATAACTTTTTAAAATCATTAACAGGTTTATCGTTAAATCATTGGCATCTTGACCTAATTCATATAGAATATCCTCATTACATTTTGTGAAACAATTTAATGAAAGGATGGAACCCTCAAGGAGACATGTTTTAAAGTCTTCAGAGAGGGACCCTAACAGAGGGGTTAGTATTTTTGCATATAAGCTTCATTTATTCCAGGTGACAACAGTCCACAGAATACTAAACAGCAAGGGAACAGTGAACTTCCATATTAGGCCTTCTCTACGTACTGAAGAAGCTGCCCAATCATGGAAGCGAATATCCAAACTGTATGTAATAGCCAGTCTAACCTTTTAAGTAATAGTTTCTAGATGGAATTAGGGAATATCTAGAACATCTAGTGTAAATTCATTTCAATCAAGCAGACCACATTTTTTTTATTTAATTCTAATCATGTCCTCAATTTTTTATAGATGGGATAAAGCCTAAGTAGGGGAGTTTATGAACTCTGTCTAACCTGGAACCCATAATTGACAAGTTTTTAGTCTTAGGAATTCACAATTTAGAAAAAACTACGATGTTTCATTTTTATGCTTTGACACCTAGATTATTTAATGTTTCATGTGCAGAAAAGGCAGCCACTTTCCTCTGAAGACCTATAGCTGTCAACTCAAGGAGCATGGCAAACATCAGTCAGTGACGATACAGGTATCCTAAATTTATCAGGATGCAGTTTATATTCTCCCATGTATCATTGATATCTGAGAGGTACAGATTAAAAAGGATAGGAGCAAGAACAAATCCCTGCGGCAATCTCACTGTTGAGTAGATGGCTTTGGAAAAATCTCCTTCCCTAGTCAGTCTCAGCTGTCTTTTAGAATTATGATGCAACAACATGAGTATTAATATACCCTCAGATAAGGGCCATTTCTTACGTTTATACCAAAACATCCCTCTGATAACCTTGTTGAATGCATTTGAGAGATCCATACTAATTATATACACTCTTTTACCATATTTGCTGTGGCTTTTCACATGAAGTAAGGACATGATGAATCCATTCAGTGAGATTCCTATTTTGTTTTGAAAGCAAGTTTGGTATTTCGACAACTGTTTAGAGTTCCTCACCCTTGGTTCTCTCTCTATCAGGATCAACACAACAAAGATTTTACTAGCTGCATCCCATATGGCTATTGGGTGATAATTCAAGGGGTTGGTTATATCATCCTTTCTAAAATTCAGGGTTAAATGGGCCATTTGCCAAGAAGCTGGCACTTGACCTAAGTTTATATCACATCACAATATAGGGGTCCCAAGATCAAGGCAGATTTTAATTCTAAGCTTCTCTTTACAGACCCTACATGCACCAGTTCCTTTCAACTCAAGCGGTTCATCACAATTTAAAACTGTTCCTATGCATAAAGAAGATAAAGTAAAGATCTGAGTTTCTCTTGCATTTTCGCAAAATGAAAATTAGCAGTCATGGATCCAACAATTTCCAACATTACCTTCATCTATCCTGGGTTATCTAAATTAAACAAAAATCAAACTTCATCTGAGGTTCATGAGTTGTGACAGGAATGGGGAATACTAAGATGTCTGAGTTGGCAATAAAACGATTGAAAACCATTTTACAAAAGAATATTGTCATTGTCTGAAAGGATTTCCACTGGAGATACAACGTGGCAATTGAAGATGACAGTAGATTTTCTAAGGCTTTGTGGAGCTCTTCCAGTTACTGGGTAGGACTGGGATATTTTGAGACCCTTTTGGAACAATTGATGTTTCTTAAAGAGATAGGAGTGGAACCACTGTAGGACTGGTCCATTGAAACCAGTTGGATATGGTGAGTATGCTTAGTAAAGTTCTGTGGTCAATGGTATAATGAGCGTCAGAGGGGTTGAGTAATGTAAGTAGTGAGGGGTCCTGTTTGTTCATCAATAACTTTGATAGTGACTGTCCCTGTGCTACATAAGGATCAGAATCCAAATTATTAGACATGCAGGTGATTTTGCCGAGTATCTATTTTTTGCAGCTGGATGACAATGGCCTTCTCATCCTTGGCAAGTGTGAGTTCTTCAGCAGAAGGAACATCTGTTCTGTTTTTAGTGCATTTGTGAAGGTGCCTTGAATGAAGTACCTGTTGGTGACATTAACGAGTGGTGTGATTACTTATCCTGTAATGACCTTCACAATGGAGTTTGTGAGGATGTCATCTTTGTAGCTGGAAGGTTTCAGTGATGTGAGAGTACTGGTCAAGTGTTCCACAGCAGTCCGGAATTGGGTTTAACTTGATATGTAGTAGGCTGATATGGAATATAAAGCCGTTGTGTGTTTGGAGCTGTAAATGTATTGCCTGATCTTGTGAATTTGGTCTTTGAAGAAGTTGTTGATGGTGTGGCATTTTTCTGTTGATTGCAATATTGTGGGTCTTGGAGGGGATCGATGAAGCGCTTCATAGCTTGGATGTTTCTATTTTTTTCCTGTGCAGTAGGTTCCTTTTGGCTGTAGTAATGAGGGTTTCATATGCTGAACAGAGAGGTCTCGGGGTGAGGAGGTGTAGTTTTGGTGGCATTTTCAATCAAACTCTCTTGTCTGTGGATCCGTCACAATACCTTTGTTGTCACCCTTCATATCATGTCCATCCAAGTGTTCCTTTTATTTTCTATCCTTCGTAATGTCTCCATATTATTGTACCCTGTTTGTCTCACCTTATTTTAGAGTGCTCCATTACTTCATAACTAGGTTTCCAATATTTAAATCAAGCACATAAAACCCAGCACATGCAGTCCTGAGTTGACCTTCCCCATTCTTGGCCTGCTGTTTGGAGTTTGTTTGGATGGAGAATGCTGAATCGGCCCTGGTACCCGTTCCCTTTGTAGTGTCCCAGGTGTTGATCTTGTTCTCTGTTTTTCTGCCAATGCATTGAGCCACTGTATATCTGTATATGATAGGGCGGAAATCAGAGCACACTAGTATGCAGATGACACCCAGCTCTAACTGATGGTGTTAGCTGTTCAGGACATTAAACTGCTGAAGAGCTGATGGCTGAGCATTCTTTTAAAAAATAACCCTACCAAAAACAAATAACTGTTTATAATGGGGAATAGTATAGCCTGCCTGCTCAGGTGTGGATTCTGGAATTAGGGGAGGATGGGGCTACTCCAACTCTTGCCTCCTTTGCTAAGTCACTGTGATTCCTGCTGGGCTTGAGCCTGTCTTGCAAGGCTCATGTCCAGCAGATTCAGAGGCCGATTCATGGAATAATTAGCGCGGCGCAAGTGGGCAAAAACGTGCGAATCGCAGTGGAATAGCGAAAATCGCAGTGAACGTGCGAAAATCGCACGAAAAGCAGCGCACGTCGATTCATGGAAGGCCGTGCGCGAGAAAACCAGCGGATGTGCGATAAAAAGTGCGCGGCGCACGTTAGCGCACAGGCCATCTAACAGCGTGCGCCAGGTCACAGCGAAAATCGCACAGGCCACAGCGAAAATCGCACATAGCGCGGCGCACGCAATAAAAGTAGGCGGAACACGGGCGTAACACTCGGAATGGGGAACAACTTGCCAAAACGTGGGCGTCACGGGGGAAGTACAGGGCACAAGTGCGCGGAACGCCCACACGCTCGCCTACAACACGTATTCATGGAATAGAATAGGGGAAAAAAGCGCACGCTCAAACCAGCGCACAGGCACAAACACGACCGCCACAAGAAAGGAGGCGGTAGCGTCTCTGCGGCTGTAAGAAATGTGCGCCAAAAGGTGCGCCAACAAATAGCACCTATATACTGCCATGATGAATGTCCCATACTGTGGCCCTCCAGGAAAAATGACGTGCAAAGGGGTACCCACAAACACGGACACCCGCTGACAAAAAATACGTGTGCATGTATACCGGGGTGCGCGGGAAGTGTCACACGCGATTTGCAGGGTACGTGCATCACAGGGGTTCGCGTGAAGTTATTCACGCGATCGGGCCTGGGGGAGCGGGCTACGTGTATTACAGGGGTTCGCGTGAAGTTCCTCACGCGATCGGGCCTGGGGGAGCGGGCTACGTGTATAACAGGGGTTCGCGTGAAGTTCCTCACGCGATCGGGCCTGGGGGAGCGGGCTACGTGTATTACAGGGGTTCGCGTGAAGTTCCTCACGCGATCGGGCCTGGGGGAGCGGGCTTCGTGTATTACAGGGGTTCGCGTGAAGTTCCACACGCGATCGGGCCTGGGGGAGCGTGCTACGTATATTTCAGGGGTTCGCGTGAAGTTTCACACGCGAATAGCCTGGGCGCGTGAATTTGAGGGGTGCGCGGGAAGTTCCTCACGCGATCGGGCCTGGGGGAGCGGGCTACGTGTATTACAGGGGTTCGCGGGAAGTTCCACACGCGAATAGCCTGGGCGCGTGTATTTCAGGGGTGCGCGGGAAGTTCCACACGCGAATAGCCTGGGCGCGTGAATTTGAGGGGTGCGCGGGAAGTTCCACACGCGAATAGCCTGGGCGCGTGTATTTCAGGGGTTCGCGGGAAGTTCCACACGCGAATAGCCTGGGCGCGTGTATTTCAGGGGTTCGCGGGAAGTTCCACACGCGAATAGCCTGGGCGCGTGTATTTCAGGGGTGCGCGGGAAGTTCCACACGCGAATAGCCTGGGCGCGTGTATTTCAGGGGTGCGCGGGAAGTTCCACACGCGAATAGCCTGGGCGCGTGTATTTCAGGGGTGCGCGGGAAGTTCCACACGCGAATAGCCTGGGCGCGTGAATTTCAGGGGTGCGCGGGAAGTTCCACACGCGAATAGCCTGGGCGCGTGTATTTCAGGGGTGCGCGGGAAGTTCCACATGTGATTTGACAGTGTGGCTCCTCCCAGGTGTACCCTGTACACCCTCCACGGCCCCTGCAGGCAGCCCACACCACAGGGGACTACCCTGCATCCCTGGTCATGTCCCGCAGGCAGCCCACCCAACATGGGCATGCCCCCCAGCAAAGGCACATGTCTCCTTGAACTAATGAACACCAACACATGTCCCCTTGCACCCCCACCCCCCAGCACTGTGGGGCACCTGCCAGCAGGCCCCCACCCATGTCCAACTCATGTCTCCCACCACCCCCAAACCCCAGCCACCAGGGTCACCCTCCACCAGGGCCCCACTCATGTCTCCCACCACCCCCACCCCCCAGCACTGTGGGGCACCTGCCAGCAGGCCCCCACCCATGTCCAACTCATGTCTCCCACCACCCCCAAACCCCAGCCACCAGGGTCACCCTCCACCAGGGCCCCACTCATGTCTCCCACCACCCCCACCCCCCAGCACTGTGGGGCACCTGCCAGCAGGCCCCCACCCATGTCCAACTCATGTCTCCCACCACCCCCAAACCCCAGCCACCAGGGTCACCCTCCACCAGGGCCCCACTCATGTCTCCCACCACCCCCACCCCCCAGCACTGTGGGGCACCTGCCAGCAGGCCCCCACCCATGTCCAACTCATGTCTCCCACCACCCCCAAACCCCAGCCACCAGGGTCACCCTCCACCAGGGCCCCACTCATGTCTCCCACCACCCCCACCCCCCAGCACTGTGGGGCACCTGCCAGCAGGCCCCCACCCATGTCCAACTCATGTCTCTCACCACCCCCACCCCCCAGCACTGTGGGGCACCTGCCAGCAGGCCCCCACCCATGTCCAATCCATGCCCCCCTGCACCTGGGTCCCAACATTCCCCAATCATGTCCGTAATGCCCATCCTCCCCTGCCAAAAGGCCCAACCAACTATCACACCCACCCACATATCAAAGGCAATTACATGTTACACCCCCAATGTAAATAATGCAATTTAACACATGTCTGTCACACACAATGGCTGCAAGTGAATGACAAAACACCCAACATGACATGCCTGAAAGCAATGAGATGATACGACACATTGAAGATTAAAAAAATAATATGTATTGAACAGCAAATAAGAAAAAACACAAAGCAAATCAAACAAAACAAGATGAATGTCCAAGAAAAAATTATGAAAAATTAAAATAAGCCAATCAAGAAGATAATCCTGGGTCCATGAGCCCTACCAAATTAAACCTAACTGACTACTAACTAAAAAGGGAACTATATACAAAAAAGTGGTGCATTGTCCAATCGCAACCCAAAAAAAATTCAAAAAAACAAAGGAAACCTAACCCTAACTATACAACTATATACAAAGGCAGCGGGCTATTCGGACGGCTCACTGGTTGTTGTCATGGGCCAGGGCATCCTCGAACTCCTGGTCAATGGCTTGGAGGCGGGCATGTTCCCTGGCCCCGAGGTCCCGCAGGGATAACGCAGTGTCAAGCTCAAACTCCCTGCGAAGACCCTCGAGGCACTCAGCCCGCCTCAGCGCCCTCCGCATGGAGTCCTCCGCCCTGACCATCGTGAGCCGTTCCTCCTCTGCCCGCTGCCGCTCCGCACCTATCCGCTGGCACAACCTCTCCCACACGGAAGCCACTCCCATTCCAGGGTTCTCCTGCCCTCCGGCCGATGCCTGCACCCCTGATGTTGATGGCCCCGAGCCATGATGCCTCCCACGTTGAGCCTGCTGCTGCCTCCGACGCAACTGCCTGTGCCAGCACGACGGCATCCAGGCTGATGGAAACCACCGACGCCGTCGTGCACGTGCCCTGCCCGATGATGCCGTCACATCCTCCATCTGCTGGGGTCCAGTTGCTCTGGTGTCCACCCCTGCTGGATCTCTGACTCCCGACTGTGGCAGGGATGGGATCCCCACCGAGCTGGCTGCATTGGTCGGGGCAGGTCCACAGGGGGCCCTGGTGGCATCTGGGCTGGAAGACGGCAAGGAGAACGACTGGTGGATAGCCTGCACAGAGGAGGAGAGGGCCGCCACATTGGCCAACACATGCAGGAAACCCCCGAACATGGCCGATCCCAATTGGGCCACGTCGGCACGGTGCACTTCGTGATGACGTGCGTGCTCCTCCCGGGAAGCACGCACGGCATCACGAATCGCAGCCGTGCGCAACGCGACCCCAATCAGGACCTTCTCCGCACGGCCAGGGGTTCCCACGTCCGCAGGTGGAGGGGAGTCAGGTGACATGGACATCCCCTCTACCTGCGGACAGGCCTGGGACGGGGCATCCCTGCTGGTGCATGGTGGTGCACTCACAGGGTCAGGGACAGCGACATGCACAGGCCCCTCCACGGTGACCTGTGCTGCCTCCTGCCCCTGGCCCTGGACTGCACCACTTGCACCAGCAGGGATGCCCCCACCAGGCCCCATGTGTGCCCCAGTGGCGGCCTCCTCCTCCTCTGTGCAAACCACCAACCTGGATGGCTCCTCGCCGTCTCCCACCGTAGCAGGCCCCTGTGGGGGCTCACCCACCCCTTCCGCTGCAGCCGTGGGGGCATCCCCGCCGCCTTGCTCCACAGCGCCGTCTCCGCCCTCTTCTTCACTAGCCGCTGCGTAGAGGGAGACAAAGAACACAAGCATCAGGGCACTGTACAATGGTCCCCTAGACAGGAAGCAATAGCAGATGAGCACCACTGTCAAAGTACACTTCCATCATGTCCCTCCACAACACATGGGCCAGTCCAGGCAAAACACACACAGTAAAAGGCATGGTGCATGCCATGGACATTTCCATGCATGTCCAATGGACTCTTGAAACATTCAATGATATGTAACTCACATGCATCATGCCTCATGCCCATCACATGCACACACATCACCTCAGTCACATCCATCTGGCCCCAAACACAGCGGATACAAGGGTAATTTTGCTGCTTTACTGAATCTCTGCATTGTCACACACATGTGTCATGCATCCATGGCATGCACAAGTCACAGACACGCAGGTCAGGCACACAGACATGGCTACCATATATGTACCTGGCATCAGCACCCATCCCTCACCCCCACCCATGTTCAGGTACAGAGACTGGCATGCTCTCATGTTCATAATCTGATTAGGGCTCCCCATGCGGCATTTCAACACATGCAACAACCATGTGCATCACACATCACTGGTCGCACATGCATTACCATGATGTCCCTGCACACATACATGCATACATGGGCTATGGCACACATACAGGCAAGTATCATAGAACCAGCACACCGCAACATGCCCCGTCTCACACAGTAATGCATGGACACTTACCGCTCAACTCCAGACGGGCCTCCCTCTCAAGGATCTGGGCGTGGAGCGCTGGGCGTACGCGTTCCAGGACCCTCATCTGGATGGTACTCATGCGGCCCCGGCCCCCCTCCACGAGGCGCCGGGCCTTCACAAGGGTCCTGGACCTCAAGTCCTCCCAGCGCTTCTTGATCTTCAGGACGTCGCGGGTTGCCACCCCCTCCGCGTTGATGGCAACCACACAGTCGGCCCAGATCCTCTGCCGTCGTTCGTTGCTGGCGCGGGACGATCCAAAGAGGGCATCATACTGCCCCAGGACATGCTCCACCAGGACACCAACTTCGGTGACAGTGAAGCTGGTGCCCCTCTGCCCCTCTGGCCTGGGGTTGCCACTGGTGCCAGATGTGGAAGTGCCCGACATGGCAACCCCAGAGGCAGGTGTGGGTGGGCAACTGGGTCCTGGGGCTGGGCTGTGGAGCGATGTAATACCAGTCGGGAGTCTTCAGTTCCAGCAGGGGTGGACACAGCAACTGGACCCCTGCAGATGGCTGATGTGCAGGCACCAAATGGCAGGGCACGGTGGCAGCAGGCAGGCAGGCAGGCAGCAGCAGATGGCACGTGGGAGGCTGCTCGGGGCACTGGGGGGCAGTAACTCGGCCTTCTGGGCAGGAGCGTGGGCTTCCGTGTGTTTTCGCGTGGCCAGCTTGATACGGAGTGATTTGGCACGTGAAAATCCTGCACGTCAGCGTGAAATCCGAGGAAAGGCCCTTAGCGCGTAAGCGCGTCAGCACGCATACGCGATACTATTGGACCAGAGTCCCTCAGCGCGTAAGCGCGTCTGTGACGTGACCCGCACGGGTGTTCCCCACTCAGGACGTGATGACGGGGCACACGTGGAGATACTGCACGTCAGAGTGTCATCGCGTGTAATTGGACAAAAGTGCGCGTACACGCGATTGGCCTATGTACGTGTATTTAATGGGTGCGCGGCCACTTACACACGCAAGTACGTCAGCGAACCTGTATCCCGTGGTGCGTGTGAATTTCCACACGCTATTGGACTGGGAACAGGATTCCAGGGCTGCGCGGGTCACACGCTGTATCCCGTGGTGCGTGTGAATTTCCACACGCTATTGGACTGGGAACAGGATTCCAGGGCTGCGCGGGTCACACGCTGTATCCCGTGGTGCGTGTGAATTTCCACACGCTATTGGACTGGCAACAGGATTCCAGAGCTGCGCGGGTCACACGCTGTATCCCGTGGTGCGTGTGAATTTCCACACGCTATTGGACTGGCAACAGGATTCCAGGGCTGCGCGGGTCACACGCTGTATCCCGTGGTGCGTGTGAATTTCCACACGCTATTGGACTGGCAACAGGATTCCAGGGCTGCGCGGGTCACACGCTCGCCTAGAACACGCGCTAAGCATAAATTGCGGACTTTAACAATAACAAGCTCAGACGCCAGGATGAACATACCGTTCCTAGCAGCAGTGGCAGTGGGCTACCAAAGGAGGAGGAGGAGGATAGTCAGGGCCAGAATATTCACACCCAGAACCAGCCTTTTCGGGATGCCTGATGACCAGGTGTATGGGAGGTACAGGTTTCCACCACACATCATACTGGACCTGGTGACTGAGTGGGAGGATGACCTCACATGACCCACCCTGTGCTCCCAAGCACTCAGCCCCCTGGAGAAGGTCCTCAATGTACTGCACTTCTTAGCCACTGGATCATTTCAGCGGACAAGTGCCATAGTGGGTGGGGTGTCACAGGCCACCCAGTCACGCTGCCTACACCAGGTCTTGAACATCATGACTGCACGCCCATCAGTCCGCAGGCACATATACCTGCCCAGAACACCTGCAGAAAGGCATGCTGCCGCCCTGGATTTTTACGCAGTGGCACGATTCCCCAAAGTGCTAGGTGCCATCGACTGCACCCATGTGGCTCTACGTCCCCCCAGGGCATCTGAGCACATCTATAGGAACCGCAAGCACTGGCATTCCATCAACGTGCAGGTAGCATGTAATGCCAAGGGAATCATCACCTCAGTATATGCCAACTATCCCGGCTCCACCCACGACAGCTTCATTTACCTAATGTCCACCCTAAGCCGGGACCTAGAAGCTGGGCGGCATGGCGATACATGGCTGCTTGGTGAGTATGTATGCCACTGCACATGCATGCATGTTGGATACTGAGCAAGGTCACAACCTCACCAATGATACCAATCCCCACCTCCACAGGGGACAGTGCCTACCCTCTCAGCCCCCACATGATGACGCCAATTCGGAACCCCACCACGCCACCCCAGGTAAGATTTAACACAGCCCACATTACAACCAGGGGCATAGTGGAGCGCACATTCGGAGTGCTGAAGTCACGCTTTCGCTCCCTTGACCGTTCTGGCGGGCAGCTGTTATACGCTCCCCCAGTAGTGTGCAGGATCATAGTGGCAGCATGTGTCCTGCACAACGTTGCAACACGCCGGGGCCTGGCCGTGGACATGGTGGTGGCCCCACATCCCCAACCACATGCACAGCCGCTGCGCATGGGAGGGGAAAGGGCACGGGGGGAGGCAGCCCGTACACAGCTAGTGGCTAATTACTTCACATAGAAATCACACCCCTGTGGAGTGCACACTGCCCTGGCACATTCCATCTGACAATCAATGATGACTCAACCTGACACTGATCCTGAATGTGTGGAGAATGAACCGGGAATTCCATGTCAGCCTGAGATTGTTCACCTGGAAGTGTCACAATGTGTGCATCCCTACCCACACAGACACCACCAATGCAGTTTTGTGAAGTTACACATTGAAGCAGCTAAAATGAATACCCACTTGCAAAATGCAACAAGAGGACAGTGCCATGTCAGCCAACCCAACCCCAGCACTGCCACACGACACACCGTGCCATGTCATGCTAATTGCAGGTAAACAAAGTAATCCCCACAACATGACATCACTCTCACTATGTACAGTGGCACTATTAGAAACCTGCAACACCTGAAATGCTCACAGCAATGCCGGAACAACAACATACTTGAGCACGTAGTACCATTAACATGACATCAAAAATGTAACATATTAGTAGTCTCACCACCTGGAAATGCCTGCACTCCCACCACTACCAACTGTGCAGTGTTGGCGCCATGTAGAGTTGTAGGTGCACTGCTGCCAACATGGTCCCCATCGCCAGACTAGAGGTCCTTGTGTGGACTTGAGGAAGGGACCTGCAAATTGGGAGGTAGACACAGAAGAAGAGTTACACATCAATGCAACATGCAGTGTACAACACAACAGCAATATGCACTAGGAATGTATACACAGTATTGACTACAGACTGGCCACACAGCTCATGGGAGTCCAACGTCACTGTGTAATTCACTGTCACTTGGGCACACCCTTTGCAAGCCCATGGAAACGGGAAGCAGGAGGGGTGTGTGTGACTCAAACCCAAGCATCTGAACCAAATACATTACAAGCCTGCATGTGCCCAGCCACAATGCAGCGTATGCCCACAGGAACCACGGAAGCCAACAGATCGGAGCCAACAGATCGGAGCCAACAGATCAGAGCCAACAGATCGGAGCCAACAGATCGGAGCCAACAGATCGGAGCCAACAGATCGGAGCCAACAGATCGGAGCCAACAGATCGGAGCCAACAGATCCTCCCAAAAAAATTGGGAATAAAAGAAATCAAAATAAAAATAAAAATAAGAAACAATCAAAAATGGCCATTGATGGGCCCGGGGGGGTTGGGGAGGCCACCCAGGAGGTCCGAGGACAGGATGCACACCAGAACCCACCTGCGTGGATCCTGGGAAAATAAAACACCTCCATGGGCTCATGGCCCACACGGCTACCCTATTGTGGGAGTGTCACTGCTGTCGCTATTATCACCCTGTGCAGCTGCATCCGGAGGTGGTTGCACTATGGGAGGCAGCCCACGCAAGGCCCTAGTCTGCTCCTCCATGGCTGCAAGCATGCGGGTGTGGTAGGTCTGGTTCTGGAGGATGAGTGTGCGGAGGTCCCCATGCAACAACTCACGGGATGCCCGGACCTCCGCCCTCGTTGCCTGCATCTCAGCTGAGAGCGTACGGGTGAGACGCTCCAGCTGCTGTTCTGTCCTTTGGTGTGTTGAAGCCTCAAGCTCAACAAGAGTCGTCCTGAGGTGTAGGAGCTCCTGCCTCAGGGCTTCCCTGTGGCCCTGGGACTCAATGGAGATGGCCTCCTGCAGAGTCGCCAGTGCCGCCCGCCTGTCCCTGTTGGACCCCAACATGTCCTCCCTGTGTGACTGGCAGATGGAGTCAGTTGCCTGCTCTAGTCGCTCCATCAGCCTTTCTGGGGGGACAATGGAAGTGGCCACCCTATCCATGGCCTGAGCCATCATCTCGGATGATGCAGCCTGTTGGGTAGCCATACCGTAAATGGATTGCTCCCATGCGGTATTGCCAGGTGGCGTACGGCCACCACGTCGGCGGGCACCACACCTGTCTGGGGCAAGGCGAACTGCGCCTTGCTGTGCCGGCACTGCCTGAGGCTGCAGGACTGCATTCCCCCTCTGATCTGCTGGCCCAGGAACAGGATCAGATGTCGCGGAGTGTGACCCTGCATCCGTAACCACCGAAGGCGTAGCTGCCAACACTGACATCCCCATGGAGGGTACTGACCCTGGTGCAGGTGGGTGAGACAGAACAGAATCCCTCCCTGGAACACTCACCAGCGACGGCACGTAGGTCTCATCCGAATCAACACCTGAGTACAGCTCGGGGGAGGTGCAGCCAGAGACACCCCTTGAGAGCACGACCTGCAGCACTTGTGGGTTCTCCCCCACCACCACACCACGTCCCTCACTGGTGGTTGGTCGGCCCTGGGACACCTCCTGGGTCTGCACCATCTCCACAACCCCAGCAGTATCAGGTGCGTCTTCCCCTGCAAAGACATGAAAACAAAGTAATGGAAACAGGCATTAGCACCATGGCACACATTGAGGGCTGAGAAGCAAGAGAACCAGTACTTGATTGACATGTCCCACATGACTAAAACCCTCCCATGCATGCACCCTCACTGCGTATGAAGTGCAGGCAAACGGCACACACTGATGACACCAAGATGGAAGATGAACAAATTTTCTGCATGCTGCCTGGCAGTGGCATCACACATTGGCCTGTGATTGGCAGGTGAAACACACATGCCATCACACAGATGGCATGTACCATTGCTATTGAGTGAAGATGGAGAGGAGGGCAGCACCTATTCATTCAGTCCAGTTCCCGCATGTAATAGCTTTTCTGATTCTAACAGGTCAGATTTTTCACCTGGAGCTGCCAGTCTGTAATGGTCAAATTGCACAGGGACATGTGTGTACAAATGATATCCAGGTAACAAAGTCACTCCCCTTTACCATACCCATGTCAGACATGTGACTAGTGGACAGCGACATGCCTAGTGAAAGTGGTGGAATGCAAACAAACTGACTGAATGAACAGTGAAAAATAAGCAAATCTGTTGTGTCAAGGTGACACTTCAAGGGCAACTGGCGTGCAGTTGTGCTAGATGTCTACTGTTGGCAGAAGGGATACTGCTATGGCCAAATGCAGCTGTGCAGGAAGTATTGCATGAAGCACATGGCTGACCCATACGACTGAGGCGCACACACTCTCTCCTGGCACCCAAACAGAAGCCCTCACACACACACCATGCACATGTATGACACACACATGCATGTGCACTCACCGGACAATGCCTCGTAATCAGCCAGATCTCCCACGCCTTGGATCTGTTCCTCCGTGACGTAGGTCCCAGCGACTGACTCATGTGGAGTGAGTTCCATGTCTACTACTGGAGACCCACCTCCAGTCACTAGAGTTGCGGCATGACTTGAGGCCAGCTTACTCTTTGCCCTGCGCTTTAGGTCATTCCAGCGCTTATAGCAATCATTGGCTGTGCGCCTCACGATTCCAAGGGCACTTACGATGTCCGCAACGGTCTGCCAGTGTGCCTGGCGTTGTGCAGGTGTGGTCTTGGATCCTGCAACAATGACCATCTCGTTGTCATGTCCGGACACATACTCGACAAGTGCATTCAGTTCGTCATCCGTGAAGCTGGGCTTCCTGGACGGGCCGGACTGTGTAGCCGTGTCTGGGGCATCAGCCTGTGCCGGACGAGCACTCTTCCTCTTCCGCTTGGAAGGTGGTGGTGATCCTGAGTGTCCTGCGCCGCTCTGGACACTAGGGGCAGGAGCCCTGGTGGACTCTGTATCAGGAGTGTGGGATTGCACACTCAGCATGGGAGTTGGTGCAGGCATTGGCTCGAGTGTGATGGTGTCAGGGGGAATGTCAGCAGCATGGACTAGGACCGACACTGTCCTGGCTGGGTGTGTGAGGGCTGGGGTGGATGGAGCCGCAGCTGCCCCTGCAGCCACTCCGCCCTGCCTTCTTGGTGCAGCAGATGACCTTGCTGCCCCAGATCCACGTGGCATGATGGCATCAACGTGCACCAGCGCACGTGTCGTAGCCCTGCTGACCTGGAAGTCAGCCATGGAGTCAGCCAGGTCTGGTGCCACAATGGGCTGGTCCAACAAGGGCTGAGCATGGATGGTGTCAGCCACTTCAGCCTCAACGGGAGGGGGGGAGGGGGGGGGGGGGTGATGGGTGCCCTTGACTGGTCCTCCACACATGGGGGGACAGGCTCACCCTGCAAGTTACGACCACGTCCCCTACCGGATCCACCACGGCCACCACTTGTGGCTCTTCCACCTTTGCCACCCTTACGGAATCCTCGCCTCCCAGCCATGGCACTGATATTAATGTGCGTATGGGAGTGGCTGTAGACAATTGTCCTGGGCAATTGGGGGTCAAAGGGGTTGGGTACCAGATGGTAATTGTACCCTAGTGCTCTAGCACGGCTGATTGTAACCCCTGGGGAAAGATGACGGGTCACGCAACGCACAGGAGGCCCAAAAAAGGGAGATGACGTGCACGCAACCCCTCCTAGACCACGTGTGCAGAAAGAAAAACCTGCACTACGCTGTGGCACCCAGTAACACAAGAATGAACGTATGCGTGTCACACGCAGCCTAGAATGACCTCTGAAGGGGTAGGCAACACACGGGGCAAGCACAGAAGTTGGATACGTGCGTGACTCACCGTCTGCCAGGTAAAAGAGCGTGAAGAATGAGCGCGTTTGGCTGGCTAAACCCCCGCCAAAAGAAGATGTGTACGCTGTCTGAGAAGACAGGACAACAGTAGAAGGGGACACTGTTTGAGGGAACAGGCCCAGGTAAACCAGTAAAAGAGAAAAAAGAGAAAAAGCTGTCAGAGGTAACAGGGAATACGAACTGGAAACGCCGTGAAGTAAATCGCGTGTGAAACGACAAGAAGTACAGATTTCACCCACTCGCTCTCCACGAAAAGCACGTACAAGGAAATGGTGTTCTACATGTACCTTATATACAGGCCCACACGTACAGCGTCACTTACGCGGCGTGTACGTTCACCAATCACACGCTTTGTCACTCCTGCGTGTAGGTCCATTTTCACCAATCACACGCTTTGTCACTTCTACGTGTACATCCATTTTCACCAATCACACGCTTTGACACTGGGACGTGTCACGCAACAATTTCCTGCACGTGCAGGTGACTATAGGCGCGCATATGCTGTTGACGGGTTTACGCGCTAAGGGCCTTTGCTGACGTGTGGGATTTCACTACCTATCAGGCTGTCCACGCGTTCACACACGAGAGACCACGCTCCTGGCCAGGAGGCGAAATTACTGCCCCCCAGAGCCCTGAGCACGCTCCCACCTGCCATCTGCTGCTGCCTGACTGCCTGCTGGCCACGTGCCCCACAGTGCTGGTGGGTGGGGGTGTTGGGAGACATGGGTGGGGGCCTGGTGGAGGGTGCCCCTGCACTGGTGGGGGTGGTGGGAGACATGGGTGGGGGCTTGGTGGAGAGTGCCCCTGGTGGCGGGCGGTGGTGGGAGACATGGGTGGGGGCCTGGTGGAGGCTGCCCCTGGTGGCGGGAGGGTGGGGGTGGTGGGAGACATGAGTGGGGGCCTGGTGGAGGCTGCCCCTGCACTGCTGGGGGGGTGGGGGTGCAGGGGGACATGAGCAGGTGTGCAGGGTAGTCCCCTGTTTTGTAGGCTGCCTGCAGGGGCCGTGGAGGGTGTACAGGGAACACCTGTGAGGACCCACCCAGCCTAATCGCGTGTGATGATTCCCACGCACCCCTGTAATACACGTACCCTGGCTAATCGCGTGTATAACTTCCCGCGTACCCCTGTAATACACGTACCCTGGCCAATCGCATGTTAAACTTCCTGCGTACCCCTGTAATACACGTACCCTGGCCAATCGCGTGTTAAACTTCCCGCGTACCCCTGTAATACACGTACCCTGGCCAATCGCGTGTTAAACTTCCCGCGTACCCCTGTAATACACGTACCCTGGCTAATCGCGTGTTGAACTTCCCGCGTACCCCTGTAATACACTTACCCTGGCTAATCGCGTGTTAAACTTCCCGCGTACCCCTGTAATACACGTACCCTGTCCAATCGCGTGTTGGACTTCCCGCGTACCCCTGTAATACACGTACCCTGGCCAATCGCGTGTTAAACTTCCCGCGTACCCCTGTAATACACGTACCCTGGCTAATCGCGTGTATAACTTCCCGCGTACCCCTGTAATACACGTACCCTGGCCAATCGCGTGTTAAACTTCCCGCGTACCCCTGTAATACACGTACCCTGGCCAATCGCGTGTTAAACTTCCCGCGTACCCCTGTAATACACGTACCCTGGCTAATTGCGTGTTGAACTTCCCGCGTACCCCTGTAATACACTTACCCTGGCTAATCGCGTGTTAAACTTCCCGCGTACCCCTGTAATACACGTACCCTGGCTAATCGCGTGTTAAACTTCCCGGGTACCCCTGTAATACACGTACCCTGGCCAATCGCGTGTTGAACTTCCCGCGTACCCCTGTAATACACGTACCCTGGCCAATCGCGTGTTAAACTTCCCGCGTACCCCTGTAATACACGTACCCTGGCTAATCGCGTGTATAACTTCCCGCGTACCCCTGTAATACACGTACCCTGGCCAATCGCGTGTTAAACTTCCCGCGTACCCCTGTAATACACGTACCCTGGCCAATCGCGTGTTAAACTTCCCGCGTACCCCTGTAATACACGTACCCTGGCTAATTGCGTGTTGAACTTCCCGCGTACCCCTGTAATACACTTACCCTGGCTAATCGCGTGTTAAACTTCCCGCGTACCCCTGTAATACACGTACCCTGGCCAATCGCGTGTTAAACTTCCCGCGTACCCATGTAATACACGTACCCTGGCTAATCGCGTGTATGACTTCACGTGTACCCCTGTAATACACTTACCCTGGCTAATCGCGTGTTAAACTTCCCGCGTACCCCTGTAATACACGTACCCTGGCCAATCGCGTGTTAAACTTCCCGCGTACCCCTGTAATACACGTACCCTGGCTAATCGCGTGTATGACTTCACGTGTACCCCTGATATGCACGTTACCCGCTTTGCGTTCCTTGTTTGGCTGCCCTGTAAACTGGTCCAGAGTTAGCGCAGCCCTTTGCGATGATTTAGCGATTTTGCTGGCTTTTCCTTGCGCGAGGGCGTTCTTGGGGGCGTTACTGGCGCTGCTGCAGGGTCGCTGCGATACTCTGCGCCACGGCTGGTTTGGGAGCATGTAATCCATGAATACGCTGTGCGCGGAAATCGGTTTTATCGCACGTGCCTGGCGCAGTCAATCGCACGCGGACACTCTGCGCCAGCCGCTTGCGACACTTTTCTGCGAAATTCTATGAATTACCCTGTCAGTCTGTAATTTTATCTTTACTGCCATAAGACAATCAAATATGATTTCCCCGGCAGCGTCTATCCTCCCCTTTAATCAGCCATTTGTGATTTTGAGAGCGGATTCAGGAAATGTTATTTTGGCTGGGCTTCTGGCCTTCACTGTTGCTCCCTCATTTTGCATATGCCTGCTAGATTGATGATGGGCTCTAGGACTGGTGAATTTTTCTTTTAGGACGACTGATCATGTGACCCACCACAACCAGTGAAGCATCATCCTTGGATATCTCTTGTGCATCCCTTGCAGTTCAAACTTGCCTTCCTGAAACATAATGTTGTTCGTATAGGTCTATCATCCTATCTAGTGGAGAAAGTACAGATTTCTGGGGGTCCTTGTAGACTACGTTGCTGGGAGGATTTTTGATTGGAAGTTTCCAAGTGCAAGAATTCTATAATAAGAAACACGGTCTTCCTTTACAGTTCCTTCTCTGTTTGGAGTGGGCACTTGCCTGGGCTGCATTATTTCTCTAACAACCTGCATTTCAGGAAACTAGCTAATACCTAGTGTGGATTTCAGCACTTAATGTGTCACTTATAGTGCATGGGTTAAGATTTGTGTGCATGTTTCTTTTCAAATGTACAGTGTTTATAGTTCTTGTACTCTGTGTTTACAACAGAATCAGAGTATTGTTTTTTTTATATCATTGTATGGTGCTCTAGTGCACCACATTGTTTTGCGTGTGTGCCTGCGAAACATAAAAGTAAAAATAAATAAATAAAAATAAATGGATAGCCCACACATTGGATACATGAATTTCAATTCAAAGATGCTGTTCGGTTAGCTCATGAAGCAACATTTTAGCCAATGCTTGCTTATTATTTTAGTGGGAAATTATCCTAATGTCAACCTTGGCTAGAATGCACATCAATGGTGGGATACACAATCATCCTTCTTGGCTACTGCATATCGTAAATCCCCCTCGCTCTCTTTTGGTCCTGGATCTCCTTCGCAGGAGATGAGATTGAAAAAGTTTGAGCCAAAAGTAGATTTAACAATGCTGACAGCACCTTGATGAGAAAACCAATTTCAACCCAATGCCTCTTCTTGAACATATTCCAAGATCAGTGATTATCTTTCCCTACTCATGATTGCCCTTCCAGTCCCAGGCCCATATGGGCAACTGGGGGTCTCTAGCTCTTATTTTGTAAGGGCCACCAATGAGAGTGGACAGACTGCCATTTTCAAATGCATGGGAAGTCACCAAAATATCCAACAGAAACTAGTATCTTGTGGTTTTTGACATCTCATTTAGCCAGTGGTGTATATGGTTCTTTGTGTCTCTTTGGCCTAATGCTGTATTTTTGTAGAGCGGGTTTGGTCCTCGAGAGTTTGAAGAACCACTGTATCTGATCTCTGCATGGTCACACATCTTTTAGCTTCCTTCTCTTTCTCTATAGCTGCACTAACTTTGATGGCTCGCTCTCTGAAGTTAAGGTGGTGAGTAATCATTAGTTCACTGCAAGACAGAGAGTGGTGAACCCCCCAACCCCATGAGTCCACCCTGAGTACATTTGTGATTTTCGAGTACCTTTAACAGATCTAGAATCTTTACTTGAGCACACTTTTTTGAGAGGCTCAATTTTAGGTTATATATTCTTGAACATCAACTTACTGTTGATGGTCAAGATTATATATCTCCTGTTAATTAAACAATGCCTCTGGTTTTCAGGACATGAGCACATCAATAATGATAGCAACCTAACACTCAGTATTATCAGCTAGTGCATTCTGCTTATTTACTATTATTTGCACTGTTTATACCTGGAAAGCTGATTGAATCAAATTTGGCGGAAAATGCATTGAAGACAGCTGGCAGCTATCATCATTGCTTTTAAGGCTTGGAAAATGTGCCTGTGACCAGTGTTGTCATCTATCCAACATTGCTTTTTTATTTCTTGCACATGTGGGGATCTGAAGGCCTAATGTGGTAAGGGTAGTTGAAACTTTTTAAAATGTTAAGCAATCCTACATTTGAAATAGCAGTTAAATAGTGTGAACATTGACAGCAGGTATGCAAAGCAGTGTACATGACATATAGCGAAACAATGCCATACACAATTTAGCAAAATACAGTCCAGAGAAAACAATATATTAAATTAAACAGCAGTAAAAATCAAAAAATAAAAACAAATAATCAATTACTTGGTTTAGGGAAAGGGTACATTTTCAATTCCTTACGGACCAATGAAGCAATATGCAAATGTGTAGGAAGAGTATTGCAAAAGCAGTGATTTGTATGAGAGAAAATACCACTTGAAGTGGATTTCTCTTCCCACAGGGGTATAAAAATATTCAAGGGATTAATAAGATATGTTTAATGCAGAGTATCTGCGGATGCATACTTTAACTCTGTCTGTATGTACAGGGTTCATTTCTGTTTCTCTCTATTCACGCAAATGATGGGCACATTATTCATTATGTTCTGTCATCTTTTTAGTTTACACAATGTCTGCATACTCCCCCGACCCCCTCAGACATTGAGGAGATAACATGCATATGTGAAATGGCAGCATTATGCAGTCCTTGAGAATGAAACTCTCATACATTCACTTCACAAATGCCCCACTGGTTGAAATCAGAAATGTGATGGTCACAGCAGCACCTGGACTATACCTCTGTTGCTCATTGCTTGCCTCCAGTCAATGAACAACAGACTCTGAATGTGTGTGGCTGCAGCCACCCTGTCGCCTTTCGCATAAGTCTAAGGACGTGGGAATATCAAGGTACAAATCAGATTGATATGGTTTTCAACATACCCTGCTTCAACAACATACCCCATTGTCAAAGCTCCACCCCACAGACAGGCAGGATTTTCAACAGAAAACCTTACTACACCTGGCACATGCAGGCCCTCAGAGAGTGACTCTGCATTTTGTCAAGTGAACCCTTTACACTAGAGCGCCTGGCAGGTTTACTTTTATTCAGCAGCATTGCATTTACACTTGCAATATAGTTCCTCTTCTCATAAAAACACAAAAAGAGAGCTCTCACACTTCTATGTAGCATTTATGTATATTTATTTGCTTGCAGAGATTCTATATGGGCATTAAAAATAGTACATTAAAAAAATACACAATGTCCATTATAAGCAAATGCATGCCTGAATATAATCTCAGCACGTAACGCCTCTCATATACGCTTTTAGGATTCTAAAGTCTGCAGTCAATCATCAATGTGCATAACCATCTAAAATGTGACATAGTAAAACGAAAATACAAACTCACTGTTGTGCGGTGTAGAAAAGCATGCCACTAGTCATGTGATGCACTCTAGACACTACAAACCTATTGCAAAAGAAAAGCTAAAAATCTGCCAACTGCCATGGGTACTAAAGATTAAAAATAAAAATCAGTTTACAGCCATGGTTAGATACAGATAAGCAATTGCAATCCACCTGCTTGCCCCTTGCCCCACCCCCACCCCACTCCCACCACCACCAAGCACCAGATGTGTATATGAGACTACCCATCCTAGCTAGAAGGAGCATATGGGGGAGAAGGTTTTGAAGTGTGCTATGACCAAACCTGTACTGCAACTTGGCTCAGTGTATCCAAAATACCAGTGATCTGTTAAGAAGCTAGTCTGACAAAAACAACATGACGACTCTAAAACCTATTCAAAATCATAAAAAATATAAAAATGAAAAATATGGCAATAAAAGGCCATTCAAGCTACAAGACCATGGAGGCGAGAATAGAAATAAAACCATGAGAACATCTCATTCCCATACTAACCATTGTGTTGGTCACCTGCTGCCCTCATCTACTTCCATTCCAGTTTTTCCTCCAACAAACATGGACTTCTTTGTTGGGTGTCTGAGATATTCTCCTTTACTAAAAGCCTTTCACAGTGCATTATATAGGCTTATGTCATCACATGACCTCTATAGGAGTCGACCTTTTCTATTGTATTGTCATAGCTTCTCATCAAGTCTCCTTGCTTGAATGAACACTTTCTGATGATTAAATGACCCACACAACTCAAAGGTATAATGTTAATTGTTAAAAGCAAAGTTTGGGGGGCTCTGTGACATCCCTCTAAGAGTTGGGGTTGTAGCTCAGTGGTCTAATGCATACACTTAGGGATTTGCTAAGTGGGATATTAGCTCCAAGATACAGTTGTGGGGATGGGCATGCGCTCTACACATAGTCCTGCTTTGTTTTGTAGGTGTACGTTTTACATTATGTTGCTGGTGGTGACAAGATTGTTGTACTTCACCGTGCCATTGGGGAACATGCCAGGTGCCATATGTTGTAAACATGCTGCACTCCTGTCAGTTATTTCTTACATACTTTCTTGACAAAAATGTCATGGTTATGAATTTGGGTACACGTGTGGGTGCCAATCTGATGTTTGCAACATGTGACTTGGCCCTAATGATGATACCACCAGAGTATCACTATGTACCTATTATATTACAATACAGGAGACTTCATTATATGGGTACTCGCCATCATCAAATTGGATTCCAGCTCCAATCTATGCATTTCCAGAGGCGGTCAAGCCTGCAATGTATATCAATGATACTTCCTTCCACACCATGTGTGCATGAATGTCTCTGTGACGGCGCCTCCCTCTGTGACCTTGCAATCCTGCCTATGCTGGGAGATTAAAGTGCTGACCCGGCACATCAAATCGTCCTATCTTGCTTGATTTCCTTGCTCACCTTTAGATAGACAGTAACTGCCACCACTCTGCCCCACTCCATGTCTTAAACCTGGGTACACTTGCCGGTGGGCCACATCCGCCTCCTCAAGCACAGTCACACTCTGCTCACTAAATGTTCCTTTCCTCTGGCCACCATCCTTCCTTCCTGTGCCTTCTTCATTGACTCCCTCTTCCTTTTCAGTAATCATTTTCATTGGCCCAGACTTTTTTATTGTGATGCATCATGGATTGTGCATGCTCTAATGGCCATTGTGTTGTGTTTTTTCTGTTTGTGTGTAATTTATGTATCTTGTAATTATATTTTTGCATTCAGTGACTTGCTTACAGTAACACGGCATTCGGTAAAGGTCTCTACCGTCACCTCATGCTTAAAGGTAAATGCAGAATGATGTGGTAGTAAGTGGAAAAGTCTTTATTTTCAACACCAAAAAGACATTTTTAGAAAGACCAGGTCTTTCTAAATCTGTCACGCCCCTGTCGCACACGAGCGTGCACAGGGGTTGACAGGCGCTGCCGAGATGAGCACGTGTAGATGGAAGTTGAAGGTGAGGTAAGTGTCTGTCTGTTTGCGTGTCTGTGTGTATGTTGTGGGATCCTGTGGGAATGGGGTTGAGGAGAAGGTGTGTGTATATTTGTGTGTGCGTTTGTGTATATTTATATGTGTGGGGGTAGCATATGGACACTTATGGAGAGCAGGTGTAGGTTTAAGGTGGATTGTTTGGGGGTGAAACACCCCAGTTTCAGAGGTGAGGGGGACGGGAGATGAAGAGGAGATATTTGGTGAATAAAAAAAAAGGTGCACCAAATCGGCCAATAGAATTCCTCATTTTTTTGTGTGCGTCCTTTCATAATCGACGATATCACACATAAATTAATTATGTTTCTCAGATTACTGAAATGGTTGTCTTGGCCTCACATACAATTTTGTCTGCAGGTCGAGGACTCATAATTCATATTTTCTTAGAGTTGCATGCGTAGAAGATATGTACTTAATTCAGACATTAATGTGAATCATCCTTGTTGTATGCATTTTGCAGTTTCGTTCATCTTCTGTTTCGTCCCACATCCCCTTTCTTTGCTTCTTCCCTCCACTACTCAATGCTTTTTTCACTATGAGTTTACCTTCCATTTAATGCAGAGGGCTACTTCTGTTACATACTGTGTTCATATTCTTCTGTAGGCACAGAATTTGCAAATGCTTATCTTACTGGTATTACCGCTGAACTTGTTTCCTTATTTGCATACTAGTCTATTAAAATACAACAGTAAAACACATACATATGTAACAACTTTTATTTCCTCATGTCCTGCCTGGTATGGAGTACAGTAGAGCAACCCAGTGGGCGAGTTATGTCCTCTCCTGTACGTAGGATCTTCAGAGTCATACTTAAATGGTTAAGGAGTGGGGCTTGTGATTAGTTCATCACTTGCAACCTCTCTTGCGGCATTGCTGTGCTGATGTGCTTATTCCCTCTGGTGGACCAGAGCATCAGTCACTTGGAATTCCATGCACCTACAATTTCTGACTGTATGATTTGAGACCATGTGCTGTCTTCCATGCCTACTCTAAGGGCCTCATTCCCGCACATAGCGCCATGGCTACCCCCTTACCGCATTCCAGGTTCCCTGAATGGGGAATTACCGAGCCATTCCAACCTTAGAGGACCCAGTATTTCCCCATTCAGGGAACCCATGCCCATTCCCATTCGAGCCCCCATAGGGCTCAATGGGAATGGTCCTTTAGCGGCTCCCACTAAGGGCGCCTGGTAAAACCAGCCACCCTTAGCGGGACCCGCTAAAGGACCTCGTAATGCGGCGTTAAAGGGTTAACGGCACCCTTACTGCCGCCGTTAACCCCAAACCGCCCACCTCGGAATGAGGCCCAGAGAGTGTTTTCTTGTCATTTGTGTAAACAAATATGAGTACAGTGAATGAATGAATGGATTACCATCTATATACACGTTACTGCTGGGTGACACATTTGTGACATACAGTGGTTTGCAAACACATACTACTTTGGCATGGTATTGTGGCAAGCCAGAATAAGGACACGGACGAGAGGACATGTTTGAATGTCGTTTTATGTATTTTAAAAGAAAATGCTTCACTGACCCTATTATTAGAAGACAGTTCCCTCCCTAACCAATTTAAACTTGGGTGCTCATCAGTTGGTACCTGTGAGGGGGAGGTCAAGCATTTCATATCAACATCTATGCCTGCGCAGGCCACTGTGATCACTCAGGTTGCGGACAAGCATGTTGGTTCTGCGACACTCTGAGAGGGCTCCCTGGCCACCATCTCACTGCACTGAAGGGTAAAACGATCGCACATCACACCCCACAGAAAACATAGTACATCAGCTGAAGTTCATAGTGTGCTGAGGTTTCTTGAGATGGGTGGAGGTTTGTGTGCTTGCGCAGCTTCCCTTTGGGTGCCACTCAGAAGATCATTAGCAGCGCACACAGACAGTGTCCACCTTTTAGTTAGAGCATTAAGAAGGCACAAGTTACACAATGTACCTTCCATTTGCTTTCTGCGTCGTACTGTGGTATATAGCCTTGTTTACATTTCCCTCTCGATGCAACAGTGACATTACAGACCAAACTATTTGCCTTCTACGTATTTTTGGGTAGGCACATTTCATGCTCTCACACTTACTTGATCAGTGATAACAGTACCCTATTAGGGGAGTGCAACCTTACAATATCTTTTGCATGGCCGGCAAGAATTGGCAAAGAATTATAGGTTTAGCAATATTTTTGCACAGTTTTAGGGAAATGGATATTTCAAAATATACAAATCATTTACAGCAATATTGGGAAAAGACTTTAATGAATGACTTTAATGAATGATATGGTAAATCTCTCCTATAAATGAATAGTTTCATTGAGCACTTGTATAATCCTACCCAACAATATTGATTGGAGAGTATGTTGCAAACATTGTTTTCGCACTGCAAACTATTCATGTGTATGCAGATTCATGATCATTTATTAAACTGACCCATATTGTGGGTATGCCAATATCTCTGAGTGTTTGTCTGTTACCATCCCAGGAAGAGCCTAGGTATTTGTTTATGCAGCCCTGTTAACTAGTATTTGACCCCAGCACAGGAGCCTAGCACATCTTTCTGGTGGTGAAGGACAAATGAGCCACTTTAAAAAACGAAGACCGATGTTTCGGCAGTATAGCACAATGAAGGAAACGTGCTGCGTGTTTGAGTTAAATGACAAAAACCTCCAGTAACAGTCTAGGAAATTGCACCTTCCGTTTCATGTTTGTGTTCAGACGAGGAGGGCTTTTCAATATAATCATATATTCTGTGTTTAGAGCATCTGGCATCTCCCACCATCTTGTTAAACTGATAGGTTTATTGCAGCAGAAGGAACTAATCTGTTATACCTCTTAGCAGTTCTGCAATTCACCGATAAAGTAAAAGTATGTGATTTATATGAACGGTCTTCTTAAGGGCCCTCAGTGAGACTTCTATTTTGTGTTTTTTTTAGGCTGGGGGAGGGCAGGGCAAAACAGCTATATGAGATTCTGTACCCAGTCATTTCACTTTCCATGGCCCTCATTAGGACCCTGGCGCTAAGTGTTTAACGGCGCCGTGAAAGGCTGCGGCGCCGTTAAACACTTAGCGCCTTACTACGAGGTCCCTTTGCGGGACCCAACCTGAACGGCTGGTGTAGACCAGCCGTTAAAGTAGGGACCCGCAAAGGGACCCTGGTGCTAAGTACGGTACCGCAATTTGCGCAATGGGGAAGGGCCAATGTTCAATGGGGAATTACCGCCCCGCCAACCTTGGAATGGGGTGGTAATTCCCCATTGAACATTGGCGGACTCGTTACGATATCGGCACCAACCATGGTGCTAATAGCACCATGGTTTAGCGCCAGTATTGTAATGAGGGCCCATGACTGTCACAAACGGGGCTCTCATAAGTGTTTAATCGCTCTTTTTGTAAGTTCGGAGTGAAAGAATTTCTGAGGGACTACAAAGTAATGTGCATGGTCACTGGGGATTCGTTTTAGGTGAGTAAATATAGAACATACCATTTTTTTAGCATATTTCTTTCCATTGAAATGTTTTTTTCCTTGAAGTTACTCTTCAGATCAGACAGCAATATTATTAGAGCTCGTACCTGTGCATCTGCTCTGCTGTTACCACTGATCTGAAAATGTCAGTGGAACTTGCTGGATGGTAGTGGAAGATGGCTATGCTCATATGTCTCCGTTTTATTCCTTTTTTTAAGTTGGGCATAATTTTACTCACTTTTTGTTGTAATCATTTGCCTGTTTTTGTGGAGCAACAGTGGCTGCTATGGGCCTCATCAGGGGTTGGGCAGAGTGGTATGAATGCAGCGGTAATACCGCTCCGCCCAAACCTGAGCTTGTGCGGAAAGTTTGAGAATTTCCTCCAGCTTTGAGCTGAAAGTAAATATGGCCAATTTCTGCCCATTTTCGGTGCAATCACGGTGGCGCTGTTTGCGCCGCAGCAATTGTGCTGGTACTGCCACATAGAGTCCTATGGACTCTTAAAGAAATGGGGACTAACAGCATTGCTGCAACTTGAGATCCGGCGCTAATACTGCCAGACTGAGTTGCGGTAACGCGATTTGCGTTGGGCGGTATCCTGGTGCATTTACCGCCAGGATACCGTCCAACTTCTGATGAGGCACTAAGTCTCTTATCAGTAGGATGGGTTATATATTTGGGTTGTCCTTCCTCTGTTCTGAGGGCAATGTAATGTTGATGGCAAGCATTTGCACAGGAATTCAGATTATCATGCTCTGTGATGCAGCAATTGCGATGCAATTATTCTCCAGACATAAATGATGAAAGGCATGTTCTCCTGGTGCCTGAATTGCTTAATTCTAGTGGCACATTGACTCTTATCAGCATGTGGTCTGACGCGCTTCATTTGGTTGTGATTTAATCTGTCTGGCAAATTACATATCCCGTCTTGAACTCTTTCCCCGCAACATGAGTTATAAGTGATATTTGTTCTTTGTAACAAACGAGCGTTTTTTCCCCAGTAGCATAAACCATGTTCTTGATTGTTTCTGAGCAGTATTTGCCGCGCAACAAATAAATAACCACAAATCACTGTTTATAGTGAGCATACAATGCTTTTTTAGCACATGTATTTCTCCCTGCACTGGGGTACTTATTTGCTGTTATCTCTGGCAGATTCTAAATGTTTAGATTGGATTATGACTTCTCTTAAGACTGCATAAAAAACCATTTGATTATTTTAGCCAATATATTTAGAAAATGTGCTGTAAAATGCACCTTTTATACTAAATGGTAATGAATTGCAGCGATTCTGGAGGGGGAATATCTCACTAACGTTGCATGCTCACAAAGGGGCTTTCCTCGTTTGTCAGTTGCGCAAATGGAAGCTAATGTATGCACGGAAGCAAACCATTTCTGTACTTCAAGAAAAATAATTAGACTGAACATTGGTGGAGACGGACGTGGGTTTATTTACTGGCAATTGTCGTTTTATAGAATCTGTTAATCAATAGGTGTTCGAAAAGTTAATGACACTGGAGCATAATTTAGCAGTCCTCAGTTAATTGATTGTCGTTTGTGTTGATTGCATAGTTAAGAAGGAGGACTAGAGAACCCATTCCCAGAGTCCAGCAAACCAGATGGGCAAAGAGAGGACATCAATTGTTTATGTTGTATTGTCTAGATATTAACAGTCCTGCTTTCACATAACTGTATTGGTCGAGTGGGAACCTACACTCCAGTGCCATAGCACCATCCAGCACCCAGTTGGCATGTTGCAATCCACATTCCTATGTGTTCTTCCTATGAGAGAGTCCCCTGGCTGAATCTTGGGGTAGTGGGTGGGCTGGCCTGTGAGGGAGGATGAAGTCACCAACTAAGTGATGTTTGTCCCAAGGGGTATGTGTAGAGGATTACCATGGCCTACCCAACCATGCCCCATACACTTGGCAGAAGCCCATCGGAAATGGTGAGAATCCATAAAGGGAACTTCCCACTATGGATAGACTGTCTAAAACACCCACATGAATTAGGAGCATTAATATTCAAAAGGCATTCTATTAAGGAATGGAGGCATGTTCCTCTCCCAAGGGGAGATCTGGCAGGACCACCATCACACTTGACATGATAACATTAGGGCCACTGTTGAGGGTGTAGTTGCCAAATTATGCCCTCAAGGATAGAGTTGTGTCAGAAGTGAACGCTGTGGCCTGACATCCACTAGAAAAATTCTCTCAAGAAACCTCTTAATCCTGATTTCCATATGAGGTTAAACAATACTGTGTGAGACTACAGAGCATGTATCTCTGCTATAGAAGACTTGCTTCTAGTAAAAACTCAAAATAAATTCTAAGATTGCGGCGGACTGTATCAGGGCTCATTTTGCATCACTACAGATGGAATGATGTGGCCTTGGAGGCAGAGGAGAAGCCACGACTGACTTCTGCCTAACCAAGTCATGTTTGTACAGGGAAAATATGAACACCTGAGTACAATGAACCAAGTGTGATTGGTTCTATGTTCTTTCGTCATCAGGCACTATTACAGCTGCCTTTTAAACGTGTATAACATTTCGGAAAAATGTCACTGAATTTCTTTTTTGGGGGGGCGGAATTTCCCGGTTCACCTGTGAAACAAATCTGTCTACATTGTATGGAGAAAGGGTGTGTGAGATAACTGAAGACATCTCCATATCTAGTTCCAGGGGATCTCTCATCCAGGTGGCCAGGACATGGCCATCGTTTTTGAATCCAATTCCTGGGGGTGGACCAGTGTGGGAGAGATGCAGTATCCACTTCTAAGCACCTTTTCCCCATCCTACCACGTAGGCTATTCCAAAACATTGCCCCCCACTCCCGACACGAACACTTTTGCACAACACGAAAGACAATAGTCTAACACCAGAGCCACTTAACTGACATGTCCCAACACAAGGGTCAGGCAAAGTCAGGCAATTGACCAGAATCACACACACATGATGGCCCTTTCCCTTCCCCACAGGGATAAAAGGTGGAGCACAACAGCACCCTACGAGCAAGGCAGACCGCACAAAATGAGAGCTAACTCAGCACGGCAGTTCAAGAGGAGACGAAAGACGGTGCAAGTCGAGAGGATACAAAGGGAAGAAGTGACCTTGCCCTTGTCGACAGAGATCCGTGAAGCCTCAAGAGAGGGAATGATAAGTCTGCAAACAATAGCGAGCGTGTGTTGCAGCAGATGTCAACGGTACACAGGACTCTCCTCAGCTGATTACCAAGCTGGGGAGAGATGCTTGTCTCTGTGGTATCAGCCTTGACTCCAAGAAGAAAGCAAGCCAAGCGGTTCATCACAGCCTGTGAGTCAAGGGGAGTGTCGATAAGAAACTGAACTGTGTTGACCAAAAAGTAGTCAATGGCTAAATTGAACTTTGAAAAGCAAAAGATACTATTAAGGAAAGGGGTAGAAAACCAGAAAGAGGTACCCGGCACCACGTGGGTGCTCACGCAGGAAACTCTGGGCAATTACCCGATGGTAGGGACTATCGTAACCAGCAGGCCTTGGGAAGAGGTGAAGATAGGTCAAAGTGGTCATACAGGGGTCTTGCAAAATCCTCTGTACTGTTGAAAGTCTTGGACCGACAAATGATTGTGAAAGCAAGGGAAATGAATCCTGCTTGGAGAAACTAGCATATGAACTGTGTATGGTAAAAGTTGGCAAGCGTGAACCCGGTGGAGGGATGCTAACGGAAATGGGCAAAGCCTAAACTCCCTATGAACACAATGTTGTCAGGAGTGAACCCTACTGAGGGATGTCCACAGTGAAGTAATCCTTCTTGGTGAAATGAGCGCGTGAACAGTTTGTTACTAGTGGTGGCCAGAGTGTGAACCTGCAGAGGGAGGCTGGCAAGCGGGGGTGAATCCTGAGGAACTGTTTATAAAGGCATTAAGATTTGTGAAAGCAAGAAGCATTGCAAGACCAGGGGAAGTGAAGTGTTCCCCTTGTCAATTGGGGTCTGAGCCGGGACGAGGGAGATCCAAGGGTGGAAAGTCAACACCCAATGTTCACTAAGAAAGGAATCCTTTGGTTAATTTGTTGAATACGACTTGTGAGGGGTCTGTGTCCAGAGGAGGGGGACCAGGGGTGAAGCCATAACCTAAAGTATTCTTGGAACAGAACTTTGTGTTTGTTTGTTGAGAACATCCGGCCCTCGAAGTCAAGAGACTTGTATTGAAAAGAGACTTAACCATCAAAGAACCTGATAGCTGTAAAGGGAACTAGTGGCTCATGCTGGGAAGGCTTGAGTATGTGCTGTGCTCCAGAGTCCCACCTTGTCCCGTGATAAAAACATGGGGAAGGGAGTCCTCGAGGCAATCACATCCTGACTTATTATTTGTGAACACCTTTTCCTGTATTTAAAAATCCTATCCACACTCTTTCTGTAATTAGGTGTAAGGAATTGGCAATCGTTTTTTTTTTTTTTTTTTTTTTTTTGTTTTTTTTTTGAGTATAGGCCTTTTACTTCAGCAAGATGCCACAAGGACTGCCTTATTTTTCATTTGATGGTTGACACCATCTTAGATTTAGGTGTAGGTTAGGCATTTTTCCAACCTGCATCCTGTTTAAATAAACACCCTTGAATCATGGGCACTTGTGTCTGTCTTTACTGTTGCCTCCATGAGTTCCTTACAGGCATCTCATGAAATAGTCTAAAAACATTTTAGCATTTTAAAACTATCCTTTGGTCAGTGTCAAAAAGGAATTGCAGTAGTACATGTTGGTTACAATATACATTTTTTGAATGTCTTTGAATGTGTTTCATGATGCTCTGTAGAGGACCTTGTCCATGTGATCCAGCTGATTAGCCCACACAGTTGTTTGTCACAAAAATTGCTGTGCTTTAAAGAGGCTCAGTCTGGGTTTCTATAGTGTGAGGGAAACCTGTGTGGGTATCTTTTGTTTTAAAAGATGCATCTTTCAACTTCACTAATACAGTCCCAGGAATATTGACAGCTAAATCCATATTAACTTGGAGATGCAGGGGTTGCTGTGTTTGAATGACCTACTCCTCAATTTGTACCACAGGCAGTTGAACAGATTTTGGTATTATTTCTGATCCATGTGCCTCCAAGCCTGCATGCAAATCTATGTTTGTAAACATATGGGTTTGCATCTCTTTGCATCTCAGAAACTGCCTGTGGTGCTCAGTATGGTGTTCTATTGATCCCCTCCTAAAATTCCCCTTTTTAGCTATTGGTTGTTTATCCAACCCTTGATATTGTACTGTTATGATCTTGTCTTTTGATGCCCTTCTTCTACACCATGCAGCTTTCTTAAAAATGTTTTCGAGGATTTGTTATTTTGAGTGTGTTGCCCGTGCAACACTACCAATTGAAAGGAAGCGCCTCGTCTCACAGATGACAGTGAGTCTAAGTCTATGTTCTCCTTGACATAATGTTCTGTCAGAAACAATGGTGTTTCATCTAAGTTTGAAATTCTTGAGACTTCTATTTGAGTCTCATTGCTTTGCATGCTATTATCTGATACTACAACATGCACTCCATTTAAACAGTCCTTACTATTATCTTGAATCAGCTCTAAAAAGCTGTGATCAGTGATGAAGTTACTTTTCCTCTTGTGGTACTCAGTTTTCAATGAAACCCTGGTGCACCTCAGTGCTACAACCCAGTTTCGGGTAAAAATCAGTGATCATTCTACAGTTTTGTTTTATTTTAGACATGTTGTCCTCTGAGTGTGCAGACTTTACCTGTCTTTAGCACTGATTCCCCAGCATTATTGTTGGCATGGGCTTGTCAAGTGCGCTGACACTGATGGGACAGTTGAGGCATAAGATAGTTCCATATGAATTATCATATCATTTGGATGTTCTGGTATTTCAATAGCCTCCGTTGTCGCTAACAGGTTTTCCGCAAATACGTTATCCTCCGGTATATCTTGGCATTCCGTGTTTTACCTAGATGGACCAGCCACTAAGAAGTCCTCGGGAACTGACTTGCTACGTAAGACGTACATTCTCAATGTAACAGTATCAAAATGCAGGAGTAAAGTTGACCTTACCAAGCAAGACAGAATCTGTACAGCTTTCTGGGCCTCTAACTGCCAGTAACTTCTCTCTCACTCGGCTCACTCATGGAGCGCCACGCGGGAGAGGAGCTTTTGAGGGAAGGTAGGTGTTACAATGTCAGTTGTTCCCTGTGCAACACCAACAATTGAAAGGAGGTTCCTCTCACAGATGCCGATTCCGCTGCATTAGCCACTAATTAGTCTTCCAATCTGTTCACTCTGCTAGTCATATTTATGCATTGACAGAAGCAAAAAACACTTGAAGGAATACATCGATCAATTTAGCAAGCAGATGTACCCACCATTCCAAAACCCTGGTTTCCTCACCCATCTTTCTGTTCCTGAAATGGAAGGAACATTATGGGCTTCTATAGACTGCCGCTCAATCAGCAAAGTACTCTTATAATAAAATATTTCTTCTGCCCATTAATACTTTTCTCCTTTATCAAGTTCGTTCCACAGTTATCTTCATCAAAATTGACATGAGAGGCGCTTACCACTTAGTCAGAATGAAGGTGAACAATGTTGAGGTGCCAGTTCATGGGAGTTCATAATATTTCATTGGTGCCTGAAGACAAGAAAATTGCAGCACAGCCTGAAATTAGGGCTGGTAAAATGGATGGGTCAGTAATTTTTAGGTGATGTGAGGTTGGAAACATTTCCATTCTGCTGTAGGAACCATGTCCGAAGAGTAAAATGTACATTCTTTTCCCATAGGAATATATATTTTCTATGGATCCACCCGATCTAGATATTGGATTCGATTTTTCAGTGAGGCTTGGGTCAGAGCAATGAGTGAAAATCGACAAGGGGATCAACTGTTCAAATGAAATTTCACCACTACCAAAGTGGAAGAATGAAGTAAGGACAACAGGAACTTCTTTCCCAAAATGTGGGGGATTGCGAGGTATAGACATGGATACAGATAACAACGAAAGATGCAGACTGGTATTCAAAGGAGTATATTCACCCATTTACCATATTGTCAAAGCAGTATTTTTTCATTGAAATGTCATCACTCTTTATAGTTAGAATAATTTCTAATATTTTGAAGTGCTGGAGAGAGGCATATAATCTATGCACTGGCCTTTCATCATAATAGTGTAGTTGCAGTTATCAATGAGACACATTTACTGAAAAAAATAACTAATACATTACCTGGGATCTTTTTGCTTTGATCAATTAACATCAAGGGTCTCAACAATCCTGTTCAAATTCTCAAGTTGTTAGGTATAGTGACTTGAATTGTTTGTGCCAGAACATTTATCTGGATACTGAGAACATCCAGGTGGATAGATTCTCTAAACTGATTCTGCATGTGGCAGCTTGTAATGGGAAGAGTACAGAGAAAATTAGTGGTTTTGGGATGCACGTGCAGCTTCCATGCATAGCTAAATGATTCAGACTAAGGAAAATCTGATAGCGCACGAGAAAGTGAAGGTGCACGGCAGCAGAGGCGTGGGGAGCGCAGTTGGAAGCTGCTTATACAAGTGGTTTTCATGAGGAATTATAGAGTAAGAAACACATGTATCTTTAAACTAGTTATAGACACTTAAGTAGGCCCAGCTAGAAGGCACAGGTGATACTGTGTAGTGGTAGTGAAATATAAGGTGTATCGATGATGATGAAGACACAAGGCCGGGGTGCAGGATATACTGAAGCATCGCCATATTGTAAGTGAAACCTAGCATTTTGTATTCTCAGTTGGAGGTGTAGCAGCATGGCATAATGAAGATCTTGAATGATGATCCCTTTCCCAAGCCCAAGGGATGAAGCTGTGAATAGTGGCATTAATGCCGAATAGATAAAGGTTTAATTGTATCCAGCTGTAGGCCTGTGGAGCAAGATTAGAATGTGAATGACAGGGTGAGGGTATGGCTGCAGCCTTCCAAAAGGACACCTACATGGGATGCAGGTTTGAGGTCCTGAGCTGCCAATATGCTTGGATTAGATTGTGTGCACTAGCACCCCCTGGGGAAATGGCCATCCTATTTGAACTACTAGGAGGCTGGAAAATAGGGTCCATAAATGATCAGAATTGGACTGATTATTGTGGTCCTCGAGACAGCAAGGGAGTGTACCATGAGTGGGCAACTGATAAGGGGGAATGAGGAGCAGAACATCCCATGATTTGTGATACGAAGAGCAAGAGTTGATGCCAACAAATCTAGACCAAAGCTGGGGTGCCAACATGTCAGGTATCAAGTGGAGTGCACTATTTTTTTAAAGGGCCAATTTGACCTCTGAGTTGTCCACTGAGCCCATGTTAATGACCAGGTTCACACCATGTGACTAGGCCGATGGGGCGGGTAACATTCCAGGTAAACTTACCAATCTAGTAGCTGGGAACTAAAGTGATGGAATAGGGGCACCATGTGTTAGAGGGTAGGGGTAGATTATGATGTGGCCAATCGGTCAAGGGACCATAGGGGACTGTTAGTATGTATATTGGTGGTAACTAATTAAGGAGGGGGAGAACACTGTATAAAGTTCACATCATGAGTGACAATTTCCTTCCTTAAAAGTGATGTATCCTCTTTGAACTAACAGAGAGCTCTGTGTCAGTTTGGTTCTATGGGACCTTCTGACACCTTTTTCCTTTTTGTATACAAAACAAATCTTGTTTTCCTTGCAAAGCGGTGCACCGAGCCTTTTCCCTTAGAGGAGTGTTTTTTTATTGTCTGGTTGTCTGGAGGTCTTGCCGTGCAGTGGGAAGAATAGTAGAAAAAAATCAGAAAAGCAGATGATGGTGGCAAGTAGAGTAGGAGTGAACTGGACACAGCATCAACCATGGGATGGAGAAGTTGTGGTTGAGGCAGTCCCTTTTTGCAGTGAGGTCTGCTCCTCTCTCCTCTGTGGGCTGCCAGCATTCTGAGGGATCCTGCTCTCTATCTTGGGTGGTTGTTGTAGTTTGTATCAGGTCTGCAGATCCTACTGGGCCTTGTATACTTTCCTTTCCCCTTTGGTTTGACTTAGCTGTGCTTCAGCTGTAGGAGATACGGTTTCTGATTGTGGCGCATGTGTCCAGAGCCAACATGATGCTTATTGGTTATCTAGTGTAAGTTCAAGAGAGCTGACGATGTTGGCAGCTGAGGCCATAGTTTTGGGTGCCAAGGAACATTGCATCAATGTTTTGTGCTGGACCCTCTCGAGTTCCATCAGATTTGAGGGCAGCACCAGGTCCCCTTTCCTGCATTGACATGTTTGCTTGATGCTGTCTTGTTTATGGTTTAGTTATAACTTGTTATCTATAATAACTTGTTTTTTTTATAGCACTTTTATCCAAAGCGCTTTACATAGAACATATTTACATACATTGGTATTGGTATTGTTTATTTATATAGCGCCTATACACCCAAAGTGTTTTAAAGTGCTCAAGGAGGGTGGGAAACATGGGGTAAAATAAGTCGCTCAGAGCCCTTGAAATTCTGAGACGATAATAGTCTGCACAGGCAGAATAAGTGTATATAATACATTTACAGTTGAGACTGAAAAAATGCCTGATGGCGAATCTGCAGTTTTACCAAGTGCAATTAAGGGGCGGGGACAAGGGAGAAACAAATAGACTATCTTCAGGCATGGTGCATTCGGATTGTGCAAGTGTACAGATGGTCACAGGGCGGGGGGTCAAGGGCACCTAGTGAGAGGAGACTGGGGTAAGCGCAGGGAGAGCCACTCTCATGGGTTGTTTCACAAGTGCAGTGAGGGTGGGGTGCAGGTCTCTAAGCTAAGTGCGAGAGAGGACTGGTGGGGGTGCCCGGAACTTGTGAGACTCTGGGCTACACCAGACAGCTAGTCAGCAAGCTGCAAGGAAGAGTGGGGGAAAGGGCAGATAGCTAGGTTAGTGAGGGAGAGAGAAGGAAGAGGAGAAGAGGAACGTCTTGAGGAGTTTCCTGAACTTAAGATCAGGCTCAAGACGGAGGGAAACAGGGAAGCTGTTCCAGAGATTCTAAGTGATCCTACAGCGGCTGAATTTGCAGCAGACGTAATGTTCGCATAAGAAAGGTGCGAACTACCAAATGTTTGCACCTTTCTCATGCAAACACACTTACATACTCACACCCACACACCCATAACACCGCCCCACCCACACCCTCAGCACACCCACACCCACAACATAAACAAACCCCACCTTCTTCTTCACGCTGGGTTCTTGCAGTGCCAGTTCCCTTTCACTTCTGTGATCGGGAACCGGCGGCGCATGGTCCTTTTCTTTTTTTATTTTGTTAATGGAAGGCTGCGGGACATCCCCTGCAACCCCGCTCACTATACCATAAAGTATAGTGAACGGGGCGATGCGGGGGACACCCCCACAGCCCTGGTATATTTTAGTTTTCTTTTTTTAAACGGAAGGCTGCGGGGGTGTCCCCCGCAACCCCGACTCACTATACTATGAAGTATAGTGAGCGGGGCGATGCAGGGAACACCCCAGCATCCCCCATTTTGTTTTTACAATGCTACCACCAAAGGTTCGAACTTTTGGTGTTCGAACTTTGGTGGTAGCATTTTTAGATCTAATGGTTCATGGGAACCATTAGATTCGGTCAAAACGACCTAAACTGTTCCAGAGGGAGGCACCTGCTGAGGATAAGGTTATCCCTCCAAATCTCTGCTTGGAGAACTGGCTCAGTCACAGAACATTAGAGGTAGATGAGCAGAGGGCCATGAGGGACAGTATTTAGGTAGGCAACGTTGTAGGTAGGTAGGTCCCAGGCCCCAGAAAGCCTTGTTGACAATGCAGTGGGTCTTGAGCTTGATCCATGCAGCCACGGGGAACCAGTGAAGGGATTTTAGCACCAGAGAGATGCGGACCCTGGGCATGAGGCCATGGATACTTCTTGCGGTTCTGTTCTGGATGTGTTGAAGAGAGTACAGAGCGAAGGCAGGGAGGTGGAGGAAAAGGCTGTTGCGGTAGTCCAGCCTAGAGAGAACCAGGGCTCTGGCGACAGTGATCCTCTGGGGAAAAGTGAGGAAAGGTAGAGTACCTCTGAGTTGGTGTAGCTGATAGAGACTTTTTAGAGATGTCTGAAATTTGAGAGAAAGATAGAGTGGAGTCGAAGATGACCCCAAGGTTTTTAGCCTCGCAGGTGGGTTTGACGCAGGGCCAAGGGAGGCCAGCAGAGTGAAAGTGGGAAAGCAGGAGCAGGGGTCCAATGCGAACAAACTCAGTCTTATTGGTGTTGAGGTAGTAGTCGTTTGCAGCACACCATGACTGAATAGCGGACAGACAGTGAGATATGAGCGAGGAGGCTGCGGCTGAGGATAGCCTGAAATATAGTTGCATGTCATCCGCATAATACTGAAAGTTAGAGCTGAAAGCGGCAATCCTGCATGCCAAGGCAGACATATAGGCATTAAAGAACGAGGGGGATGGGTTAGATTTCTGGGGAACGCCACAGGTTGAGAGAGCGATAAGCGAGAGAAAGGCTCTAAGTTCAACCTGGGATGGGCAGTTGGAGAGAAAGGAGGTTAACCACGCCAGAGCCTGACCTATGATTCCCAGGGTGTCGGAGTGATGCAATCAGGATGCTGTGGTTTACCAGGTCTAAGGCAGAGGAGAGGTCAAGGAGAATGAGGACAGAGGGGGTGTTAGAGTCAAGGTTTGAGAGTAGGTCTTCAGGTGTGTTCAGAAGAGCAGTTTACATGCCTCTGGATGCTCTAAAGCCAGACTGTTGGTCATGGAATCACCTAATAGATTCAGTGTGGAGGGTCAGCTGAGAGATAGCCAATATCTCCAGGAGTTTTCCCATGAAAGGAGTGATAGATATAGGGCGGTAGTTTGCTGGAATGGAGGCGTCGGCAGAGGTTTTCTTAAGAAGAGGGTGCACAAGGGAGTTCTTCAAAGCAGTTGGGAAAACGTCAGTGGAAAAGGAGAGATTGCAGAGATCAGCCAAGGCTGGGGCGAGGGAGTCAATGTTGTGCTTAATGGTTTGGGAGGGACAGGGGTCCAGTTGTTTGGATGAATCCTTCATAGACTGGACTTGTCTGGCGACCTCATCGGGTAACACAGGTGAGAGAGAAGAAAGTGGAAGTGGCGGGAGTGCCAATGGAGGCTCTGTTGTTGGTAAGCTGTGGTGTGGAACGGACGAAGGAAAGGACGTCTTGGGTTTTTGTGATTAAGTTTGCAGCAAGGGACGAGCAAAGGTCCTGGGTGAGTGTGACAGAAGAGGCTACTGCCTTATTGGCTAGTTCCTTTCAGACTTTGAAAAGTTTGGCCGTGTTGCTTGATGCCCCGGAGATGCAGGCTTGAATAAAGACTCTTTTTTTTTTTGTAGCGGATGCAGAGTCGATATTGCCTTTGAAGGAGGCGGCAGGCCCGTTTGTCAGATTAATTCCATTTCCGCTCAACTGCCCTACATTTGCGTTTAAGGGCAGCCAGATCAGAGCCGTACTAAGAGTTGCAATTTTTGGAAGGCTTCATTCGAACCCTCATGACAGGGGCAAGACTATCAAGAGTTTTGGACATAGAGAGAATGAGGTTAGCGAGGGCTGTGTCGGGGTGGGAGTCAGCCGTAGGTATGGGCGGAGGAGAATAGTGGAGGCAAAGGCAGCCACTATCACTTTTTTCATGGGTCTGGAGACTTTGAAGCCGAGTGGCTGTGCTGAGTTTGCTTCTGCAAGATGAGAGGAGAGCTTCAGGTGCATTGAGAGAAGAGAGTGGTCAGCCCAAGAGAGAGAGGTAGTGAGAGCGATAGAGAGAGGGATGTCAGTAGGGATGAGAGCATCCAGTGTGGCCTGCAGTGTGCATGGAGCCAGAGGGTATGATGGAGAGGGAGAGAGAGTTGCATAGGTTGCGGAAGGGTCCTGAGGAGTCGGGAGAGTCCAGATGGTTGTTAAGATCACCCATCAGGAGGAGTTGAAAAGAGGAGGAAAGTAGAGAGGAGGCCAAGTCAGCCCATTCAGAGAGGAAGAGGGTGGACTGTCCTGGTGGTCGATAGAAGGTGGCCATAAGGAGAGAAGAGTTAGGAGAGAGAGTGAATCTGCAAAGTAGGCACTCGAAGGAGTATTATTGCCCAATCAAAATTGGTGCTCAGTTTATTGATCTCAGAAGGATGAAAGGTTGAGTCAACCTTGCCGGGATCTGAACCTACGACCTGGAGATCAACACAGATCACAGCAACGAGCACTCAACTTGCTGAGTCTTACCGGCTGTAATTAGTTGCGTTTTCCAGTCCTGCTTGCACAATTCTATAAGACCTTTTACCACCAGCTTCATTCGTGTGCCTCTTCCTCCCCTAGCTATTACATCTGATGTGGTTCCAGCTTTGTTTGGGCAGGGATGCATCAAAGAGGCATGGCATACATTTCTGAACACATCAGTTAATTGCAGTAACTCTGATTGGCTGGTTAATTTTCCATGGTTTTCTTGAACATGCTTCTTTTGCTTTTGTTACCTTTCTTCTGTAGTTTTTGTGCTCATATTATCATTCAAGCAAAGCTCTCTGAGACCCTCTAATGAGAACCAACATGGGCAAATAACCTGGCCATTGGATAGGTTTCCACTCAGGAGGGTCTCCAACCACATTTGATCTCACTGTACCTTTCACTTTTATTTGCATACAAGTGTGGTCCCGCTGGGGCCGTTCAGCATCGAAATGCTATGAGAGTCGTCTTTGAAAAAGAGTACAAAAAGCAACCCCAGACATGTGTGTCAGCCTTGTTTGGCTTCATCAGTGAGGTGAAGCAGTGCCTCTCTACGCGCTGCGAGCACTGGGATGTTATTTCTCCTCTGTGAAGTGTGCAGTGAGCTAAAGCATAGCTGCAGACTCTCCTGAGTGGAAGAAAATCCATAGAACAGATGATTTAAACCATATTCTTTCTCAGTAGAGTGTCACCCATGCTCCTGTTAATCTTTTCATTCACTATTGTACAGATTTCATCTACCGTTATGAAAGCGCCTTATCAAGCGTGCCATGTAAGCATTATAGAGCTAATAAATATATGATAAGATAAGGCTGAGTTGCAATTTCAGCTAAAAACCCAAATGTATATATTTTTATTTATTTAAGTGTATTTAAGTACTCACATTTTACACCTATTCACAGCAAAATAAATAGTAATTTAGTACTACAGTAATATACACACACATCAACACCATCTCATGTAAAGCAATATCAAGTTAAAACCTGTCTGAAATAGGTTACTATCTAGCTAAAATTCCAGACCAAAATGGTTTAGTGTATAAAAAGGGTTCATAATATACAAATCTACCGAACATCTATGAACAGAGCTTCTGTAAGACATACCATTCAATAATTAAATGTCTGTTTTTCAACAGCCAGCCCGCAATGTCTACATAATCTCTGATTCGTTGATATATTTTCTCAGGCTCCCATTACTTATCTAGTAGGAAGTAGGTGCAACCCAAAGCTTACCATATCGTTTCTATGTTTCTGAGAGGGATGTTTTTTTAAAGCATGATGGAAGTACATTAAAAGCTCGAAGCTTTCATTTAAAATGATAAAAAGACAATAATTCATCGCTCCTGCACGGTTCCCGATCCAGTCGAGCTTGAACATCTTCTTCTTAACTCTGTCAGGATTCACTATCAATTCTTCTACTGTCAAATTAATACTAGCTTAGATAGAGGTAGACTGTTGTTTCCAGTTGAATAAAATGTCACAAACTCCTTAATTAATAGCAGTATTTAGGTTAGTGAATCAACTATTTTCCGGGGGAGCTAGGAGATTCCTAAGCAATTGCTGTATTTTCCAGTTCACTTGTGCACGCAGGGAGATTACTCCTATTTCATACCTCAGAAGTGTGATTGGAACCCCCTGCGATAAAGATAGCGTTTTGATCCACAGGATTGCTTCCAGTTTATCCCAGTTCAGGGTCCCCAGAACAGTTTCTGCATCATATAGAATTCGAGGAACAATTTTTTGGTCAAAATAGTTAAGTATGGGGGTTGCAGAGAAGTGACCAAATGTCCTGTCTACTGAGCACAGTTCAGTAGTGCTTCCCGTGGCCATTCTTCTCATATTATTCTGATCTTCTAATTTTGTCATTTGTCGTAAATAGTCAGGCCAATATACTAAAACTTGAACTGTTTCCAATTGGCCTATTCAAAAAACCAGGACAAATTAAATGTTGTCCGCTTAGAATAATTTAAAGCTAACATTTTTGTTTTTGTTGCATTTTGTGTAAAATCCAAGTTAAAGAAATAGGTATTCATGGTCGAAAGGGCTTGTTGCAACCCTATTGGGGTCAAATCACAGAGGACAATATCATGGTTATATCTCAAATGTTTTATAGCTCTATTCCCTAACTTTGGAGGACTTATTAAGGTTCTTTGGGGTGTATAGCCAGGTTTCGTGTATATATAAATTTACACTGAAAAAACTTTGTTAAAGGGACGTTATGGTTAAGTTAGACTAATAAAAACCTATGAAATTTAATGAAAACACTTTAAGGGGATGTCACGTACCCCTCCATATCAGTGTTTGGTGCCTCTTCCCTCATTTCCTCCCCACATTTCGTTCTTGGCTCTCCTGCCAAAAAAAAATACACCCAAAATCAACAAAAGAAATGTTCCTTTAGGAACCACCTTTCACAGTTAAAAAATAGAACTAAGAAAAAAACGTATAGACTCCATCTACTTTATATTTCTCAGTAAAGTACATAGACTCAATAAGATTTCCCAACATTTCCATTTGCATTTTGTGTTATGCTAATGGTAATATTGTGGCGTTCATCCTCCCTGGAACGGTGGATACCGGCCCGGCAGCCCAAGATATCAGCCCAAGTGAAGCAAGGGTGGATAACGAGATCTCTGGACCATTATCCCCTCATTTCCGCCCCTGGAATGGGGGATGAAGGCCATTAGCACCGTAGGTTCCCAAAGCGGGGACCCGGGGTGCTGAAAAAAAGGATTTTTCCAAGATGGCCACCATGGAATGGGAAGGCAGGGTTCCATACAGGACCCCTCTTCGCTTTCCATGGCAGCCTGCAGAAGGCAAAAGAGAGAGCCCTATGACCATATTACCACAAGCACATTTTTCTTCCCTTTCAAAGCTATCCCACTTTCAAATAACTTTACCACAAAGCTGGGTCCAGGTGGCCACTTTAACCCCATGTGTTGTCCCTCATAGTCATGGCCAGTAGCCAGATTGTCCAGATCATGACCTTATTCCATGACCCAGTTAATGTGGCCACTGCTCATGACCACGAGTTAGGACGAAATAACCTAACCCGAAATGACCGACCTCAAAAAGTTCTAACTACCAAAAGTTCAAACTTTCTGTGGTATGTGTTAGGTCTATTGGTGGTGTCGGTCTGAATATTTTTTTTTTAAAAGGCTATGGGGGGCTGCAGGGTTGTCCCCCGCAGCACCATGCTCACTAGACTGTACAGTATAGTGAGCAGGGGCTGCGGGGGGCACCCCGCAGCACTCCTGACAGAAAAAAGAGGCCGGGGCGTCCCCCGCAACACCCCGCTCACTACACTGTACAGTATAGTGAGCAGGGTTGCCGGGGTCACCCCCGCAGCACAACCGACAAAAAAAAAAGAAATGGATTCTGCAGCGCCGGTTCCCGATCACGGAAGTAAAAGTGAACCTGCGCTGCAGGGATACAGCGCGAAGGAAAGTTAAGTAGGGTGGTGGGGGTGTGTTGTGGGTGTGGATGGGGGTGTATGTTTGCATGGTTTCGTAATGGATGTTCGCATGGGAAACGTACGAACATTTTGTAGTGTGTACATTTCCCATGCAAACATTTCCGTTGCGGGTTATTCCGCTGCGGAAAAATCACATAGATCCATGGCCACAGGATACACCTCAGTCACCAGATGTATATCACTATTTTTTGTACCTGCATTATGACACTTGTCAAAAAATGAAACACAGGCACATTTGCAAAACAATGCTTTAAGGTCCTTGCCAATGCTCCTTACACATGTTTGCTGGATATCCATCCATATTTTATTTTTTCAAAAGTGTCAAATTTATGCACATACAATAGTCATATAACGTAGCCCCCACTTGACAAAATCCATTCAGACTTTACAAAAACATATATATCTAGATCTAAAATCTATTTGCAAACATTTGTGTAGATTCATCAAATTGCACATTTATAAGCCTTTACAATATTTTCGGATCCTCCTCTAATTTTACCCATTCTTGACAGAATCCCACCAGACTTTGCAAAAACATCTATTTCTAGATTTATAATGTTTTTGCAAACCTTTGTGTAGATTCATCAAATGGCACCACATGTATAAGCCTTTACAATATTTTGGGACCCCCTCTCTAATTTTGCCCCCTCTTGACAGAATCCCACCATTTCATGGTTAAACAAATTAAACCTTTCCTCCTCATCTTTAGTCCATAAAAAGAGAAAAAGAAAAGCTTTATCCCCCCACACCAATATGACTTTTCCAACCAGTCATAACATTTGTTAGTTGCATGCAGCCTCCTCAATTTTTTTAAAAATTGCAAGTACAGTTTCACAAAAGCCAGAGTGATAGAAACCCGCTCTCCCGATAATAACCTTTTCCACCATTCCTTTTTTGGTCGGTTGCCATACTTCTGGATTGGTTCTGACATCAACAGTATTCTTATATCAATTACCACTCGGCATATCATGACCTTGTGGTAGAGAGTTTCCACTGCGTTAAGTTCTTTACACAGGCAACATCACCATCTCCCTCCTCCCTTGGTATCACAATCTCCCTTGTCGGGAACAAATTCAGTGGCATTCTCAGAAATTGCAATCTGAGATACCAACTAGGGAAAAGCTGCAGATACTTCAGCGGGCAGTTCAACCTCTTTTCCTCTCCCCAGGATTTACCATACAGTTTGAAAGTCCCCCTCTCATCGTGTGTCTGGATCCAATCCCTTCTGTATAGTTTCAAATGTACTCCGTCCGGGTTGCACAACAGGTTAGTGACAGTTTCACCAATTTCTTCAAGGAACATGCCCCTTCCCATTCTCGTTCAGAGTTAGATGTTGGGGCGTTTCGGAGGGTCTTGAAGCCACCACTCGGGTTTTCTTCCGTGCATTTCCTTAGTAGTTGTAGAGTTTTCCACTTCACTACGGCTTTTAGAGACGTCAACACCAGCTCCATCCTTACAGCCTATATTGGAACGCTCTTAGGCAGGCCCAACACACTTTTACAAAATAAACCTTTGAGAAACGGGCAGATCTTAGCTTTGCAGTTCAAAGAAGTCTTTGCTCCATACGTCAATATAGGGATCACTTTCATCCTATAAAAGCTGACAAGCGGGATCATTGAGAAACCACAAACCTTTTTCATGATGAGTCAACCATGAGCTGCTAAGGTCTTTGCTTTCCTTCTCAGTAATTTAATTCTAGGGGTGTTGCTCTAACTTGTGTTTAGACAAACTCCCAAGTAGGTTAGTGATTTCACCCCTTGTAGCTTTTCCCCTCTTAGGTGCCAAGACTGTGGAGTATTTCCAATCCTTGCAAGTGAATTGTCAAATTTCAATATTCTTGTTTTTGATGGGTTAATCTGCAGCCCATTTGACGAAATATATACCTGCAACGCCTCAAGTTGCTTTGGAGGCATACTGGCGTTTGGTCAGCCAGAACAATGTCATCAGCGAATAGGAGTCACCCAACCGGTTCCAATCCCAGTTTAGGCGGAAAGCATCTTGTCCTCTCAAAGGCATGGACAATGTCCAAAATATATAATTAGAACAATTTTGGCGCAAGTGGGCAACCTTGTTTCAAGCCCTTAGTTGTTGGTATGGGCCTTGAAAGCATGCCCATAGAATTTATTCTTACTTGCAGCGTCGTCTCGGTGTAAAAATCTTTAATGGGGTCCATGATGCTCCTAGGGCAATCCCATCGTTCCATTTTTGCCCATAAAGCGGGTCGCTTGATAGTATCAAACACTTGTGATAAATCCACAAAGGCCAGGTATACCATTTTGTTCTATTTTCCTCTGCCCTTGCTTTGAAAATGCTAATGATGAAGAGATACAAGGTTGTCCCTTTGCCCTTTGCGAATCCGGATTGCCATTTGCCCATTGTGATACATTTTTTTACAATAGGGATCATTTGCCTACCACGTCCAGAAGCGCTATTGGGCGATGGTGAGCAGGTTCCGACCGAGAGCCTTTTTTAAATATGGGCACAAAAATTGTTTTTTTTTCCATGACCAGTGTATTTTCCTGACCCTCCACAATGTGATATGATATGATAGTTTATTTATATAGCGCCTATACACAATGTGTTTCAAAGCGCTGTGGTGAAATAGGACCGACAGGAAGTCCGCCCATTAGCTAGGGTTGTCCCTTAGCATCCTGTTTGTGAGGCCATCCAGCCCCGGTGCACGCAAGCTGCTTAATTCCTTGATGCTTTCTCTGATCGAGTCAGGAGCCAGGTCAAGTTCCACCCACTTTTGTTCTTCCTTGGGTACTACTCCGGAATCCACGGCCCTCATATCTGAACATTTCTTAAAGTGCTCTATCCATACCGTTATCGGTATGGAGCTCGTCAGATATGCTTCCTGAGGACCTTCATGTCGATTTAATATCGACCATATTTCACTGGTATTCCGGGACTTGATTTTGTCCAGCATGTCTTCCGCATCATTTCTAAAAAATATTTTCTTATGCAGTTTTAGCCAATTCCTGTGCTGCTGCCTAAGCTTCCGAATTTGGTCAACACTGCCAATTGGTCGATCTCTTTTTAGCTGCCCAATTTTCTTGTATAGGATCTTTTTTCTGACTGCGACGGCCTGGTCGTATACGTGGCAATAATCAAAAACTTGTCTCATGATCTGTCTTTTTTTGCTTCAAATGGATTAAATAAACCCATATAGTCAACTGGCGCTGTTCCCCCTATAGACTTCAGACTAGTAATCCAAATGTCCAGGCTTGTTGTAAGATGGCTGATCTTGCTGGGCGGAATTCGCAGTCGATTTCTACAAGGTGTTCTTTCTAGCATTCCATGTATGCCACTCTGGTGTTCATGGCAAACCGAGTGCCATGTCAGGCTTAGCAAGTTATGCTCACTTGACTCCTTTTGAATTACTATCAGGGATCTCACATGTTTTACCATGTTTGCAGATGTGCAGATGTAGTCCAAGATCTGACCCCGTCTGGAGACACTTCTCGTCACTTTCCCTGGTTTGTCTCCATCCGTACTGCCATTCAAGATTAAGTTCCTTGAGGCCATAATTTGCTGCCCTGTCCTCCCTCTCTTCAGCTTTCCTTGCTTGGATCCGATCAATATCTGATATCACACCCTTGACATCACAACAGATGCAATTTAGGTCCCCACAAAGGACTAACCATGGGTACTTATGCTTTAAACGCTGGTCATTGATCAATTCAGCTACTTGGTCCAGAAAAAGCGCACATTCTGCACGTGCCGGGTTCCAATATAAATTTATAATAATTACTGTCTTTTTGAAAATTAGTTCTCCCATCGTCATCTTGCCAACCAATGTTTGGATATAGAGGTTCGGAGAAGAAGATTCAACTAGTTTGAAGCCCAAATGATCTTAAATAGCAATTAGTAGGCCTGATGATGGTCTACCCCTGGTACCTTTTAATCGTTGGGTTTAGGTACACCTTGTAGCCCTCAAGTAGTGGGTCTTCTCTTAACCATGTCTCTTGGAGACGTATGATGTTGTGGTTTCCAATCGATTCATCACCCCCAGAAAATAAGTGAACAAATTCCCTCATCTTCCAGCTGGGTACGCTCACTGGGACGTTCTCTGCCCCCTGGCACAGTTATGGCATGTTTATTTTGTAGGCTAGGAGTCCCACAAGCCACTTCCAGTTGTCGTCTGACCCTTTATGGTCTCTTGCCTTAGATCCTTTTTGATCCCTTGAGGATGGCAGACTGTTATGTTTGTCTCTTTTAGAATCAGATCTCGTGGCCTCTGGGAACCTTGATCTATTGTGGACTAGATTTCTTTCCATTCGGTCTCGTGGTACATATCTCTTGCTATTCCGATCACGTGACCTACTCCTTGATCTTACCAATTTCTGTCTTGATTTACCAGGCCAAGGCTTTGACGGTTCTCTTCTATTAGTCCACCAATGGTCTCTCCCCTTAGAATGTTCCTTGTCACCTGAGGCCCTTTTGTTAAGAGTTACCTAATGCGGATGACTTTGTGGGGGATCAAACTCCAATGAATCGAATCCTAATGGACTCAGACGCGTTGCTTCCTCTGTCAAGAGCCGGCTAATCAAATGTGTTGAAGGATAGAGAGCTACCCTGTCCGTGCATAATTAATGGTCAAGTTATCCAAGGTGAGGGTTCGCAGGCTAGGAACGTGATGGAACAATTGGACCACGTTTGCTCTGTTCACTATTAGTCTGTCATCTGCCAACTCTATCCTCTCAAGTAGTAACCCGTCTTGATCAAAGTGGTTCACCCTCTGGTTCTGCCCTTCCTGGCACCTTTTAACACTCTCATAAATATTCTTGATAGGCCTGGCTTAGTTTCATAGGTTCCTTCGGGAAGACAGTTTGAGAGGGGAAATGAAGATGATATCATGGTCCGGTCTAGTACGTACTTCCTCTGGGGTCATCCCCCCTTCAGGTATCTTTGCTATACTATTAGTCTTGGTCGAGGCTTGCTGATTAGCAGAGCCCCACTTCAATGTTTGTTTTCCTTCTACATGTTTACCTTCTACTTGTACCTCTTGTATAGGCACCCCTTTGCTAGCTACCCCCTGTTTCCCTTGTAGGGGATAAGATGTCTCAGCCTTTAACTTCTCTTCCTCGGTCTGGACTAGAATCAATCATAGCCGTCCAAGGCAGGCTTGTTTCTGGTTAGTCTCCACGTCTGGACCAGTGATTAAATCATCAGACTTCCAGCTGATGCATGAATTTGACTTTGTTCAGCCAATCAGCTGTTTGTTGCCAGGGGCTGGGATTTTTGGCTTGTTGTTTGGAGCCACCCTGGTCGGCCCCACTGAACCCCCCATCCCCCAGATTGATTTCCCAGCTCTCTCTTCTCCATCCTCTACGACACTTCTCTCTTTACTCTCTTCAGAGTTCTCTTCTTCCGATATCGAGTAATTAGACCGGTCCAGAAGATTCACTGAGGTCTCACCATCATCCTTTTCTTCACTCTGGGCCCTCTGTATTTTAGGGGGTTGCGATCTTTGTGTTTTAGATGTTGATCTGTTTGTTTCTGCTGTAGAGTTCTTGGCCCTTTCTTGTTTCAGGGTTCGTTGGGTTGGAATCGTAAGTCTCTTAATAAAGGTTTTGCTAGCGATTTACCTTGTTTTTACTGAGGTTTTCATGTTTGTTTTTGTTGCAGTAATCACCTCCTGTGATTTGTGTTTTTCCTTTGATATTTTTTGCATTGGCACGTTATCAGGGCCCATGTTTGTTGATGTTTGAGTTTGCTTTGTCATTAAACATTTTCTTGTAATAATTGGGCACATTTTCGCCTGAGGGGATGTGAGTTGGTTAGTCGCGCAAGCTGGCCTATCCTTGGTGGCCGTTTCCTCCTCCAGGTCCACGGTATTATTAGTCCTACTGGGGTGATGTGGTAGGCCTACATTTGTCACCTCTCCGGTGATGGCTTGCTCGGTCCCCCTGTCCTGTGTATTGGATTCAATTACACCGTCAAGTCGCAATCCCTGAGCACCTTTAGGACCTTCAGTTTGCGCATCCTCAGTTGTTTCCATAGTCGTTTTTAGCTGGCCAGGGACATTTGGAAGTTGCTCAGTCAGATCCGATTTTTTTCCCATAGTAGGGTTCAATGGGTGGAACACGTTATCCACAGAATGGGACCACATTGGGTTGAATATTCTTGACCCTCTCATCTCTTTCTCTTTAATTATTGGGTCCAAAATGGAGTGTAGAAGTTCCGCCACTTGCACCATACTATTGTCAATGTTCTTCTGAACCCCTGTCACAAAACCTTCAACAAATATTGTTTTGGAATGTAGCATGGCTAATACAATGGTTTGGTCTCTCAATTGGTCCACCACCTGCTCGTAGAGCTTCATAAATGGGTTCATTATAGAAGATAGGGTTGTGATTGCTGTGAAATCTAGTTCTCGAGGGGAATTTCTTTTGCTCTCTCTGACAACACTGATGCAGTTGGCTCTGTTTGGGTATATTTGGAAAAGGAATTTTTCACTTCCTTTTGCCCCAATAATTTTTCGACTCCATCCGTTTGGGTTGAGGCTTGGTGGTGGATTGCTCGTTCCTCTTCCCACAAAGACTCAACTGGCTCCAGTCCCGATCTTTTAAACAGGTCCCTGTGTTTGCCTCTAATTTGGCCATCTTCAGGTTTCTTCATCGGCGTGTAATTATTCGAGCCCTGCAAGCCAGAGCCTCTATGTTCTCGTCCGAGTTGGTCTTTCTGATGAATAGAGGTCAACAGAGCAGGGGGCTGAGATAGAATTCCTTGTTCCGCTTTTAAGCTGCTTTGCAGCAGCAAATAGTCGGGGATTTCCCTCGACATCCTTGTCTTGTTTGCCGATGTAGTTAGTCACCATCAGGCTCTTCTTATATGTAGAAGAACTGGATGCACAGTTGAAATTGTAGTTATTGGTCAAACTTCAGGGCTTCCAGCTGCTTTTCTCCAGGTAACTTGGGGGTCCTTGATGCTTCCGGTGGACAGTAACGTGATGGGGACTGGAGGGCTCACCACACCGGGCCCCAGCTAAGTGGATTGTCGCCACCTCTGCTTGGGTTTGCAGTGTGGGTATACAATTCCCTCCCACCTCACTAGGAGCCACAATTTGGCGGTCCCCTGCATGAGTGTTCAATAGTCCACTTGGTGGCTCTTCCATGGTCTTGGGCTGTGCCACAAGGGCACTAAGCCTTGTAGTCATTGTAGATGCCAGTTTCGGATTGGGCTGATGGTTGATTACTTTAGAAAAATGCTCACATCTCGAGAGAGCCCCCCCGCCTCTCGCTCATCTGCTGAGTCCATTCCAGGTGAGGGGAAAACACTGGGGGCTACCCCAATAGTCAGTGGGCATATTTGAGGTGTTATGTCACTCCCCCCCACCCCGTGGCTTGTTCCTGATGCAATGCTCTGCAGGTAACCACCATGCTTGCCCCTATTTTCACCTCCACACAAAAGGGGAGAGCACAGGGCTCAGATGTTGGCCAGGGCAGGGCTAATGGCGTATCTTGCTTTGTGTCTCTCACCTCGATTCTGTTGATGCTGTCGGGTAGGATGATCTCTTGCCTCTCCGTGACTTGATTTGTTGGCGTGGGCATAGGACTGGTACAAACCCCCAGCCCGGAGCCCTGGTTGCCCTTTCCCCCCACACTTCAACGCCTGTTAGGTCGAACTCCAGCAATGGCACTGCACACAAAGATCCCGCCCGTCTCCATCCCGGCAAGGCAGGGCTGCTGTTCTCCCACTCGACGTCAGCCGCCTGCTCTGCCAGGGGCTCCTCTTCCATGACCTGATGACTTATGGCCGTACCCCGTGCACCGTGCCTCTGTGCGCCGGTTACCCGGTCACACAGTCATTCTGCCTCCCACTCCGCCTCTCCGGCTCCGCCGAACAGGGAGTTTTTATTAGCGAATGCCTGTAGCAATGGAAGAGAGACTGGATCCTTCAGTCACTCTTCCTCCCACTCCGCCTCCTCATATTTTTGTTACTGCGATGTCTGCGGACAGCGGCCAAGATGACGGGCGTTTCCAAAAATCAGACACACTTCACGCTTTTTACCATCAAATCAGTGGGCGCGTCCGATGTCCGCAGACACCACGTTGCCTGTTAATCCAATCAGAGACCTGTCTACGGACCAAACAGGGAAATGGGTCCGCAGACTGAACCCAGATATTGCAAATATATTTGGACCTATTTTTTGGTCAGTTTAAAAAAAACTACTGGATGTATTTCCACCAAATTTACAAAAAGCAGGTTTCCAGGACCAAGCCGCCGCTCCTGCCACACATTTGGTGAAAATCTGTCCTCTAGCGGTTTGGGCTGTAGGTGTGAGCAAAGTTTTTTTCCATTCAGTCTATGGAAAAATAAAATTGGGATCCCCCTATAACTCCCCCCCCCTCACCCTCCCTTGACCAAACCTCACCAAACTTTGCAAGAGTGGGCCATATACTTTGGGGGGTCCCAACATTTTTTTTTCCCATAGACTGAATGGGGAATAAACTTTGCTCATGCCTACAGCCCAAACCGCTGGACGGATTTTTACCAAATTTGTGGCAGGAGCAGTGGTTTGGTCCGCTAAGCGTGCTCTTGTAAATTTGGTGAAAATCCGTCCAGTCATTTTTTTAAAAAGACCAAAAAGTAGGTCTAAGAAAATAGTGATATCTATGTCTGCTCCGCTGCCACATTTCCCCGTTTGCTCCATGGACCGGGCACTGATTGGTTAAGAGGCTTATGTCATGACCGCGGACATACGACGTGTTCGCTGATTGGCTGGAATGTAGTGTGAGGTGCGACGTATTGTTTCGATGCGCCCGCCATCTTGGATCAGCGGACAACCACGGACAGCACGGCGTCGAACGGGAGAAATACGACTTTGGCAAGTGTGTTGGTGCGTAAGAGTGCTTGGGGAGGGTGGGGGAGTGAGAGATGGGTCAAATGCTGTATTTGTTTTGGTTTGGTGGCAGGCACCCCTGATGTGTTCGTCATGTCAACGGTCACTGCGGCTGTCAACAGACATTAAAAAATGCAATGCAGTAGCCCATATAGCCAGTTAAAAGGTTTGATTCTATGGGTGTGATATGCTGCGGTGGTTGTGGTCAGGTCCTAGAGTCTTGGGTGCATGGCCGTAGGCTGTAGGCCATGCACCCAAGATTCTAGGCCCTGGCCACAACCACCGCAGCATATCACACACATAGATCACACCCATAGAATCAAACCTCTATCAAATATTTGCAAATCTACAGTTTGTGTACTGTTTGATTTGTATAGTTTATATGTGAAGTTTTGACTACGTCATGTCATTAAGATTGTAGAGTTTGGCAACAAGCACTGCAGTATAACAGATCCATGGAAGTAAACATTTTTTATTGTGGTGTATGGTTAGATGTTTGCTTCAATGGTTGTGTTATGGAGCAGTATTTATGAATTGTATTTATTATAATATACTTGCTGTTTGATTTTTTGTGATTGGATACATTTTTTTCATGACGTGGGTAACGGGAGCAGATATTCTTTTTCAATTTCTGTGATAAAAGAAAAGATCATGTAGTGTAGGTAGTTTATAAAGACTTGAATAGAATAATAGACATTTCTGCTTTATTTAGACCCTCATATTTAGTACTTTACAAACCAGTGTGCTGTGCAATTTGCTCAGTTTCTGTGTTTGTTGCTTGAATCATTGGGTCTGTGGGAAAAAAAAATCCATGTTGGATTTAAAAAAAAAATTGTTATGGTACAGTACATTTCTTTCTTTGTTTTTAGTGTTTACTTGTTTATGGCTAATGTTCTATTTGTTGGTTGTTTCAGATTGTTAAATACCTGTTGTTGAATTGTAACTGATTATAGTTTTTATTTATATTATTAACTTGCTAATTTACCTGTTGGTTGTTGCAGATTCTTGGGGCAGTTAGATACCTGTTGGCGTATGCTAATTGTTTATTTCTTCTTATAATTTAGTGGTGTTGATTTATCAGTTTGGTTGTTGCAGAATTTTGGGGCAGTTAGATACCTATTGGTGTATTCTACCTGTATATTTTTTGTTGTATTTTAGTGGTGTTGATTTATTTGTTTGGATGTTGTAAAATCTTGGAGCAGTTAGATACCTGTTGGCGTATTCTAATTGTTTATTTTTTGTTATATTTCAGTGGTATTGATTTATCTGTTTGTTGCAAAATCTTGGGCATTTAGATACTTGTTGGCGTATTCTAACTGTTCATTTATTTATAAAACAAACTACGAAGTTGTAGCAGGGACATGTAATATAGTTCTTTATGTTGAGTTTTTAATGACAATATGGTATGATTAATTAAGCTTCGTTTGGTAAGTTTCACTAAGCTGCCTTCACAATCTGTCACTCTATATCTACCTTTTTTTTCATCGGGTTTTATTTTATTTTTGTATGTGAAGTTTTGTGGTGTAGACACATGGTTTCCAAAGTGGTACTCCTGTTCGGGTAGTATGTGTCTAGTAAATTGTTTTTCAAAATGTCTTGGCTGTTGGGATCATTTTTGGCTATTGTTTCTATGTCGTCGTATGATTTGAGAACTCTTTTTCTAGATTTAGCAGGACCAAGACTTAGCCATAGTATATTTTCTGATTTTCCATACAAAGCAGTACTGGTTAAACAATCTGCAGCTTCATAGGAGCCACATTCTCTGAGAGAGCATTTTTATGCCTAAGCTGTACAATTTCTGAGATGGTGTTTTGTACGATGATAGGTCATTCAAGAGGTCTTGAAGCTCTGTTTTTTCTGCTTCTGTTAAGTTGGCTGTAACATATTGTGCAACTGCACTGGAATTGTCTGCAATGTACTGCACATCCATGTTTGCATTCCATAAGAGGGCAATGATTGCATTGTAATCATTGATATATTTTGATTCTTCTGTCCTTTTTATGTAATACATGTTCTTAGGTGATTTACCTATAACACTATGTCTAACTGAAGACATGAAGTTGCTCACTTCACCTGTTTCTGTAACTGGTCTAGGGAAACCAAAGCGGCATTTGGTTTGTATTTCCCTTTGTTTTTGTATTTGCGACAACAATATTTGCCACATTTGTGTCTTTGAAATTGTACAATTTGTGCATGAAGATCACTATTTGCTATTTCTGATGGAATTTCACAAGTGACATATTTTTCGATAAACTGTAAAACAGTGGCATCTTACTAGGCCAGGTGTCATTCAGATCGTGCAAGTGCATGGGAAGAGGGGAAGGGGCGAGGGGAAAGTGAGGGGGGAAAGTGCAGTACAGAGGTAGTAGCATAACAAGATAAATAATAAGGGCCAGCTGGTGGCAAGTGCAAGGTAAGTGCAGACAAGTGCTGGGGGGGGGGTAGGGATACAGAGACTGTCCCGCAGTGAGGGGTTTGCAAGGAGGCAGAGCAGGGGGCAAGTGGCTGGGCCAGGGGCCGAGAACAGTGAGAGTGGCCCAGTGCAGATTCAATGCAGTTTCAATCAGGAATTCAGCAGGGCAGAGGGGGAGAGAAAGCAGAAGCAAAGAGGAAGGTTTTGAGGTGATTCCGGAGATGGTTCTCCTCAGGTTTTCAGAGAGGCAGGAAGGCTGTTCCAGAGGGAGGCCCCAGCCGAGGAGAGAGATCTACCCCCAACTCGTTGCTTGGAGAAGCGGCTGACCCTGGGGGAGTTGGAGGCGGATGAGCGAAGAGCTCGAGAAGGAAGATATTTAGGAAGAGAGAGTTGAAGATATTTCGTCCCCAGGCCCCAGAAGGCCTTGTGGACAATGCAGAGGGTTTTGAACTTAATCCTCACAGCCACTGGGAGCCAGTACAGAGATTTCAGTCCTGGAGAGAGACGGTCCCTGGGCTTGAGGCCAGGGACAAGTCTCGCAGTCCTATTCTGGATATGTTGCAGAGGGCGGAGAGTAGAGGCAGGGGGATTTAGATAGAGGCTGTTCCAGTAGTCCAGCTTAGAGAGAACGAGGGCTCTGGAGACAGAGAGCTTCTGGGGGAAGGAGAGGGAAGGAAGAATACCTCTGCGGAGGTGCAGCTGGTAGTGTGACGACTTTGAGACATCAGAAATGTGAGGAGAGAAGGAGAGTGTTGAGTCAAAGATGACCCCAAGGTTTTTTGCCTTGCAGGAAGAGGGCCAAGAGAGGCCAGCCAGAGAGCTGCAGGGAAGGAGGGAGTGGGTGTACCGATGACTAGAATCTCGGTCTTACTGGCATTAAGGCAGAGTTAATTGGCGGCACACCACTCCTGGATAGCAGACAGACAGTCAGAGATGAGGGAGGGAGAGGAGGCGGCACAGGGTAGCCTAAAAATGAGCTGGGTATCATCCGCATAGCACTGAAAGTTGGGGCAGAGAGCGGCGATGCGGTGGGCCAGGAGTGCCAGATATTGGTTGAACAGCCAGAGAGAGAGGTTAGATCCCTGGTGGATACCACAGGTAGAGAAAAAGATGTCAGAGAGGAAGGACCCAAGTTGGACCTGGGAGGGTCGATTGGAGAGGAAAGAAGTCAGCCACGCCAGAGTCTGACCAGTGATAACCAGGTTATCACGGAGACAGTTGAGCAGGATGGCATGTTTGACAGTATCAAAGGCAGAAGAGAGATCAAGCAAGATGAGAACACATGAAATGTTAGTCAAGGTTGGAGAGCAGGTCTTCACAGATGTTCAGGAGAGCAGATTCTGTGCTTCTGGCAGCTCTGAAGCCAGACTGATGGTCATGAAGACAACCCACAGATTCAGCATGGAGATTAAGCTGGGAGATGCCCAGATTCTCCAGGAGCTTGCCCAGGAAGGGAGTGATGGAGGTTGGGCGATAGCTAGCTGGGCAGGAGGGGTCGGAAGAGGGTTTCTTAAGAAGAGGGTGCACAAGGGAGTGCTTAAGGGGGGAAGGGAAGACTTCAGTGGCGAAGGAGTGATTGCAGAAGTCAGCCAGGACAGGAGCCAGGGAGACGATGTGGTCCTTGATAGTTTTGGAGGAACAGGGGTGAACCTGTTTCGATGAGACTTTCATAGATCAAACTTGTCTGGAAACCTTGTCAGCAGAGAAAAGGGGAAAGGCAGAGAAGGAGGGAGGAGGTGTGGCTGCAGAAGTGCCAGAGGAAGAGCAGGGAATAGTGGGAGGGAGGTGATAGGAGCAGAGTGAGGACAGGATGTCCTGAGTTTTTGAAATGAAGTGAGAAGCCAGTGCCGTGCAGAGGGCCTGGGAGGGGACAGGAGAGGTAGAGACTGCGGCAGGATTGGCCAGTACCTTGCAGATTTTAAAGAGTTCAGCCGAGTTGTTAGATGTCACAGAGATGTGGACTTGGATATGGGCTCTCTTCTTGGTGAGAACGGAGAACCGGTATTGCCTTTGCAGCAGGCGGCAGGCCAGTTTGTCAGAGGATGAACATGAAGCATGCCATTTCCTCTCAGCCACCTTGCACTTGCGTTTTAGGTTGACCAGATCTGAGTCATACCAGGAGTTACAGTTGGCCTTGGGCTTCAGGCGGATTTTCATGACGGGGCAAGGATATCAAGAGTATCAGATGTAGCAGAGTGGAGAGGGCTGTGTCAGGGTCAGAGTCAGCCAAAGGGGGAGGTGGGGATGAGAAGGTGGCGGCGAAAGCCTCAACTGACACGCGCTTCATGGGTCGGATGACCGAGAAGGAGGGTGGCAGTGATGAAGGTGGCTTGGCCTGAGGGGTAGGGAGGGTGAGGTGGGAGGATAGGAGAAAGTGGTCACTCCTGGAGAGAGGAGTAGAGAGAGGGATAGAGAGGGGAAGGTCAGAGGAGATAAGAATGAGTCGGGCCAGACGGGAGAATGGAGAGTGAGAGAGAGTCGCAGAGGTCGCTAAAGTGTCCGGAGGGGGGACAGGAGGCATCCAGTTGGATGTTGAAGTCTCCAAGAAAGAGAAGTTGAGTGGTTGAGGCCAAGAGTGAGGAGGAGAGGTCTGCCCACTCGGAGAGGAAGGAAGAAATCTGACCAGGTGGCCGATAGATAGTAGCCACAGTAAGGGAATGGCTGGGAGTGAGAGAGTGAGTGAGAGAGAGAGAGAGAGAGAGAGAGAGAGAGAGAGAGAGTCGGCAGACAAGGCATTCAAAAGAGGAGTAGGACTGCATAGGAGTGACAGAGGCAGGAATCCACTCTGGGAAGATAAGGGTAACACCCCCACCAGCGCAGTTGGGCCTGGGCACGGAGAGGATCTTGTAGCCGTCAGGTATGAGCATGTCAAAGCTGGTGACAGAGCTGGCCGTGAACCATGTCTCAGTGAGACCGAGGACATCGAGGTCCAGTTCCTCAAGAAGGCGGCAGATATCAGAGGAATGTTTGACAGCAGAGGGAGTGTTAAGAGTGGCAATGTGGAGAAGGTTGCCATCCTTGAAGGACTCCCGGGGAGGGGTACATATCAGAGGTACGCCCTGCGGAGGTGTAGAAGGAGCATGAGAGGGGGCAGAGAGGGAGGGGGGAGGCAAGGTAGAGACAGAGGGGGGACAGCAGGATAAGAAAGGAAGTTGATGAGGCATGGGAAGCCTCTATCAAAGAGGTGAAGGTTGGCCTGAGGGCCTTGGACCAAGACGGTCCCATTAGAGTAGACATTAATGATGGCCTTAGAGGAGTGGAAGGAGGCCAAGAGGACATCCCAGCGTGGGCCACCATTAATGGGAGAAGAGGAGAAAGGAGCGAGCACAGAGACCATATGAAGAGTCCATAGGTCAGGTGAAGGCACAACAAAGAGGATGTCGGTGAGTGTTTCTTTGGAGGAGGCACTGGTGTAGGTGTCAGCGATAGGGAGGCCTGGGTTGGAGACCAGGATGTCCTTTTTAAACTTTTTCCTACCAGATTTAGTGAGGAGAGCATGATAGTCAATGGAGAAGCAGTTAGAGAAGATAGGAGAGATAGAGAGCACCATGGAATAGGTAGGAGAGGAGAGGGGAAGTGAGGGAAGGGTGAAGACAGACGAGAGCAAGCGGACAAGATAGCTCGCAGCAATCCAGTTGTGCAATAGGACAGAGTCTCAGGGTTAAGGATCTCACAGTGTTCAATATGGAACCAGGGAGAAGCCACCTAAGTTTGAGAATCCTGAGAGAGGAGGAAAAGGCCTAGTTCACCACAATGCAAGAAACAACATTAATTGCGTATTTGGTCACCGGTGGAGAGGCCACCTAAGTTTGAGAATCCTGAGAGGGGAGGAAAAGGCCTAGTTCACCACAAGTGCAAGAACAACAATAAATATTGGCACAACGCGTATTGAGTAACACGGGTGTAGGAGGGGTGGGCCGGGACAACAGGTGGAGCTAACAAAGATGATTACTGGTGCCTGGCGTCCCCTGCGGACACCTGCAGACACCAAAGGAGCCACAACCGTGGGAGCCGCCCTTTGCCTAGAGGGCCCTTAGCCGTGGGGCTGCAAGGCAGGTGCTGCCTTGGTACCAACTGTAATGAGGAGGGGGGAAGTGAACAAACCAATCAGGGAAGGCTGGGAGGCGGGAGGGAGGGTGGGACAACCAGCAAAATACAACGGAAGGGGGGAAGGGCAGGGGGGGCACACACGAGGAGAAAAAGCCTTCTCAAAAAATACAACGGCCCACGGAGGGGCTGATTACCTGGTATGGAGCCTGCAGTTCAGTCGCTCAGCCCTGGATGTAAGTGGCGAGCGCGGTGAACTGCTAGGCTACCTAGCTTGGCCCGACACGGCAGGCAGCCAATCGGAGAGGGCTGGGAGGGCTGGGAGGCGGGAGGGAGGGTGGGACAACCAGCAAAACACAACGGAAGGGGAGAGGTGCCAGGGGGGCACACAAGGAGAAAAAAGCCTTCTCAAAAAAATACTGTCTTGACCAAATTTAGGAGCATCTTTAATCCATAAAAGCATGTGGATATGTGGTGCTCCTCTGGCTTGGTATTCTTTTCTCCAAAAAAAGTGTTGCACTACTCCGATGGGAGGAACAGTTTTCTTACAAATAAAGTATAGCATAGCAATGAAACGATGATGGAAATATCTTGAAACATTAATAGGATCTAGAGGGCAAAGTTCTCCAGGTATAAGTATATCTGTTTGTTTTATTTTTGTTTGATATGCGTAGGAAATCATGTAAATCTTCCCATGCATATTCTGCACAACTTAATGTAGCAAACCAAGTGGGTGGGTCAAGGTTTCTTATCATACAACGTACGTCTCTGTGACGTCGGAACCAGTACTCTTTCGTACCATGCATGTTTGCTAACAGATTTGTAATGCTTCATTGTAAAACTTCATCTTTTTCTTGCACTTTTTGTATTAATTGCGCAGCTGACATATTTTGAAAGTGGGTTCCTGATTTCAATATGTGTGCAACTCCGTAACATAAAGTTGCTAGTTCACTTTCAAAGAGTAGGTGGAATATGTATTCCTAGATTTAGACAAAATGTGGATCTTCAGAATACATTTGTAACGAGCGGTATTCTGATGCTGTTATCTGAGTGGGTCTATCATCGTACCTTCCTCCTTTGCCAGTAGGAAAGAGTAGAGGAAAAGCATGTGCTTATATACTTTTTCCCCATATGCTGATTGGTCATCCTTTGGTTTGTTGCATTTGGTACGTTTCTAGTGCATCATCTATGGTGTCATTAGAGTGTAATGGATGAATTGTATAACGGTCTAAAATATTGGATACTGCAGCAGGATCTAGAAGTTCAAATTGACCAGTTTCTGGTGACTCTTGTATTATTTCAGTTGTTTCTCTTAAGTTTTCTTCAATATTTATTTCTTTGTAGTATTCATTATTGTCTTTTAGATATTGCAAGGCTTATCTAACTTTATGTAAGTCTACAAGTTGTTGCCAATTTGTTTTGTCTTTTGTTGGTATACCATTTACTAAGACAATTAAAGATTGCTCTATTGGACGTTGCACTCCCAGAGTGTGCACATTTTCTTTCAGATCTAATGGTAAATAAACTACTTTGCCACGAATGCCTTTCACCAATTCAGAGGGAGGTAATTTTGCTGTTTTTGGTTGAAGGCGTATTATTGCTTGAAATGGATGCACTTTTGAATTATAATGCTCTCATATAAATTGAGTTGTTGCAGGGGTTTTGGTAGTGGGAATAATTCCAAGTTATTTGTGATAGCACGTGAAGGAGTTTGGTTGTTGTCAAGTTTTGTAGTGCAGTAACTGCAAAGTATTAAGGGGTCAGTTATTTCGTATTTGTTTTCTGCTATAGGTAGAGAGCGAATTCAAACCATTTTGAATCTTCATTGTCTTCTATTTTGTATGTTACGTCTACAGTTTTTGTGTTACTTTTATAAAAGGTTCTGCGGCAACACACACACACACACATGGTTTGGTACTTCAGCGGATGTACTTTTAAATTTAAGTATTTCTTTTTTGTATGTGTAGTAGAAGGTTGCCATGTGCAGAATAGTTGCTAGTCTGTTGTAAAGTTATTGCATTTTGTAAGTGCCTTTCACTTCCAAAATATTTTCTCTGGATATGGTTGATTTCTTTGAGTAGGTCTTTGGGTTTACCATGTAGAAGAGTGTTATTTATTTAAATTGGCTAGTGCTAAAGCAGGACTTTTAGCATAGTACAATTTATAGAATAGATTCCTTATAGTTGAATGATGTGTTGATATCATTTTGATATGATGGAAGGTGCTTTTGCAAATAGGTCCTAAAATGCAGGCTAATGAATGTCCTTGTAGTCCTGCGTATTTGCGCACTGGACAGGTATCCATATTTTTCAGCACTTTCATTTTGATTTTGTCTTTGTCTTTCACATACTGATTGAGGAACTGGCGTAAAGATTTTAAAGATTTTTTGGGAATGTTACACATTGACGTGCATGGCCATTTGTATACTGGACGTTCTGGTTCAGTCGATTGGAGAGGTAAATCAATGACTTTTGTGATGTCATCTTTGATGTCCTGGGTGTTGGTCTTAGCAGTGCACGGTGGTGGCGCGAGTTATGGTTGCTTAGCTTACCATAATTGGCGAATTTCAGGAGTTTTTCGGTTTTACTTCGAACCATAACGTCCCTTTAACAAAAATTTTTTACTGAATTTCATAGGTTTTTAGTGGCGCAACTTAACCATAACGTCCCTTTAACAAAGTTTTGTTACTGAATATATATATAATATATACACATTGGGCCTCATCACAGGTTGGGCTGTATCCCGGCTGTAGTACCGCCTGACTGTAATAGCCTTAGCACCGACCGGTCCGGATGTGTTACAGCCGGATCACGGTTTGGGCGTTAACGGTAAATCCCCATTCCTCATTGGGTCCATTGGATCCAATGGGGCATTTTCAGCACTAATACTGCGGGCTAATACAGCTGACGGTACTACCCCTGAAAACAGGGTGCTAAATGGGATTTTCACCTCCAGATAAAAACTGGAGGTAAAACAGCCCATTTAGCACCCAACTCGTGATAGGGCCAGCCCTTAAATGCAGCGGTAATACTGTTGCCGCCGGATTTAAGGGTTACAGCCCAACTTGTGATGAGGCCCATTAAATAAAAAAGGACCCTATATGCAGCCTTGTCGTAAGCACTGCTCTGTATTGATCCATTTTGAGGTGATCTTTATTTTTGTGTTAGAATGCAATGCGATTGAGATACTGAGGAGTCCCGGCGGGTAGCCTAGTTTTAACAGTTTTCCCCAAAAGATTGCTCTGTTTACACAGTCGGAAGCTTGTGTAATATCTAGAAATGCAAAATATATTGCTCTCTTTTCCAATTTTGCTTGTATTTGCAATAAGTTTAACAGACAATTAAGAGCAGTGCCGGTCCCACATTCGAACCCTGATTGAAAAACATCCAAGCACCCTGATCATTTTCTAGCCCAACTTTGTAGTTCTCGTAAAATAAAACTACCAAATATCTTGTAGGAAGTGTCTAAAAGAAATATTGGTCGATAATTACTGCGAGCATTCTGTCACCACGTTTGTAAATGAGAACAATCACAGTGCCACTCCAGAAGAATCTGTGTGATTTTCCCACAGTGAAAATGTTCAGGGGAGAAATGACCGAAGATTATTTGCTCGAAATAAACTTCGGTCATTTCTCCCCTAAACATTCTCGATGTGCCCAAACCCCTACCCAAACCCCCACCCACACCCCTACCCTCAACACACTCACACCCCCTTACTTACCTTCCGTTTCCCTGGACCCTGAGATGCCTGTTGCCTTTCACTTCCGTGATCGGGAACCAGCGTTGCAGGGTCCTTTTCTTTCAGGCAGCTGCGGGGTTGTCCCCCGCAACCTCCGCTCACTATACTGTATATTATGGTGAGTGGGGAGTTGCGGGAGACAAACCCTGCAGCCCCCACAGTCTTTCTTTCTTTTTCGGGTAAGCTGCGGCTGTGTCCCGCAACACCCTGCTCGCTATAGTGATCAGGGTGTTGCGGGGGACAGCCCAGCAGCCCCCGCAGACTTTGTTTTTCTTTTTTTTTTTACCGACCCCACCAAAATATACATACCACAAAAGGTTTGAGCGTGAGCAGTCTTACCATAAGGTAAGGGTTGCAAAAGCACCAATTGTTGCGTTTGTTTTCTCCATTGTTATGCGCGCCGGGTACTAATTCTATCAATACATTCTTGTACCGAGATTAAGTCAATCTGCAAGCCATCTGACAATTTAAGAGTAGCCTTTGATTTTGTAAACATTGTCCCAACCAGAGCATACAGTTCAGAAAAATGTCCTCCTAGGTACTGGCCTGAATTGGTTGGGCCTGGAGGGATATTTGAGGATCCAGCGCCTTTATAAGTCTTCAGAAGGAGCCCATGTCTCTCTTTATAATAATACTAAACATTGCTTCTGCGTCAGCGGTATGTATATATGTTTTGCTTTTTTAAAATTAGGAACATTTTTCTTCCAACTTCTTATCTGGTTGCGCAAATCATGCTGTTTTCCACTGACCTTGTCGGTGAAAGAGGTGTTAATGAGAGCCCTTGCTTAACAATGGGCGTTCTAAAGCTTGTGGAATGATACTTGGTAGCCTTTGAACGACTAGGTCATAGAAAAGCAGATTCATTTGAAGGCCTTTATCAATAATATCGCAAGTCAGGATTGCATGACTGAAGCGTGTGTCAAAGGCCTGGTTTCCAGATTAGAGCATGGTCTCTTGGGCGAGCTTCCACTATTAAATTTGTTTATCAGCAGTAAAAGCGACGTCTAAATCCAGATCCAGGGATCACTTGTATGTAAATGGCTCACCTCAAATTTGTAACATAAGAAGTTTAGGTCTTTTGAGAGGACAATATAATCCTAAAATGGATTTTGAACTCACACTATCCCTTGTGAAATGGGGTGGGATGTCTCCAGCTATATTACCTTGCACAAGGGATAGGTTCCAAAACCTAATTTCTTCCCGAAACAAATGCCCTCTTTCTCTAAACAATAAGGAAGTAGTCGCACAATCCCTGCCCAGATGGTGAGAAGGGTCGAGACATTCAGATTTAGATCCCCCAGTATAATTATGCTACAGAGGTCCTCACTCTTTTCCCTTACTAGTAAGGCAGAAATATATTCTAAGAACGGTGTTAATTTTGTTGATTTAGGATTAAAATAAAGATTGAACAAGAGACGAAAACATGAAATCCGAGAGCTACTATAAATTCTGTTAGTTTAGCCAACTCTACGTCACCCCTGTTTTTTTGCAACTGTCATATTGAGACCCAAGCCATTCTTTAATGCACTCTGTAATCACTCATGGCCGCCTTCAGAGACCCTGCTTGGCTTGCATGCAACAAAGAGGGAAGCCATTCAGCAACACATCCAGGTTTCCTGCAGACAAATCTATGAATATTAACTAATAGTCTCAAAGCATGAAGTCAAGTAGGCATAGCCCCTCCAATTCCAAGAAGTCAGGGACAAAACCTAAAAAGCAAACAAATGAAACCAGAAATACTTGGAACAAACACACTCCCCTCAATGTGCAACTATTACCATCACAAACCAATTACAGCACTTCCAACAGAACTTCAATGAATTAAATGTCCATCGCCCCCTCCCTACACCTCCAAAACACCTCCCTCGAGGAATTCAATGACTTGAACCTAAAGTTACTAATGGGTGTACGTCATGGCTATATACGATAGAGCGATAGGTAATTCGCGAACACTGTCTGTTTCCAGTTGGGTTATTGTTGGTGGTATAATCATGCACCAAAATGCACCATCGCAAAATGGGAACGCACACATCTTTCACAATCTATGTGCACGGGCAGTGTTGTAAACATCATATATGACTGTAGCCAACACCCAATTACTCAGTTGTCTTAGAGATAACTGGACTAACTGGCATAGAAAGCATTTAGTGAGATATTTTTTTAATCTGCACTTCGTGTCTTGGTTTAGACATCCGATACACTTAAAAATATGACCAGAAAGGGCGTCAAAGAATCCAATGGTAGATGAAGGTGACATGCATGCATTACCAAAAAAAGAAACGCTGATTATTGTGCACCGACTGCAACTCGAAGCAGCATACAAGGCATAGCTGGCTATACTTTCCTTTTGGTTATAGCATGGTTGCATTTGTATATACTATGTTTCCTTTATGGCTGCATTTGTTTATATTTGGTTATACCGTGGGCTATTATTTGTTGGACATGTTTTTGGTTATATTGGTGGTAATGGAACTATAGCCAGACTAAAGGCAAACTATAAACGAGCTGAGAGTTGAAGGAAGAGCTACCTTCGTTCCATAATCTCTCGTCCACTACTGCCTGAATTGAAGAATTGTGTTGCGGAAAATATCTTTTCTAATCGGGCTTCCCTTATTGCTGAGCATTGCATGATGGAGCTGTACATTATCAACCACCTTCCACTCCTTTGTTCACCATTATCCACTACCGCTATCATCCACTATCACAAGCCACACCTTTCCATTACTACTCTGCATTCTAGGTCAAAAGATATTTTTTTTAAAAACGAAACGAAAAAAGATCGATTTAGAAAGACCGTTCTGTGCAGTCACAGACTGGTCTTTCTAAATAGAACTGTCAACTCCTGCGATGCAGATGCAGACGAGTGCGCGCAGGGGCCGAGAGGCTCACCAGGACCCAGAAGAGCCGACTAGGGAGTGTCTGTGTGTGTGTGTGTGTGCAGGCATGTCATTTCAGCAAAATGCCAGGGGTAGCAGAAGTGACATCACACGACCCTTGACCTCTGACATCATAGGAAGTGATGTAATTTGACTCCACCCCAAAGTGGTAGCCCAGGAAGCGATGGAACACGACCTTTCACCCCTTGACAAAACAGGAAGTGGCATCACATAGCATTGTTTCTAAGTACACTATGAAAAATATGGTTGATATCACTATAATGTGATGTTCATTTCATACACGAATGGATCATCATATGTATTGTTAAGATCATTGTGTATAGGCCCATATTATCAAATTACTGTCCATGGCGAAATGATAATGAAGTGTTGTTATATAGCACTTACGCTTAAGCACTTTATATAGAATAAATATACATACAATATCACTCAAGCTGTGTTGGCACTCATTTATCGACCTCAGAAGGATGAAATTCTGAGTTGAGGTATTTAAGAACAGACTAAATAAGTGATTCACCCCTGAAATGTGCCTGAAATAAACCTTTAATCTAGCAATTAGTGTATAGAATTCCAGAAAGAGAAATGATTTGGTATTCCTATTCTTTCCTAGCCTTTCTTATTTAGGATTACTGCGGAAAGTTTTAGACTTGTGGAACCCCTCTTTTAAGAGGCCTGAACAAGAAAGCCAGCCATTTCAGAAGCAAAGATCAACATGTAGCTGGCCACAGCCCAGGAGCTTGATTTAAAATATATATATATATATATATAATTTTTTTTTAGGGGTAGGAATGGAGACCACAGGGGTATCAAGGGAGACCTCAGTGGTCGCAGTTGCGACCCCTAAATGACGTCCCTGCATGTGTGCAGTGAGTGTGTGTTGTGCTGGGAAGGGGGCAGTGGGTGGGCAAAAGGTCATTGGGGGGGTTAAACCCCCAATTAAGAATAGATTTAGAAAGTGATATTGCCGCGTTTTAATGCCGACACAAAAACGTCTTTGCATTGGTTTTTTTAAATGCGATAATAACACATAGAACCCTGCTAGTGCTTTGCTCATATTCGTGTCCTCTTCATGCTCCTCCTAGAGAGGCATTAGTGGCCCTCATCAAAACAAAGCACGCCATTGGATCTTTTTTGCTGCCATTAAACTATGCAAAGTGTGAGGTACTGAAGACAACCCTGTTTCTGGACTTCAGGTTGCTTATCCAACTGATCAGCCTTGTTAACGTATACCTTGCTAAGTAACTGCAGGGGTGTTAGAAGTTGAGCCTTTGGTGATTTGAGAGTTCCAATACATAATAAATGTGTTTTGAGGGCTAAACCTGGTTCTAGAGAAAGAGTGCTTCTTGGCCTCCTGTTAGGTAATCATTGCACTTATACATTGTTGTGAATTGGGCAGATTGTGTACTTCCAAAATATTAAACTAGGGTTGTATTCGGTTACATTGTAGTGAATCTCACAAAAAGGCAAATTGTAATGTAGAATCTATCACTAGGGGTGTGCATTTTGTTTCATAAATCCCCGTGAAGTTCATATTAATTTCAGTGACTGTTGATGGAATTCATAACTCTAGTTGGTTTGACAATCCTGCCCGTTTAAGTTATTTCCCACAGTACGCGTGTTTCAGTGCTTGCTTACTTAGATGCTAGAAAAGAAGGCATATGGCTGCACTTGCTGACTGAGGAACTGTTCTCCACCCAGTGTGCAGGAGGACATGTCTTTGAATTCTACAGTATCAAAATGTTGACAGGGGTTTACAAACATCTCCTGAATTGCCAGAAAGGAATTTCCAGTGATTATATTATTGAATACATTGAAGTATTTTCATTAGTTGCACGCACATTTCTTTGCATATAGCACAATGTCTCAAACTCCAAATGCAATAACTGGATATAGTAGACGCTTACATGGAGCCATTTGTGGTATCCCACTCTTGCTGTAAGTGGTTCCTGCTGCGTGCTCATGTGTTCACGTCGGGAAGATATGATGCCTTGGCCCTAGCATACTTTTCACATGTTTCCAACTGGTTTCTCCTAGATCCAGTTAGTCGCAATTTGTTTTTGTGCATCTAAACTACTATGATGCATGTTTCATTTGTGGCTTTTCTCCCCTGTAAACTCCAGCATCCTCCCTTTCCCCATGCGGCCATCCACAGACAGGGATCACCGGGAGGATAGCTCAGCGGCAGCGTGCGCGTCTTGGAAGCAAGACGACACGAAGCAACAACAGGTTCGATCACCGGGTCCGCGCTTAGAAACCTCTGGGTGTTTAAGCGCGTTATAAATACGTAACTAAGACAAAAAAACAACGCAATTACACAACTAAGAACAACAAACAATTCCTGTAACAGCGCCTCGATGCCTGTGGGCTGTGTGAGCGCTTTATAAATGTTAAATAAATTAAAATTAAAAAACCATACTTCTCTCACTTCCCAACCCTGTTTTCCTGCCTACCCACTGCCGTCTACTCACCTGACTCCTTGTATACATGATGGCAACCTGGTGCTTCCTTGAGGCTGCTGCGAAGCACTTTTTGACATTAACAAATTGAAAATAATAATAATTTGACCCTGAAATACACAATGGGCCTGATTATTTTTGTGACAGTGTGGTAAAAAGTGGCAGTAGAATGGTGGTAATTCAATTACTGCAATTTTATTGCCACGTTATCTCACTGCCGTACTATGAGATCTGGTGTCCAGGTGGAAGATTTACCTCCAGCAGCAAGGTGGAGCTAAATCTCCCACTTTACTCCCAAAACTCATCAGATTTAACACACTGGAGCTCATTTTGATCATAATTTGTCGGTAGGAAGTCGTTACGTTAGCACTGCAGCGTAAACACTTCCCTGCTACCAATTTCTAATCATTTCCACAGCAGAGTGTAAACGTACAGGGCAAAAGGCGGCTTACACATGTGTACACTCCTCTGCGCAAAGTGAGTAAACCATGCCGGGCATGCTGGCATGCCAGGCAGCGTTTCCTTTCATTTGTGAGTGCTGCTTGCCATGCTCACATAGCAAGTGACACTCACAATTAAAATTAAATGCTACCCGACATGCTCACATTTCAGGCAGCGTTTAATTTTCATTGTGAACACTGCTTACCATGTGCAGTTTCAGGGAGGGATGCTGGAAAATACGGTCTTCAAATCGTATCTGAATTACAGGTGATTCTTTTCCAGGTTGAGGATCTGAGAAAATTATTTCAGTCTTGCTGACCTGTTGCACATCAGTGTGCCGTCTTGACTCCCACAGTTAGTTTCTATCATTAAGCTTGAGGTGGTTGAACACAGGTTTCTCTTAGAGTGATAATATTTGAAGCACTTACTATGGTACATTGGGCTTGGTGTCTTCATATGTGCATGTGCACAAGTGATTGTGCATGGCCATGTTAATTAAACAATCTTGTTAGTGGAAATGGACTTGCCTGTATGCCATGCTCCACTTTTAGGTTTTGCTTATTAGGTGGCACTAGCCACCTATACAGTCTAAACTATTTACATGGTTATAGCAGATATAATGGAGATGGCACATGAGTAGTGACACATAGCCTGCAGATCTTGTTTGGTTATTTCTCCTCTCGGTCAACGCCAATGGCCATGCTAAGGCCTTTGTTTAATTTATTGTATTTATTATTTTGTTTATTATATGTGACTTGCCTCCCCACCCTCTCCGCCCGAACCATGCCCATTGTGACCTGCTTCACCATGTTGTCAACCAACTGCATGTCTCACAGACATATCCGCAAGCCTGTGATGTGCAGCTGATTGACACTAGAGGAACAAGGAAACTGAACTATGACCTAATAGGGGTCAGTAATTGACTTCGCTCTGTGAGGACCTACACATCACTCATATATACGGAAGCTGCAGTGGCAGGGAAATACCCATTCACTTTCTTTAAATTATTAGCCTAATTGTTGTTTATAACCGGTCTGGGGACTGTGTAGATTATGAGATGTAGGGAGACAAACTATTTAAATTTATATCAAATGCATCCACACACACACAGAGAAAATACACTGCCTTTCCACACATCCGCTGCCCTACACACAATGACCCCACCCATACTGACTGCCCCTACACACACACACACACACCACACGCATACTGACACACACCACACAAACACTTCACACTGCCTCCCACATACACTGGTACACAATGCCACCACAAACAATACCCCCCCACACACACTGCTCCCCACATATACAATACCTTCCGTGACACACACAGCCCCACACATGCACTTTTTCACCCCAAAAACAAACACTGACCCCCTCCACACACTGCCCACACACATGGCTGAACACGATTTCCACAAATGCACTGGCTATACACACATATTCTGTCCACACGTGGTAACACTGCATACTGCACCCAAACACAGTATGCACTCACATACACACTTCCCCCAAATGCACACTTCCCCTCACATACACATACTGCCCTTCAAACACTGACCCTTTCCCCCACACACATGCATTGCCCTCACGCAACCCCTTACCATCTCTTCGACACTCATCCACACATGCACACACAATTCCACCCAACGCTGAACCCACTCGCACTGCCACCCACAAACACTGATTGCACCACGCATCCCCTACATGCATTGCACTCACACACAAACACTGATTGCACCACGCATCCCCTACATGCATTGCACTCACACGGTAAACTGCCCCATGCTTACACTACTCCATGCACAGTACACCTCCACACACCCTCCCCTACATGTAAATACAATGCCCCAGTGCACACTGCCCTCACACAATTCATCCAATGTACACACTGCATACAGACAGTGCCACCACACACAATTCACCCCACATACACTCTGCCTGCCTACACACATACTATCTGTCCCCCCACACACACTGCCACTTCCCACACATACACTGCCACTTCTACATACACACTACCCCCAAACATCCACTACTCCGCGATGCACAGACCCCCACACACTGACCTCAACACACACTGCCCACAGACACACATTGCTTACACACACTTCTACACAACCACTGCCCAAACACCCTCCCACCCACTGCCCAAATACAGTGACACCCACTGCCCACAAACACTGACCATACAATGCACACTGACGCAACACACACTGCCCTGCCCCACACAGTGCCCCAACAAACTGACCCCACACACAATCCCACCACATACAAATACCTGTGCACTACAGCATCAGTAAATTGATCCGCAGCACCTGCACCACCAGTAGCACAGAACAGTCTCTGCGGTGCATGGGCTGCATTTCAGACATGCACCCCTACACCAAAACCTCATAGTTATGGGTTTACTGTCCTGGTGGCCGAAATATAAGCAATACCCACGTTTTGGGATGGTGGATGCTATTTCTTATAATTATTACAGCCACAGCAATTTCACATCACGTATGTGTCAGTCTTTTGAGCCCAATCCAGCAGTGAATGGTTTTTATGTATTTTCCTCAGACAGGCTGAGTTCCTCTCTTTGTTCCTTTGCGAGGGCGGTTAACACCCTCCTCAGAGAGGCAATCCCTCCACAGGAAGCTGTTATGGGAATAGGAACCAAAGGGCACGCCCATTCAAAAAAGGCTTAGCCTTAGACAAGGGTACTGCACACCAAAAGGGCCTTCAAGCCTATTTAGAACAGAAGGGACTGGGGTTATTGTAGACAGAGGCAGCTTTTTACAACTGGAAGAAGGTTCCACCATCTTGTTACTCTCTGCCTCTATCTTTCCTTCCTGTCACGTCCACTTCCTTTAGCACAAAGCACTTTGATGTGATATCAGAAAGTAAAGTCCACTTGCTCTAAGAACAGGTATTGGACCCCTAAAGCAGGATAGCTCTAGTCCAATCACCTGTGGGCATTTAATTTTAAAAGAAGGGGCCTCCCACTCCTTCTTTAATTCACTCTTGAAAAATAACCTACAGAGGAATTCATTGGACCTCCATTGAGAGTTATTTTCTCCAAATTCCTCCTCCAGTGAAGTGAAGATTAGGTCTCCAAGATAGGGGTGACCCCTGTCCCCTAACCATCCCCAGGGACCATTGGGACAAACTGATGTTGTTACAAGACCTGCCTCTCTGCCAGCAACAACGGTATCCAGGACCTCATTGGTTTGAGGGACAGCCTCCCCTGTCTGTTGAAGCACTGAATAAGGACTAAACGTATCCTTTAGTCTCTGGATTGTGAATCCCAGCAACCGAGAGTCAAGGCATCCAGGATCCCTGTGCTTTCACCACCAAACCAAGTCGAACCATGATCCAAGCCTGTTTGGCTGCATCAAACAATAAGGACACTCCGGAGCTGCCCTCCTGAATTCTTTCTTGTAAATACTCTGGCTCTTTAACCCTGGCTTTTGTTATATTGCATTTTACTTTCCACAGACTTCATCATGGATTCCTGACCCTGTTGGATTGGATCACTTGGCAGTTGTTGAACTGTCACTGGCTTGCTTTTGGATTACCCCTTCTCTGGTCTGGCATATTGAACAACAGATTTGGGACAGACGTTTGTGACTCTTCCTTGGATTGTTGGCAAGCACCTTTATGGATTCCTGCATCTATGTTTATATCCCCTTGTTATATCCTCGCCTTGTACCTTTTGGGTTAGGTCCTAGCATGCTTGTTCTGGCAACTTTGGGGATTCCCCCATTTCTTTTAGTCTGCAATAACATTTTGTCAGATCAGGTTTTCCCATTTTCCCTCTACCAACTCAAGGAATGGACTTTCATCCAATATGAGGTAAATGAGCATGATAGAAAATCCATAGATTGCAGTTTGATACATGTTATCAGTTTCCCTTTGTTAACTTGTAATATGCTTCCTTTGTAACTTGAAAGCAAAGTTTTGGTGGTGTGTCTCCTTTAGTTCCTTTTGCTTGATTCACTGGCCAGCATAGTCTGTTTTTCCTGCCTGGCTAGTAGTTTGGGAAGAGGGCCTGCAGTTCACCTAACAGACGAGCTCCTGACACTTGATTGCTGATCTTCATTGACAGTCAAATAGACCCTGGGAATCCTTCGAAATGCGACCGTCCAATGCTGCACCAGAGCAGCTAGACTGAACTGCGCATCCAGTCACTAACCTCTTTGCCATCAAACCAACTGTCAAACCGACCCGGGTGTCCCTCACAATACCCACTTCCTTCAAACCACAAAAACGCCTGTTCAATTTCTGCTTGACATCCTTTTCCCGTCTAGAACAATGCAACTGCTATACCCAAACCTTTGAACTGCATGTTTGAACCTGTTCGTCACTGCACCACACTAGCTGAGCATGTTGTTGCCTCAATTTGAACTACAAGCTCTTTATTACACCTGCCACCTTCAAACCACTGCTCGCCCTTCAAGCCTCTGCGATTGATCGTCATGGGCAGTTGAACCGACTTTGGTTTATCATCGAGCACTGACATTTGAACGCCATATGAAACCACTAGAACATGACTACACATCCATTCTCCAGCCTCTTTATCGACAAATCAGTCATCGATCCAACTCGGGTGTACTGCTCGATCTTCAGCCCCTCAAACACTTCATCAAACCAATCCCGTAAGAAACATGCATCCAGTCACCAGCATCTTTGCAGTCGCACCAATTGTCGAACTAACACTGGTAGCCCTCATGATCCATACTTCTTCAAGCATACCCTTCGAAATGCACAGGCTCCTGTTCGTCTCCTGCTTGACACCGTTGCCCGTCTAGCACAATGTGACTACTGGACTCGAACATTGTCAAACCAAACAAATGGCACTAAGAAGCCTGGTTTCATGCTGTCAAACTGTCAAGAACTGCAGAAAGCATTATTGACTGGTAACTGCCCCTTTGGTCCACCTTTGGACCCTAGAGATTGGTTGTGTCACCTTTAATCCCTTCTTGCACCAGAACAAATTCTTTAACAAACATTGTAATTTTCATGACCCAGAGTGCTACATCTTTCTATATGTATATATTCTGTGTTCTTTCCTCAGGGGGGGGTTCTGGGTAGTGTTTTTCTATTTAGGTATTTTTGAAGATTGTGTGTTTCATTAAAACACATCTGTTTTGATAGAACCTTGTTTGGACATTTCCTTTATTTTGGACTGTCGTACTATTGCTATTTTGATTGTTACTTAATCAGTCACACACACATCTCTTGAGATGTGATGAGATTCCCTTCCCTCGTCCCAAGCTATATATTTATTTGCATTTTATAAAGTGCTGACACTGCCCAGTAGCATCGAGGCATTGTTACATGAAAATGGCTTAGTTCCAATACATATGTAAGCGGGTAGGTGCATTGGCCCACAAGGGACAATGTCCTAGTTACAAATTTAGGTAGATGGTTGGGTTACATTAGCCCTTACCTAAGTCTAAGTAAGCAGGATTGATTACAACTGAGATAGTGCAGCACGGGTTACATGTCGAGCTGCATATCCAGAGACAGTATTGATATTGTACAGTAAATAGCCTCAGGATATACAGAGTTCAAGACAAAAGGATTGTTTGGCTTTACTTGCCTAATTGAGGTTAGTTTGAGGCCTTGTTGGTGGTGTATGCAAGCTTTTAGGTGAACAGCATGGTTTTGAATGCTTTGCGGAAGGCGAGGTGAGAAGGTTCCGCAATGAGGGCATGAGGCATGGTGTTCCAATGCCTGGAGGCAATGACGGGGAAGCTTGCACCCCCACCTCTGGCACGTTTAACTCTGGGAATAGGTAGTAGATTGGCGTAAGGTGTTCTGGTGGGTCTGGTGTTGTGAGGACTGATGACTCTGTGGTAGAGGTAGGTAGGTGCTGTGTGATGGATGCATTTGTGAGTAGGGGAAGGAGATTTGAAAAGGATGCGTTGGTGGTTAGGCAGCCAGTGCGCTTGCTATCTGGCTTCTAAAATGTGTTCTCTTTTGGGAATGCCCAAAGCAGCGTGAAGGGCGTCATTTTCAATAGTTTGGAGTATGTCCACATTTTTTGACGAGGTTCCCGTAAAGTGGACATTGCAATAGTCTAACCTTGAGCCTATGAAGGCTCTAGCAATGGACATGCAGTTTGAGGTGGAGAGGTAAGGTCTGGTGGCGTTGATGAGTTTAGAATAATAGGCTGCAGAGGTAGCGATAGCACTAACTTGCGTGGACATATTTAGGTTGGAGTCTAGGTAGACTCCCAATGTGTTGACTGGTGTTCAGACGAGGAATGTTTGTGTTGTCGATAGTGAAGGATAAGTACTGGTCATCTCGTTTGATTCGTGAGTCAGTGGTTGCTAGCAGTAGTAATTCAGTCTTATCCCCATTCAGGCGAAATGAGTGCTCAGCCATCCATTTGTGGATGGTGGCGTAGATGGAGGTAAGGGTTTTGGAGTCAGCCCCGTAGTCACCAGACAGGGGAATCAGAACTTGAGTATCGTCAGCATAGTTGGTGTACATGATGCAGAGCAAGTCCAGTAGGTTGAATAGTGAGATAGTGAAAATGTTGTAGAGTTTGGGGGCAGGCAGGAGCCCGGAGGGACTCCAAAAAGGATGGTGTCTGGGGTTGCTGCTGCGTGGTCCGAAAAGACGCCCATTGCTCTTCCTTGAAGGAAGGAGGCGATCCATGTGATTGCAGAAGGTGAGAAGGTTGGTGATTCGCCAAGTCAAACACTGCTGAGAGGTCTAGGAGGAGGAGAAAAGCCGGTTTGCCTGTGTCTCTGATTTAATCAATTTGGTTTTTAAGGTCCAATAGGGCCATATCTGTTCCGTGACTGGGGCGGAATCTAGATTGTCGGGAACCTAGGATCTTGTTTGACTCTAGGAATTGCTGAACTTGCAGGTAGGCTGCTTTGTCTAGAATATTAAGTAAAAAGGGAACACTGGTTATGGGCCTGTAGTTGTTGGGGTTGGATGGGTCAAGGGAAGGCTTTTTTTAGAAGTGGGTGGACCCAGGCTTCTTTTAGGCTGGGAGGGACCACCCTGATGCAAAGAAGGCGTTGATGAACGCTGTGATGAATGGTGTGAGCAGATCTGCACACTCCTTAATGAGGGAGGCAGGGCAGACATCTCCTTTGCACCTAGAGCGTTTGATATTCTTCATGATGTGGCTACTTCAGTATCCTTGACATCTCTGAACGAGAAGGGTGTAATGTTGGAGGTCTCCTGGCTAGGGGTGTGTGGCTAGGTGCGGTTGGAGGGGAGTGTGTGGAGTTGATTAGCTAGGATTTTGTTCTGAAGGGTGTTAAGCTTGCGAAGCATGGCGCTTGGATGTCCGAGCACCATGCTTCATATTTTTGGATGGCTTGTGGAAGGGGAAGGGGGGGGCAGGGGTTTCTAACTCCCTGAGGATGGTGAAGATTTCCTTACAGTCGGATTTGGCGTTGGCTATTCTTGTGTTGCCTTGGCGCGAATGATTGCTTTTTTATAGGCTAGGGCTGCGTGCTTTTGAGCGTGCATGGCCGCTAGTTCTGGAGTAAACCATGTGTTGCAGTGTTTGGTGTGCTTGGCTTTGCCGGCGGTTAGGTTGGGCAATGGACTCAATTGCCTCAGAGAGAATGGTGTTGAAGGAGATGGCAAGAGCATTTGAGACTTTGGAGAAGGGTGCCACAAAGGCTGGGATGCTGAGGTAGGGGGCCAGTCTCTCTTTAGTGAGGAGGCGTGCACTTCTGGTGGCAGAGTAGGGTAGAGTTGAGGCGAGGCGAGTGGTTTTTGGAGCTTTGGTGGGGAGAGGGTGAAGAGGATGAGGTGGTGGCCAGTCCATGGGAGCAGAGAGTTGGCTGTGACAACTGGTGGGCAGTTATGATAGGCTATCCAGTCGATGATGCTGCCTTTGCTGTGGGTTGGGCTGGATATGGAGTGTGAAAAGCATAGTGTTTCTAGCGCCTTAGCTAGAGCTTTAGCTGGGGCATCATTTGGATCATGAAGACCTAGGTTAAGATCACCTACTAGAATAACCCTGGAAGAGGTTTTGGGGTTGCCTGAAAGAAGGTGTGTGATGGTGGAATGGAAGTCAGCTAGAGGACCAGGGGGCGGTAGGTAATGTAGAGTGTGATTGTGCAGTTGTGAGAGGTTGTGATTTTGAGGGTTAGGAGATCACAGGTATTTTTGATTAATTGGTCCGTCTTTCTAATAGCGATGTAGTCTTTGGCTATGAGGGCTACCCTGCCTCCTCTGGAGAGAGGGCGGTCTTGACAGAAGATGATGTAACCTGAGGGGAGTGCAAGAGCAAGGCCAGATGCTTCATGTAGCCAAGTTTCTGTGATAGCACAGAGGTCAAGGTTGTGGTGCAGTCAGTTACATGTGCTGGCAGGGATTGAGCATTGATGACGGCACAATTAAGGGAAGAGAGGTTGGGGTAGGAGGTGAGTGAATGGGGTGGGTAGTGATCTTGTCCAGACTGGTGCATGAGGGCACGACATTAGGAGTTTTAGGCATGGTGATTTTATGCTTACCTGCATGTGCAGCATAGTTTGAGGGCATGGTAGAGGCTGTGACCGGACTGGAGGCAATGAGGCATTGGCCGTTTCAACAGCCTCAGTGTTTGCTGGCATTTTGGGGGTGGAAAGGTCTAGGTGGACGAATAGTCTGGTGGCCTGAGGCTTGGGTGGGCCCTGGGTGGTCTGTGTGGGTGTGTGAAGGACAATAGCATTGTAGTCCATAGCTCTAGGTCAGAGACTGCGGTTGCGATTGTAAGTGTTCATGGGTTGTGTGATGTAAAGATTGGGGAGGGTGTGAGCTCGGAGGTGCAGACTGCGGTGAGAGGGATGCACTGTGTACAAGTATCTTTGGGCAAGACATAATTATAGAGTTGAAGTGTCCGATGGAGGAGGCCTCTTCTGTGGTGCTGCCACAGGAGAAGGTGAAGCTGGGTGGGCAGAGTTCCTGGATGGTGAAAGAGGTGGCGCAGTGTGCTAGTTGTGGTGGGTTGGGTGGATGGAAGCCTGAGTTCCTTGTGGCATGTGAAAAGCAGCTTTGGAGGAGTAGCCCAGGCAGGAAGGTAAGATAGAGAAAATGCACTACTATTGGAAAATGCAGATTATTAAGGCTGGGTTAGATGCTGGTTACCATAGATCATAAAATATGTGTGATCATACAGTAAAATAGGTTCAGTGTTTCACAATCATCATCATGCTCAAATAAATGTCAAAATCATCATGCGGTCAAATAAACTGCCAAATCATCATACGGTCAAATATGTGCAGTATTTCAAAGTGACAATAGTGAGTAATCTGAGCAAGAATAACAAAAAACAAAATAGTAGATCTTTGAAATCAGCTTGACAGTCGACAACGGTGGGCACTGTGGGTTAAAAGGCTATGGCTAGCTAGTTTGAGGCTCAAACTCTTAGCTTTCACTGGGCCCTGATATAGGCCATGGGACACTAGTGCCTGACACTGTGCAGTATGATCTGCTAAAAAGGCGTATTACAGAAAGGCTCATACTCCCACGTGGGGTGCCTTGAACTTATTTATTTCATGAGGGTAGACGAGCAAGAGGGATTGCAGTGGTGTGCCTAGCAAGCAGCGTGTATGTCTAAGGGCACAATAAGAAGACATGAAGCATCGGGGAAATGCGCAAGTGACCACAAAAGGAGAAGTAGGTATATCTCTTAACTGCACCCATTTTACCTTTATTCTTGGTATCACTCTTGGTTTGTAGCAGTTTACGAGTGGAGTCGATGTTTTAGCCACTACTCACCCATCTACTCCAACAGAGCAGAAGTCATTCTGTCAAACACACTCTATCTCCTCTCTCTCTCATACACACACACACACCCTATATATATATATGCACACACTGCACTCCACATGCACAACTACAACCACATGTACACTTCTCCCACACGTTCACTGCCCCCACATGTACAATCCCCCTGCACATTTCCACACACACTCATGCCCCCCACACACTACCCACAAACACACATTGTCCCCTCACACAAGACCCCACACACTTATCTCATAGAGACTTTCCAAACACATACCCTGCCGACACACTCCTCAGACAAACACACTGCCCACACAAATTAACCCTGTATCCACACATTACACCCACCCACCCACACACACAGTCCCAAATAGCACACACTGCCTCCTCACTACCAATCTGCTCACCACCACACACACCACTGACCACTACATGCACTGCCCTCACATGCACTCCCCACACACTGTTCCCACACCAGGCATTGTGTCCCCCAGACACATCCCCATGCAAAGACACTGCTCAGAGAAATATGAACCACACCCACAAACACTGTCCCCCGCACTTCAAATACAGCCCATCCACACACATTGGCTTCACACACACACTACCCCACCACACATTGTCCAAATACAGCACACACTCATGTGCTCACACATACACTAACACTGCCCAAACACACACACACTGTTTCATACACACACTGCCCCACTCCCCACCCTCCCCCCCCCCCCACACACACACACACACAACAGTATAGTGAGTACCTGGGCATTTCAGGGAAATGAATGCCCATGTTGTGTGTACCTGGACATTTTAAGTTAATCCCTGGTGATGATGCAAGTGCTTAGACACATGTGGCCAATAACTGCCAAAAGCTGTGTGTAGATGAGTATAGGATGGTCATACCGGACTGTAATGCCTGTGCGAAAATGAGCTAAAACATGGTGCCAGTGCGCAGCCATTTTGGACATTTACTTCCAAACTGCAATGAAAGTCTGTTTCTGTGAGCTCAGTTAGAAGGCAGACATGAGTTCTGCAACGGTTGCAATATTATGTTATGAAGCAGATGAGCTCACTACGAAGGATAGTTGTATTGTTCACTCAATGATGAGCCGAGAAGGGAGTCGGAGATGCGCAGGTGCATTGATAAGGGGTGCTGGGAACGAGTGTGAAAGAGACAAGTTCAGTTTTTCCACTACTGTCTGGATTTTTCAGCTCTTTGCCTCGCATGCTTGCTGTCTGTACTTTGGCCGGCGGCAGTTTGCAACTTATGAGGGGTGGGGATTTGTCCCCCTTCAGAAGAGAGATATCCCAATGAGGAGATGGAGAACTTGAACACTGGGTGATGAAGTCTCGCTGAGAGGGAGGAAGCTCCGCTACTGACCCCGTTAGTAGGTGTGATCTCTCTGCCTACCTGCCGCAGGACTGGGTAGTGTTGTTGTGGCTAAGATGAAGTTGTCTCCTGCAACTGCACTAACAGTGACGTATATCCTTTGTAGCTATCCTTGTTTGTGTATTTATATATAAGAAATTGAATTTATCCCATTGTTATCTGTGTGCATATGGATTATGTATAAAGGGCCCTGTAACAAGCCTGTAACAAGCCTATTGTATTTCAACCCTTGGTCTAAGTGTGTTTTATTGCCATCCTGAGTCATTTGGTCCGTGCAATAGGGTGACTACTTCTGAGGTTATTACACGTGTCCGAAAAGCAAAACATAGTGGCACTGTGAGCAGGGTCTTCGTGCTGAAATTGATGCCAGAGACCAAACCAATCTAAAGCTTGGACACAAAGGCAATTTCTGTACGTTTGTGAATTGCGTGATTGTGTTTGATGTATTTTTGGGAAGGAACGTGAAACATCCATCAATACGGTATGTTCCTTATTTAGGGAAAGAGGATGCTCCACAGGTGGAGATTGTCCCAAGGTGAGGATCCCAGGGTGGACAAAGAGTCTGTATGACAAACCTGCACAGACTTGGGCGTGTGGTGCAGGTTTGAGTGAGACCTGGGAAACGAGCATAGGAGAGGTGAGCCCGACTGAGGTAGCGGCTTGCTTGCAACATGTGCTTGTGTAAATGGGGAAGGAAGTGCTCCGCTTTGGGCAGACGAAGTTGGATTTTGTTGTATGCGTTCAGAAAGGTGCATCAGCAGAATGTAGAATTGCAGGAGAGTCTTGAAATTGGAAAAGGAGCTGGCTTCTGAGAAACAAATTGTGTTAATGCAGCAGCTTCAGAAGAAATTATATCATGATAAGACCGATAGATATCAAGCAGCAGCTGAGCGAACTGCTGTGAGAGTTGCCCGATACAAATATCGAAAGAGAAGAGGGAGAGTGAATACCCATAAGGTGGCAATAGTGATTGCCTCTGCATGGGTTGATTGGGACCCCGACCAATGGGACAGGGATATATTTGACAGTACCAGTTCAGAGTGGTTCGGACAGGGAAACACCGTCCAACCAGAGCCTGACAGGAAGATGTGACCGCTAAAACAGTTGCACGTAGATGAGCTGGGCCACATCCGAATAATCCCGAGATTGGTTTAGTGGATTTAACAAGGTTGGATGATTATTCTCAACAAGAGGTTGGGGAGATAATTAATCGATTAAAACAGAAGGCTAGTGAGTCTCTGTTAACATGGATGGTCAAATTATTTGACGAAGGTGCAGCGGGTCTTTTAGTAGATTCGACTGATTCTCTGAGGTTCCTGCCATTGTCCCATGAAACCTATATTCAAGAAGTATTACGTGCAGCGCCGCCGCCAGATGGTCAAGGGTGAGATTCGCAAGTGTCTTTGTTACAGTTAGCTGATCAAGGATGTAATCGCAAGTATCCGATTACATTCGGCTAGCCTAGTGAGGAGAAAAGATGGTACACACTGAGAGGTCATCCAAAGGCTCAGGGATCATGCTATGAAAGAAGCCTCCGTATCGATGATCCAGAACACTTTGGAGTGTTGGTGTTGTCAGTCTCAGCACCAAATACAATCATTCCAACTGGTCCACCGCCCTATAAAAATGTAATTTCTGACTACACTGGTGGGGATGACCGGTAAACTAACGGATGAGGTGATGGATGCTATTCGACAGTTAGCAGACCTAGGAGAGAGAGAGCGCAAAAAAAAACAGAACCCTGGAAAGAGGTTCAATAGTAGAGATGTGCGTGTATCAAGAAAATACATGTTTTTGGCTATAGTGCTGCGTGAAGACATTGATGGAATTGAAAGTCGCAAAATGTATCAGCTGTATAAAAAGCAAGGGCTTGAAGGGAAAGAGCGGTGCAAACAAGTGAAAAGGTAGGATGTGAACAAGCAAAGTGGGGATAAGTCCCCTTCCACACCGCCTGAGAAGGAGATCGATGACCGCTCCATGAGGACGCCTTCACCATATCAGCCAACCTATGCTGATTTACGAAAGGTTGTGAGTGCGATGTTGGAGACAGTCCAAATACACACATTCGAAATATGAATAGGATTGTGGTCAAACTCCGGTAGCATCTATCAGGATTAAGGTAGACAGACAACCTCATGTGAATGTGAAATTATTCTGGCAATCGGGAAATACTCAAGAAGTTCGAGCTTTGATTGATACCGGACGGAGGCATCATTAATTCATGGGAATCCTTCAAGATTTAATGGCAGACATTTTACCTTTACAGGATTGGGAGGGAAAGAGACCCCATACCAAGTGTTGATAGTTCCCATCCCTGAATATATAATTGGCTTTGATATTCTGGAGGGATTGGCTTTAAGATTAGGAGGTAAAATGTAACAGTTTGGGGTGGGTGCATTGACATGTTCTCCCGTCATTGTGGGAACATTGAAGATGCCCCCAGTGCAGGTTCCTTTGGCCAAAAAATGGGGTATCTATGAAACAGTATAATATTCCTGGGGGGCAGAAGGAGATCTCGGATACTATGAAGGGATATGTGGAAGCAGGCGTGCTATGTCATGTACCCCCTGGCATGGAACAATCCGGTCTGGCCAGTTAAGAAACTATAAAGAGTCACAGGGGGAGAGAGGGAGGTGATGACCCTGGGACCTTGGCCCTACAGTCAGGTGAATGGTGTGTCTGTCGCCGGGAGAGATGTCCCCCGATACACTTGTTAATTTATTATAAGACAAAACAAAGTTTTTAAAAAAAACATTTTGGTGTGGAAATCACACGTGACTGATATTGAATTCAAAATAAGAGATTATCTTAACATTATTCATATAAAGTTGTGCAGAAATATTATGAGCGAGAACAACCACTCGATGGTGACAGCAAAACTAAGTTTTTTATTTTTGGTCACAATACAGTGCCTCTAAAAAATTATTCACTAAAAAACAACAGTAAATGTACGCTATGGCTGTGGTGAAGTGGAATCATCACACCAGATCGACATATTGATATCAGTGGGATAGGAGCATGGAGAACAAGAATAATAAGGTACCAGTAGGTGAGCACTCAATGTCCAACATCAACTGGTAAAGGGTAGAGCATTTTTAGATAGAACTAGCTCTATCATGTAAGAGAAACCTATGATATTTATTAGGTTTAATTTTGTGAAAGTCGACATATGTTTCGGCTACTAACACCAAAAGAAATCAGGCAATGCACAAACACGTTGTCTGTTGGTGTGGGTATAGCCGTCTTCAGGACAAAGGAGAACCGAGGTGTTATGATGATTTGACAGTGTTGAGTACTTCATAAACATCGTGCTGTGTCGTTAGGAAAGGCATGAAACCCACGTTGTTGTTCCCGAACGGTCTTTTATAGGATCAAGAAAAGGGTGTGGAGCCTCTTAGAGTTAGTTGGTTTTGGTGCGCCGTTGTAATCAAAGAAAAGCGTTTCGAGCCTTTAAAATTTTTTGAACGTAGGCACGTTTAAGATGGTAACTCTAATTGCAGCTGGATGGCTTTTACGTGACCTCTAAGTGAAAGTCAGCAAGGCTTATCCCGGGCTCCAGACGCTTTTGAAAGCGCAGCATCGGCGCGTTCGTGTAGGCTAAGCCTTGCTGACTTTCACTTAGAGGTCACGTAAAAGCCACCCAGCTGCAATTAGAGCTACCATCTTAAAAGTGCCTACGTTCAAAAAATTTTAAAGGCTCGAAACGCTTTTCTTTGATTACAACGGCGCACTAAAACCAACTAACTCCAAGAGGCTCCACACCCTTTTCTTGATCCTATAAAAGGCAGTTCGGGAACAACGTGGGTTTCGTGCCTTTCCTAACGACACAGCACGATGTTTATGAAGTACTCAACACTGTCAAATCATCATAACACCTCGGTTCTCCTTTGTCCTGAAGACGGCTATACCCGCACCAACAGACAACGTTTTTGTGCATTGCCTGATTTCTTTTGGTGTTAGTAGCTGAAACATATGTCGACTTTCACAAAATTAAACCTAATAAATATCATAGGTTTCTCTTACATGATAGAGCTAGTTCTATCTAAAAATGCTCTACCCTTTACCAGTTGATGTTGGACATTGAGTGCTCACCTACTGGTACCTTATTATTCTTGTTCTCCATGCTCCTATCTCACTGATATTAATATGTCGATCTGGTGTGATGATTCCACTTCACCACAGCCATAGCGTACATTTACTGTTGTTTTTTAGTGAATCATTTTTTAGAGGCACTGTATTGTGACCAAAAATAAAAAACATAGTTTTGCTGTCACCATCGAGTGGTTGTTGTCTCTCATAATTTTTCTGCACAACTTTATATGAATAATGTTAAGATAATCTCTTATATTTTGAATTCAATATCAGTCAAGTGCGATTCCCACACCAAAATGTTTTTTTTAACAACTTTGTTTTGTCTTATAATAAATTAACGAGTGTATCGGGGGACGTCTCTCCCGGCGACAGACACACCATTCACCTGACTGTAGGGACAAGGTCCCAGGGTCATCACCTCCCTCTCTCCCCCTGTGGCTCTTTATAGTGCTCTTTGATCCCTGGAGGTGGTGTTCCCAGAAACTGGATCCCTCCTAACGCTTATACAGTTAAGAAACTAGATGTCAGCTATAGGTTGACTGTGGATCACTGTGAGTTAAACAAGTGCACGCCTCCATTAATACCCGCAGTCCCAGACGCTGTTACCTTGATTGAGAATGTGCAAAAGTTAGAGGGAACTTGGTATGTAGTGATATATTTAGTTAATGCATTCTTGACTGTGCCGATTGCAGAAGAGTGTCAGGAGAAGTTTGCATTTTCCTGGAAAGGGAGGCAGTATACGTCTCAATGTTTCCTCATGGGGTACGTGCATATCAACCATTTGTCAGCGGCTGGTGGCAGAACATTTGCATAAGATCCCATGCAAACCTGATGTACAGATTTTGTACTACATCGATGACGTTCTGATACAGGAAAGGATTAGCCGAGTGTGCAGACTCACCTAGACATAATTATTGAGGGTTTGAGAAAAGAAATGAATGGGACAAAAATCCGAAGTCCATCGGAGACCTTGATTTTTCTGGGAATTCAGTGGCATAATGGGCATCGTGAAATGGTGAAAAGGCCAAACAAAAGATTCTTGAATTCACTACACCTATGAATACGAAACAAGCTCAACAGTTCATAGGGTTGTTTGGGTTCTGGAGACAGCATATACCACATTTGGGGCGGTTGCCAGTCAAAGGATCGACAGTGAAAGGGTCGACAGGTCAAAGAATCGAATTTCTTTTTTTTTCACATATTTTTTCCCCAAACGAAAACCTAGAAAAATATATATAATTTTTAAAAAAATCAATCCTTTCACCTGTCGACCCTTTGGTGTCGATCCTTTGATTTATGGCCGTTGAGGGCAGGTGAAGTGGAATTAAATGTGTCTGTAGATGAAAAGTACGCCAATTCAAGTTTGTGGCAGAAACAAGACAAGTAGCGTGTTCCTTTGGGTTTTTGGAGTTGTAAATTATCTGAAGATGGTGACAGATACACTCCCTTTGGGAAGCAGTTGTTGGCATGCTATCAGGCTTTTGTGGATACACAGCAAATGACAGTGGGTCATGATATATTAATCCGACCAAAGATTTCTATAATGCAATGGGCACTGAGCTCTCCCAAAACACATTGAATAGGACATGCTCAGGAGGCTAACATCATTAAGTGGAAATGATACATACAAGATCATGCATAAACAGGGAAGGGTGGAACTGCAAAATTACATGAGCAGGTGGCTGGTGTTCCGCTTGTTGACTTGGAACCGTCGGAGGGGACTGAAATTTGTGAGTCTCCTGTAAATTAGGGAGTTCCTTATGGGGAGCTGACTAGTGAACAAACTGAACATGCCAGGTTCACTGATGGTTTCGGCTAAATATGTTGGGACTGAGAGACACTGGTAGGCGGTGTCATATAATCCAAAAACCAAGAAATTCTAGACAATGTTGGGTAAAGGGAAGAGTAGTCGGTTTGCAGAGTTGTATGCAGTATATCAGGCATTAAAGCAAGAAGTGCCTGGTTATTATTCTATATACACTGACTCTTGGTCTGTGGCGAATGAATTAGCTGTTTGGATGCCGACACAGCAGAGAAATGGATGGAAAATTCATGCAAAAGAATTATAGGGAATTCAAGATATTGCCAAAATGTTGATGCATAGTGAGGTGACTGTGTATCATGTGGATGCAGATTCTGCTACTGACTCATTCGAACAATGGTTCAATTCTCTTGCGGATGAAAATGCTAAGATTTCGTTGTTAAGGATTTCAATCAGGTAATACAACCGGGTCTCACCTAGCATGTAAAGCACAGATGAAATACTTATTTACTATGTCTATAGGTTCAATGTTCTGAGTGATATGCCACACATATCACACCCGTCTCAAAATACCCCCAGGTCACAGTGGACCAGGAATCAGGCTGGTTGATAAAGGTAAATATTTATGTATTTATTTAAAATTCAAATCAAACACAAATTTTAATATATATATATGGGGCAGCAATCACCAATGTGGTGACAAAACAATTTGGAAAATAAGTAAAGCAATTGAATTCACTTATAGCAATACAGAAGATAAAACACAGGAAAAAGAATAATTTTGGCTTGTGAAAAGATGGCGCTTAGGTTAAAGTTTCCCCCTGCAAAGTTCTTAATTTACAGTTGTGCAATTCTACACAGATGTAAGTAATCAGCAGGTATTTAGGAATGAACAACAGAGTACAGTGTGTGAATGCAGTCTTCCCTCCCCAAACAAGAGAGAAAAGTGCTTTTGGAAATTAACACTTTTTTAAAATGACAGGTGAAAATGGCTTTATGAAAAAATGGAAAGTGTGCAAAAATCCTTAAATTGATAGAAATTCTTATGAGAGCAACACTGAACAGGTCCCAACAAACATGAGCTACAAGATGAGCAACAGAACACACTTTAAATCAGAATGGAAGTTAAGAATCACTTTGAATGGGAAAAGAAACGTGCAAAACTTTAGCAAAAATGCGAATTCGCGCCTAATTTCCGCTATGCATTTTTAATAAAAACGGGTCAAATACACTGTTTCGCAATGTTGGTTGTGGATGTAGCCATAGGTCTTAGGTTTAACTGAGAGATTAAATCAGGTCTCTAGCTATAACATTGAAGAGGTTATGTAAGTTTTAATGAGAGGAGTTTTTGAAAAAAATAGAACAGAGAAAAGCAGAAATTTGGTTTTAAAAATGACAGATTGGTTTTATTTAAACTATATTAATGACTAAGAAAAATAGAATGCCGCCTGGGAATCTCCACAGTTACGCACGGCCGCTTGTAACTCTTCACGTGGCGGATACTACGTTCTCTTTATGGGAATTACTTCGGGATTGTAAATAGGGTTGCAAGAATGGTTCTGACAAGGTTAAAGTTTTTTTAAGTTAAAGATGGGATAGGTTGAGATTGGGATAGGACAAGGCAAATATACTATGGGTTACTATGATTCCTGTTTATACTTGCAGTCCACTGTAAATTCAGTTTGGACCGCAAGTTCTGGTCATCACGGGTCAGATCTACCGGCAGCAGGGCACCTCTGGTGGGATGGTCAGCTGGGCGGTTCTGGTCAATTGTACTGCACCTCAGATTGGAATGGATTGGATTGGTCCTTCTGGTCACTGGACACGGTAGATGAGCTGGATGGCGAGTTTCAGCAGGCAAACCTTAATGGTAGCAAGCCAGACTGGATAAGAACTAATTTCCCTTAAGTTTGGGATGGTTCAAGATGTGGGCCTAGCTTAAAAGAGTTCAGGAAATGCTGAGGCCTGGGTTTTGCAAAGAAGTCTGGAATCAGCTGCAAGATGAAGAATTCTGGAACAGGGTGTCACACGGCAATCAGGATGGAGTCAGGAATCAGTCCCTGTGTGTGGTGAATTTCCCATATTTATCATGCCAAGTGACATCAACAAGTTTATGGTAGGGGCAGAATTTCAAACCACACCCCCACGGCCGTGATAGGTCAGAGGCACTTGCCATTTTCTGGTTGGAAGTCAGAAAGAGCTGTCATAATTTATGACGTGATTTAGGAACTCCCACATTGATTTGAACCACAATTAACTTTCCCACAAATGCACATTTCTATATGTATGCCCTCTAATAAAAATCAGACACATACATTACATATTTTCTGGGTTATCCTGACATCTAACTCCCATCTCAGTGAGAGCTGTCTTTGTCATTCTGTGGAATTTTGTCAATTTTAATCATAACGGTTTGGCCTAACAATTCCTAATTCAGTACATATCGGGGCAATTACCCCTAGAACAAGAGTATACAATATTATATTTGCAGCATCAATACTTTTGCCACAATTATTCTTTTTATGTAATTGGTTCCTTATGTAGTACAGGGTTCACTCACATCTTCACAGAAAGAGCATAAAATTAGATCTACAACTACCAATTTTTAGATTTGTCCTCCTTCATGAGGCAAAGTTAAAGGTTTTCAAAGCTTGGCATTTTAAACAACAAATGTCTTTTAGCAGTTTTGTTTCCCTTTGTAACTTTCCTTTAAACAGGCAACAGCGGTCACATTCCTTTGATCAAGGTGGGGGTCCAGAGGGAAGTTTCCTGCCCCTCCCCTAAAGGGATACGTGCTCAGCCTGCCATTGTCCTTGGCTGGGCCAGAGACGAAAGTCTGATGAGGTCTTTCTTCTAAATATGCGAGAACCTCCAGCATCAATTAAGCCTTCCTGCTAACAGGCAAGTGTCATCCTGAAGTGTCATCTTTCCCAGGCTGGGCACTGTCAACTCAGAATTAAATGGTTAACTCCAAACTGGGTTTTGACTTTAAGGTTTTTCATTTAAAACATATAAAAATGAACACAGTTTATAGTGGATTTTGACATTTGACAAATTAAACCTTTCACAAAAACATGCTTTTAAATAGGCGATTTTGCCCTTCTTCATGGAAAAAGCACATTTAAACTGAATTCTCTACATCAGAGTTTCCTCTGCAGCATACATTTTGTATTCAGCACCCGTTCTTCATTTAAGTGCTGAGATTTGTTTGCAATCTGGAAGTAAGTATCCAGCCTTTGCTTGGAGTTTTCTCTGCATTGCTGAAATTGTTACAAGTTTTGCCATTTTTAGCAGCATTTTTTCGTGGAACTGAAAGAAATGTTGCTGGTCTACCTTTTTCATGAGATACATTTCTTAACTGCTGTCAGTCAATGAGGCCCGGCTTCTCTGGCCATACTGGATGATATGTAATTCTTTTACTCTCAATGATTCACTGAAAAATGAATGGAAGTAGCACCAAAACAGCACTTAGAAGGTTGTAAAGCTGCATTTTTAAAAGGCATTTCCGGTTTTCTGCCCAATTCTCTGGCCTTCCTTCATGTGAAATGTAACGGCGCCCACTGGCATTCTCCTGCAGTGAGTTCTGTTGTCACCCCACTTTGATTGTGTGGCAGGGGTGTGCAGCCTTTGGTGAGTGTGATCCCATGTGCAGTTTTGCAGATTTTTGCACGCACAGTGGTTAGCGCATCCATTTTTATCTGTTTCATTCCCCATTTGTACAGGGGTTCAGTGGGGTGTATTAGCATGGGTAAAAATGTCCCACATAACCCCCCCCGACTTCGGCTTGACTTCCAGTCATGGGGAAGTCGGGCATGTGGGATTTTTCTTTCTGTCCATGTAAAGAACACCGGTTTCTTCTCCCGTCAGCGATTGGTGTGACACACTCTCCTCGCCAGCTCTGGTTGGAATGGGAAGATACTCCCATCTTTTCGCATGCTTTCTTTTCCAGTGTGGAGCGACACTCCGGATCTCTTGGGTTTTTCCTCCCGGGTCCGTGAGGAGGTCCACATTGGTGATGAGGTGTATTTAGTGCCAGTACTAGAAAACAGAACATAACACAGTTATGAACATTTTCCCACTACTGTTCTCAAGGGGATTTCAGCAGTGGGATAGACGCATACATTTAATGACAAATTACAATATTCCCTTCATGTATTCAATGACAATTTAACAATTTCCTAGGTGTCCGGATTCTCTCCCTCTGGGTTTCCAGTAGGCTGTTCTATTTGCCGAAAAGTATGCCTGGGATGGCAACTCTTTAGCTGGTTTATGTGGACCCACTTGTCTTCTCCTTCTGTCAAATTTCCCTTGGGGATTCGAATTCTGTAGGCGACTGGTGAGATTTTGTCCACAATTTCAAAAGGTCCCCGCCAGCTGGGTAAATTTTGCGCTCCTTGGCTTGGTTCCTTTGGAAAGAAATTGCACAAGTAGACCCTGTCTCCTACTTAATATTCCTTTTTGGTTGTTTTAAGGTCATAATGGGTCTTCATACTGTCTTCAGATCTTTCTAGATTCCGCTGAGCGTATGCAAAAGCATGTTGAAGGTGTTTTCTCAGATTCTCAACATACTCATGAGTTGTGGAGGCATTGATCAATGTCTGCTCTTGGGTTCTGTAGAGCAGATGCTGGGATAGCACCATCCTTCGTCCAGTCATCAGCTCAAATGGAGACATTTTTGTTGCAGACGAAGGGGTAGATCTGATGGCCATCAGGACAAGGGGTAATCGAATATCCCAACTTGGCCCAGAGTCTGCCACAAACTTTTTTTAATATGCTCACAATGGTTTAATTGTACCTCTCAACTCCACCACTAGAGGACAGCGGTATGCAATGTGTAATTTCCTTTTTACCCCAAGTATCTCCCACATCTTTGTCATCACATCGCTGGTGAAGTGACTATCTTGGTCTGACTCAATCCTTTGGGGTAGTCCAAAACGCGAGAAGAAGTTTGATCATCAGGGCAGCTGCTGTTTCTTCCTTGCAATTTGGGGCCAGGAGACATTCCAACCATTTAGTAAACATGCATGTTACGGTTAACATGTACTTGTTCCCCCTAGAGGAGCGAATCATGGGCCCGATAAAATCGACTTGCAAATCTGACCAAGGCTGTGCCATTCCCCCTCTTTTGGAGGGGAGCAGGGTATGTGAGTGATGTTGGCTGAAATTGTGCGCACATAAGACACCCCTTCAAGTATTGGTTGAGGTCATGCCCCATGTGTGGCCAGCATGCAAACTCTCGCAAGATTTCTAATGTATTATGAAACACCCGATGAACGGCTGTGGTCGCATCATGGCCGTGACTTAGCATCAGGCTTCAGAAAAAGGTAGGGACCACCAACTGGTCACAGCCAGATATGGATCTCCTCACCAACAAACCGTCTTGGATTCAGAACATTTTTGGACATTTCACCACCGCAAAGAGGTCCTCTTTCCCAATGTAATCGGTATCCATCAGGGGAAAGTTCTCAGGGTCCTCAATGTGTTGATAAAATTTACCAATTATTTGATCCCCTTTTTGAGCCATGATTAAATCAGCATATGGGGTCTCCTTACTCCACTGGGCAGTTGTGAGTTCATTGTGAGCATTTGTCTGGGACCTAGTGATAGCAGTGAACTGGATTAACCCCAACAGGGACTCGATCTCAAGTAGATCCGCTTGGATGGCTCCAGTTTTGGCCAGCTGATCAGCAAAGTCATTTCCAGTTTTGTCTGGTCCCTCTACTTTGGAATGACCCTTGATCTTTTTCCAGTAGATGGTCATTCCACTAGAGGTGACCAGATCTTCAATATTTTGTATTATTTTCCATGTTTTAGTTGTTTGTTGTTAGCACATAGCATGCCTCTGGTTTTCCAATTAACCAGGTGCTCCACGAACCTGTTCCGGACATAATCTGAATCAGTGATTATGAACAGTTCGTGGAGTTGTTGTTGGACAGCAGTGAGGATGGCTTGATGAACTGCCATCAGCTCTGCCACATGACTACTACGGGGACTGATTTTGTACCGAGCGGAGGGTACCGGGGCATCATTCACCCAGGCATTCCCAATGTCGGCCACTAGTTCCTTTTCCCCGTTGTTGGCAACATGGTAGGAGCATCCATCCACGTAGGCAGTGGCATTCCCCCACACGCGTCTTCTTCATAGACCTTGTGTGGGGAATTGTGGTACGCCTCCATGCTGTCCTTGATTTTAAGACTTTCATCCTCAAGGCAGTTTTCTCTGGCACAATCATGCAAGTCAGCCAGGCCTTGCGCGAGAGGACTCTTCTTGTTTTGGCCAGATCTGACCTCCACAGAAAAGCCTTGCATTGACAGAATCCAGGATGTAACTCAGGAATTACTCACATTTCTAGCCCGGATTTATTCACTTTGAAGATATTGCAGAGGCTGGTGTGGAGTCTCCACTATGATGTGTTCCCCCTGGATGAACGGGAGGTCATTCTTCAATGCCCACATGGTTGCCAGGAGTGCCTTCTCAAAATCGTTGAATTTTTCCTCCACAGAGGATAGTCTTACTTGCATAGGAGATGACTTTATTGACCTTGTCATGCTTTTGGTATAATACTGCGGTCAAGCATGTATTTGAGAACCCTGTCTCCAAGAAGAAATCCTTGTTTTTGACAGGGTAAGCTAGGCAAGGCGCTTGTGAGAGGCTTCTTTTGAGTTGTTTTACTGCCTCAGCCCCACTTGACCCCCCTTTCAACAGATGGATGAGGGGTCTTGTGATCTCTGTGAAATCCGCAATGAACTTTCTACTGTAATTAGTCAGTCCAAGGAGGCTCCTTAGCTCACGCAGAGTTGTGGGGTCTTTTATTTTCAGGAGTGCTTCTACTTTCTTTTCCTAGGGACAGCGACCCTCCAGAGTTATCTCATGCTTCAAGAAATTGACACGGGTCCTGCATCACTGTGCATCTTGGAAAGATAGTTTTGCTCCGGCAGCCCTTATCTGTGTCAGAACATAACGGATCTCTGTTATGTGTTCCTCCACAGCTGGGCTTTTGATAAGAACATCATCTACATAGGCCAGGTTACCCCTTTCACCCAAGTCGGGCATGGCCTTATGCAAGAAGATATTAAATTAATTGCCGGAGTTGATGTATCTGAAGGGAGTCCGGGTCCAAGTGTAATGCTGCCCCCCAAAGGTTAAGGACAGCTTGTATTGGTCCTCCCTACAGTACCCATTGGTTAGGTCAATGGCAGTGTATACCTTTGACCCCTGGATCTGGGCCAGCCTTTGGTCAATGTAGGGAAGAGGCCATCAGGACATGTGGACCCATTTGTTTAGCTCCCTTAGGTCAGCACAGAGGGCCTCATCACGAGTTTGGCTGTAACCCTTAAATCCGGCGGTAGCGCTATTACCGCCGGATTCAAGGGTCAGCCAAATCAGGGCTTGGGTGGATTTCTCCCCAGCTCTGAGCTGGGGGGAAATCCGCCGAAAATTTGCACTATTATCGACGGCGGGAAATCCGCCAGCGGTAAGAGCGCGAAAATTCCCCATTGAGCCCAATGGGGAATTCCCGAATGGGCTCAGTGGGGAATGGGCAATACCCATTCTGCCAAACCCATGATCCCGCGCTATTAGCGCCAGGGGGTTTGGCGGTAGGGCTATTAACGCTGGCGCTAATAGCGCCGGCGTTACCACCCAACTCGTGATCAGGCCCAGAGTCTCCACTGGCCGTTCGGTTTTAAAATCCCCACCACTGGATTATAAAAGGGCCATGGACTGGACGAATTATCCCACGGGGACTCAAGGTTTTTAATTATTTCTGTGAGGGACTCCATGGATACGAGAGGCAAGCAATATTGCTTCACAAACACTGGAGTCATGCCAGGGTCTGTGGGAATTGTTGTATGGATTTCGGTGCGACCACAGTCATATGAGTCCACCGCAAAGAGATCCTGAAAATCTGAGAAAACTTGTTTCAACTTTAGCTTTTGCTCCAGAGTCTCACAGGCATCAGCTAGGTTGACTCTCTTCAACCATCTGCCTGAAGCCCGGGAAGACATCTGGTTTGGCTCAACGGTCTTCTCCAACTGGGTGGAGAATTCCCTGGTTAAAGTATTGACCTGGATTTAGGGTTCCAGACAGGGAAGGCAGCCCTTGTGGACTTGGAAGACCACCTCACCCCTCCTGAAGTCACTGGTCACTTCTTCCTTACCATAAGGGCAGGAAGAGTACACCAGGAAATTTCCCCCCATGCCGGGTGAAGATTCTGTCTGGTGTTGTCATTGTCGCTATCACTGTCAAAACAGTCATTGGGGATTGATCCTATCAGTTCATTACCTAAATCTATGGAAAAATGTCGGTCATCAACTGCCATTCCAATAATGGTGCCTGCACCCAGAGTGATACTCCTAAGGTCGCTGTTTATCCACCACTATTGGAATGGTGTCATGTTCTGTATTGACTAATGGTGTTGGGTTTAACCCCAACCCTTGCTGTTGGAGATGGGCATTGAGGTGAACATATGCGTCAGGATTTTGCAGTTTCTGTCCTCTTAATTTTTACTTTAAGTGGGAATAGTCGGGTCCGTTCTGGGATGGTGACTTAATTTCCAATTTGAACTTCAACTGCATATGGCAGCAATTGAGCTGACCGAAAATGCTTTCTCTTGATCATCAAAGTCCATTGCATTACCCACTAATCGGGACCAGGCTTTGAAGTTCATCAGGTCCAAACTAATGGCAAAGAGATTGAGAATGTCACCAACCTAAATAAAATGTGGCAGGGACATCTCGCACGACCCAACAATTGGGTTTTCTATCAGTTTAAAGGTGGGAGTGGCTGGATCTTTTGGGAGTTTTCGGAACATGGCTTCGCTGATGAAGCTCTTACCGTTGTTCACGCACACTCAGGCGAGAACAGAGTCCTTCCCCTCATTTAACTGAATAGGGATGAACAACTCTTCTCCAATTTTCTAAATATCAGCTAAACTTTGAGCTTGTTTCTCATCATTTTGGACTATGGAAGTGGGATTTTCTGATTGTGAATTGGTATAGAATTTCAGAGTATTTCCTTCCAGTGTGGAATGCCACTTGAGACTGGAAGGAAGGTTGATTTTCAGAAATAGAGAGGAATTCCCATCACCAGTTTGTTGTCCTACTGCAATTACTGTCACATCAGGGATTTGGTTGTTTTGAAAATGGAATTTGATACAATTCTGCTTTTGTTTAACCATTTGGCATTTGCCATTTAAACTAACATGGTTGACAATATGTTTTAATTTTATTGGTCGGTTTAGTCTGGATCCAGAGGACCTTGTTTACAGTCTATTAGGGGAGACAATCTACGCATGATGTCATTCCCCAGTAAACATGGTGTGCCCTCCGGAGTCACTATGACCGAGTGTTTCACCTTGTGTCGCCCAATTTTAATTTCTAAATCCGCAGTCCCCTTGAAAGGAATTTAATTCCCATCGAAGTTCTGAAGTTGTCCAGGAAGAGGGGTGAGAAGAATCTGGTATCTCTCTCCTCCCCTTCCTGAATTCAGCTGATCAAAGGCTCTTTTTGACAGAAGAGTGGCTTGGGAGCCAGTGTCCACCAGTGCCGAAAATGTATATTGCCCTTGTACTTGGTCCAGGGCATAACATCTTCCCTCCTTCTCCTCAAGGGGACAAAGATAATGTGCATTTTGGGCCAGTTGGTGGGTTAGTTTCTCGACTCTTGAATCTGACACAGGGGTAGTTTGGGCAGGATTCTGTGTGAGGGCTTGGGAATCTGTAAGAAAAATATGACAGTTGGATATTGGGGGAGTTTTGGGCTCCCTTGTTCTGATTCTGGCCCCCCCCTTTTTGGAGGCAGTCACCAGAATATTTTTGGACAAGGTGGTTTTCTGGCTCATTCTGAGGTTCAATGATGGGCGGTTCTAACTCAGTCCCCACATTTACCCAGTCTTGATTAGGATCTCCTGGGACCCATTTTTCTTTGGGAGGAGTTCCCCCATCCCTGAAGGAGAAGATCCTTTTCCCAGAGTCCTCTGAGTACCCCTCTCCTTCAAATTGTAGGGCACTAACCTCCTCCACAAAATGGGTCTTTTTAGGTCCTTTATTTCTACTAAGCGCCCTCTGTTCCTTGGATTGCAGGACAGGAGACTTTCGGGGGCAGGAGATTTTGGTTCCAGTTCCTGGGCTTCTAGGGGCTTTTCACAAGTGGGGAAGGAAGTTTCCTTTAAGGCTTTACACCCCATTTTCCCCCCTCCTTTAGAATCAGTGAGTTGTCGGGGTTCTCTCCCCGTCATTGCTCTGGAGTACCAGACCCTTGGTTTGTTGAGTTCTGGGCCGCCATGTGCATCTAAGGGTTCTGCTGCGCCCTCAACATGCAACCCAGATCCTGTGACAAGTTCTGGACCTGGCGCTCCAGTTGGGACACCCGCTCTGGCTGGTACGGATGTCTCTGGTCCACCCTGGGTGAATCACGGGAAGGGTAACTGTCCCTTCTCCCATAATACCCTGGTTTGGGATAGTTCTGGTAACCCTCCACCCTTGGCCTCCCCTCTCCCGGATTGGGCTGTCTGGGCTCAGGAAAGAGGGGAAAGATAGGAGGGTTGTTTTGTGGGTTGAAGTTCTGAGGGTACCGGGGAAAGAAGCTCAACCCGGCATTTGAGGGATTAATGCCCTCCTGGGGAAAGTTAGGAGGGAAGTTTCCCGGGTGGTGCTAACCTGGTTGGATCCCCCCTTGGGCTGGGGGACTCCACACATACACCAGGATGGGTTTGTTGCCCTTGTAATGGGGGGATAATATAATCTGGGGAGTTAGGGGTCCCATTTGTGGGATTACCTTCTTGTCTTCCTGTCTGGGATTGGCTGAGGGCCTTTTGGTTTCTTGGTTGGGTAAGTTCTGTATAGCTATATTTTTAGCCCCCCCCCCCATGTCCAGATCTAAAATGGGGGCAACCTTCACCTCCGCCACCTTAGCAGCACCAGGGGTGTTGGTTGGTTTGGGGGTTTTATTGGTGTTTTTGTTCTCTACAGGTCTCTGCACTTCATAAATACGGGTCGCCTGTTCAATCACCCAGTCCAGTGACCTCTTCTCATGAAAGTCCCTCACTAGCTGGGTCATGATGTATTTAGGGAATGCATGAAAGAAGGGGTTAATGAACTCCCTACTGTCTGTGCGCACCCTTCTGGTGGTCTGCGCAAAGGCACGTTTTAGTTCTTGCACAAATTCTTGTGGGCCTGATCTTCCCCACACTGAAGATCGTAGGCTGCCTTGCGGGCCTCTTGGGGATTCCTATGGACAGACAAGTGTTTTAAGATGGCCGCCCTGTAGGTGGACCATCTTGAGTGGTTCCGATCCTCCAGCCCCGCAAAGAAGCTGGAGTACTCTGGTGGGGAGAATGTCCATTTTACATATTGGATGCACCTCTGACTATCTTTCAGATGAAAAGTATCCATCATCTGTTGGTATAATTCCAGGTGTTCCCAGACTGAATAATTGGCATTTTTGTGATAGGGAGTAATAACGCTCCTAATGGCCTTGATCTGTTTCAGGGGATCTTTTTGTAGAGCCCTCTTGATTTTGTTGGCCTTTTTGGTCTTAGTCACCCAAGTCCACTCATCCTCTGACTCAGAGGTACTACTACAGGAGGTGGCTATATGATCCTCTAGCTCTCCCTGATTCTGAAAGCTTGAGAAGGGCTTGCAGAATGTGTGGGCCTAGTTTCCTGATGCCTGTGGCACTCAGAAGAGTCTTCTGACTCTCCCCTGCTCCCAGGATTGGCAGAGTACCCCCCTCCCCACTGCCCTAGCTGGGAAGAGGTCTTTAGGATACCATTTTGGGCATGCTTTCCTGGAGATCCCCACCAAATTTGACAAATTGATCCTTTGGTAGGCGGTATTTTTGAGGATCCAGTTCCCTGATTCTCCCCTCACAGGAGTATTCCTGATCAGAGAGGCTAGCCCTAACATTTGGGGATCTGTACAGAGACGCCCGTCCCTCAATTTCTGGGAGGCGCTGATCTGTCAGCCCCATGTGACCAATTCTGCTGAAGTCTACCATCCCCATGGCCCTTGGTTCATATGAGCCAGTAGACATGAAGCTGGCAGAGTCCACAGTACTGAAGGGGTTAGAGTCCCTAATTACACGGGTCCTGATCTTATGCTCAGTGGTTTCTCTGTCCCTCCCTACCTCTTCTCTTTCAGCCCCTATCCCTGGTGATGTGCCAGAATCTGGATCTTTTGTTCTTCTATCATGGCCTTACTGGTCTCAATAATCCACTTTTGCATGGCTATCTGTTTGTGAAGCCGTTCATTCTTTTCACAGTGAGCCTCATTGTCAGCCATCTTCGACATGTTCAACTTCCGACAAGTTGGTTGGTTTCCTGTGGTAACTTTGTCTACACCTACATTCCTGCTAACATTTCTTGGTGCTTTAACGCAACTTAGTTTGATGATGTTTCACTTTCAGCCTGCTATTCGTCGTTCTATGCTTTCTGTTCATCATATTGGCCTCTATCCTGATTGTGATTCCAATGTGCATTTGTTGCCTGAACCTGAAGTTTTGGCATTTGCATTTCCTTAGTGGGTGTTTGGGGTTTAGCTGCTGGAGGCTATAAATCCTTGATTACATTTTCCTGTGTGGTGGTTAAGGGGCTTAATGAGGATCAGGGCGGGTCGGGTGGGATCAATTGTTTTCTTGGATTCCTGAGGCGTTGCGATATGTGTTTATTTGTGTTTTTGCAGTTGTTTGTGTTTTAGTTGTTTGTTGCCGTGTGTTTCCTGTATCCCCAACTTAGTGAGGATGTTTTGCAGTTTCAGAAACCTTGTTTTGTTTCATTGGGATATGGTAGTTGATTGTTCAAAGGGTGGAGTATGATGCGTGCGTTTGAAAAATGAGCTAAAACATGGCGCCGGTGCGCGCCCATTTTAGAAATTCACTTCCAAACCGCAATGAAAGTCTATGTTTCTGTGAGCTTAGTTAGAAGGCTGAAGATCTACGTGCTGTGGCCAATGGAGAAAGAAGGAGTCAGGTGGGTTACCTGGAGGTGGGGGAGGCAGGTAGTGGTGGTGGGCGTAGGGATCTGTTGAATTGGTCGATTAAAGTTTGTTAATGGGTTTGGGGGGACTGTACTCAGGGAGTGGGGCAGCCGGGAAGTTTTGGGACCGTTATGACAAAATATCAATAAAGAGTGTTTAAAAAAAAAAGAAGGCAGACATGAGTTCTGCAATAGTTGCAATATTATATTATGAAGCAGATGAGCTCACTATGAAGGATAGTTGTATTGTTTGCTCAAGGACGAGGCGAGAGGGGAATCGGAGATGTGCAGGTGCATTGATAAGGGGTGCTGGGAATGACAGATGAGCTGGGTTTTTCCACTACTGTCTGGATTTTTCCACTCTTTGCTTCCCATGCTTGCTGTCTGTCCTTCGACCGGGGGCAATTTGCAACTCATGAGGAGCATGGATGTGTCCCCCTTAAGAAGAGAGGTATCCTGATGCGGAGGCAGAGAATTGGAACCCCCGGGTGATGAAGACTCGCTGAGAGGGAGGATGCTCCGCTCCAGACCCCGTTAGTACATGTGATCTCTCTGCCTACCTGCCTCAGCAATGGGTAGTGTCATTGTGGCTGAGATGAAGTTGTCTCTTGCAACTGCACTAACCGTGATGTACATCCTTTGTAGCTATCCTTGTTTGTGTGTTTATGTATAACCAATTGCATTTATCCCATAGTTATCTGTATGCTTAAAGGATTATGAATAGAGGGGCCTGTAACAAGCCAATTGTATTTCAACCCTTGGTCTAAGTGTGTTTTATTGCCTTCCTGAGTCCAAGAACATTTGGTCCATGTACTAGGGTGAGTACTTCTGAGGGTTATTACACATGTCCAAAAAGCAAAACACTGACAAATATGTATACAGTGCCTTTCCAAAACCCAACACTACTGGCGTTGCCAATGCTTGTTATGGCTGGCAGTTGGGGTGTGGTTTTATATAAGCCTACTTTGGGTCCTTCCATTCGATTGATGTAAATGGAGGTGATCAGTTTTCATTTTTACTTTTAATAACGTGTGACCAGACTTTTCCAGTTCTCGGATCCATGATATCAATACATCTGAAAAGAGGGAGAATAGGAAGGATGTGGGGCCAAGGCAGAAAGACATTGTTAGAAAAACAAAACATGTTTTAATTAATTTACCTGATCTGTCTGGCACTCTCTGTAGAAGAGTACCACAAATCTATCAGAACATACAATGTGTTTTTTTTGCATAACTTAATTCATATGCTTTTGCATACTGCCGATTGCCTTTAACTATTTTCCAGTCGTCTTCTCCAGTCCAGTTCTCAATTATGTCCAATTATTAAAGTTTCAACTCTCAATTGTAAGTGACTCCAATCAAGCAATCCCACTAAGTCAGTGCCTTGTCTGGGATGCCCAAGGGAAGCCCTTATTTATATATTTTTATGGCAAGTTATAATCTGGATGATGAACCCTTGTATAACACCCCTCTCTTAGAATCCCCCTTGACCCCACTGAGCCAAGAAGTAGACTTGTTTTGCAAATTTAAAAGGTTTATTTGAAAAATTAAACAATATATGTATATATATCACACTTTTATAATAAATTAATAATTGATATCACACTTATGAATATAATGTTGATCAACAATGGGTAACCTGACACTAGCACACTTCTTTACAATCAATAAGGAGTTGGTATAGGATGGATAGGGTAGCTGAAAATGCTTGTTGGTTTCAAGGGAAAAGCAATGAGGAATAAAATGCAGTACAGAAATAACTTGATATGATTTTAGCAAAAGATAATATAATCACTTTTTCTCTGGCAATTCACCCCCCCTATGCAATGTATGAAATGGAAGGAGGAGCACACAGTTCTCAGGAATGCAATCAAATACAATACGAAATTCAGTTCCCCCCCCAGCAAGCTTAGAGGAAAACAGGAAGAAGTTTGAAACACAGGCAAATTACTTTAATGTGGTTTGCAAGGAAGTGAAAAGGTGCTAAAATTGCTTTTAATTCCCTCTAGAGGTTCAGGGTAGGTGATAGCTACTTTATATTAGTTCAGGCTCACTTTAGCAATGCTCTATGAGTAACTAGCAGGTTAAACGAATTTTAGCAAAGGAAAGCAAAGAGCTGCTGACTTTTTACTGGAGAAGAAATCAGGCCAAATCGCTGTAAAATTCGCGAGTGCGTGAATCGTGATTACGACAAAAGTATAAGGAGTAGCAAGTCGGTTTTAGGTTAGGTGAAATTTCGTTCCTAGCCCAAATGGTTCAAGAGATATATGGACGATTTAATAAAGGTAGATTTTTGGATTTAATGTAAAACTCAAAATGACAGGTGACAGTTTGCAGCTTTAGAATGACAGATGACAGCTCACAGCTTTAGAATGACAGATGACAGGATTACTAGGAAGCAGTTCTACTTAGGTTAAAATAGTTTGCATTAGATTATTTTAACTAAGGGATTGGGTTTCGCACAGTTCTGGCAGTACTCACACTATATTTTTAGAAGGACTGGGCCTCGTCACGGATCGGGTCAACTGGACTGGACTTCGGGCGGTTCTGCTCACAGCGTCTGGGTCAGCTCTGCTCTGCTGGTCTAGCCTCTCTGGATACAGCGGCTCCTGGTTCTGGATGTTTCTGTCACAGGGTTCTAGGCCAGAATCAAACAGTCAGCCTGGCTATTTGAAGAGTTCAGTTGCAAAAGATTTTGAGGCCTGCTGACAAATACTTTTGCTTGCAGTGGGCCTTCTTGGTTCAAAGTTCTGTAGTCTCTGTTTAGCTTGGAAGTCTAAGTGTTGGATCTCTGGATGTAAATTCGTCGGTCAGCACGCTCCGCAGCAAATGGAATTGAATCCCCCTACCTGGGCTTCAATGTTCCTTTTTATGTCTTTAGAAAGTGGGTGTGTGCGTTGGTCATAACCAAACCTGCCCCTCTCACTTATCATCGGCCAATTCCTCCTCTCTCCCTTGAATGGAGGAAGGAAATGTGAGTCAGAGTGATGCTGCAGGTTTTATGGTCAGAGGAACCTCCCCTTGTCAGATTGCACACAAATCTATTTCTGACCCAAACACATATTTATCTATGTACCATTTTTCTAATATTATAGGTCCAGTTAACATATTTTCTGTAGCACCAAACCATCCGATCCCTGGCTTTGTACGATGTTGTGTCCACTGATGACAGAATTCTCCCCTTTTCATCCAGATAACGACCTCTAAACCTTTCCAGATTTTACACAAATGTGCACCAGGGATATGGGTTACAGATGATAAAGTGTCAGATTTTTAACATGCATACATTTGGAGTAACAACCTTTTCTCCGCTACTATCCCCACGAACATCCCACAGGGTCCTAACACCTCTTAAAATGTGCACAGAAAAATCCCAAGAATAATATTATTTATATAATTTTGACCAGTCCGCACTATGAGTTATCTATCTTTTTAAAATTATGCCCTGGTCAAAAAGGGGTGTGGCTTCCCACATCACATGGTGGAATAACTGGTTTATCCACTTCCCCCAAGCTCAGTTTGCTAGCAGAGGCACTGCCCCTCACAGTTTCTCCCAAGAGGAAGCCACTTTACGGCCCCCCCAATATAACATTTGCCTGAGTCCAGGACAAGGCTTTGTTCAACCTCCTGCAGTCTGCAGGTACCCCTCCCTTAGAGTGGCTGAGCAGGTTTCTCCTGTCGGGGGTAGTTGTCAGGCAGAATTCAGCTAAATGTCACTTTAGTTCCCAGTTTTCTACATTCAAATCCAACTTATATGCAGCTATTTTTTATATATACATTAAATAATTACTTCCTTCAAGTCATTTCAGAATATAGTTTTACATTGTATCCACCTCTTAGCAAGTCTTTCCTTGGCCTGGTTTTGGTTCATTTGTTCAGTTTTACACAAAAGTCTGGTGGTTTTAAAACGCTGGCTTTCTGATAGTGGTGAGCACCGGTACTGCATCCATTTTTGACATTAAGAAAATGAATTCCCCACAGTTCTGGGTTGCTTTTGGCAATCAGAATTGTCATTACCAATGGTTTCAGGCTACTGTATGTGTAGCCCAATGGTGGTTTTAGGCAGTGCCCTCCTGTGCTCACAACATAGGCAAAAATTGGTGGCAGCCTATTCTTCATGTTTTCCCTGTGCACTCTCTGGGGAGTTCTGGCCATCATGATGTTTTCAATGCCAGTACTGCAGTTTTATGGTAGGGCTTGGATAAAAACATCCCACACGATGTCCAGCAGATAAAACGATAGAAATGGAAAAATCAATAACACAGAATCAAAACCTCGACGGAGCAGTCTGAAAACATGCCTGCGAACAATTTACTTGAGTAGATTATAATCGCCTGTCAAGTGTTGAGTGCAAGGGGGAATGCTCCTTTTTAGTTTGGGCTATTAGGTGGCCAGCTATAAGCCAAAACAATTGCATTAGAGTACAGATAGGGAGAAATGGCATATGAGGAGCGACACAAAGCTTGTAGGTGTTGTTTGGTGATTTGTCCACCCATTGACTGCTCATGGCCATGGTAATCCATATGGCCATTCCCACCCACTTCCTACCCCTCCCCGCCCGAAAGCACCTCTTCGTAGGAACTCTTTGAGCCAGTGATCGAAGTGTACGGGAAGAAGTGGAACAATGTTCCCTGCTGACCTTTGCCAGCACCTCACAAACCCCATTGCTACGTCCCTCCCAGGCACAATCCAAACCGCCAAGCAAAAGTGCCTGCTGTAAAAGCATAGGAATGGTAAAACTTAATTAAAATAACTAGAGGACCACCACTCCCAACTGCTCTCTCCCACTTCGACCACTGCTTTGAGCTTGCTTTATTCAAGGCTTACCATCAAACTTTGCACTTAAAGTGACATAAATTGACGAACCTCCGGATCTGTGCATAATAACAGGTATGGTTGAGGCTTTCTGCATCTGTGGATTACATGCATTACAGCTTCGTACCCCTTGAAGGTTGACAGATGGATATAGTTCTGAGTCCAGTCCCATCTATTCATTTTTTGTAAGAAGGATTTTTTTTGATGGATAAATGGCATTGACTGTTTTTTGTCATGGGACCAATCTATATCGGCAAAGAGAGACTTGTTTAGCTGCTTGCAGCTATTGCCTTGAGGTGACTTTTCATTATCAAAATTAGTACCAGCCAAGCTGAGCAGTTTACATGATGGAGAGGAAATGGCTTTCAGATAAAACACACCTCTAGCTCACAATGCCATACCTTTCAGGGAGGTTAAACCCAGTTCTAACCTGAGATACTGACCAGAGCAAGCCGGGCCCAAACCCAATACTACTTGCCAGTACTGCCCCTCCAATAAATTGAGCCAGTTCATGTCTTGTATTGCTAATGCCTCCAAGCCATATAAGATCGCGGGAACAAAGCACTGTTGATAAAGTCTAATAATCCCCACAATGCTAAACCCTGCTGTTCCTTTGGCGAATTTACAAGCCTGCAATATGAGAAGTTTTGCTTGCCTCTATTTTTGCAAGATGATCAGATGGTAATTGAGATGATCGGATGGTAATTGGGTTGAGTATCAAATTCTAACCCCAACTATGGGTATGACTGATCAATACTTATTCTCCCCAGACTAGACTCAACCCCAGAGCGACAAGGGCCACTTTTGGCTATTACCAATATCTTTGTTTTCCTCAGGTTAATAGTAAGCCCCAGTTGCGCCGAGTAAAGGGACAACTCCTCAAGCATGCTCTTTGCTCCAGACAACGTACAATCAAACAATATTAAGTCGTCCGCATAGAGCATGCCTACAATAGGGGTGTCCCCCAGTTTTGGGGGGCAATTTGCTTTAGCAGCCATCCGGGGTAACAGGTCAGCTATATACAAATTGTAGCACATGAGTGCACCCACACAGCCCTGTTTCACTCCCAGATTAATAGGAATGGGATCGGTGGCCTCTCCCTCATTAAGTCTGACCCTGGCACTATTGTTACTGTGTAAACTCATCAATACATGTGGTATCCAACCAGGGCACTTTAAGTCCCTCAACTTGTCCCACAGGGTCTCCCTCTTAACTTGGTCAAACGCACTACAAAAGTCAACAAAAAGTATGTACAAAGTAGCATTTTTGTTGCTCGGGGTGTTTTTAATCAGTAAATCCAGGATCCTGATGTTGTGTGCTGTCCCCGAACCAGGTCTAAACCCCGTCTGTGCGTAGTTTAAAATATTAATTGTTGTAACCCAGGTTTCAAGTTCCTTAAGGACAAGTGTCATGCAAATTTTACTAGTAATTTCTAACGTGGAGAGAAGTCGGTAATTACCTGCATTGCATCGGTCTCCCTTTTTATGCACTGGTATAAACACCGACCTTCTCCATGAAGACGGAATCACAGCCGATCTACAAATACGAAAGAAGAGAGTCAGAAGTACATGTGCCCAATCATCCAGGTCACTTTTTAATACCACGTTTGTCAGCCCATTCGGGCCAGGGACTTCAGAGGGTTTGAGTGTTACAAAAACCTGCTTTATCATGTTATGGCTGATAGGCAAGGCCCACTGGTTTATGCTTAATACCATGGCGGAAGCGGGTATATTTGCATTAATGAGTTTATGCTTAATGTGTGTAACCCACTGCTCCTCACCAATAGGGTTCATTGTTCTTAATCCCTGGTCCCCTCCTGCTTCTCCTAATATTTGCCATATTCTACTGGTATTTCTACTCATAAGGGTCTGTATGAAACTCTCCCATTTTACGCGTTGTTGGGACTTATGATAGTGGTAGAGCCATGTACAGTATTGCCACTTAATGTGCTTGATCTCAGACAACCTCTCCTGCAGGCTCCTGTTGTTAATAGGGGTCAGCCTGCAGGTTCGAATTTCTCGCCTCATTAACCTTTTACGATCCCGGATCGTTACCCCTTTCATCTGCTTTCCATTTAGTTTTAGGGACCTGGGTATGCTAAAAGAGGGACTGAGTGAGAGATTGTACCCATGCCTCTATCTCCTCAGGGGATTTCCCCCTTAATTCACTCTTCAAACAACCCCCCTCTGGAAAAATCAGAGTCCTCATTCTTTCAATGTTGAACTGGGACCATTGTATCCGATTCCCTTGATTGGTGGTAATCACATCACTACAAACATTCCCAAATCCCTTTCCCCTTCCCCCACTCAGGGTCAGGGTAACTGGGCGTGGTCACTATAAGTGTTAGGGGCAATATGGATACCCATGACTTTACTCAGAACACATTCAGAGACCGCCATATAATATAATACTGCCCTCTTAGTGCCCATAATCCATGTGGATTGTCCGGGATTATCTCTGTTTGTGCGCCCATTCAGGATAGTGCACCTCCATTCATTTAAGTAATCTACCCATACCTTTCCTATAGTATTAGAGGTGGATTGTGGCATTCGGCTGTAATCAGATACGTTATTATATTTACCACAACCATCTAAGTCTACACATCTCGGGTTCAGATCCCCACATAATATGACAGGGGTACTTTCATAATCAGCATCCCAGTTCATCAATATGGTATCCAACTGTTCGAGAATAGACTCAGACTTCGATGTACCCGGAGGATTGTAAATGTCGATAATTAACAGGTCTTGGTGTTTTCCTCCTATCTCCGGTAAGGTCACTGCCACAGCTAACACATTACTACCAGGTTTAGGATCATTTACCAATCTCGGGCTGTATGATGACTTTATTCCTATTAAGAGGCCACCCTTGGGGCGTCCGCATTCCCCCTTGGTGGCCTCTGCTTGGAAAGTCACACACCCATCAATTCCACCTCAAATGTGAACCAAGTCTCTTGTAAAACAAACATTTCATGCGAAAACAATATTTCCTATGCGCTACCCACCAGTGAGCCAATGACTAAACCCCCTGGTGTTCCAGTTCACAACTGACCAATTTCAATCTGAACAATTTTTAGTAGCAATCATGTTCTTTAGCCATTCATAGCCTTGCTTGTCGTTACATAAGACTGCTGGCTTCAATTCGCCTTTAGGGCCTGCAGTTTGAGTTTTTTGGCAGTTACATTTGTCTCATCCTTCCTTGGGCATATCCATCCTTGGCGGTATATCTAAATCATATCCCAAGTATCCCAGGGATGCTGAGTGGGATCTGATGAGGGCTATTGTCTCCGGCAAGCTACAATGTACTTTGGTTATCATAATGCTCAAGGGTCGCAATGGTTCCACAAAATCAAAATCTCCACTATTGAGTATCCTAAGGGAGGGAACCTTGTTGAACAGTGTCAAAAGTGAAGCACGATTCAGCTGCCGCCCCTTTGCAGCTACCTTAGGGGCAATTGTCAGAGTTCTCTGAGGTAACACCACAGTGATAGAAGGGGATGAGTGTATAACAGAGAGATCAGCAGTAGTTGGAGGGCTGGGAACAGGGGAGGGAACAGCAGTATTACTGGGAACCGAATTGATAACTGCCGGAGGGCACTGAATCTCATGCGAGGGGACGTTTGTTCCAGCTACAAGGTTATAATTTACATGGTCCTGTTTTGAAGCTGTATCCTCCTCCCGAGGGGACATAGCACAAGCAGGGCCTTCCTCTATCAGCCAACTAGTGAGAGTACCCACGGTCTGAGCAGACCGTCTTTTGCATCTTGCAGCTCTTTTTCGTTGCTTTTTTGACATATTGGCACTACAAGGCCTTAATGTTGAATTTAATGCCAGGCGGTTCTCTTCCTGATTGACCGGCAGATCAGTAGAAATCTTCCTGTGTATCGTTAATGTTATCTGTTTTGTCTGCCTCCCCTGGCTGTTAGCTACAGACCCCATATCAGTTGCTCCCTTTGTTAGGTCTGCAAGCGACAGTGGAAGGGTCGTGTCCAAGTTCACTGCCCTCAGCTTCACAATGGCACAATCTTGTGACAGGCTTTTTACAGCAGGCAGATTTTGAGGAACGTCCTCACGCAAGTCAATAATTGCCCTTTCTTTAGGTTGGTTTGGGGTTATTAAGTGTTCATGTATGCTTGCGATTGCAACCCCCTGAAGCTTCAAGTCTTCATGTATGGTGCCACATAATTTTAAAGAGTATTTTTACTGCAAAATTTAAAATACTGTTGTTATGGTTGGCGGAAATCTCATGGGTGCTATACTCCTCCTCAGTAAGAGTACTTGAGGGTAAGGCGGTACCATAGAACATATTTGGGCTGGCAGATAGCCTGGCTGCCCCCCCTATAATTGGCTTCAGAGGCTGAAGCGTTTCTGTAATTTCAGTGGCCACTTGAATAACCTCCACCTCCCCTATAGTGGGAGGGGTTCCCAGAGTAATCTTGTTCCTTAATGATAAAAGAACTTGGGTCTCCTTCGCTAATGGGGGTCTGGCAAAGGGGCCTGCGACTGTGTTAATGCTTTTTCTGCAGCCTCTCCTTTCCTCCCCCCTATAATAGGGGACATACGATCTTGTAAGGCATAGCATAACTGAAGTAAAGAATCGTTGTCCAGGTCCAACGGTAAGTAACTACTGTCGGCCTCAGCTAATGGGGGCATTGAATCTAATAATGGCAAGGAATTTGCCTGGACTGGGATTTTAGCAGAAAAAAAGGCATCCAATGGGCCTTTTTTTTGGCTCAACTCTTCTTGCACTTTCGGCCCTTTATCCCCCTCCTTGCCGTCTTTCTGCAATTCAGTACTGTCATTGTTAAGCTGTCTAATAGAACGCAATCCATAGGGTTTCTTTCCCCTATTGCCCGCTGATTTACAGCGGCTTGAAGCTTTTCCCGGCATTACCGTTAGGGAGGTAAGGGGTGGGAGTGGGGGAATAAGAAAAAGAGCTGAGTAGAGGAGTGCAGGTGTCAATGCCGAAGCTGGAGGCTTTTAACCAATAATGCCAGCACACTCCCCCTACACAGCTCACTGCCACCACTCACTGTCTTAATGTCCTATGCTGTCCAGACTTTACAGCTAAATCTAGTGTAAGGGCAGACACAAAATATATATCCAGGCCAACCCTTTTTAATAAAGGAACGAGTTCCCGTGCAAGATACAAAATTCAAAGTTGTAGCCCAGAGAAAAAAGCTGATGCCCGATACACACCACTGGGACAGACCAAATTCGAAGACCCGGTCTGCACGGGAGGGGTGAACTGGCCTTAAACTCACCCAGAGGCGTGTAATCCCTGTGAGCCCAGTGTGTCACTCTACCTGCACCCCTTTGTCGCTCAGCCTGGGGGGCGGGGGGTTAACAGGGAGTATCGTCGGTGTCACGTGAGCCGTGTTCTCAGCAGCTCTGGGGTAAGAGTAAAGGACCCTGCGTATGAGCGAGAGCTACGATACTACGATTCTCCTGAGTCCGTCAAGCCGCACTGCTTCGTTAGCAGGAAGTCAATAGTAGCTGCTTCCGACAGACGCACCAAACGCCTAAAAATTGTTTATATAAAGGTGATAATTCCTGTCTTTCCTGCCTCAGGGATGAGTGTACTGAGTTTAAGGGAGGCTGACAATTTGGAACGATGCCAGGTGCCTATCAGGCAAAGATTAACATATTTGACTAATCCAGGAGCAGTAACTATTCTCCTTGTGTTCAGATAATTTGAGTTTGTGAATGAGTTGTGTTATTGTGGCATGTCACCCATTTGGGATAATGGTCCCACCCAGGGCTCGTGCTAATGTCACATGCTAGGACACACGTGATGACATCAATAAAAAGGGACGAGCTATTTCCGGCTTGTCCGACGATAGCAACGGACTCCTGACTGCTGTTTGGTTCTTCCTGCAGCGCGATGCTGGCACTGCGCAGCAGGTAGAGGGCACACCCTGTAGGGCTCTCTACCAGGACAGTGCCCCTGCTGGGCAACGCTGTCCCTGATGTCCCCCATGGTAATTAGCAGGGCAACTCTGCGTCCATATGCGCCATGGCCTGTGTGCCCCAAGGCCATGATCCGATCGTGTACTAACAATCCTACAGGGCAATCCCTGCAACGGATACTGTCAGCCGGGTGCACCCAGCAATAGTGTGCCTGGACCCTTTGCCCTGGGTTCAGGAAACAACATTGACGATGAGGAGGTCCGGGCCCCTGCGTCCCATGCTTATGGTGCAATGTATGAAATGTGTCCCTATCATGGAGGCAGCTTCGGTTGCCAGGAAGGAGTTGTGTGCAGCAGTCTCCAGCTGCTGCCATCCGTGGTGTGGCTGCTCCTGCCAATCAGGAGGGAACCCATGAGAGGGCTCATGGTGGAGCCTGTGGAGCTCTGTGTCAGAGCTGGTGAGTAGGTGGGCCCCCAGAGTTACAGGTCTATCATGATGATAAGTGTCCTGCCCAACCCCCACAAGCAGCAGTATGAGCGTGCAGGCCGCCCCTGCCGATGCCCCCTGAATGATCCCGGGGCAGGGCATGTGGTAGCACAGAGAGAAGGACCTGCTCGCACTTGAGCCAACCCGGGGCCAGCAGGCAGTAAATATTTTAATGCATTGATGTTGGAGCTGCGTTGAAGGGTGAGAGGCCCCGCTGATCCTTGGAAGTACCCGGGCTGTACAGACGGTGAGTGTGTTGTGCTCCAGCCATGGTAGATGGCAACAGTGGTCCAGGGCAAATTGGCAGTTCTTTTTCTTGTTCCAGTGTGGAGCTGTCATAAAACCAAACAAGACAATTCCAGCTGCGTGCTTCGGGTCAGAGAAATGAATGTACAGGAAAGAAAGTGCATGGCCACTCGCGCTCACTGTACATGAGCTGGCCCCACACAAGTGCGCGCCAGCACCTGCCATGCTGTGCTACCCTTGAGTTCCTGGGCTAAGTGGCTGTTACTAACAAGAGGGAAAAAAAGTAAAAAAAGGTGAAATGAAAAGTGGCCTGACGCTACTGGTGCTCCCTGAGTGGAAATGGGCGCCAAGTTTTGTGTGTGCTTTGTTTCGCGGCAGGAAGTGTGGGGAAATAATTGAGAGGTAAAGGAAATTCGCACAACCCTGGGCACTGTAACATAAGCCCTAGGCCTGCACATTGCCATGCGCCTTACTGACAGTGTTGTCACCTCTCTGCCGTGCTGGCAGCCCCTCCTGCTGTGATGGGCCTTTGCGCAGTGACTGTCAAGGAAATAAGATGGGGGAAAAGAAAGTTAGTGCAAACCCGGGCACAGCAGTATCCACCCAGACCTGCACCTTTTGTGCACCAGAGTGCTGTTCAAGGAAAGGTGGGTGCTCGAGCCATGGAGCGTTTGTAAAAAGAAGGTGTGTGCCTGTCCACGAGTGTTTTGTATTTGAAGGGAAGAACTGGACTGGCAAGTGCCCCAATGCAGAACAATGTGAGGGTTGGAGCTCTTATGAGTGCTTGTGGGCCCTCCTATGCCAACAGTGCCCCTGCATGGAAGCGGGAGTGAAATGAGTGGCCAGACACCCTGCCACCAGTGCTACGCTGCTGCATGTCCCCACTCTCCATATTCCATGTACTAGGTCGATGTGGCCCTTGGTGCCCCCAGATGCGGCTTTGCCGGCTCTTGAACTGTGAGTTTCACTGTCTGGAACTGATGCGTGTGCAACTATGAACTGGTTTCCTGCAGCTCTGATAATGCTTAAAGTGGACTCAGTAACTTGGACTTTGATGCTATGGACCTGCTTGTCATGTATACGCTCAAAGTGGGCCCTGTTAAAATGTTTGTGAAGCTGTGCAGGGTGACTGGACACCGCCAGTTACAATCAGTGCCTGGGTCGCTTCAGGGAACAGAATTACAATATGGGAAGTAGATCACTCTCACATTCTCTCTAGCTTATGCACACTTGCCAACATTCTGTGACCAAAAAGATGTAGGATTTTTCAAGTTGCAAAAATAATAATTTGTATAACAGTGACATCACGGGAAAATACAAAACATACATTGTTGGTACCATTGAAGCATTCTAAAATACACAACCCATCAAACAGCACAACACGGAAAGATGTTCAAATGTTAAAAATGTAAAATTCTGAATGGTAAATTAACACCAAATTCAATTATCTAACTTCACAGATGGTAATGTTACGCTCATCTGGTTCCCACAGGGGCTTCGATCGGACCCGGACAGCTGTGGTCTCCACCAACGTGATGCGTAGTGAAGACTGGCCCGCTTAATCTTGTCTGCTGGACTCGTAGAAGTATTCTCCTGCAAGTGAGGAAGGGATTTATCCACCCATGGACTTTAGTGATGGCCCCCCAACAGTTCTCGTTCTCCCCACTAATCACCTCCGATATTCCCTTTTGGTAACCTCATCTTATGTTTTTAAATGATGAGCTCTCCATCCTGCCTGGCATGCAGGGGCGCGTAGATAGCAGTTACTTCACTGGGTTGAAGGTACTGGAGGAGTTCCGGGGGCATATGGACTCCAGTGTCTATAAAGTTCAAAGAGTTCAATATGTCCGATGTTCACTCTTGTGCCATTCCCTCGTTAGGTTGCAGCTGGGTCCAAAAGAATTTTGCCTGGAGGCAGCTGATGGCGTTCAGGTAAGAGTCTGTATTACCAAACACTGTCCGGTAAAAGTTGCACGAGTTTAACTTGCTGTTTTCTCTCCCTTTTATAGGTGCGGCATAGGAAGATGCGGCAAATTAAAAAATAATACCTCCGGTGGTAAAGCAGGTAAGCCTATGGTGGCAAAGAGATTGTCCTTGTTGGTTTTCTCGGCTCACCTTGTTATTCCTTTTGTTTTCCCCCCAGGTGCTGGGTTTCGACTAAGAAAATGATGGAGGCAGCGCCGAGTCGAAAGATGCGGTGGACTGGTGAGTATAACGCGGCGCTGCTGCTGGCGAGGCGACGCGTGCTGAAATAATGTCCTTTCCAGGCTCGGAGATGTGCTGGGTCCGGAATCAGGTAAGGAATCAAATAATGTCTGTGATCTAACCTCTTCTCCTTTCTTTGCCTTTTGTCTAGGAGCTCCGGATTCGAGGCGGGCGTGGCAGAAGACTGGATGCTGACTTGCAGACACGGTGAGCGTCACGCTGCTGGATGCAGAATAACGCAAAGCATGGGCTGCTGTTCGGGCGTGGTTTAAATAGCCTGCAAAGTAGTCCCAGGTAAGAAGTTCCCCAGAACCACACCCGAGTGAAAAATAGTCCCTGTAATAAAATAGTCCCATCCAGGCCTCACGTTGGCTTGGACTCATTTGCAGCATGGTCTGCATAAGGTAAGTAAAGTCTATGAGCCTGGCGCCTATGGCGCCAGGACTGATTTCTATGATGAGCCTGGCGCCTAAGGTGCCAGGACTGAATCCAAACAGCCCCCAGCCGGGGCTGTTGGTTTTAATGAGTATCTGGATGCTTGCTCCCGGGGCTGATGGACTCGATCCGGATGCCCGGGGGTAGGCATCAAGACAGGTAATCACACAGAGCTGTTAGGCAACAGTTGCCACTGCTCTGTAGCAGCAGCCCAGCAAGTACATATTTATTGCAAGTTGAACACTGAATGACATGGCAACCGATACCCCCCCTCAGTCTGATAAGCAGATGCTGTGTGATGGCGTTACACTCTGCCACTTGCCTTCAATGGTGGTTCACCTAAGGGCTGTCCCGTCAAGAGTGCAAGACAGAGTCAAGTAGCTGTCAGGTCAGTGGATTGGTCTGAGCCCAATGAAAGTACCGGCAGACTAATTGATGTGTTGCATGCTTTGTCCTGCAGCCTGCCTTAGAGTCACATAAATTACCTGCCACTGTAAAAAAAATAAGTAGGATCTGTCATCCATATCTGTAGGCAGGAGGACTGCTTAAAAAGCAGTAGCCTACTGCCTAAATCTGTAGGGTTGGCAAGAATGCTTGTGTTGGTGGCTGGTTGTCAGCGTGGGGCTTTCTGGCAGGTTCACAGAAGTATTTTATTGACATGGTGGTGACCCTCTCTGACGCCACCATGTGACGTGGTGCGTGCTTGCGCGTCTGCTCATGACAACGTGTGACTGTTGACACAAGTTTGCAAAGAAGCATAGTACAACCAGAAAATTAGCACATGCCACCTTTTCATTTTTTTGGTGGACTTTGTTTCAAACATGCAGCAGGTAGAGATCACTGCAATCTCCAGAATGATTCAGCAGCAGAGATTTCTCTCTCATAATTTGCAAGGAGCCTGGAGGTAAGAGCACCAACTCCGTGTCCTGTCCATCTAAACCATTCCGTAAACATCAAGCGCTTAGACGCTGTCAACATACCTATATATTGGTTGCATATTACAAATCAAAGGTATTTGTAATGCCTCATTTTTACTGTTACCGCAATACTCAAAATAAAGCCGAAGTAAAAATGGAATTACTTTGTGTCATTACACCTGTCCATCTGTGCATAAAATAGTGTTCCCAAAAGTTGTGGAAGAGGAGAGCATCAGTTGTCCAGTTCACATGTACTTTTTCATAATATAGAACAAGTAAAACAAGGTTTTGTCTACTGCTAGATTCCTTGTAAATTGAATTGAGTGCATTACTCAGCTTCTATTTGAGTATTATGATCATGGTTTTTCAGAAATAAAATAAGGGTTAGAAAATAAGCGCAGTGCAAGAAACTAAGTTCTTTTGCAATATCGAATTGTGCCACGTTAAGGTTCATTACATCCAAAAGTTGCCCTTATTTTAGAAATATCTAATCTACTGTTTTCTGGCAAGCAGAGAATGCACACACCGTAGATGATGTAATCTACCAGCATGTCTAAGTTTACATCATTTGCTTTTCCTGGTCGCCTTCCTTTGTTTACTTCTGTTTCCTGAGTTACCATGTTCACTTAATGACTTAAAGGGTGAACTCCTAAAAAGTCAACGGGGGATATATCAACAGACCTGCTTGATTTAAAAACAAAATGTTTGTTTTACTGCAGCAGTATTCATTTCCTTCCCAAGTATGCTGTCAGCTGGGTGTGCAAGGGATGTTGTCGTTTCTGTCATATTTGTGCTTGACATGTCTTGTATCCCTACAGTGTAATGATTTGAATTTAATAGCTCAGCAAGATGCCAATTGTCCCTCTAAATAGGTCCTTAGTAGGTTCCGTGGCTCCCAGCAACTGTTTAGCGTTGTGTAACTTTCTGCTTGTATTCATCCACCTCTAAGGTGTGATAACTGTAGCGCATAGGTTCCTCTCCACTACCCTGGAAAGCTTCTCTCACTCCCCTCACTCAGCCCTGCAGCCACCTTTTTCGCCCAGAGTCCAGGTGGGCTTGCAGCCGTTATCCGTCCAGGTCTGGTTGTTCCGATTGGTGCCATCAGGCCCTTCCAGTTAACCCAAAACCCTCCATCTAAGAGGCCACGTCAGCTGCAGCGCACAGTTTGTTCCCTAGCCAAGGTACCTGTGCTGTTTCTTTCACGTCTTTCACTCAGCCCTGGACTCTTCTTTTTCATCTAGAAGTCAAGCAAGCTGGTGGTCATCCTCAACAATGCCTGCCACTCCTTGATTATGGCTCGCCAGCCCTGTGACCCAAACATTGGGCCATGTAACAATCTCCCAGAAGGCCCAATGACCCTGCAATCGTCCACCTCTGCGAAAGAATACAACCCTCAATGGAAAAAGGCCAAGCGATTGCTTGCAAGGATAACAAGGTTTACCTGTACAAAATATAAAAGTATCACCAAAGAACTCTGCTGCTCGAGACGTTCTGGTTAATCTTAGTACAAGCATTGGTTTAAAAAGCTGTGTAGCGTCATTCACATACAGTAAAAACAGGTGTCACTGATTGGCGAGACCATATACATGGGCCTGCTCCATAGGGGGTGCCAGGCTACAATTGGTTCACATTTCCGCCGTCTGTAAATTCCCACTTGGGTCAGCTGGGCTCCTTTCTCTGAGGAGTGAAGGTCAGGACTCTTGTAAATTACAATATCAAAACTGCTGTGATACACTGACTACTGATCGGGTCAGTGGTGTGGGTCATGGCTCTGGGTAGGCTGGGTGGGCGTTAGATGAATGCTGGCAGCTGGCTGTAATGAATGGGCACTGCAAGGTGCCTGGTGTTGTCTCATGGCTTTGCAGGGCACATTCCTCCCAGTGATACTGAGTAATCGCAACAATGGAGGGACAATGAGAAGCTTCTGTGAGAACTGGCTGTGCAGGTTCGTCCCGTTCCTAGTGATCTGGACCTAGTCGAGTTTTTCCATGAAGCTAAAGTTGTGCCGCACGGCGAGGCAGAACTCTACCAAAATTACGAAATGGTTTTCTTTTCTATGCGCAGGCTATATTATAAATGTGCAGAGTTTCATAGCCTGATCCTCTCCCCCTTGCACAGTACACAACTTCATACAGGATTTGTCTCACCTTAAAGCACCTAGGAGGGTGGGATGGACTAATGTCCATCCCAACATTCCCCCCTTTTGTTACTTCTACAGTAACAATTTCTTCCCCATATTTACGCTAATTTTCCCACCTCAGTTCAGCCTCATAGGGAGGTGTTCCCTTTATCGGCATCCAGGCCCTACATGCATGTCTCAAGCTTTTCCCTGCTCGTGCATACTATTCAGGTGTACATGTCATATATGACATGATATATGATATTTTATTTGTATCGCGCTCATACACACGTTTCAGAGCGCAACGAGGCAAGGAAGGGGAACAAGGGAGGACAAAACAATGATCGTACTAGGCCCAGTGACATTGAGAATGCGCAAGTGCAGGGGAGCTGGAAGGGGGAAAGTGCAAGAGAGAGGGGATGAGGTGGAAAGTGCTGAGCAAGGGATAAAAAACTGGTAGTGCAGCCAGCAAGGTGGCAAGTGCCAGGTTAAAGGTGCGGGCAAGGGGTATCTGATAAGTGCAGGTAAGTGGACAGTAGGGTAACAGATACAGATCCAAGTGCAAGGGTTGCCGGGGGCAGTTGCAGGTGTGTGTCTGGGTGGGCAGGGACCTGGGCCCGAAATCAGAGGCCGAAGCAGACAGATCAGCAGGGTAGAGCAAGAGCGAAGGCAGAAGCAAAGAGGAAGGTCTTGAGGTGCTTCCTGAACCGTAGATGGTACTCCTCAAGTTTCAGAGTGGAAGGGTGGCTGTACCAGAGGGAGGCCCCAGCCGAGGAAAGAGATCTACCCTTAACTTGTTGCTTGGAGAAGCGACTGACCCTGAGGGAGTTGGAGGTGGAGGAGCGAAGAGCTCGAGTGGGAAGGTATTTACGGAGGGAGAGATGAAGGTATTTTGGACCCAGGCCCCAGAAAGCCTTGTGGACAATTCAGAGGGTCTTGAAGTTAACCCTTGCAGCCACTGGAGACAATGAAGAGATTTCCCAGGCTGAAGAGATATGATTCCAGGGCTTGAGGCCATGGATAAGTCTTGCAGTCCTGTTCTGGATGAGTTGCAGAGGGCGGAGAGAAGAAGCAGGCTGATTGAGCAAGAGGCGGTTGCAGTAGTCTAGCCTACAGAGAACCAGAGCTCTAGAGACCGTAAGCTTCTGGGGGAAGGAGAGGAAAGGAATGATACCTCTGAGGAGATGCTGTTGGTAGTTTGACTTCTTGGAGACATCAGAGATGTGAGGAGAGAAGGAGAGTGTGGAGTCGATGACCCTGAAGTTCTTGGCCTCACAGGTGGGAGCAGGAAGAGGGTCAAGGGAGGCTGGCCAGAGAGTGACAGGAAAGGAGGGTGTAGGTGTGCCAATGAGGAGAATCTCCATTTTACTGGCATTAAGGCACAGATCACTGGCGGCACAACAATCCTGGATGGCAGACAGACATTCAGAGATTAGGGAGGAAGAGGAGGTGGCGGAGGGAAGCCTGAAAATGAGCTGAGTGTCACCCGCATAGCATTGAAAGTTGGAGCAATGAGCGGCAATGCGGTGGGCAAGCAGTGCCAGGTATTGATGGAACAGCTAGGGAGAGAGGTTAGACCCCTGGGGAAGACCACAAGTAGAGAGTGAAATGGAGGAAACGAAGGACCCAAGTTGGACCTCGGAGGGTCGATAGGAGAGGAAAGAGGTCAGCCAGGCCAGGTCCTGCTCAGAGATTCCCAGATTATCACGGAGATGGTTGAGCACAGTTGACCATGTCAAAGGCAGAAGAATAGGATAAGCACAGAAGGGGTGTTAGAGTCAAGGTTGGAGAGCAGGTCTTGAGGGATGTTCACAAGAGCAGTTTCTGTGCTTCTGGCAGCTCTGAATCCAGAATGATGGTCATGGAGACACCCAATAGAGTCAGTGTGAAGATTAAGCTGGAAGATGGCCAGCTTTTCTAAGATTTTGCCCAGGAAAGGAGTGATAGAAATCGGGCGATAGTTAGCCAGGCAAGAGGGGTCAGCTATGGGTTTTTGAGAAGAGGGTGCACAAGAGAATGCTTCAGAGGAGAGGGGAAGGATCCACAGGTGAAGGAACAAATACAGAAGTTGGATAGAGCTGGAGCAAGGGTGCCAATGTGATACTTGATTGTTTTGGATGAACGGGGAAGAACCTGTTTTCAGAGACTTTCTTGTCAGTGGAGAACAGAGGAAAAGATGAGAAGGAGTGAGGAGAGGCGGCTGCAGGGGGGTGAGAGGTATCAGAGAGAGAAGGGGGAGGAGGAGGAGAGGACGAGAGGATGGAGGGGATTTACTGTTTTTTTGTTGTTGATGAAATGAGAGGCCAGGGCCATGCAAAGGGCCTGGGAGGCAACTGGAGATGTCGAGACTGCAGCAGGGTTGGCCATCTCCTTGCAGATTTTAAAGAGTTCGGCCAAGTTGTTAGAAGCTGCAGAGACGTGGGCTTGAATATGGGCTCACTTCTTAGTGCAGACAAGGAGCCAGTATTGCCTTTGGAGCAGGCGGCAGGCCAGTTTGGCATAGGATGCACAGGAAGCCTGCCATTTCCTCTCAGCCACCCCACACTTGTGTTTAAGGGTAATTAGGTCAGAGTCGTAGAGTTGCATGTCAGTGTTGGCTTTCACCTACAACCATTACTGCTGTAATCCTCTTCTGTGTTCTTGTACCTAAGAATTGTAACAAGAACATACTGTAACTAGCGCCTAGATGCCTAGATGCCCCAGGGCTTTGTGCACTTAAATAAATGCAATAAATACATACATAAATAATGTTGTGATTTTCAAGAGCCACGGGGCAAGGGGATTGGCGGGGGCCAAAGCAGCTGCCTCTATTTTGGCTACTACACAGCACCATATTTCTTACTTTCATGGCATTAAATGTGCACTTTGCCTTGTGTGCATGTTACAGGCAGTTCTTTGCTGGGTTGGGGCACCTTATCTGAAGACTTTAAATGTGCGCTGTGCAGCAGGTTGCAGACTGGCTCCGATAGCATCCAGCATTGTTATCACCTCTTTTACTCTGGATTAATCTGCGTTAGGACCTTGCTGACAGAACAATTTGTAACTTTTCAGTGGCAGTTTAATGTTTCAGCTCCCCTCTGCTTGCCTGCCCCATGAGATTAAAGAACATTAATTTATATCCATTCTTGTTTAAGCAACCCAAAGGTGTCCCAGAGTGTGACCACCCTCCTAACTGTAGGCAAGGGGGGCCCAATCATATTGAAATGTACCCTAAGAACCCTAACAAATGTTTAGCCACGCCGGGGCTAAAACTGCCCTTTGTTATTCCACTCTGCTTGACTGCCAGCATGGTGGGAAGAGGGCCTGTGAGGGTGCGCTAAGACTGCCATATGTTATTGTATTTATTTTTTTGTTGTGCATTTGTTAGGCGCTTATTCAAGTAAATTGTGTTTCAAAGCACCCACATGGCAACATGGAGGGAACATGGGATTGAAAACAATATATACACTGGAGGATAAAGACGAACCTATTAGGCCTTGTGAGTATTCAGAATGTGCAAGTGCAGAGAAAGAGGAGGGGAAGAGGGAGTGGGGGGTAAGTGCTGGGGTGTCCGTGCTTGTAGGTGAGCAGCAGATGTAAGTGCCAAGTGTAGGAAGTGCTAGGGACCGTTGATCTGCAATAAGTAGGTCAGTGCAGGCCTACAGTGACATAGGCCAGTGGGTGCCAAGGTAAGTGCTATGTGTAGGCAGAGGCTGCGCCGATTGGGTGTGGGAGGTCAGGGCCCCCGAGGACACATAAGGGCCCTGTCCCCAATCACAGTGACTGTGAAATTAGTACAGTAGGGAAGAAGGGAAGGAGTAGGTGAAAAGGAAAGTCTTGAGGAGCTTCTGGAAGGAGGAGGTCCGGCTCAAGATAAATCCACTGTGCCTGACTGTCAGCATGGAGGGATGAGGGTGTGTGTGTTGTGGCTGGTGTGAAGAGATTGTGAAAGTGTCACCAGGACATGCCAGGGCCCAGTCGCACTTGGTCTTTCATTGAAGTGCTAAATCCGCGTCTGGTCTCGTCATCCAACTTAGGCAAACCGTCCTTGTGTCCAAAACTTATCTGACCCTCACACTAAAAAGTGAACAACAAAAGGTGTAAGGTACAATTCTCAGTGTGTGCACCCATCTTGCTGAGTTTAAAACAAAGTAGGAAAATCCAGTAAAACAATCCTTGTATCCAAGGGATGATTCCCTTCCCCTGAACCGTTTCAGTTAGAATGTTGAGAATGTTCTGTGCAAACAGTGGTTCTTTAGGAGTAGTAGAAAAAGTCTCTTTCACATAACACTTTCTTAAAGATGATGAAAAGTGCCTTTTCCAAACAATGGTGTTTTCAAGGATGGAAAAAATATGTCTTGGCAACTTAAGTAATGATGAAAATTGGGGAGATAGCAAAAGTGTCTTTTACACAACACTTTCTTAAGAATGACAGAGTGTCTTTTTCCATCAATGGTATTTTAGGTATGGCAACATTGTCTTTTCTACACAGCAACTTTTTAAAGATGGTCTCCTTGTATACTCTCTTGCCAGGGACCTTTTCACATACTCTAGATAGATTACCTGGTGTACACCTCTACCAAGAGTCCCCCTCTGGGCTTGGTAGATCCCCTGGTATACTGACCTGCCAGGTATCTTTCCCCCAAAGCTAGCCACCTGATGACCTCTTTCACCAGGTCTTCTTACAATCTCTTCTTTTATCTTTCAGTTCTCGTTCTCTTTAAGTATATCATTGTTGTACTCCTTCACTATTTATACTCTATTGGCTCAGGTATTACTTGTTCCAACTTGCCCCATATTGGCATCTCATGTATGCAGATTTGTACACAGCTAGCCTTTCAATTACTTCATTAAAATCGCTTGCTTATGACGTTTACTCCAGCATTCCCCATTTCGACATCTCATATATGGAGACTTGAGCAAATTCAGTCTTTCTATATTACTTGGTTGATTTCAATTGATTGTGCACTTGTTGGTATGCCCTGGGGCTCCCAATACTTCTGGGCAGATTCACCAGTGTTTGCTGGTGTCTCTGACCTGTGGCGTCTAGCAGCAGAGAAGTTTGTGCTTTGCGAAAGCATTCCTCGCTCTGCAGACCCTATTGCGCTTCTCCCGCTGGCTTCTCCTTCGCTCGCCAGTGGAATATCTGCTTTTCAGTGTGCCTGCGTCCCTGACAGCTTTTCCATTGCTGCAGGCTCCTCAGAGGTCTCCCTAAAGCTCTCACTATGCTACACCCGGTCTCTCTCCTTTCTGGTAGAAAGTGCCTGCCTCCAGCATAGCCTGCACGCGTATGTCTGATTTTGGTTCTGATTTTCGCTGCACCCGCTCTGAATCTCTCTTCTCCTTCCTATTGAAAAAGGAACACCATTTGTAACTGTCCCGCACATCTGATTGGCATTACAACAACTAGACTGCACATTCTATTTGGTGTGTTTTCTGCAACACATTAACTTCTTTCTCATATTCCCCGTACCAGTACTGTAGGTTTTATGGGAGTTGGAGTCCATAGGGTTTTTAGACATTGTAAAGCCTGTCAGAACTAGAAAATGTTAAGTGAGCATTATGTACACTTGAAGTGTCAATGGTATCCTGCCTAGGGTGTCTGACAAGAAGAGGTTTTAGGGGTTTACCACTGGAAGGATTAGTATATTAACAACATGTCATCAGGAATCTAAGAATTGGAGGGTCTTCTTCACATGGAAGGAAGAATACTGTGTCTCTCCTGATGGGGTCACCACATCTCCCAACAACCTTCTCCTCCCATGTGATCCTCCCTCATAATACCACCCCCAGGGTCAGGCTCATGTTGTGCCTGCTGTCCCCTGGCCACATGGGAGGAGATCGTAGGCTGGTGATCAGTGATGACTCCACAGGATTAATTACAAGTGGCTCTTGTGCAAGTTGGTCTTTCAACTAACCTGACTCCCCATTATTGTCAGTCCAAGAAAGTTTTTAGTGTATAGCAGGGAGGGGCTTTGCATTGGCACATGTTGAGAGATTGACATTTATGAAAATGTACAGCCACTTATTTGCAAAATGACATCTATTCATAGTAAACACACCAATGTGGTTGATGAGGATTTGTTTATTGGTACATGTCAAACACTGAAAATTGAAGCTAGATTGTTTTGTGGTGTGTGTGTCATTGGGAACGGATAGCCATAGCAGTGACTGAAAGGCCCTGACCAGTTGCTTGCTTACACATGTCATTGTCTATTGTGTGAGTAATGTTTTTGAATTCTTCTATTGTCTCCTTATCACATCATTAGTCAACGATTCTTGGGTTCACTCACATGGCACAGCCACCCATGAAAGATCTCAGTTTCTCTCAAAGAATGCAGCCATCTCTTAAGGTTTGCAGGTTCTCCCACAGGGTAGAAGTCACCTACTAAAGCCTGCAGATTCTATCACAGGGTGCAGTACCCCTTAACTACCTTACAGTTCTCAGGTTCTGTCACATATTTCAGCCAACCACAACTGTTGTGTGTTCTCTCACAGGGTGCAGTCAATCCTGTATATTCTTTGGTTCTCCAACATGGTGTAGCCATCCCTTAAGGCACTCTGGTTCGCTTATAGGTTACAGAAATCCACTAAGGTTCCTGGGTTATATTGAAAGGTACAACTGCCTCTTAAGATTCTCTTTCTCACATGGGGCACAGCTAGCAATGAAATGTCTCTGATTCTCTCCTCTCTCACAGGTTTCCACCACTGAATAAGGTTCTCAGGTTCTCCCATAGAGCCTATCCACACCTTAATTTCTTGTTTTCTCCTGCAGTTACAGCACCCAACTAAAGTTGTCAGGTTCTCCCACAAGAAACAGTTACTCACTCAAGTTCTCAGGCTATTTCCTAGGGTGCAGCAAACCACTTAAATTATAAAGTTGTCCCACAAAGCATATCTTAAAGTTCTCTCACAGACTGCTGCAACTCTTGTTGGCACAGAGTCTACCTGTGAGGCTATGGCACCCTCAAAACTGCCTCATTCCCCCCGCACAATGCCCTACAGGAGGGAATGGGGGTGGAGCTCTATGTGCCTGCTCATGTTGGAAATCAACACTGCCTGAGAAACTCAAGGGGGCCCTGCCAAACGTCAGACACTTCTAAGAGAATCATGTTATGCTTGTGGGCTTTAATTAAAGATAAAAATCTTAAACATGCATGTTCATGTGTGCTGTCATGTTCTATAAAGAAAAGGTACATGCAAAGAGAAGATTGTTATAACAATAAGGATGGTAAGACCAGTGTGAAGCTAACAGAGTGTGGCCTAACTCTGACAACACTACATCTAACTACCACACCCACAATTTTTGAATGGACTTCATGCGATATACAATGAGAACCAACTCTTATATATAAGCCATTACCCAATCTCAAAAGAAAATCCAATTTCCAAAAATTGACGACATAATTCACATAAGAACACTTGTATGTATTCTTTTTCGAATCTAAATCAAAAAGGTTTAGATGTATTTCCTTTAAATGAAAAGAGAAATATCTTTCTTGGAGTTAAATTATGATTTCAAAAATGATCAATCCGTTCTTTGAATTTCACCATTCCCGGTGGTTAAAGATTTCACATCCAACGCATATCAACATTTCAAAATGTCAGTTTCTACTTCATGGATGCCAATCACTGGTATATCTATTGATTTTAAAAAGCAAAATGAGTTGTTCTTAATCAATAAAGTAAGTGAATAAATATATACAAAAGAAATAATAACACCAACCTGTTACTCGCTTAAAATAGAACTAAATCACTATTGGGGAAATTAATCTGAAAAATAAATACAATGAGGAAATCTCAATATCTCCAAATCAAACTACTTAAAAACAATAAATACATTACCAACCAAGCACTTACTAGCAGTTTTCCAAACAGAACCACAATGTCAAGTTGAACACTCCAAATAGAGGAATCACTACAAAACATAACGAAAAAAGCCTATTCCCAAACCGTGCTAAAATGTCTCACTAAATAGTCGTAAAGCTTCAGCCATCTAAGTATATCTTACCTTTGAAAAAATCTGTAACACAGAGCAATGGAAAGCATGTAGTATCCAGCATAGCAACATTGTTCTTACCTCCAATCACATGCATCTTATATACCCCATTAACAAATGTACTCCCAGAATGGTTCCTCATCACCCAGTCATGTGATAATAGTGACCTGCATGGGATCGACGTAGATTCATGAACATGACTATTCAATTACTAACAACATTGCGTTCTTTCAATGTACATCGCATAACGTTTCAACAATGCGCGAAGCCCCAAAAAATTAATGTGTAACATATGCAAATGCAACCATTGCTAAATGACAATGTCTTAAGATTACCACATTAATACCATTGTCGCCCCAACTGACAAACTTTCTCATTAGTGCCTGGTGACTGCCCCTGGGTGGTACTGGTGTGCAGTATAAATCAATATAACATTACATAACATAAGATAGTTCTTAACCATCCTACATTGACGTAATGAATGCTGCATGCACATGATTAACGTGGATAGAATCATAACGTAGCTACTCACAAGCTATGTAAAGCACTATCTTATAATGTACATTGTAAAGTCTAAAAATCGGATGCAACGAAACTTTAAACACCTACAAATTGTGATTTTTGAATACAATGTAAATAAGATCCAACATTGTTAATACAAGATTGTGCTAATAGAGGATATAAGTCAAAATACTATATACCATACTAATGAACATTGAGGTTGTATTTAAAGCAACTATAAGTACCATACATTGGAAGGGTACTAAGCAATGTACCAGATGACACTAAAAAATGTTTGGCTCTTACGGGGATGCGAAGCCAACAGAGTATGGGCCAACACTGACAGCCCTAAATCTAACTAGTAACACCCAACATTTTTGGATGGACTTCCTGCACTCTACCATGAGAACACACTCTTCAGTAATGCATAATATTATAAACATAAGATTTTATATATATATATATATATATATATATATATATATATATATATATATATATATATATTTCATTAACCAATTTCACAAGAAAATCCAATTTCTTTAAAATTACATCATAATTCATATAACAATTGTATGTTTTATTTTTAGAACCTAAATAAAAAACATTTTTTTTAATTTTTTTTATTACTTGTGTTTAATCAAATGTGATTTTTACAAGATTGGTTTCTTATCAACTCAAAGACAAGACGCGTCATCGATTCATCAAAACATCACAGCGAGACTGAACTAAAGACTTCATTCTTTCACATCAGATAAAATCAAAGATAAAGATCTACATAGGGGGCCTTCTCTCATTAAGGAGGACTCGGGAGAGGGCAGTTATGTATAAACTAAACTTGCAATTTGTTCCTGCTGGGTCTTTTGTCGGTTAATGTTTTTCAGTGCCAAGTCCACCATTTTTACGGTTGCCAAGAACCATCTTGTGGTTTCTCCTGAAATCAGTCGGTTCCAGACCGTGTCTTCGTCTACGATTGCGGATCCTTTGAGTAGGGGCCAGAGGTACACTGATCTATATTGCCTCATTTTTGGGCATGACATTACCAGGTGTCTTACTGTTTCTGGCTGCTGCAGATTTTTGCAGAGACGGCATTCGTTAGACCTGGAAGTCGATCTTATGGCCAAAAGTTCGTTTGTCATTAAGAGGTTGAGTCTTGCTTTTATTAATGTTTTTCGTAGCAGTTTATTTGGGAATTTAATACAGTAATTCAGAGGGGTTTTTACTTTATTGAATGTTGGAGGGAGGTGCACTAGGAGTTTGTTCTCGTTTGCTTTCTCGTTAGTGTCAATCCAATCTTTATATTCCATTTTTATTTTTACCCTTTGTGGGTTATTTTTCAGATCATCTTCTGTACATGCAACGGCTCTCAGTTTCACTTTTTGTGGGCGACCCATTTGTTGAGTGTTTTACATTTCTCGCTGATAGCAGCGTTTTTCTGTAGAGTTGCAGAGAACTTTGGTCTACGGAAGCAGCTAAAGATAGAAGGCTTAACTTGCGCCTAATTGCTGTCATAGATGCGATTTGGGCAGGGCCAACACTGACTTCCATATCATGCCTACTAGCTTTGTCCATATTGAAGTGGGCATAGTAAGGGTTGCGTCCATTCCGTATATAAGCAAGGGGACTGCTTTCGTTTTATAGAATTGAATGGCTGGCAGCAGCGAGAATCTTCCAAATTTGATGTCTATCGATCTTATTTGAGCCGTTAACTGCTTTGCTTTATCTCATAACGTTCTCTGCATCATAGTCTTTTGAGTTGAACCATCAATGGTCAATCCCAGGTATTTGTAATGGGACACTATTTCGAGTTTGGATTTTTCCAGGAACCAATTCTGTTTCTTGCTACTTGAAGTCTTTGGCTTCATTTTTTCCAGAATCAACATTTTTGTTTTGTTTTTATTGATTTCCAAGTTGTTATCTTTGATGTAGCGTGCCAGGTTGGTCAGTTTACGCTGTAGACCAATTTGAGTGTGATCTATTAGAATCAGGTCATCAGCGTATAGTATTCTTGAGATTCATGTTTTTCCAATTTTTGGAGGGAACGCTCTAATTTTAGCTTCAGAATATTGGTAATCTCCTAAGAAGGCAGTGAAAAGAGCCGGGGCTAGAAGGCAGCCTTGTTTCACTCCTCTGTTTGTTGGAATTTCCTCTGACAGGGTCCCTTGGCGGTTCAGTCGTACATGTATCTTTGTATTTGAATGCAGAGCAATCACCGGGTCTAAGATTGAATTCGGACAGTCCCAGGTTTCCAGTTTGGACCAAAGTTTTTTACGGTCGATTTTGTTGAAAGCTTTGGATAAGTCGACAAATGCAAGGTAGACTTTAGGAGACCATGCCTTGACTTTTAACTTTAGAATATTCAGCAACATGATGTTCACGGATGTACCTCTGTTTTTCTTGAAACCCATTTGAAAGATGTCTGCGCAGGGCGCATTTTTTGCCCAATTCCATAACGAGGTTAGCAAAAGGGTTGCATAGATCTTCCCGATAATATCAAGGAGCACTATCGGTCTGTAGCTCTCTGGATTTTCTATACTTTCTTTTTTGAAAATCGGGACAACAGTTGCTTGCTGCCAGGACTCAAGGATCATTTTACTTTTTCCACAATGACCAAGGATTTTACTTATTACGGCTGCTCATTCACCAGGTGATTGCTTCAAGTCAATATTAGTCAAGCCGCACAGGCCTGGGGCACTGGAGTTTTTTAGTTTAACTATCACATTTTCAATCCCCTCAGGATCTGTCATGTCAGCCCATGTTGATACTGTTTCCCGTTGGGGAGTTTGGATGCAAGATGGCGGGAAGTGGAAGAGGGATGCAAAATTAGTTATCCACTTCTCTTCAGATACTGAGTTCAAGATGTTGCTAGTGGTCGGTGTATTTTTAATTAGATTCCAGAAGAGGCGAGATTTATTAGTGCTCTCAACATTTCCTCCAAGTCCTGTTGGTATAATTCCAGACTATGATGTTTTGTCCATCTGGTATACGCCTTTGATTCTATTTCGAAGGTCGACCATAATTCCGCTGTGTTTGCCTTTTTAGACATCCCTTTCAATTACCGTACCATCTTCTTTTTTCGACCACAGCCTTGTCATATGCGTGTTTGAATTGTTCGCAGGAATCTTTGTGTCCTGCCAGCTTTATTTTGTTGGCCAATAGAAGTGGTAGGTAGTTTGGTCTCCATTATTTTTGCGTCATGGTCTTCTTTACTGCTAGTGGGTTATATTTTGCATTTATCTCCCTTACGTCTGCTATTGACAAGCAGAGTCATGTTTGTTGCTTGTTTACTGATACATTATGGTTGTAGGTCTGTTTCACCGGGCGATTTCCTCGGCATGAGAAGTGGACCAGGTTATGATCACTGTGGTTGGTTCTTTGGACCTGGAAAGTCTGTATGTTGAATAGGAGTCCCTGACTTACAAAAATGTAATCAAGTGTCGCCTTTGAGTTTTGCTGTTCCCAGGTTGGCTCACATTTTATTAGGAAACAGACCTGCAACATTATGGAGGTTTCTGGAGGTAGTTAGTCATCCATGCCTTACCTCTTTCTTTCGAGGCTGTCTATTGGCCATCGGTACTCTTCCATTGTTCCTCGCATTTGGCGTTCAAGTCGGCTCATATGATGATGTCAGTATTTTCATATTCAACGTATATTTTGTCGATCATGCCTTCGCACAAAAAGCTTTATTTGTTGTTCGTTGGGGATTCTAGTAAGTGTTGATGATCACTAGCCTTGAAAAAATGTCTGTTTGATCCTGATGTTTTCTGAGCCCATGATGTTAGGATTGCCAGCATTTCATAGGATTCTTCCAGTTTTTCAATTGGTGTTATTCCCGATCCTATACGAATTGCTGTCAACAGCCCCGATGATGGGTGACCCAGTAGTCCTTTCACAGCGGGAGATATTTCTACCGTGAAACCATCCAAAGAGGGCTTTTCTGTCAACCATGTTTCTTGTAAGCAGAGAATATCATATTCTCCTAAATTGACGTCCCCTACACTCATTAAGTGTATGTGTCCTCGCGTGTTCCAGGAGCCAAAGGTGAATACTTCTCTAGTATTTGCATCCGAGGTTTGTTGGGATCCTGCGATTGAAGGTACTGAGGATGCCGCTCGTTGCTATTTGTCCCCTTTACTACTAAGAGCTGATTTAAACCATGTCCACGGACCTGTAGAAGTTTTCTCGTCTGTGCGTCTCTTTTGCTTCTCACCTCTTGTTTTGCCATTTCTTTCTTCTAAGGCCTCAACGGGGCGTCTGGGTGCCTGTAGGATTGGCGACCCGTCTTGTTTGCCTCTTATTGTACAGGTGCGGGGAGGGCTCTTATGTCTCTTAGGGGTCTCATTAGCCCTATGTCTCCTGTCCTTGTTCTGGGACCTGTGTCGGTGATGTCTTTCATTCTGTTGCATAGTTGGTTTATGGTTGTACATGTCTTTACATCGCAGGCTGTTGCTTATCCCATTATTTCTGTACAGCTCGTCTGTTCCTGATATGTATTGATATTTAAGGTGCTCCGTTTCAGTGGTTCTTTGCTGGTTATCAGTGTTGGTTGCTGTGTCTAGAAGTTCAGTGAACGTGAAACCTAGATGTTTAATTTCGTTGTAGGCTTCTGGGGTAATTTCTCAGAGGGCATGCGACTTCACATGAAGATAAGCTTTTGCTATATCTTTCTGTGATAAGATTCAACGAGTGCCAGGTCCTCTGTCTTCATTTTTCTCAGTGTGTGTGTCTTACTCGTAATTTTTAGTACTGTTTTTTCTATTCAGGACCATGTATCCCTCACTATTTGCCACTTGCTCTATTTTGAAGATCCGTAATGGCCCTTCTGATCTTTCATCTTTATTTGACCAGTGGTTGGCATCCTTCGCAAACTTTAAGACTTTTTGTGCTTGAGGGGTGTTCGTCTGGTCCCCCTCTGTATTCTTTCGAATATTGCTTTGGTCACATTCCTTATTTTGTTCATATAAAGATTTTGGATCTTTAAGCGCGGGCATTCTAGCTGTTTCATTATGTGCTGGCCGTCTATTGTTTTGCATTGTAGTCTGGTGACCCTGATGTACGTTATCTGATGTCACTGTTGTCTTTTCTTCCTCAGCTATCAGGCCCTCGCTCTCGGTTTCTCCAGCTCCAATGTTGGGTTGTGTTCATCAAATCCGAGGATGCCAAAAATTCTTCTACCAATTTTGGAAATCTGGTCCGGTCTACCACGTTGAGGGGCCTCTGTGGGTCACTAGCTTCGTCTTCAGATGGTTTACCCTTATCGTTCGTAACCTTGGATGCTACTTGGTCCCTCGCTTTGGTACTTGTGATTTTTGAGTGTGGTCTCTGACGCTGCTAATTTCAATATAGCTGGTTGTTTTTTTACCAGTTCTTGTTTCGGTGTTGTTTCTCTTTCTCCTGTGACTCCCGATGAGTTGAGCACTATCTTTTTTTCTTTTGCTTTTGGAGCTCCTCTAGAAGTATTGATTACTTCACTAGCTGTTAGTAATTTTGGTGTTTGTATTTTTTTTCCCACAATCATCGTCTGGTTGTTAGTCACTTTTTGCAGAGTCTCTACTGCTTCTTCTAGAGCTGCCACTTTTGTTTCCCATATTTTCAAGTGATTGGTATTTCTTGCTTCCATTTCGGTTATATAACCCTCTACAAACGTCAGTTTGGTGTTCATGATACCAATTAAAGATGTATTGTCTTTTAGCGAGTTGTTAATCACTTCGTATAATTTACGAAATGGCACCAAGGTGATTGTAATGGCCAACATAATCGTTAGCATGTCTGTTTTTTTTGTCGGAGAATCTTTTTGCGGCGTTGTGGATATTTTTAGCTCAATCTTCTATTTGTTTGCCAATAATGAATGGTGGCTGGCCGCCTGTTTGGCCGGGGTGAGTCCAAGGTCAGTATCTCATCAGAGTAATTAAGGTCCTGTTATGCTTCTGCTACCACGACAACTGATGGTTTCCTGTTTCTTAAGGCCTCTGAAGTGGTGGTACCCCTTTTCTCTGGTGCTTTACGTTCTCTGCCCATGTTCGTGTGCTTTTGTCGAAGCTTACCTTTTGGTTCTTCTCCCCAAGGTCCCTTTCAGGGTCAGCTGATTTTGTTGTGGAAGACCCATCTACTATGATGGGTGTATTTTGTAGATCTGAGCTATTGTTTGGTTGAACCAGGATATTAAGGTGGCTGGTAGATTCCCTGGGTGTCCCTTTTTGATCTTCTTTTTGGATGTATGGAATCACTGAGTCAGGTGTCTTATGATCGTGGCCGCTTGTGGTTTTTGCCCCAGTAGCTAACAAGCTTTTGTCAATTGCTCCGTTTGTGCCTGCCGTACATAAGATTGTTCCTGATGGGGGGCAGTTAATGGAGAGCTCAGCTGGTGTGTCTGTTTTGCGTGATTTATTTGCGGGGAGTGTGTCTTGTATGGCCTCCAACATTTAAGCATTGGATAATTCCATGTCTGCATCCAATTTACGTTTCTGGTGTTTAGTAAAGAAATCTTTTAGTGGGCACGACAACAGTGGGTTAGGCAGACATTTGGAGGTTGCCACCTTCTTTCGCTGCACTTTTAATGGTTTTTTACTGAGGGTTTTCGTAAGCTTGTTTTAAGTTCCTGTATTTCGTGCTTTGATCTGTTGGGTTTTGTCTTTAAATTGTTACACTATTGTCCATGTCGCTTTGCCCCCCCTTCCTCTGAGTAATCTGCTAAGTTTTTTCGGGATGTGAGGCCATCCTTCTTGTTGGTATAAGTAGAAGTACAAGTGCCTACTTCTTTTAGGTGGTCCAGGGGTTTCACTCTAGGTGGAGGGACGTGTATCAAGACTATTATGTTCTCTTGATTACTGGCCATTGCTACCCTCGGACTTCCGTCTTCTTTATTGGTTCCCATATTGGCCTCTTCTGGGGCATCTGAATCGGGAATAGAATGCTTGTTCTTTCTGATAGTACTCTGGGCATTGCTTCTTTCAGCTTGTATACCTAGACGGTCTTGCCCACCTCTATTTCATTTTTTTTTTTTAAGTTCCACACCCTGGCCCCCATGTGATGGCAGCGCCGGGTTTATTTCACTCTCCAGCATCCCCTGCTGGAATCTCGCTCACCTCAGTGGTCTGCGGAGAGCTGGACGTTTCGAAGGAGGGAGAAGATGGTTATAGATGTTACGGCCGCCATACAGCTGGCGAGAGGGGGCGCAGGACCTATGGTATTGCAGAACAGACCAATCGGGATACGTGGGTTAGTGGGTTCAGGTGTTACAGTCTTACCTCTCTTGGGTGTTGGAGAGACAGCTGTGGCTTCAGAGGGCTGCTTGCGGCTTCTCAGACGCTGTGTCGAGGAGTCTTCATCGGCGTCCATGTCAGTGGAGGTGGCACTTTTCGCTGTCCTCCGATCCAGTTGGGCATTTCTGTCTTATCTGACTTTTCTTTCCATTGGTGGGATTCCATTTGGGTCCCTGGCTTCCCAGCTTCAGCGGACTGCTGCAGACTGTCTCCACCTCGTCTCACAGCTCTGCTCGCCGCTCCGCTCCTGTCACAGGTTACGTGGGTCCTCTGACAGGATAAACACAGTTGAAAGACTGCAGGGCTGCTAGACTGCTGCAGACTGTCTCCATCTCGTCTCACAGCTCCGCGGGCCGCTCCGCTCCCGTCACAGGTTATGTGGGTCCTCCCACAGGATAACACAGCTGAAAGACTGCAGGGCTGCTAGACTGCTGCAGACTGTCTCCACCTCGTCTCACAGCTCTGCTTTCAAAAACAGTCATTCTGTTCAAGCGGTCATTCCGTGCTTTGAATTTCACCAATGACAGGGAGTTAAAGATTTTATATCCAATGCGTTTCAAAATTTCAATTTCTTCTTCATGTTTGCTAACCACTGGTATATCTATTGATTTTTGACAATAACATTAGCTTGTATATATCCATAAAGTATGTGAATAAATATATTCAAAAGGAATATTAACCCTAACCTGATACTCCCTTAAAATAGAACTTATCAGTCTTGGGGAAATTAATCTGAAAAATAAACACAATGAGGAAACCTCAATATCTCCATTTCAAATTTCTTAAAAACTAGCAGTACATTACCAACTAAGCACTTATTAGCGATTTTCCAAGCAGAATTCCACACAATGTCCATCCAATAGACCAGTGACTCATCACTAAAAAAGGGGGAATTTAATGATGCATTCCTTCTCGAAACTAAGGAATCGTCCATTTGAATAGGCAACATAAATATAGATCTCTCAAACCAACGTGTAGATACTTCAGAAATTGCTGCTCCCAAGAAAATTCCTAGGTTTCCATGAGATGGTCGAAAAATAGATCAATCTGGGTGATGTCTGATAAACATATGAACAAATTGTGACAAGTGTTTGCTGACATACCATCCCAAACTGCTTGTTGGGGAGACACCAGAAAAACAAGCCTGGTGCTCTAGATATTGGTTTAAAATCTTCTCAAAAAGAAGATTCCATCATTGGAAAATGTTCTCAATATCTACTGCATCCAGAAGACCTTTCCCTATCTGAGCTGTGGGAAGGGAGATTTGAGAGTATTCACGAAATATGCAAAGGTGTTTCAAAATTAAGATGGGTTATTGGTTACAAAACCCTAATCTGGTTATGGCTACTTGGTATTATCTACATAATTCAGATATATAATGGTAATTCATGCTCATAATGCAGCAACAGCTGGTCTTTGGGTATTTCAAAAGATGATTTATATTGTAGGTGATGTTGCTTACTAGTCACACATGGGTCAAGACCTAAGCATATATCTAAACATGTATTTAAAAGGTTGTCTGTCATGTGGACAGTTCCAACCAAGTTCTCCCACTTACTGAGCACCTCTACGGAAAAATGGATGACTTTGCCATGGACAGAATTGCATCCTGACTTCACTGGACCTGTGATCCATTCTGCGTGTGGTACATCTTGACTCATACTTGTCTAATTGCAAAGTTTTGAATGTCTCCTATGGCCACATTTGACAGCAGAGACTGCTGCTACATTATTGATGAACCATATATTTTCTTGTGTTTGCCCTCTTCAAAGGATTGGCTCTGACTGGTTGGTCACTTTATCAGTGATGTGATGACTGTTGGAAATTCTCCGAGTAAAAAGGACACAACATATTGCCAATCACCCGGCATTTAGCGTGGGCAGAGAAATATTTCAAGCCAATGGTGGGCATTCTAAAGAGCTTTGTGTTGAATTCTGGACCCAGTTCGGACTTACTATTGCCTCTTGTTCCATTGGCTCGATGCTCTAACCCTACTTCAGCTACGCAAATGTCCCCTTTTGAACTTTAGTAGACTAAAATTATTACCACAGCATCTGTTATACAAAAGAGAAGTACAGATGTTGATTAGTGCCTCTACTGCTCAGGATATGTTGACAGTCTTTGAAAACATCATCAACATATATTTGCCAATGCCCAACACAAACTTTGGCATTAACACTTTATATTTGGAATATGAAGTAGGTGACACCTCTCTCCAGTGAGTTAGACTGCCAGCAGGAGCTGGCCTGAAAAACAGGAATCAAAGGGCACACACTTCCAAAAAGGACTAGCCTCAAACCAGGTTGCTGCATACCAAAAAGGGCTTTTGATGCTATTGACAAATGGTGGGGATGGAGTTAGTGTACATAGGGGAATTTCAGACCAGCTGGAGGAAGATTACACCATCTGTTTTCTCTCTAACTATCTTTCTTCATGAACCCTCCACTTCCTTTAGCACAAAGCACTTTGAGTACGATGTCACAAGCAACGTAAACTTGTTCCAAGGACAGGGATTGGCTTGCTTTAGTCCAATCTCCTGTAGGCGCTTGCCATTAAAACAAGGGTTATCCAACTCCTTCTCTGATTCATCTCTGGACTTCAGCCCTTGAAGAAGAGATCATTTGGACCCTATTGGGAGAGCAGGCCTTTACAATGTCCTCCTTTTGTGAGGTGAAGACAAGTGGTCCATGGCAGAAGGAAGCTCTGCTCCCTAACCATCCCCAAGGTACATTCGGATGACCCGGTATAAGGCAGACCTCCAGACACAAGAAAAACAATCCTCTGAGGAAAAACACTTGGTGCAATTCTTTCAAGGATAACAATGTGTATTTTGTATACAAAAAGGAAAAAGTTGACAGAGGGTGCCATAGAACCTAACTGCCACAGAGCTCTCTTGGTTAGTTCTAAGTGGAGAGTTTGTTATAAAGCACATTAACCTCACTTGTGAGGCACACAGTATACAGTGCCCATCCTCCACCCTTACTGGCTACCCTGTGTGTACATACTAATATTCCCTTATGGCATCTCGACCAATTGGCAGCATGTAATCTACTCCAGCCCTCTGACAAAGTCTTCAAACTTGCCACCATGGGTTCTGCTTACATGATTGGCAGGCTTTTGGAATGTCATCAACATGAGCTCAGTGGATACTTTCGAGGTCTTCCCAGTACAGAAATGAATTTGTTGGCATCACCCCTTGCACCTCGTAGTACAAATCACAGGACCTCTTTCTCTGTGCCCCCCCCCCTCTTGGCAGCTGCCCCTCCATGGACCAAACTAATCAGACAATTTGTGAAGGATTTAGGTGTTCTGTTTGTGAGCATCTGGCAGTTCAAATGTTCTGGGGTGTTCAAGTCCCCTAAATATGAGCTGGGTTATTTGGCAGCTCAGGACCTCTGCCCTGGTGTCAGACTCCGTACCAACCTCCCTCCCTTCCTCCTCACCTGGTTCTTCACTGAGGCTTGTTTCTTCTTCTGTATCCCTCTTCTTCCTTCTGGGAGTCTTTGATTTGATGTCTTTCTTCCTTTCCTTCTTTTGCAGCAAATAAGGTATGTCTCCTCTGGGTTGCTACACTGTCGGTAGGGAAAAAACCCCAACAGCGTGGCCTCCCCCGGAGCAAGCCCCGAATGCAGGGAAAAGCCTCCGGGCTGGAAAACCCTGCAATCCTCAATGTGATGTTGTAGTAGAGGAGATGGAAAATGGTGAGGATAGTCAATCGGGTAGTGACTATGGTTCCCAGAAGACTGGGGTTCCGTAGTGAATGGCTTCAGATGGAATGCAGCTCTGTGTGACGGTTGTATACTTCGTCATACAAAGAAAGGACAGTGCGGCAAACAGAGAGCTGTCCTCGTGGAGGATTGTGGATCAAAGAGCAATAGGTAACCGAAGGAAGAACGCCAGGAGAGCCCCAGCAAGGTAAGTAGGAAAAAGGCAGCGGCAGAAGTAAATGTGCCAGAAAAACACAAGCAGACAGGACAGGCTAGAAAAGAGAAAGGAGCGGCGAGCCGCAAAAGTCTAGGAAGAATAGATGCACAGGGAGAGTGGCAGCAGAGGTTTCCAAAACAGATCGGAAACCGTAGGAAAGGCGAATAAGGCTCAGAGAGTATTCGCAAGGAAATAGAGTGTACTCAGGAGGAAAAGAGAGAGAGCATCATGCACGGAAGGATCCGAGGGGCAACGCACCGGCGAGCAGACTGTGTTGCAGTAAATGCCTGGCGGCGGCCATGTTGGAAAGAACAACCAGACCGTGCATGCAGCAATGGTCTAAAACGTAATGGAACATGCAGCCCCACCGATCCCACATCTTCCAGGAAGGCATGACACCCGGCTCTCGTGGTTTTGTGTTTCGGGACGTCTGCAGTCCTATCCATGCTCGGCCATTCATATTCCTTTCTAGTTTCACAGGCCTACAACACGATACAAAGGTATTTCATATACCAGGCCTGAAGGCTTCCTTGTTCACCTCCCTTGCTGCGGAAGGTGATGGAAAAGTGATTCAGGACTCGATGCCATTTTATACTGCTACTTCCACTGCGGCCTGTGGCAAACTAGGCCTTGTTCTAATATGGCAGTGCTTCAGTATTTCCCACAGTGGGGTTCCGGGCTGGCTGTTATGTTATTGTTAATTCTTTCTTCATAATTATATTCTACTAACTGTCATGGCAACAGGCCCCAGAACACAAAAACCACACCATCTAGTGATGGGGGCAATGGGTTATTTCAGTACACGAGTACTTTTACTTTATTTCAGTGCCGGAGTGCTTTTATTTTACAAGAATTTTCCAGCAGCTGAAAGCCATTATTCCAGAGAACATCAACATGTGCTGACTCATCGGGTGTGGCTCCCTAGGCCTGGTCTTTGGTCTTCTTGTGCTGACTCATCAGTTTTGGCAGGCAGGCTGAACCTGGTGGGCATAGCTTCAGAAGCTCAGCTATATAAGCTGCTCCATCATTAAGGCCGGTGCTTCACGTTACTGTGCACTCCTCACATCCAGTGATCTTGATCCTGACGCCGTAGCACTGTGCTCCGCATCCACAAACTCGGACCCTGTGAAGAAGAAGAAAGACGAGGTTAGAACATCCGTCCTAGGGCTGCGCCGCATTTGAACTCTGTGCGCCCCCTAGTTAACAACTTACCAGCTACTGTACCGCTAGAGCTTCGTGCCTCGTTCCCTCCGGCTGCCGCCTCGAGCTCCGCAGCTTCTGCTGGGCCGGCAATGTCACCTGCAAGGGAAGAAAGCAAAAGAGCACACATCAAAAGCGGAACAGACAGCAATACAAGACAACAAACTTTACAATACAACACAAACAGACGAGGAAAGACAAAGGCAAACAGGAACACTTACCTGAAGTATAGTGGCTTAGTCGCAGCAGGACTGGACTACCACGTGCAAGGGACCAGTGAAGGACCTCGGTCCAGATCATACAAGCACCCCTGCCAGAAGCAGCAGGAAGGAGTGTTCGCCAAAACTAATCAACAGGTGAGCTTTCCAGGGACAGCGCATCCCACGGGTACCACGGTTTGGGAGAAGGGGTCTGAAAGGGGATCAGGCGCACAAGCTGGCATAATCACGCCCCCTATTCTCCATGCAGGAGCAGTTCCAAGCAGCACCACCTATTAGCACCAGTCACCATGTAAGCGCAGAGGTTGAAGTCGGACCCGAGAGACCTCACCCCGGGAGGGCTGCAACCATGCCCCAATGCCTCCGCAGAGACCAGGTGAGCATAACACAATGCAAAGCCTCTCTGAATTTCTGCCTGGGCATTATGGAAACTTCTGAAATGGACCAGTTGGCCCGATTACTTGGAGAGTTACGGGCTGAAGTTCATGCCTCAAGACAGGAAACCAATGCCGTAAGGAGGGATTTAATTGTGAACTGCGACCGGACAGATGAACTAGCAAGGCAAATGCTCCAGGCACAGGCAGGCCAGGTCCCACTGCAGGGGTATGCCCCTCCTGCCACGCCTCCACAGCCCACACCAGTACAGGTGGTTCTTCCAGGGGGAGTTCCCCTGGTCCCACCAGAACGCTTCACAGGCGATCCGAATAAGTACACCATCTTTATGAATCAATGTCCCCTACATTTCTTGTGCATACCTGGGGCATTCCCCAACGATCAAGCGAGAGTGGCATTTGTACTCTCATATTTCGGAGGTAGTGCAGCAGACTGGTCAATACCCTTGGTAAACCAGGACGATCCTTTGCTTCAAGACTTCGGAGGTTTCCACCGTGAAATGGAGAAACTATTTGCACAGCATACTCAAGGATGGGCTCTGGACAATTAACTGTAATCACTACGGCAGGGTAACCAAGACCTACTAATATATATTGCTTCCTTCAATCGTCTGATAGCACAAACTAACGGGCCAGAAGAGAAAAGAACTGCACTCTTTTACTGAGGCTTGCGAGGGGAATTTAAGGACGTATAAGCCCAAGTAGTAAATCCCCCAGAAAGATGTGCTGAATACATCAACCTGACAGTGCAGCTCGATCACAGATTGCAGGATTGGAAGATGGATTGGGCCAAGGCCGAGGGGTGGTCGGTCTACATGCGACCCTGTGAGAATCAAACCAAATCCCACGATCAGTCTGAGCCAATGCAAATTGGAGGCTTGTGGATCCCACTCACCAAGGCCGAAAGGGAGAAAAGGAGACAGCAGCAGCTTTGTTTGTACTGTGGTAAGGCAGGTCAATATCTCCGAGAATGCCCAGTGAAACCACCCAGGAAAGCAGCTGGAGCAACTGACAAGGGTGAAGAAGAAGAACTAGACTCGGGGGGGAAACTCCAATGCTCAGCAAGCGTAGGGGTCCACTTGTCGAGTGGTGAAAAGGAACCTATACAGACCTCACATCTAGTCATCCCTGTGCTCCTGGTAAACCGCAAGCTACCTTCAAAAATACATGCCTTGGAGGCATAAATTGACAGTGGGGCTGTGGGAAATTACATGGACCAATATCTGGCTACCTGGATAGGCCTTCCTCTCTGACAGAAGCATGTTTCAGAAAACGTCACAGCAGTTGATGGATTTCAGCTATCATCCGGCCCAGTGACGCATTACACAGAGAAGGTTGCGCTTCTGTGTCAGGACGGTCACCAAGAGGACATCACCTTCAATCTCAACAGCCCTCCTCAGTTCCAGATGATATTGGGAATGCCCTGACTGGAGACCCACAATCCCAGGATTGACTGGCGTAAACGAGTTCTGACCTTTCCCCAAGACTGTGCCGACACCTGTTATATCAATTGATTCTCAATAAAGGGTCTTACCAACCCAGGTTCGTCGAAGAATGAAACCGTACTGGGCCTCACCAGTTCACTACCACCTGAATACTTGGATTACCAAGATGTCTTTCAAAAAGAGCAAGCTAACACCCTACCTCCGCAAATACCATATGACTGCCAAATTAAAGGAAAAATGGCTCTCCTCTTGCTGTTGGACCTCTCGGCAGCATTTGACCTTGTGGACCACAGGGTACTTTGCAGCCACTTTGACTCTGCCGCACATTTTTCCACGAGAGGCCATAACTTTGATTGAATCCTTTCTAGGCCACAGGAACATGAGGGTGTTCTCCCCATCCGCAGCGGCTGACCCGATTACCATCCTGTGTGGAGTTCCTCAGGGTTCTTGTGTCTCCCCTACTTTATATAACCTATTTACTAAGCCCCTTTTTGATGATCTGGACCTTATTGGTATCACCTACACTAACTATGCAGACAATACCCAGATTCTCCTCCCACTTTGTGGGGATTATAATAAGGATTTGGGCTTGGTAAATATGGTGTATATCATCCAGGAATGGATGCAACCCACAGTCTATGCCTGAATGATGATAAAACAGAGCTCATCATCCTAGGGACTCATTCTAACCTCAAAAAACTAAGCCAGGACTGCATCTCATTTGAGATTGATGGTAATATCATTAAGGTGTCTAAAGAGGTGAATACACTTGGCTTCTATCTGGATGCCACCCTCTCTTTTGACAAACAGGTGAAGTCTCTGGCATCTGCCACCGCTTACACATGTAAGCTCATTAGAGCAGGCAAACACTTTCTCTCAGACAACAACTGCCTTATCTTAGCAAGAGCCATGATCCTTTGTAGGCTGGACTATTGTAATGCCCTCTATACTGGAGCCAATAAATCATTCACGCATCAAATTCAAATCTTACAAAACAACGCCCTGCGAGCTGCCCTTGGTGTGTCCAAAAGATTGCACATTTCCAAGATCAGGCACCAAAACAACTGACTGTGCACCCAAAATAAAATCCATTTAAAAGTGGCATCCTTTGTTCACAAAGCCCTGAACAATGCACCACCAAGCTATCTCACAAACAAATTCATAAAAAGAAACTCTGCATGCCCAGGTAGAACCTCCAATGCCAATAGCCTCACCATACCAATATTTAAGCTAACTAAGGCGGAGGAGTCAGCTTCCAGGTTCGAGCTGCCCAATTATGGAACTCACTGCCTCACCCTTTACGTGAGGAGCAGACATTTTCCGAAATTTAGATCCAACCGTATCAATCTGTTGAAGCCTGCCAATGATTAGCCCACTAGCGCTTAACCATCCTCACGAGACCCCTAGTATAGACGCATTACTGACCTGCCGATTTTTTGCTCTTGTGGACATCTTCACTTTGTCCATCTGGCCGATGAGCTAATGTCTACTCATTGCCTGTACATACACTGTCCTCATTGTACTTTGTACTTACTATGCTTGTATGTAAACTGCAATTTCCTCTCTACCTGTAATATACTGTATTTTGTATGTAACCCATTACCCTACCCTTTAACCTAAGCCTCACATGTTCTGTACTTCTGAGCCCTTCTACCTTCGGGTCTGGTGCACATATAAAACAAACAGACAAACAAACAAATTAATTGATCTGGTACCTGGAGCTCAAGTTCCCTGCAGCCGGATTTACGCCCTAACAGAACAGAAAAACCAGCATCTAAAAACCTACCTCGATCAGTATCTCGCAAAAGGCTTCATTCGTCCATCCATGTCCTCTGCATCCTCGGCCCTCTTTTTTGTGCCTGAAATGTAGGGAGACATGAGAACTTGCATTGACTACAGAGCACTTAACCAGATCACAGTAAAAAAAACAGTACCTGTTACCGCTTATCCCCGAGCTCTTGGATCAAGTCAAAAACACTCAGATATATACAAAACTAGACTTACGCGGGGCCTACCATCTAGTAATAGTCAAAAAAGGAGACGAGTGGAAGACAGCCTTTTGCACGAAATAGGGCCTTTATGAATATCGGGTTATGCCCTTTGGACTATGTAATGCCCCAGAGACGTTCACATTTTTCATGAATGACGTGCTCCGCGAACTGTTGGATGTCTGCGCTCTTCTCTATATTAATGAAATTCTGATCTATTCGACCACCAAGGAGGACCACGTCAACCATGTCCGGGCAGTTTTGGAGAAACTGCGGCAAGACCGGCTATATGCCAAATTGGAGAAATGCTTCTTTCATGTGACAGAGGTATAATTCCTTGGCTTTATTCTCACATCACGGGGTGTACGCATGGACATGCGCAAGGTAGACGCTATCCTTAACTGGCTCTCACTGACATCCATAAAGGGAATACCGAGTGTACTCAGGTTCGCCAACTTTTATCACCGGTTCATTTCCGGGTTCTCCCAGATCGTCCACCCAATCACCTCTTTACTACGGAAAAATAAACAATTTAATTGGTTTGCAGAGGCAGAGAAAGCCTTCCAGGAGCTAAAACAAGCATTTACCACAGCACCAATTCTACGGCATCCTTGACAAGAACTGTCATACGTGGTCGAAACTGATGCTTCCAACATAGCAATGGGAGCAGTCCTGTCACAAGACCCTGAAATAGGTCAGTTGCATCCCGTGGCATTCTGGTCTCGCAAGTTTTCTCGGAGTACGCAATGGAAAAGCGGATGCCCTGTCTCACAAGAGTGAGGGAGAAGAGGCATTCACTACCCCAGACCCCGTGGCCAACATCCCAGAAGGACGAATCCAAGGCATGATTGCCGCAACCACCACTCTAGACAACTTAAAATCTGACCTGCAACACTTGATGAGTCCACCAGCGCAACAGGAATGGCTAGGGAAGTAGACCGGTATACGATCGTGGACAACCTACCATACTACCAAGGACAATTGTACATTCTGGATAAGAAATTACAGAATAAAATCATTACGAACTATCGTGATTCATTAGTAGAAGGGCATCCAGGAATAGCCAAACCCTAGCTAAAATAAAGAAAAATTACTGGTGGCCAACTTGGCGAAAGGACATTGTCCAGTTCATCGCAACCTGTGGCACCTGTGCACAACACAAGTACCAAAAACAAAGTCCTGCAGGTCTGCTATGTCCTTTAGAAGTATTACCAGCACCTTCGCATACACTATCAATGGATTTTATTACAGACCTTCCCTCCTGTAACGGATACAATACCATCTTAGTTGTCGTAGATCTGTTTTCCAAAATGACCCACTTTATTCCCCTGAAAGGTCTCCCAACTGCTTCTAATCTGGCTACTGTGTTTTTGCAACAGACTGTCTGGCTACACGGGTTTACATCAATATTGATATCAGACCGAGGAACTCAGTTTGTCTCTGCATTCTGGAAAAGGTGCTGTAAAAGGTGTTGTAAAATTGCCTAAATCGACCTCCGGTTATCTACAAGCCACCACCCCCAAACCGACGGCCAGACCGAACAGACTAAACGGACCCTCAAGCAATACATAAGCTGTATATTGCAACAAACTGAGGATACCTGGAAGGACATACTTTGGTTAGCAAAATATGCATATAACAACCCCATTCACACCAGTACGGGACAAAGCCCATTCTACATAGTGTACGGTTGACATCCACGGACATCCGTTTTTGACCCACTTGCATCATTAGAAATGCCCGCTGTAACGACCTTACACAAAACCATGACCCAGGTTTTTAAGGAAGCAGCAGAGCATCTTGCCAGAGCCAAAGATAAACAGAAGCAGTTTGCAGATCGACAACGAAGGGAAGCACCCAACTACCAAATCGGAGACAAGGTTTGGTTAGCATCCAAAAACATCCCCCTGAAAGGACCACGGCCGTTCTATCCCAGATATCTGGGACCCTACACTATCAAGGCTGTGATGAACCCTGCGGCCATGAAATTAGAATTACCGGCCCACATGCGGATCCACCCGGTGTTTCATGTCTCCTTCCTAAAACCATTGAGACCAGTTACGTGGCTCGATACTCCACTGGATCCTGAAATTGTCGAAGGAGAACCAGAATACGAAGTTAAAAGGATCCTAGACTCTAAAATGGTCCGGTCCAAGTAAATACTACCTTATAGACTGGAAAGGTTATGGACCCCAAGATCAGACCTGGGAACCCAGTGAGCATGTCCACGCTCCACGATTAATCCGGCAGTTCCACCACAATAGCCCCACTAAACCAGGGCCAAGTGGGAAACCACCCATGAGAGGGGCCTTGAGGGGGAGTGCTGTCATGGCCACAGGCCCCAGAACACAAAAACCACACCATCTAGTGATGGGGCAATGGGTCACTTGACTCACTTATGTCCCTTTGGGACCCATAAACACACGGGCCCTGGCTGGACTTAGTCCTGCTGCCTTTGACGCCAGGCTCATATAGAGATGTGAGCAGGAACACCTTATTTCAGTGCAGGAGTGCTTTTACTTTATTTCAGTGCAGGAGTGCTATTATTTGACAAGAACTTCCCAGGAGCTGAAAGCCTTTTTTCCAGAGAACATCCTCATGTGCTGACTCATCAGGTGTGGCTCTCTAGGCCTGGTCTTCATGTGCTGACTCATCGGGTGTGGCAGGGTGTGGCAGGCAGGCTGAACCTGGTGGCCATGGCTTCAGAAGCTCAGCTATATAAGCTGCTCCATCCTTAAGGCCGGTGCTTCACATTACTGTGCACTCGTGTGCAACGTGACTCTCACCGCCGCTTGGACCAGTTTACTTACCTTTGAAACCAGGTGTTCTCCTGCATACTCACCTCCAGGAAACCGGTGCGTGATTGCTTCATCTGCAGACTAATCTCCTGACATCCAGTGATCTTGATGCCGCAGCACCGCGTTCTGCATCCACGAACTCGGACCCTGTGAAGAAGAAGAAAGACCAGGTTAGAACAACCGTCGTAGGGCCGCACCCGCTAGTTAACAATTTACCAGCTACTGTACCGCTGCAGCTTCGTTCCTCGTTCCATCCGGCTGCCGCCTCGAGCTCTGCAGCTTCTGTTTGGCCAGCAACATCACCTGCAAGGGAAGAAAGCAAAAGAGCAAACATCAAAAGTGGAACAGACAGCAATACAAGACAACAAACTTTACAATACAACAAAAACAGACGAGGAAAGACAAAGGCAAACAGGAACACTTATCTCAAGTATAATGGCTTAGTCGCAGCAGGACTGGACTACCACGTGCAAGGGACCAGTGAAGGAACTCGGTCCAGATCATACAAGCGCCCTTGCCAGAAGCAGCAGGACTGAGTGCTCGCCAAAACTAATCAACAGGTGAGATTTCCAGGGATAGCGCATACCACGGGTACCACGGTTTGGGAGAAGGGGTCTGGAAGGGGATCAGGCGCACAAGTTGGCATACTCATGCCCCCTATTCTCCATGCAGGAGCAGGTCCGAGCAGCATCACCGATTACCACCAGTCACCACATAAGCGCAGAGGGCGAAGTCGGACCAGAGCGACATCACTCCTGGGAGGGCTGCAACCATGCCCCAACACCTCTGCAGAGATCAGGTGAGCGTAACACTAACACACACACATGCCCTATACATGGGTCAACCTAAGGTTCCACAACTTGCTCCACAAGTGCCCTGCATGTTACCCTATTTTGCATGTTTCACCCCGCTGCAGTCAAACATGTCAATTTCTACATGCACTTAATATATTTTCTTCAACCTAAATTGCTTGGGGGGACATGTGAGCTGAAAGTGCATCCCAACACTGGTGCTGGAGAAAAGCCTGCTGCTTTGCCAGCCATACTGGTACCCACAACCTCACTGTGCTGAAGGACTCCTGTAGGTATTTGCCACCCCGCCTCCCCACCCCCCTGTGTTTGGGAGCCTGAGAACAAGGGCTACTCTTTCCCATGCAATCCTAGAATGGGATTTGCAGCACTTGAGAGCCAAGACAACCAGTATTCCTGCAAATATATTTTTGAACCTCTGTGTACCATGATTCAAGGTGTTTGACCCCAATCAAACCAACAGGACCCTTGGTAGCTGCTTCTGGTAATCACCCACCTATGAACCACTGTCCTGCATGTTTGAACCAGTTTGCTGCTGCACTGCGTCAGCTGAACTCTTCATTGCCTCGACTCGAACAGAGAAGCATTGCTGCACCTGCAATTGTAAATCTGCTGATCAAAACTTGTCTTTGAACTGTGACCTTGAAGCACAGCGTCAAACTAACTCCCCTTGTGCATCCCGTCATCAACTCCTGCACCATCAAAACTCGGCTGCTGAACCGAATCCTGTGGCTAACACGATCCACATCACTTCGAACCACAGCGACCTTCAGTTCGACATCTGCTTGTCATCTGGACTACCACAACTGCTGCATTTGAGCATGAATTGATTAATCGAACCATCCGAATAGCACCAAGAATCCTGGTTCGCAGTTGTGCAACCGCCAAGAACTGCAAAGGTATTAATGACTGGTAACTACACTTCTGGGACATGTTTTGAACTTTAGAGACTGGCTAGGTCACTTTAATCCCTTGTGCTTCAAGAACATATCCTTTTGAAAGAACACTTGGGTGTTTATCTGCCTTTCTCCCCCTGTCTCAGAGTGCAGCATCTTGCTATCTTTGCATATTCTGTGTTTGCTCTACAGTGGTGGGTTTTTGCAGTGTTTTCTATTTAATCATTACTGCATACGGTGTGTTTAATTTAAGTATGCTTATTTATATCAGTGAAAAAACGTTAAAGGGACGTTATGGTTAAGTTGTGCTGCTAAAAACCTATCAAATTCAGTGAAAAAACATTATTGTTACAAGTAAAACCGAAAACCCCCTGAGATTCGCCAGTTATGGTAAACTAAGCAATCATAACTCGCGCCACCACCATGCACTGCTAAGACTAATACCCATGACATCAAAGATGACATCACAAATGTCATTCATGACATCACTGATGTGTAAGCCAAGTAATACACATTATTTCACATTTACCTAACACATTTTCTTTCTTTAACAGTGCATACAGAAAATAAGAATAATGCTCCAAAAACAGTACATCATTTAGTAATGGAACAACAAACAGACACTGTGGAAAATCATCTCGTCCACTAAGAAGAAAAAATGGATCAATTATTGACCAATTTCCTTGATTTGAAAGACTTTGTAGAAAACCATATCATGGAAAAAATTAAATATCACTGTCACACGTGCACCTGTACCCCTTCTGCATGTCCCAATCAACCATCCCCAAAAATTCCCCAGCACTAAAAAATGTAAATAAAGTGATATGTATACTGTTCCTGTATGTGTCTGCATTATTTTTAAGAAAGGTCGTTTGGGAGTCTGCGGACAGCACGACTGTCCGGAAAGTCCGCAATTAACCAAAATGGGGGTGTCCTACGGACACTTCACCTGTTCGTACTGTCTGCAATCAAATTGGAGGTGTGCGTAGAACACATAACCTGTCCGCATGTCCGCAAAGTTGTGATGCACCTTTAATTAGTTCAGGGACCCTAACCCTGTCCGGCGGACACTTGTGCGCATGTGCATCCCACCCTCTGGGTACTACAAGCATCGTGCCTGTCCGTAACTCTCCGCCACACGTGTCGCACTTTTAATTAGTTTGGGGACCAATAACCTGTCTGTAGAACACCCGTACGCATGCGTACAACCGATCCTGGAAAATAAATGTCCTACAGACAGCCGGCCCATTCGCGAACGTGTCCGCAACATCATCATGTGACCACACACACGCTGAGTGTACGTCTGTGACCGCAGACAGGCTCTGGGCCCCGGACACCGAAAAAGCACTTTTCTGAGCAATCCAAGATGTTTTTCAATGAAACTTTACCCTTGTAGCAGTCCCACACTATGCCCCTACCGATCTGTCACGATCTCAAGAACCCCTAAGGTTCAGGGAGGCACCTGGACTGAGAAACTGGCTGCCTGGCGCCGAAACAGATCTTTGTGCGCCTTTGGCCCCTTCCAAGATGGCCCCCAACAGGAACAAGACAGTGTTATTCAACATGGCCCCTAGAGGGCCGCAATGTGTATTCTCATGGTGGTCTAGTGGATCTGGGTGGGCCCAGGGCTATATAAACCCTGCCCTGGGCCACACCCAGTGCTTGGCATTTTCTTTGGCTGCCAGCGTGATGCTTGCCTTCTGCAATCCGCTTCGTTCTGCACGTCGGATCAAGTTTGAAACCTGTTCTTCACGACGAGTCAAGACATCGTGCTTCCCTGTGGAAATCCAAATTCTTCATGATGCGAGTCAAGATCTGCTACCTACCGGAGCTCTTGAACTCTTCTGACTTCTCCTGCAACTCCCGATCCGCAACGCCCGCTGGACTCCAACCGCGCCTTGAAGTCAACATCTTCTGCATCTGAAAAGAAAGACATTTGGTGAGTGGAGGTCAATTCAAACAACCCTCCCGCCCCCCGCGCATTGCCTTACCCAAACTATATCCCAGAAGCAGTGCCCTTCTTCTTACATGTCGACCTCTTCCATCTGCATCCCAAGTCTGTGGAGAAAATAGAGAACTGAGTTAAAATACAGCGCAACATACTGGCACACGGACATATAACCCACTGGCTAGTGGGAGGGTGCCTTAACGCAACGAAAGGTGGCTTGGGAGTCACAGCGGGCCTGGGCTCTCATATAACCAGTGGAGTAACTAGTAAACCATCACTCCTCAGTGAAGAAACTAGAGGCGAACCTACTGAGAAAAGGTTAAAGCACAGCGACAGAACTACGCAGGACTGGTACAAGTTCAGCGAGGTAACTGGGCAGAAGCACCAATACAAGCAAGGGACTGATAGTGACTTTGGTGCCATAGGCGCAACTAATCCAGATCCTCAATCTCCAGATCACTCCTGCCCCTCTGACCGCTGGGTGAGTTCACCTACAGCAAGCAGAGCGGAGGGAGAGGTTTTGGGCCATCATCAGAAGGTGTTTACAGACCGGACCTGACCTCATCGACAGACTGGACCAGGCACTCCTGCAGGGCCCCAGAGGTAAGCGTTGCACGATCTGGATACTTTTTTCAACTTTTTGAGCCCTTTTTGGTGTTCAAAGTGTCTCCAGCACCCCTATAAAAGGTCACACCCCAGAGCTGCTCCTTATTCTGCTTTTGGATTTCCAAGACAGAGCACTGCTTCTCTTTGACATTTGCTGTCATTGCTGTCATTTCTGCTGCTTTACTTTATAGCTATTGCTAATAGCTCACCAGGACGATTGGTGCAGGTTGCAATTGTGTTCCTGCTGTTCCTGGTTTTTGATAACCTTCCTGATGGCATCCCAGGCTGCTCCTGCTGCTACTGCCTCTACCTCAGCATCACCACCACCTCCCCAAGGGTCTGGAGAGGGGAATAGGTGTGGAGATGTAGAGGGATCAAGAGGATGATGAGAATGAGGTAGTGGAAGTCCCTACTACTGCCAGCCAATGTGAGTCTTGGGTGTGGAGGCTGTTTACCACCGTTGGAAGGGTACCCATGTCACGTGCAGACAAGCTGCACTGAGTGCAACATTGTGCTCCGTTATGGCAAACAGGTCTGTACAGCTACGGGACCACTTCCATGTGGCGACACCTAAGGTCATTCCACAGGGCGGCAGTTCAGAGGGTCGTCCCCTTCAATCAAAGTAGTAGGCTGAGTTCCACTAGAACATCCTCCGTATCTGCTCCTGCCACCACAAGAGACACTCCTGTGGGGCAGTGCATCCCTGAACCAGCCTTGCAGGCCATACGCAACACAGTAGACTCTTACCTTTCGAGGGTCACTGTATTGTGCGTGTACTGCGATGCAGTACTCTGCAGGGGGGAGACACTTCGAAGTGCTTTAGAGTCTTTGGTCCAGGAGCATGAGAAAGTCTGCCACCTACCTAAGTGAGGCCCACCCAACATCTTCCTCTCTCCACCTGCCCTTTCTTAACCCGGTGGTTGGTGCCCCTTCCTTACCCTCGCTTCCCTTCCTTTCCTTATGTGTCTTGTTAAAAAACACTAAAGCAATACAAAACAACAAAAAACAAATAAAGGCTTTTTTCGGGCCACTTTTCACAGTTTAAAAATAGAAGTGCCAATGAAATGCTGCAAGGCCCTGTGCATTTTTAGAAGTGCGCAGACATTAACATTTTTGGGGTATTGCGCTATCAAAACAATTGCACTCTTCTCCAGGAGGAAGTTGTGGCTCTGAAAAGAGCTTTTTGTGGTTTTTCTTTGTGTTTTGAAAACTTCAAGTGGTCAACACCTACTGGAAAAAGGTTTGCTATACTTCCAAAACGGTTGCACTGCATTTTGTATATTTCGCAGAAAAGTCTGAATCCCAGCATCAGTAAGATGGACTCCATCTCTGTGAAACATGTTTGTGCTACGAAACATACAATTTTCATTTTTAAAAGAGGACATGCCAACATCTCTCAAAAATGCGCAAACTGCCTTGTTGACATTGTGCCTCTTTTTCTCCATTTGTGGACCAAATGAAGAAGAGCGCAGCCACATTTGTCTCTGTGCAATATGAGAAAAAATTACTCAGGAGTCTGGAAACTATGCCCATGACTTTCCCAAGTCCTTCTTTCATTACAAACTGCAAGGAGATTCCAGAGACATGTCCTAAACTGTTCCCTCCACAATGAATATTAATAATGTCTGGATGACGGTGTGTCATCAAAGTGGCACAAAGAGCAACCAAATCCAGCCACTTCATTCTGCGCACTCCATGCCAGTGCACATGCACATGAGGGAATGCAAGATGTGCAGCCTCTCCACAGCGCTCTGCATGCCCTTACAACCAATTTATCCACGAGTCACCCAAAATCCAGACACACTGCCTTCTGAAAGACACAGCCATAGCTATCTGCTCTCCTCTCAGGAAACCGACTTTCTGCCAAAGTCACACCCAGTAAATCTTATTGACTAATCACTTGGCTTGCACATAGTCACATTTGCATGCCTGCCAGCCTCAAAATCCCCATATGTAACACATGCAATCTGCAGACTACCACGGTGTCCACGGACATATCGTGAAATCTGTGAGAGTGGGGAAATAAAATTTAAGCAGTGTACTCGGTTTCCTCTTTGATGGTGGGTCTGAAAAGAGCCTTTTTTTAGGTGCTTCTAAAGAAACCCCTTTCATTTTGTTATGTTCTTTCACTTATTCTCCTCCAGATGTCTTTACATTGTCCTTTGTAAAGCATTCCTTATATTTTCAAATAACATGACATTTCCCAATATGGATAAATAAATGCCATCTGCTTTGAAATAATGACCATTAACAGAATCAGCATTGTCATTATTACAAGACAACATCCCAGCTCTAAACAAGAAAACAGACATGCCTTTGTTAACCAAACACCTTGCGCCATTTTGCTGGGGGCAGAAAACATTACAATTGTCCCATACTACCCTATGTAACATTTCAGAAAAAATAACCTTGGCATTCGGAAGAAACACCATCACTGCCTGAACCAATTTTTCAAGTGCACTCAACAAACTGGGAGCACTCATGTATCCCAAATGGACAGCACCCCAAAGCAGTACCACTACATCTGGTCTGTTCCACATGGAGAAACTCTTACAAACTCCAACCACTGCCTGCATATTGGAACCAGGCACAGTTGACCACCAAACCTCCACTCCTTCAAAACCAAAACTGCCAGCCATATCTTTAGACATAGCATAACTCTATAAAACATTTAGAAACAAATCTACAAATACCTACACCCTCACCTTCTTCACCTCTGCCATCTTCACTACATACAGCCTCTCTTCCTGCAAAGAACAACTCTAACACCTGATTGACTAATCCCCACAGTCCCCTTTCCATGCGAGGCATGCTGAGAAGCCCTGTACGTGGCACGCCGTGTCTGTGAACTGCCACCATGTCCGCGACCCCAGCCATAAAGGGGCAGCCCTTTTTCCCTTTCCATCACTGTCTGCACCACTCTCTCATTGGCTACACATAAGCAGTCACACAAGCATCCACCAATCACATTGAAGAACTCTACATGTAACTCTGCCATCACAATTCAGCACTTTAGATGAACTGTTCATCACTCTGAGTACAAGTCTCCTTTGATTGCAAAGCACCTACAGCTAAAACTACTGTAAAACACTCCAAGATGTCTCCTTCCAGATTCATCCACATCTAAATACATTGATACAAACTACAGGTATGAATATTTTGCAACTCTTTTATAAATGCATGTGAACATGGTAACTGCCATTGACCCTGCATAATCTGCAAAAAAAAAACATTCTGTAATTTCTCTCATCTCCTATAATCAAGTACACTTACAAATCTGTCTGCTTTCTAAGTTTTAATTCACCCATATTACTCACTGCAATGTCCAAACTATTGTTCTCTTATTTTATTCTGTCATTTTCACAACTACTTATCCCTTAACACACTACTGTGACATTCCTAGAATGCACACAAAACAGGAAACCAGCTTGTATCTTACCAAGTACATAACATGCATTTATTTAAACAGAGTGCCTGCCACTTGCCATTCTTGCAAACCCAAACAAATACATGTGTTCATTCAGAACAGTGCAAATAGAAATGTGGATAAATAAGTCAAACAACGTAAAGGTTTTCTGCACTCGTGTAGCAAGCATCTATGAACAAAGAAATTAATGGAATTCCACACACAAAAACATTCTCCTTTTCAATCTGTACATCTTTCCAAGCTTTTTTTCTCACCCTACTCCACTAATCCATTACCATACTGAACTGTGCAACAGGAACACACACTTTCAAAAGTGCACCTCGTAGGACACATCTATAAATACTCAACTAACCCCCTTAGCAATGATGCTGATGCTCCAAAATCCCCATTCATATACAAAGCTATGCAATTTAACACATACAATACCTCTTCCTGGAAAGAAATCCTTCTGCAAATGTAACTAATCTACTCTTCAAGTGAAATTACTGTGCCATTAACACACATATGTACTAACTTCCTTCTTTCACAATTACAGTGAAGACCACACTCCTGAAAACGAATAGCGTCTTATGTACAAGACAGAACCCAGAAGAAACCTACTCTTTGCATCCAACAAAGTAAGTGCAATACTGTCAGCGTTCTAACTGTTACTCAAACACTGTAGTATTCTTGTATTGTAGAACAAACAATTGTATCAACCCTACAGCATTAGATTTCGTATTACTGATTGCACCTTAGCAGGTGCACACTTTTTATAGTCATCTGAACACCGGTATAGTAACATACAAATACGAGAATAGCCTTCCCAACCTGAAATAACAACCCATTCCACAATCACACACCTCTACTTACATGCCTACCACCATACTCGGACACTCATGCACAATGCACACATATGTTGCATAACGTCCCAACCCACACTTTCTTTTTTCCTCCAACAGACACCAAAGAATGCCTACCAAAATGCAACTCTGTAGCAAGCAACACAGAAATAGAGCAAATCCAAATACAAGTGTACAAAATAAGCATCCACCTCTAGCAGAATGAATATAAAAATGTCAAACAAAACAGCTAATACCAACACTAAGCAAAACTAAAGCAGCTTGCAGTAAAGAAACTTTGACTCCTCTTTCAAAATGTAAAACTAAACAGAAAGGTATTAAAAAAGAGTGCAGCTACCACTAGTGCTACCACTGCACCTATACATCTTGATGTAGCCACAAGTAAGCACACCAAAACAATTATTTTACCAAAAATGTTCTGCCAGAGTCCTTCAGAACCTTATAAAAACAGGGGAGAAATCATGCTCAGCTCATAAAAACTACAGCAGAAAACTAATCCTGGAAGCTCTCATAGACAGTGCAATTCTTCTCAAAAGGAAATTATTCATATTAGTTTTAAACAAAATGAAACCACTAACAAAACTAATTACTAAACTACAACGAGGACTTCTAAACAAACGGAATATCAACAAAGATAGCTTTGGAAACATCTGTGCAGGAGAGTGGAGTCACACCACCAGCACAGAACCATATTTAAATGAAGAAGCATACAAACAAAAGCAAACAAACCCAATTGCCATGCATAGCAGTGGAGGAGGGAATGAAAAGGTTAATACCATCATGGAACATGAAACGCTGCTCACAAAAATATCCCCAGCAAACTTAGCATCAGCTATCCATTCCACTGAACCAATACGTCCAGTCTACAAATTGCCATGCACATCAATGTGTAACGTACACAAAAAATCGTTCACATCTTTATGCCAGTTCCTCAATCAGTATGTGAAAGGCAAAGACAAATTAAAAATAAAACTATTACAAACTATGGACTCCTGCCCAGTACGCAAATACACATGACTACAAGGACATTCATTAGCCTGCATTTCTGGACCTACTTGCAAAAGCACCTTCCACCATATCAAAATGATAGGAACACACCATTCAACTGTAAGAAATCTCATTCATAAACTGTAATACGCCAAAAGTCCTGCTTTAGCACTGGCCATTTTAAATAACATTCTTCTACATGGTGCAGCCCAAGAACTGCTCAAAGAAATGGAGCACATCCAAAGACAATTTGGAAGTGAAAAACCCACTTACAAAATTCAATATCTTTAGAACAGTGTAGCAACACATTTACAGATGGCAATCTTCTACTACATACATACAAAAAAGAAATACTAAAGTTTAAAAGCACATCTGCTGAAGTACCAAACCATGTGTATGTGTGTTGCCGCAGACATTTTTATAAAAATAACACAAAAACTGTAGACATAATGTACAAAATAGAAGACAATGAAGAATCCAAGGGGTTCCAATTAGCTCTCTATCTTATAGCAGAAAACAAATACAAAGTTACTAACCCCTCAATACTTTGCAGATACTGCACTGCAAAACTTGACAACAACCAAATACCTTTACGTGCTATCACTAATAACTTGGAAATATTCCCACTGCCAAAACCAGTGCAACAACTTAACTTGTATGAGAGCATTATAATTCAAACAGTGCACCCATTTCAAGAAATAATATGCCTTCAACCAAAAACAGCAAAACTACCGCCCTCTGAATTACCGAAAGGCATTCATGGCAAAGTAGTTTATTTGCCATTAGATCTCAAAGAAAATGTAGACACTCTGGGAGTGCAACGTCCAATAGATCAATCTTTGATGATCCTAGTAAATGGCATACCTACAAAAGACAAATACATTTGGCAGCAACCAGTGGACTTCCATAAAGTTAGAGAAGCCCTGCAATATTTAGAAGACAACAATGAATACTACAAATAAATAAACATTGAAGAAAACCTGAAGAAAACCACTGAAATATTTCAAGACTCGTCAGGAACTGGCCAATTTCAACTTCTAGATCCTACTGCAGAATCCAATATTTTAGACCATTATACAATTCACCCATTGCACTTTAAAGACACCATACATGATTCACTCGAAACTTAGCAAATGCGGCAAGCCAAAGGATCTCCAATCAGCATATGGGAAAAAAGTGTAGAAGAACAAGCCTTTCCTCTACTCTTTCCTACTGGAAAAGGAAGAAGGTACGATGAAAGACCCACACAAAAAACAGCATCAGAATACAGCTCTTTATGAATGTATTCTGAAGACCCCAGATTCAGACAAAATGTGGAATACATAGTCCACCTTATCTTTGAAAGTGAACGAGCAATTCTATGCTACGCAGTTGCACACACATTGAAATCGGGTACCAATTTTCAAAATATGTCTGCTATGCAATTACTACAAAAAGCGCAAGAAAAAGATGAAGTTTTACAGTCAAGCATTACAAATCTTTTAGCAAACATCTGTGGTACAAAAGACTACTGGTTCCGACGAAATTCAGAAGTACGCTGTATGATAAGAAACCTTGGCCCACTCACATGGTTTGTGAAATTAAGGTGTGCAGAGTATGCATGGGAAGATTTGCACAATTTCCTTTGCATAGCAAACAAAAACAAATATAGACATAAAAACACCAGGAGAACTCTGCTCTCTTGATCCTGTAAATGTATCAAGATATTTCCATCATCGCTTTATTGCCATGCTATACCTCATTTGTAATAAAACAATTCCTCCCCTCGGAGAATTGCAGCACTTCTTTTGGAGAAAAGAATACCAAGCCAGAGGAGCACCACACATCCATTGTGGATTAAAGATGCTCCTAAATTTGGTCAGGACAGTGATGCCACTGTTTTGCAGTTCATTCAGAAGTATGTCACTTGCGAAATCCCTTCACAAACTACACAGTGACCTACATGCACACATTTTACAATTTCAAAGACATAAGTTTGGCAAGTATTGTCAGCGCAAATATAAAAACAAAGGGAAATACTACACCAAATGCTGCTTTGGTTTCTCCAGACCAGTTTCAACATCACGACAAGTGAACAACTTCATGTCTTCAGTTAGATATAGGGGGTAATTCATAGATTTCAGCACAGATGCAGTGCACGTGAGCAGCGCAGAGAGGGAGCGTGCGCCAGCCGTGTGCGCTAAACAGCATTCTGGCGCACCGCGTTTTCATGTATTTTCCAAGCCATTTTGAGCCCTGGCGCAGCGAACATCTCGCAGCGGCAGTTACGCCCCCCAGAATGCCCCTTGTGCAAGGAAAAGCCATTGAAATCCCCAATACGGGGCAAAGGGCCGCACTAACCCTGGACCAGGTTACAGGGCCGCTACACTGTAATCGCGTGAAAATACTACACGTACCCCGCTCACGGCAGCCAAAACTCATTAAAATGTACTTGCGCACCCCTCAGAATATGTGTGCCCCGCTCACGCCAGGTAAATTGCATTGAAAAAGTACCCCCTGTGGTGTGGGCTGCCTGTGGGATATGGGGAGGGAGAATGGGCTGCCTGCGTGTATTCCAGGGGTGCACAGGGAGTTTCACATGCGATGGGCCTGGCGCAAGCGGGGTACATGTATTTCGGGGGTGCACAGGGAGTTACACACGCGATAGGCCTGGCGTGAGTGGGTATGTGTATTCTGGGGGTGCACGGGGAGTTTCACACACGATAGGCCTGGCGCGAGCGTGGTACATGTATTTTGGAGGTGCACGGGGAGTTTCACACACGATAGGCCTGGCACGAGCGTGGTATGTGTATTTTGGGGGTGCGCAGGGAGTTATACACGCGATAGGCCTAGCGTGTGTGGGGTACGTGTATTCCTTGGGTACGCAGGGAGTTACACACGTGATAGGCCTGGCGCGAGCATGGTACATGTATTCCAGGGGTGCACCGGAGTTTCACATGCAATAGGCCTGGCGCCAGCGGGGTACGTGTATTCCGGGGGTGCGCGGGGAGTTTCACATGCGACAGGCCTGGCGTGAGCATGGTACATGTTTTCCAGGGGTGCATGGGGAGTTACACATGTGATAGGCCTGGCGCGAGCGGGATACGTGTATCCCGGGGGTGCGCAGGGAGTTTCACACACGATAGGCCTGGCACAAGTGCGGTACGTGTATTTTGGGGGTGCGCAGGGAGTTACACATGCGATAGGCCTGGCATGAGTGGGGTACGTGTATTCCGGGGGTGCATGGGGAGTTTCAAACGCGATAGGCCTGGCGTGAGCAGGGTACGTGTATTCCGGGGGTATGCAGGGAGTTTCACACGCGATAGGCATGGCACGAGCGTGGTATGTGTATTTTGGGGGGGTGTGGGTACATTTACATGTGATTTGGCATTGTGGGCCCTTCTGGGTGTGCCCTTTCCCTCCTCCCCATGCCCTGAAGGCAGCCACACCACAGGGAACTACCCTACACCCCTAACCATGCCCTGCAGGCAGCCCACATGGCACCATGCACTTGTGAGCCCCGACTCATGTCCCCCACCCACCCACCATTGACGGGCACCTGCCAGCAGGCCCTGACTTATGTCCCCCACTCACCATTGACGGGCACCTGCCAGCAGGCCCCGACTCATGTCCCCCACCCACCACCATTGACAGGCACCTGCCAGCAGGCCCTGACTCATGTCCCCCACCCACCATTGACGGGCACCTGCCAGCAGGCCCCAACTCATGTCCCCCACCCACCCCCCATTGACGGGCCCCTGCCAGCTGGCCCTGACCCATGTCCCCCACCCATCCACACACTCACCATTGATGGGCACCTGCCAGTAGGCCCCGACTCATGTCCCCCACGCGCCCACCATTGACACGCACCTGCCAGCAGGCCCCGACTCATGTCCAACTCACCATTGACGGGCACGACTCATGTCCCCTACCCACTCACCTACCCACCATTGACAGGCAGCAGGCCCCGACTCATGTCCCCCATACTCACTCATCCACTCACCATTGACAGGCACCTGCCAGCAGGCCCCAATATGTGGGCCGCCAAACACCATGTTCTAAGAAAACAGACCCATGGGTCTAATGCCAACGCAAATCCTCCCTGCCGCCCAGTACAAGCACACAACCATCCACTGCACCCACTCCCAAATTACCCAGGCCATGAGAGCCTCAGAAGAACCACCATGGCCATGCATAAATGTACAACAGAGCCACACAGTGGCAACACATGACTGAGGCAATGCTCAGACATGCACAAAACCAATGAGAGTAGACAACACCAATAATGAAGATATATGATTTGTATTAAAATATGTAATGAAAAAACATAATGAAATATCAAACTTGTAAAGTAAGAAATGATGAAATGGAGAAAAGAAATGCAATGTAAAACTAAAATCCACAAGAGGAAAAAAGGGAAGTGGTCCATTTCCAATGTCCAAATAAAGTACATGAAAAAATACATTGATCCATGGAATGTTCAAAAAACTAAAGTATGTACAAGTCTGGAACTATATACAGTGCAAGTCTGAAGGGTCCATGATGCCCAAACAAAAGGAAACCTATCCAAAATCCTATAAAAATAACTATGTACATAGAGTGGAGCAATGTCCATTAACTCCAAAATAAAAAAGAAAAGAAACCTAACACTAATGAACTATGTACAATGGCGGCGGGCAAGTCCTACAGCTCACTCTTTGATGTTCCGGGCCAGGGAATCATCGAACTTCATGTTGATGTCCCGGAGGCAGGCCTCTTCCCTGGCCTCGAGGTCTCGCAGGGATGCTGTTATGGCCTGTTCCAACTCCCTGCGAGTTGCCTCGAGGCACTCAGCCCGCCTCAATGCCCTGCGCATGGAGTTCTCCGCCCTGACCATAGTGAGCCTTGCCTCTTCCGCCTGCCGCCGCTACGCATCTATTTGCTGGCCCAACAGCTGCCACACGGAAGACGCTCCCAATCCAGGATCCTCCTGCCCTGCCTGTCGATGCCTGCACGTCGTCGTCCTGCTGGGGTCCAGGTGTTGGGGTGGCCACCCCTGCTGGACCTCCGACTCATGTCTGTGGCAGGGATGTGTCCTCCACCAGCCTGGCCGCTGGCTCAGGGGCAGCTCAACAGGGGGCCCAAGTGATACTTGAGCAGGAAGATGGCATGGAGGATGACTGGCGCATAGGGGGTTCAGTTGAGGAGGGGGTCGCTAGAAGATCCAGCACACTGAGGAACCCAGCCTGGGTGACCCATCCTAGAAGGCCGACGTGGTCAAAGAGGTATTTGAAATGACGTGCATTGCCCTCACGAGAACCCTGCACTTCATCCCGAATACCACATTGACGCAACGCCACCCCAGCTAGGACAGGATCAACCCGGTCCCGGATTGCCATGTCCGCAGGAAGAGGAAGGACAGTTGTTGTTTGCACATCCCCTCCCTGAAAACGGGTCTGGATGAAGGCATCCCTGCTGGTGCAGGATGATGCAGTCACAGGATCGGGGACAGGATTACACACAGGCACCTCCGAGGTGGCCTGTGCTGCCTCCTGTCCCTGCTCCTGGACTGCACCACTAGCACCAGTGGAATCCCCCCTCCAGGCCCCGTGCATGGGCCTTCCATGGCCTCCTCCTCAACCAAACCCCCCACCAGCCTGGATGACTCTGTGCCATCTTCCTCCATAGGCCCCTGTGGGGGCTCAGCTGCCCCTACTGCTGCCGAGGAGTCCACCTCCAACCTTCGCCTCTTGGACCTTCCGTCGGCAGCTGCGGCCGTGGACGCGGCACCAGACTCCTCACTCCCCGAAGAGATGTAAACCTGGGAGGGGAGCTGTGCCTTGCGTCTCCTGCTGGCGGTGGGATCCCTGCCGCTGTACTCCACAGCACCATCTCTGCCCTCTTCATCAGTTGACGCTGCAGACAGGGAGAGACAGAACACAGGCATCAGTGCACTGTACAATGATCTGATACACATGTGGCAGTTTCACATGAGTTGCAGTATCAAACTTCAAAGTTGGCATCACACTCCGCAACCCACACGTGCAAATTTACAGGAAAGTTGCAGCAGGCTGCAGCATCCATACACATACAACAGCATTGACATCCGAAGGTTAGCCTGACGTCACATGCAACACAGGGAGTGCGGAACACATGCACACACGCCACCAGCTATACATGCATCTGTACATCTCCACCACCTGTCACAGTGCAATCATCGTCAACTATGTCACATCTGCCAATCGGGTTCCCACATGTCTGTGTCACATGCATCCATGGCGTGTCACATTCGCACACATGTCAAACACACACCCACATGTATGCCATGCACGTACATGAAGGTGGAACCAGCATCCATATGTCACACCCCAACCATGCCATAGTATATACACAGAAATGCTAACATGTGTGCATCCCCACATGCATTTGTGCATTATGCATTAGAACACATACACCATTAATGTGCCTCACACATGACTGGCTCACATGCGGCAGGCTCATGTCCCTGCACATACACATCAATATATGGGCATTTCAAGACATATGTCCAAGCTGCACACTCCTGGCATACCTCAATATGCACTGCGTCCAATCAGTATGCATGGACACTTACTGCTCGACTCCAGACTGGTCAGCCTCTGAAGGATCTGGAGGTGGAGCGCTGGGCGTATATGTCCCAGGACCCTCATCTGGTTGTTGGTAAGGCAGACCCAGCACCCTCTGCATGCGCTGCCTCCAAGAGGCGCTGGGCCTTGCTGAGGGTCATGGACCTGAAGTCCTCCCAGCGCTTCTGGACGTGTGGTATGTCGCAGGCTGGCACCCCTCCATGTTGATGGCAGCCGCAATGTCCTTCCAGATCCTCTTCCGTCCTTCATTGCCGGTGCATGGTCTTCCGAAGAGGGCATCATAATGCACCAGGACTTTCTCCACGAGGATACCAACTTCTGCGGCACTGAAGCTGGTAGGCCTCTGCCTCTCTGGCTGGGGGTTGCCAGTGGTCTCTGATGGTGTTACCCCCAACATGGCAACCCCCGAGGCAGGTGTGGGTGGGCAACTGGGTCCTGGTGCTGGGCTGTGGAACGATGGAACTTCAGTCGGGAGTCTTCTGTTGCAGCAGAGAGGTCACAGCAACTGGACCCCTGCAGATGGCTGACGTGCAGGCACCAAATAGCACGGCACATGGCCAGCAGGCATGCAGGCAGCAGCAGATGGCAGGTGTGAGCGGGCTCAGGGCTCTGAGGGGCAGGAAAATGGCCTTCTGGGCAGGAGCGTGGTCTTCCGTGTGTTGTCGCATGGCCAGCTTGATACGGAGTGATTTGGCACGTGAAAAAACTGCATGTCAGCGTGTAATTCGAGGAAAGGCCCTTAGCGTTTAAGCGCGTCTGTGACGTAACGCGCACAGGCGTTTCCCTCCACACGGGTGCATAGTGATTCCATACCTGCAAAAACGGCCCGTCTGGGTGTCACTGCATGTAATTGGAGGAAAGGGCCTTAGCGCGTAAGTGACGTGGCATGTGTGGGCAGGGTTAAAAGGTATGCGGAGGATGCCTTTTTCTTGTACGTGCTTTTTTTGGAGAGCGAGTGGGTGATTCTTGTACTCCTTGACGGTTCACACACGATTACTTCACAACGGTTGCAGTTTGTACTCCTTGTTTACTGAGACACCGTTCAATTCAATTCTTCTTTTGGAGGGGGTGTTGCCAACGCGCCCATGTGCGTCTTTTTCACGTTCTTTTTTCAGGCAGACGGTAAGTCGCACACGTATTTTTCAACTGTGGTTGCCCCCGTGTGTTGCGTACCCATTCAGAGGTCATTGTAACCGGTGTGTACGACGCATAAGCTTGCACAAGCCACAGCGTAGTGCAGGTCCTTTATTCCATGCAGGTGGGCTACCAGGGGTCGCGTGCACGTTAAATTTTGTTTTCGGGGTGCCTGAGGGTTGCATGACCCGTCATCTTCCCCCAGGGGTCAAAGACAGCCTTGCTAGAGCACAGGGGTACGTATTCCATCTAGTACCCTGCCCCCTTCACCCCAATTGCCCAGGCCAATTGTTTACTGCACCTCCCATTTGCACAATAACATCAGTGCCATGGTTAGGAGGTGACCAAGTGGTAAGGGAGGCAAAGGTGGCCGAACTCCAACAGGTCTCCGCGGTAGGGGATGTGGCCAGGATGTGCAGGGTGGGCCAAGAGGCCAGTGTGTGGAGGACCAATCAGGGACACCTATGCCCCCCCAATAGGTGGGGGAGATGCAGCTGACACCATCCCAGATCAGGCCCTGTTAACCCGGCCCATATTGTTACCCGAACTGGCACGGGATGACTCACAGGCCGACTTCCGTGTCACAAAGTCAAAGCCACGTGTGGCGGTGAAAGTTGCTGTCACCAGGCCATGTGGATCTGGGGCAGCAATGTCATCTGCTGCCACAAGTAGCCAGGGTGAGGAGGCTGCAGGGGCAGCTGCAGCTCAATCCACCCCAGCTTTGAGCCACCCAGCCGGGACAGTGTTGGTCTCAGATGATCACACCAAGGTTTGTCCTGGCTACAGCACCCAGCAGTCAATGCCTCCAGTGAGACCTTTGATCATCGTGCCTTTGCCTACTTCCAGTGCCCAGTCTAACTGCGCTTCAGCCCCTACTGACCAGAGCAGCGTAAGACACTCAGGGTCCGCACCACCTCTCAAGAGGAAGAAGCGTGCTCTTACGGAACAGGCTGGTACCCCTGACATGGCTCACCCCTCGGGCATGTCAAGGAAGTGGAGTTTCAATGATGTGGAACTAGGCGCACTTGTGGGCTACGTGTCGGCCCATGGCCACGAAATGCTGGTGACTCCAGGATGCAAGACTTCGACTTCTCAACGTAGGGCACACTGGCAGTGCATGGCGGACCAGATTAGTTCCCTTGGATTCATGAGGCGTACAGCTGATGATTGCTCTAAGAGGTGGAATGACCTCAAACGCAGAGCAAAAAACAAGCTGGCTTCCAATCATGCCTCTACTCTGGTGACTGGCAGTGGGTCTCCACCAGAGGAGGAAGTACTCACAGAACATGAGTCAATTGCTGGAGGCTTCATCACAGAGGATCCGATCCAAGGCGTGGGGGACCTACCAGATCTTGAGGCAATGTCCGGTGAGTGGCAAACCATGTGTATGTTGCTTGGGTGATGTGTTATGATTGAGTGCCAGGTGAGGCTGTGTAGTCATGTGTGCTATAGGTCACCCATGTGGTGCCTCAAAACCATCCCATGCCCTTGGGTTTGGGTTTCACAGTATCCCTTCTGACCGCAGTTTACACTTTGCATCTGATTACTGTACTTGCCCTCCAACTGCCATAATGCCACAACATTGTTGATACTGTTTTCCTGTTCATTCTGCCTGATTGATGGAATCATTTGCATGATAAACACACATTTTTGTGCCGTTCTGCAGAAAATTCACCATACTTCAGACATAGATTTCACCCAACAATGCCCCATATTTCTTTACTTATTATGTAAATTATTTCATCCATCAGGCTGATTGACATTTGTGCACCTACACATGCTCTGCACACAATCACTTTGGGGCCCTGTTTGAATGTTGAACATGATAATTGACTTCTGTCATGTCCAAGTGACCAACCATTGATGAATCCATGTGCCTGCCATCACTGTATTAGTAAAAACTAGCTTTGTTGCAGCGTGTCACACATGCGTGTTTTGTCACACTCTTATGCATGTTCTATTTCATGATGTCCATCTCACATGGTTGGGGGACAGTACTGATTTACTACCATATGGGTGTCCCTGTCAAATCTGCCATGGCTATGCTACGTGCCATCTGTGTGCTGGCATGTGTCATGTATGTGGATTGGCCATGCCTCTCACAGGCTAATGTGTGATGCAGGTGCTACGCAGCATGCAGCACATGTGTTGCTTTTCCATCTTGGAGTACTCAGTGTCTACTTTTAGGGTCCCCTTCCACATCATTGCCAGTGCATGCATGCCAGAGTTAGTGTCATGTGTGACATGTCATTTATGTATTCAATGTGTAGATTGAGATGCCTTTGTGTGTCGGCTATGCTGTTCATGCCTGTCTTAATTACTTTTGTTTTATGTGTGTGCAGGTGATGAGGCACTAGATGCTGTTGAGGAGGAGGAGATGGTGCAGATCCAGGAATACTCACAGCCCCAGCATGGCACCCGTGTAGGATGTGGGCTGGTGGTGGGTGAAAATCCATTAGTCCTACAGACCATCCTGTCCACAGGTGTCTCTGGTTACACCTCCGAAGACCTCTATGCCTCAGGTGCTAAATCTGACATTGAGAGAAATGTCCCGTCGCAGGTGAGTGTTTCTGGCAGGGATGCTGTTCTGTCCAACCCACCTGCACTGGGGGTAGACCCCTCTATGGGGCATTCAGTGTTGGAATGTCTGCCTGTGGCGGTTACGGATGCAGGGTCACACTCCACTATATTTGCTCCTGTTCCTGGGCCAGCAGATCAAAGGAGGAATGCAGTCCTGCAGCCTCAGGCAGGGCCAGCACAACAAGGTGCACATCACCTTGCCCCAAACAGGTGTGGTGCCCACCAACGCGGTGGCCATGCGCCAACAGGCAATACTGTGTGGGAGAACTCCATGTATACTATTGCAGCACAGCAGGGGGCATCATGTGAGATGATGGCTCAGGCTGTGGATAGGGTAGCCACTTCCATTCTCCCCCCTGAAAGGCAGGTGGAGTTCCAGCAGCAGTGTGCCGCTCACACAGAGAGGACATTTTGGCGTCCAACAGGGACTGACGGGCTGGACTTTAGACTCTGCACACAGCCATATCTGCAGAGTCACAGGCCCACAGGGATGCCCTGAGGTTAGAACACAGGTCCCTCAGAGATACTCTGGGTGCATTTGAGGCGTCCCAGAGTACAAGGTCAGAACAGCAGCTGGAGGAGCTAACATGCACACTCTCAGCTGAGCTCCAGGCAACCCGTGAGGAGATCCGGGCATCACGCTAGGCCTTGCAGGCAGACCCGTGAGATGCTGCATGGGGATCTCTGTACCAACATCCTGCAGAACCAAACCTTTCAGACCTGCATGCTTGCTGCCATGGAGGAGCATGCCAGGGCTTCGCGTGGTCTGCCTCCCATATCACGCACACCTTCTAATGTACCACCATGACAGCAACGGCAGTTCTCCCACCATAGGGTAGCCGTGCAGGCCATGAGCCCATGGAGTTTTTTTTTTCTCAACATCCACGCATGTGGGTGTTGGGGTGCACCCTGTACCTCCTCCCTCCTGGGTGCCCCCCACCCCCCTGGTCGACACATGGCTATTTTTGTTTTTTCTTTTTTAATTATTTTTGACAATATTTTTTTTAAATTATTTTTCTTTTGTGTTTTTCATATTTCAGTCCGAATTGAAAATTAGAATTAGAATTGAATTTTTGATTAGCATTTTTCTTCTTTTCAATTTTCATTTTTATTTCATATTTAATTTGATTTTTCTATTTTCTTTTTGTTTTTTCTTTATTTCATTTGTATTTTGATTTTTTCTTTATTTTATTTTTTTTTACTTTCCATTTACTTTTTTTTCTTTTTTTTTAATTTGCATTTAGTTTTTTGTTGATAACTATTTTCTTTCAGATTGTAAATTCATGATACAGTGTGTTGCTTTGTGTGGCTCCCGTAGGCATCCACTGTGTATTCCAGCTGGGCACATGCAGGCTTGTCCTGTGTTTGGGTTAGAAACTTGGGTTCCTCACACACACGCCCCTCCTGCTTCCCCTTTCCATGGGCTCGCAAAGGGTGTAACCAAGTGACAGTAACTTACACAGAGGCATTGGGCTCCCATAAATTGTGTGAGCAGTCCGTAGTCCAAACTGTGTATACATCCCTAGTGGGGATTGGTGTTGATTTCTCCACTGCATGGTTGATTTGTATATTGTATTACATACAGGACCTTTTGCATATATACATGTAGGTTCTTCATGTCTTAACAAGCCCGTCTCCATTGCAGATGCAGTTCATGTTGTATGCAGTACACTGCCACATTTGCCTACCAGCAACACACCGGAGTTGGAAGGGGTTGATGTGCTGCCTTTGTCAGCTTGTGTCACTTGCAGTACTTTCATTTTTTACTGGCATACGTTGCCACTGGTGGGTCCTGTACTAATGTTTTGTCTTGCTGGTAAGTATTTGTTCATGTGTGCTGTTTCTTTTTCATTAGTGAGAGGTAATTCTCTCTGGCCTGTTTCCATTTGGGACAGTGCACTTTGTGACACTTGTGTCATGTGTTGTGCATTCATTTGTTTGCTTTCACATAGCATGCCATGGCATGGGGTGTTGGGTAGCTGAGATGGGGTTAGGGAGGGGTTGGGTGACATGCCACTATTTGGGTGTACTATTTTCCAAGGGGGTAGTCCTTCATGCTGCATGAATGTGTGCCTTTTACTGACACAACATTGGGTCAGTTTAAGTAGCTAGGGATGCACACAATGTAGCACTTCCGGGAAAACAATCTCAGGGTGGTATGGTTGCGACAGTTGACTTTCCCTTGTGTCATGGTCATCATCATCAATTGTCAGCTGGTATGTGCCAGGCCTGTGTCCACTCTGCAGGGGTGGGATTATAGGTGAAGAAATTTGCCACAAGCTGGTTACGGGCTGCCTCATCACGTGCCCTTTCCCCTCCCACACGCAGAGGCCGTGCATGTGGTTGGGGATGTGGGGGCACCACCATGTCCACCGGCACACCCCGCCAGGTTGTAACGTTGTGCAGGACACATGCTGCCACTATGATACTGCACACTACTGGAGGCGCATATAGCAGCTGGCCACCAGAGCGGTCAAGGGAGCGAAAACGTGGCTTGAGCACTCCGAATATGACCTCCACTATGCCCCGGGTTGCAATATGGGCTGTCGTGTATCTTACCTTGGGTTGTGTGGTGGGGTTCCGTATTGGTGTCATCATGTAGGTGCTCAGAGGGTAGGCACTGTCCCATGGGGAGGAGATAATGATTGTCATTAGTTGGGTTTTCCCATTTCTCAGTGTCTGAAATGCATGCATGTGCAGAGGCATTTGTACTCACCAATGAGCCATGTGTCGCCATGCCTCCCAGCTTCCAACTCCTGGTTTAGGGGTGACATTATGAATATAAAACTATCATGGCTGGACCCTGGATAGTTGGCATATACTGAGGTGATGATTCCCTGCACGTTGATGGATTGCCAGTGCTTGCAGTTTCGATAGATGTGCTCAGTGGCCCTGGGAGGGTGTAGACCAACATGGGTGCAATCAATGGCACCTAGCACTTTAGGGAAGTGTGCCACCCCGTAAAAGTCCTGGACCACGGCCTGCATTTCTGCAGGTGTTCTGGGCATGTATATGTGCCTGCGGACTGAGGGGCACACAGTCATGATTGCCAACACCTGGTGTAAGCAGTGTGACTGCGTGCCTGTGAGACACCCCCAACTATGGCACTTGTCCGCTTTCAATGACCCAGTAGCCAAGAAATGCAGTACATTGAGCACCTTATCCAAGGGACTCAGTGCTTGGGGGCACAGGGTGGGTATGTGACGTCATCCTCCCACTCAGCAACCAGTTCTACGATTATTTGTGGTGGAAACCTGTACTGCCCATACACCTGGTCATCAGGCATCCCAAAAAGGCTGGACCTGGGTAAAAAAAATGCGGGCCTGGATATCCTCCTCCTCCAGCAGTGTCCCATGACCACTGCTGCGAGGACTGGTATATTCATCATAGCGTATGAGATTGTTTGTTCTTTACGTGCACTTTTATGCTGCGTGGGGCTGCTTACGCCTGCTTCCTGCTGCTGTACGTGTTTCCAGATTAGCACATCTTTTCTGGAGTAACGGGTTTCGCCTGTTCGATTGCATGAATACGTGTTGTTAGCGCACATGTGAGCGTTGCGTGGATTTAGCTGCAGTACATCCCCCGTAACACCCAAATTTTGACGCGTTGTTCCCCATTCTGCGTGTTCCGCCCCCTTTTGTTGTGTGCGCTACACGTTGTGCGCTTTTGCTGTGCACATTGCACACAACGTTTAGTGATGTGTTCGCCCGTGTGCGCCACCCGCGGATTTGGCGCACATCCCAGAAAAAACACACACAGCGCATTCCAGAATCAACAAACGGCTGTGTGCGCCGCTTTGGCACGCGTGCGCTGCGATTTTCACGCTTGTGCTCCCCTTTTCAGCACACATTAATTCCATGCATTAGCCTGATGGTGTCAAAGGCAAAGCACCTAAGAACACATACTGCATACAAAGAACAGGAGGATCAAAGTACATCAATGATTACAATGCAATCATTGCCCTCCTATGGAATGCAAATATAGATGTGCAATACATTGCAGACAATTCCACTGCAGTTGCACGATATGTCACAACCTACTTAACCAAAGCAGAGAAAACAGAGCTGAAAGATGTCTGGGACGACATATCATCTGACAAAACACTGTCACAGAAATTGTACAGCTTTGGCATAAAAATACTCTCCCATAGAGAATGTGGATGCTGCGAAGCCGCAGAATGTTTAACTGGTCGTGCCTAGTATGGCTAAGCCTTTTTCCTGCTAAATCCAGAAAAAGAGTTCTCAAATCATATGAAGACATAGAAACAATAGCCAAAAATGATCCCAACAGTCAAGACATTTTGGAAAACAACTTACTGGACACATACTACCCAAACAGGAGAACCGCTTTGGAAACCATGTCTCTATACCATATAGCCCAAAACTTCACATACAAAAATAATATTAAACCAGATGAGAAGAAAGGTACATACACAGTCGAAAACTGTGAAGGCTGCCTAGAGAAACTTACCAAACACAGCCGAATTAATCATATGAAATTAAAAACTCCTCAACATAAATAACTGTATTACATGGCCCTAGTACAACTTTTTAAAACATGGAGAAAAGAAAACGATTTATTAGATACCCATGTCTCCTATGAAGATGCTTTCAAAGCAAATGAAAGCACCAAAACAGATATAAATTTTACGCAGTACAAAACCATGTTAGACAATGAACAGCAACAAGAAGAACTACTCCAGGCACAACTAAATATAGACACTCCTGACAGCAGTCAACCGTCTCTAACAGGAAGTCAAGAACCACTTGGACAGCCACTCATAGCAAATGAGGCAGAATTAGCCATGACTGAAGTAGAAAACACCATGTGCCAGTAGGAAGGGTCTTGTTAGGATACGCGACCAGCCAGCCCCTAACCTACCTGGTGTTCGCATTGCGCACCCTACGGAGAACCGATATCCCCGAGTTATGAGGCGCGTTACATTACAAAGACATCCTATGCCTTTTGCACATCGGGTTTTCATGATGGCTAGGACCCGTCTCGCAGAGCGTTGGTGGTTGCCCTGGAGACTGGGTCGTTTCAGACGACGTACTGGTCACGTGCAACATATCAGCAGGTCACGTGACGTTGGGCTCTTAAGCCGCTCGGTGAATCAACTTGGTGCTTTTGATTGAAGTTTGTCTTTATTTGCCGACCTTGTCTTGCGTGTTATTCTGCTTCTCGACCCTTGCCTGCCTAACGGATAGCTCCTGTCTTGCCCTTTGTTTTGGTTTCCTGTCTAACTGGTACCTCGACCTTCTGGCTACGCCCCTGGACTGTTTTCTCTGTTCCCTGTGTTCTGCATGATCCGATTATTGCTAGTCCTTGCCTTCACTTATGACTGCTTCTCGCTCTAGCAATTGGGACTCCGGTTAGTTGCTCACAGACGATCACTATCAAGACGAGCAGTGCCGCCGTCCCCATCATTCCATCACGGAACCTGCAGCTGTGTCTTCGGGTTCATCTATTAAAGGAGTCAGCGCGTTCCCACATCCACAGAGCAACTTGGAACTACTTGCTGGGATACCGTGCAACTCAACGGAAGAACGTGGATCAACAACATTCTAAAGGCAATTTCTGGTCTAGGATTCAACTTACCTAAGGCGTCCTCGTGCCATCGGGTCTGGTGGTTCCAACTGACTAGAGACTCGCCCCCTTAGTTCCGCGTTCTCGTTTCGTCGGGTGCTGTTTTTTCATTTCCACAACCAGAATTGCTCCTGTGTTCTTACTGCTTCATCCAGTTTGGTAAACCTGCTTTGCCTCCAAGATTGGTTGTTACCCATATCACTATATCACTTTTGGGGCTTAACGTTTGTCAAGGGGAGATTTTGTAAGATCATCGTTCTCATACAAATTCCCAGGTTTCTCTATTATGACTTCCTATCCTTGTACAGCGTAGTCTTTACTGGCATGACTTAGGGTGGTAAGGGGTCTGTTCTGGTATCTGAATTGTACCTTTGTCTTTAGGTGATTATCCCGTTGAGAGTTGCAAATCATCCGGTGACGGTGTTACCAAGTTCGAGTCTACGACTGATATCCTTTTCTTCTGAGCAATACTCCTATTGGTGTTTTCTGTGGTTTTTTTGTACTGACACAAGGGGAGTATTGTTTTGAGGAATTCTACAGCTACACTACGTGGTCAAGGCCGTGGGATTCCTAACAGGTCTACAGAAGACTTTGCTATACTCAAATCGCAATTAAAAAACGAGCAGTGTAGAATTTTCCTAGAAATAAATAAGCAAATTGAACATGGTATGCAGCACAAAACTAAAACTTGTACCTTTCAAGAATACAAAACACATTGCTATAAGTGAGTGGTCAAGCTGGTTCAGGGAAAACATTCTTAATAAAAATCATCAGCAAGTTCCTCCAACAATTAACAAACAACAAGCTGTCAGCTGTTGTAACTGCCCCCACAGGTTTAGCTGCCTACAACATAGGCGGTGTCACCTTACACCGATTGCTACTCCTTCGAGTAGAACACCAAAACAATTGAGACTACTACAAACTTTCACCAGAAGCTGCAATGGGACTATGCAGAGTTTTGAAACAAATGAAAATGCTCCTAATAGATGAGGTGAGCATGGTCTCCAACCAAATGTTGGCTTTGATTCACCTCAGATTACAAGATGTCCTCAAAACAGACTGCGAACTGTCATGATGCCTACCCCCGGGCATCCGGATCGAGTCCATCAGCCCCGGGAGCAGGCATCCAGATACTCATTAAAATCCCAACAGCCCCGGCTGGGGGCTGCTTGGATTCAGTCCTGGCGCCTTAGGCGCCAGGCTCATCATAGAAATCAGTCCTGGCGCCATAGGCGATAGGCGCCAGGCTCATAGACTTTACTTACCTTATGCAGACCATGCTGCAAATGAGTCCAAGCCAACGTGAGGCCTGGATGTGACTATATTATTACAGGGACTATTTTTCACTCGGGTGTGGTTCTGGGGAACTTCTTGCCTGGGACTACTTTGCAGGCTATTTAAACCACGCCCAAACAGCAGCCCATGCTTTGCGTTATTCTGCATCCAGCAGTGTGATGCTCACCATGTCTGCAAGTCAGCATCCAGTCTTCTGCCACGCCCGCCTCGAATCCGGAGTTCCTAGACAAAAGGCAAAGAAAGGAGAAGAGGTTAGATCACAGACATTTGATTCCTTACCTGATTCCGGACCCAGCACATCTCCGAGCCTGGAAAGGACATTATTTCAGCACGCGTCACTTCGCCAGCAGCAGCGCCGCGTTATACTCACCAGTCCACTGCATCTTTCGACTCGGCGCTGCCTCCATCATTTTTTCGTCAAAACCCAGCACTAGGGGGGAAAACAAAAGGAATAACAAGGTGAGCCGAGACAACCAACAAGAACAATCTCTTTGCCACCATAGGCTTACCTGCTTTACCACCTGAGGTATTATTCTTTAATTCGCCGCATCTTCCTATGCCGCACCTATAAAGGGAGAGAAAACAGCAAGTTAAACTCATGCAACTTTTACCGGACAGTGTTTGGTAATAGACTCTTACCTGAATGCCATCAGCTGCCTCCAGGCAATATTCTTTTGGACCCAGCTGCAACCTAACGAGGGAATGGAACAAGAGTGAACATCGGACATATTGAACCGTTTGAACTTCATAGACACTGGAGTCCATATTCCTCCGGAACTCCTCCAGTACGTTCAACCCAGTGAAGTAACTGGTATCTACGCGCCCCTGCATGCCATGCAGGATGGAGAGCTCATCATTTAAAAACATAAGGTAAGGTTACCAAAAGGGAATATCGGAGGTGATTAGTGGGGAGAATGAGAACTGTTGGGGGGCCATCACTAAAGTCCATGGGTGGCTAAATCCCTTTCTCCACTTGCAGGAGAATACTTCTACGAGTCCAGCAGACAAGATTAGGTGGGCCAGTTCAGACTGTCATCTCTTCACTATGCATCACGTTGGTGGAGACCGCAGCTGTCCGGGTCCGATCGACGCACCTGTGGGAACCATGTGAGCGTAACAGAACTCCTCTTTGGAGGAAAACACATTATTGTTTTTGTAGATCTTCTTCAATTAACACCAGTTAAAGGTGAACCTATTTTTAAAACCTTAGGGCACAAACTATGCTGTATAACTCTTGGCAGAATAGGAAATGTAAATCTTTGGCAACATTTCCAATACAAAGAATTAACTGAAAACATGCGTCAGTCTGCAGACCTCACTTACGCCAACATTTTGAAAAGTATTAGAGTTGGGTTACCATCTAAAGAAGCACAATTTATATTAAATACCAGCCACATCCATGCACTTTACGGGCATAACTCATGTGCCACTGATATCATGGAACAATTAGCACACAAAAATGTAAACTGTATGTCCTTGATGCCAACTCTTGCAAGCTGTGCACAATTCAATGAAACAATGTCGAAAAATGAAATGCAACCAATAGTGCAAATTTACTCCACCGACAAACTGGACATGCATGGTATGATGCTACCCATGTGTGAACAGGCCACAGCATGACTAAATACCTTCGAAAACTCTATCTCTAACACAGCTGGTTTAGAGAAAATATTAAAATTGTCTTTAAACTGTAGAGTAATGCTGAAACGTAACCTTGACGTGGAGTAAGGAGTAGTTAATGGAGCACTTGGTACAGTTGTTGGCTTTCAAACATACCCAAGTGACAACAACAGTTTGTCAATATTCACTTTGACAAACTGCCAGAAGTTAAAATGATAGGACGCTCAACAGCCCGATTCCTTCTTTTTAAGGACATGTATGTACACAGACAACAATTTTCTCTATCTCTAGCATACACCGTCACGATTCATAAATCACAAGTTCTTACCCTAGATCAAGCATTGATAGATATTGGCAGCATACTGTTTAAAGAATGCATGAGCTATGTAGCACTGACATGCCTACATGCACTTGAAGGACTATTTCTAGTCAACTTTAATACAAGTAAAGTAAACACTGATATTCCTTGCATTGTAGAATACAATAGACGACGTGCACTCTACGCACCCCATCTCAAAACCTACCCTGGTCCTCAAAAAGCAGAACTTTGCAAAAGAAAACTAGTTCAGACTCAAATTATACAGGATTTTACAACAATACTTCCAAAGAAATTAAAAGCAGCTGATGCTTCATCAATTATCACAACCAAAGAAGGATCTACTACACAAAGAAAAGCAACTACCTCTCAAAGAAACAACATGCACTTCCATCAAATGACTTAGACACAGAACTGTCTGGTCCATTCAGATTTTCCAATACAAGTGGTGTAAATTGCTCTGCAAATGTAGCAATCAATATTCTATTCCAATATTATATTCCAATTACCACTAATAGTTGAAAACATTTACTTAAACGGGACAGACACATTATTTTTGCAAATGTTAGTCCTTCACAGAAATGCAACCAAAAATCCTGACAACACTTCAGTGTTTCTGGAATAAGGCAGGAATTGGACTACTGTGCTGGAATGGTCAGCTTCACTATAAACACACAAGAAGATCCACAAGAATTCTGCAACAACCACACAGATAAATGAATACTGCTAAAATGCAACAAGAAATAAACAATTAGAATATGCCAACTGGTTTCTAACTGCAACAATAGTACCACCACTTCCAAACCGAAAACCATACACCTATTCAATTCCTCCTACTGAAATCAACCACCGAAAAAGATTGTACGATAACGTAGAAAGTTTTTTTTAAATCCCCCATGGATTTTTTTTCCCACAGACCCAATGATCTGATCACCATGTACATTTGCATAGGTCTTATATACCTGACTTCATCTGCTCTTAATAAATCGGCTCAGACTGCAGTTTGTTGACTACCTCAGTCGATCAATGCAGACACCATGTTACCATTGTACTTTGATGGTATCCATGCTACAAAAGTAATTGACACCTTTGTAGAGAGGCAGATGTACACATCATTTATATGCCCCCCTCCTCACCTCTGTCATACTGGAAAAACAGCAAGCGAACATGGTCTATGACACGCGGTAGAATCCCAATACCATAGAAGAGATATGAGAGACATTACGTGCTCAGACAACTGTATCGAATATATCCCCGAACTGATGCATTAGACATGAGCCTGCAGACACCACTGGACATAGAAGAGCTATAGGTGAAGTCAGACAGATGTGAAGTTACATCATGAAGAAGAGAAGATACGTAGATGGACTCAACTTGATGTATGGACACCTGAAGAATGAAGATGTGACTGAAATGACAAAGTAAACATATGCGAATATGAAGAAAACCATATACCTTAAAAAAGATAAGTGACAAGAGATGTAACAGATGCATATATGAAGAGACGCAAGGTAGATAAGACAATGTAGAAGTTTTTTAAAGTAGGAAATAGAACACGGGTAAAACTGCCATGTTGAGAAAATGGACATCAGCATAATGTAATAGTAAGCAAGAAGCCTCGAGAGGAGAAAGACCAAGGCTGCACAGCTGACAGGCACTGAAGTACAGATTCATGCAAGAACAAAGGGTATTTGTTTGGCTCAGAATCAAGGACGCCACATCAATAAGCAGCTGTAAGGCTTGCAATTATTCAAAGAGGATAAGCTAAATACGTAGGACATATTTATCCTAGATTAAATAAAGGAGTGAACAATGGCGAAGGCAAAGTATTGTCCAATTAAAGATGCAGAAAGCACATGCAGAATGGTGAAACCAAGTCTCCAGAGGCCAAGTAGAGTAGTAGCAGCCAATATAATTAAATCAAATAGCATTACATGAAGGGCAGAATGGACAAAATCATGGTAACTTCTTTCTGGACCTTGTTTTTCTGATGTAGTGAACAATTACAATTTACAATTACAATTACAATTTCTGACAGAAGCATTTGTTTTTCAAGGAGTTTTGCACTTCACTCAACAGCATGTCCTAAATACCAAAGTGGTTCCCACCTCATATCCCCTCTCTTCACCAAAATCATGGTTTCCTTGCACGTGATTCAGGGTTGGAAAACGAGGCCTATGTCATGAACCGCTGATTACGTCCATTCTGGACTTCGTGGTCCATGATGCATTGTGGTCTGGACTACGTGATCCTTCCAACATGGCCTTCAGTCTCAAAACGCTGCTTAGCAGCCCTTGCGCGTTACGTTCAACTTCCTACTAAACAGCCACGCCCCGCGGCTCTGCGCGTCTCAACGCTACTGCTTGGAGTAGTTAGACGTGTGTTGCAGGAGTCTGCTTGGTGCTCTCTTCCGAGTCCTTGTTCTCATCTTCCCAATTATATTTCCCGTTTCTTCCCTTTCCTTTCCTTTCCTTACCTACTTCCGTGCTTCATTCCTGGATCTTTTCTGTGCTCGGTCCTGCAACGCTTCTGTACCTCCGAGCCCAGACACTGTTTCCTTCCTGGTTCCCAGTCCCGGGTGTTTGAACTCTACCCAGCTAAGGACACTCGTAAACCTCACGCTGGAATCCGAAGACCCGCGCACGGGCCTGTATAAATCCCGGACTGTACGAAAGAAGGAAGCTACTTCCAAGAAGGTCGCAAATAAAGAGAAACAGGTGAGAAGGGGAGAGACTTGTGACAGATTGAGATGCCTCAAACCTGATACAAAGGCAGATATGGAAGCCGCAGTTCAAGACATTATGCGAGGTATGCAAGAATTAACCACTGAAGTCCAGAACCTCAAGGCTGAGAACGCGGCATTAAAGCAGTTAGTCTTATCTCGTGACTCTGCAGCCAAAGAAAGTGTCCTGTTGGGAGGAGTAGTGGACAAATACGATGGCTCATCAAAAACCCTCCGTGCCTTCCTTGATTCTTGTGTTGTACATTTTACCTTCAAACCGTACTATTTTTCCACCCCAAAGAGCAAAGGTGGGATTTATGATATCTCGTCTCACAGGCAATGCCTTAACCTGGGCAACTCCCTTAGTCAATGCGGGTGATGCTCTCCTGGATGATTACGATGGCTTTGTGGAAGCCCTTAAGGCCATGTTTGATCACCCAGAACCCGTTTACAGTGCACAAGAAAGACTGCTTGAATTCCAACAAGGATCCCAGGATATGCTCACATATGTGACTCGCTTTAAACAGCTAGTAAAAGAACTGATTGGTCCCAAGAAGCCAGCTTCACCCTCTTTCAAAGAGGTCTGAATGACGAGATAAAGGATGAATTGGCTAAGGTAGCTCGCCCAAGCTTCTTCCAAGCTCTCATGTACCTCTCCCTACAGATTGATTTCCGGATCCAGAAAAGAAAGGCAGAGAAAAGGAAGTCCAAGTCAACATCCCCAAAGGCAGCCACAGGTTACCCCTGTCAAAAAGAAACCACTGCATCACAAGCCTCAGATCCAGAACCCATGCAACTAGGTGCCTTCGGAGGACCAATTTCTCCCCAAGAAAGGATCCGTCGGATTAATACAGGACTGTTCATGTACTGTGCCTCTGACAAACACCTTGTAAGACAGTGTCCTATAGCGCCGCCTCGGTGTTCGGGAAACACCAGCTCCCGTGCTAAGTGGAGCACAGTTTCGGGAGAAAGATGTCTGCTCCTCATCTATTCCTTCCTTAAAATCCCCAGGACAGAACAATCTCGTGATTCTACAGACATTTCTGTCACCTTCCAAAAAAGAATCCTACCCCATCCTGGCCTTAGTGGACTGCGGAGCCATGGGCATTTTTATAGATCATGATTGGGCCATCAGCCATCACATTCCCCGGGAAACCAAAGAGATGATGCAACCTGTTGAAGCCATTGGTGGCAGACCCTTGTCTTCTGGACCCATAACTCATCAAATCAAGGAGATTCTACTTAAGATAAACAACCATCAAGAAATGATTAGATTTGACATCATAAAATCTGCCGACTACCCCATGGTTTTAGGCATGCCTTGGCTACAGAAACACAATCCATACATCAATTGGGCAGCAGGGTCCTTGTTTCTCGGTTCAGAACATTGTATGTCTCATTGTTTATCTCTTGCCACATTGTAAAGTCCATCAGCAGACTTCCAGGAGCCCCAGCAACCAGTCGTAACTGTATCCAACATTATTCAGATTCCTCAGGCATACCAAGCTTACTCAGATGTGTTTTCAACAGCCATTGTTCAAGCCCTCCCACCTCATAGACCCGAGGATTGTGCCATTGATACAGACCCAGTTGCGGTAATTCCCTTCGGGAGAATGTTCATTTTGTCTGAACCTGAGAAGAAAGCCCTTCTAGAGTATCTGGACACCAATTTGACAAACGGCACTATCCGACCTTCCAAGTCTCCAGCCATGCTTCTCTTCTTCGTTCCTAAAAAAGACACTAAGGAACTTCGACCTTGTCTGGATTACCGTGGCCTTAACCAATGAACACTCAAAGACCGCTATCCATTACCAATTATTTCAGACATTCTGGAGGCAGTGAGAGGTGCTGTCATTTTCACTAAACTCGATCTCAGGGGTGTTCACCACCTCATTCGCATAAGAGAAGGCTATGAATGGAAAACTGCCTTCAGCACTCCCTTTGGACACTTTGAGTATCTGGTGATGCCCTTTGGTCTCACCAATGCCCCTGCAGTATTTCAACGCTTCATGGATCGGGTCTTTTCTGACATGCTGTTCCTTTTTGTCATAGTCCATCTGGAAAATATTCTGATTTACTCCAAAGAACCTCAGACCCATCAAGAACATGTACAAGCGGTTTTACAACGCCTACGTGAACACAAGCTCCTGGCCAAGCCTGAAAAATGCCTTTTCCATGTATCAACCATTCATTATCTTGGCTTCGGGCTTAGTTCCAAAGGTATCGGAATGGATCCATCCAAGGTTGATTCTATCCTGTCTTGCCCCGCCCCCACTTCAGTAAAACAGATCCAATCCTTCCTGGGACTTGCTAATTTTTACAGGAAATTCATACCCACGTTTTCTGACATAGTACATCCCATTGTAATGCTCTTAAAGAAAGACACTCCATTCCATTGGTCTACGACTCAAGAGAAGGCCTTTCAACAACTGAAACTGGAATTCACTCGTGCTCCAATCCTAGCTCAACCTGATATAGATCGACCCTTTTTTGTAGAGATAGATGCATCCGACTATGCCATTGGAGCAGTTTTAAAACAAGAACTTGAGGACAAGATGGAGCATACTATTTCATACCTACCCTGTACCTTGACTCCTAGTGAGACTCATTATTCCGTCCTGGAGAAGGAACTATTAGCTATCCGACAAGCCTTCACCGACTGGTGTCATCTTCTTTTGGGTGCCAAACACCCAGTACAAGTTTGCACGGATCACCGAAACCTACAAATCCTACAGTCCTTGGAATGCAGAAATAGCCGTCCGGCCCATTGGGCCTTCTTTTTTGCCCAATATCAATTTCAAATCCACCCCTTTCCTGGAACACATAACCTCATAGCTGATGCCTTGTCCAGGCGTCCTGATTATGAACCCCTTGAAGCCCAGACCTTCCCCAAGATGTTTCCTAACACAGTGTTCGTAGCTCAAGCCATACTCTCCTGGAGGATATTCGAGCCAAGACACCTTCTTCCGAACTTTGGAAGGAATATAAAGGAGGCAATCTATGGAATCTCATAATGGACGGATATCTTTTCAAGGAAACACGGCTGGCTATTCCCACACAAGAGCTGAGACATGAGATCACGAATCTATGCCATGATACCCTCCATTCAGGACACCGAAGAATCACCAACACCCTCTGTCTTATACAGAGTCAGTTTTGGTGGCCAAGGATGAAAGACGACGTAAGAACCTATGACCAATCCTGTGCAGTGTGCAATCAGAATAAACATGATGACAGAAGACCATCGGGTCTCTTACACCAACCAGCAATACCGACACGACCTTGGGAAATCATTGCCACAGATTTTATCGTGGAATTACCCCCATCCAGAGGATACACGACCATAACGGTTACCATAGATTTGTTTGCACATATGGCTGACTTTGCACCTTTGATCAAGCTACCATCCTCACCTGATATGGCTTGGGATTTTTCTGGAACATATATTCAGGCTTCATGGACTACCTTCAAAAATCATTTCCGACAGAGGGCCCCAGAACATATCCCAGTTTTGGAAACAACTATGTCAAATATTGGGAATCCAGTGTGCATTGTCCTCTGGGTATCATCCACAGACCAATGGAGACTCTGAACGAGTCAACCAGACCCTAGAACAGTACCTTCGTTGCTTCACCACCAAAGTCCAGGATGATTGGTCGCTCTTGATTCCTGTAGCTGAATTCGCTTAAAACAATTCGGATCATTCAGCTTTCAAGACCAGTCCATTCTTTTGCAGTCAAGGATTTCACCCTTCAGTTCTACCATCCGTTCTTCCACATCCTACCCCAGTTCTTGCAGTTGATTCCTGGATTGAAACACTGATCAACGTACACAAGGACGCCAAGGAACACCTGGAAAAAAGCCAGAAAAGATGTCAAACAATATGCAGACACCAAAAGGAGGCCTAGTCCTTCTTATGCAGTGGAAGATAGGGTTTGGCTGTTTTCGAAACTCCTTTGACATCTATGACCAAATAAACTGGCTCCCAGGTATTATGGACCCTTCTCCATAAAGGAAATTATTAATCCAGTGGCCTTTCGACTCCAACTTCCAGAATCATGGAAAAGGATTCATCCAGTCTTCCACACTTCCTTGTTAAAACCATTTGTACAATCCACTCGAACTGCTCCAAGACCTACTCCAGTAATTGTCAATAACCAACTTGAATTCGAGGTCGCCAGGATGTGTGACTCCAGGTGGACGAGGTGGACTCCAGTATTTGGTCAAATGGAAAGGATATCCTCCCAGCGAGCGCACCTGGGAACCCGTCTCAAACATGAATGCCCCCCGATTGATACAAAGATATCATCATATCCACCCACGCAAACCCGGAGGTGTGGGACTTAGGAGGAGGCATACTGTCATGAACCGCTGATTACGTCTATTTTGGACTTCGTGGTCCATGATGCATCGTGGTCTGAACTCCGTGATCCTTCCAACATGGCCGTCAGTCTCGAAACGCTGCTTACCAGCCCATGTGCGTTACGTTCAACTTCCTACTAAACTGATTATATTTCCTGTTCATTCCTTTTCCTTTCCTTACCTACTTCCGCGCTTCATTCCTGGATCCTTTCTGTGCTCGGTCATATGACCCTTCCATACCTCCGAGCCCGGACACTGTTTCCTTCCTGGTTCCCAGTCCTGGATGTTTGAACGCTACCCAGCGAAGGACACTCGTAAACCTTACGCTGGAATCCGAAGACCCTCGCACAGGCCTGTATAAATCCCGGACAGTACGAAAGAAGGAAGCCACTTCCAAGAAGGTCGCAAGTAAAGAGAAATCGGTGAGAAGGGGAGAGACTTGTGACAGCCTATTCATAAGGCTCCAGACAAAGATAGGAATGTATCTTCGCTCCATTTAAAGTTCTGAGGAAGAGAAAAGTCAGCAGGGTCAACTACAAAGAAGAAGCCTTGGCTTAGGGCCTAACGGATACAGATGGTAGGCTAATTAGATAAGAAAGGCAGTTGTCTTGCACCTGGTTTTGTTGCTTAGATGCTGCTGGCGAGCCGAATGTCCAAGTGTGGTACGTGAGTGCCAACCAATCATGAGGGCCTATGTAATGGTGGACCATAAATTGTTGCAGAAGCCTATTCGCTGCTGGTGTTATGTTATCATCTGTATTTTATGTAGTGAGGGGTAGTTCAAGGCGTGCCTACCAGATGAGAGGCATCCAATGATGATACGAACACCTGTAACTATAAGTAAACTTTTCCCTTAAGCAATCCCTTTACCCATTAATTTTTTACTGTCAGCCACGTAGGCTGACGTTGTAGCTGACGTATATTGAGGTATAAAACCCTTTGTATTAACTGAAATGCATTGGGACTGTGTGAGCTGCAATCTGTTTGTTCACCAGCATTCTCTAATTTATTGAACTGATAATAAAATAGTTTTTTGCCATATTCTTTTTGTGGTAATCCCATTCAGCACTTCGAATACTACAGGTGCTATTGCACATTTGGTAGCAGTGCGGATGGTTCAAATCCAGACTCTCGGACTTCGGATGCCTTCCACCATCACCATCAGCCAGGAGATGGTGGAGTTTCCTGTGGAGATCAGAAGAATCACGCATGTAAATCAAGATAGTTGGCAGGTGACTCTTTAAAGAAATTCCTGTCTGGTTCCCACAGGCGCCCCGCGCACTGAAGACAAAGTGGTCAATTGGGGAAGAGTCGATAGCAAAAGTCTCGAAATGAGCAATAGACAGAAGTAGAACATTGAAAGTGGCAAATAAAAGGGGAGCGATTGTTTTGCATCTGAAAAAAAACAAAGCCTTTTGCTGAATCGCATTCTGGTATTTGTAGTCTCACAGTCAAGATAGGGGGGAATAATGCCACAATTGTACACTTTTGCTTAACACAGTTCTATAAGGATTTATATATTTGAGTGACACTATAGTATGTGTACTTTTGAAATTAGCTTTATAAAACACAGTATTGTTGAAAGACAGACATGGGGGTGAGGAGGGGGAATTTATTATCCCCTGATTGTGGTTGCTTTTGAGGGCACCAGTAAATGACACGTGGGTGGACAGCGTAATGTTTTTTTCACAGGGGGGGGTGCAACCCCTTGGGTTTTTTTGAGGTTGCCAAGCTTGCTCAAGTATTTGAATACCAGGATTTTGCTCTGGTTGTCATGTTCCCAGTGCAGACGCTTACACACAAGACCACAAGCACTTGTTTCATATTGGGATTTTGTTTTCCATGGACTATTCCACTACAGATTGCTGGGTTTAAAAGGTGAGTACCTTTTATACTTTGCCACCATATTTATTTAAAAATGTTCCTTTTCAGGTATTTATGTGCTGCTTAAATGTGGTTAGTTGGGGTTGAATGATGTATCACAACAGTCACCCAAGAGACTGGCCATAAAACCAGGGGCTTGGAGCACGGGACAGGAAATTTCGTTATGGCCAGTTAGGTGCACGCCGTTATGGTGTGACAGTTTTGCTGCAGTTTCTGTTTCGGTGCGCCCAGTTAGACTCAACCAGTTGGGGGTGGGACCTCTCGGTGCAAGGATGTTTTGGCGTGAGAGGTCACAAATGACGCAGCATGAATCTGCAGGCACTTTGCATTTTGTACCTCTTGACACAAGGATATTTTGGCGCGATAGGTCGCATTTGGGATGAACCTGCAGGCAATTTGCATTTTGTAATATGGATCAAACGTGAAAAAGATTTATTTACTGCAACATTATAAAACAGTATGGGACATGTATTACACCGTCGTTGCAGAATTGAACACTTATTAAACATGAAACACATGTATTTACTGCAACATTATAAACTGCATTCAACTCTCACCAACCACTTCACATCATGTACACACACATGCTCACATCAAAGATACGCACATTGCATGCACACCCTCTGAGATTACTTGCACGCCCTCACACCACCCATTCCCCCTTACACTGCACATGTATTCAAAAAGAGGACTACACCGTTTCTGGGCAACATTATAAAACAGAAAAAAATTAATTAAAAATTCACATTTATGCTGAACGCTGCTATCCGAGAACCCTGGCCTTAAAGAGTTTGAGATGCAGCACTTAACCATTATGCTACAGTGATGTTATTGTTTGGTTTTTCACAAGTTTCATGCCTAGCCTTTCATCATTGAACAAATTAAATTGTAGGCTAAGTATGAAATGTATGTCCAATGGAGCACCAATCCATTGTGGCCTAGTGGTTACATTCTGGGCCTTGATGTATGTTTTTTTATTTAATTATTTTAATGAAAAGAAAATCCTGTATCCAATCTGTCTGCCTGCTTGCTTAAAGTGTTTAAAAAAAAAAGAAAACAACACACGTGGGAGGTGGTGAGGTTTGTTGCAGTGCAATCCTGTGATGTTATTTAGCATGAGGGCATTTGGGCATGTGGCTGCAATGTCAGCCATGTCCAAAACATCCCTCGTGCCAACATGGCTTTTGTGCCGAGAAGGGCCCGCCAAAATGGGCTCTGCGGCAGAATGGGCATGCCAAATCAGCCCAAACCAAAATGATGGCCACGAAAAGGGGTGTACCGCTTGGAGAACGCTGCTTAACCAAAGTGGGTGCTCCATGGCAAATAATTTAACCTCACTGCGCATTGCCTAAAAACATGGTGAGTTCTAAAAGCCTGCAATCCGAAGGCCATGGCAAGTGGTCTGGTAGCATTTTAAAATGGACAGTCGGCACGGCCAAAGGCCATGCCCACTGACCATGGCTGAAGACCGTGCTAATGGTCTGGAAGCATTCTAAAAATCTATGGAATAACAAAACGTGTCAAATTCAAGGACAACCCTTTAGTTGCAGGGACGTTAAGGTGAGCAATACATTGTAACAGAACCTTTGAAATTCAAGGAAAACATGTTAGTTGCAGGCCGTTAAATTGAGAACTTAATGCAACAAAGCCACGGAAATTCAGCTAAAGCCACCTTAACTTCGTGCCCCCTGTTGCGCAGACTATGAACACAATGATGACTTCACAGATCACATCACTGATGACATCACTAATTACATTACAACAGGGTAACTGACATGAAGCATGGCCTTCAGCGGGCATGGCCAAATATAAAAACGTGGCTTTTCGCCTGAAGATTCCCTGAGCTTGCTAACTAAGACGGTCAGATACCTGTCTCCCCCACCTCCCCGTGCTCCTCGAACCAAGACTCTTATGACATCATCAACACAGAGAGCTGAGGTGTACCAGGTAAATAGCGCGTGAGCAGTTAGATTTTACAGCGTCAACTTAATTGAACCTGAAAGGTGAGGCTGCAGCACCCTGAGGGAAAAGCGGGCACCTCAAACCCACTTAAAAAGACAAATGGAACATAGGGTGTTCCCACATTATGGATGCGCTGCCAGCATGAACAATTATACAATAGAAAAGTACTCTTGCACACTTCCTGTACAATGTATTAAACTGAATTAACACAAAAATAAAAGTTTTGAAAGTTTAATCTTCATCACAACCGATGTGGGTTGTGCCGTGACAGAGTAATGTGCCAACACGTGTTTCGACCTCTCTCGGTCTTTCTCAAGGCAAAACTCTGTACAATAAATGAAATATACAATTTGAGTAATGCATAAACGGTCCCCATTAGTAAACCGTGACAAGAAATACAGTTAGCACAGCAAACAAGGATAATAACAAATGCATATATACACCCTATGTTCCATTTGTCTTTTTAAGTGGGTTTGAGGTGCCCGCTTTTCCCTCAGGGTGCTGCAGCCTCACCTTTCAGGTTCAATTAAGTTGACGCTGTAAAATCTAACTGCTCACGCGCTATTTACCTGGTACACCTCAGCTCTCTGTGTTGTTTTCCATATACCAGGTAGGGCGCAATCGAGCCTCATAGTGTATGATTTAATACTTACTTATCACGATGGCTGAATATTTAGTTAATCGGGAACGAGACAGGATAGCATTGTTCTCACCCAAGGGCACACTAGGTAATGCTTTTACGGGGAGTAGTCCACAGCCAGAAACCTTAGCGAATAAATTTGTCAAACTCGAACGCCTAGCCAAGAGAGAAACTAACAAGTATTGGGAAAAAGTTTCACTTGCTAACTATTTAGAGCATAATATGATACCTAGAGGACTGAGAATTCTGATTTTTCCTGATTTTACTAATGACGCTGATCAAGATCTAGCTCGTGAAAGGGAAGAAAATCTTACGGGCAGTTCGGAGAAAATGTTGCAACTTCTGATCACACATGCTGAACGTGAACATGCAAGAGTCTCAACTCAAATTGAGTCTTTACATAAAGAAATTGAGTTAATGGGCAATTCAAAGGTAGTCAAAGACAAAAATTTTACAACTATGCATAAAATATTGAAGGATTATCAGGACGAGATTAAAATTCGCAAATTTCGCAAATTTTTCAGGGACGAGAGAGATTATAAGAATGATCGAGTGTATACGTTTCAAGCTAAGTTTGATAAAGACAACATAGGTCCATCAGTCAAAACACCGACAGGAAGTCCAGCTTCCTCAGATGTTGATTCTGAGGAAGAACCCGCGATCCTTACAGAAGGTGCAGTGGGAGAGAACCCGACCACCTCCTCTACTTATCGTAGGAAGGGTTTTATGGCAGAAATTAAAAGGTACAAAAAAGGAAATTTTTCAAACTATAATGTTCCCGCTAACAAACACGTTAGATTTACTGTCCCTTTAGGGCAAGCTATTACAACACCCAGCATATCATCAGAGGAAGAAGAGGAAGAGGATCTAGGGCAAGGTACAGGGCACACTGCAAACAAACGCCAAACCAGGGCCAGTCTCAGGAACCTTCAAGCGAAATCAATTCTGAAAACTTAGTACATAATCTTTCCTCTAGAGTTCTTACCTCGGCTGAAGTGTCTCTTTTGAATAAAGGTCTTTCTTTTGCACCAAGTCGTCAACCTGATCTCATTGATTTTCAAATAGATCTGTTTAAGTTTGTACGGAAATTGAAGCTAAAAAAGTTTTTCCACACACAGGTCAAACAATACATACCGAGGAATATTCCCAGTTCCCCCAGTCATATCACGATATCAGACATTGAAGATACGGCATTATTGTTGTCCTTATCAGAGGCTTCTGAACTTCAGAAAGGCCAATTAGAACAGGAATTAGGCATTCAACAGTTACCACTTCAAATGGTAGAACATAAGAAGCCATCCAAATTCGTACCACCGACACATGATGAGAGTGTAATTGACACCTTTTATCAGGCTGTTTTACAAGATTTGCATTTCCTTATGGATCATCCCAAGAATAGATTGCGACACTATCATAATCTCTCTGACGCAGAACAACAAGCTTTAACCACATTGATGTTAGATCCGGGTATAGTCATTAAGGAAGCCGACAAAGGCGGCAATATTGTTTTACTTAACAGAGATGATTATATTCAGATGGCTAATGATCATCTTGCTACTCCTGGTTGTTACTTATTATTGGCAGGGAATCCAACTTTCCAAACGGTGGCCAATCTGTCTGACCTTATTCAAAAATGGCACTCACGTGGCCTCATCACTGATGATGAAAAAAGCTTTTTGCATCGTACGGCTCCAGTTATGCCGACAATGTACTTTTTACCTAAGATTCATAAAGAATACACTCAGCTACCACAAGTGAGACCGATTTTAAGCGGTTTAGGTTGGGCCACTGAAGGGCTTTCACAATACATCGATACCGCAATAAAAAGCCTGGTTGCCACACTGCCTGCCTATCTAAGAGACACTACTCATACTCTACAGTCCTTAGCTTCCATTAAGTGGTCAGACCATTTTTTGTTAGTAACTTATGATGTTAAATCACTCTACACTGCTATTCAGCATCACTTGGCACTTGAAACTATTGACTTTTCCTTCAGAAATCATTCGGCGTCTCATGCTGACCATATATCAATGATCAAGGAATTTTTGGCTTTTACGCTTAAACATAACCAGTTTCTATTTAATGGTCAATACTACGCCCAAACTCGAGGAGTGGCCATGGGGGCCAAATATGCACCCTCCCTGGCCAATCTCTTCATGGGTTTTTTTGAATATCAATACATACACAGTACTCATATATTTCAAGACTATATCGTACTATGGAAAAGATACATTGATGACATTTTGGTGGTTTGGAGTGGGTCCATTGAAACTTTTCAACAATTTACTGACTATCTGAATAACAATACTTTTGGGATCGAATTTGTGGGACATATCAGCACTACCGGAATGGAATTTTTGGATTTGGTCATCACGATTGTAAATGGTCAAATACAAACTCACACTTTCCGAAAACCAACAGCTGTGAATTCGATTCTGCAGGCTACCAGTTGTCACAAACGTACAGTGATAGACAATATACCCTTTGGAGAATTTTATCGTGCACGACGCAATTGTAGTAATTTGGAGGAATTTACTAATGAGGTGTCCCAAATTCAAACACGGTTCAAACAAAGAGGTTATTCAAATCGTTGCATACAAAATGGCATAAATCGGGTGAGTGTCATATCACGTGATGAGATGTTGACTGACCAGGGGAGGAAAAGACCCTCTGGGTTTTCTGATGTACGCATTATTACCAAATATGTTCATAATTCAGAGGTGTTATACAAATTGTTGAATAAGCATTGGCATCTGTTACAATTGGATCCCAATATCACACCCTATATAGCTGATCATCCGAAATTCATTTTCTTGCGGAATCGTACACTGAAGGGGCATTTATGTCCTTCCTTTCTAGCCCCCACAATCCACTCGGCCAATTCCAGATCATGGTTACCACCCAAACCAAAGGGTTTCTTTAAATGTGGTTCATGTAATTTTTGTCAATTTGCCATTACAGGTGATAATTTTGTCTGTCACAACGGCTTAACAGTCCAAATACGTGACTTCTTGAATTGTAAGACTAAATATGTGGTCTATGCTATTTTGTGTATTTGTGGTAAAGTGTATGTGGGCTCGAATATTAGGGAATTACGCATACGCATCAGGGAACATTTTGCGAGCTTGAGGAAGTTTGATTCTAAATTACCTTTAGCCATACATTGGCAGGAACGGCATCAAATGGAAAATGTGAGTGATATTAGGTTCATAGGCCTTATGCAGGCAAGACCTCATCCTAGAGGTGGAGACCGTTCAGCATTATTGCGCCAATTAGAAGCACGTATTATTTGTAGGTTACGCTGTACTACCCTGGGACTTAACAGTGACACGGAACTGCATGTGTTCTTGTAGACGGTGAGGTTATGTGTGGCACACAGGGGAATCTCTGTTCGTGTGTGTCGTTGCGGGAGTCAATTGGACCGGCAATAGCACTATCGCAGAGCCCATGGGTCAATTTGGTTATTTTTTCGGCTAATTTGCTTTTACACTCATTTCATTTTCTACATACTATGTGCATTGGTATACTCCTTTTCCTTTTTATTTCATGCATTCCCATGAGTTTTTCTTGGATGTCATCCTCGCTTGTGTTTTGCTATTATTGCATGAGATCCGTGTGTTTTCACACGTGATCCAATATCATGTGATCGCGACTTTGACTTTCCTGATTTGTTATCCACGCACGACGTCGCACACGTGATTTGCTATCACGTGTTCGTAGGGTGCTTTTTTCTAATTTCTTTCAGTTTCTTTTTAAACTGGGTACGCGGACTGTATCGGGTTTAGTTATATAACGGCACAATAGAATTAACGCAGACGAGAGATTATTGATGGTAAGGGGCGCTTACAATTTTAACTTTCAAGGCTCCATTATGAAATAGAAATTTGTTTCTTGAGAATTGTGTTATATCAATGGACGTTTTGGTTGATCTCAACAGACATGCCAATTCAGGCAGGACGTGTATTCTGAATCAGAATGATTGAAGGTTGCATTGATATTTTTCCAACTTTGGTAAAAGAAGGTAATTGCTTATTTTTAATACCTTTACTGGTTTCTAGTGGTTTCACCACCTGGACTTAACCATCACATGTTTCTTCAGATTTGTAGGACGTGAGAATAGACCCGAGATATCCAACATTAGTAATACATACCACGGTAATATGTTGAATTCGATTTTGGTGATTTGTCACCCACACAGGGTGGGGGTTTGGAATTTTCTGGTGCTCACAAGTTTTAACTGGTTTCTTCATTTTTGACATTGCATGGTGGATGTTTGATTCAATCTAAGCTTTGACCCAATGGGTTCGGTGATGTGTGCGGGTTTGTCGGTTCTGTGGCACCTGGCGATGACTTACACGAATTGAAATTCACAAAATACATACACTGATAATTTGGTGCATGGATATCCACATGCATAACAATTACACAACATGTGGACGAGCACTGGGCAGCCCTTCCACTATACCATTTGTGTATTGATATGAGTCTAGAATGTTGGCACATGTTATTTTACTTATGCCTATATATACATGTAATTTATTTAATTTCAATTGGTATTCCCTTTTTTTCTTGAAATATTTTTCATGTGCTGCCTCGGAATTGTTGCTATACTCATCTGCTGGTAATGTATATATGCATTTGTTATTATCCTTGTTTGCTGTGCTAACTGTATTTCTTGTCACGGTTTACTAATGGGGACCGTTTATGCATTACTCAAATTGTATATTTCATTTATTGTACAGAGTTTTGCCTTGAGAAAGACCGAGAGAGGTCGAAACACGTGTTGGCACATTACTCTGTCACGGCACAACCCACATCGGTTGTGATGAAGATTAAACTTTCAAAACTTTTATTTTTGTGTTAATTCACTTTAATACATTGTACAGGAAGTGTACTTTTCTATTGTATAATTGTTCATGCTGGCAGCGCATCCATAATGTGGGAACACCCTATGTTCCTCTTATGACATCATGACACCCCTCCTCCCCATCGTGTTTTCTAGTTTGTTTCGTGCATTCGCTGTACTCTGTATTTTATTTTTTGCCTCACAATTAACTAGTGCCTAGATACCCAAGGGTTCAGCGCACTGCAACAAATACAAAAATACATATTTTAACACATGGATGGGTACTACTCATGGCCTTCAGTTATGGACAGTGGTCACAACTTTCGCCAATGTGCACGGAATATTTAAAAACACTCACAAGCTACCAATCATAGATTTTGGCCTTTACCAGTGGATGCAGCTTTCAACAGTGTCCACTGTATATTATATACAGTGAGAACGCACTAGCCATGGAATTGTGCACAACAGTGGCCACAATCTTTGACTGGGCCCACTATATATTCTAACATATAAATGGGCCACTATCCATGGCCTTTGACCTTGATCAGTTTTTATATCTTTTGGCCATGTCCACTGTAAACTTTAAAATGATAAAATGCAATAAGCGATGGCCTTTGGCCATGCCCAGTGTGTAGTAAACAACACTAACCAGCCACAAGCCTTCGACCGTGCCCACTTTATATTATATACACTAACCAGCCACTAGCCATGGTTTTCAACACAATACTAGTCAGTGGCCATTACCTTTGGCTGTGCCGACTGTATATTTTAACATATTAATGGACACTGGCTATGGCCTTTGGATTTGGGTTGGAAACCCATGACGGAAATGTTTGAGGGAGAAAAGACCAAAAGTTATTTTTCCGAAAACCTTCGGTCCTTTCTCCCCCTGAACATTGCAGCCTCGGGCTTCCAGCCCCACCCACACCAACACCCCCAACCCCTACTTACCTTGCGGTGGCACACTTTGTTGTGTGCCGCAGACTTGCTGTGTCCCTACGAACCCTGTTTCCTTTCACTTCTGTGTTTGGGAACCGGCGCTGCAGGGTCTTTTCCTTTTATTTATTTTTTTACTTTGTTCTGGATTGGCTGTGGGGGACACCCCCACACCCCCCCATTCACTGTATAGTGAACAAGGGTGCGGGAGACACACCCTCATCCCCTGAATCCCTTGCCACCAAATGGGGGATTTGGTTGAACTTTTCGGCCGTTTGGAATTTTAAAATGCCTGAAATTCTGCCAAATCTCCCATTCTGGCTTTTTTTATTCAGGCTTTTTGGATAATACCATGGTCTTTAGCCCTGGCCACTTACTACAGCATTTACGGTTTGCTACTGTATATTTTAAAAAAATCAAGGGCTACTAGACACAGCTTTTAACCATACCCATTGGTATTTTTGAACACTAACCGACCACTAGCTATGACGTTTGGTGCTGGCCATTGACCCCAGCATTTGTCATGGCCAAGTCCATGGCCTAAATTTTAAAAGTTATTAAGGTCATCAAAGTTTTCATGAGCTAATTTATAAATGTTATGTCTCATTCCATTAACAATGTAATCAGTTATATACAATGCAATTAGTGTTGTCACGAGTGATGGCATCAGTGATGTGATTTGTAATGTGATCAGTGTACAGATGCAACATATAATGAGTGATGTCATCAGTGATGTGATCTGTGATGTCATCATTGTGGTCATAGTCTGCACAACAGGGGGCGTGAAGTTAAGGTGGCTTTAGCTGAATTTCCATGGTTTTGTTGCATTAAGTTCTCACCTTAATGTCCCTGCAACTAAAGTTTTTTCTTTGAATGTATATATATATGTATCCAACAAGACAACTTCCTCCATTTCTCAAACTTAACTTTGTGGGCCTGATTTACAAAATCTTTTTTACAATGCCATTGTAAAAGATGTGTTGTAAATCAGGCCCTATATGTGTACCATATATTCAATTTCAATGTTCCTAACATGCTTCTACTTTGCATTACCACCATCTCTTACTTCTTCCAGTAACCATTCATAATCTGTGCATTGCCCCACCTCATCCTTCCTCATTCTAGTACCTCATTAGTAGTCTTTGTCATACCTAATCCTCCCTCTTCCTCCTCATTCCGCTACCCAACTAATAATATATTACATTGTATTTAATTTTTTATTCATTACATTTTTTGTATCCAGTGCTTCATTTTTCTCATTAGTAATCTGGTAAATTATCATTAACTCCCGCCTGCTCATCACAGTACTCCAAAATTCAAACTCTCTATCCCTCATCCAATTACTCCATCTACCAATCATTATATAACCACCAACTCAGTAGTGCATTAGTATTCTGTGATATTAAACAGCCTCCATTTTCTTTGCTCCAGTACCCAAATAGTAATCAATTCCATAACCATGGCATTACCTTCATCTCCTCTTCCTCCTCCCAGTAACCAAATAGAAGTCTGTGCAATTACCTCCACCACCATCTTCCACAACACAGTACATTATGACTCTGTCCCATTCCGGCAAACTCTCAATCCCATGTGCCATTATCCAAATAAACCCTTCCCGGATAATAACAAACAATAACAGCATTAAAATAAAAAATACTTTACTGGCACTTAATGTAACTATTCATTATTTTCTACAACAGATACAAACCATGAAAACTAACTTAAAACTCCATAGAAAAGAAAGAAAACTTTGGGCAGGTAAAAACAAGAGAGAATCTGACACTCACCCAGTACTAAAACAATTAATAGAAAATGAACAAGCAAGAGAAGTATCCTCTTGCAAATTACAACCAAACCAACCACTGACTTAACTTTTATTCCTCCACCTGCATCAACAAAGAAAGCCGACCATTACCTCCTAAAGTAATTTCAACAGAAAATGAACAGCTACCAAACACAACAGACATGCACACTATATCTTCCAATGGCAATGTAGTAATAATAAACACAATTCCCAAAAATCCATTTTGCAAGAAACTGTTCGCAGTATCCTTGATAAAATATTCTGAAAAGTCAAATTCCTCACTTGTGAATGAATTACCAAAGAAAACTGGTCATAGAAGCAATAATTGAGAAAATATTCAAGCTAAAAATAAAACTATTTATATTGGTTTCAAACAAAATGAAAGCATTAACAAAATTAATTAAAACACTACAATCAAAAAATGTGCAGTGTCAATGTAGACATCTTCTGCAACGTCTGTGCTGGTGAATGGTGTTGCACCACTAGCACAGAACCATACTTTAATGAAGAATTATATAGCTAAAAAAAAACAAATCCAATTGCCATAGATATGGAAGAAGCGATCAAATAGTAGGAGACACTATTATGAAAAAAGAAACTTTAATTGAAAATATCTTCCCAAACAAAGGCACAACCAAATCTTCCTCATGTCCAGACAGTTCATCCAGTCTATGAATGGTCATGCAGCTCAATATGCAATGTGCACCAACAGTCATTCAAATGTTTACAGCAATTTCTAAAGCAATATATTAAAGTAAAAGAAAAGGTAAAATCAAAACTCTAGAAAACATGGACTCTTGTCCAGTGCACATCCACACTGAATAACACAGACATTCTCTAGGCTGCATTTCATGAGCATCTTGAAAAATCACTTTTCATCACATAAAAATGACAGCAACACATCATTCTACAGTGCATACTCTTGTATGTAAATTGTACAGTGCTAAACGTCCAGCTCTAGAATGATAAAAACTCACTGACACTCTACTAACAGGACCAGCACAAGACCTCCTGCCACAAATAGAGGACACGTAAAGTACTTATTTTGGTAGACCTAGACAATACAACTAACTTACAAGGTACTGATCAACAATTCTTAAACAGTACCCTTATTTCCAGCACATACAAAAAAGAAATTGCAAAGTGTCAAGCTGCAATTTCAGACAGAATATGTGTCCTTTGCAGTAGAATTTCTACAAGAAAAGTACCAAGAACAGCAAATATGTCCCACTAAAATGAACACAATGAGGAATTGCAAATGTTTCAATTGGCCTTGTGCCTAACTGCAGAAAATAAATAAAACATGACAGACCCCTTGTTATTATTATGTCTATAATGAAAACCAAATGTTGACAATCAAATGCTGTCTTGAGCTATCAATAATAACATATAAATAATCCGACTTTCAAATGCTCGCCAATAACTCAATATTTATGCAGGTTTTATAATTAACACCAACACCCGTTCCAAGCTATAATACCATTACAGCCCAATACAAATTGCCTCCATCAGAATTACTTAAAGGCATTAGTGGCAAAGTAATATATTTGCCAATAGACCCCAAAGAAAATGTTGATTCTCTAGGAGCAGGACTACTGGTACATCAGTCTTTAATTGAACTGGTGAATGGTGTACCAACAAAAGCTGAAAAAATGTGGCAACAACTAGTTGAACTAAACAAATTAAAGGAACTCCTAAAGTATCTAAAAGACAACAATAAATACTACAAATATATCTTCATAGAGAACAATATAAAAGAAACAGAAATATATGAAGATACATCACACACTGGACAAACGTATCACGGCACAGGACTGGCTCAGTAAAACAACACCAATTGGTTTCACGAAATGCGGGACATGCTCAATGTGCAAGTATGCGACACAGACTCAATGTGCTAAATTCTCAGGCTGCCCAATCTTCAACATCACTGAACACATTAATTGTAGAAGCAAATTTGTAATATATGCAATTATCTGTGTTTGCAACAAAATATACATAGGCAGCACCATCCGGGAGACACGCTTCAGGATTAGAGAACATATGAACAGCATATATTCACAGGACCCCAAACTGCCATTGGCAAACCACTGGCAGAGGAACCACCAAATGGAAAACAAAAGTGACATAAGGTTCATCGGACTAAAGACGGTCCGGCTGGGCCCAAGAGGAGGAGACAGAATCCGAAAACTGAGACAAGAGGAAGCACGTTTAATTTGTCATTTCAGATGTGTGAAAAATGGCCTCAACAAAGACCATGATTTAAATGTCTTCCTGTAAACTTCATGCTCCTCCTTTCCTACATCCTTTCTGACTTCTGACTTCTAATCTCCAACCCCCACAGGGACCATTGATCCTAGTCATGGGCACAACACGGCCCAATAAGCGACCATGCCACACACACCATAATCCAAATTGACCCCACAATTGGGCAAATAGTAACTGATGCCACAATACGCGCTTATTCACAATTATGCACTTCACCAATGGACATAATCGATATTGATTCTTCCAAGGTATTACCCACTCAGGTTCCACTTTTCGACCCCCAGAGACTCTCAATACACCATCAATCAAGCCATTCCACCCAGATCCCTTCTGCTACATAGCCATTGGCTAGGACCAACCCACCCCCGATCCCCAATCCCAACTCACAAGCACTCGCGAGGTCTTTCGCTGATCCGCGGCGCATGCGCAATCTGCTTACTACCACGCGCATGCGCCGGGACCAGCGCCAAGACACTAGCCCTCGCGCATGCGCGACCGGAGACCAACGTGAGTCAACAAACAGTTCTTATGGCGCCGCCCGGCGCGGTGTGCAGAAGCAGCAGAGCACCGCCGGGGACGCCAGACAAAGCATACAGGTGAGCCTCCCAATCTGGGGACAGCACGCATCCTTGCTCACCCAAGGACAATGTTTAGCATTAGCGCAGGTTTTTATTTTTAAAAAAATTCACTATTTCTCACTTCTCAACAACAGGAAGATAACTGCGATCTATCTATGGCTGGGTACACACAGGAGCACTCGTCCAAAGGGCCCCTGATGTACATCTAGGACCATCCAATTAGATATTACTACTATTAATACTGCCAACGCGCACAACAGGTGAAACTACACAAGGGCTATTCAGGAAAAGCCCTTGATGTTTTCCACCGGTTTCCTGTGCAATGATCACAGCCAACTTAAACTTAAAATAAACGAATGGGAACAGTGACGCACCATGAGGGGATCCTTCCCCTTTTTAAGATCCCACCTATCCCTTCAACCCCTTGTAATTCCTTCTCTCTCAGGGCCCAACAGGAGCCAGGACTGCCGTAAAGGACAGTTTACAATACAGAACCCCACGGAGGGCACACAGCAAACCGCAACTGGGTAAGAGGCAATTACCTCAATCTATTTCACCACAAGCCCAATTCTAACCAGCTACTTACCTCTCTCGTCTTTTCCTCCCTCCTTTTCTTCCAATGTTTTTCTTCCCTTTTCAAAATGTCTATATATCAACACATCAATGTGTTTTGATGTCATGTTGTTACCTATCACTATGTTTGCACATCACCTAAAACACCACGACTGAAAAATTGTAATATTTCACTACCTGATCACTAATTGAATATTGTTCAGCCTTGAGAACGACCGTAAGGTCGAAACACGTGTCGGCTGACCTCAACTTGCTTAACAAAGTTCTTAATAGTGTTTCTCATAAACACATGTATTTAGAAACAATCACCGGAAAACACCGAACAATAAACGAATTAACTTCGTACCAACCAAAGCGTTGAAAATATTTATTTTTAGCAAGATAGCCGGGAGCAACAAACCCTTCTCTTTCTACATCACACACTGGTTAATACAGAGTTGTTGATCATAGCAATACAGAAAACATCCTTAACCACTACACAGTATAGCCAATACATTCAAGAGACACAATGGAATATGAATTTGAAACATACCAAACATATCAAGCCAAAGGGTCTCTAATGAGTACATGTGGAAAAGGGTTTAGAAGCATGTTGTTTTCCATTACATTTCTCTACAGGAAAAGGAGGAAGACATGATGAAAGTAGAACACTTCTTTTGGATACAAGAATACCAGTCTAGATCAACACTACATATTCTCATGATTTTGTAGATATAAAATGCTCCTAAATTTGTCCATGAAAGTGATGAAACTGTTGTAAAATTTAATGAAAAATACATTACCTTTGATATCCCTACAGAAGACATAAATAATGACTTACAAACTCAAATCTACTGTTTCCAACAATGTAAGTTTTGCAAATATTGCTGACGTGATACAGAAACAAAGGGAAATACTTCACCAAATGTTGTTTTGGATTCCCTAGACCAGTTTGTAGCAATGATCCAGTAAATAGTTTAATGTCTGCTGTTAAACACAGCCAGAAAGGCAATTCTCCAAAAAACACATATAGCATCAAAGAGATGAAGCCTCCATGCGGAATGTTAATTTAGAGATTCAATGCATTGCAGACAGTTCAACTGCAGTTGCAAGATATGGCATAGACTATCTCACCAAAGCTGAGGGACTGAACTAAAAGACATATGGGATGACATATTATCTGAAAAATAACCTTTTACAAAACCTGTGCAGCTTTGGTATCAAAATGCTGTCAAATTGAGAATGCGGATCATACAAAGCTGCAGATCATTTAAGAGGCACAGAATTGTACGGAAAACTGAAAATATTCTCCGCCCACTCCTTGGTCCAGCTTCCTTTTTAAAAAAAAGTTCTCAAATCGTACCAAGAAATTGAATAATTAGCCACAGAAAATCCCAACAGCCAAGACATCCTAAAAAATAATTGTAAGGAATTGCCATCTGGCAAGGGTGAAGGAGCCCTAGTTTTTTTATTTATATTAATCAATAAAATACACTGCTAATTCCATTTTTTTAAAAGGTTAATCTGCTAATCAAATGCCCTTTCATAAACTCCATGCAAACATCATAGCATACATTTGCGCCCTACTATATAGGTAGCTTGACCTGCAGCGCCTGCTCTGCAGTGGCACGGAGCAGGTTCAGATGTCACAAGTGCCCACCTGACGTTCTGCAAGAGCTAAGTCTCTGCAGCACAGGAGCTATACATACACCCCGGTTTGAAAAGCACTATAACTAGGAGAATGGTATCCTGGTGGCATGTTAAACCTTTAATAAAAGCCATACCTGAGTTTAAGGTATGGCAGCTTGCATCTCTCATATTAATCCCAGCCACAATAATTTGATATCACACATATGTCAGCCCTGTGAGCCCAGCTCAGCCGTGAACAGATATTGTGTATTCCCACTAACCAAGCTATCCTACTGCTGCCAGCATGATTGCAGCCTGCTCTTTGTTCATTTGTGAGGACATGTAACTCCCTCCCAGAAAGACAGCCACTCCACAGGAAGCTGTCCTGGGAACAGTAATCAAAGTGAACACTCATTCACAAAGGGAGTAGCCTCACTCCAGGATGTGGCATAATCAAAAGGGCTTTTGATCCTACTGAGAAGGACAGGTGGGTGGGTTAGTGTAGACGGGGGCTCTTTACAGCTAGAGGAAGGTTCTGCCATTTCTTTCTCTCTGCCTCTATCTTTCCTCCCTGTTCCCTCCACTTTCTCTAGCACAAAGCACTTTTGGTGTAATGTCAGAAGGCAAAGTCCACTTGTCCTAAGAACAGGCTATTTTCAGTACAATAACCTGTAGGAGGTTGCCTAACACAATTAGGCATTAAATAAAAAATCATTAACTAATACTTCCAACATATATTTCTTAAATAACAGAATACACTGTCAGGTATCTAACTACTTTAAACATAGCAGTGAACATAAATATATCCATTATCACTGTGACCGCGTGTGTTCCCTCGCACCCTAAACTGCGTATATTCCATTGCAATTCTCGATTGCATGTGCTCCTCATTCCCTAGACCATGTTTGTTCTCACACACCCTGAGCTGTGCGTATTCCACTTGCAATCCTCGATTGCGTGCGCTCCCTCGCACCTGGCTGCGTGAACCCCTTCCGCAACTCTAGGAAGGTCTCTCTCCACTCGACCATGCATCCCCTGCATTCCATGTGAGCTCTCTCCTTCCCCTTCCTAGCCCCCTTCCCCTTTACTAGCCACTTCCCCTAGCCTATTGTTTACTGTTCTGAGGTTTTGTTCTACATGGTTGTTGGTTACTTCATTGCCTGTATCCCTGTTGTGCTCATAGCTTTTCCTCTAGGCTCCCTGGTTGATTGCTCTGTTTACTGGTGTTTTAGTTTTCCATGATAATTATTGCCTGCATCCCTGCTGTGTTCATTATTTTCCTCTAGGTTCCCTGTTCAATTGTTCTGTTCCTTGGCATTCTTGTTATCCACAGTTGTTTTTCTTCTCGGATTGTAGTGCCTGCATGCCTGCTGTTTCTTCCTTATTCTAGGTTCCCTAAGTAATCGTTTAGTTCATTCTGTTTCTTTTTGATAGCTTGCTTACATTGCACTGCCTGCATCCCTGCTGTGTCCATTTTGCTTCTAGGTTCCATTGGCAACTGCATCTGTTTTCTGACACTGTTCTGTCCACGGTGTACCCTCTCTTCTGTGTGTCCCCTCTTGCCTAGTGTTTTTTTTCCTTTTTCCCCCGCCACCTCGATCCCCCCACTCTCCCTTCTGCACCCTCTTTGGTGCTCTCTGTCTCTACCATCTTTGCTAACTGCTATTCTATCGACTATCCTATCCTTCTCACTAAGTCTGGCTGGAAGAAGTTCAAAAGGGATATCCTGGTCTCCAACCCAGACCTCCCGATCACTGATACCTACACCAGTGTTTCCTCCAGACAGGCCTTTGCCGACATCCTCTTTGTCGTTCCCTCTCCAGGCCTATGGATCCCTCATATGGTCTCTGTTCCCTCTCCTTTTTCCTCTTCACCCATTAATGGTGGCAGCCATTGGGAGGCCCTTCTGCCCCCCTTCCACTCCTCCAAGACCATCTTTAATGTTTACCTAAATGGTAAAGTCCTGGTTCAAAGCCCTCAGGCCAACCTCCTCCTTTTTGATAGATTCTCCCTGTGCCTTATCAACTTCCTTTCTTCTCCTGATGTCCCCTCTATACCCTCTCTGGCTCCTCTGCCTCCCCCATCCTCGGCCATCTCAACGGCTCTCTCTGCTGCTTCTCTGGCCACCCTGTTGCCTGTTTCCTCTGCCCCCCATTTGGCACTCCCCTCCTCTTCCTTGGCTACCTTGCCCTCTTCCTCCTCCTCTGCCCATCCTTGCGCACCTCCAACACTTCTCCAGGGTGTACCTCTGACCTGTAGCCCTCCACGTAAGTCTTTCAAAGGGGCAACCTGCTCAACATTGTTACTCTCAACTCTTGCTAAGCGGTCAAACACTCCTCTGACATCTGCCATCTCCTCAAAGAACTTGACCTAGATGTACTCGGTCTGACCGAGACTTGGTTCACGGCCAGCTCTGTTATGAGCTCTGACACTCTCATTCCAGATGGCTACAAGATCCTCTCCACACCCAGAACCAACCATCCCAGTAGGGGTGTAGCCTTGATCTTCCTGGAGTCGATCACTGCTTCTATCATTCCTATGCAGGACTACTCCTCCTTTGAATGCCTGGTCTGGACGCTCTCTATTTCTCTTGGCCTTTCTCTCATTGTGGCCACCATCTATCGACTGCCCAGCCAGTTAGCCTCCTTCCTCTCTGAGTGGACGGACCTCTCCTCCTCCCTCCTCGCCTCTACTTCGCAGCTTCTCCTCCTCAGAGACATTAACATCCACTTGGATGCTTCATGTCCTTCGGCAGTGCTCCTTTGCTACCTCTGCAACTCTCTCTCTCACTCTATTCTTCCCCCTGGCCTGACTCACTCTGCAGGGCACACCCTGGATGTTCTGATCTCATCAGACCTCCCCCTCTAACCCTATCACCACTCCTCTCTCCTAGATTGATCACTTTCTCCTTTCCTCCCATCGCTCTCTCTCTCTACCCCTCATGCCAAGCCGACACCAGCACTGCCACCTACCTTCTCGGTCATCTGACCCATGAAGCGTGTGTCAGTTGAGGCTTTTGCTGCCACTTTCTCCTCTCCTTCTGCACCTTTGGCTGACTCACATCCTTACATAGCCCTTTCTAACATCCTTTCTATCTCTGACATTCTTGATGTACTTGACCATGTCATGGGGATCCTATTAAAGCCCAAATCCAACTGCAACTCTTGGTACAATTGTGACCTCATCACCCTCAAACGCAAGTGCAAGGTGGCTGAGAGGAAGTGGAGAGCTACAGGTACACCCTCTGACAAAATGGCCTGCTACTTCATCCAAAGTCAATACAGACTCTCTGTCCTCGCCAACAAGAGAGCACACATCAAACTGTGTCTCTGCAGCATCTAAACATTTAACCAAACTCTTTAAAATATGTAGGGAGCAAGCCAACCCTGCTGCAATCTCTACCTCTCCAGTTCCCTCCCAGACCCTCTGTACGGTTTTGGCTTCTCATTTCATCGCTAAAACTCAGGACATCCTGTCCACCCCTCTTCCTTTTCCTCCTCTTCCTCCTCCACTCTCCGGCCTGGGTCCTCCTCTCTTCCTCCCGTCTCTGCCTTTGCCTTGCTCACCCCTGACAACATATCTAGACAAGTCTGATCAATGAAAGTCTCATCAAAACCAGTTCTTCCCTCTTCCTCCAGAACCATCAAGGACCACATCGACACCTTTACTACAGCCGTTGGCCGATTTCTGCAATCCCTCTTTTGCCACTAGAACCTTCCCCTCCACCTTAAGCACTCCCTTTGTGAAAGCAAAAGAAAATATCGAGGCTGAGTACCCTCAAAAGGAAATACACCAAACACAGTCTATAAAGATACACAGATCTTTATTCAAAGTAACTGAACAGTTTTCAAAGGACAAAGCAACAGATAGCTATCGGGCCCTCAGTACAACACAGCGAATACCAGCCCTGTTCGGTGTGTGTAGTGAGTGGGGCTGTACAACCGAATATTCGTGCCTTTTATACAGTTTTGTAACATGATGTTCAGCCCCTCTGCATGTTAATAATTCCCAATCCAGGGTTTGTGCCGAGTTCACCTCTGACTCACCCAGCTATATGCATATGGATCACCTTCAGTTTACATGTTCAACACATCACAATAGCAACAGTATATTCTCGGATCTAACATCAGCCTTAGTACATATTTTAATACAATGCAGTTCAACAAGTGTTCACGTTTAGTATTCACACAACATTGTGCTTAATATATGTTCGCGGACTAGTATTGTTGGCACAGGTAATCCTTTATCCACAGGTCAACGAAGGACAAGGTCTCAGTACATGACCCTAACATTTGGCCTACGGGCAGTTTAAGCATTAACATGCATTCAGAGACGCAGCAGTAGCAGCGACAGCTCGCAAACATCTTGGCAAAGCGCATGCTACAGGATCAAGGGCGGAAGAAAAGTAGCCGCACTGCCTATTCTTCCCTCCATGTTCCTGCGTTAATACAGCCAAAGCACATCCATCACATTCATGCACATACAACACAAAGGCCTTTTCATAATTTGGTGTGCCCAAAACCGGTGCCGAGCACAATGCAGTCTTGGGCAAATCAAATGCACGCTGGTGCTCCATGTTCCACGGCAATGGCGAAGAAATGCCCTTCTTCGTCAGAGCCAACATCCGCTTAATCACTAGTGAAAAGTTGGGGATCCACTGCCTACAGTAAGAAGCCATACATATCAAGGCTCTAAGTTCCTTCTGTGTATTTGGGACAGACATGCTAGAAATTAGTTTTATCCATTCAGGTGTCAACCTTCTTCCCTCCTTTGACAGGAGATAGCCTAAATAGGCTATCTAAGCAAAGCTTTGTGTCCATGTTTAGCCAGGTGAATAAGTAACAACACAGTGCCCTCCTTACAAGCGCTCTCTGAGTCAGCAGCTAAAAGCAAGTCATCAATATATTGAAGTAGTCCACAAGTAGAGGGCAACTCAATGGTATTGAGCTGCTCTTTCAAAGCCCTACTATAAATACTAGGACTTTCCGTGTAACCTTGCGGTGCACGGGAAAAGTTAAACAAACGTCCCCTAAGGTGAGCACGAACAAGTTTCTACTGTCCTTATGTATAAGAATACTAAAGAAAGCGTTCTTTTGATCCACAACACTAAAGTAAGTAGCTGAAGCCGGGATCATAGTTAATATCATTGTCACATCACGCACAATTGGAAATTGTGGGGTGACGATCTTATTGATGGCACGTAGATCAATTATGAAATGAAAAGGAGTTGCATTATAGCCTTTTTTGTACACTGGCAAAATCGGACTGTTGCACAAACTACTTGCAATTTACTCAATCACCCCTCGATGCACAAAATTGGAGACGATGCGTTTCAAAGCTTGCTCACCATCAACCGAGATCTTATACTGTAGAATATGTGGCAGCTTTACTCCATGTTTCAAGACAATTTTAACAGGTTCGATTTGCAAAACACCGACATTATCATCAATAGCCCATAAACACTCCGGAACCTCACTAAATTCCGGCGGCAAAGGCCTGGTCAAGAATTGAGAGACAGAAAGTTGCTGTGGTGAAATTGTCAAACACACTCCATCAGAAGAACAATGAATTACTGCATTTAATTCCTTCAACAGATTCAAACCCAACAAATTCTCTCCACAATTCGAAGTAAAGAAAAATGGACAATGGTCCGTAAAGGGACCCAAAGAAATAGGTACTGGTGAAGAAACTGGACAAACAACTGGTGTGCCAGAAAACCCTACAGAAACATTGGTTTGCCCTGACAGTGGAATGTTTGGAACCCATGAATGATCAATGGAACACTTCTGTGCCCCCGTATCTATCAAGAATAGATCTTTCCTATTTCCCACTATTATTTCAACATAGGGACCTTTCTGATTAACGGGAATAGACGTTGGTTCCAAACCCTGCTTCGGGCAATCCTAGCGAAACAGAATGTCGTTGACAGGAATTTCTTCAGAGAGGTAAGCGGCAGAAGGATGGTCAAAAATGGTTCTAGTATTTACACCTGATGCCTGATTGTCCTGTGAAAAAGATTGCTGTGAATACTTTGAAAACTGACCTCTACCAGGGCCCCCTACACCCGGGCAACCTCTGGATTGTCTACTCATATTCCCAAATGTATTATTTGACCTCTGTCGGAGGATAGGGCATTGTGCACGCCATGACCCTCTTGCCTACAATAGGCACTGATTAATGTTTACAGGACCCAAGGGCGCATTACCCTGTGGAACATACTGACCTCTAGATTTTGAATTACCCCCTCTAGGGCCTCTAAATATTTGCTGCAATAATACTTTTGTCTTCAAATCACTTTTCCTTTTTTCAACTCTTTCCTTCTCATTATTGACACGATTCTCATAGTACTGAGCCATGTGCAGTACTTCTGATTGAGACTTCGCTTGCCAAGCGCTCTCAGAAGACATAATTTGCGACTGGATGTCAGGCAGCAATCCACTCACAAATTTGTCTACGAATAATCTCTTCCCAGACTCTGTGCCTAAGTCTTGTCCACTGAAATCTGAAAATACCTGTTCGAACCGATTAAAGAACTCGGTAGCACCCTCAGACTGCCCTTGGACACAGGCAGTAAGCTTGTCCCAAATAATTCTCTGTTCAGGAATTATAGTTTTCAGCTTCATCACTATTCTGTCAGGCAAAGTTAGTATCACCTGAGGCAGTTTTTCGCCAGCTCGCCTTTTTCCATCGAGCCTAACTCTGTTAGTCCATGTATCTCCTAACCTTGGCACATCATCTACAATTCTAATCTGTTTCCACAAGTCGACAGGCAGGAGTACGGGAAATAACAAGTTGATATCACTTAAGGTGAATACCGATGATTTGCGAAACAGACTCTATTTCTTTGTAGAATCATGTCGGATGCTTCCCAATGTCGGGAATGGATTGTTTAATGGTGTTCACTGCCTGTCTTGAGAACAGGACGTGAATAAATTGTGACACATAGTGTGCAGGAATTTCTTGAGCAACTGTACCTGCTACAGCATCAGCGGGAATCTCCACTTTCGGGACAAATGTCGAAGGAACCTCTCTCATAGGCAACTGAGAAGTAGGCAACTCCGAACGCTTAGGTCAACGAAGGACAAGGTCTCAGTACATGACCCTAACATTTGGCCTAGTGGCAGTTTAAGCATTAACATGCATGCAGAGGTCCAGACGGCCATGTTACAAGCAGAAGAACACTGTCCACCATTTTAGAACACAGGGTGACTTTGGAGCGAGAATCAAAATGGCGGATGAACCTAAAATGGCGGCTTAATCTATCTAAGGTCAGAACCTTGAAGCACGGATTTCTTCGCAGAGCGACTGGGCTTAGGCCAATATATGCAAGAAAGGAGGCACAATATGATTTCCCGTTCGACACCTTGTGCACACCCTCCTTAAGAATCCCTCTGCCGATCCTTCCTCTCTGGCTAACTATCACCCGATCTCTATCACTCCCTTCCTGGGCAAACTCTTGGAAATGGCCATCTCCCAGCATGATCTTCACACTGAATCTGTTGGTTGTCTCCATGACCACTAGTCTGGCTTCAGAGCAGCCTGAAGCACAGAAAGCACAGAAGCACAGAAACTGCTCACCTGAAGATATGTGAAGACCTGCTCTCTAACTTTGATTCTAACCTTCCTTCTGTCCTCATTCTCAATCTTTCTTCTGCTTTTGATACGGTCAACCATGCCATCTTGCTCAACCGCCTCCATGATAACCTGGGTAACACCGATTAGGCTATGGGCTTGCCGATCTCCTTTCTAACTGAATGACCCTGCCAGGTCCAGCTTGGGTCCTTCCTCTCTTCCATCGCTCTCTTTCTCTACCTGTGGTGTATCGCACGGGGTCTAACCTTTCTCCCTGGCTGCGCAACCAATACCTGGCTCCTCTTGCCCACTGCATCACTACTCTTTGCTCCAACTTTCAGTGTTATGCGGATAACACACAGCTCTCTTTCAGGCTCCCCTCAGCCGTCTCGACGGCTTCTTTCATTCCTGACTGTCTTTCCGCAACCCAAGATTGGTGTGCTGCCAATTACCTCTGCCTTAATGCCAGTAAAACTGCGATCCTCCTCATTGGAACACTAGCTCCCACCTTTTCTCTCTCTCTCTCTTTCTCTCTTTCTTTCTCTCTCTTTCTCTCTTTCTCTCTTTCTCTCTTTCTCTCTCTCGTTCTCTTCTTCTCTCGTTCTCTCGTTCTCTCTCTCTCTCTCTCTCTCTCTCTCTGTCTCTCTCTCTCTCTTCCTTCTCCCACCTGTGAGGCTAAAAACCTTGGTGTCATCTTTGACTATACCCTCTCCTTCTCCCCTCACATCTCAACCTATCAGCTGCACCTCCTCAGAGGTATTCTTCCTTTCCTCACTTTCCTCCAGAGGCTCACTGGGCCTCATTATAAGTTTTCCGGTCTGGTAAAAATGGTACCGGTAAGCTTGCTGGTACTGTTGTTACCAGACCGGCAAACCATGAGTTCTGCTTGCGGGTGCCTTCCCGCCTGCCAGGACTGGCTTGGCAGGAGTACGGCACCTGCGAGCCGTCATTCTGAATGGTACCGGTGCATCCAGCCCGCAAACGGGCGATTAACGGGTCCGGTGGGGCCGAATGACCAAGTAATTGCCCAATCGCGGGTGCCGAAAAAAAATCACAAGTTTGGCGGCAACTTTCCGCCAAACTTGTAATGAAGCCCACTGTCTCCAGAGCTCTGGGCCTCCCTAGGCTGGACTACCGCAACAGCCTCTTTCTAAATCTTCCTGCCTCTACTCTCCATCCTTTACAACTTATCCAGAACAGTACTGCGGGACTTGTTTTAGGACTCATGCCAAGGGATTGTATCTCTCAAGCACTGACATCTCTTCACTGGCACCCAGTGTTGGCAAGGATCATGTTCAAGACCCTTTGCATCGTCCACAAGGCGTTCTGTGGCCTGGGACCACACATTTCTGTTCCTCTCCCATGCTGATGACCTGTCTGGTCCATGCACTGGTCACCTAGCCAACCTCTGAACTTGGGCCCAGGTCCTCGCTTGTACTGCTGCACCTACCTTGCACTGTCACCTGGCAACCATCGCACTTGCAATCTGTATCTGTAACCCTACAGTCCCCTCTCTCTGCACTTCAGAGCCACCTGATGGCTTCACTTTCTTATAACTGGACTGAGCCACAAGCTGGGTGCACTTTTTGATTACCTGCGCTTCTCCACCTCCGCCCCACTTTTTGGCACTTCTCCCTATCCTCTCCTTGCATTTGCGCGATCTGAATGGCACATGACCTATTAAGATCGCTGTTATGTCCTCCCGCTGTCCCCCCTTGTCTTGTTGTGCCTAGAAACACTTGTGTACAGGTGTGTTATAAATGCCATATCATAACACTCACACAAATGCGGTCATCTTTCTTACGCATTTCAAATTTTACTTTGTATCGTGCTCTTCACAACCCGGCTCTGCAATACTTTCTGACTCACCGGGCTGACTTCTGCGCATCTGCTTCACAGCGGCTACATGTTCCGATGTCAGGGTCTCACCAATTGTCCCTCGGTGTCACGATCTGAGGTCCACGTGTATTAGTAAATCTCCTTCCCCAAGCACCAGTCAGAGAGGAGCATAAAAGACCTGCTAACCGGTTATTGGGGCCACAGGTGGGAGAAACAGGAATCACTGGGTCCCGGATGGCTGCAAAGGAAACACCAGGTTAGCTGAATGGATACATGGTCTCCACAACAAGCGGTTCTGATGACTGCACCATTTGGCATTGGGTTGCTGGCCTTTTCCATGATAGAGGGTGAACAGCAAGGGGAACTAATCAGATCCCGCTCAGCAAAAGGACCGGCAAAGGGGAACGTCATTGCTCAGAAAAAGATCACTTTCTTCTTTGTCCCAGTTGTAGTGGGATTGACACTGCGTTGGGGGGTGGAAGCTGCTCCAATACTAACAGAAACGTGTTGGCTGTGGAACTTGCACAACAGGAAACCGCCCTTAAGACAACCTCAGAGCCAGCTGCATCCCCACATTACGTCTCACTTCATACCACACGTGATATCTCACTAAATCAAAAAGTTTCCCTCCATCGGTCACCAGAAAAAGTTAAATACTTCAGTTCGATGGACACCCCACTGGATTTGACAGCAAGAATTTCACCTGAATTCAACTCGTCAATATCAACTTGTGAGTCGACGCCTATTTCCCTACCTCAGAGGAGGCTCTCATCAGTAATGCAACGTTTGAATCAGAGAAAGTGAGACCCCCCAAGATGAACTCTTCGAAGAAATTAAACAGGTTTTGTGCATTCTTGTGTCCGCCTATGTGGGAATTAAGGCAGAAACCAAGTCTCACTCAGCAATGATAGACTCTTTACTGTTTAAGTTTGATATCATCAATCTGCATACCACGGTCAAGGTATTTCTCTTTAACCGTGGGTCTTGCAGAGGAGGAAATAATAGTGTTAAAGCAAGCGAGGAGGATGGGCCACTTAAGATTGCTCCTCTGGTCGAAGCTTTGGTGTCGGTACCCACACCCATGTACAAACAACATGGAAATCACCCACCTGCAAGCTCTGGGCCACCTGTATTTTCTAATATGGACAGATTGGTCTTTAGTGAAATGACATCACCTGAACTCGTGAGTAATCAACTCCACTCGTGGCATCGAGAGGGGAGGGTGACCAGGTGTTTCAGAATTAACCAAGTAGTCCTCCTGAAGTTACATTACTATCCTTACTGTGTTGCTCGTGTACATACTAATGTAAACCTTCTTCTTTGTATACTTCTGCTACTCATATATGTTGCTTTAAGCTTTAAATGTAACCTAAAATACTCTTATATGCTGCTTTAAACTGCAAATGTAAACCCTAAATATGCAACTGCAACCTTAACTGTGTTGCACATGTACATACTAATGTAAACTTTCTTCTTTGTATACTTCTGCTACTCCTAAATGTTGCTTTAAGCTGTAAATGTAACCTAAGATACTCTTATATGCTTCTTTAAACTGCAAATGTAAACCCTAAATATGCAACCGCAACCTTACCTGTGTTGCACATGTACATACTAATGTAAACTTTCTTCTTTGTATACTTCTGCTACTCCTATATGTTGCTTTAAGCTGTAAATGTAACCTACGATACTCTTATATGCTACTTTAAACTGCAAATGTAAACCCTAAATATGCAACCGCAACCTTACCTGTGTTGCACATGTACATACTAATATAAACTTTCTTCTTTGTATACTTCTGCTACTCCTTGGTGGCTAACCAAGGTACTGGGGGTTCATTTCACCCACTTTCCACGGTACCCTCCCATGGGGTTCATCAATCCCGGAGGAGTCTAAATGAAACAGATCCCAGAGACCAGGACCAAATACCGCTTGGTCCAAAGGCCTTTCAGAAACCAATAATCACACTGATGGATATGCAAACTGATATCATTCAGGAGGAGCACTCTCTTGTGATATTGATTGAGAGTGTGCTATTGGACAATAGATTTGTTTGGCTGAATTGTGCCAACTTTTTCATAACCCAAATTTGTCTGGAATCTCTTTTAGGGATCGCAACAGGATTGACTTTATTGACCTATATAGAACTGATTGTTCTGTGATATATGTCAATTCTAAAAAAATGTTGACACTATCCTAAAGCAGCAAGAGCACGTTAGGGCATAAAGCTTCGACCTCACGAACTACACAGAGAAAATGAGCTGGGGTGTGCAGCAACCTTGAACTACACGGTTGATGCCCACACCTAACGCAAACGAAAGAGTTCCTCAGCATGGAGGGTCATTGGAAGAGGAAATTCAAACTCTTAGAACAAGATTTTGGTTTCAGAACAGAATAGTGATTGAGCTACTGAGCACCACAAATGTGACGAACCGAGGCCAGTTTGCCTCCAGCACCTGCTGCAGCTTGAGTTGACAGTTTACTCTCATTATTATCCTGGAATACTCGTGGGCATTCTCACTTGTTTAATAATGAAGCTATTTGTAAAAACCTAGGAATAATGTCATAATTTCCTTACAGGAGACATGGCTGAAGATGTGTATGTCATTAAACGGGTTTGTGACTTGCTTCCAGGCAGCTAAACGTGGGGAGTTGGGATGCCCCTACGGTGGACTGTTAACACTTGTTACATCATCTAAGGATCTTGAAGTGGTGTGGAGTGTGGATGTACGTTTTGGCATTCAGGCCACCCATTTGAATACTAACAAGAAACACAGTATGCTCTTATTTTGAACGTATATAGGCATTCTAGGATCTGTGACATTGAGAATGCCTTAGATGATAGCTCTCAGTCTATTAATGAGTGGTGTAGCATTTTAATTTGGTGGTCACATTATTCTTACAAGTGATCTAAACTCAGAATGTGTGCATGGGGCACACTTGGTTAGTAGTGGTGGTAAGGTGGATTGGTGCAGGAGGAGTACTTGGTCGGAGTGGCCTTGGTTTGACACAATTGAATGGGACCATTCCTGATGATATTCCACCCAACTACGCCTGGACCAATGGAGCGGCCCAATCAGTCCTTGGCTATTTGAGAAATGTGTCTCCCTGAACATTTTGTCCATCACATGTAGTGACCACTCTACCCTTGAAGCCTACTCTGATGTACTTTTGGGTACCAGCCTTCAGGAGGAGAGTGGTCCATCAGAAATCATCATAAATACACCAGGGACCCGGATCTCATGGAATCTGCGTTCATATTAGCCTTAGTAACAATGAGAGTGTACTCACGAATGGTCATTTTCGGTTCTTGCTAGGGTAGATCCTTGGTTGATGATGCGATGTGATGCTTCCCACAAGGTGTCCAGAGGCCAGTAACTGGGCTCTGTGCACACCGGGGGCAGCACCCTTGGGAAACCCTTGTGGGGTAGAAAACCTGGCAGGAAACCAAAGTGGCTAGGTTGCAAGCAGCTGCGAAGAGGGATTGAAGTCTGTCCATAGCAGCTGATGGTCGTGATTGGTACTGCTGAGCTGGAGTGATTGATAAGAGAAGGTAGGCGGAAGGCAGCCTTGACTGGACCTGATGGCTGCAGCAGTAAGCTGAGAGGAGCTGCAGTTGCAGTGAGTGGCTACGGAAAGGCAGCATAGAATTAAACGGAATGCTGCGGCGGGAAGCCACGAGGATTTGCACATGCAGTGAGTGGTCCCGAAAGGCAGCATAAGTTACAGCGAACTGCTGGTGGGAGCCGAGAGGAGCTGCTAAGGCAGCGTGTTAGCAAGCCACAGAAACAAAGGTAGGAGAAGCTGAAGGCAGGGTCCAGAACGAAGAGAATGTTCCAAGAGGAACGGAAGGCAGAGTGTGGTCCCGAAAGGCAGCATAGGTTAGAACAAACTGCTGGTGGGAGCCGAGAGGAGCTGCTAAGGCAGCGAGTTAGCAAGCCACAGAAACAAAGGTAGGAGAAGCTGTAGGCAGGGTCCAGAACGGAGAGAATGTTCCGAGAGGAACGGAAGGCAGAGGCACAACAGGAGCAAGCGGGAACGAAAGGAAACTAGGAAATAATGTAAGGCAGTAAATAAATACCGACCAAGAAAGAAGACGGAGAAGGGAACGGAACCGAGGTAGGAAAGGATAACAAGGCAGAACGGAGCAAAAAGGAAAGAAACCGCTAAAGAGGTAGCAGGAGGAAGTTCACAGAGCCGAAGCAAAAGCTCAGGTAGTGTAAGTGGAGCGAAGTAGCGACACACCTACCTGCTTGTCCCAAGTGATAATATAGCAACAGGAGGAAGCAGAGGCCACCATCTTGAAAAAAAGACTAGACCCGCTCGCAGGTTCCTTAGATATGGAGCTTAGGCGGCGCCATCTTGGTTTCCATTTTAGGTAATGAGGGTGATGTTTCTTCCAATTCATCCAAAAGAATCTTGAGGGCATTCTAACAGTTCAGTTGCCAGGGTGAATTGCACCCTAGCTGACTGTCTGATCTCAACATCTCAGGACAGGAGTGGAACTTTAACACCTTTATGGTGGGCAGCTTTCAGCCCTTTGTAAGGGACCTGTTATCATCTAATCTTAATACAAGGAACTCAGGTGGGAGACCAAATCTAAGAAACATCTCCATGTGTACAATGTGGATTTAGTTGCTAGGAAGAAAACTTTGAGAGCAGCCATTAGAAGAGCAAAGAACCGGGCTGACCTAGACTTGACTGAGAAAGCGGGGCTGACCAGATGTGCTCGACAAACCTATAGGAATTGGCTCTGTAACAATCAAGCCAAGAAGATTCAACAGGACGAGGAAGCAGTCCGATTGTCTTTTTGTAATAAAAACTCTCATGCCTTTTGGAAACGAATCAATGAACTTGACATGGCTCAGTCGTTCCAACAAATTAATTCAATATCAGAGAACAACTGGGTGCTACACTTTGAATCCCTGTATGCTCTGCCTGAGGGAAAGACTTAATATTACCCTATCCTGGAGTTGAGGGTAGTGCCTTAAATGTCAACAATGAGAATATTTAAAGTCATTACCAAGATCAGTTCTTCACGTGCACTTAGCCTCGAATAAGCTTTCCAATCTCTCTTTCAAGGGTAATCCGGGTGTATGAGCCTCTACTCTGACTCTTCTGTTTCTAAGTGTGGTTAACTCGCTATAATTTCCAAAATATTGGTCATCAGCATATACTGTGCCCATATATAAAAAGGAAGTAAAATCTGACCCAACTCATTATCAACCGATCGCCATAATAGACGCTGAGAGCAATGTGTTTGCTAGTATTTTACTGCAACACCTCGTGCTGTGGGCGCCTGAGACCGGGAGAATCAAAAATTGCAGATTGGCTTTAGGAGACATATGCGGACACCATTGAATGGCCTCATGTTAAAGTGCATTCAGGATTTGGTATGGACGGAGAAACCTGACTCGATTAATATGCCATCCATAGATCTCACGGCAGCTGTTGATGCTGTAGACGAAATGTAACAGCTGGGGCATCACAAACAGTCTTTTAAGGATGATAATGGGCTTTATGAAAATTTAAACATCTTAGTCCATTTGAATCATACTGGGTCACTATCTTGCCAAATCCCCACTTTGCATGGGGTTAGACAGAGCTCTGTGTTGGCGCCCTGTCTGTTCAACCTTTATATGACAGACATTTTGAGTCTGTTGCCTTAGCAACTCCTAAAGTGCACAACATGAGGCCACTTTGGATAGCTTATGCCCACGACTTTCTGATCTTTGATGGGACTCCCATTAGCTTCCAACATTTAAATGAGGGCTTTTCCAACATTGTGAATGTACATTACATTAAAAATAATCCAACTAAAACTAAAGTTGTGGACTGTACACGACAGAAAAAGCCCACAACGGATTGGGATGGAATCAGATGAGAGGGTGGATAGTTTGGTTTACTTGGGCTTCTGGATCACCTCAAAACCATGTAGACCTCTCCTACAGAGCTGATTAAACCATTGCTTTAGCTAACTAATTGTGTACAGTTGACCAAGATTTGGTAAATTCTCACTTATACCCTCTATTTGTTATTATGGGGGTAAAGTGGTACCTATGATTCTATATGGGATAGAAACATACCCTATTTTAATCTTGGAACATCTACCTAGTCTTGGGGTGCTGATTTGGAAAAGCACACTTCCACTTCCTGTTTTAGTACCCCTCCAGGCTATAACCTTTGACGTGGGTTTGGTATCCCATGCAAGTAAGAGCCCACTGGAAACTTCTCTCATTGTTTAGGAAAAGGGTCCTTGTTTGTAGATCTTTAAGTTACACTGTTAGAGATAGCAAGTGGGTTAGTACAAGAACTTAACAAATATTGTTGTGACTTCCTTAACAGAATGGATTGCTCTTAGTGTTACCTGATTGAGAACCGAGGTAGGGTCAATCGTTCTTTATATAGCCTTGACTGGATTCTCACACCAGAAGGATTGCACAACTATGTTTCACTAAATCTCTCTGGTGACTATACAAAATTGGGCACGTTACCCCCACCCTGATATGAACATCCGAAGGTTATTCTTTCGGTTTCTGTGGAATCATGTACTGAACTGACTTAGCTCATTGTAGATTCTGTGAGAAAAAAGAAGAAAGAGAAACCTTAAAACAATTGGTGTTATTCTGTCTGGCTGTACAGGGCTTAAGGTGGAACTCTCTGAAAAAATGTGCAGGATTGTTTGCACTGGGTGATGAGGAGGGAGTATTGAATTGCTGCCTGACGGGTAGAATGACTTCTACCGTAGTGGCGGTAACCGCCTTTCTAAAATCGCTGAAGCTGGAAAGTGCCAATGATCGCTTGTTTTTATTGTAATTGTTGACTAGTTGTTTGTTTGGTGGGTTTTCTGTATTTTATTCTACCAAAATTATTTGGGGAAAAGATTGGGGGGTTTATTGTTTGGAATTGTTTTATTATTTCAATATTCCGTTTATCCTATTGTACAAGGAGGTGCACTTAGATGTTAATTGGTATTTTTTTAATGACTTTTAATGTCTTAGCATTGTTGATTCTTTTTAAATTGTTAAAGGTTACATGTCATTTTGTTTTTAACCAAACAACAATACAAAATAAATGAAAATAAATGTGGCCTTTCCACTGCCCGTTGTATGTGTTCTGATGATCCAGGCTCCCATTGCCGCAGTTTTACACCAGGAAGGGGTCATGGTTCATCCCAAACTCAATGATTGGCTGATCCAGGCCTCTTGAAAAGACACATGTATCCTGCACCCCACCAGTGTTTGTGAGGTACTGCAGGCACAAGGCTTCAAAATAATCTTTAGGAAGCCATACCTTCTCTAAATGCAGGACTTGCAATTCATTCTGTACCAGCCTCACCTTAGCATAGCAGTGTTACCCATGAAGAGAGTTACCAAAATCTAGGAACACCTGGCAGACCTGACCAGCCGTCGGACTCCCATGGCTAGACTGTGGTTGAGACTGCAGGGAGATATGGCAGCATGCACAGAGATGGTACCATTGGCCAGTTCCTTCTGTAACATATTGTCTGACAGGTTCTTCAGCATTGGTCCCAAGACTCCAGGAATTATGAGAGCCATATACCAGTTACAGCAGGGTTCAGAACTCAGTGGCTTTGTGGGTGTATCACCAGGATATTCTGATGGAATTCAATTGGACCCAGACCAGGAAGTGACAATGAAGACAAATGCTAGCTGGAAGGGTCAGGAATCCACCCCTGGAGTCTCTGAATGTCCAGGGCACTGGTCCTGGAGTGAGGTCCAGGCTCCTATAATTGGAGAGAATTGAGAGCCACCTGGAAAGGCATTCCAATGAGAGGTGACCGAGAGCTGAGTCTTGGTCCGTACAGACACCCATGTTGCCAGAGCTTATGTCAACCATCAGGAAGGCACGTGATCCTGCAGCCTCAACACTGTGGCTTAGCCTATCATGGACTGAGTGGAGGTTTGCCCCCTGGATCTGGAGCAGGTGCTTTTCATTGTCTCTGGCGACACCTCATCACCTCAGCCTCCTTCTCACCTGAAGCCACCTCTTTGATTGCCTCCTTCCTGGAAGGCAGAATCATGAGAGTATTTGCCGATAATGACAGTGTTCCTCCTGTCCCGATTAAATGTGGAGTTCCACAAGGGTCATGTGTGTCCCCCATGCTCTACAACATCTTTACAAATCCTCTTTTTGACCTCCTGGATTCCCTCGGCATAGCCTACATCAACTATGCCGACGACCCACAAATCCTCCCCGTCCCCCTCTCAGGTCATTATGACACCAACGCATATACCCTGAGCTCAGTTTAGGCCACCATCCAAGCCTGGATGGCGTTGCATGGCCCCTGCCTCAACGATGAGAAGACAGAGCTCCTGATTGTCGGACCATCAACACTGCTAAACAAAACTTCATCCAAAATACACTGCCCATGTCATCGATGGCACCCAGATCCCAGTCTCCCCAGCAGTAAAAACACTGGGAGTATAACTCAATGCTACCCTATCGTTAGCCTGTCAAGTTAACAAAACATTGGAACTCTCTCCCTTCTGCACTCCTGCACTCAGGGCAGAGGAGGTATACTGGACCTTCCTCAAAGCCCTCAAAACATGGATGTTTGCCTGAAATGATAGCCTAACCTGTCTAAACTGTCTGTATGCTCTAGCCAGGAGCCTCACCTTAGCTGGCTGTGTAAATAATATATGTTATCTCTGATACCTGTATGTAAAGCCTTTACCTGCAACAGCGCCTCGATGACCATGGGTTTTGTGTGCTCTATAAATGGAAACATAAATAAATAAGTACAGTTTTGCCCTCATCCCAGGGGTTTCCAACTGGTGGTGCACAGATGGGGTCACTGATGGATAAACCTGTTTGTCTCTGAGGCCAACTGTCTCCTCCCTTGCTGCAGTGCTCTTCACATGGGTCCCTTGGTATGGAGGGTGGATTCCCTCTCAGCCCGATGGCTGGAGGGTCTGTTGCACGCCTTCCTCCCGTTTCCTCTACTAGTGAAGATTCATCAGGAAGCATACAGCATCATCTTGATTGTGTCTGGCCTCAAATTACATGGTTTCCTCTCCTGCAGGGTCTGGCGTTCCTACCTCTGTTTCATCTTCCATCAAGTCCTTCTCCACTTCTCCGTTGGGCCTTTTCGGGAGTCAGTTCGTCACCTCCACCTGACGGCCTGTAAATTAAATGAAGAGGACTAGTGTCACTGGGCATTCCCAATGACATGGCCTCCACAATCACGAGGTCTCAGCGCCATTCCACTCTACCATCATATAGACATCATTGGACCTCCTTCCAGGTGTGGTGTTCAGCCAGAAACCAGCTTCAACAACTTGATAGTTTCTCAAAGATGGCTTTACTCTTGTTCATGCCAAACGCACGCTTAAATCTCAGTCGGCAGCTCTCTGGGCCTTTAGAGAGCCAGTGGCATACTTGGCAGAAATTGGCCCCTTTCGTCAAGAGCCTCTTTCAAAGCCTTGGGCTTCAGCGACCTCCTGTCAGAGTTCTCGAACTTTGAAAGGACTTGGTTCTGGTCCTACACCATCTACAGAAACCACCATTCGAACCCCTGACGGACATGGCTTTCATTTTCCTTTCTTGTAAGGTTTTTATCCTGGTGGCAGTTACTTCTGCAAGATGGATAGGCAAATTGGGGGCCGTCCTGGTGAGGGAGACTTACCTCTGATTCACCTCGGAAATGGTTGTGCTTCAAAGAGATCCATCCTTTCAACCTAAAGTTGCTTCCTCTTTTTATTGAAACCAGGACATTGCCTTGACAGTCTTTTTTTCTTAGCCATAAAACCTGGAAGAAGGAGGGCTACAAACCATGGTTCTTGTCAAGATTCTCCACATATATGTGAATTGCACGGTGTCCTTTCGACAGTCCTACTCGCTGTCTGTAGACTATGGTGTTTCCTCCAAAGGGAAGAAACCGGCCTCCTCCACCCTCAGCAAATGGGTGCAGTCTGCCATTGTCACTGCTTTGTCTGTGGTAGATGTTCCCGTCCAGGTCCTTCCCCAGGGCAGGTCTACTAAAGGAATTGCGGCATTGTGGGTCGAGGTTCAGGGCTCGAGGATCTGTTGCATGCCTTCCCCCTGTTTCTTCTACTAGTGAAGGTTCATCAGGAAGCATACAGCATCATCTTGATTGCTTCTGGCCTCAAATGACATGGTTTCACCTCCTGCAGGGTCTGGCATCCCAGCCTCTGTTTCCTCTTCCATCAAGTCCTTCTTTACTTCTCAGTCGGGCCCTTTCAGGAGTCAGTTCGTCACCACCACCTGTAAATTGAATTAAGAGGACTAGCATCACTGGGCATTGTGAATGACATTGCAGCATTGTGGGGCGAGGCTCAGGGCATTTCCCTTAGGTATATGGGCCATTATCACTTATCCTGGGTAAGTGACCTGTCTAATGATTTTGATCCTGGAGTCTTGCACTTTTCATATCCTTGATTATGTTTTTGTATTAAACACCCCTGGCATTGAGTCTTCTGTTTGACTTGTCTATTGTTCAATGGGGGCAGCCCGGGTAGGACTATTTTTTTTTTTATTATGAATTTGATTTAGTTGCAATAACAACTTTACAATTTTTTTTTTAAAAATGACAATACATAAGTTAAGATCTGAGACAACAACTATTACAAAACACTTATGCATAAATAACATATAACAATTTTTACATAATTTCACATGTGGAGATAATTTATCGCCTCTTGAATTTGTATGTTTTTAAACACATCAACTTAGACTCTTACACTCCATGTGGAGTAAGAATAAAAAGAAAAAGAACTTCTCCGTTACTAGGTAAGCACCTTATTTGATTTTTTGTTATTATTTACAGGCTTTAACACATACGGAAAGGCCAAATCAAGCAATCGCATTGTTGCGATCCTGACTGAATTCCTTCTGGAGCTAAAAATCTCATGCCATATTTCATTAAGCGTATGATCAGCAAGATTCCAGGCTAAGCATTCAGCTATTTTAAATCGTTGAGGTTCAAAGGCTTCGCACTGCATAATAATGGGTGCCAAAGTTTCAGAGATAGTTCTATTAGTACAAAATCGACAATAACTCAACTCTTTAGTTATGAGTCCTCGTTTTAGCAAAATTTCATTGACAGGCCATAAATTTAGTCGAAATCGTAATATTTTATGTCTCAAACTCAATGACGGACATCTAACTAAATAGTCTGCCATTCCTCGGTATTCTTTATGACCAAATAACATCCTGTTGAAGTCTTTTAATTTAGAACATTTGGCTTGGGTCATGATCCAGTCAGCTTGGAAAATTTTGGTTTTTGCCTGGTTCGGATTGGTGAGTAGTAGATCAATAGAGATATTTGCCTCCACAAGGGCAGCCAATACGTGAGTTCTCCGTTTTAATGGAAATGAGTGGGATGATGTTAAAAGATAATTTGCTAAAATAGCTAAACAATCTTGTGTAAATAGTCCCATAATACATTTTCTTAGAAGAACACACATTTTCCAAGTGACCTGTCATTGGATTGATAACAGACCAAGTTCAAACCTAAGCAACAAACTAGGGGTGCTATTTGGTAGGTTAAGGATGGTTTTCCAGAATTTAGCTTCCAATTTGATCAAACAATTAGGGGACCTGGGTAGCAAGGATTCTGAACCATATGTAATTATAGGAAGTACTTTCTGCTGATAAAACCTCATTACCGGTATGCAGGTAAATTTTCCAAATCTGGCATGAATTATTCTTGCTTGGGAAATGAGTCCTGTCAATTTGGATTGAAGCTTATTCTCAATTATCTTCTCAGATAATAGGTTGTTGAAATCTACGCCCAAGTATTTATATTCAGGTACTACCTGAAGTTTCTTATCACATATTGTCCATTGGAACTTGCTATGTGATTGAATTGGAAGCTTTCCAACTGTAACAATTTGAGTCTTGGTTTCATTAATTGTGAGATTATTTTCCACAACATAAGACTCAAGTGCTGTCAATAGTTTTTGAAGGCCAGAGGGAGTTTGAGACAGCAGGACTAAATCGTCTGCATATAAGAGCCAGGGAACAACGTGATTACCCAGTTTCGGAGGATCTGATTGAGTTCTCATGAAATCATCAGCCATGTCAAGTAAAAATAAATTGAATAAGGTGGATGCAAGGATGCACCCTTGCTTTAAGCCTCTTGCAGTCGAGATAGATTTGGAAAGTAAACCCTCCATATTTAGTTTGACTTGTACAGAAGTGTTGGAGTGTAATAGTGTCACAATTCTTATCAAGTTTTCCGGACAGCCATATCGCACCAATTTCCGAATTAGCAGCACTCTGTCCACCGAATCGAAAGCCATGCGAAAGTCCACAAATGCTATATTAAGTGGTTGCTTCCGCACGGCATACGAACATTTGATGGCATTGAGAATAGTTAAATTAACAGCAGTGCCCATGCCCGAAACAAACCCAGTTTGAAAGGGGTCTCTTCGTTTAAACTGTAGAGACCAATTGTTTAATTCTCGTAAAATCAGCCTACAAAAATATTTCCCTGAAACATCAAGGAGGGCAATAGGTCGATAACTCAGCGGGTTTTGCCTGTTGCCTTTTTTGAAAATGGGAACAATGATTGATTGAGTCCATGATGACGGGATTTTTTGATGACTGATAATAAGTTGGAAAAGTGAGAATAGAATCGGCGCCCATAAGTCAATGTTCTTTTTTAGGATGGCATTAGATAGACCGTCTGGGCCTGGGGCTCGGGACATACTGGCTTTGTTGATAAAATAATAGATATCATCCTCATCGAATTCAAAAGAAAACGGAGTAGATATCATATGTACAGTATCATCTGCAGTTGGAGCGGCGTACAAATTTTCAAAATGTAGGCACCAATCAGATTCTGAAACACCATTGATGTGTGAAGATAGTTGGGACGAGGTGGAGACTGAATTTAGTAGTTGCCAGAGTTGTGCCGTGTTTTTATTTTTAATTTGAGTTAACATGAGTTCTCTATTATTCAGATGTTTGGTGATTTTGTATTCTTTCAACCAATTTTTATAACTGGTCTTGATAGATTTCAAAGCCTGTGTTTTTAGAAGTAAAGGTAGTTTCAGGGCTTCTCTTTTTTGTGATTTGAATAATGCTTTCCGAGTGCGAACTATGCTATCAGAGATTTTACTTGTTTTGGTATTGATGCTTTGTTGTGAAGCATACAATTGCATTAGACTAAACGGAGATATTTTGCTTGGTTCAGAGGATGACACAGATGCTTTATAAGATTGTAGATGGTCATAATATGAAATCAAAGATTCATGTGACCATTTCAGTCGATTTAAAGAATTATTAATTTCATATTGACCTTTGAATACATGTCTTGGTACAGTTGATGCAAGGCATAGGTTGAGCTTAAAGGTCAGAGGTCGATGATCGCTTCTTTGTGATGATTTGACAGCAAAATTATTTGAATGTGCAAACAAACTTCTCGAGACAAAAATATAATCAATAATGGCTGATTGTTTTTGCCTGAACCAAGTGTCATGAGGCGGCGAATCAGCCGTACTCGTACCATTTAGCATGATTAAGTCCCAGGATTTCATGAATTTGTTCCACATAAATGCGCGTTCATTATCTTTCACTTTTTTCTTATTTACAAGATGTAAATTTAGATCGCCAGCAATGATCAAATGAATAGTTTCATGTTTCAACATTGCATTCTCCAGAACAGATGTTAAGTTTTTGAAAAACTGAGCAGATGTTATGCCTATAGGGTTCCAATATATATTAAGGCATGCAATCTTTATCAAGCTGATAGTAACGTAAAAGCATTGTATGTATGCGTTAGAAGAGGGTGTGGAACAGAGCTGAATGCCTGCTAAAGAGTTCGAAGCCATGAGCAATCCTGACATGGGTCTGCCTCTGGTTGCTTTTATAGCTGGATTGAGCAACACATCATAATTATTCCACGTTGGTGTAGTGGAGAGCCATGTTTCTTGCAGAAAAATTAGATCGTAATCCCCCAATATGCTCTCCTTGTTGTTAATTAAATGAGTAAACCCTTGTGTGTTCCAGCTCACTACAGCTAGCTCTACAAACTCTTCATTACTAGCTAGTTATACTCTGGTCGTATAATTTTGTGCTTTATACATAGTTTTTGTAAGGTCAGCAGGATTTCTTGAGGTGTAAGGTTGAAAACTGAGTGCTGGTTTCAGGCAAGATTTAATTGTCCTTGATTGTTTTCATCATGGGTGAGTAAGAATCCCAAGTTAGACAAGTCCTGTCGCGCAGCCCAAATAATGTTATGGATGACTAATGACCGGGACCATATCAGAACTGTAGTGTTGTCGTCTGCTATTGGAAATTCAATTTGGTCAAGATCTTGTGACTGAATTTCTTGTAATGATTTCACGTCGTCAAAAAGTCTTAGGATGCTTTGTCGATTCATGTTGTATGACAAACCTAAGTCCTGTCAGCACAAAAGTGTCACAGAATGTCTGTTTTCCACCTTTACTATCCGGGTGTTAGATAGCATTGATGTTTTGCCTGAAGAAGACTTTACATTTGGAACGGACTGCAAGCTTGTCCAATGTCTTTCATTAGCTTGTTTTGGGGAAGATACCGTCTGTGATCTGGCATTGAGTTGCCACAAACGTGCAATAGAATCTCTGATTTCATTCAGATCTGTTTGTAATAAATTATTGTTACTAGAGTGGTTTTGGCTCTTGTTTTCAACACCAGAAGGAGCGAAATCAGCAAACGAGACTCGCTTTACTGGGATATTTGTTGTTGCACTCATTTTTAGCATAGTGTCAGAGTGAGTAACAGTGGAGCATTTAGCTGGGCCATTAGTTATAATTGGAAAGATTGGTGGTTCAAACTTCCGAAAATCAAGATACGAGTCAATTTCGTGTCTTAAGGCCTTTCTTGATGCTGCTAAGTCTTTGCCAACCTCATTATTATCTATTTTCTGATCACCAGAGATGACTGGAATAGGATTCAAGAGCGCATCAGAGTTTTTGTCATGTGCAGATTGCTGTTTTTCAGCCAATTTAATGAGTTCATCTAGTGGGGGATGGTCTGCAATTTCTTTTGACAATTGAATAGAATCTGCTTGTTTATTTCTTTTCCTCAGATTAGCTAAGGCAACATATTTTTTGGTTATGAGACTCGCAGCCGCTGTCGATCTCATATTTGCTTTAGCAAGAGTATTAATAAATTGTTTAGTAGAAGAGTTTCCTGGTTGCTTTGCAGTTTTTTCATTTTTTGGCTTTTTTTTTTGTTCTGAAGGTTTATTACAATTCTTCTTTTTTGACTTGATTATGGCTTCGTAAGCCACTTTCATGTCAAAAACAGAATACGTAGGTTGGAATTTATGTCCACAATCTGACTTTTGTTCCCCTCGAAAGAGCGGGCAGTTCGCGTGCTGATAAGTCGAAGTGGCTGTTGCAATTTTTTCTTTTATAATACCTTCAACAAACAGAATGTCCGATTTGACATTTTGTTGGCAATTAGACATATGGAAAGGGAGATGTATTTGTGAGTCCAAAATCACTTCTATGATTTCACAGTCAGGGTCTTCAATTGTTTGGGTGGCAGCACAAACTCCTATCATGTTGGTTTTTAAATGTCCATCTTGTTTCTGAGCCAACAACTGTGTTATTTCATTTTGATGATCAATAATGTGGATCAATTTGTTATTTATGTCATTGTGCCTAGAGTTCGCAACTGAGTTGCGTTTCTTTTGATCTATTTCCATGGCTTTGATGTTCTCAACCACATACTTCAATGAACCATCAACAGTTTCAAAAGGTTTCGCGAGAGCCATAAGGGCGATGTTCATAACTTCTAGAGTTAGCGTTGTAGATTTCGAAGAATTGAATACTTTTTCTGAGCTCAGAGGGGCGTTATTTAGCCTCTGTGGGGTTGGAGGAATGTAGGAAACATCTAGCGTGGATATGCTGCTTTCCGATTGTTTAAACATCTCAGGAGATTTAGATAAATTAGAATCAACTGCTCTAAACGAGGTACTCACATTGTTGACATCTGAGATGTTTGTAATTTCTTTTGAAGTGTCAATCGTTTTGGGGGCTCCTAAAAGTGGGTCACCTGAAGAAACATTTTCTAGCAGCCTACTATCAGTTAGTGGAATAGGCATTTCTGGAGAGTTGATATTTCTTTCGGCATGCATAGGAGTATCTGGCATAGGCACCGCATCTTTAGCTAAACACATTATGGAATTGGCTGGCACACATACAGCAGTATCAGCAATAGTGCTTTGTAAACCAACCTTGGCTATACACACTACAGAGTCAATCGGCAATCCTTCATTTGATGCTAAAACCAGAGGCACAGATGCAGTAGGAAGAAGACTTACAGCAGATTTACTCTTCACTCCAAACCCATAGTTCCGAATGTCAACATTGTGTTTAATAGGCGTTTTCAGCTTTTCCTTTGTTTTCATTTTATTTTTAGGTAATAGTTGTTTAGGAGTTGAACACAACTTTTTTGTCGCCTTTGCAGAGGATCGTTCCTCTGGGAGCGCCTGGGATTCTCACATAATCTGTTGGCGTATATCAAACGGCATCTCCGTTGTAAGACGATATGGTTCGCTTGGCTTGCGAATCATTTGAATCCGCACACTACAAACGCCACACTTGGTGGAAGAAGAATGAAAAAAAAAAGTGGCGCTTTTAAAAGAGGTTCAGCTGAGCTACCAACTGAGTGGGTAGAACAGGGCACCCCGTATCGCCCCGGACGCCGCGGCGAAGCGGCAAAGCGGGACTTCACGGGGCTTCCACGGGTGCGCGCGCGCGGTGCACGCGCATTCCTGTTCTTATAGTCCCGCCTTCCAATCAAGAGTGAAGGCTGTACAAACAGAGAGATTAGGCAAGTATGAGTGTCAATACGCTTTTAAAATAACTTTAAAAAAAGTCAATGTGGTGAAACAATTCACCTCCTGGATGTTGCAGTCCGTTTCAGTAGCTGTAAAGCAAATAACAGTGAACCAGCAGAAAAGCGACTCCGGGCAAAGCGGGACTTCACGGGGCTTCCACGGGTGAGCCCGCGTTCCTGTTCTTATAGTCCCGCCTTCCAATCAAGAGTGAAGGCTCCTGGATGTTGCAGTCCGTTTCAGTAGCTGTAAAGCAAATAACAGTGAACCAGCAGAAAAGCGACTCCAGGCAAAGCGGGACTTCACGGGGCTTCCACGCGTTTTCTATATCTTCAATCTCTAAGGACTGTGACAAGGAGGGAGGACTAGGGGTATGCCTGGATTACAGATGGTCATCTTCATTACTCGCATTGGGGAAAAGAGGTGGTCTGGAGGTGTTCAGGAAATGGCAGTGTCTGTCAAAAATCACAGAATGTGGGCATTATACCAGTGAATAATGCTGGTATGTATTACTGGTAATCTTCATTACTTCTAATCCTTCTCTCCCTCATCCCATTACTAATCATAGAGTACGTTTCGTGCTCACATGAATTCTTTTTGAAAGCTGACGTCCTCTGACCTCTCCGCTCCTGGAAGGTAAAACCCCCCCACTGACCCACATCTTACCAGTAGATACAAAGCCAAGCCATGGGCATCTTCACCCTCAGAGTGGGAGAGGGGGTACGACCGTACTGGAAAGAGGAAGAGAAGGACTAGAAGTAATGAAGATTACTGATAAATAATCCCAGCATTACCTCCATGTCCACCCTTCCTCGTCTCAGTACTAATCATGGAGTTGTAACAAAGCCACATCAGGAATGATGCCCATGCCCACCACAAAGAAACAGACACCAAGGCTAATGCAACTCAAACCCAACACCAATGTATTCAAAGAACAGCAGAAAGAGGCAGGCAGACTACAGACCTCTGATACAAATTAAAGAGACAAAGCCCCAAAAACCCAAATGCCAAACAAATGAACACAGGGCCTATCCACGTTGAGCTGGTAATGTCTAATGAAGGTGTTAGGAGTAGCCCAGGCTGCAGCCCGGCAGATATCCAGCAGAGGCACCCCCGAAGTCTCGCCCAGGAGGTGGCCTCCCATCTCATGGACTGACCATGGATCTGCCCCCGATGGCAGAGGCCTGCAGAATCAAATCCCTAATCTGGCCGCCTGCGCCAAAGGTGACGAAACGATGATCAGTCTGAGGAAAGGACTCAGTCTGGGAATGATACTGCCAAACTGCCCTCTTGATATCCAGACAACACCAAGCCTCCTCCTCAGAAGAGGAGGGAAAAGGAAAAAAGCCAGAAGCACCACCTCCAGTGACCGGTGGAACTGGGAGAAAACGTTATGGTTACGAACCAACAGGAGGTTTGCACAGCAGGACCCGCACCTCCTCCCGGACCACCAGAAATTGGGGCCTGCGCATAAGGGCCACAACCCCCCCTAAATGCCATGTAGACGTGATAGCAATCAAAAAGGTAGTCTACAGAGTCAACCACTTCAGTTCAAGAGACTCCAAGGGCTCAAAAGGAGGCACCTGCTACATGGCCAGGACCAACGGGAGATCCCAAGGTAGGTCTCTCACCAGCCCCAAAGGACGGGAGCCCGAAACCCCTTTCAATAGACTTGAGACCTGAGGCTTCCCCTCGCCTCCCGCAGGTAGGGACCAGGAAACCCGAAAGGCTGGAATTGCTGACCACTGAGAATAGAGAGTAGAAACATCCTACCCCTTTTCAGCCCCTTCATAGAGAAACTGCAAAATGTACAGAAGACCACACCCCATAGCCTGGACCCCCCTCAAGGAACGCCAGGAAGGAAAGTTTGCCCAATGACGATCATATGCCCCACAAAGTAGACAGCCACTTAGGTAACACCCAAGGAGGGGCCAATTGCTTCTCCAGAAGCCCCGGGAACCACCCCCTCCTGCACCACTAAGGGACCACCAGGATAAACACCCCAGGAGTGACTCAGATCATACTGACGAGTCTCAGAATCAGGGGAATCGGGGGTAATGCAAAAATAAGCTCCTGGGGCCAAGTCAATGTGAGGGCATCCACCCCCCAGGCCCTGTGGGACGGAGCCCAAGAACAAAACCTGTGAAGATGAGCATTGCAGGGGGAGGCAAGTAGGTCCCTCCAGGGATGCCCGAACCTCTGGCAAATCCCCTGAAAAACCCCAGAATGAAGGGACATCTCCCTGTGAGACAGGAAAACCCCTGCTGAGCCTGTCTGCAGCCACATTGTCCACTGCAGCCAACGGCTCCTTAAGCCCCATGGACAGGTAAATCTGGTCCAATAACAGCTGGACATCCTCCCTATCCATGTACTTCCCAGTAGTCTCCTCCTCTTCAGAAGAACTGGAAGAGCAATCCACATCCAACGATGCAGAGGAAGACGTACAGGATGACGAGGAAACCCAGACAGCCCTAGACCTCCCGAGGCTAGCCGCCTCGCTGGGCCGGAATTCCTTAAAGATGATTTCAAAATCCTTCTTGGAGACCCCAGACTCCCCCTCAGCAGTCCTGCTCCATTTAGCTGGACCGAGGAAGAGCATTAATGAAGATGCCTGCGTTTGGCCACATGCTTCCCCATCATGCCAGCAGCCACAATCGCAGATCTGAACCCCTGTCTCCCTAAATTCTCAGAATGTCAACGCGGTGGCCCTGTCGCCTTGCAATGAGGACGCGGCACGCTAGCAACCGATGCTGCATGCCGGTGTGCGGGAGAAGGCGCACCCAGCTGCCATCGCACCCCACCCAGCTCAGACAAGCGCTGGCTGCCGTGCTGCCCGCTGTACTTTTGTTGTTGTTATAAGTCCAGGCCTGGGAGGAAGCTGGACGACCTAGCACCCGTATGACAGACCGATGTCCCAGCAGATTACTTACCGGACACCCAGGGTGGGGCACGGAACCCGCCCCCCTCCCCGGGCTGCCCAATCCAGGTCCAGCGACCTACCCGAACACACCCTGCTTGCTCATGGACAATCCACTGGACCCTGCAGCCCTGTAGGGTAACAGTGGCCATCCTGCAGCCCGGCCGCCACCAAAGCCCTGCAGAAGAGCCGCCAAATGAGGGCCAGCAGCATTTGCTCCTCACATGGCCCTCACAGAGACGATCCAAAGGTTCCACAGCAACTAAATAACTAATAGGATGTGGATCCGTTAGGGGTTATACCCTCTAGAAGGGGAGGGATCAGAGGATGTCAGCTTAGAAAAAGAGATTCCGTGAGCACGGAACGTACTCTTGATTAGTTCTGGGACCAGGACGCGTTTACATGGAGGTAATATCTGTCCCGAGTTTCCTGATTTGCGGAAATGCCCGCCACATATGCTTTCATGCAACCTTGATAATGACAACTAATCATTTCATTAGCAATGTATAGCGTGTTCAGACATATATCACTATATTACATACATGTCACAAAGAGTGGCTTCAAATATATGGAAGATCCTTTTATGTGATATATTCAAAACAAATGCTGGATCACTTTACAAATAATGTATTTTCTTCCACACAAGCTGAATTCATTCAGAGGCGACACCTTCCTTAGCCCAGCGCTAGCAAGTCTGTCACTTGTATTTAAAATTGTTTTTTCCTTGTAGGGCTCACAGTGACAGGTTGACATATCTAAACGCAACGTAGGTTTATACATTGCAGCAATTACAGGGGGAGCAAACGGTAAACATAAAACAAAAATGCTCTTTTGGGGCATCGGGTGAATTCGTAAAAAAAAGAAATAACACACTATTGGGTTTGATATTGATTCTAATCATTTAATAGCAGCAACGTTTAAGTTGGTGGATACAAATTATGCACAAATTAAAACGCGCAGTGTAACACTGCCCTCAGCTGTCCCACTTCAACATAAGAACATGTTTTAGAAAGAGCATTTATGGAATTTTGTTTTGAACGAAATAGCTTTGTAGATTTGTGACCACTTTATTTTCTAGATGTTTGACGAAAGGACTGAAGTATTTTATCTTTAAATACGACTTGGTAAACAGACAGCCGACCGTCCTTCCACAGTACATCCAATATTAAGTACGGTAGAAATACTTGTTACAAATTGATCTGTGATTCTTTCAATGACCACCAGAGGGTAGGCCAGGCACATTAACAGCACTCTAGGTAAAAAAAAAACAAAAAAACAGTAAGGATTTTCACTAGCGAAAACAATCGTATCAATAGGGATAGAGAGCATTTCTCAATTTAGCCATCAGTTCACAGTACAGAAAGGAGCCCAGTTTGGAAGGTTTTTGTTTTAAAGATGTCCCTAAACTGTCATCCCAACTGTGGTTAAGCTGTAATCACTATAATACAGCAGTCAAAGAAGATTTCTGAGTATGTGATGTTCCACTGTGCAGTCTACTGCACGATGCTTGCACACTGCGAGGACGGTTCGTAGAACGATAACACCACTTTCTTTACTGCAACCATCAACACATAAGGCAGCCATTTTGTATGTCAGGGCACCTAGCGTTATGTCCGCTTGAAAGAACTAGAATGATCAGCAATTTACAAATAGAAGGCTACACAGTTTCTGTGGTCACGAGCCAATATGACGTGCATAGAGAACAGTGCACATTTCGCATCAAATGTCTTGCTTTAAATTGAAATAATTTCCCATAAAAAACGATCGCGGAAAACATGGTCTTTTTTTACATTTATGTCGCACATGCACGCATTTAGTTTCTTTAACATTTTTATTGAAGACAGTAGTGTCGCTTTTATAACTAATGTAAACAAGTATTTAGAGCCGCTTAGATGATTTCCTGAAGGCTTTTACTGCTAATCCCAGTGCGACGAGATGGCTCTCATAATTATTGCTCTTCACTTAGATTAACAAAAGATTATAGGATGGATTTGCTGACCCTGTGATAGGTGCAGCGTTGTGAACAACCAAATGCATATTACTTTCCTGAGTCTAATCCTAGCCAACTCTCCCACTTCAAATGTAAGAGGCTGATGCAATTTGACGGGCATCACTGAGCCCACTATTCAGAATAGGTGGCTGCCAGGGTACATCGGACACAGCGCCTACCCCATTAGTCAAGCAATATGGAGGCGCGCCTGTCTCTTCTACAATGTAGACGAAACGTTGCAGACGACATGTACGTATTAGCATATATCAAATTGCCAAGAGGGGGGGTCGTCAGGTCGAGAGGCTATAGACCATGGGGTCGCCAGCTGAATTCTTGCTCTCGTCAATTGGTACAACATGTTTACATTGCAGAGATAATGCAATAATGATTTATGAAAATGTAAAACTAGTATTAAGTGAAGCAAACACATTGTACACTTGTGACACTTGTCTTAATTTCATTGATATAAAAAGTTCTTGCATTCATAAACTGTAGCAGGCGGGATTGTCACAACACTGATTGAAAACGAGTAGAGGCCAAGTTTATCATCTGTGCAAAGCCCAATGAGCAAGAAGCAGACCCCTCCTCCCGTCACCCCGCCCCCCCCGCCCGCTGTGTTCTGACATACTTTGTTGGGCCCTTAGCTGCTTTCACAGGTTTGGGAGAATTGCCAGCCTCATGAAGATCCGCACCGTTTTTCAGTGATGGTGTCAATGAAGTATCCACATACCAGAACTGCTGGCAGGAGGCATAGGGAAGGATGGAGGCGCTTGGCTATGCCACACAGCTCCTGCATATTCTCTGAGGGGTTTGCTGGTGTGATGGCACCAACAAGCAACTGCATCCACGTAACTTCCTCTCTTCATCCAGCCTTTACCCTTTGGAGCATTTACATTTGAAAATCGGAATCTCCCATTTGGCAGCTTCGTAGCTGATAAGTAGGCCTTGCAAATTGTCTACTGAGGGCTCCTTGATGACATTGGGTGGTGGGTCAGGCTAGAAGAGGAGAACCTCATGGGCGTGAAAGCAGTCCGGCTTCATCCCATGAGTTCTAGTCCCGCTCTATAAATGGCAGATAGTGATCAGGGGTTTTGTGCATGTCTGTGGTAAAGCGCGTGGAACCCCGAGATCCGCCCTGGCTCCTCTACTTTACAGTGCTGCATTGAGTGAATGTGCGATGATCTCTGCGGTGCACACATACATACGATGCAGAAAAGGGCGCCACCATTGCCCTATTAATATCAGTGGATTGTGCAGGTGCTGAAAATAGGGCACACTCCATTGTAATTATGTCATTCAAGGGAATTGAATTAGCTATACCCGGAACATTCGTAGATTCCACTAGAATACAGGAACACAGCATGGAAAACCTAGTGCACGATTTCCATGCCTGTGCAAGGAATTCCAATGCCACTGGTCAGGTGTAGAGAAAAGCATGGACAACGTTTCTCCCGTGTATCCCCCAAAGCTGCCTTCTGATGACAGAGGGTGTTTGGAAGTTAACAAATGGATAATAGGCCGATCCACAAATCCTTCACGTGAATTTTAAAATACAAACTCTGAGTTTATTTTTGAGAGTCAATGCCACAAATGTCTACTGAAAGTTGAGCCATATCTTGGAGAGGTTTGTTAGCCAATCCAATGGTGGGAGTCTGAAATAAAAATGTGCATTAGCACCTGGGGCGGGGGATGGAGCCAATCAGATTCCGCAGAACGCAGGCTGAAATCTCTGATCTCATCCCGCATTCTACAGAACCCACAGGCTGCCTCCCGCCGCAGGCTGCCATTTTGTTTTTTTAAATATACCCCAAATCCACTCTCCCTCCATTTACCTTTTGGTGGTGGCAGCACTGGCCGCCACCCGCTGCTGCTCCTCACTGTCCTGAACGCTCTGGATGGGCCACCATAGGAAAGGGAAGAGGGGCTTCGTACGGTGGCTTTCGTTGGAAAGGATTTTAATTCGTTCAACAGGAAGCGAGAAGCGTCCCGTTGAACAAACAAAAATGCTTTATTTAGCACCACAGGTTGCCGCTTTGGCATCCGAGGGTGCTAATAGCCTTAACACCCAATATGGCAGTCCGGATTGGGTGTTATCGACCCAGAGCCCTCTTTAAAGGTCCTTGCTCTGCATGGCCCTTTAACTCTTGCCCGGGGCCGATAACACCCGATTCGGCGTGCTAGATCGGGTGTTAACACCACATTCCACAGAGTCCCTCAGGACCCCATGGGGGGGGGATTGCCAGTATATTCGGCACTGGTAACACTGGTTCTGGAAATACCGGCTGCTTTTTGCCACAGGGACCTGATTTATCTCCAGGTCTTGGCTGGAGGTAAATCAGTCAACCCCATATGGCAAGCTAATAGTTTGGCGGTGGGGGAAAGTGGCGGTCACAGAATAACAGCCACTTTTTTCCCACACTGCCAAACTTGTAATGACCCCCTTTATCATATATGTAGATGCTTCACAAGGCTGTGAAAGGGGCAAAATGATTAAGGAGGAGATGAGATAGTCAGGAAAGTGAAGGAGACCAATATTTTCATTTAAAATAGTTAAATGGCTAGATTTAAATGCCTTGTTACTTTTGACATGTTTGCAGTATATATGATCATTCATTTGTATACTAAGTTATTTATTTCCTATCCTATTCCTAGTTCGATCTCTGTGCCTGTGATGACTGAATGGCACTTCAGAATCACTGCAGAATTTAACAGGTGTGCATCCGGGAAGGTATCGGCAAACTCCTTGCCGGGTTATCAGACTTCGTGGATGCTTTACAGTAGCTCCTACACTGTGTGACCATCACAACTCTCTCTCTCTCTCTCTCTCTCTCGATCTTTACGTTCTCTCCAGCGTTCCTTTGGTCAGAATAGAGCTGAGGGCAGGGGGGTGCAGTGAAAAGAGCAACATTGCCACTTGTTTTCTTTTTTCATGCAAGAAGGATCTTTGCTTCCTCTTCCCTTCCTAGATTTCCTAGCTGTTGTTAGTGCACAAAGAAAGACACTCTGACACTCTGCAATCATTCAGGTTTATTCAGTCCCTCCAATGACAAGCTTATCTAGCAGAACACATAACCAGTATCATTATAAAATAGATATGACAGGTCTTAGACCACATCGAGTAATATTGGTGATATGGATTTAGGTGTATAGAAATTCACAAAAGGATTAATAAGACCTACTTGCCAACAACACATGTCAATAAATATTCAGATGAGGAACCAGCATTAACGTTTTGAAAGTCACCAACCATCAAAAACCAGACCAACCCAAGTTGTCTTAAGCCTGTAAAATATGTCCCCAAAAGATGAATGGTAAAGAAAATATTCTGCTACCAAAAGGAAAAACTAAGAAGATAATGCAATTTATCAACTGCAATACAAGATGTGTAATTTATGGGATACCATGCATCTGTAACAAACTCTACATAGGTAGCACCATATGTCCATTGTAGTTAAAAATAATGGAACACTTCAGAGCTATCATGAATAAAGACTCAAAATATCCAATGGCCGATCATTTTTACACATAACATCCAAATTAACCATATGAAAGTATTACATTTCTCAGACTAGAAAGAGTGGACCTACCACCTTGAGGTGGAGACAGAAAACTATTATTACAACAGAAAGAGGCCAGATGGATCAACATTATCGACACATGTATATCCGGCTGAAACCAAGACAACAACATGTATAACTATCTTTGAATGAGCATTACCAAATGCACACACTATATATAAAATACATTAATGTATCATTATTTTTCTTTTTTTTTCTTTCTTTCTCTGTTTTCTTAATTTGTATAAGAGAAAGATTTAATTGCAATGAAAAGCACAATTTCCTTTAAACGTACATTATCAAGCAGACAGTATATAGAGGCGATACAAATGTATTATTTTCATAATTCTTCAATTATTCTTTTCTTTTCTCTGTTATCTATATTTCAATGAGAGATACATTTAAATGCAGTATAAAGTACAGTCAGTGAGAACATGTATTATCAGCTACATATTATACATCAAACTCTCACTAAGAGTCACTCAATAATAAGTAGAATCATTAACATTCTTATTAGGCATGAAGAAATATTATTTTTCAATTAATACATGAGACATTTTATTTCATTTTATTTAATTGAGTGATATGTAAATGAAATAAAGTGACTTCCTAGTCTTCATGGTAGGTTACTTTAAGCTTTAATAGCATCTTCTTAGGTTACAGTTACTTAAGACACATCGAACAGACACTAGCACCCATCACCCAGGCAGGGCTCTCTCTAACTGCCTGAGCTAGGAACTCTCATCACCAACATTCTCTCATCCACCCAATAACATTCTAAATGACATCACAAGCATCCACCTACACTCACAAGCACAATCCAATACATACCCCTTTTTTCCTGAGAAACTACATACACATAAAGTACATATACATAAGAATGACACAGCACATCTCCCTTTCTACCACAGACACAACATGCACACGCTCATTACAACGGTGCACATTTAAACAGATGTGCTACTCTGTAAAAACAACTGTGGGAGGCATGGCCAACACCCCCCCCCTTAATCACTTTGAGTAGAACTACCAATCCCAACATCTCATCACTGGTGGCAGGGATGAGCTCCCTTTACCACTTCCGAGAGGCATGACCATACGTTTCTGCTTCAAGGGGAACTACCAACCCCAATTCATAATCTGGTGGCAGCCATGACCTCCCCTTGACCACTTCAGGGAGGTATGACCATCCCTTTCTGCTTCTATGGGACTGGACATCCCTACTTCTTATCCCTAACAGGAGGCATGACCTCTCTCTCTCTAACAGTGAGCTTTCACTCACAAGCAGAGTACAACAGTAAATAATTTAGAACAACAATGATCAACATGGACTTCTTTGAAATGTTAAAAACGTGATTTCAATCACTAATATAGCATTCGAGCTAAATAACCAACATGAGCAAATCCACAAATCAACAGAGATTTATCATATAAACAAACAGCGCTACAATAGTACTGCTGTGTTAGGTACTGGGCGCGATGACATCGTCATGCACAATAACGTGATTACATCATCACATAGATAAACATAAGGCGGCCATTTTTAAATGCTGATCCCTTACATGGCTCAATGTTCACAACGCAAGGACAATTGTATCATGCAGCCCCCGGGAAAATCCAGGTCATCTATTGTAATCTTGGTATTTCATGACATGCATCCTTAGATTCACTGCACTTACAATCTTAGGGACACCTGTAACAGAAATAATGTTACTGTTTACAGATCAGTCCTCATAAAAAGGAGCCAAGCAGAAGAGATAATAACATCAATAACAATACTTACCAGAGAACAATCAACAAGGATGAGTTATGAATTGTAGAAACATATAAAGGGGGTAATTCATAGATTTTAGCGCAGAAGCAGCGCATGCGGGCAGCGTAGAGAGGGAGTGTGTGCCAGCGTGCACTAGCTGCATGCACCAAAACCCATTTTCACACACACAGCGTATTCATGGATTCTTACATCCATAACCAGCCGTGGCGCAGAGTGGCGCAGCGACCCTGCAGCTGCGCAAGTTATGCCCCAACCCGCCCCGTGCACCAAAAACATAGCACAAATCCCCTACATGGCGCAAAGGCCAGTGGACCAGCATACAGCCCCCCAACCATGAAAACACGCTAAAAATGCCACAAAGCCCTCACGTGCCAGCGAAATTGCATGTAAAACCATGTAAAACTCCCTGCGCACCCCTCGGAATAAATGTACCCCGCTCGCGCCAGCAAAATCCCTTGTAAAACTCGCTGCACACCCCTCGGAATACGCGTACCCCACTTGCTCCAGTGAAATTGCGTGTAAAACTCCCTGCGCACGCCTTGGAATATGCGTACCCCGCTCGCTACAGCGAAATCACGTGTAAAACTCCCCGCGCACCCCTCGGAATATGTGTACCACGCTCACGCCAGTGAAATCACGTGTAAAACTCCCTGCGCACCCCTCGGAATACGCGTATCCCGCTCACGCCAGCAAAATCACATGTAAAACTCCTCGCGCACCCCGCTCAGAATACACGTACCCCGCTCACGCCAGGTACATTACATGGAAAAAGTCCCCCTGTGGTGTGGGCTGCCTGTGGGGCATGGAGAGGATGGTTGGGCTGCCTGTGGGGCATGGGGAGGGTGGATGGGCTCCTGCGGGGCATACCCAGGGGAGATGGGCTGCCTGTGGGACCTGGTCTGGGGTGGTGGGCTCCTGCGGGGCATACCCAGGGGAGATGGGCTGCCTATGGGACATGGTATGGGTTGATGGGCTGCCTGCGGGGCATGGGGAGGGTGGATGGGCTGCTTGCGTGTATTCTGAGGGGTGCGCAGGGAGTTTTACACGTGATTGGCCTGGCGCGAGCGGGGTATGCATATTCAGAGGGGTGTGCAGGAGTTTTACACGCGATTTGGCAGTGTGGGCTATCCCGGGCGTGGCCTTCCCCACTCCCCATGCCCCGCAGGCAGCCCATCACCCCTGGACATGCCACGCAGGCAGCCCATCAGCCCTGGGCATGCCCTGCAGCAAGCCCATCACCCCAGTCCATTCCCCCTCAGGTAGCTCATCACCCTTGGGCATGCCCTGCAGCCAGCCCATCACCCCAGACATGACCCGCAGGCAGGCCACATGTCACCATGCACTTTGGGGCCCTGACACATGTTCACCACCCCACCTCCAGTGAGGGGCACCTGCCAGCAGGCCCCAACTCATGTCCCCCACCCCCAGTGATGGGCACCTGCCAGCAGGCCCCGACTCATGTCCCCCACCCCACCCCCATTGACGGCAACCTGCCAGCAGGCCCCGACTCAAGTCCCCCACCCCACCCCCATTGGCGGCAACCTGCCAGCAGGCCCCGACACATGTCCCCCACCCCCATTGACGGCCACCCCACCCCCATTGCCAGCAGGCCCCGACTCAAGTGCCCCACCTCACCCCAGTGATGGGCACCTGCCAGCAGGCCCCGACTCATGTCCCCCACCGAACACATTATCACAATCCCAGCCCATGGCACTTATGGCCACCCAAATCCCACCCCACGCCAACCCAGTCCAAAAATCCAACCACACATTCCATCCACTCCACATTGAATTCCCCATGTCAGGATAGATGCCAAATAAATAGCATGCCCATGAATACATGTCCGTCAGACCCACACAATGTCGACACATGACTGAGAAAACCCACATTGTGACATGCACGAAACCAATGAGAGAAGACCACACAAATAAAGTATAAAATCAAAATGTATTAAACACCAAACTGAATGAATAAAACAAAAGCGCACAAGAAAACAAAAAAATAATTCCAAGTCCGGGTGTCCAAAATTAAGCAACAAAAATGAAGGCTGCAAACAATAAAATCCAAAGTAAAATGGCTCCATAGCGTCAGTCCATAAAACAAAATCCAAAGTTCCAAAAAAAGCAAAGCATTCCTCCATGGGTCAAAAAATAAAGTAAATCCAGGTCCATAACTATATACAAATGAATATTCCAGGGTCCATGAGCCCAACAATCCAAAGGAAACCTAACCAAACACCTACCTAATAAATAACTATTTACAAAAAAGCAGAGCATAGTCCATCCACCCCAAAGAAAAATAAAAAAGAAAAGAAACCTACACCTACATAACTATTTACAAAGGCGGCCGGCCAGTCTCATGGCTCATTTTGTGATGTTCCGGGCCAGGGCATCATCAAACTCCATGTCAATATTCCAGAGGCGGGCCTGTTCCCTGGCCTCAAGGTCTCGCAGGGATGCAGCCATGGAATCCCTCAAGTCCCTGCAAGTTTCCTCGAGGCCCTCCGCCCGCCTCAAAGCCCAGTGCATGGAGTTCTCCGCCCTAACCATCCTGAGCCATGCCCTCTCCGCCCGCCGCCTCTCTGCATCCATTGGCTGGCCCAACCGCTGCCATACGGAAGACACTCCCAGTCCGGGGTCCTCCTGCCCCTCGGCCGATGCCTGTCCCGATGATATTGATGGCCCCGAGGCCACATGCCTCCTACGTCGAGCCTGCCGCCGCCACCACGACTGCCTCCGGGTAGATGTCAACACCCGGGGCCGCCGTGAAGATACCCTGCTTGAATGTGCCTGCACATCGTCCATTGCCAGGGGTTCAGTTGCTGGGGTGACCACCTGTGCTGGAGCTCTGACTCCCAACTGTGGCAGGGATGGGATCTCCACCAGCCTGGCTCCGTTGGTTTGGGCAGGTCCACAGGGGGCCCTGGTGGCATCTGGGATTGAAGATGGCACAGAGAACGACTGGCATATAGTGTGCACAGAGGAGGAGAGGGCCGCAAGACAGAGCGACACATGGAGGAAACCTGCGACCACGGGCCCTCTCAAAAGGGGCCACCTTGGCACACGTCTCTTCATGATGACGTGCGTGATCCCCCCAGGAAGCACGCACGTCATCACGAATTACATGTGTGCGCAACGCGACACCAATGAGGATGGACTCGATCCTGTCACGGGTCCCCACGTCCGCAGGTAGAGAAGTGCCAGATGACGTGGACCTCCCCCCTACCTGTGGACGGGCCTGGGACGGGGCATCTCTGCTGGTGCATGGTGGTGCAGTCACAGTGTCAGGGACAGGGACATCCACAAGCACCTCCGCGGCGACCTGTGCTGCCTCCTGCCCCTGGACTGCACCACTTGCACCAGTGGAACCAACCCCACCAGGCCCCATGTGCAGCTTGGATGCAGCCTCCTCCTCCTCCATACACACCACCAACCTGGATGGCTCTGCATTGTCTTCCGCCGTCGCAAGCCCCTGTGGGGGTTCACCCGCCCCTTCCGCTGCAGCTGTAGTGGCGGACGCGGCACCAGTCTCCTCGCTCCCGGTTGATGGAATTTCCTGGGAGGGTGACTGGGCCTTGCATCGCCAGGTGGTGGAGGCATCCCTGCCGCTTTCCTCCACAGCGCCGTCTCCGCCCTCTTCTTCACTTGGCGCTGTGTAAAGGGAGACATAGAACACAAGCATCAGGTTACTGTACAATAGTCCCCTAGACACAAAGCAATAGCACATGAGTGGCACTGTCAAACGTCATTTCCATCATGTCCCTCCACAACACATGGGTCAGTGCAGGCAACACACTTGCAGAAACAGGCATGGCACATGCAACAAACATTTGCATCCATGTCCAAGGCACCGTAGAAACATCCAATGGTGGGTTGAAACTCACATGCATCATGGGACATGCTGATCACATGCACACACATCACCGGAGGGTCATGCATCTGGCCCCGTTTACCCCCAGACACAGTGGATACAAGGATGACTAGGCTGTATCAGTGAATCAACACATCGTCACAGACATGTGTCATGCATCTATGGCATTTACCAGTCACTCACACACTACTCAGACAGACAGACATGTACACCATGCATGTCCATGACAGCAGCACCCATCTCTCACACCACAAACATGGCCAAGTACAGACACAGGCATGCATACATGTGTGCATTCCGCATGCTGCTCCCCATGATGCATTGTAAAACATACACCATCCATGTGGGTCACGCCAGACTGGACTCACATTCAGCACCATCATGTCCCTGCACACACACATCCATACATGTCCCATTTCACGCATACAGCCAAGTAGCTAACTACCACCACACTGCAACATGCACTGTTTTACACAGCAATGCATGGGAACTTACCGCTCAACTCCAGACGGGCCTGCATCCTGAGGATCTGGTGGTGAAGCACTGGGCAAATGCGCTCCAGGACCCTCATCTGCTGGGTGGTAAGCTGGCCCCGGCGCCCCACTGCATCCACTGCGTCTAAGAGGTGCCGGGCCTTCTTGAGGGTCCTGGACTTGTAGTCCTCCCAGCACTTCTGAATGTGTTTGATGTCACAGGGTGCCACCCCCTCTGCGTTGATGGCACCCACTATGTCCGTCCAGATCCTCCTCCGTCCTTCCTTGTCGGCGCGCGATGTTGAGAAGAGGGCACCATAATGCCCCAGGACTTGCTCCACCAGGATGTCAACTTCATTGGCAGTAAAGCTCACAGCCCTCTGCCTCTCTGCTTGGGGGTTGCCACTGGTGCCGGATGGTGTTGGTTCGGACATCTGAAAACACAAGGGTGTTCCTGAACAAACTAAGTTAAAGGTATCGTTTACATAGCTATCAGAAATTATTCAACTGGTTGGTTCGGACATGGCAACCCCCGAGTCAGGTGTGGGTGGGCAACTGGGTCCTGGGGCTGGGCTGTGGAGTGATGGAACACCAGTCAGGAGTCTTATGTTCCAGCAGGTCTGGTCACAGCAACTGGACCCCTGCTGATGTGCAGCACCAAATGGCAGGGCACTGTTGGCGGCAGGCAGGCAGCAGTAGATGGCTTGTAGGAGGCACCCCAGGGACTGGGGGGCAGGAAAATGGCCTTCTGTGTGTTGTCGCGTGGCCAGCTTGATGCAGAGTGAATTGACACGTGAAAAAACAGCACGTTAGCATGTAATTCGAGGAAAGGGCCTTAGTGCATAAGCACATAAGTGACGTTATGCATGGGCATTTCCCTCCGCACTGGTGCATCCCCACGTGCAATAACAGCATGTCCACGTGTGAATGCGTGTAGTTCGAGGAAAGGGCCTTAGCGTGTATTCATGCCAATGATGTGGGCATTTCCTGGCGCGTGGGCGTAGTCTTCAGCACGGGTTAAAGGTGAGCGCGGCCAGCAGTCCAATGTACATGCTGTTCTTGGAGACCGAAGCATGTGTTTACTCTTCTGGAATCTCACGCGATTACTTCACAGCGTTTGAAGTTCGTACCTCTTCTTTTGGCGGGGTGTAGCCTACGCGCACAAGCACGTGTGTTTTTCTTTTTCTTTTCCACGCAAGGCAGGCAGTGAGTCGCGCACGCTATTTTTCCACTTTGGTTCCCCTGTGCATCGCGTACCATTTTCAAGGTCATAGTAGCCAGCGTGTTCCACGCGTATGTGTTTTTTGTGTCCCTGGGTGCCACACCGTACTGCTGGAGGTTAAATCCACGCACGTGGGCTACCGGGGTCACGTGCACATCTTACTTTTGTAATTATACAATTTTTGATAGTCATTTTTTGTCATTTTTTTTTGTTTTGTTTTGTTTTTTCTTTTTTACATTTTTTTGGGGGCGCCTGAGCGTTGCATGACCTGTCATTTTTCCCCAGGAGTCACAGACAGCCTTAGTACCCTGCCCCTTCTACCCAATTGCCCAGGACAATTGTTGAGTGCACCTCCCATCAGCTATTTACCATCTGTGCCATGGTTGGGAGGCCACCAAAGGGTAAGGGGGGCAAAGCTGGGCGTTCTCCCAGGGGTGTGCATGGTCGGGCACGTGGGCACGGAGACCAGGGGGACAGGGCGTCCAGGGTGGCCAGGGTGGCTACAGATGGGGAAGAGGCAGGGGTGCCCCACTGGGGCGGGATGCCCAGCCACGTGCTGGTGCAGACATGCCACCACCCCCTGTGGCTCCTGGTGATGTGCCTTTTCTATCGTTCACCTACATGCTCACAGTCTCTCAAGCTCTGGTTGTCTCAAGGTTGGACTGCTGTGACAAGCTCTTTCAATATTCTACCTGCCTCCACACTCCGCCCTCTACCACTAATCCAGTACATGGCTGCGTGACTTGTCCTTGGCCTAAAGCCCTGGAATCCTATCTTCCCAGCTCTGTAATCCCTTCATTGGCTACCACTGGATGCAAGGATGATACTTCAGACCCCCTGCATTATGCAGAAGGATTTTTGGGGCCTGGGTCCAAAATACCTTCAACTATCCCTCTGCCAATACCTCCCCTCTCGAGTCATTTGCCCCTCTACCGCACACTCCCTCCGGGTCAGTGTTCTGACTTGAGTGTCGTGTAGACCGATGAGACCTCCGTCCCCAAGTGACGTACAGGGGAACTAAAAGAAACCCGCTGTACGACCCTTGAGGCCACAGGTGGGAGATGACTTCCCAGATCCACGGAACCTCTGGAACACCGATGCTGCTGTCAAAAAGGAACGAGGTTAAGTACCAGGCAACTACAATACATATTCAGTAAATCAAAGGATCTAAAAGGTCTTACCTATCGGGTATTAAGAAAACCCAGGAAACCTAGTAGAGGTTCGAGACTCAGATGATGCGGCGGTCCCTGAAATAGTAGGACCGTAAGATAGTGTGGATGTAGGATCAGCCACCTGTAGGAGTGAAGGCGTGACTTGGATCCCCAGAAGGGAAATGGCGTAGGAGTTCAGTGAAGTACCAAGGGATGATCCAAAGACAAGTCAGGATGTAGTCCAAAGTCTGGCAACAGGTAAACAGTTCCAAGCAAAGGTACAAAGGGTATCCGAAGGAGTCCGAGGTAGAGTTCCGTGATCAAGGTAACAGTGGAGCAATACGTAACGCCAAACAGAGTCTGAAGACAGCTGAGAAGCAATGAGTGTTCTGTCTCTCAGACCTTTATACTGTGCGTTTCTGGGTCATGTGACATCTCTGGGTCATGTGACGTCCACCAAGGTCACGTGAGGAACGCCACTCTGGATCACGTGATCGACGTGGAGACGTAACACCGCCCCTTCTGCTATACGTTCTCCAAGGCAATTGCCAATGCAGAAAGGGTTGCAATCGAGCCCGTACACCATAGCTGGTACGGAGTTTCCGGTCCTTTGGGTTCACCGAATCACTTGAGCCTCGAACCGTGGGAGGAGATGTTGGAGAAATGTGAGCAGTGTTCTGGTGTGTAGCGGACTGGTGTGCAGAGGATCGCCTAACATAGCCCCTCCCCAATGGCCCACGACCCCGTGGGCAGGACGGATGATCCCTATGGAAGCGGGCCACCAACCGAGGGGCGTCTAGATCCAAGGCGGAAACCCAAGAACGCTCCTCCGGGCCGTAACCCTTCCAATCCACTAGATACTGGAGCCTACCCCTAAACCATCGGGACCCCAAAATGGCCGACACCTCAAAGACATCAGGAGAGGCCAGGGACACCGGCGCAACAGGGGCTCGGAGACGGACAGAGTCGGGACAGGGTTTGAGGAGGGAGACATGGAATACAGGATGGATACGCCAAGAACTAGGAAGCACTAGACGAAACGTCACCGGGTTCACAACCTGAGAGATTACATACGGGCCGACAAAACGAGGCAGCAATTTCCGGCAACCCACTAGGCGAAGATGACGTGAAGACAACCAGACCCTAGAACCCACCACCAAAGGAGGAGCAGCTAGACGTTTGCCATCCACACGGGCCTTTATGGAAGCCTTTGCTTCAGTGAGATGGACCACAGTACTAGCATGTATAGCAGACAGATCCCTAAGACATGTCGTGGCCGCAGGATTTGAAGAAATAGAAGCATCAGGGACCGGCAAGACCTTGGGATGTTGGCCGTAGAGGGCGTAAAAAGGCGAATAACCTGTAGCTGAATGAGCCGCGTTATTGTATGCGAGCTCAGCAAGCCGTATAACAGCCAACCAGGAGGTCTGGTGTTGCAATATAAGGCAGCGAAGATACTGCTCCATGGATTGATTTGTCCTTTCAGTCTGCCCATCAGTCTCAGGATGATAGGCCGAAGAATACCTGGTATCAATGCCCAACAATTTAGTCAACGACCTCCAAAAACGAGAGGTGAACTGTGATCCTCGATCGGATATAATGACCGAAGGGAGTCCAAATAACATGAACAAAAACAAGTCCGCCAAGACCGGAGCCGAAGGAATACCCTTACAAGGAACAAAACGAGCCATTTATGTGAACGTGTCCACCACTACCCAGATGGAGTCAAAACCTTGTGACTTGGGGAGATCGGTAACAAAATCCATAGACAGTGTATGCCAAGGTCTGGGAGGTACCGGAAGCGGAATTAGTAACCCAACCGGTCGGCCTCTCCGATGTTTAGCCTGAGCACACACTGCGCACGAATTGACATAAAACTCCACATCGCGCTTCATAGAGGGCCACCAACACCAGCGCTTGAGAAGATCTAAAGTGCGCTCCTGACCGGGATGGGCATTAAAAGGAGCATCATGAGACCACTCAAGGGCCAGATTACGAGTGTCAGGTGTGGGAAGAAACAGGCGTTCATGCACGAAAGGCAAACCATCAGAATACATGGGGTCCCATTCTCGCAACTGTTCCGAATGAATGCTAGTCCAGGTTCGGACCGAGTCTAATAATGACAATGAGGGTGTACAGAGACAAATTACATGACTCTTTCTGAGAACATTGTCAGGGAAGGTTGGCAACTCGACCCCACCCGGGGAACGTGACAAGGCGTCTGCTTTACCATGTGAAGTTCCAGGACGATGCATAATATGAAAATCAAAAGAGGAAAAGAAAAGATGCCACCAAACCTGTCTGCTATTAATGCACTTCAATGAAGCCTGGTCCTGTAAATTTCGATGATCTGAGTATACACTGATTGGATGTTTAGCCCCCAGAAGATGATGGCGCCAAACACGAAAGGCGTCCATGACAGCCAGGAGTTCCTTCTCCGTAACGCTGTAGTGAGTCTCAGTACTGGAGAACTTACGGGCATGGTATGCCACTGGGTGTAATTTGCCTGTTGTAGGACATGATTGGGACAATACCGCACCGAGAGCAAAAGAAGAGGCATCCGCCTCAACTATGAATGGAAGATCAGGATTGGGGTGCTGGAGCACCGGTGCGGTAGTGAAAGCGGTTTTCAAAGCCTCAAAAGCCTCCTGATGTTCCATTTGCCAACGATAGGGTACCTGAGGACTGGTCAGAGCCGTGAGCGGGGCAACGATTGTGGAAAAGGAGGAAATGAAACGCCTATAAAAGTTGGCGAAGCCCAAAAAGGACTGCAAGGACTTGAGTGTTTGAGGTACTGGCCACTCTAAGACTGCTCTGACCTTGGAATCGTTCATGGATAACGCTCCCGGAGTAATGTGAAATCCCAGAAACTCAACAGACGTTTTATGAAACTGACATTTCTCAGGTTTGGCAAATAAGGAATGTTTTCTGAGACGGGATAGTACTTCTCGGACATGTTTTACATGGTCATCAAGATTACGAGAAAAGATCAAGATGTCGTCCAAGTACACAACCATGTGTACATCCAAAATATCCCTGAATATGTCATTCATAAAACGTTGGAATGTGGCCGGGGCATTACACAGACCGAAGGGCATGACTAGGTATTCATACAAGCCGTAACGAGTACAGAAAGCAGTTTTCCACTCATCGCCCTCGCGAACGCGCACTAGATTGTATGCGCCGCGCAGATCAAGCTTGGTGAAAACAGAAGCATGTGATAAGTGGTCCAGAAGGGGTGTGATTAACAGAATTGGATACCTATCCTTTTTTGTGATGGCATTAAGACGCCGATAATCCACACAAGGACGTAAATCCCCCTCTTTCTTAGGTACAAAAAATATAGGGCTTGCAGCTGGTGAAGTAGAGGGGCGGATGTGTCCTAAACGAAGGGCGTTCTGTACATACTCTTTCAATGCTAGTTCCTCAGAAGGAGATAAAGAATAAATCCTGCCCGAAGGAATAGTGGAATCAGGGATTAATTCGATTGGGCAGTCATATGGTCTATGTGGAGGTAGTACCTCAGAAGAGCCACGATCAAAAACTGATTTGAATGCTTTGTACTCAGATGGAATCCCAGACACCAACCCCCTAACGGTATGAGGAGTCACAAGCTCAGATCCATCAACACTCAGCGTGAGTTGAGCTAAGGCTCCCAAAGCCCGAGAAGGGGTATCAGTTGTTTGATGGGTCGGGAGACAATAATTCTGACAGATCTCGGATTCGAAGAGCACAGTGCCTGATTGCCAATTAATCAGCGGATTGTGTTCACGTAACCATGGTATCCCTAATATGATACCGAATTGAGGTGTGGTGATTAAGTCAAAACTTAAGGTCTCTGTGTGAATATCTTGTATGGTCAACAAGAGAGGTGCAGTTTGGTGTCTAACAGGACCAGAAACTAACGCAGAACCATCTACGGCTTGAACAGGTTCAGGTCGGGTTTTTACCACTAAAGGTAGATTGAGGGAATGGGCTAAAGCAATGTCTATGTAATTTCCAGTAGCACCTGAATCAATGATGATTGTGACTGTATGAAGAAGGCCTGTAGAGGGACATAGTGTAGTGTTTACAGAGACGGGTTGAACACGAGCAAAGGCAAGAGGGGTACCCGGAAATGGAGACTGAACACTCGACCTGCTCTCCGGATCTAAGGTCGAGCTGTCCGAAAAACCTGGCTCTTTTTGGGACGTCGAGGACACTCTTTCACATAATGTCCCGTGGTGCCACAATAAAAGCATGCATTATCCACCCTTCTACGTTCTCTCTCAGATGTTGTAATAGGGCTACGTAAACCTCCCACTTGCATAGGTTCTTCCGTACTGGAAGCAGGAGTACTGGCAAGTGTAGGATGGGAAGAAACCCCCAACTCGGCTCTACGCTCCGATCGCCGTGCATCTACTTGTAGTGCAAGATCAACTAGTTCCTGATACTGAGTGGGCATAGAAGGGATCACTGCTAAAGCATCTTTCATTATGTTACTCAACCCTCTATAAAAGACAACTGCCCGCTTGCTTTCTGGCCATGATGTTTCAGCAACTAATTGATTGAACCGGGTGATGTATTCTATCAAAGTCCTTCTACCCTGAGTTAGTTCTAACAACTCCAAATCCCTAGACTGTGCCTTGTGTCGGGTATCAAATACTCAAGACATTTCTAGAACCAACAGATCAAAGTCATAAATGACTGGGTTATTATTCTCCAACAGAGGGTTAGCCCAAGCTGCAGCTGTCCCGGCTAAATGGGAAAGGGCAAAGGCGGCTTTAGCAGTGGAAGTAGGAAAGGCCAAAGGTCTGCACAAGAAATGTAACTTGCACTGGTTAATGAAGGTCCTGAATTTCTTGGGGTCACCTTGAAAACGTTCAGGAGCGGCCAGGGGGGTAGGGGTTGGGAGGATCACCAGAGTTGGGACTGTAGTATTAGCCAAGGGAGGAGGTGTGGTTGAGGAGCTAGCATCTCCGAACTCAGGGTCTGCAGGAAGGGAATGCTGAACACTCTGTATGGAGTCTAACCTTTGGTGGATCACCGTATTCGTGGCGGCCATATCTGCCCTTAATACTGTAATCGCCTGGACTAAAGCAGCTATGGGTTCTTCTGTGGATCCCTGCATTGTCTAACACGACTATATGGCTTCTCAGTCTGTTCTGACTTGAGTGTCGTGTTGACCGATGAGACCTCCGTCCCCAAGTGACGTACAGGGGAACTAAAAGAAACCCGCTGTACGACCCTTGAGGCCACAGGTGGGAGATGACTTCCCAGATCCACGGAACCTCTGGAACACTGATGCTGCTGTCAAAAAGGAACGAGGTTAAGTACCAGGCAACTACAATACATATTCAGTAAATCAAAGGATCTAAAAGGTCTTACCTATCGGGTGTTAGGAAAACCCAGGAAACCTAGTAGAGGTTCGAGACTCAGATGATGCGGCGGTCCCTGAAATAGTAGGACCGTAAGATAGTGTGGATGTAGGATCAGCCACCTGTAGGAGTGAAGGCGTGACTTGGATCCCCAGAAGGGAAATGGCGTAGGAGTTCAGTGAAGTACCAAGGGATGATCCAAAGACAAGTCAGGATGTAGTCCAAAGTCCGGCAACAGGTAAACAGTTCCAAGCAAAGGTACAAAGGGTATCCGAAGGAGTCCGAGGTAGAGTTCCGTGATCAAGGTAACAGTGGAGCAATACGTAACGCCAAACAGAGTCTGAAGACAGCTGAGAAGCAATGAGTGTTCTGTCTCTCAGACCTTTATACTGTGCGTTTCTGGGTCATGTGACGTCTCTGGGTCATGTGACGTCCACCAAGGTCACGTGAGGAACGCCACTCTGGATCACGTGATCGACGTGGAGACGTAACACCGCCCCTTCTGCTATACGTTCTCCAAGGCAATTGCCAATGCAGAAAGGGTTGCAATCGAGCCCGTACACCATAGCTGGTACGGAGTTTCCGGTCCTTTGGGTTCACTGAATCACTTGAGCCTCGAACCGTGGGAGGAGATGTTGGGGAAATGTGAGCAGTGTTCTGGTGTGTAGCGGACTGGTGTGCAGAGGATCGCCTAACAGTCAGTCGTTAATTGAAGAAATAAACTGGTGGCAGATCTGTGTCTATGGCTGGGAGCTCCCTTTGGAACAGCCTACCGGCCATGTTGAAACTTGAAGAGAAATATCTCTGCTTCCGGAAGCACCTCAAGACCTTCCTATTTGCTCCTGCATTAGCCCCTCTGCTCCCCAGCTCAACAGTTTCCTCTGTTGGCACTGTGCACCTGCACACCCTCTGTCCTTCGGGCCCAGGTACCTACTCACCCTGCCTCCCTGCTGCACTGCCTCCAGGCCTCCCATTGCAATGGGTCCTGAATGTGTACCCAAACAGTCCCCCACTCTTCTTCTGCACTCATCAGATTTGCCCTATCCAAATGATCTTGCACTTGCCATTTGCTGGCTGCACTATGACCTTTTGAATGCCAATTCTATCATTGGACTTCATTTTCCTTCTTTGGTCCCCTCTGTTTGGCACGTTCCACTTCTCCACCTTCCAGGGTCTTCAACCCTTTATCCCTTCTCCATGCACTTGCGTGTTCTCAATGTCACTGTGCCCAGTATGATCATTGTTTTCATTTCCTTTTCTCCCTTGTTCCCTTCCCTTTGCTTGTTTGCACTCTGAACCACTTGTGTACGAGTGCAATCTTGATGAGATGTCATATCATGTCATATACATCCTTTGTCCTTGGTGCGGTGTGTCTCACTATGACTGTGCTGATGGCAGTGGCTCCCCATGCACATGTGTGCACATTCATGTTCCATGTGCATTCCATGTATGCCCCTAGGTGTCCTTGACCACCAGCTCATTGTAGTATGTCTCCAGGATGATCCAAGTGTCATGTTATTTGGACAGCCTTTTCATGCTCACTGTGGGTCTGTGTGTCATCATGCATGACTTTAGGGTGGCCATATCTGTGTCATGCACATGGCTCCCCATGTTACAGGCCCACTGCCTCTTTTCAACTGGTGTTGTCTTCTGCATGCATGGGTGTACTATTGATGGTTCCTCATCTGTCCTGCATCATGTCCACTTCTCATCGGCTGTAGTGACATTTGACTGATGACATGCAATAGACGCATGCCAACAGTGTCTGCCAATGCACATTCCTGTGGGGAACCTTTCATTGCCATGCAGTGCCCCCCTGCTATTGCCCAAAGGGTGGGGTTTTCACAGTATCCATGCTACATGGTGCATGCCATTTGCACATGATGGCTGCAATTGCCCTTACACTGCCGTCATGTTTGGAGATTGACATCACTATGTATGTACATGTTGATGTTGGAAGTTGAGGGGCTACACATGCACTGCACCTCACACACCCAGTCCTGTGCCAAGTTCAGCCCTTCAACATGCTAACACAATGCTGCTGTATGATGGTGACCTGCCATGTATGTACCCATGTCCCTCCTTTCACTGTATGGAAATGCAGTAGCGTAGGTGCCTCCTGTGACACATGTATTCTGCATAGTTGATGGTAGAGTGCTGCACGTGAACATGCATATTACATGTGTCATGGTTTGATTGACAGCTGTGGCTATTTGTGTGTTCCCCCATGCTTATGGTAGGTGCCATCCCTTTGTTGCCATCGCATTTCTGTTTTGGATATGTGCCTGCTAGAGGTTGTGTGTGATGCAGGTGATGTGCAACATGCAATACATGTGTTGCCTTCACATTTCGAACACATCCTTTTATGCATTTGGGATACTCTTGCATTGCAATGCCACTGGATGTATGTTGGGGTTTGAGTTGCCTGTGACATGGCTGCTTCATTAGTTGGCTGTCAATGTTGTGATCTGTATGTGTGTGATATGTGCTACTGACATGCGTGTTCATGTTTCTTTTGTTTATGTTGCAGGTGATGACGCACTGGCGGCAGAGGATGAAGATGTCATCCCAGACACGGTGGTCAGTTCAAAGCAACAACCAGGCACCAGTGGTGGTTGTGGGGTGGCAGCCCACGAGAACCCACTGGTGCTCCAGGCCATCGTGTCCAGAGCTGACTCTGAGTCAGGCTCTGATGTATCCTCTGACCACTACGTTGAGCTGGATCTGCATCATGACGTGTCGCCGCCGGTAAGTGATCCTGTGTTGGATGATCTTCTATCCGTGACACCTGCAGTAGGGGGCCCGGCACGATTGGAATGTCCGCCTGTGGTGGTTATGGGTGCACCGTCACACTCAACACCAGTTGGCCATGTTCCTGGGGCATCAGGTCGACAGAGGGATGCAGTCCTGCAGCCGCAGGCGGCACATACCCAGCAAGGACCACGGCTCCTTGGGCCCAGCAGGTGTGGTGTCCAGCAACATGGTGTCCGTGTGCCACCGGGGTCAACTGAGTGGGAGCGTGCCATGATTGCCATAACACAGCAACAGGGGGGAGCAGTTGAGATGATTGCTCAAGGTATGGAAAGTGTGGCCCATTCCATCCTCCCCTCTGTAAGACAAGTGGAGCTCCAGCAGTGGGCTACGCGGTACACATGCCACTCACTCTGGCTGGGCATGGCGATGTCTGACAGGGCGTGCCGGGCTGAAATGGTGGCTCTGCGTCAAGCACTTGATGCTCAAGCAGAGGCACACCGTGAGGCCCTGAGGGTGGAACACCAATCCCTCCGATCTACTATGGGTGCGCTCTGGATGAACAAGAGTAGGCGGGCAGAAGACAGGATGGTGCAGCTTGAAAGAACCATCTCAGCTCAACTCCATGCATCTCAGCTCAGCTCCATGCAAGCCGGGAGTCGCACCATTTGTCATGTGAGGCCATGTTATGCACCAGCCATGGAAGTTATGGTATAGGTGGAGATACACCTAACATGGATGCCTTTCTATGTCCAGTTAACGGTCTAGCCTTCCACCAAGATGGCGTCCGGAGCGTATATACGCATCACGCACAGTAACAACGGTGCGTTGTATCATCGTTAATTCCTAACTTTGTTCGTTGCCCCTTTGCTCGTGTTATTCTGTTACACAGAAGACCTTACCTCCTCCTTCTTGCCTTAGCCTTTTCTCCCTTTCTGCCATCACTCGCGGCGGTTTATTCTGGTAAGTTCACGGGAGTTTCTTTTCTCATTTCTTCGGTTTTCTGTTCCTTTACTTGTATTTTACTATCTTTCTATTCTGCCTATTTATTACCTTTTTTCACATTTTTCTTCTTGTTCTGTTCTTTTTTCGCCTTTCCGAGGCTCTGTCTGCTTCCAGTCCCTCTGCCAGTGCACTCCCTCACTGCTGCAATTATACTTCGGTGCCGTAGCTCCTGTTACCGCAGTTTCCTACGGAGCCGCTGGTCCTACGCACCGCTTGCCTTCTGCGGTGCCGCCGGATCTTGCGGTTTCCCCAGACAACGTCTGCCTTCTGTGGTGCCTTCTGGATCGCAGTTCTCCTCGAACGTTGTCTGTCTCCTGCGGTGCATGCTGGATCTTGTAGTTTCTCCATACTACAAGTCTGTTCTTGTCCTTTGATTGCTTTAAAATCTTCAGCATATCTACAACCTCTAAAGACCCTTTGTCACCACAGCGGGAATCACAGTTAACATATTGGATACTCCTTTCCGACAGAAGAGAAGATCTGCTACACAGGGTTTTTTGCCAAACGGCTTTTTCCCTGGAGTTTTGGGACTGGCTCCTGGGAGATCACCGGATTTGGTACCCATCCGGTCAAGGTGGACTCCGAGGAGCCAGGTCCTTATTTACGTCAAAAGAGAACCAAAAAGAAGACGGAATCAAAGAAATACCAAAGAAGACAGGATTGGTCGACTTCTACTAGCTCCACCGGAGATTCAGGTGAGGAGGAGTTGGGCATAGAGAAAGGGGAAATTGTTAGTTTTGACAGGCCATGCAGGCAGAACTCCGTCTTACACGTCAGTCCTTGCAGGAGGAAACACGTGTGACACGTGAGGTAATGCATGCTGACCTATGTTTCATTGCCATGCAGGACCTGGCTTACCAGACCTGCATCCTTGCTTGCTGCCATTGAGGGGCAAGGCGTGCCTAGGCGTGGTGAGGCAACTGATCCACGTCCACCTTCTGATTTCCATCCAGACGGTGACGACAACAACCTATATCCCACCGTGCTGTGCAGGCGCTGAACCCAGTGAGTTTTTTTTTTTTAAAATCTCAACATCTACACATGTCTATGTTGAGGTGCACCCTGTACCTCCGTCTTCCTGGGTGCACCCCCATTCCCTGGGTCAAATATGGCTATTTCTTTCTGCAATATTTTTTTCCTGCAAATATTTTTTTCTTTCTACATATATTTTTAAGATTTTTTTCAGCAAATATTTTGTTAATTTTCTTTTTTTTCTGGATTTTTTTTGCTTATATAATTTTTTAAAAAAGTTTTTTTCTTTTTTTTACAGCAAATACTTTTTTAAATTTACTGATATTTTTTTTTCCTGCAAATAATTACTTTATGCATTTTAAATTTCTGCTGATTTATTATTAATTGCATGTTTTTTTGTCTATTATGCATTCATGTGACAGTGTGGTGCTTTGTGGCATTTGAAGGCATCCACTGTGTGTTCCAGCTGGGCCCATTCAGGCTTGTCTTGTGTATGTGTTTTGCTTGGGTCCTGACACATATGCTACTCCTGCTTCCCCTTTCCATGGGCTCACAAGGATGGCTCGGTGTGACAGCATCTCACACAGGGGCATTGGGCTTCCATCATATCTGTGGCCAGCCTGCAGTCCTACTCGTGTGTACACCCCTAGTGGGTATTCCGGATGGCTTCTCCAATGCATGTCTGCACTTCACTTTGGTGAGTATTCTGTTGACTGTGCATTTCATCATGTTGCTTATGATATTTTTTATGAATTGACTCTCTATGTTCATGAACTTCCTGCTGTAAGTGGTACCATGCACCCTTTGGCTGTGTAACACACACTGATGGTGGGAGGGGTCTGTGTGCTGACAATGTTGCATTGAAACTCTTGCCCTACAGTGATTTTGATATGCCACATGAAGGCTGCACGCTGAGTCATCCATATCACCACGCATTTCAACAACCCCCCATTCCTTGCTTGCCCTGCTTTGGCCATCTTGCAGCCATGCCTGGTGTTTTGTTGTGCCATTTGAAGTATAGCCACATTCCTTTTCACTTGACTGTCATGTTAGTGGCCTGGACCTGCTCCCCCCTCCCATTGGTTGCACTTGGCCTTTGTGACAATCCGGCCAACCAGGAGGCTGGAGCCTGCCACGCCTTCCAAAGCACCACAATGGAGGCCCTGTCTAGCCCTGTCCCCCACCCTTCTGGGTCCCTTGATTGTCCCCATGTCTCCCCTGCCTGCGCCAGTCTCACTCTGTCTTCCCCCCTTCACCATCACACCCCTGCCCCTTCTGCACCGTCTTCTTTCCCTTTGCCCCCTGTGTGTGCTTTCTTTCCTCCTCTCCCCCTTCATGCATTTAGACCATATCCCGCTCCTCCCTTCTCTCCTCCCTCTCCCTCTCCAGCACCCTTTCCCCTCATCCTTGTCCTTTGTCTGTCTTTTGCCGGTACTACCCCAATTGCCATCAGGCATGGTGATAAGTAGCCGCTTGTTGTTTGCAAACACTTCCCCCTCTGCCTCCATCCATCCGACCCCCACCTTCACCTTTTTGAGTTATTTTGGCACTTACTTTTATCATCAGTCCCTCCACCACTGATTACAGGTTGTCTGTCCCCCCTTTTCCTTCTGTGTTTCTTCCCCCCCTCCCCAGCACTATCTTGATTCTTTTTCGACCTTCCACAGTTTGTCACTAGTTTTGTTACTCGCCTCACCTCTTCCCTCGTCTTCCCTCACCCCCTCCTTATGTGACTCCTGCACTGCAACTATTGCCGTCAGGCATAGCAATGTTGATGCTAGTTTTGTTTTCCTACATTCCCTCCCTAGACACTCCCTTATTGTTCCAGGCACTTGTAATGTGTACTTTGATTTAATAGTTCATTTTCACATTCTGGCCTCTTTGAACTTCTTGTTGGAATGTTCTGTTATTCTCCCTTGTTCCCTTCCTCCTTGAGGCGCTTTGATGAACTTTGTGTGTAGGCCCTATAAGGATTTTCAATGAATCAGTCATTGCTCACTGTCTGCCATTGTCGATGTGGGGGACTCTGTACATGATATATTCTGCTGGTCAATGGCTGATCCTATGTTGGGTTTTATTTTGAGGTGTCAGGGGATGGGTGTGGTTTAACACACAGGGGGGTCCTTGAGTGCAATGTTCACATGTGCTGTGTACAGGACACTGAGGCTCACTTCATTTCACATGCATGTATTCGATCCATGTCCCTACTGAGACAAACACTTAGGCAACACACCCCCACACCAACTACGTCAACACCATACACACACGTGCACCCAGATTGCCTTCTCAGGCATGCTGTGTCCCAACAATCCATGTTCACTTCCGAATCATTGATCGTGTACATGCATGACAGGGTACTATTTGGTTGATTGCACTTTTTAGTCATGATGCTCAAGGGGTTTCCCCAATGGAATACACACTCACTGTGCTGTCCGGTGAGCGGTGTGTTGCAGGGGACACACACGGAGCACACAGTGTTTGAAATGCCAATTGTCTATTGTCCAATGTGCATACCAACAGGTATTCTGAATTTTGTTGCTTGCACCACTGGTGGCATGCATTTGTGCCACCATTTTCAGGGTGTGAGGTTTTGTTCAGTCATTTCTTCAGATTCCATGTCAGGTGTAATTGTCTGGTGCCTATTTACATTTCTCACGTTGCACTTCATGACTATTGTGTCATGTGTTGCGAATATGGTTTGATGTTTTGCCGTTGCATACCATGGTATGGTGTGGCAGACGGGGGTCATGGGGGTTGGGAGGGTTTGGGTGGCATACCAGTACTTTCATGCCCTGTTTTGCAGGGGGGATATGCACCTTGCATGTGTTCCCTTTGGTCACATGGGATTGGTTGTGTTTAAGTAGCTAGGGATGCACACAATGTGGCACTTCCATGGACACGTTCTCAGGGTGGTAAGGTTGTGACAGTTAACTCCCCCTTTCTCATCATAGATTGTCACCTGGTATGTGCCAGGCCTGTGTGCACTCCGCAGGGGTGGGAGTTTAGGTGAAAAATGTGGCCACAAGCTGGGTACGGGCTGCCTCACCACATGCCCTTTCCCCTCTCATGCGCAGCGGCCATGCAGGTGGTTGGGGATGTGGAGGCACCACCATGTCCACCGGTATGCCATGCTGTGTTGCAACGTTGTGCAGGACACATGCTGCCACAATGATGCTGAATACTACTGGGGGTGCGTATAGTAGCTGTCTGCCAGAGTGGTCAAGGTAGCGGAAGCGTGACTTGAGCACTCCGAATGTGCGCTCCACTATGGCCCTCGTTGCAATATTGGCTGCGTTGTATCTTACCTGGGGTGGTGTGGTGGGGTTCCGTATTGGCGTCATCATGTAGGTGCTCGGAGGGTAGGCACTGTCCCCTGGTAAGGTGTTAATGGTTGTCATTAGTTGGGCTTGTGTATTTGTCTGTGTGTGACATGCATGCATGTGCACAGACATTTGTACTCACCTATGAGCCATGTGTCGCCATGCTTCCCAGCTTCCAGGGCCCGGCTCAGGGCAGACATTCTGAATATGAAACTGTCATGGGTGGACCCAGGATAGTTTGCATAGACAGAGGTGATGATTCCCTTGGCATCGCATACAACCTGCATGTTGATGGAATGCCAGTGCTTGCGGTTGCGGTAGATGTTTTTCAGTGGCCCTAGGTGGACGTAGGGCCACATGGGTGCAATCTATGGCACCGAACACTTTGGGAAAGTGTGCCACCCTGTAGAAGTCCAGGACCACAGCATGGCTTTCTGCGGGTGTTCTGGGAATGTATATGTGCCTGCGGACTGAGGGACACGCAGTAATGATTGCTAACACCTGGTGTAGGCAACGTGACTGCGTGGCCTGTGAGACACCCCTCACTATGGCAGTTGTCCGCTGAAATTACCCAGTAGCCAAAAAATGCAGTACATTGAGCACCTTCTCCAAGGGGCCCAATGCTTGGGAGCACAGGGTGGGTGATGTGAGTTCATCCCCCCACTCCCTGACCAGCTCTAGGATGATATGAGGTGGAAACCTATACCTGCCATAGACCTGATCATCAGGCATCCCAAAAAGGCTGGTCCTGGGCAAAAAAATGCAGGGCCTGGCTATTCTCGTCCTCCTTCGGTGTCCCACGATCACTGCTGGGAGGAATGGGACATTCATCGTAGCTGTATATGCTTGTTTGCTGTTTGCACGCACTTTTGTGCTGCGCGGGGGCGCTTCCGCCAGCTTTCGTGTGGCGGACGTATTTGTGCGTGTGTTTTGACATGCACGGTTTTTCCCTATTCGATTCTATTAATTTGTTGTTCACTAGCGTGTGAGCATTGCGTGTGTTTCTCAGTGGTATTTCCCATGTTACCCCTACATTTTCACGTTCCCCATTCCCCATGTTCCGCCCCCTTTTTAGGTGTGTGCGTGAGAAGTTGTGCGCTTTCCCCGTTCCTGTTGCGCACGCGTTTGGAAAGTCGCAGTAACGTGTAAGGTAAGCGCGAATTTGGCGCACATCCCGGGAAAAACACGCATAGGGCCTTCTATGAATCGCATGCATGCGATTCACACGCGTGCGCTAGCTTTTTCACACTTGCGCCACAAATTTCGGCACACATTTATTCCATGAATTACCCCCTTAATGTTGTGTTAAAACAATGATTATAAAAACTCGGAGACACAGAACAGTGCTGCTCTAATAAATGTATTTATTTTAGTTTTCATTTTGTTCCTTAGACACTTTAAAATAGTGAATATATTTAAACCTCCTGATGACCCACTGGAGCCACAGTGGTGAAACACATGTTGAGGTTAAAATCACTACCAATCTAAGATTAGTATCATTTGAAAGCAATAAGAACAGATGTATATAATTGTATTAGATAACATACTGGAGAATATTGAAAGAATTAATCAGCAATCTAACTGGATTATATTTTGATGAAGTTAATGGTACAAAATTTGGTAAATCAATATTGAAAAAGAATTGAAGTACAAGAGGACCAAAAGGAATTGAATTAAATAATTTATATCACCCTTTAATTTGTAGTGATTATTTAAAGTATAAGATCTGGCACAGTTTCTATGACACTTTGAGCAACACATTTATCAAGAATATTGCACAGATACAATATTGGGACTTCTATGGGTGACAGTTTTGCACATGAAATAATGTATTTATGATTCACCTCATGAAGGTTTACCAATGCCTGCACTTTAAGTTATAATATTGGTGCTATGGATTTAGGTGTATAGAAATTCCCAAGAGGTTTAAAAAGAACCACTAGCCAGCAACACAGGTATTGCTCTGGTCCACGCACACTATTGGTAAAGTGTATTAATAGTGTCTTTGCTGATACTATAACTAAAGTACATCCCACTTGTTATGATATATAGATATAAAAACTCATAACCACCTTTATTCTCTACATTGCGCTGACAATCGTACTAAACCAAAATAATAAGGGCTGAAGCAGCAATATTTACTAATTAAATCAATAGTTTTTAGTAACTTCGCTGTTTATAGACATGAGTCCCAACTTATTGTTTCATATTTTATCAATTCAGATGAGTCATTGCACATGTAAGCATTGATTTTAAAATGTAAATGTTTGAAAAGTCAATCCAGTAATACATTGTAACTAGATTATTTTAACATGAATTATATGTATATCAATTACACCAGAACTCATTAATTTGACATAATGTAACAATTAATATCAATATTTGTTCTGACGCTAGTGGCCTAAGATACTGTATCCGGCCAACACCCACTTTGGCGGGTACTATATAATGCCTTATGTGCTTCCTCAGAGCCTTCTTATCACTATGGTGCTATATGACTAGCAGCATTATTTCTAACAATTTTAATATGTTATTAATCCTTTACATTTCTTTCCATGCAGTACAGTATGCTTGATAGAAAGACATGCTTTGTTGCTCTAAACAGAGACAACCGCTGGTCTGAGGGTTGGGAGTGGATACAGAGTGGCTCATCCTTAGCCTTGAGGCAGGCACATCCTTAGCCTTGAGTCAGGCAAGGCGCTCCCCCTTGCCCAGGCTGGGGCCAGAAAAGTGGGGGCTACATAAATATTTAAAAACAGCGAGGGATTTGGTGCTCAGGAGAGAAAGGAATTTAAAGACTTAGCTCAGTCACAGGAAATCACCTCTGTTTTACCATTGTTATGTTGTAACTAGTTCTCTTGCATGCATCTGCTAGCCACTTCACAATAATTAGCTAAGGCCATAAATTAGTTTGGGCTGACATCCAAATGAGATAGACATGGGTATCACCACACCAGTGTAGGAATGGCAGTCCAATCCATAAGTCAAAGAGATGGATCAGTGCACCTGTCAAATAAACATTTGAGAGAATGATATTTGTATAAACTGTGTGCTGCTGGGCACTATAAGTTCAAGACCTGAGAGGAGCGCAAAATGGGCCTAATGTATAGGCCATACATTAGATGTATTTTTTGTTTGCCCATGAGTCCACGTTCCCATAACAAGGTGGATTTTCATCCCATCTGAAGTTTTTCTTTCTTGGGATCAACATCCAGTGAGGACATGAGAGTTTGGATGGTTCTCACTTTCAAACAAAGGCCAGGGTGAGGTCCCACTACAGATTACTACGGGGAACACCGCTAATCCGAGAACTACTGAGATATGCCAATGATGCATCCAATGACTAATTCATCTAATAGCATTGAATGGCAGCTCACCTTGGAGGACCTAGACCAAAACATGGACATAATACTAGTATTCAGAAGGGTACCTGGTTACTGCCTTGCTCTGCCCAGGTCGCTACAATAATATTAACAAACGAATGAGCAAGGTCAGGTCGATCTCTGCTGTAGAGTAACCACTGCTACACCCTGAGTGGGTAACCCCTTGTGTGGGTGGTCACAGAATTCTCATGAAACTGTACTTCTGCACAAAAGGGTTTTATTTTGAAGTGCAGTGGTGTAGTAATACACTGGTATTTTTCAAAAACATAGGACATTCACATTTGAGGACATACAAAGTGTAGTACCCAAGTACGAATGATCAAGTAGTCAATATTTGAGACATCTACTTGTACAGTTTGTTCATTCTCTATAGATTCCTTGGGAAGGAAGCTTAGAGAATTCTGTAGAATAATAGACAGGTAGGGGGCCCATAGAGTGTGGGCACAATCAAGAGTTGAACAACAACATATAATACATGTCAACATGACAGTGTTTCGGCCATTTTGCGTGGAGCTAGGTGAGCTCTAATGGTGTAGGCCTTCATCAGGACAGGAGTGTCTTTACGAGTGGAGCGTCCTATGTGGTCTGTAGGAGTGAAACAGACAAAGAACGTGTCAGGATGTACGTGGTCAGAAAAGATCTAGCAGAGAGAAGTTATTAATACTAAGTAGTGCGGATGACGGTGCTCACTCAATCCGAGGAGCTTAGTGGCTCAGATTAAGAGGTGGAATGATCCACTTCTTTAGGATGCAGTCGTCATCTTGTCAACAGGTGCGGTCACACCTGTCAGGGGATAAGGAGGTAGGATTACTAAATGGCTCCCCAAGGGTGCGGTTCCTCTCTAGCCCAGTGTTTACTCTACAGCAGAGATCGACCTGACCTTGCTCATTCGTTTGTTAATACAAAACATGGACATGACAAAGAGACAAAGGAAGGGCTTTGGTAGGTGTGCCGGCCTTTCTTAGAGGACAACTGGTCACATTTCAGGCCCAGAAATTGTACCATTGTCTGCACTATTAAATGTCCAAGTTCAGACATTTGATGCCTTCACTTGTTTACTTTCTAATGAAAGAGTGAAAATGCAGCACCCTCGCATAAATGGATGCCTGGTTTTCTAGGATATTGCCATTAATATTCTTAAAGTGCCTTACAAGAGACTAGAACATCATATAAAATGGCAGAGAAACCAAATGAGATGGGGTTGCAATGGTTCAAGACAAATGGTGTAGCTGTTTGGAGACTATCCACATTACTTACACTTCTTTCAAACACCTGACTGCTGCTCACCCAATGCAACATAATACTACTACATGCATGACCTGATTTAGGCTACATGTAGGGTGGCAGGAGCCATTAATCTTCCCCTATAACTGCAGTCATCTTCCTTGATTTTGTTGTTGAATGACTTTAATTTATTGTCAGATTGCAGTACAAGCAAGCCGCTGAAGTAATGCAAAACTTAATGACACCGGTCGTCATCCAGCTAATACAAGCTACCACTCTATAACTGGTTGCACTCTGCATCACATTTTCAGCCACATCATTAAATTATCCAACATGGAATTTCAATCACAATCTTGAAAGAAGTACTCCATCATCACCATCACAATTGTGATAGAAGATGATGAAATCCCCATCTGCCTATCTGCGTACTTCCCCCCCACAATCACACTGGTAAAACAACACTGACCAGAAAGTTATAAAGGATATCACCCAAAACCACTTGGACACATTTTAAATGGTTGGTGCCTATTTTACTAACCCATTTTCAAACATGGGCCGCTTAAGCTGAATGCGCAGATCCATTCCAGACGGGATTCAAAAAGAGCACAGGAACAACGTCAATATGGTACTGAGCACCCTCAAGGGCAAGATCTAGACAGGAGGCCCGAGGCTCTTCCTTGCGGTTATTGACTTAACGCAAGATTTTGATTAAGTTAACAGAGCAAGAATGTGGTCTAAACTTCATTTATGGAAATGCCTAAAAGAGATCCTGATCCCCATAATAGCCTTGCAGAGACACCAGAATGCAAGTTTGATTAAGTAATCTGGGAATACTGTCTGAAGAAACATCAACTGCCCATGGGGTAAAGGTTGCCCCTTGGCTCCAGCCCTCTTCTTCTCTTACTTGGGAGACTACAAAGAAGTGGAAGAAAGAGTAAGATCATTCCCTCCTACACTTGGCCAGAAAAAGATACCCAGACTATTTTATATGCAGACGACGTGATCCTCTTGGATCACACTCCGATTGGACTGCCAAAACAGCTGGACATCACCGAAAATGACTTGGAAATCAACAAACCCAAGTCCAAAATCATGTCTTTTGAAAAAACAGCCATGAAAGGAGAAAAACTAAAGTGGTACCTGGAAGGCACAGAAATTGAAAAAGTGTCGGAATTTAAATATCTTGGAGTGATGCTAGATAGCTCAAAATCCGAAATCTCCATGCAGAATGCATTACACGAAAAAATGCTGAAATTAACAACGCAAGCTAAAGCCGCTTTTCGTTGGCTCCTGTAATAAACTTCTACAGTGCAAAGGTTATACTGGCTATATCGTACGGAGTGGAAGCTATGCCATCTTTTCCAAAAACAATCTGGCAGACCCTAGAACGCCACTTCTGGAGGCCGGTTCTCATTTTACCTAAGTCAACTCCTCTGGTCTTGATCAGGCGCGACCTGAGCCAACCATCTCTCAAAACAATCATCGAAACAAAGAGTATTATGCTCTACAGGAACATTCTCCTGGAAAACCGCCCCTGGCTTTTTACCTTGTTAAATAGGGAACAAGCAGGAGGTCATTGTAAGTTTCTAACTCTTTGGGAAAGAGAACAAGATCACAAACTGTTAGAAATTCTAAGCTCAAAAAAGGAATTGCTCGAAAATACTACAAAAGTACAAAACAAGTTTTCAATTTTACTTGTAACCATAAAGTCCTTTTAACAATTTCTTTTTACTGAATTTCATAGGTTTTTAGTAGCGCAACTTCACCATAACAGCATTTTATGCACTTTTTGCAAATGGAATAATTGCAACTGAAAGGAATGTGTCGGAAAACATTCCAATTGGATTTCATGTGCCACTTTAATGGACTAAATCAAGGGCCAGGAGAAAATGCCTCTCATCATTTATGCAAGAATGATAATGGCATCAGAATAACTGCACCACAGAATATGATATGAATTCCTGGGCCTCTGCTTACTATCCACATTATATTCTGTGAGCTGTGACATCTACTCAAAACCAGCCTTACAGCTAGGAGGTATATACCTTTTTACTAAAAACAGGGCAATGGACCCACCACAAACAGGAAACCATGAACATATAGGAATCTACCCCCTGCTTCTACCCACAAAGTTCCACTGATATCTTTTGACCAGCAGAGCAGTGTCATTTGTAGGAACTCAAATAATATTACTGCCCGATCTCAAGAGGAATTTTAAGGGGAAAGAACATATTTTAATAAGCATGAAATATCCCTACTGGCAAAGGCAATTATTTTCATACTCCCTGAAATATCTTTTGATTCCAAATATGGAGTAACATCGTATTGGAGACCTGATTGTAACCCTGACATGGGAGGTGAAATTTCAGGGCACATAATACAGTTTATAGTTTTGCCCACCCATGATAACAAGAGTATGGACTAAAATCAACAAGGTTTCTTCTGGCGCCCCGTTGAAGAAAATCTGATATATTTGCCCTTAAAGTCAAGGAAGATAATTTAGTTAGTGTGCAGGTATATCTTAGTTATATCTTCTGTTCATGGAGCCACTTTTTCATATTCATGGTTAACCTTGTGTGGGTGTATTCTATTTTTCTAGTTTTTCGGTTTTAAGGTCAAGCTTGCATAGTAGGGCAATGTCAATAGGTTACACCAAAACATCAAGAATAGTTAGTACAATTTAGCTTCATTTTGAGAGAAAGCAAATATTAGGTACCTGTTGTGGCTTGTGCCTTATTAAATCTTATTTGAAAGTTGGGGATTGTCTGTGTGCGCTGCTAAAATTCTTCTGAGTGGCACCCAGAAGGACGCTGGGCAAGCGCACTTGCGCACAGCTTAGAGAGAACATTGGTGAGGAGGCCATCCATTGTGTCTGGGGAGCTGGCACTGAGTGGGGGGACACATGGTGAGGGTTTGGAGGAGGAAGGGAGGCATTTTGTTGATTTTATTTTATTTTTTATTTATTTTTACATTTATAAAGCGCTCACACAGCCCGCAGGCATCGAGGCGCTGTTACAGGAATTGTTATTTATTTATTTTTTTTCTTAGTTGCGTAATTGTGTTTTTTTTTTTGTCTTAGTTACGTATTTATAACGCGCTTAAACACCCAGAGGTTTCTAAGCGCGGACCCGGGGATCGAACCTGTTGTTGCTTCATGTCGTCTTGCTTCCAAGACGCGCACGCTGCCGCTGAGCACATTGTTTTTCCCAAAAACCAGGTTACGGACTACAAATGGACTACAGATACCCAGGAGTCTGCACAGTTCTGTATTTGTGGCTATAGTTTATTTTAGAACAATTTTTTAAAAGATATTTTTCAGGTATAGTGACATCTGGGGTGAGGAATCACTGGCGATTGGCTAGTGACATGGTAGGCATTTGGGGCTCTTATCCATTCCGTAGGCGCGTTTTCTTTTTTTTAGACAGAAGACTGGACTTTATACCTTTTTACTCACATGTATTAAGTGTCCATATATAATATGAAAACCTCTAATTTTACCTCAGTCTGAGTACGTCCACTCACTCCGCTTGTTTACATTATATGCAGACTGCCTCTATTCTATGTACATCTTCTATATTTTTATGCTGGTTATCTCCACTCTGTTGAACCCTATTCATCCTATTACCATATAAGGTATTCATGGTACTGCACCATTCTCCCATCCTTTGTTACAGTCTATATATTTAAAAATGTAACTTACAAGGATAACTGAATACATACATATACACGTGGCAAGAAACATTATATAAAAAAGTTCACATAATGCTTGTGGGAGATTTCAATTTTCAATTAGACTTGGTGGCATGTTATAATTTTGTATATACTTAATGTAATTAATATTGCAATATACCAGTTGTGCTATGTAATCCAGCACACCCTTGTAGCAACTGGAATAATAAGATGAGTGTGGATATTCTCAAGAGAAGCTAAAGGATATGTGATGGCCATTTTCAAGAGGATTAACTGGCAACAACAAGGTTTGAATCACATATTTAAATCATATGGGTTAGTATGCAAAGCTGGTATTTACTACCAAGATTTTATATTAATCCAAGACTAGAGAGTGACCATGATCCTACAGCTTCTCCAATAGAAGGTTAACAAGTAAATAGTTGAATGGTATACAGTATTTTCAAATTATGTAATACCTATAATGTGAGGGACTATTCTTCCTATCTTAGAAATATATAGTAGAGTAGACAGGGTATTTCCACCTAATGTTGTCTGTGAATTAATTAGTGAATCCCTGAGTAAACTCTTTACTGTGAAAAAATTAACCAATCAAATGAAATGTGTTAGCACGATGAATGTAGACAAAAGAAACTCCAGGTGATCACAGCCCTGTAGGAGGGTATTGATAGATATTGTGAAAATATTGGAGAAATACCAAAAGATTTCTAACATTTAATAAAGGAAAAAAGAAGCAGCAAATAGATAATAGATAGGCAAATGTTAAAAGGCTGTGAAACTAAAGGTGTATGCTCTTTCTGTAACATTGTGAGATAAGAGATGGAGTATGTGCAATTCAATATGGATATAAATATAACTAGTGATATGTGGGAAAGCTGTTTATGCTCTTATATAATGAGCCCAAACAGGTAGAATCCAACCTAAAGTTAATGAAGGAACTGGTTCCCTCGTGTATTAAACCCCTATTAAATATTACCTATGAAGAAGTAGAGACAGAACTGTTAACATAAAATATATATAAAGTCCCTGGTAAAGATAGGATGCCAGCTGATTTCCTACAGAACGTACCATGGATCTGGGTGCCAATTTTTTTACAAAGTACTTAATAGCATTAACAGTCATGAGCAGCTAACACAGATATGGAAGGGGGCCAGAATGATACCAATATTTAAAAATGGATATCATAATCTTCTTTCAAATGCTATACCAATTTCATTAATAGATGCAGGAGCTAACATTTATGGCAAGATATTGCTCCAAAGGAAAACCAAGTCCTGTTCAAGCTACAATCAGATTTTAGACCAGGAATTCGAATACTTCATCAAGTATTTTGGTTGTATCTGTGTCAAAAGAAATATGTAGTGCTACAGTGATAACCTTTGTACTTGCATAAGCATGTCATATGGTACAGAGGAACAAACTCTGGGACCAATTATTAGAAATAGGTGTCCCTACTGATTTAATTTCAGAAATTGCTAGCTTGAATCAAGATAAATTTGCCCAGGTCATATATAGGAAAGGAGGGAAGTCACCGAAATTCCCTGCCAATCGAGGTGTAAGACAAGGATTTGTTCTGGCCCCCTTATTATTTTATTTGTATATTATAATATTAACAACCTGCTTTAGCAATACTTTTAAGGATCAGCTCATCTGGAAGGCGAAAGAATGAGAATTCTCACCTTCACTGATGACGCAGTCCTAATTCGCAAAACACTGCAGGGACTAAAAAAGGCAATGACGATATTTGACAAATAATCCATCAATTTTGGCTTGATTATTAAAATAAGTAATACTCAGTATCTTATTTGATCAAATAAGAAACAAAAACATCTTAATACTTTTTGGAGAATGTTTCGATTAAATAGGGTTGACCATTATGATTATTTAGGCATCTGTACAGAAGAGAGAGGTGTATGGAATGAGCAGATTGACACGAGCAAGCTCTAATTGTTAAGGAATGGAGTGGTGCTTAATTTGTTTAATAACCGATATGGAGGGAAAGCAGTATTCAAACTGTTGACATCTATCAGGCTAAACGTGGGGAAGTCATGTTTCTAAAAACTTTGCTAAGTCTACCAAAGACTACACCCAGTTTAGCATTATATTTAGTTCATGGAATAACATATCAGGCACAATTTAGGTAGATTACCTTAGGCACAAATTATGAATGAGAGATAATTTAGCACCTTAAAGAGAAACATGCTAAGATGTTATAATGCAAGAAAGTGAAAGTAAACGTACATGGTTCCAGGATGCTGATACAATGGGCATGACTACTTAAATAATCTCTGGGGTGGCGTCTAGATCTGCAAGGTCCAAATCTCCCCTCGAAGTTGATTATAAAAAAGGCCTATGCTGAATGGTTTACATATGTAAACTGGTGAATATCCCAAATACAGATCTACAAAGTAGATACCTGGAGATAAAAAGACTATAGGGGCAGGAAATATGCTTGTCAATTATAGAGGATAGGGAAGCCAGACTATTATATTTGAAAATCCATCTGGGTATAGTCTATAGGGGACATCAACAAGGATATTGGGTGAATCTCACAATTCCTGAAAGGGGTTTGGAGAAGGAGAAGAAGGGCTATTTAATGAAGAATAATTGTAAGATATGTTTACATTTGATAGTTATATTTATGTAATGTTAAACACATATGTTGAGAGGGAATAGGTGTTGAGTAATGTCTTTTTTAATTATACCTATGCTGTTGACTAGATTCAGATTTTATTGAGATATTTTTGATGGAGAAGTTGTAGAAGTGATATTATTTATTGTATGTTGATGATAATTTGTAATAATTATGTTTGTGATGTTATGGTGCATTGGCATTGATATCAATTAAATTGACAGACTAACTGTTAAATTGACGGATAGAGCATCTACGCCTAAGTGGTAATATCTATACTTAGTAAACTGATGTACAAATTAATTCAAACCAAATTACAGTTAAATAAACAGTAAAATCGGATAACTGAAAATGTTAATGCCTTTTCTCCTTTCTATGCAAACTTATGCTTTCACTATTGACTTTCCAAAATGTCAAACCTAAGTAAAAATAACCATAAATAACAGTTACATGCAAATATATGACAAACATATTCATAAATATACGCAATTGTAAAACTCATTAACAGCAAACATCTTAGTTTATTTGACCCCCGTGCAAAAGAATGCAATAGTTGCTATTATTGTGGGCTTTAATGACTCAATAAGTGGGCAATAAGATGATAAACATGTAGTGAATTGGGCCACAATGAGAGGCTTCTAGTCTATTACTTGTTTACTATAGCACTTAATGGGAGATCACAAAAGGATAGCCCAGCAGCAAATACTTTTTGTGTACATCAAGGGTCTTCCAGCAAAGGCCATTGTTTCTTGGAAGTTGAAGTCTGGATTTTTTTCATGGTTTTTTGGTTTGCCACATAACCCCTCACATAGCTCACTTTCCATGCCCGATAAAAGACTGATGATGGGAGTAGCTTTGGGAGGGTGCAATATGAAATTGGCAAAAGTAGATTTCTCTAATCTTACTCTGGTTTTGTATAATAAAATCCTGCAATACCTAGAATCCATCTTTACTCAAATGGACACCCTCCCATTAAAGTACAAGCCATGCCAAATGGTTTTCAGGTTATTAATGCTCTTTTGCATGGCCCTCCGAAGATAGGTCATAAATAATATTTTCAGAGACATTCCTGGTATGATAGGGAATTCCATTGTAAGAAGATACACTATGTGTACCAAAGAAAATGAAAATGAAAGGGAAATAATCAGCTCATCCTTTAGTGTGTACAGTCAGGAAGGAGTACAGACATCATTTGGTGCAGGTCAGGAAAGCACAATGTATAGAGTGAGCATGGGGGGATCTGGCATTGGCACTTGAAGGCAAAGATATGAAGACTTTTTGGGCCCTGATAGCATGGGGACTAAAGGGCCCCCTACCATAGAGAACAGCATTCCCGGGGAAGACTTGAAAGACTGCGTTCAGTTGTTGTAGGGCTGTGAAATTATGGAATAAACAGGTAAATCAGTGTTTTACAATAATTCAGCGGGTAATAAAGGTAGTTGCAGTCCATTTGAGATACCTGCCTTTACCCTAGCGGAGGACGGTAAGCAATATATTTATAGGCCTCAGGGAAAGCCCCTGGCCTAAACAAAATTCAAGGGATCTTTTTAAATCTGATCTTGCTGCATGGGTCCCACCACTCTGCTCCTGATTTAATTCTGTACTTACCACAGGTGAAACCCCCCACTCTTGGAGGTTGTCCAAAATAATCAGTATTTTTTAAAAAGGCAAAAAGGGTAATCCTGTTATTAACAGATCAATCTCCTTCCTGGATTCATCATGAAAGATATTCTCTAAAGTTGTCTTGCAAAGGATCAAGGAGTGGGAGTGTATAAGGGTGACATTTTGAAAGCAGCACAGAGTTGTTTTTGATGAGGGTCTTGTAATATTGAATAGGGCCTTCGAATAATGCTGATACTTATAAGGTATGTGCCCCTGAGGAGATGAACCTTATATATGGGCTTCATAGATCTCTAGTTAGCTTGTGATTCTGTAGACAGAGACCTCTTATGGGAGCCCCTGGGTCATGAAGCTATGGATCCACCAATGATCAATCTAAAAAGTGACTTTACAAAGGAACTAGAGGTAGGGGTTGTTTGGGCCAAATGGGAGAGCACTCTCAGGACTTTGATATAAGTCGAGGCGTGTGATGAGGTTGTGTTATCGCACCAGCACTATTCAACCTTTTCATTAACAATGTAGACAGTTTGCTCCTGTTGTATTTTTTGCTGATGATGCAATTGTACTCTTTCATAATGAAAACTATCTCAGGCAGCTTATAGAGGGTTTTGGTGAATATTGCAGATTAAAGTATCTTACTATGAATGGGTCGAAGACAAGAGGATCAAACAGCGGCACTCTAAGATAGTAATGGGAGGAGTTATCTTGGAACAAGTTCAACACTTTGATTATTAAGGTATCAGATTCTCCAGTGCCCATTCTTGGAAGGTTCAGATGGAAAAGGGAACTTTGATCTTAAAACAGGCCTTAGGATGGATCCATCACTCTAATCATTAGTTTGGAAGTCATATGGTCGGTTCCCCACAGTATGCATACAGGGCAAAGCCAGTTGCAAGAGCCCTGGATGCAGGAGAACTCTGGGGGTATGTTTATTGTCACTCCCCCAAGCAAGGTGAGAATATATTTAGTTAAATAAAATATTATAAGTATCCCCTTCTCTACTTCTACGCGAACGTTACTCATAGATAGCTTGAAATGAGGCCTATTACTTAGGAGTAAGCCCCTAAAGTTATGGCTCTCTGGTTTGGGATCTGGCCATATCTAGATCCTTCTGTATATTTAGGAAAATTGGACAGAACGGTCTAAAGCATCCAGTCTACGAAAACCTGGATTGAATTAGAGCCATAAGGAAAGGCCTGTCCCAATTGGGCATACATGCTTTGTGGGAGTACCCAGCACATAGTACCAAAGCAGATATGACTTTCCTGCATATAAGATACTGGAAAATGAAAGTAGACCTTTATTTCAACAAGTGCTAGCAAATTGCAGACTCTGCTTATATTTAGACTCTAAACATTTCATAGATTGAGAATCATATCTCAATAGAAAGACTGACCTAGGAATGAGTGATCTCTATGTTGGATTTCATCTAATCCGCTGACCTCTTACAGTAGTGGTGGGGAGATGGTCTCAAAATGACGAGAGTGTGTTTTGTGTCCTTGTGGAATAGCATCTGAATCAATCATGCACTTTATTTTGTGTGTCCCCTTTATTCCAATTTAAGGACAAAAAGGCTGAAGTCCCTAATTAAGGATGTCAGAACAAAGCACCTGTAAACTGTCTTGGTGTGGGCTTGTAGTACGTATAATGAAGTTGTAATGTTTTCAGTGGCACAATACATCCGGAGAGCATGGCTATTTAGGAGACCACTAGGTTGTGAGGAGGGGAAGTGTAATATTTTACCATGGAATGTTGATTTTAGATTGTACAGAATCACTCTGATCTCCAGGCTGTATATAATATCCACAACTGGTCATGGATTTGTCTGCATCAGGAAGATTCAAGCAGGAGAGTCATGACCAAAGTGGCCATTCCACTGGAACAAAATACCTTTTGTGAAGTTATGCACTGAAGAGCTTTTAGTTTTTTGTGCAAATACTAAACGTGGTTTTTAAGCACAACAGTGTACATATGTTCCTTGATTAGAATATAATGTAATGTGTTACCTGTTCTGGCCTCTGGCTCAATGAGTGCATGACATAATCATCACCATCCACATAGTGCAGGAGTCTACAACCTGCGACTCTCCAGATTTTTTGGACTACAACTCCTGTCGGGGGGAAATTCTGCCGGGGTCGGCCGGGCCGTCCGCAGACCTCCGGGCAGGGAGGCCCCAACTCCTCCCGTATATCCCAAAAGAGATAGAGTATGAGACACACGCAAGAAGCAAGGTGACTCTGCTGTTTATTAGACAAAACGGCAGGGATGGGTCAAGGAGCGTACGCGTCCGACCTGACACACACACAATCGTGGGGCTCGCAGGCCCTTTTTACCTTAGTATGACGCGCTACTTGCGTCACTTGGAAAGTTTAGCAAAAAACCTATCTCCACTCTGGATTGGTTACTCGAGTGGTAGGGTTAGTATAGCGCACATATAGAGAACGGTGTTAGTGGCTGAGGGTTAGTCAGGTGGTATACCTGGGCTGTCCCTTCAATTTGATACATGAAAATTGTTACATGAAGACCTCTGAGGATTGGTCAATGTGAATGGCGTCAGTGATAAGAACCCCATGTTCTAATTGGTCCGCTCGCGAGCCTCCCAGTCTGGGACTATCGCTGTTCCTAGCTCGCGGTGCACCTGTCATTTGCAACAATGTTTTAATATGGGTAGGTGTAAACAATGTGAGGATTTATTCATATGTTGGGAGGTCGAATACTCCCACTGCTGCAGATGTCCAATGAGTCTTTTAATTGTATCTGCCTGTGTCTTGAAACGTGGGATTCAGGCGTCTCCTTCCTTCTGGGCTTGGCATCTTGTCAGGTTTGGCTTTGTCACGTGAGGTGGGACCGTGTTTGAGGCAAAATTCAACACAATTAATATTGATTTTCCTACTGTGTGCCTGATTTATCTTGCAGGTGCGACCTTGGCGTTGGCTTGCAGCGTGTGAGATTGCAACATCGTGCCCTTGGCGGTGTGCCTTCGCCGGGCTCATTTTGCAGGGTCAGCAACCCAGTTCTTGCTGATTCAATGTTCATGGAAGCTTTTGCCTGCGGCCTACTTGGGCCTGGTGCATAGGTGGAACCGTTTGATGCAGGGCGCTTTAGGTTACGGTATCATATTGCTTTATCCTCAGTATCGTGTCCCCGTTATATTCTTCATTATGGTACATGGCTCTTAGAAGAAGCGTGAGCAAGCCTTTTTATATAAGTTCATGATGCGTCTTGCGTTTCTGCATTTTGAGAGCCTATGTGGAAAATAATAAAGATGTACGTCCGTGAGTATGTCTGTCGCCTACGTCATAGCACTGAGTATATTCTTCATGTAGATTGGTGCGGGAGTGTCCGGTGTGTATATTTGCACAGGTGTGCTGACCGTTGGCTAGGTCATCATGGCATCTCTAACGACGTGTAGGTTTAGTCGAGTTGATCCGTGCCGCAGGTGTCGGCATGGACAGGGCGGGCTGCTGGGCAGGTAGATGGACACATCCGTATGTTCCTGTACCAGGGTATTTGGTCGTCCGGTAGATAGGCAAACTCCTCTCGTGGCGGGTGTCTGGGCCGTGATCCTCTAGGCCAAGCGCGAGAGGGGAAGGGCGGGAGCCTGGTCTTCCATTCTCCCACTTCAGTCCCCCCTCTGGTCGACTTGTCGACCACAAACATATCCTTTTCTTTATCTCCTCTTACTCTCCATATCTTAGTTATTCCTCCCAAATGTCCATAGTGGTTAACATGGTCTTCAAATGACCAATACATATATTCACAGGTTCCTCCAGGAGTACAGTATACCCATTTCCCTATGTAGCTCCTGGGGTTTCTTGGGTTCTCGAGCTTCACAGATGGTGGGTCCAGGTGGTTGGTGATGATCTGGTTGCGCAACTTCTCTCTCTCTTTTATGATTGTGCCTGTGTGTTGGCCGTCATCTGTTGGCATCAAGAGGTGTATACCAACCATTTCGATCATCTCGTCTGTGGTGCGTGCCTTCCGGGCTTTCCAAAATCTTATTATGATCAGTGTAGCTCCAGCCAGAATAGTGCATCCAACTATAATCTTCAGTCCATCTGACAGCCACGATGGCATCCATGACCATAATATTGAAAACCAGCTCTCATCCTTTTTCACACCTTTACTTTCATCCATCATTTTTGAGTGCATCTGGGCCAATTGTGATACAGCTTCCGTGAGTGTACCATTGTCAGCATCGTTAGCAGGAATGAATGTGCAGCATGATTGTCCTATCTTTGCGCAAACGCCTCCTTCCATTGCTGTGAGGAGGTCCAGTACATATCTGTTCTGTAGTGCAACCATTCTTACTGCTCGCAATTCCTCTTTTATTGCGTTGAATCCATTTACTGTAGAGTTGATTGTCATCATTAGTTCCCACCTAGTTATCTGGAGCCATTTTGCGTTTGCGTAAGCCTGCAGTCCAGGATGTATTATTGAGGAGAAGAACATAGCTGCTCTGCTGAATAGTCTGTGTTCCGGCGGTATTGAGGTCAGTGCTGTTTCCGACCTTCCCCACAGGTAATTTCCTGTCAGAGGTTCTCCTTGTCTTTTCCTTCTGTTGAGGACAGTGTTGTTGCCGTTGCGTCTGTTCTCTGGCCCTTTCCGAGGCTGTGCAGATCTCTTCTTCCTTTTGTTTCCTTCATCCATCTTGGGGAAATTCGCCATATTCACATGCTTCTGGGGTACCACTAATGATGGTACATTAACGTGTACTATAGTGCATACACCATTCCACAAAGGGGGCAGTGTGTGATACGCCTTGTCTCCACAGGCCCAGTAATGGTCCATTACTACTGCTGTTCCTGCTCCCCCCTCAGGTAACTCCATCACGCTTTCACAGTTGGTATTGTATCCTACATCCATCTCTCCTTTATGTTGGTAGCATACCTTAGGCGCAGTTAAAGGCAGTGTTGTTATTGGGTCTTCATCCTTCTCCATCCACGTGAGCATGGGTACGTACTTGATCCAAGTCATCCAACATCTATGGTTATGTCCATCAATAGTTGAAATATTTTCTCTTGTTACCATGTTGCTGCCAACCACTCCTATGTCCCATTTGTTGTCCATGTACACCTTCCCTGTTATTATCATCAGTGGTCTTTCCCAACATCCGTTTATACCAGGGACTTCAGTGGCGTACCAATCACATGGTAGGTACTGCAGTGTTACCTTCTTTGTTTCTCCTTTTTCAGGACCACTTGTTATGTATTTGAATCCTTCAGCATGTAAACTGCTCTTGTGGTAACTCAAATAAGTCTTGAGGAAGTTGTTTTCATATGGATATGTATCTCGTGTTTTCCACACCAGATGCACCACTGTCCCTTGAAATCTTCCTTTCGTCTGGAACAGTGCCAGGTATATTATACATCGTGCTATTTTTCCATCTATCTCCGTAGCAACAAATGTTCGAGAAGCGCTCATGGCGTATGGGATCAATGAGCAAACGTAGCAGCTGTCTCCTGTTGTCTGCTTGCCTATTTTGGTCATGTGTTGGTACCACATGTTGTTAGAGATGTGTGCTGAATCTTGTACATAGTTGTCAATGCCTTTATTATCTGAGTATGTGCTGCGTTTAACTCTATTTTCCTGGTGTGGGGTTTTACTAGTACCACCTGACATAACACCTGTTGCAGCTGGGGGTGGGGGTATATTAGGTTTGGGTACAACAATAATATCAATAGCATAGCTGTACTGCCATACAGAGGCAGCCAAGAACCCGGTGATCATTAAAATCCCTATCAATTTTATTACAAATGCTAATTTTACCGGCATTTTGCTCTTACCTTGCTGCAGTCCGGCAGCTTATTCTTGCGACGTTACAGTTGCCCGCCTGAAAGTTCTTAATATGCTCGTTATTAAGGTTAGTTGTTGTTATTAAGCTCTCCCTATCAAGTAGTCATTCAGTGCCCAGGCGAAGAGCTGTTCCCACGCTAATCTAAGCGATCTATCTCTTAGGGCAGGCAAGTATGGTTGGAGGTGGGGCATTGAATGTTCTATGGCCAAGAGGAATGCTGTGTAGTAGACACGTACCCTCCTTCCTTTCAGGTACGTTGGCCGTTTTATTTCATATACAAATTGGTGTGACAATTCTTCCAGGTAATTATCGTCTGAGGGTACCATCTACTCCTGGGCAGTGAATTAGTTAGTTATCTACTTTCTTAACAGTACAATAATACGCTTTACCTGCATGTGCGAGAGAAAAGAAAGAGAACATTCAGGTGTTTACATGTGTATATGTGCAAAAACAGTGTCCTTCAGTTCAATTGTTACTACAGTGGGCAGGAGGTTAATGGGCAGAGGGTTTGGGGTTCAGCTGGCGGAAGTCTCTTTACCCTTTGATCGTGTAACCATGGGGTGGGCGGTATGGGGATCACCCCTTTTTTTCTAATAGTTGTCTCTGGGGAATCTGGGGGGTGGCAGGGTATAGGGACACTTAGGCCGTTAGTTGTGGTAGAAGTCTCTTCCTCCGTTGGTGACGCTGTCGTTGTTCTTCCAGTGGCCCTGTCGGTGGCGCTGGGGCGGGTCTGGAGTTTGTAGATCTTTACGTCGTGTAGGTGGTTCCAGGCACGTTTGTCCTGTAGCTTTACTGCTCTCGTTGATACCTCCTCTACCAGATGGGGGCCAGTGAATCGTGGACTGTTCCGCTTCCTGTTGAAATTGCGAAGTAGTACGTGGTCACCTTTAGCAACTTTACACAGTCTTTCCTTTTCCAATTCTTTATCCACGTCTTCTTGTTGATTGCTGTTAGACCCGCCCCGCGTGCGCTCGAGCTGTTGAGACACAAACACTACACTAGTAATCAAAGAAGACACATATTGGTACATTTCATCACCAAGAACACTCGCAGTACTCTCGTGGTCGGTAAATGCTCTTGATGTTGGCGTTAGGGGAAGGCGCATTTGACGTCCGGTAACCACCTCGTGAGGGGTGAGGTGGTGGTCGGACCCTGGTCTATTCCTTAGCTCAAATAGGGCTAATGGAAGGCAATACAACCAACTCTTCTTTGTTGTTTGCTGTATCTTTGCAATTGCCTCCTTTAGTAGGCCATTCAGGCGTTCACATATACCGTTGGCCTGTGGGTGGTATGCGCATGCAAATTTATGCTTGATGTTCAGCAAGGATGTAATGTGCTGGAACATTTCGTTTGCGAAATGTGGGCCATTGTCTGACCTTAATACCTCACACACTCCCCACCTGGGGAAGACCTCCCTCACTAGGAATTTAGCTGCTCTAAATGCATCTGGGTGTGAACAGGGCCCTGCTTCAATCCATCTTGAAAATGGGCATACTACAATCATATACCTATTTCCTTGACATACGTTGATCATATCAACATAGTCAATATGGAGATGCCGGAACGGTCCCTCTGGCCGGGGTATAGTACCTCTTATCACCTTCAGAGTGTGGCCGGCCGTAAACTGTTGACATGTGAGACAATTGCTGATAAAATTTGACACATGAGAATTTAACTCGGGGCAGAACCAGTCTTCCCTAATTCGTGCTGCAATTACTTCCTTGCCTGTGTGGGCTGGGTAATGTAGTTGGCTCAGGGCGGTGTTCAAAAGTGCCAATGGTATTACAACCTTTCCAGTGTCACCCTGGCGCCATAGTGCGTCGGTTGGTGACATTGTGCATCCTCTTTTTACCCATATTTCTTTTTCGGCCATTGGTGCAGCCGCTTGTAGCTCCATAATCTGTGTGGCTGGGAGATGGGTGTACCCTTCTCTTATCAACATCTCCTTAGCCATTCCCCTCCCTCTCCCTCTCTGTGACTCTGGGGGGTTCCATATCTCACCAAAGTATGCAGTATACTTCGCATGTGCGTCTGCTGCTGCATTCCCTTTTGAGATGTGGTCTTCACCATTGGTGTGTGCGGTGCATTTGACCAAAGCTAATTCTTGGGGGTCATTTATTGCTTCAATTAGTTCAGCCAATAGGAGGGCATGTTGCACTGGAGTGCCATCAGCTCTCCTAAACCCTCTTCTTCTCCATTTCGACAGCCCTGAGTGGACAGTGGATTTAACATACGCGCTGTCGGAGTATATGGTCACTCGTTTGTCAAAGCTTTCCCTCAACGCCAAGATCAGTGCAATCAATTCTGCTGCTTGAGCAGAATAATGCTGTGGTAATTGTACACATTTCATTGCCACACACACCGGTACCTCCATCATTTTTACCACTGCTGCCCCAGTCCTCCTTATACCATCCCTTTGGCCGATAGTTGATGACCCATCAATGAACAGGAGCTCACCTCCCTCTAGTGCGTTTTCTTCAACCTTTCTAGTACATGAGTACATTTCAGTTATTTGCGTACAATCATGGGCATAATCTCCTTCCTCAAGTACTTCTGCTAGGAACCTTGCAGGGTTGACCGTGCTACATCTAACAATTGATAGTTCAGCTCTGGATAGGATGATCTCATAACCTGATGCCCTCTGCGTGGTTAGGGTGGACTTAGGTTTATTCAATATTGCAAATAGTGCATGTTCCACAAACAGTGTAGTTGGGCACCCCATGGTTATTGCTGATGCTTTTTCTACCGCAAAAGCAGCTGCGGCGAGACCTTGTTCGCAAGGGAAATGACCTAACATCACAGGATCTAAGTGGCCACTGTAAAATGCTACTGGTTTGTAGCCCATGCTTGTTTTTTGAGCCAACACTGCTTTCATTACTGCTGAGTCGCAATGTGAAAAGAAAAAAAATTGTCGCTCATAGTCTGGGGATGCCAGTACCGGAGCAGTTGATATCGCATCTTTCAATTCATCAAAAGCCTCTTTCATTTCCATCGTCCACCCCAGCTTTTTCTCCCCTTTATTAGCTTCCTTTAACGCCTCAAACAGGGGTCCTATGTATGAACTGTAATCAAATACCCATGCTCTACAGTAGTTGCACAGCCCCAGGAACTGCTGCAGTTCCCTCACTGTTTGTGGTACTGGAGTGTTTGAAATGGCCTGTGCTCTTTGTGGTGCAATCTTTCTTCCATGTTGGGATATGAGCTGACCAATGTAAAGTACCTGTTCTTGACAGTACTGTAGCTTTTCCATGTCTACCTTGTAACCTTTCTCAGCCAATATTGTCAACATCTTTAATGAGTCCCCTCTGCATGTTCTTTCGTTTGTACTGCAAATTATTATGTCATCCACATACTGCAACACTGTGCTTTCCACTTCAATGTTACCCAAATCCATCTGTATTACTCTGTTGAAAATTGAGGGTGATTCGCAATACCCTTGTGGCAATCTGGTGTGTTTCCACTTTGTGTTTCTGTAAGTGAAGCTTGTCAGATCTTGTGAGTCTGGGTGCAATGGTATTGAGAAAAAAGCATTTTTAAGGTCTATCACTGTAAATCGTGATGCTTCTGCTGGAATGCCACACAATATTGTGGCCGGGTTTGCTGCTATGGGATATTCTGCTTCTACTATGTTGTTCAAGGGCCTGAGATCCTGTATGAAGCGCCAAGACCCCCCTTTAGCCTTGCGCACTGGGTATACAGCCGTGTTACATGGTGATTCTGAGGGGACCAATATGCCATTATTTATGAGGGCCTTTATGGTTTCATATATGCCCTCATCAGCCTCTTTTGATAGTGGGTACTGTTTCACTCTGGGGAGTATTGCACCTTTTTTCAATTTTATCCTTACTCCCCCTATACTTTTTATGCACCCCACGTCATAGGGGCTAGTAGTCCACAATGATGTGGGTACCTTTGTCATATCCTCCTTAAAGAAGGGGACTGGGGTGCATGCGGGTGCCTCAAGTGCCATTGCAATTTTCTGTGCTACTTGTTTGTACGCCACTCTTAGCCATATTTCCACACTCATCATAAACACCATTTCACCTTCCTCCTTTTCTTCTGAGAACAGCTCCTCACCTGACACCTGGGTGAGCCTACATCCTTCTGCTAGTGCTATCACTGCCCTCCATGCTCTTCCTTCTCTGTCTTGGGCATGTACAGCAATGTAATCAGCTGTTGCTATAATGCTCTCAATGTCCACTGGAACCACCTTTCCTTCTGGTTCATTAACAGGTGTTTCTGGTCTGAACAGATAGGCTGCTGGCCTCCTCCAGATTTTTCCTTCTATCCCTCGCATCCATGCAAATGCCATGTCTGTCCCGTACTGGAAGAGTTCGCCATCTACTGGCTCCGCCCTAATCGCTGTCTGTCCGCAGTATGCTTGCATAATCTGTCGTGCTGTGAGCATGTTAATCCCTGGAGTAGAGCAAATTATGCCGTCCTCAGTAAAGGAGATCGTCATATTCAACCTGTTCATTATGTCTCTCCCCAGTATATTTACTGGTGAGGCACTATAATATAGAAGTGGAACTGACAGGTCATAATCTCCTATAGATAAGGGAATGTTATCAGTAAAAGGAACCAACCCTCTAGCCCCAGAGAATCCTTGGGTGTTCATGGCTTCGCCTGACATCTTAAATTTACCTTACCTTATGCAAGACCGGGTCGCCCCGGTGTCAACAAGGAATGATAATTTTTTGTCACCTATCGTTACCTCTATGCGTGGTTCCTCCGCACTCTTAGGTGTTACTGACAGGATGGGACACACCAAGGCCGTCTGTGGGCTGTCCTATTGAGGGTACAACGATTGGCCATTTCCTGTGTAAGGGTTGTGTCCCAGGACTATCACCCTACCCAGTTGTGTTTGTTGTACTTGGGGTTGTTGTGTTATCGCTACCTGTTGTTGTGGCAGTGAATGTGTCTGTGGCTGTTGTTGTGTTATTAGTTGTTGCTGTTCATTTCCCTGTTGCAACGTCTGCTGTTGCTGTATGCCCTGCTGTTCCTGTGAGGGCCTTGGTTGTCCCTGTTCACTCCATGATGGTGTTCCTGGTCTAACTCTACACGTGCGTGACATGTGCCCTAATAATCCACAACTCCAACACACCGGTGGTTCCCTACTCTGCCATGGAAAGCTCCCTGTGTTGTCCTGGTATACTGGTTGCCCTGTGGGGTAGGAATTTTTAAGTCCTCCCACCTGCTGTTGGGTGTTATATCCGTATCCTCTCCCTCTCATAATTCCTCCTCTCCCCCTGTTATAATTATAATACCCAGCTCCTGGCATTGGGTATCCTCCTCCCATGTTGGTCGTGTATGGTTGGAGTGGCGGCACCTGTTGTGTTATAGTCTGTGAAGGTGGTATTTGGGAGGAATCTTGTGCAGCCACTACTTGTGTGGGGCTTTGGGTCATTGTTGTAGGCGTAGTTATTAGTGCCCCTTCCATTGTGTATTTAGTAAGCTTTTTCTGTACTAGTTTAGCTTCTTCCGTTTTCCTGTCCTCTTCCTTTTGTTTCATTTTTCCTTGCCATGTCCTGCAATGATGCACTATAGTCAGTTGTATTTCTGGCCATGCTTTTGCTTCCATTCCCACTACTTTCTTTAGTTGTTTCTGAACTCCTTCTGGGAGCCCTTGTACTAGTATATGATAAAATATTGCTGGTGTTTTGTCCCATTGTTCTCTAGTTTCCATGCGCCACTTCTCTTGGATTTCCTGGATATAATCAACAGGATCTTCGTTCTCACGCATCTTGCGGGAGGTAATTGCTCCTATGTCTGATGTGTCTGGGTACTGTACCCTCAGTGCCTGCCATAGTGCATGTCTGCAGTTTGCGAATGGTGCCCCATCATGCAATGTGTTTGTTATTGTTACCCCAGGGAATCCCGCTCTCTTCCAAATCTCATCCGCTGCATCCCCTAATATCGATATTAGAAGGCCCTTTACATCTCCTACTGCCAGTTTCTGTCCTGCGGTGTGTTTTTCCATTTCATATATCCACTTACCCGCACCTCCACTTAATGATGGGAGCCTGCATTTTATATTTTCTTTGTCTGTATGCTTCCAAGGGACATACTGTGGTCTAACCCCTCCCCTCTCCAGAAGTGGCATTAAGTTATGTCTCGTTTTACCCTTTGTGTTCCATAAAATCGAGTCCTCACACCCTTCCTCTTCTTCCCTTTCTTCTACATCGTCAATTTCATCCGTATTTCCCCTGCTCGTAACTCTTTCCTCTCCATCTTTTCCCCTTCTTCCATCATTTCCTGTATTTAATGTGGGCATGTGTATTCGTCTTTCCTGCCTGCGTCTAGGGAGGTCCCTACGCCGACATGCATAGGGTGTCAGTTCGTCTGTGAAGGGCGCAAGTTTTATTGTGCGTAACGAGCGTGAGGTGGTTGAGCATGTAGAGTGCGATGGGAGAGGGCGTGATGGGGACGGTGCGGCCTCATGTGTCTGTCTTTCCGCTATTCCTTGCTCTCCCTCCTCACTTCTCTCCAGCTCATCCTTTCTTCTACGGATCCATGGTGAGTCTGTGTTGGTCCGGGTGATGTATAGTTTATCTAGGCTTTCCCTTTCACTGTTTCTTCCTTCCTTCTCCACTCCTTCTTCTTCCTCACTACAAAAGTCAGTCATAAACGGCACCCCCCACTCGGTCTTTTTCCCCTTGATTGTTACTGTTTGTAAGTCTATTAGGTCCAGTTCTCCTTTTTCTCCTTTATCAACCGCTCCCCTTTGCGCTGATGTTGTTGCTACTTCTGTGTCTCTATATACATCCCCCCATACTTCACTCTCCCTTCTCCTATCTTCTCTTTCTCCTTCATTTCTCTCCTCCATCTCCCTACCATTTTCCTCCCTTTTCCTTTTTAATTCCTCCATTACTTCACTACTCATCTGTTCCAGTATTCTTTCATCCTCTTTCTTCCTTTCCCATTTCACCCTTTCCCTTTCTAATATACTCTCTATCACCCTCCCTTCTTCGTATTTCTTAGTCGTTTCTGATAGTAATCTCTTCTTCCACATTGCCTTTTCTCTTTCTTTCTCTTCTTCCCTTTTCTTTTCTCGCAGCACTGCTCTTGATACCCTTTCTGCTGCTGCTTTTACCCTTTCAGCTTCTCTCCTTTGCTCCTCAGTTCGTTCCCTTATTTTTTCCAATTCGTTCTTACCTTCTTTCCTTTTCCTCGCTCTCTCTCTTTCCTCCCTCTCAAGCTGTTTGATCAATTCATTCTGCTCATCCCTTAACTCTGCTAGTCGTTCCTCCAAAATCTCTTCCTTTTGTCGTAACAGCTCTTCCCCCCTCATTTCACTCTCCCTGGTATTATCCTTGTCTGTTTTCCTTACTACCTCCTTCTCTTCTCCTGTTAATGAACCTCATAATTTTAATAGTATCTGTGCAGCTACCCACTCATCATTTCCTATTTCCACAGTTTGTTCTTCTCCAGTCCTCCCCTCCCCTTCTGGCATCTTCCTATGAGCCACATATGGTGGAGGGCTGTATGCCGGGTTCGAGTACCCCTCAGCCGCCCTTAATTGACCTCTTCCTATTTCTCCTAACTCCCTTAAAGGGTACAACCCCCCTCCCTCTGTTTTCACTCCCTTTGCTAGGGGTATATCGTTGCTCGGTTCCTTTTTTATTTCATTTGATGTATTATTCTTTTCTCCTCCCTCTTGTCCGTTCCCCGTGTTCTTTGGGTCTTCACTCCCCTTTTTCCCATCCTCTCCTTCCTCCTTAATCTCTTTTTCTTCCGGTATTTCCCCCACAGTGAACATTCCATTTGGTCCTGGTCGGGACCCTTGGAACATCCTCCATAAGTTAAACACCTCCACGTGGTTTGCCAACTTCTTCCCTTTGTATGTATTATGCAGATGGTTTAATAGTGAATGTTGGGCATATGGATCGAAGCTACCATTAGGCGGCCACGGTGTTATCATTTTGTTGTCCGTCCCCTGGGTCCATTCTATGCTATACTTAATCAGTTTCTCCCTATGGGGTGACAGTGTGGTACATATGTGTTGTAGTGGGGTAGTGAGGGTGTTCCCCCACCCTCTCGATCCTGTCCCGTATGACATAGTAGCGCTCCACTTGTTACCCTTCCCCTATCTGGTAGCGGTTATCTCACTAGCAGTTTACAATATACAGCCTTATATCGTTACCTGGCCCCGTAAGTTTGGGGACTTGCGATAGTCCGCTAAGGAAAATTATAAAAATATAGTATTTACATTTGTATATTTTCTTCTGTCTTTCTTCCTTTACACAACAGCCGTACGGCCCCCTGCGGCCGAGGCGCACGTAGCCCCCTGCGGCTGCGTACCCCTTTTGACGTTCTTATACAGTCGTCCTATTTTCACTTGCTCCTCCTCCTTCTTCTACACTTGCCCTGGCCGGCGTTCTCCGTGCGCAGCCACGTCCCCCGTTTCACCTTTCCCCGATCAACTCATTACCGTTTATCTCCGTTTCCACTCCCTTACCACAATTCTTTTCCCCACCACTCTCAGAAAGAAAGATGCCTTGTGCTCGGGATATCCTATGAAAGCCCTACTGGTGACGTCACCGATCTCTTCGAGCTACTGGTAAGTTCTTCATATATCCTTTAAGTTCAAAATACACTTGCAATCTACCCCCGTTAACCTCACAGCTGTCTTCCTGTCACTCCTGGAACAAGGTAATCAATAATATAATCGGACTGCGCACGCTGCGTCGCCTCGCTTGTGATACGCCCCTCGACAGGAGGGCTTAACCAGCCAATTATCTTCCGTATTGGGCAACTAACTAGCTACCGCCTACAGGGAAACGTCATCTACCTATCGAGTTTCTTGCTCAAACAATAGGGATCCTCATCTACTCATTGATCAATAAATGCCAAATCGTAGGAAACCACACACACACACACACCCTTACACGTAGTCGCGACCTAGGCCAATCAGTGTCTATGAGCGGCCGCACGTGATGTTTTCGTGCTCCACCCCCCTCTCTCGCACAATGTAGCCGACTGCTCTCGCACTCGTTCGGCTACCATTCATTCCATTCCCAACACTAAATTGCCAAACCTTCGCCGCGCACCTGTGCAACACCTCCCACCTCCCGTATTTAATTCCTCCCCCCTCCCTCACAATTTCACATTGCTTGTTGTGCGAGGCATGCTCACCAAGTTCTCTTGATGCGGGGCCGCTCGACTGCGTGCACCCCTCCAAGCAGCTCGCCACCTCCCCTCGTCTGGACCACGTCTGGACACTCGCCAACCGCGGGCGGGATACTTCTCAACCGGCTCCCGAGGGCCAATATCCGGATTGCGCTGTCCGGTCTTCTCGCAGCTCCGCGATGGTCCTGTAGTCCTCAGAAGGGGGCAACAGCAAAGGGGGCCGCGCCGCCGGGCCTCCTCGCAACGTGATTATCTGGAAAAAGTAAAAATAAAAAAGCAGATCTTAAACAGATCTCAGCAGTGCCTCCAACTTGTCGGGGGGAAATTCTGCCGGGTTCGGCCGCGCCGTCCGCAGACCTCCGGGCAGGGAGGCCCCAACTCCTCCCGTATATCCCAAAAGAGATAGAGTATGAGACACACGCAAGAAGCAAGGTGACTCTGCTCTTTATTAGACAAAACGGCAGGGATGGGTCAAGGAGCGTACGCGTCTGTCCTGACACACACACAATCGTGGGGCTCGCAGGCCCTTTTTACCTTAGTATGACGCGCTACTTGCGTTGCTTGGAAAGTTTAGCAAAAAACCTATCTCCACTCTGGATTGGTTACTCGAGTGGTAGGGTTAGTATAGCGCACATATAGAGAACGGTGTTAGTGGCTGAGGGTTAGTCAGGTGGTATACCTGGGCTGTCCCTTCAATTTGATACATGAAAATTGTTACATGAAGACCTCTGAGGATTGGTCAATGTGAATGGCGTCAGTGATAAGAACCCCATGTTCTAATTGGTCTGCTTGCGAGCCTCCCAGTCTGGGACTATCGCTGTTCCCAGCTCGCGGTGCACCTGTCATTTGCAACAATGTTTTAATATGGGTAGGTGTAAACAATGTGAGGATTTATTCATATGTTGGGAGGTCGAATACTCCCACTGCTGCAGATGTCCAATGAGTCTTTTAATTGTATCTGCCTGTGTCTTGAAACGTGGGATTCAGGCGTCTCCTTCCTTCTGGGCTTGGCATCTTGTCAGGTTTGGCTTTGTCACGTGAGGTGGGACCGTGTTTGAGGCAAAATTCAACACAATTAATATTGTTTTTCCTACTGTGTGCCTGGTTTATCTTGCAGGTGCGACCTTGGCGTTGGCTTGCAGCGTGCGAGATTGCAACATCGTGCCCTTGGCGGTGTGCCTTCGCCGGGCTCATTTTGCAGGGTCAGCAACCCAGTTCTTGCTCATTCAATGTTCATGGAAGCTTTTGCCTGCGGCCTACTTGGGCCTGGTGCATAGGTGGAACCGTTTGATGCAGGGCGCTTTAGGTTACGGTATCATATTGCTTTATCCTCAGTATCGTGTCCCCGTTATATTCTTCATTATGGTACATGGCTCTTATAAGAAGCGTGAGCAAGCCTTTTTATATAAGTTCATGATGCGTCTTGCGTTTCTGCATTTTGAGAGCCTATGTGGAAAATAATAAAGATGTACGTCCGTGAGTATGTCTGTCGCCTACGTCATAGCACTGAGTATATTCTTCGTGTAGATTGGTGCGGGAGTGTCCGGTGTGTATATTTGCACAGGTGTGCTGACCGTTGGCTAGGTTGTCATGGCATCTCTAACGACGTGTAGGTTTAGTCGAGTTGATCCGTGCCGCAGGTGTCGGCATGGACAGGGCGGACTGCTGGGCAGGTAGATGGACACATCCGTATGTTCCTGTACCAGGGTATTTGGTCGTCCGGTAGATAGGCAAACTCCTCTCGTGGCGGGTGTCTGGGCCGTGATCCTCTAGGCCAAGCGCGAGAGGGGAAGGGCGGGAGCCTGGTCTTCCATTTTCCCACTTCACTCCCATGATATTTAATCATTGATTTTGCTAGAAAGAGCAAATGGGAATTGTAGTCCAAAACATCTGTAGAACCAAAGGTTGCAGGCCCTGATTCTGTGGATATATGTATACTTCTGCTATGCGCATTCCAAAGACACTGCAGTAGCTGTAGGGGACATTGACACATTTCCTGTCCAAAAGGTACATGAGTGCCAATTGGACACATGATAAACGGTGTATCCGTGTTTTATGTTGGCTTTCTTTAAGAGCCCAATAGCACTTTAGGATGGGCTAATATTATACAGATGCTCATTGGCAGCACTAGCCCTAGCTGTACTTATAGATAAGGCTACATAAAATATAATACTAAGCAGTAAACTCTGCTTGCACTAGTGCATAAAGGCCTCGACTGCCTTTATGCACTAGTGCAAACTTAGCTCTAGAAGTGATGCCATTCAACGTTGGCACACAGGAAAATATTGCCTTGGTGTAACAATTAATTGAAAGGCTATGTTTTAGTACTAGGGCAATTTTCGCCCTTCTGCTAATACCATGCAAATGTGTACTTGCACCCGAGCAAAGTTTCAATAATATAGCCTTAAAAGTGGACATTAATTATAACTCATCCTGTGACAAAATTAGAGGCCCACCACGCAAATAATGACACCAAATGAACCAGAGACTAATTTTCTTTTTATCTTGCTTGCCGTACACCTCTCTTTCTGCTCTTTACCACAGGGACTATGTTGAAAAGTATAAGCTATCTCAGATATTTTTGATGGCGATATTGAATATCAATGGTTTCCTATTGCTTCAACAAGTCACCAAAATATGCATACTTTTTCCAGTCTATATTCATTTGCTGAATTAAGCTGCCCATAACATTTATTGCGAACTCTGTTGTTGCTTAGATATGTACTGGGGTGCAATCATTCCTGACTGCATGCCAAGGCTGCGAGACAAAGTGCTTTTAAAATACATTACCATCCCTGGCTACTATTAAATGTATCCAGAAAGCACGCACTTGCCATTCATGGTATGTTAATAAAGGCATGATTGACACAGAATAAGACACATTATAATTCTAGTAACATCCTTTATTCATTTGAAAATGAAGGTTATTGATGGATTGTTTTGTTTTTTAGAATATGCATTCCGACAAAACGTTTTTCATTTATGGTAGAGAAATGTTTTCTGTAAGGACTGTGAAAATACGGTATCTGCTATACAGAAACACATCTTCCCAAATTGATTGCTTATTAGTAAAGATGATTTCACTTTCTGCATTCTCGAGAACAATATGTTGTGTTTTCTTTTCCAATAAGATATTTAACCATGAACGGGCGAACCGTCAGAATTGCAATTTAAATAGTGGCTCAATTTGCATGAAATGAAACCCACCTTTGTGTCTTTGCATTTAAGAATAAAGTGGACTCTTGAAACTAGTCCAAACAACCCGACTTTGATTCTGATCATATGTCCAACACCATTGAAGTGTTACTAAGTTAAAGTAATCAAGCTTACCGGACAGCCTTGTTTCAATGGCTGCACACATAGACACAGGGCCTCATTATCACCCTGCCAGTCCGGTAATAAAGTGCCGGTATTAGTATATACCACCACTTTACCAGACCGGCAGAGTACAAGTTTGCTGGTGTGGGTAACCCCTGGTAACCTGACTCACCTCCAGCCAAGAGCTAGAGGTAACTCAGGCACCCACTGGTATAAAACAGACAGTATTCGCGGGCACCAGTATTGCCAGTGCCAAGAATGGCAACAAATCCCCATATGGAGTCCTCTGGGACTCCGTGGAATGGGAATTTACCAGTTGTTCCGTCGCCTGTATACTACCGATATTGCCGGGATAGCTGGCGGTGGAAACAGTAGGTGCGTTTGGCTGTATCCTGGTGGATATTCCGCCAGAATGTCGGCAAACCCACAATGAGGCCGACAGATCGGTAGAAACATCCTCTGCTTGTTTCCTTTCAATCCACGCCATTTCTGTCAGGATTCCTCTGTATTTGTTTCTCTGCTCCTTGAGGAGAAACCGACACCTTAGACGTACCTTTTTTCGATGTAAGTGGAGAGGCCGAAATTCCAATGGATTCCCTCCTGGATTTTACAACATTAAAAAGCACATATAATCCATAGGGATTAATTGTAATGACAGCCACAATGCATGTACGTTTCCATGTAGGATAGTGTTGCCGTGCCCGTGGAAAGTGTCGAAGGCATGAATAGCACTCTGATGGGCAGTCATTTTAGAGCTTGTAGGGGGAGGACACAAAGAAAGACCTCTATTGAACTGGAGGCAATACTTTTCAATCTTGAGGTGGGGTGGGAGAGAGAACCTACTTCTGAATTTCTTCATGCAACCTTCAAGTCCGGGGTAGCCTAACTCAGTCTCATGCCTCCTAGAATGATTAAATATGTAATTATTGAAATGGCAAGAGAGTATTCAATATGTTGTGTGTGTGCCATATTAGTGGCCAATGTATTGGTGTTTCCCACAGCATATTTTAATGTTTTATTTATGTTGTGCATATTATATAGAGAGGGCCTAAAGAAGTAACAGCTGAAAAATGGGCTCCATCCAGGGAGGAGGTCAGTCGAGAAAGCAGGCAGAAAGCAATTATGATGGTCAAAATTGAAGAAGGGTGGATGTGCATGAATGTAGGATGCCCTCCGTCAGGCATAATGTAGGTGAGAAGCACAAGGACTGTCCACTAAGTGTGAAAGATTTACAATCTTCACCTGTGATCTACTCGTGCAGCAGGCTGTGCCTTTTACCATCTTGGCTCCACCTTGTGCACTGGGACCGGGGCTTATTGCAAAGATGACCGACGTGGTTCCCTTCACTCCAGCCTGCACCGGATCATCTCAGGAAGCACCATCCTGCATGCTGCAAGCTGATTGGAGGACAACAACAGCAAATGATGGCCCTTTTCAGAGCCGGGAGGCACCGCCAGGCCCTGTTCAAAGGCCTAGGTCTAAGGCCATTGTCCATGTCTTCACCTGTCTTGCCGATTTGGCCGGGAACAATGGCTTTGATGTCTCTTCTGTTGGAGCAGCCACCCCCACATCTGATCCGGTCACTCAGTCCTTCCTGCATCCTGGCCACCATTGCCTTAAGTCAGATAAGAGGCGCAGCAGCTTCTCACTTACACCCACCTGTATGCCCACTCGCTTCACTCTAGCGCCCATTGTCTATCCCTACATTCATCATATTCATACATTACTTGCCCTCTGTGGCCTTGACTTTGCACGGCTCTTTGGGTGTCCTCCGATGCTTCGAGTCTGCTCTGGCCATCTGCTACCATCGCCAACAACCCTCTTGACTGCACTGCAGAGGGACTGTGCTCTTCGCTGCAAGCACTATGTCTCTGATGGCTCCTGCCCACATACTTCTCCTTTTTTGAGAAAAACCTCTGTAGCTGTCACCCACGTTACTGTGACTGCCCAGCCTTTCGCTGCTTCTGTTCACTACCATGTCATTATCCCATTAACATTGATCTGTCCATTGATCTTGCACTGCAAACGTTTCATCTACCTACTACGTCTATTATTTACTTATAGCCCCTTCATCATGAGGCATTCTAATGTTGCATTTTACCTACTTTGACCCTGCATATTTGTTGTAGCCCCCTGCACCATGAGGTGAGGCATTCCAATGTTGTAATTTACCCACTTTGACCCTTCATAGTTGTTGTAGCCCCCCGCACCATGAGGTGAGGCATTCCAATGTTGCATCTTACCTACCTTGACCCTACATATTTATTGTAGCCCCCTGCACCATGAGGTGTGGCATTTCAATATTGTATTTTACCTACTTTGACCGTGCATATTTGGTGTAGCCACCGCACCATGAGGTGGGGCATTCTAGCATTGCAATTTACGTATCTCGACCCTGCATATTTGTTATAGCCCTCTGCACAGTGATGTGAAGCTATCTATTATTACAATTTACCTATCTTGATCCTGCATATTTGTAGACGCCCTCGCACCATGAAGTGAGGCCTTCCGTTGTTGCAACTTACCTATTTTGACCCTGCATATTTGTTGTAGCCCCCCGCACCATGAGGTGAGGCATTTCAATGTCGCATTTGAGCTATTTTTGACCCTGCATATTTGTGGTAGCCCCTTGTACTAAGAGGCACGGATCGGCCCAAGTATGCTGACAACCCCTATGCATACTGTAACGTTTATGCATTACCTCTCTCCCACTTAACCTGTTTGCTCTTGTACTTAATGTAACTAATGTCTTTAATGTAACTAGCTGTGTGATACCCGAGGGTTTGGGCGCTGCTATAAGTGCATAAAATGAAAAGAAATGAGAACTTGATTTCAGAGACATAGGACAGATGATTGCGCCAATAGAAAGGATAGAGGTTAAGTAAAAGGTGGGTAGCAGAAAATAGTTTAGCAAAGAAGTAAGAATGTGGGTGATTTTTAACATATATAAACCGGCCTCGCAAAAGTTACCCTCAAGTGCTGGTTAATAGCTTGCGCCTTAAAATTCTCTTGAAAAGGTAATGAGAGAGAGACAGCAATACACTCATTGAGAGGGTGAGACAGCAGTACACCTTTTGTTGACAGTAATCAAATACATATTCAAGAATTGATCAATGAGAATTTCCCATCCATTCTGTTAATGGTTTGGATTTTCATGCCGGGACAAACCATTCTATGTTTCACTTGAACATGAGATTCAGCCGGCTGCATGTACCTTTTGTGATTCTATTTGATAGCTCGACTGTGGCATTTGAAGGACGATTCTTTTGGGTCATTTATAACCTTTATTAGCATCGATCATTTTAGTAATTGGATTTTTAGAAAACCTGATTGTTAGAGGAGTCATTTCATGATGCAAGGTATGGGGTTTAAATTCCCAAATCTCACAATTGCATTTACTGTTCTCTGCTGTCTTTCAATATGTATCTTTGGAGCCTATATAAATGGATCATATTCTCTGTTGTCTTTCCAATAGGTATGCATCTTTGGAGTCTGTATAGATGGAGCCCAATCTATGTTGCCTTTCAGTATAAGCTGAATGATAGGGCTCGGCTCTTGTCCTTTGTGTCTACAGTTCTGCCTCAGTTTCATTGTGTGTTGTATTCGCATTAAAGGTTCCCATAGTGTGTAGCAGCATTTTGTCTCGTAGTGGTTAATTTCTCGGAAAATATGTCTCTTTGCTTTTTGTGTCCTCATGACGAAGGACTCGCCTGGATAAGAGGGACAAAGTAGGAATGTACTGATTATGAATAATCTTCATCTTATTCTTCCTCATCATAGACCTACTTCCAAACCACTGAACACTGAAAGAAATGTAGACATTTGTGGATGTTTGATTTGGTACTAAATATATATAGCCAATACAAAATTAGGTTAAGGGTATACTCTTTTTCAAGAGGCCCTGAAATTACACTATCATGATTTAATTTCGAACCTTCATCTTGCATTTGTTTTCAGGCTACACAGTAATTTATTTTTTTCCAGATCCAATCTGAAATATTTCAAGATCTTTATGTATTTGTTCCAAAGCTTCAAATGACACATTTTGAACTAACTCTTTCTAGGTTACATTTTCTATTTGTTTTCAGCCATGTTTTATTGATTGATAAAATATACATTACACCCTAAGAAAAACATGGAAACCAGAAGTGCTTTACATCGTCAATCACAGTTTGCAGCTTGGTTGCCGCACCCAAATGTACCCCACCATTCCAACACAAGATATTCACATAGAAACATTGTTCTTGCATTCCTGAATACAAAAAAAACATCTCGTCAAGCAGAGAGTAATCAAATCCTCTTAGGGCAAAGAAGTCCTAAATTATCCTTAGCAGGATAATGCAGATAAGTACTCCATATCCGGTAGGAGCAAATAGAAGCATTACGTATCTCACATATTCTTATATCTATCATCAAAACGTCCCCAGCTCTTGGCAGCCTCCATGTTTTCTTAGGGGAATCCCTTCTGCCCCAAATCCTCGGAATACGCCATCTCACTGCAATTAGCAATTTGAGGATCAGTTGAAATTCAGGGAGCATCATTACAATGGTAACTTCCACCACATAACTTAATAAAGGGAAACCTGCGATTTCAGAAATGGAGTGGCCTATTAATTCAGAAATCATAGAGTGGACCTCAACATTTTGCATTGCTGATCATTCCCATCACACATGGCAATATGAACCTTTGCTCTTGGAAGTGCTCATCATTGATCTGATCCCTTTGGATATAGTTTCTGTAGTATAGCAGGTGATTGATACCATTGATAATTAAGTTTATATTAAACAGCTTACACTTGAACTGAGATAGACAATTTAGAATTTTTCTCCACACCTGTTCCCAATACCATGATTGCTTTCCAGACTCAGGTCCCTTTACCAGGCAAATATTAATTTATCATGGTCAGCATATGTATTCATAATATGCATTTTGTACAATTTTAAACATAGGCATTTAACTGAATTTGACCCTTTCACTGAATTTACTGTCTCAAGTAGTTTTTTGTTGTGAACCCCAAATGTATTAAGCTTGAGAAGAGCACAATGTCGCAGTTGCAGTTACTGCAACCTATCATGTTAGGTGACCTCAAATTTGGCTATATAGTTTCAGATATTATTAAGGGACGGGATCAGCCAGTTTCTTCCTTCAGTGAAAATGATTTGGGTCAAAGAATGGAGAAGATTCTGTGTTATCTACAAAAGGGAGGAGAGTGGAGGTAAGTGATGTTGCATACGCTGTCCCACATTGAACGAGCATACTTCTACTGTTAATATAGAGCTGCTTTGGCCTTTCATGCTTGGAAGCCAAGGCTGCATCCCTATATGGGAACCCACCACCACCTGCTTGCATCCATTCAAACAGTATTCTAAGTGTGTAAAGCATTACAGTATTCCCTCAAGTCTGTGCAAACCCACCCACGTTTTTGGGTAGGTGTAGGTAGCGGGAAGCACTATCTCGTTTGTGCATGTTTTATTGCCCTACCAAGTTAAGTGGAAGAGAGATCTTTGAAGGTTTATTAAGCCAGATTTTGAAATCAGAACGGGAAGAGTCTGGAATATACACAGCAACCTCTGCATGGTGTTCATTTTGAAATGGCTATCCTGCCTATCCAGGATGATGCAATCGCCTTCCATATGTGTAGATCCTGTATATCTGAAGGGATTTGTTCTTAAAGTCAAGGTTCATTGGTCCCATGTAGCGAGGAAAAGGCACCTGTTAAGTAAAAGCCACACTCTTCCAGTGGAAGGGCAGTAGTGAGTCTATTTTCTTTCTGTCAAGTTCAGAAAGAGTCTGTTTCTGCAGCTCCAACTCAGACATGTTGAATCTGAATCCAGATGCTCAGGGTAAGGGTGCAATATTTGCACTTGTCACTAGCCATTGGTTAGAGATAATTGAATGTTGCCATGTAAGAACGTGTGGGCTGTGTATAGGTATACAATTGAGCTGGCAAGTGACCATAGTGCAGACCCTTGTGGTCTCACACATCAGTCAGGGAAAATGCCCTCCTTATGGGCCTCCAAGCCACTCACTTGGCGGCCCTAAATGCAGTCCAGCATGGTGCAGCATGTCTTATTGTGGATGCATGAACATTTCACTGAATCACCCCCATCTTTCGCAAACTACATTTGTTTCCACTCCATGAAAGAATACTGTTCAAGACTGCATAGGCATCTGCAAAGCACTCACAATCAGCATACCCGCATATCTGGCAGCCAAGCTCTACAATTCTGAAGAGAGGACCTGCAAACAATCCTTATCTTGTCACGCAGCCACCCTCTGGAACTCGCAGTATCGGCTCAGAATACCCTCACAAGGTGGGTCCGGCTTGAAATACAGGGAAAAGGGTAACCCGCTGGTAACCCAAGCCTTCCGCCACAGCACAATTTGTTCATGTGGGCAACCTACAGATTTGGGCCTAGGCTGTCGAAGCCAGCAAGGAAAACGGGGAACCCCATGCATTTCCCAAAAGAGGACATGCGTGGGAATGTGCAGAGGTCTGACTTACGCGAAGCGCCCCAGAATTTATTACCCAGAACCCCAGACAAAGTGAACATTGTGTTTTTTCCCCACCAAATATCACACTTTGTCGGGGATTGTGGCAAATAAAAACTGGGGCAATTTGCACAAGGCAGACCTCTGTGGATTCCCATGGGTGTCCTCTTTTGGAAAATGCATGGGGTTCCCTGTTTTCCTTTCTGGCTTCGACACCCTAGGCCCAAATCTGTAGGTTGCCCACATGAACAAAATGGGCAGTGGGAAAGGCTTGGGGTTACCAGTGGGTTACCCTTTTCCTTTTGCGCCCCCGGTAGGTGCACCCACACATGTGAGGTACCGTTTTCATCGGGACACCTGTGGGAATGTGGGACGGTAGGCCATGTGTTGTTGGCGGTGTGTTTCGGTGACTGGCCAGAGCGAAATGTCTTCATTTCTGACCAATTTCAGAGACATTTACCTATGTCCACTCACCGAAACACGTCGCCAACAACAGATATCATGCCTTCTCGCGTTCCCACAGGTGTCCCGACGAAAAAGGTACCTCACATGTGTGGGTGCACCTATTGGGGAGCAAAAGGAAAAGGGTAACCCGATGGTAACCCCAAGCCTTTCGCCACAGCACAATTTATTCATGTGGGCAACCTACAGATTTGGGCCTAGCGTGTCGAAGCCAGCAAGGAAAACAGGGAACCCCATGCATTTCCCAAAAGAGGACACCCGTGCGAATGCAGCGAGGTCTGACTTGCGCAAAGCGGCCCAGAATTTATTACCCAGAACCTCAGACAAAATGAACATTGTGTTTTTTCCCCACCAAATATCACACTTTGTAGGGGATTGTGGCTAATAAAAACTGGGGCAATTTGCGCAAGGCAGACCTCTGTGGATTCCCACGGGTGTCCTCTTTTGGAAAATGCATGGGGTTCCCTGTTTTCCATGCTGGCTTCGTCACCCTAGGTCCAAATCTGTAGGTTGCCCACATGAACAAAATGGGCAGTGGCGAAAGGCTTGGGGTTACCAGTGGGTTACCCTTTTCCTTTTGCACCCCCGGTAGGTGCACCCACACATGTGAGGTACTGTTTTCATCGGGACACCTGTGGGAACGCGGGACTGTAGGCCATGTGTTGTTGGGGGCGTGTTTCGATGGGTGAGCCGAACGAAATGTGCGGAAAATGCATTTATTTTCCCACATTTCCGACTATGCAGGGGTGTCTGGGTAAAATATTCTGGGGTGATTTGCGCAAATCATACCTCTGCAGATTCCCACGGGTGTCTTCTTTTCGGAAATGCATGGGGTCCCTGTTTTACTTGGTGGCTGCAACACCCCAGGCCTAAATCTGTAGGTTGGCTCCCCAAACCCTTTGGGAGGGATAGCAGTGGTTTAGCCTTATTCCTTCACACCCAGGTAGGTGCACCCACACATGTAGGTACCGTTTTCATCGGGACACCTGTGGGAACGCGGGACAGTAGGACATGTGTTGTTGGGGGCATGTTTCGATGGGTGAACCGAGCAAAATGTGCAGAAAATGAATTTTTTTCCCACATTTCGGACTTTGCGGGGTGTCTGGGTAATAAATTCTGGAGCGATTTGGGCATATCATACCTCTGCGGATTCCCACGGGTGTCCTCTTTTCGGAAATGCATGGGGTTCCCTGTTCCCTGGTGGCTCGGACACCCGAGGCCCATATCTGTATGTTGTGCCGGTCGGCAGAGCGTCTCAAATACCGGTCTGAAAACAGACTTGGGGTTACTTGTGTTTTAGACTTTCCCCTTGGCAGCCAGGTAGGTGCACCCACACATGTGAGGTACCGTTTTCATCGGGACACCTGTGAGAATGCGGGACGGTAGGCCATGTGTTGTTGGGGGCGTTTCGATGGGTGAGTCGAGTGAAGTGTGCAGAAAATGCATTTTTTTCCCAACATTTCGGACTTTGCGGGGTGTCTGGGTAATACATTCTGGGGTGATTTGGGCATATCATACCTCTGCGGATTCCCACGGGTGTCCTCCTTTTGGAAATGCATGGGGTTCCCTGTTTTCCCCAGTGGCTTGGACATCCGAGGCCCATATTTGTATGTTGTGCCGGTCGGCAGAGCGTCTCAAATTCCGGTCTGAAAACAGACTTGGGGTTACTTGTGTTTTAGGCTTTCCCCTTGCGACCAGGTAGGTGCACCCACACATGTGAGGTACCGTTTTCATTGGGACACCTGTGGGAATGCGGGACGGTAGGCCATGTGTTGTTGGGGGCGTGTTTCGATGGGTGGGCCGAGCGAAATGTGCGGAAAATGTGTTTTTTTACCCACATTTCAGGCTTTGCGGGGGTGTCTGGGTAATAAATTCTGGGACGATTGAGCATATCATACCTCTGCAGATTCCCACGGGTGTCCTCTTTTCAGAAATGAATGGGGTTCCCTGTTTTCCCCAGCGGGTTGGACACCCGAGGCCCATATCTGTATGTTGTGCCGGTCGGCAGAGCTCTCAAATTCCGGTCTGAAAACAGATTTGGGGTTACTTGTGTTTTAGGCTTTCCCCTTGGCGGCCAGGTAGGTGCACCCACACATGTGAGGTACCGTTTTCATCGGGATACCTCTGGGAGCGCGGGACGGTAGGCCATGTGTTGTGTTTGTGTGGTTTTCATAACGTTTTTACCCATTTGCTCGTGGCCTTTGTCACACAACCCTTTCATTTCGCAAACGTGACCTACATTTAGTTGCTGCTTTAGGCACCATACACTTTTGTAACCTGCACAAGTCACCTACCCTTGAAAAGGTCTGCCTGTGCTCTTTCAAAAAATGTATGCTTGCCGTTCTTCACCACATTGGTTTTCCCGATTTACACATGCTAAGTGCATCTGTTCAGAGCGTGAGCGTAAAACTCCTGTGTACATTGGCTCAGTCTTTGGCTAGTGGTATTGCTTGTTTTGTAAAACACTACAAAAAATGTGTGCTCTCCTAACTGCAAGAGTCGGGGGAATGTAGCGGAGCATTGCTTTTTTCAAAATTCATAGAAGCCATTGCCGTACCAAGCCAACCATGTCCAACACATACCTTTTTTTTCGGTCATTTTCCCGCTTTTCCCCCCAATCTATGGCAGTTTCCCCTACCTAGTTGTTACCTGACCTATGCAAATCACCCCTTCCGAAACTTGGAATTTTGTCTACTTTTCAGAAATACTTGCCTTTCTGTCCTCCAATTCGGCTTTCCTACCCTTGTCTTCCATTCCGTCCATGCATGTCCAATTGGCAAAAATGGCCAAAATCGCCTACCTCTCACAAAACGGTTGATAACCACATCAAAATATTTTGTTTTTCGTTTCCACTCAACCTGTTCTTGAAAACCAAGAAAGTGGGGAATTCAGCAAAGCAAACCATTCATTCCTAGCTCTTACAAGGAAAAAAACACAGGCTTCTTTGTACATCATTTTATTGGCATTTTTTGAAAAAACCCAACATTTTTGCTCTTTTTGCTTATTTTCTCTCACCCCCCTACAGCAACCTAGGATTCCTGGGTGGCGTTACGACCGCCTACATGTGGGAAAAAAAGGAGCTACATTTGGCCGAGATACCTCACGTAACAAAAAAGTTACAAGCCATTGAATGGCCACATACCGAAATCACCAAAAAAGGCCCTGGCACTGTGGAGAAATACCCATGGCACTTAAGTGGTTAATTAACATTACTCCAGGATTTCTCAATGTTACCATTACATTTGGTGGCCCATCTCCATTTTTGCCTCAGAATGAGATTGGAAAAGATAAAGATGGTGTGAGGAAATAGTTCCATTAGATTTCCCATGTATTGTTTCATCATTAAATTAAGGGTCACCCCTCGTACATTTCCCAAATCATTCCATGCACAATTCATTATTATGATGTCTGGGTACTTCTCAGACTTAACAATTTTGGAAAATCTGGAACCCGTGCATTCCCCGCAATCCAAACCATTTATTTGTAAAATCTCTCAAACCTAGGTACATGTTAACATTTTGTTTCTCACAAAAAAACAGCAACCAAAACAGCCAACTGTCTCCAATCAGCCACACAGTTTTCAAACCAGCCATGATATCTGCAGTATTTCTCTATTTCCAGTAAAATGATTCCTAATTTGAATTTGTAGTAGTTTGTATGTGCAGGGTATGTATGATGAGTGTTTGTTGTAATTGGTCGATGGTGCTATTGTTAGTATTCGCAGCTAACCAACAGCCGCACAGCGTGCAGCATTGCTAATCATGGGTAGATCCTCTCACACACCTCCCCATTGTTGCTGCAGCTATATTCGAGCAAGTGACATGTCGTGTGTTTGTGGACATGTGGTAGTCGCGACTATATTCATTGAGTGTTTTGGAGGATTAGGTGTGGACAAGGGGAGTGGAGGGAGTGGAGGAGGACTGTGAGGAGTGGAGGTGGTGCTGGTAGGCATGTTGGGAACAGTTTTTGGAGTTTGGTATAGTGGAAATGCAATTTCTGCAGTTTTAGCGAATAGTCGCAGTACCAGCAGATGTATAGGAGGGACCCTTGTATAGCCACGTCTATTAAAAAGCATGTGAATAGGTGCATCAATACTTTTGTGTGTTTCATTTGTTACAGCTGGAGTTGCGGGTATATTTAAAGCTGCGTCTATAAATGAACATTTACTGTGCAATAATCATGTGTTCAAATGGATGATATAGTTCATAATTGTATTTGTGTGCCTTATTTTATGTACTTAGTTGTTCACTTATTTGAATTGAAGGTTTGAAGGCCAATTTAGTTTGATTTGGGGCTTGCATGAAAATGTGCGTGTAGCTGCGGGTTCAAATCAGGATCTGTAGCCGCATCGAATAGCTGCGGCTATGAAAGATGCTAGCTGGAGTAAAAATGGGTTTGTGTCAGTTTCATTGTTATTGGTTTTTGTTACTTTTGCATTTCTTTAGGGCTTAGTGATAGGATGTGCTGAAAATGTGCCAGCCATCTCAGTGGTTTTATTGGTATATAGTCCTCTTTTTTTCGTGTTGGGTTTGGGAAGTCTAAAAGCCACCATTTTCTCCAGTTTTGTCCTTTTGATTCCTGAACTCTGAATGTGCCCATGGCAGCAGTGTGGCTGATGTGAAAGTGTTTGTCTTCATTTACACATGTGAAGGTTTATTTGCAGTCTCTGTGTGTTAGTTGTAGTGACCATTGCTATCAGATGGCATTCATTATAATTTTCTTCATTTGCTGTTCTTGTAATTTTAATGTATTTTGAGGTATGCAGTACTTGTAGGTGTTTGGAGTGTTTTTTGAGGTAGTTCATTTGCAGGTGTTGTGCAAGTTCATGTTTGTAATGTGCTTATTTTCTATTTTCTTGTAGTTGCATTGTTGTCATTATCCCAGTGGATTTGCACTAGATGTTGTACAGTTAACTCCCATGAAAGGTCAACCTATATTCAAAATATAGTGGTACTGCTGCAGATGGAAGCAGGATATGTATGGAAATCTTTCTTAGTGACCTTTTCAGTATTTATCATGAATTTTCACATGGAGTGGAATCTCCCCCATTCCTTAACTGTGGCATCTCCCTTGGCTACCTATTTGAGGCATCATCCGCATAAAACTTTCCTCACTGAATCTGGGAAAAGTTATGAGGCAGTGCTCCTGGTAAATGCGCACTTGGTTGTGATACCGCTGTTGAAGTTTAGAAAAAAAGGGGGTGGGAAATAAATTGCAACTTAAAAAAAAAAAAGAACTATGACAGGTAATCTGGTGTTCTGCGATTAAATTCTGCTGTTCGCTAGATGTGGTATCTTCCTTAACTACCCAGTCACAGCATTTTGTACACATAACTTTTTGGGGATGCTGCCCAAGGATGCATCTTACGGTGTGAGTCTGGTAGTATCTCTGCCAGAATTTGGTCAGTTGTAGTCCAATGCTAATGCTTCCGCTCGCGATGTGCCATCAGCAGACTGAAGTGAGGGATCCCTAAATTCAACATGAATTCCTTGCCTTGATAAGGAGCCCATGGGGTCGAAACATGTGTTGGCCCATCATCACTAGACCATGTCTCTAAGATTGTAAGAAATAAAAATCTCACTGAAAAATATTGCACTCCACGTGAGAATGAATTTATACTCTAAAGAAACCAATTTCTGCAAGGTAACCAGGTCTGTTTCACTTTACATTATGTGATACATTATATGTGTTTGGTGATATTTGTTAGTATAAATACAAAATCCTGATTGTGGTGAAACTTCATGTCATGTAGGAGTTTTTGCAGCCACGGGTACTAACCATGGGACAGGCCATAGCTGAGGGTATGAGTACGCAAATGACACGTTGTGTAAATTTGGTGGGTGTGGTCGCATTTGTGACTATCGCACTTTAGCCGCTGGTATAACAACTGTGCATTGATCATGTTGTTCCATTGATTTTACACCACACAATTTCACATGTGTTTCTGATTCCATGCCCTCATGTGTACCTTTGTTCTTTTAATTGTTACAGCTTGCCAATATGTCCTTTTGAATCTGTAAAAATGGTGGGGGTAGCCATGACTACTGGCGGTTGACGCGATTCGTGACTATGAATGGGCCAATTGCATTTTGTGTTATTCGGCAGTCTTTGATAGGCACGGGTACCAATCGCAAGACGTGTCATAGCCATGGATACGGGCAGGCAAATGGCACATCGTGTATTTTTGGCGGGTGCAGCTACAGCTACAACTATCATGTTTTAGCCGTCATATTAACCATTCCAATTTCTATGCATTGATCATGTTGTTGCATTGATTTTACACCACACAAGTTCACATGTTTTTCTGATTTCATGCCCTCATGTGTACCTTTATGTTGTTTGAATTGTCACAGCTTGTCAATATGTCCTTTTGAATCTGTACAAAATGGTACGGGTAGCCGCAACTACTGACAGTTGACGTGGTTCGCAGCTATGGACGGTCCAATCTCACATCATGTTTTTTTGGAGGTCTTTGATAGCTGCGGGTATGGATCCATAGCTATGCCCAAGATGATTCTGGTGCAGTGATCATATTATATTATGGATGTTTTAGCTTTGATTTGTATATGTGTTCTGTTTGGATGTTCTCACCTGAAGGCTAATGTGAATTTATTTTGAAATCTTTGTAATATGTGTTTTTGAGAGCATTAGAAAAATGTTTGTGTAGACGCGCCTATAGGTGGGTTTTCATTGAGTAACCAGACTTATAGCTGCGGTTATGTTATTGGGAAAAATTAGGAAAAAAAACAATTTTTTTTAATGTAATGTGTAGATATTGTATAAAGTATTCTTTGAAGAATTGTGTTTGGGTTTATTGATTGATATAGCTTGTAATAGAAATGTGTTTGTCATTTTACTTGGTTGCTTTGTACAGTCCTCTTTTTGTGCCATTCAATTGCGAAAGCTATGAAAATGACATTTGTGTGAACCTTTGACAGTATGATTCGAGAACTCAGAGTGTGCACATGTTCTGTGTTTGGCTATGGTGAAGACCTTTTCATTATTTGGAGCAGCTGAAGGTGAGTAATAGTGTGTTTTTATATATTGTATGTAAAGTTTGAATTATTGTATTTGGAAGATAACGGAAGCATGTTTAGGTGTCTCATTTGGTTAAGTTTATAATTATTGTTCGCAAAGTAGGGTTTTGTATATTTTACTTGAGTGTTTTTAGGAGAGTGATGAAGCAGTATGACATGGTATGCTATGCTTATGTTTGCCAGAAAATATATTTGCAAATAAAGGTTGTTTCTCAGTGACATTGGAAGATGTGATATGAATGAGGATGCATAAGAAATTCTAGTGTGAACCAAGCAGTATAACTATACCCTTGACATTGATTGTGGCTGGGTGTGTGCTTTGTAGTTCGATATTAATCTGTTTTTGTGACCCTATATTGGTGATTTCTGCTGTGTTAGAATTGTGGGAGTGTGAAATTATGAAGTGAAGAAGGTGAAGTTATAGTGGCTAAGTGGGTAGGATTTCATAGTATATGGGAAAAAAATGTTATACTGCCGGATTTTCACTGTAATTGTTTGTGGTATTTTAGAAATAATAATGAACAATCATATTTGGCATTGCTCCAGTTTGCTTGCAAATGGTGTGATTTGGAAGGACTGGAATCTATTTGGGTTCCAAGGTATTCATGCAATATGTTATGCAATGCACTGACTGTTAGGGAGAATTCTCCAGAATGACTAATTTCCCTTAATTTTAGAGTCCATCAGCAGCTTTGCTGGATTTCTAGGATTTAAATGTTTTACCTGGTAAGAGTGTGAGCCTTTTTTCCCACTCTTACATGTGTTTTGCTGTGTGTTGTACATTTGTCTGCTCATGGGCTATGGAATCTCACCCACTCCATAGGCATCATCTTTTTACTGTGTCACCCAGCACCTTCAGTGCAGTGACACAGGGTTGCCTTTTCAGACATCCTACCTTAAACTACATTTTCTGGGACTGACTACTCTCTCCCAGAACATGTAAAGTTGCCATTGATTTTACTTGTCTTTTTAAATTTACAGACCCAGTACAAGCTATATTACATTAGAGTACTGGAGGGGTTAATAGTTATCCCATTTTGTCTGATTCTCATGGGACATTACTATGTTCCCCTTACTCTAAGATTAGGCTGGTGGCAGTGGTATCTACCATTTGTATTCTACCGTGGACTGTGAAAATAGCCTCGGTACCGTTAGAGGCTATGGTGGTAGCCTCAAACTGAAACCCAGTAATCCACTTTTATTTTAACTTGGTTCTGGTCGAGTTGTTTCGCCATATCTTTTAGTAAAGGTCTTTTACAGTGTTTTACTCTGTGCGCCAAACCAGGTTTGGTTCCTTTGTTCGCCGTCCTTTGGCAGGCTTCTGCACAGAAGCCCTCCTTAGTCGCCTGAGTGTCTGGGTGGACAGGATGTGAGCGAGAGGTGTGAGGCCCCCTGCACAGGGTCTCCTTGGAGACCCAAGTCACACTGTAGTTTGATTGGCTAGGTGGCTGTCCTGCCAGGACAGCCACCCTGCTGTGTGAATGGGGGATTTAGTGCATAAAAAGCCAGTCTTTGGGCCTGGAAGGCAGAGTTGCTACTGGAATGAAAGATCCAACGAGGAGCTGAAGGAAGATGACTGCTGCAACTACTGGACACCCAGTGAAGCCCTGCTGCAGGTCCGAATCACCTGAAATTTCTACGACAGAGGAGATCCACAAGGAATCTTCTTCCCTTGAGCCTGGTGGAAACAACCAGCTCGCTCAATGCCAGACAGCGGTCCTCATCCCGGTCGAATCTGCTGTGCATCACTACAGTAGATCCGATAGCCAGTGGAAAGAGAACCAGTTTGGGTTTTAAGGAGCGCACCTTTTATTTGACATTTTGCTCCACTGCTGGCTTCTTCCCTGGGCAGTTCAGGACCCTCCAGCCGTCCTACTTCTTGTCACCACGACTGAAGATTCAGGAACCGTGAGCCTGCAGGAACTGCCAGGAACAACTGCCTCAGCTACAGCATTCTTCTTCTATTAAGTTACTGTGCAAATTTGGTCGTTCATTCCCTCCGACCACGGTGAAAGTGTGTGAAATGTTTCACCTTTTCGAAGGCTTGTCCTTCTCTTCTCCTTTGAATAACTTTTCCTCCAACCAATTTCTTTTTGAACTCTTGGCAAAGACTTAACCGTGAACTACTTTGAACTATGTGATCCTCTGCAAAGACTCTGCTCCATTAACATTGGCCCAGACCTATTGACTTGAATCCTGGTTGTAGTAGCCTTTCCTAGATTGCCCTGCCTATAATGTGTTGGTGTTGTTGATTTTGGATAACCTTGTCTTTTCTCCCTTTCAAATTGCTGGAGTGCCATTTTGCCCACACTTAATTTTGAGCTTAACCTGTCCATAATTGATTGGGAGTTGTTGTAGTGGATTAAGACTGTGATTTTCTGCTGCTTTATGATAGTTAACTGTTTTATAACTGATGGTGTAAATAAATGTATATTCTTTTACTCAGAAACCTTGAATCAGTGATTGATTGAACCATAGAAATTGCTGTCCTTTGTGTAACTTCTTGTGCTGCTCACTTTACTCTTGAGATGTTTGTAAAAGAACTATTTGACATAAGTGAGGCACTTTGTTGGATTTTATAATCAAACATGTATTCCACCAAGAAGTTTTTAAACATCACGGTATTTTCTGATATCCCGCTCGTGCTTCAAAAATTGAACATGTTTGAAGTGATTGCATTGCAAACTGTTCTTCCTTTGCAAGTTATTGTTAGACTGCAAACAAAGATGTCAAATCTGCCTAAGAAGTCATTAGTGCAAGGTATGAGAGGCAAAGTTGTGTATTTACCCCTGAATTTGGAAGAAAATGTTAATACTCTAGGGGTGAAGCGTAACATTGCAGATTCTTTGTTTGTTTTAGTAAATGGTGTTGCCACTAAAGATGAGAGCATTTGGCAACAGCTTATCGATATTGGAAAAGTGAAAAATGCATTGGTGTTTCTATTGGGGCACAATTATTTATACAAAGGCAGTCTGACTGTACCAGCCTTGTCGAAACTTGATATTGAGTCAATGAACAAAAGCAGTGAAGGTCAGTTTCAGGGTCTATCTGTTGCAAAAGGGAATAGTTTGTATGAACATTACACTATTCATCCTCTACACTCACGTGAAGTCATGGGTGACAGTTTAGCATTGTATCAAATGAAAGCAACGAAAGGTGCATCAATCAGTGTCTGGGAGAAGACATTTGATGCTTGTTTCCCTATGACTTTTCCAATGTTGAATAGAATTCTCTTATTGTATGAAAGTGAATTTTTAATATTATGTAATGCTGTTGCTCATACACTTCAGACCGGAACTAGATATCAAAACCTTTCTGCATGTGAAATGCTGCAACAGGTGAAACACAAAAATGAAGTTTTAGAGGGCAAACTTACAAATATTCTTGCTACAATGAGAGGAACTAAAGAATATTGTTATAGGAGACACTTCAAGGTTAGATGCATGATCAGAAACTTGGGATCTCCAACCTTGTTTGTGACTTAAAGTTGCACTGAGGATGGTTGGGATGATCTTGCAGAGTGGATTTGGGAAACAAATGCAGAGAAAGACAACATAGAACACATGACACCAGGAGAATTGTGTTCTATGGACCCTGGAAGTGTATTGCGGTTTTTCATCACATATTTTTAGCCGTGTTACACTTTATATATAACAAATAAAATCATTCACTAGGCCCTGTAGAACATTTCATTTGGAGGAAAGAGTACCAGGCACATGGGGCTCCACATATAGATATGCTGGTGTGGATTAAAGATGCTCTGGTAGGGAAAGTGATGGCTCTGTGATGGAGTTCAAAAGCATTCATGTGGAAAGTACTGTCAAATAAAATGCAAACATAAAGACAAGTACTGAGACCAGTTGCTTGAGTGAATAGTTTAATGTCATCTGTTCGTAACCATGTTACTGGTAAGTCTCTGAGAAAGAAAAAAGGAATGCAAATGTATTAATGATAACAATCCTGTCATTGCTCAGTTAAGGAATGCAAATACTGATGTACAGTCTATTGCTGATAATTCAACAGCTGTTGCTAATTATGTTACAGGATACATGATACAAGCAGAAAAGAGCAATGCAGCTGAAATATTGGCAGAATTATCATCAGATACAAGTCTCAGTCAGAAACTTGTAAGCTTTGGTTTGAAGATGCTTTCACATAGTGAGTATGGTAGCTATGAGGCTGCAGATCAGCTAACTAGTTGGCCTCTGTATGGACATCGCATTAATGCAGTTTGGTTAAGTATTGGACCAGCTAGTACTATAAATTAAGTATTGAAGCCTTTGACTGAAATTGCGCAGTTAGCTGAATCGGCACCTGACAGTACAGAGATTTTGAAAAAATAATTGATTGATACATATTATCCTAATCGATCTGAATTGTTGGAGGATCTTTGTTTACATGAAGTAGCACAATGCTGCTCATATCGAAATATTGAAGCAAACAGTGACAGAGGACGGTTTAAAGTACATGGATGTAGTGGTTGCCTAGTGAGACATGAAAAAGCTAATCTCCTTAACCACATGAAATTGTCTTGCAAATGCAGAGAAAAAGACATTATTTTATTTTTGTATTTTGGAGTAGTTCTTCCCATGGCGTGCAGAGAGTGATTTCCTTGGAATTTTGAAACTTTTGAAAAATCCTTTTTTGCTAAAAAAAAATGCTTAATTGCATATCCAAAATCTGAGCAGTATTTGGAGTTTCTGGAGAAAGAAATATGTCAAGAAGATCTTTTGGCAGCTGAATTGGCAAGAAACTCCTGAGTGCAGTCAAGGTTCTGCAGCAGGAAGTCAAAAAGTCCTTGGTGAGCCAATTATTCAAAGTGATGTTAAGCTTGCTATGGAGGAAGTCGAAATTGCAATGCAACACAGTAAAGCTGCAAATGTCAATTGTGATGAAATTGTTAGTAAACTTAATATTGAGCAAAAAGAAGTTTATAATAAAATTACGATAGGTTTTTACATGGTTTACTGCATGACAAGCGTGAATGCTCTTGTGTGCAATACAAACCTTATTATTGTGTGTTAGTGGACAAGCAGAACAGGAACAGGTACATCTTTTTTAAATAATGCAATAAGAGCTATGATCCAAAATGTAACATATTCCTCTTTGTCGTGTATTTTAACTGCTCCAACAGGTTTAGCAGCATTTAATGTAGGAAGTGTTCATTTACATCGCCGGTAAATGTTACCATTGGAGCATGACAACAAACTAGAATATCGGAAACTTGTATCAAGTGCAGCGCAAGAAGTAGGAACCGTTCTTAGAAAATTAAATGCCTTGATTGTGAAAGCAGTATGGTGTCTAACTTGATGCTAGGTTTCATTCACTTGCGAATGCAAGAGGTTTTGAAGACTAACTACAACATTTTGTTTGGAGGTGAACATATACTTGTTTTTGGAGACTTGTTACATTTTAACTCCTGTAAAAAGTCAATACTTTTTAGAATGCTGCAAACTAAGGATGCTCAAAAAAGTATAGGAAGTATTGGTCGTATTAACCTTTGGAATTGTTTTGAATTCCAGGAACCTACCATAAATATGAGGCAATCTGGAGATTTAGAGTATGCAGAAATGCAAAATAAGATTTGTATAGGTGTTCTTGGGGAAAATGTGAAAGCAGTCTTAAAGGGAAGACTGATTTCTAACAATTGCAGTCCGTCTGATGAGATGTTGACTCTTAAGGAAAGAAACATTTTTTTGTGTTACTTTGATGTGCACACTTGCAGAGTGTAACAAGTTTAACTCTACAATACTACTGACAGAGAAGCAAAATATTGTAACATCTATGTGATATTTTAGAGGGTCATGTTATGCCATTAGAGTTGAATAAGAGAGCAAAAGCTCGATTAGGCCAGCTAGAGAATTTAATTTCTAAAACAGCAGGACTGGAAGGAATTTTAAAACTGTTCATCAATGCACAAGTAATATTGAAGAGGAACTTGAATGTAGAAATTGCTCTAGCCAATTGAGCGATGGGAAGAGTGATTCCATTTAACACTTTTCCTCACAATACACGTATTGAACATGTTGAAGTTAAGTTTGCTGGTGTAGAAGGAACTCCCTTGATTTCTTGCAATGCTGCACGTTTCATGCTTTTTAAGAATACCTTTGTGAAAAGAGCCCAGTTTCCATTGTGCTCTGCTTATGCAATAACTATTCATAAATTGCAAGGGTTGACTTTAGAAGCAGCACTTAATGACATTGGTCATACAGTGTTCAAAGTAGGAATGTCATATGTAGCTTTGTCACGTGTAAAAAATATAGGTTTATGTTTAATAAACTTTGATGAAAGCAAAGTGACAGCTGACATTTCTTACTTTGAAGAATATAATAGGTTGCATGTACTTTATGCTCCTCACCTGAACCTTATACCTATACGTGTGAAGCACTCAACCAGGAAACGTAAAGAGTCAGTGAAAGCACATTCAAATAAAATCAGTCCTTGTAAGACTAAAATCAATAGAATTTAATGGAGTTGGAGAGTCTTTTAACTCTAACATACTCTCATTGCAGCTTTAGTAATGAAACAGGAGATGAATGCTGTTGTAATGCAGCTTTGTGGATGTTGTTTCAAATGACTCCATTGATGCAAGAAATAGCTTCAACAGCAGAGAAGTAGCTATGTGTTGAACTTTCATTTCTTAAAATATCTGTAGATTCAGCAATGTCAATCCGAAATGTACTAGCTGTTGCAAGTAGAAATCAACAATTTTCTCAAAATACACAGGTGGATAGTCATGAATGTGTAATGCACTTCTTTCAGATAATAGTGAAAGAAACTGTTTATTTACAAGTGGAATGATATGTGTCCAAAATATAAGAAAGGGTATTCTACTCCAGATCTTTGCGAAAGATTTGTTTATCTGCATGTTCGTGTTCAGAAAAGTGTAAAATTTTCAGATCTTGTAACTAAAGCATTACAATGCAGTGGCTGTGGTTGTAATTTACAACCAACACTTCAAAATCTAGTTTTTTAATAAGTATGTATTGATTATGTTTCAAAGATACAATTAACAAGTCCATAATGGATTTTGTAAATAGTCAAGTTTCTGTTAGTAAGGAAACTTTTAAAGCATTTGCAATTATTTTTCATGAGGGGGCATCCATTGAATCTGGACATTTCATGACATGGGTGCCTACAGAAGTAGATTGGCTTGTTTGTAATGACTCTATAGTCACACATCAAGCTAGATTGCCAAAGGTTTTAAAGAATGCTTACTTAATGTTGTTAGAAGCAAAGTTTTAAAACATGCGTAATATTCTTTGAGAATATAAACATGCAAAATAAAAATTTGAAAATAAAAAAATAGGCTAATAAGTCTTTTATGTAAAGTAGGACATGGTTTGTCACTAGCATGTTTTTTTAAAACAGTACTAAATAAATGCTGATGTAGTATTGTGAAGATTAAATAATTTAGAAGAGAAAATAGCATTCTGCAATATTCTACTTCTGTTTTATTGTGTAAAACACTGTATATTTGAATATGTACAAGTGTTCCCTATTAGTGTGAGGTTACATACATTGTTACATGTACATTATTTTGAGTGTGAGGGAGTGTAGAAGCTGGTGAGTGTTTACATATGAAACAAGTAAACAATAACTTGTAGATAAAAAACTTATAGCACAATTGAAATACTAAATCAAAATAACTGACTGAAAAGGTAACTTTTAAAATTGTATAAATATGTTTTATGTGCAGTGTGGAGTTTTTAGAAAAGTCAGACAATCTCTTCAGTCATTAAACTGTGCATTTTGTATGGTAGGTTTAGGATAATTGTGATTAGCTTCTAAAGTGTGTAGGTGGCCAGAAAAAGGACGCAAAACAAATTATGAAAGAAGTTATGAAATTGTAATGTAGATGTCATTTTTATAATTTAGAATACATTTGATATAGTAAAAAAAGGTATTCCTCACTGTGTAGCAGTATCAGTGCTAACAGAAGTTTGGATCATCATTTGTAGTTTTACGTTTTTTTAAAAAATATGATGTTTATGATATGAAATGTCATTATGAACTTCTCATGTGTGTAGGTGGCCAAATAAAGGACACACACAGATTTTATAAGAAGTATGTAAATTACATTTGTAATGTTATTAGTGTTGTTTTTGATAAGTGTTAATATGTTTATTCACAAAAAATGTACTGTCTTCATATTATATATAATATAGGTATGACTATAATTTAAAATGATCAGTACTTCAATACTCAAAATAATGTTAGTGTTTTCATGTCTTCATTTATTTCTTTATAAAAGTGAAGACTTAGTTATGTTGTATGTCGTGGTTTCCTGGTGAAGGTTGCATAAAGTAATCCGTAAATTAGTCATCATATAGCGTAAAGTAATCTTTGTATCGTATTGTAACATATGTGCATTGCAGTGAAATGCATTTATTGGTGTACGAACTATGGATGTTGTAGGCAATCCTTTTTTGAATTTGGTGATGGAAAAAGTTATTTGTAATAACTTAAATGTAAAGTATTTAAAATAACATAACAGAGGTTTTATTTCTCCATTGAGACGTTTCTTTCCTCTATAGCATGATTAATGAACACAAATTGGTAATGGTTGTATACATGAAATACAATCATGTATTATTTTAGTATTATTATGAGAAAAAGAACATAAATAATTTTGTGCTTACCTTGTTATGATGAACACCATAGTACCACTGCAGTGGTGATAGCATATGGAAACGAGGCTGCTCCCAGTTGCTGAGCAACCGGGTGTCTCATCAGCCTATCCTGGCCACCGACAGGTGGAAGCCGACCTGCGGAGCAAGGCCGAGGATTAAGGCTTCCTGTTTGCCCTGAGCCTTATCCTCACTCTAGCAGCAACATCGGAGTGGGCAGGAGCCCGTACTCCCAGCTGTATCAGCATCCACCTGATGCTGCCCGACTCCCTCGATGCACCCACCGACCCCAAGACGACATCCAGGCAATCCTAAGGCTGTGTAGGGCCCCGGCCCCCACAGATGCCCGCAGCGAGATCCGCTACCCGCCGAGGCCCCCCGACACCAGCCCAGCTGATATCCTTTGTTTGCGGTCCTGAGCCTGACTCCAAAATGGCCGACGCGATGCGGCCTGGAAACGAGGCTGCTCCCAGTTGCTGAGCAACCGGGTGCCTCATCAGCCTATCCTTGCCATCGACAGGCGGAAGCCGACCTGTGGAGCAAGGCCGAGGATTAAGGCTTCCTGTTTGCCGTGAGCCTTATCCTCACTCTAGCAGCAACATCGGAGTGGGCAGGAGCCTGTACTCCCAGCTGTAGCAGCATCCACCTGATGCTGCCTGACACCCACGATGCACCCACCGACCCCAAGACAACATCCAGGCAATCCTAAGGCTGTGTAGAGCCCCGGCCCCCACAGATGCCCGCAGCGAGATCCGCTACCCGCCGAGGCCCCCCGACACCAGCCCAGCTGATATCCTTTGTTTGCGGTCCTGAGCCTGACTCCAAAAAGGCCGGCGCGATGCGGCCTGGAAACGAGGCTGCTCCCAGTTGCTGAGCAACCGGGTGCCTCATCAGCCTATCCTGGCCACCGACAGGCGGAAGCCGACCTGCGGAGCAAGGCCGAGGATTAAGACTTCCTGTTTGCCCCTGTTCGCCGTCGTGAGCACTCAAAAGTGGTCTGGTCCACTCATCTGAAGGGTTGCTCCTCAATCATTGATAACTGTAAGTACATTGGCCCTTGAGGCAGCTGCGTTTTCCGCCTTCCTTGACATCCACATGGCTGCGCGCTGCACTGCCTAGCCTTCCCGCTCTAATAACCTGATTACTACCTGGTGCATGCTGCACTGCCCTACTCGATATGCCGGACACTCAAATCTAGCTACGCTGTATTTTGCACTGCATTCCCTGATGTGCCTGACATTCGAATCTAGCTGCACCGTATTTTGCACTGCATTCCCTGATGTGCCTGACATTCAAATCTAACTGCACTGTATTTTGCACTGCATTCCCTGATGTGCCTGACATTTGAATCTAGCTGCACCGTATTTTGCACTGCATTTCCTATTCTAACCTATGTGCAATTTCGGATCTAGATGTGCTTTCAACTGTAGAGACTATAGCGCCTCATGGCGTACTTTGACCAACTGTGTTGAATCTGGCTGCGTTTCTAGCCAAATATGTTATCTTGAAGCTAGAGGTTGCCGCCCCCCGCTCTCTAGTTTAAACTATCACTCCCTGACCTCAACGCAAAACTACTGCACCTCAGCTCGAGGGCATTACTCTTAAACCAGCTACTGCCCCTCTAGACCACTCTCCCCATCTCAAACTAGCCACTAACAATCATAGTTTGGCCCGCTCCCCCACTAGTGCCACTAGCCTCCAGCATCACGCACCACTATTACCAGACCATGATCTTCTGGCTTGCCTCAATCATGTTCCCTTTCTGCATAGCGCTGGACAACGTACCCTGTAGCAATAATAGTTACATAGCCTACCAGGATGGCCTGGCTAAACTAGGGTGCCCCAGACACCACCCCCTCCCCTGCCCCACACCGCTCCTACCCTCCGTATCCCCCTTCCCACCCACTCACCACCACCCTCACGCCTCCCACGTCAACCCAAGCCCCCCCACCAACACTACACACAGCCACCCCAGTCCTATCACTAAGTCCAACCAAACTAAACTGAATACTAAACTGCCCCCTACTTTACTCCCAACCTCACAGCCCGAAACGACAGATTAGGCTCCAGGCTCCCCACTACAACTACTAGGCCCAATTCCAAACCTAACACCAAAACCATTACAAAGCACAATGCGCCAAATAGGCCCATACCTCCCCCACTAAAAGGTGCCCTACTCAATGTCAGATCCTTGGCTGCCCACCCCACAGAAATTGCAGACATCATCCTTACCAATGACCTCGACTTCCTAGCCCTAACAGAAACCTGGCTTCATGAGGCGTCTGGACCTCACTTATCGCTAGCCATCCCAGACAAATACTCTATCCTCAGAGCTGATAGACCTAATGCTAGAGGTGGAGGTGTTGCGATCATCTCCAAATCCTCCCTAGACCTCAGATCAGCCTCCACAGTGTCACTCACATCCTGCAAGACACTAACAGCCAAACTGCAAACCTCCCCCACAACCACGATCTCCCTCCACCTCGTATATAGACCCCCAGACCCCCCTCGGGTCTTTGAAGAAGACATCGCATCCCTCATCACCGAAAATTCCAAACCATCAGCACAAATCATGATCCTTGGGGACTTCAACCTTGGTTACCAGGACCCAAACGATGCACATGCTGCATCCCTAGCCAATGTCCTAACTGAACATGACTTCACTCAACTCATTGTACTCCCCACCCACCAAAAAGGCAGAACCCTTGACTAGGTAGCAACCTACAATTGCAATACAACCTGCAAAGACCCCCAACCTCTGGCATGGACTGATCATCACATGATCCCTCTTGAGGTCAACACCAATCAGGTACTGCCCAATAAATACCCCCCCGGCACCAGCCTGTCCCACCAGGAATAAACGCAACATCACTGCTGAAGCCCTACTACCATTAGTCCTACCCACCCTCAATGCTCTCCCAGCCAACGCTGACTTAAACCTGCTGATTGACACCTTCAATGACTCCATGGCTAAGGCAATGGATACCGTTGCACCCCTGAAAATACGCAAAGACAAACCTAAAGCTCATCTGAACTCGTGGTACAGCCCTGAGCTCAAATTACTCAGAAAAGAGAAAGCCAAGGCACAACACACTTGGAAAACTAACCCCTCCGCAGAAAACAAATCCAACCTCAAAACCTTATCCTCACTTTACAAAAGCGAGATAATTCGCACCAAAAAAGATGTATACAACACCAGGATTGTTCAGGCAGGCTCCTCCACCAAAGAATTATTTAAAGTTCTGAAGGAACTAGAAAACCCTATTTCACCTCCAGACACCTGTCTGAAAGACAAATCCTGGTGCACCAGCATCCAAAACGCCCTCAACAATAAAATCTCAGCACTCCAAACCAAAATTGAGGACAAACGCCAACAACTCTCCAATAACAAGGTCACCAACCCTAGTCCACCCATGCCCAACAATACTAGCTCAGGCTTCTCGTTTAAGAAAGTCACCATTACGGAAGTCCAAAAAATCATCATCTCCTTGAAACCATCAAACTGCAAAGGAGACAGCTGCCCCGCCCAGATCATAAAAGATGCAGCTAGAGAGCTCTCCCCCTTCATCACCAAATTTATCAACCTATCCTTCACCAATAACTCGATCCCTAGCAACCTAAAACAATCATGGGTTCTCCCACTCCTGAAAAAACAATCCCTCGACCCAACCATACCCACCAACTACAGGCCCATCACCACAGTCCCCTTCCTACTAAAAATCCTGGACAGATTTGCCTCCATCCAAATTCAGGAATACTTGGAATCCAACCAACTGCTAGGAATATGTCAATCTGGCTTCAGACCTCAACACGGAACGGAAACCGCCCTTGTTGATCTCAAAAGCCAGATTGATGAAATTAAAGACAAGGGCAATGCCGCAATCCTACTCCTCCTAGACCTCTCAGCGGCCTTTGACCTGGTCAGCCATGAAATCCTTTGTAGCCACTTGACCACCGCAGCCCACTTCTCCTCCTCTGCCATCACATGGATACAATCCTTCCTGGCAAACAGAACCATGCGGGTTTTCTCAACAACAGCTGCAGCAGACCCCATCCCCATCACATGCGGGGTCCCACAGGGATCCTGTGTATCCCCCACTTTGTACAATATATTTACAAAGCCTCTATTTGACCAACTGGACCATCTGGGTGTCACCTACACAAATTACGCTGATGACACCCAGATACTCTTCACCATCACAGGCAATTACCAAGCAGACGTCGCCCGGATCAACGAAATATTCTCCATCATTCAGGCATGGATGGCCTCGCATGGCCTCTGCCTGAATGATGAGAAGACAGAGCTCCTCATCGTCGGCTCCCCCAACACCCTAACTAAACTCAATCCTAGGTACAATAACATCACGATCGATGGTCACACCATCCCCGTTGCCAAAAGCGTGAAAACCCTTGGCTTCTATCTGGATGCCAACACCAACCTCTCCAAACACACCAATATGACCGCCTCAGCCGCTGCTTACACCGGCAAGCTCATTAGGGCCAGTAGACCATTCTTATCACCCAACAGCTGCCTCACCAGAGCCCTCATACAATCCAAATTGGATTACTGCAACAGCCTGTACATAGGTGCTAACCAATCCGTACTCAACAAGCTGCAGGTACTACAAAATAACGCTCTGCGCGCAGCCCTCAACATTCCTCTCCGCTACTAGGAAAGCCTGCAAATGGCTCTTCATACGCCAAAAAATTGATTTAAAAACCATCTGCCTCACGTACAAGTCCCTCAATCACCTAGCACCACCATACCTAGCTAACAAATTCACCATGAAACCTGCTACCAGATCCACCAGATCCTCCAACACTCTGTTTGACAGTGCCCAGATTCCACCTAATAAGAGCTGGAGGGGCAAGCTTCACAGTACTTGCCCCCCAACTCTGGAACACCCTACCTCTCAACATCAAACTATCAAGGCCTTCCGGATCTTCAGGAAGCAGGTCATCAGCTGGCTCCTAAACAAAGAGTAGCCCCACTAACACCAGACCTCTCACCCCTGCGTGGTAACTGGCTCATGTACTGTATGTATATTGTAACTGTATATTGATAACTGTATATATATGTATGTATTATAAGTATGCACCAAGTATGCAACACAAAGATACTTCTCAACGCTGTAACCGTATTCTTAAGCGCCCTTCTACCCCTGGGTTTGGAGCGCTATACAAATAAAATAAACAAACAAACAAACATGGTATAAATGGCCTTTACCATTAATAGTTCATATTTGGAAGAAAGTGGCAAGCACATATAAAGGTATTTGGTAAAACCTTGGATAAAAATATATGTGTAATGTATATATACACATACAAATATATATATTTTTTAAATAAAATAATTTCTAGCTGCAGTGACGGTATTAGCCAATGAATAGCGTGATTTGTTTTGCACAGCTAAGGTGAGAAATGACTGGAGAGCTTTTAATCGCGGCTCTGATAACCATGGCTATAGGCAACAATTGACAATTTAGAGTACTGAAACTGCATAAAATAAATTACAATAAATATTGTAATATATTTTTGCAATCTGTGTTTAATTTGATCTATTTTTGTATGGCCCTTAAAAGGCTGTTTTGGCGGATGGAAAGAGGTGGATGGAATAGGGGAGGAAAATAGATAAGGATGAAACATTTAACAAATGGAATTAAAATAAAATACAACAAATATTGTTTTTAGAAAAAAGGGGGAAAATCACCAGTTAAAAAAAATACTAAGCATGGCAGGTAATCTGATGTTTAGTGATTAAGTTTTGCCATTGCTTAGTTGTGGCATCTCTCTTGACTACCCATTTTCAGCATCCTTTACACATGACTTGCATCCTGCTAAAGTCTGGTGTTGGTAACACAGGAGTCAGTGTAGTGGATACTACTGCTGATGTAGACGCTTCATTTCCACTTGGCGTTGTGGCTTTACTAGTGGATGGAGGTTCTGCTGGTGGTGCTGATCTTCGTCTATACAAGGAATGGGTTCCATGCATTTTTCTTTTGTGATGTTCATGGGCTTTACGATATTCATCATCATCATCCCAGTGGACTCTCACCAGATGGTTAATCATTATCAATGTTCCCAGACTTTGAGACAGAATATTGGAAGACCAAGGGAATAGAGTCTTATTGCAGAAGGTGCACAGTACCGCCTCCACCTCTTTCCTGGAGTGGTGTTTCTTCACTTTAAAGAAGCGCCAACTGTCTGCAGTTTTCTTCATGCCTGTGTGCTTCTTCCTTGGTGGTGAAGGATTGTCGACCCAAATGATGAAGTCACCCTAACTGCTCCTGCTGACATGTTGCACTATCCAAACGGGGAGGAAAATATAAAAGAATAAAAATAACAACACGAAAAAGACAATGCTTAAAAAAAAAGTTAAAACAAATTAAATAAAAAAGTAAAACAAAAAATAGACAAACTAAACAAATCACAAGACAAAGAAAATTGGATTTTGGGAAAACTGGCTAAAAAGGATGAAGAGATTAAGGGGTAAAGTGCCAGAAGTGCTTGAGTTACTCAGAAACCCTTTCACTAGCAAGCACAGAAAGCCATGATTAATGTAAAGTTATGTTTTTGTGGGTGTGGTGATTATTTGTGGCTGCAAACTTCTGCGCCATCTGATTGGACAGTCTTGCATGCGCAGATGTCGTCAAATGGCATGGGCGTAGCCGCGTGGATACAGCGCAACGTGTGATTGGATGGCCCATTGACACATATACAAGTCACGTGCAGGTACAGGGCTGCAGCACATGTTATGATTGGGTGATGCCTTTTGCGAGAAGAGGTGTTGCCGCATCAGAGGAGATCTACCTCCCATTAGCTCATTCACATGCACAGGTTACATCAAACAGCATGGGCATACTCGCGTCCATACTTCGCAATGTGTGATTGATTCGTTTGTTGGCCCATATAACGTGTAGGTGTGGAACTGCAGTGCGTGAAACCATTGGCTGGCATACTAGGTGCGAAGATGCATAGCCGCGTCGATGGATGCAGACGTTCTATTGGCACATTTCAAACACACGGGTAACCCCCTCGCCCCAGTTGTTGCTGTACGCAGCTGTGCATTTAGCCTTAGTGGATGCAGCTATAAACATTTTTTTTTAAAACACATAAATATATCTACATACATATGGGCAGTAGTCTTGTAAATATTTATTTTAAAATATATTGAAGGTCACTGTAAGACTTTAATAACTATTAATGTTATAAATACTTTACCATGTTAAGTACATATGCAAACTCATTTCAATGACATTTGTGATGTCATGGGTGTTAGTCTTAACAGTGCATGGTGGTGGTGCGAGTTATGGTTGCTTAGCTTACCATAACTGCCAAATTTCTTTTTTTTTTGTTATTTTACCATAATATCCCTTAAACACACTTTTTCCACTGGTTTTTATTAGTACAAATTAACCATGATGTTCCTTTAACAATGTTTTTCTACTGAATTTGATAGGTTTATATTAGCGCAACTTAACTATAATGTTCCTTTAACAATGTTTTTTCACTGAATTTCGTAGGTTTTTATTAGCGCAACTTAACCATAACGTCCCTTCAACACAGTTTTTTCACTGAATTTGATAGGTTTTTATTAGTGCAACTTAACCATACCGTCCCTTTAACAACGTTTTTTCATTGAATTTCACAGGTTTTTACCAGGATACCCTTAATTTGTGTACATGTGCCATACAACACACTGACCCCCCTAGCCCAACATGATAGCTGCAGAGTCTGCAGACTATGAGACTGTCTGCAGATATTGGGAAGCATCCACACTGCCCAAAAGCACAGGGGTTATTTTACATGGTTGTAGCATGCAGCAAACAAACAGACGATGTTTAAAGGGCAACACATATGTATACTATAAGCAAACATTCAGTAAGATTACAAACTCTGTACTTATTAAAGCTGAACTACAATTACATAGGTTGTGCAACATAATGGAATGCACCAAGCACAAAAATTACCTGTGCATCTAACAATATTATCTCATTGCTGCTTTACATACACAGTGAGAAGCAACTATACTTTAATTAGTTTGAGGGTCCCCCCCTGTCCTACAGACACTTGGGCGCATGTGCATCTGATCCCCTGTGCCCTCTGAACACTGCGCCTGTCTGGAACTGTCCACTGCACGTGTCACACTTTTAATTAGTTTGGGGATTCCACCCCTGTCCTACAGACACCTAGGTGCATGCGCACATTGCATTCCGCGCAATAGGTATTCTACGGCCAGCCGTCCCATCCGTGAACATTCGCAAGATCACCATGTGACCGCACCCATGCTGAGCTTTGGTCCGTATCTGCAGACACCTAAAGTTTTTTTGACCAAACCAAGGTGTTTTAAACTGAAACTTCACCCTTGCAGAGGTCCTAGACCATGTGCCGGTTCATCTCACTGGCGTAACAGGGGCCCCCGCAGCCCCCGCGGTGCGGGGGGGCCCGCGGTGTGGGGGGCCCCACCAGCACATGGCTGGGAGGGGGCCCCAGTAAAAAAAAAAAAAAAAAAAATGAAAATATTTTTTTCTAAAAAAAAAAAAAAGTTTCTTTTGAAATTCACTCTGCATTCATAAAGAACATTTCTGTAACAGAAATAATTTCTTTATGAAGGCAGAGTGACTACAAAAAGAAACTTTCTTTTTGAAGTCTGAGGGCCCCCGTACCCCATGACATGGAATGGAATACCCTAGGCTGGAGGCCTCCATGTCATGGGGTGGGGGGGAGGGGGAACCCTATGCCTTCAAAAAGAAATTGTTTGTTTTTGAAGCCACTCAGCCATCATAAAGAAATTATTTTGATTATGGTTCGGTCCTTAACTGAAATAATTTCTTAATGAAGTTATAGTGACTTAAAAAAGAAACAATGGGGCTCATTCTGACCATGCCGGTCCGGAAACAACGGTGCTGGTAAGCTTACAGGCACTGTTGTTTCTGGACCGGCATATTACAGGTCTGCCTGGTGGGGCTGCAGTGCCCGACAGGTCTGACCCTGCCAGGCACAGCAGCCACGGTAGGCAGACTTGTCACGGAAGCACCTGCACCCTTAACAATGGTGCAGGTGCTTCTGTGTCCCCATTCCCGTGGAGTCTGGGGTTTAACGAAATTACCGGCACCTGATTTCCCAGCCGCCGGACTTGAAATAGCACGGTGGCACCGGGAAGTGAGGCCATAGTAATTTTTTATGGGTCTGGCGGCAACCCGCCGGTAGCACCGGCACGGTTACCGCTGGACCCGTAATGAGCCCCAATTTCTTTTTTAAGTAATAGGGCCCCCCTCAACTCCATGAGGTGTGCGTGTATGAGTCTATGGTGAAAGGGTGCACACTCAAATGTATAGCCGGCTGCCTGTGTGTGTATGGTGAAAGGGTGCACACTTAAATGTATGGGTGGCTGTGTGGGTGTACCTGCATGGTGAAAGGGTTCACACTTAAATGTATAGGTGGCTACCTGTGTGAGTGTATGGTGAAAGGGTGCACACTTAAATGTGTGGATGACTGGGTGTGTATAAGGTGAATGGTGTGTGTGCTTGTGTACAGGGGCACAAGAAAACCTTCATTTCGGGGGGGCTAACCCTTCAAATGTTGAGAGAGGCGCTAACTTCACATGCAGTGGGGAGGGGGAAACTTATTTGTGTGGGCGCATCCAAATTATTTACGCATTTTAATGAGACTATTCTAGTGCAGATTCAATGTTACAAGCAGTTAACTCTCTCCTATAAGTCTCCTGTTCCCTCTCTACCCTTCCAATCACTCCCCTGGCATGCAAGTACTAAACCCACATCACGATTTCAATCGCCTAAACAATGTGGCATTTGAATGCAGGTACTAACAGTGAAATGCTTTACGTTGGTAATTGCTGGGTTCTTGTTAACAGCAAAAACCAGGTGCCGTTTAAAATCTGTGTCCTGTTCGGTCTGGCAACTGCTCTAAAGGTTAGCCAATTTGAGTCAATATAGCCCAAAATGTCAGGGGGGTAGTGCTGAAGCCCAGTCATCTCAATGGTGTTGCGCTACTACTTGTGTTTAATGCCTTGCTTACTCCTAGCCCTATTCATCCTCATCCCAGTACTTATATTCGAGGCAGTACGTGTGTTTGAGGCACTCTGCCTCATACAAAAGTACTGGGAAGAGGTAGAGGTACATGGAGGTAATGCCTGATTTAGCTACCTGTAATCTTCATCACTCCTAGTCCCACTGTTCCTCATCCCAGTACTTACCTATGAGGCAAGGAGCCTCATACAAAAGCTCTGGGACAAGGAAGAGGGACGCAGAGGTAATTCTGGGCCAAGGAGCTGATTGTGGAGGTTGGGGTAGTGGGTGGGAGGGAGAGTGGATGTGTGGGGGGGCAGGATTGTGTGATAAATCATAATGGTTGTCCATGTCCAGGCTAAACAGGCATGATATGTGGTATTAGTGGCTAGAGAGGCATTTTGATTTAGCCAGTCTAGTCATTCCTCAGTTTGGTATGACTTTCTTTTAACTGGACATTTCTGATAAAGTAGTCCTGCTAACTTTAATTACCTGGCTAGATTGGCATTTGGGTGCTGCCAGTCTAGCCATTTCTTACTGCGGCATTGTATATTTTTCTGGGCATCTGTGATAAAATTATATGATGTGATTCAAGTCATTTATAACACACCTGTACACAAGTGTACACAAGGGAGGGATGATAGAGGGAGGACAAGACAAACAATCTCACTAGGCCTTGTGTCATTGTGAGAACGAGAAGTGCAAGGGAAAAGGGAGCAGGGAAGTGCAAGTGAGAGGGGAGGGGAAAACAGGGCAGCAATGCTCTCAGTAAGTGCAGCCAGGGCAGAGCAGCTATTGGTTGTGCAAGGAGAACAATGGACTGCAGGGTTACAGTTACAGCCCCTAAGTGCATGGTAGGCCCGGAGGCAGTGCAAGGGTGACCAATCAAGAAAGAGCCTGGACTCAGAGAGACTCTGAGGGTAGCCAAGCAGCCAGTCAGTACAGCAGACAGGTAGGTCAGGTAGGTCAGCAGGGGGGGAGAGAGAGCGAAAGCAGCAGAGAAGAGGAAAGCTTTTAGCTGCTTCCGAAACTTCAAGTTGTCCGCCTCAAGTTTGAGAGGGGCAGGGAGGTCATTCCAGTTGGAGGCACCAGCAGAGGAGAGAGGTCTACCCCCACTCTCTGCCTGGAGAAATGTCTAAGCCTTAGAGAGTTGGAAGTAGCTGAGTGAAGGGTTAGAGAAAGAAGGTATTTTGGAAGACAGCATTGGATTTAGTGTTGGCACTGGCCCCAGAAAGCCTTGTGGGCAATGCAAAGGTTCTTGAACTTGATCCTTGCAGCCAGTGGAGAGATTTCAGGGCTGGAGAAATACAATCCCAGGGCTTGAGGCCAAGGCTAAGTCTTGCAGTCCTGTTCTGGATTATTTGCAGATGACGGAGACTAGAGGAAGACAGATTGAAAAAGTGGCTGTTGCAGTAGTCCAGCTTAGAGACGGTCAGCTTCTGGTGGAGAGTGAGAAAGGGAAGAGTCCCTTTGAGGTGGAGCAGCTGTTAGTGGGACTTCTTGGTGATGTCCGAGATGTTAGGAGAGAAAGAGAGTGTGGCATTGAAGATGACACCAAGGTTTTTTGCCTCGCAGGAAGGCAAAGGAAGAGGGCCCAAGGTGGTCTGCTATAGTGAGAGAGGAAACACAGTGGCAAGGGTCCCAATGAGAAGGATCTCTGTCTTACTGGCATTAAGGCAGAGATTGTTGGAGGCGCGCCAATCCTCAATCGTGGATAGACCGTCAGGAATAAGCAAGAGAGGAGAGGAGGATGAGGGGAGCCTGAAGGAAAGCTGAGTCATCCGCACAACACTGAAAGTTAGAGGATAAGGTAGAGATCAGGGAGGCCAAAGTGGCCAAGTAGAGGTTGAAAAACCAGCGTGAGAGGATAGAGCCCTGGGGAATGCCACAGGTAGAGAGAGGTGGCGGAGAGAATGGGACCACGATCGACCTGGGAGCGGAGTGGCGGTCCAAGTGGAAGTAGGTCAGTCACTCTAGGGTCTGATCTGTGATGCCCAGGTTCTCACAGAGTCGATTGATCAGGATGGCGATGTTGACCCTGTCGAAAGCAGAGGAAAGATGAAGGATGAGAATAGAAGGAATGCTGGACTGATGGTCATGGAGACAACCAACAGATTCAGTGTGGAGAGTAAGCTGGGAGATGGCAAGCTTTTCCAAGACTTTGCTCAGGAAAGGTGGAGATTGAGCGATAGTTTTCCGGCAGGTAGGATCAGCAGACTGCTTCTTGAGGAGTGGGTGCACAAGGGAGTGCTCAAAGGGAGAGGGGAACATTGCAGTGGCGAAAGAGTGATTACAGAAATCGGCCAAGGCTGGAGCGAGGGTGTCAATATGGGCTTTGATGGTTCTGGAGGAGCAGCGGAGCACCTGTTTGGACGACACTTTCATAGATCGGACTTGTCTAGAAACCTCGTCAGGTGTTGTCAGAGAGAAAGAGGAAAAAGGAGGAGGAGAGAAGAGATGGCCAAAATGGGCCGAGAGAGGAAGAGGACATAGAGGACAGGATGTCCTGAGATTTAGCAGAGAAATGAGAGGCCAGAGCTGTACAGAGGGCATGGGAGGGAACAGAAGAGGTATATACCACAACAGGATTGACCAGTTCCTTGCAGATTTTAAAGAGTTTGGCCGTGTTGTTCGAGGCCATGGAGACACATGCTTTATTGTGTGCTCTCTTCTTGATGAGTGTTATTGCTTTGACTGGCATTTTGCTGAAAACAGTCTATGTATGTCTAAATGTGGCCTGGCATTCTGTACTATAATGTTATTACGTGTTTACACTGGTCTACATTGTGCAGCCAGTTGGAAGCATTAATGTTCCTGTGCACTGTTGGTGACTTGCATGTATTGGATTGTGTTACCCTACAAAACAATTGCAAACACTCTGGCTTTATAGCCAATTTATCTCAGAAAGTGTGCTGTATATTGCATTAAAACACATATTTATATCTTTTTACTAGTGCAGTGTGCGGCATACCCCTTCAGCAGCACGTTCATGCATATTGTGCAAGCGTGACAGTCTAGGCTGGCCCAGAGTGTGGCGCAACCCGTGATTTGTTGCCGAGTTGGGGGCCCCCTCAGCATGGCTCGCAGGGGGGCCCCCACATTTTGTGTTACGCCACTGGTTCATCTAGAGACTTTTTGCAACTTTTTTAGCCCAACCTGAAGCTTAAAGTGCCCATGGAGCATGCAACTGTCTGCGGAGGCTCCCCTGCACCCCTGTATAAGGCCACACCCAACTGCTGCTCCTCATGGTGTTTTTGGCTGACCAAGACGGAGCACTGCTACAGATTACTGGTTTGCTGATTTGCTGGATAATGGCATCAATTGCTGCTGCTGCTGCTGCCTCTGCCTCAGCACCACCACCAGCCCCATCAGCACCACCACCTGCTAGAGGGCCTGGAGAGGGGAACAGGTGTGGTGATGCGGAGATGGATCAAGAAGAGGAAGAGGAGGAGGTAGTGAAAGTCCCTACTACCAGCTGTCAGTGTGAGTCTTTGATGTGGAGGCTCTTTACCACTGTTGGGTGGTTCCCATGGCGCGTGCGGCCAGGGTTCACTGCACTGAGTCATGGTAAGCCTGGGCTGTACAGCTACAGGACCACCTCCATGCAGCTACACCTGAGGTCGAACCACAAGGCAGCAGTTTGGAGGGTCATCCCCATCGAAGGCGTTAGTAGGGTGAGTTCCTCGGTCACATCCTCGACATCTGCTCCTGTCACCACAAGAGACACTCCTGTGGGGCAGTGGATCCCCGAAAATGCCTCAGAGGCCATAAAGAATGCAGTGGACCCTTGCCTTTTGAGGGTCACTGCATTTTGTATGTACTGTGACGCAGTACTGTGCAGGGGGAACAGTTCCGAAGTGCTTTCGAGGCTGCGGGCCGGGAGCACAAGGAACATTGCCCCATACCTAAGTGAGGCCCACCCAACATCTTCCTCTCTCCACCTGCCCCTTCATCTCTGTGGTTGGTGCCCCTTCCCTACCCTCCTTTCCATTCCCTCCCTTCTGTGTCATGTCTAAAAAAGCCAAAAGTAATTACAAAACACAAAACTAAAAATAAAAACAGCTCTTTTCAGAGCCACCTTTCACACTTGAAAAAATAGAAGTACCAAACAAATGGTGCAGGCCCCTGCGCAGCCTGTGAAGCCTGCAGACAGCGTGGTAGTCCACAGACATCTAAAAAAGTAGGTGGTCGCAGCATCTAAACCATTGCACTCTTTTGCGGGAGAATGTGGTGACAGTCACGCTAAAGTTCTGCTTTGGGAACCGGAGCACGCTCCTTACAACTATGGGCTACACACCGTCATGATGCTGACACATAGTTGCACCTCGCAGATGCATCATTTCACAAGACACCATTTAAAGGTGTTCCGCGGCTGGGAACAGAGTTAGTCCATGGCTCATAGGGCTCATGGCTCATCCAATCGCAGGCAAGGCCCCAAGGGTGGACAATGGGGGCCACCGACTAATCACGGGCTTACTCACTGTAACAAATTTCAAGTAACAACGTTTTGGAAATGGCTAAGCATACCGCATGACACTACGCCATTCAATAACACAACATCTCCATACATTTCTATATGGGACCTACTACTTAACAACCTATCCCGAGGGAAGATCGGTTTTTGAGACGTTCCCGAGAATGACGCTAATCCTGACGTCAGATGCTATCAAAACTGGCCTGCGAGCCAGGGTTTGTTGAGATACGGGGTGGACGTTCTTCCATGTATGTGGACCCTCTGTGGTGCTCTGGCTTTAATAAACCACAGTAATTCCTTGCCTCTTGTGTGGACCTGATGTTCTTGATTGGGCAAAGGCAAGGAGTTAGGCCTACCACTGACTCGCACCTGCAGGCCCCCAGAGCAGCTTGGCCGGACCAGTGTAAGTGCGATTCTCCAGGGCAGAGGGTGTAAGTGAAAGTGCAGAGGATAGACAGAAGCTGGGGCAATGGGGTGGGGAGGTCAGGGCCCCAAGGATGCATAAGAGCCCAGAACACCAATTGCAGCAACTGTAGGATTAGCAGGGGAGAGAAGCAGGGAAGGAGGAGGTAAAAAGGAGAGTCTTAAGGAGCTTCCACCTCCACATATATATTAGGAGATGCAAGAAAAGGTAGACTCGAGTAAATCCTTCACTGGGTCCTGCCAATGATCTCTTCACACCGGGCCTATACTTGTGATAGCAATATTCGGTTCACCATCGAACATAGTGTGCAACAAGTAAGTTTCCTTAACTTGCTAATTGTTAAATCAGAAGGCAGACTTGTCACTACTCTCTATAAAAAAAACAACCGACAAAATCTCACTGTTGCACTTTCAGAGTTTTCACCCGTCAAAGTTGCACCAGAATTTGCCCAACAGGCAGTTCTTATGCATCTGACATAATTGCACAGAGAGAAGAGAATTTATAAAACATGCGGACCAACTCAGAGGAAGATTGTGTGGCGTGTCCGTTAACAGAAATGAGGTATGAGTTCTGTTTTGGTAGTAATGTTTGGAAATTGAAACATCACACCAACTGCCTAGCTAAGAATGTGATCTACATAATTAAGTGTCCATGTGAACTTATTTAGGTAGGAAAAACTACCATATAGGTGTGTCAACGCATATCTGAACATAGGTCATGTATGAGGAATAAAGTGGCTGAAAAACCATTAGTGGAACATTTTGTGAACACAACCACAAATACACTGACATGAGGTGGTTTGTACTACAAATGGTATCATCAAATATGAGAAGTGGTGACATGGGCCCCTTACTATATCACATTGAACAACGTTGGATTTATAACTTGGAAACGGTATGATGAGGCTTAAACGTGTCAGTCGAGTGGAATGCCTTGGTTACCAAAAAATAAGGTGTTTACCTAGTTTTCGGCCAGTTCAACAGATGGACCTATGATCAGTATATAGTTCATTATTGGGGGATGAGCATACATATGGAATAATTGCCATAAATATAGTACTCATGAGGAGATTCCACACTGAGTATTCAACAGCCCGTTGTATTACATTGAGTATTGGAATAGAAACGAGATCAAGAGCCCAATAAGTGGCAAGTGACGGGAGATCAGCGATGGAACAAGAATACAGACGCGAGATATAGACTTAGTCCTCTCTCGATGTCTGACGAGTTAGTGGATTAGCCTACATTTGGCATTTCTGTTCCCTAATAGATATCGTTAGCCTATGCGTATATGCTAAGGCTATGGAGTTAGCTATATGTGTATACCCGATATCGTGGACATTTGCGTTCCCCGAATAAGTATTAAGAGCCCAATGATTGGGAAGTGATGGGAGAGTCTGTGATAGAACAAGAATACAGACGCGAGAAACACACAGATGGATTGAGCGTTTTTACATGCTGAAGTTTAATTAGCCTTCTTTTTTATCTGTTCACCTTTGCTGAACATTCCAACTGCGTTTGTTGACTCCAACACCCAAGTGTACAATTAAATATAGAAGTTTGTTTGGAATCAAATTAGCCAAATTGGCGTCATGTTGTCACTGTTACCAACTCTGAGCTGTTTTTGGTAGAATCTAATGCACAGTTCTGCCGTCCTTTTAGCAGCTGGTTGGAATTGTTCTTGATGTATGTCAATTTGTTCTGTAAGGTATATGCCATAACTGACGCAATTTAGGGACAGCTTTCCTTACTATCTCTGTTAGATAGGCATTGCACCACACACTATTGAGGGTGAGGCACCCCTGATATGGATCAGGTGTTCTTCCCAGGGCCAGTTTTTAGCAGGGTTGTCTCCTTTTTAGACTGTGTGTTAACATATGATATATAAGTGCACTGTAGTTTTGAATGACTTCTCTCCTGTTGAACCGTTGTTTTGTGATAACATGATGCAGCGATGCCTGGTCATAGAGGATTTAAAAGTATTCTAGAGATCTGTGATGTTGCCTATGGGCCAAACATTGGTTAAGACGTGAATCTATTTAAAGGGCTATTTGGTGTGTGCACAATTCCATGCAAGTGTTCCCACACACCTGGCTCCTTTACACAAATGAATCATGTCACCATGGTCTGATCTATGTGTTGACTTTGTAGGCTGTCAATCTGATCCACTAGTGGCTATATATAGATGCTGTCCAAGAATTTAGGGTGATGTGGGAAGCTACTTTGGTGATTAACTGTATCTTCTGTCAATTTGGCCTTCATCAAAGGATTAAGAATGATTAAGTCTGACCATGATAGTCTCTTCACCAGTAAATTGATGACTACGATTTGGGGGATCTTATGAGTGAAAAGGAAATGCCACATTGCCGACCACCCTGCATCTGTGGAGCAGTGGAAAGAACCAGTTCTGACCTGAGAATACAACTGGTTCTGATGACTATAAGATCTACCTCTTCTTCCACTGCCTGATTGTCCCAGTTTGAGCTCATGACTGGTAGATGGTGTTGCCCCAACATCTGTCATACTGAAAACAAGGAGAGACATTGATCAGTACCTCTACTGTTCTTGAGAGCATTGAACATCTTAGGAAGCATCCACAAAATGCTTTTACAAAAGCCCAATAAATTCTTGAGAAGTTTGTTGTGAGTATGACAACTTACTATGACCGAAGGACAACAAAAAGACAGTAGTAGTGGGTAATAGAGTCCACATTATAACAGCCAAAGGAATCAATCTAAGGTGAAACAGTTTTTTTCATTTTCGGAGAGGATCCTTTGAAATTATAGACAGCATATGTCCCACAGCTATACAAGATGCAAATTAAAAAACAGGATTAGACAGAAGACTGGGTCTACATAAAACATCTGAAAAGCGGTCATGACTAATCCGCCCAATGACAAACAGACAAACCATCTGAACCTATGGTTAGTGTGGCCGCAGAATAAATCAAAAACAAAACCTGAAGGAAGAATTGATTGGAAATATTATAATTAGTAAGTAAGAATGCTTAGATAGAAGGATGGCAGTTTGAATTGTGTTGTTAAAATAGTTATTATGAACAGGAAAGAAAGTAGGCTGTTCAATAAAATATCCGTGTCCACGTTTGATATAAAATCGGGCTTTCTGCCACTCTCTCATAGACACTAGTAGAGATTTTTCCAGATTGGTAACAGAGTTTGTAGGATTTTATTATCAGGTGAATGAATAACCTCTATCTTTGAAAAAAATACTTGGAACCTGTATCATAAGCAATGCTTTTCAACCATGATGCTGACTGCGCTAAAAAGAAAAGAAAACATAGAACATCTTGAACCATACACCTTAAATTGGGTATTTTTAAGTGTTAGAAATGTTCATATTTTTTAACAATTGTAGAGAACCCGAGCATGTAGCTGTTGTCTGCAAAATAAGGACTTTCACAAGATGTTAGTTTCTAATTGATATGAGTATATTTTGACTTATGAAAGTCTCACCTAAGTCAAATACTCGCATCGTTTCAGTAAACAGTTCACAATGATACATCTGATGCTTTCATTTTTCAAACGTTGAGTGCATACAAATGCATGTTTAGTAACTTTATATTTATTGCAACACAATATACACTGGGTGATGTCTTTATACTGATAGGGGACATCTCTTCTCCATGAGAGGGAAGGTGAAATATGAGTAAATAATACACCCACTGCAGTAATTCTCATGATCCTAGTACATCATAAGTTGGAGTTGCAGTTGGTGAAGCACCATACCATTTGAGAAACCATTAGATGACCAATAGGGGATACTAAACTCACTAATCGCTTATAGGGGAGCGATAACGGTATTTATATAGGCTAACCCTCTAGAATTGGAGGGAGGTCAAGAAGGAACAGGCAGATTGCAAAAGAGGAGAGGATTTAGCATTCATGGAAGAGGGAGTCAAAAGCTATGCTGGGAAGGACCTGTCCACTCTGGGGGTGAAGCAAAAGTGAATTCAGCATTTAGAGGAAAGAGACATATAGCATACTGCTGGGCTTGTTTCCTTGGAAAACTTAGTGACAGCTGCTAATGTCCAGGCTGTGATGAGAATCTTGTCTGAGGAAACTATTAGAGTGACCAGCCTATGCAGAGCCCTGATGCCCATTTTCAACTAAAGACACTTTAGAAGTAAGTGAACTGTTTCAATGGAATTTGAAAGTTACTGCTCCATACATTTTAAAATAGTGCTGGGCATAGCTGATCTACCTGATAAACATAGCTGATGTTCACCTGCATTGCAGAGTAAAGGCGCCACTGGATACTTCCAATACCATCCCTTGTACTGTGAGGTCAAGCCATATCGTAAATAACAGGGAACCGCCCGCGGAGTTACCCATGTTGTTCTCAGACTCAGATCAAATGGCTGCTGCAGTATCCTCTTCTCCTACCCTGAAGCCTCATATGCCTCCACTTGGTTTTGATCTTTTAGACCCCTCTGATGACTTGCAATCCTTAGAGGCCTCTTATCCAGTTTTAACACGCATATTAAACTTACTGGATAAAGGTCATGATTACACTCATTATGAGCTCAGGGATTGCAAATCATCGTTGAACCAAATATTATTTAAATTAAATAAATTAGAGGGCTACATCTTTGCTGAAACTCTCCGAAATGAGGGCTCATGTTCTAGTAACGTCGCACAACCACCTGCAAAAATTGACACCTTAACAAAGGTAGAAATTAAAAACACAGCTACACAAACTGAAATGAATGAACAAGGCGAAGTTGTAGCCATTATGCCTCCACCTCGGTTGCACACATACTTATTTCCGCAATCCTTTGCCCAAACTGTTGCCACTCCTCTGGTGCCGATACAGTGCCACATCTTTACTCATGCCCAATTATGTCAAATGGTCACCAGGAACTCTGAAAAAATCGAACAATTACTTTTCTTTGTTCAGAACAACCCGGTTGAAAGTGAAATGGAAGAAAAAGATATGCAAAAGGAACCAGAGGTAGATCCAATATATCACCCGGATAGCCCTTCGGCCTTGACCAACCTCTTTATGGAATCTGATAATGATTCTATGGCCCTAAATGGAAAAAGCAAGGCTAAGAGTGGTGATTCAGCCAGCGCTGGACAATTCTTTACCTCACGTAAAGAAAAGCGTCTATTTCTCAGAGCCCTAAAGCGAAAGGAAGGAAGGCAGTCTCTGATGTCTGAGGCAAAAAACCCTATCCCAAAAGCAAACAAAAATAAGAAAAATGACATCAATCAAAATAAAAACATTGAATCAGAACAATGTGTTACTTCCACACAGGAAACCAAACAACTACCTGTAAATGACTTAGGTAACTCCATACATGCCCCCACAGATACATTAAAGGATGCATCACAGTCCTCCTCTAAAAGTAGAGAGACGGGTGCACTATCCAAAAACAGCAAAGGAAGAAAAGATGTGTGTAATCGTAAAGAACCTAAAGGGAGCATTCCCAGTGGATCCTTTTCGCCCCAATCGAAGCCAATAAACACTGCTCAAACGCAATTATCAGCGTTTTTCAAACCTATTTCGAGCAAAGTATTACTGGTCGGCAACAAACCACACCTCCCCCCCCCCTCACATACAAACCACAGAGCTTGGGGAACAAATTATTCACTCTCAACCTAATCATCCCATGAGAAGGGAGTCGATTTCTGAGGACTACGAGCGGATATACACACACAATGCCTCGCAAAGGGAAGGTTCTATTGAAGGAGAGTTACCCTTTGATGGCACAGACGTTCTAAAGCACACGAATGACACCAACACATTGGTACCTACCATTCTTGGATGGGAAACTGATCCAAACATATATGGAAATAAGCGTCTGAATCGTACTGCCCTGCTGAAAACATTTAAACAAATTCCAGCTCTTAGGACGCTGCATTCAGACGATATAGAATGGATCACTCTCCCCCAAATCCAAAATTTTAGGATGGTATGTAAGGTACAATCTCCCATCATTTCGAACCTGATATGGAAACACAGGATTGAACTTATTACGATTGGACTTCAACTTACACCATTTGAAATCCTCGATGAGGCAATAGTGTTTAATGAAACACCTTTGAGAGAACCCTCTCCACCTGCTAGGAACAAAACAGCTTATAAAGACCAGGGCGGCATCCACCCGGAAGTAATTAGCCAATTGGCTGCTTTATCTAATGCTAGCAAGGATTGGTCATGGCTAACCTCATTGGCTACCTCACTAAATCCTGCAATGGCTAATATTCCCAACCACCAAGCCTTATAGACTTACCATAATTTCATGGAACTCATGCGGCTTTAATAATCTTTTTTCTTGGCTTAACAACAAACCCAGTGACACTAACTGTGATGTATTGTTCTGTCAAGAAACCATGGCAACACATAATATATCACTATCTGGCTTCTTAGTGTTGCAAAAAAAAGCAGAACGAGGTCCTAGTGGGCGTCCATATGGTGGCACTGCAATTTGTATCAATACCAAATTACACTTTCAGATTCAGGAAGTGTATGACTCACCATTGTATATAGCTGTTGTTATATCGTATCAATCCTCTTCAGAGGATTTCTTTTTATATGTTTCCTTATATCACAACCCAAACAGTATTACCATTAATAATGCTCTTGACCAATTAGACATGCTCCTAGACAAAGTACTTACCAAATATATACGGCATGCAGGATAATAATTGGTGGCGACTTTAATGCTGAATGTCAAAAGAAACTCATTTACAGTATAGACAACGATCCTCCCCAAACAGCACATAGAAGGGGTGAAAAGTGGAATATGCATTTAGAATCATGGGATATAACATTTCTTCCTTTCCAAAATACACGGCTTGACTACACTTGGAAGAGAGGCAAACATAGATCTAGATTAGATTACTTTGCTATATCTATAAATCTATTGGAATGGTGCTCTGATACTCTTATAATCGACCCTGGCCTTGGAGATCATATGTTAATCTCACTCACCATATTTACAAATACGACCGAATTGGCTCAGGATCCGAGTCAGGGACTATTAGAAAGCGATAGACCACAACTCTCGCTAAGATGGAATAATCGCCTATGCGATAGGGTTAACGCTTATATGGACAAATGGATCGAGGGCTCGTTGGATAGTCATGGAATGCTGCAGATAAACGACAAAGATCCAGTTGACTATCTGCAGACATTAATGCAACTACTGGCGAGAACATACAGCACAAACAGTAATGCGAATAGAACACTCCCACTGGACAGATGTTCAGACATTATAGCAGCAAAACGGAAAAAAACGCAGAACTACGTATCTTAAAAAAAAACACACATAATTGCAAAACAGACGAGTATATTCAGAAGAAAACTTCAATTTGTACCACATATCGTAATAAATGTAAAAATATCAAATATCACAAACACAAGTTGGTTAATCAACAGATAATTAGTGTATTATGTCGTAATGATCGGAGATCAACGTGGGCAATCCTACGATCGGACGCTTGCAAACTGGACAAGAGCCAAGCCTCTACGATATCTGCGGCAGCTTGGAAGGAATACTATGGGAAAAAATATACTGTACCACACGGTTTTCAGCCACAAACGCTATTATTCCTCTGATTCCTAAACTCCCATTAATTCCCTGGTCACTCCAAGATATCGAATGTGCCATCAATGCTTTGAACTACTCCAAGGCAGCTGGCCCTGATGGGATCCCTACCTGTGTTCTGAAGCGAAATCCTTTACTCTGGGCTAATATACTGAAACATCAATTCGACAAAATATTAATGTCTTTAGTAATTCCGTCCTCATGGTTGGGCTCTATTATTGTTCCCATTCACAAAAAGGGGGACAGGAGTAATCCCGCGAATTACAGGCCAATTGCACTGATAGATGCATCTGCCAAAGTATTTGCTATCTTACTTTTAAGGGAACTCCAAATATTCTTGAATACTAATAAAATCTTATCCAGATTTCAGATTGGTTTCAGAGCACAGATGGGAACTTCCCTTAATGCAACACTAATGGCACATATACTCGCGAAATCGAAGATTCCGAACACAGGGCCAATATATATAGCTTCCGTGGACCTCACTGCAGCCTTTGACAATGTACTACGTGGCTTGCTATGGCAAAAAATGCGGTCAATGGGCATTCTCGATCATCTTGTATACTTAATAGCAAAACTACACACTAACACTGTATACTTTATTAGAGTTAACATGGCTGGAGCTACCACGGGACCTATTTCGACCACATTAGGGGTTAAACAAGGCTGCAATCTGGCTGCAACCCTATTCAATCTATATCTCTGCAGTATCAATGAAATATGGACACAAAAAATTAGCTATCCAGCACGGCTTGGCGAACTAAAAATCCAGTGGTTGGCATTCGCGGATGACATAGTAATCTTTGATCGAACTCCATCGGGCCTTCAAACGAAGCTTTCATTGTTTGCTGATTACTGCTTAGCTCACAATCTGCAATTCAATGCAGAAAAATCAAATATCTTCTTGCTCAATAATCTAAAGAAAAAGATATGCCCTAGAAATTGGACTATTGGACTGACTCCTATTCCACGGACGGCCAATATTCGATATCTAGGCTATACGATTTCTGATTCAATTGCGCTAGTAATGTGGAAAAATACCTTGAATCAAAAAGCAAAAATACTAACGACTCAAATGCGCATGATTCTAGCGAAATACTGCAAGTTCTCACTGGCTCCATTGTTTGAGTTTTATACGCTCAAAGTCGAGGCAATTCTATTATATGCCCTTGATATGTGCTTGGCTAAAATAAATCTATTTCTAGACCAATTACAGGGTCGCATCTGGAAAGACGTCTTGCGTCTTGCCAATTCACTTCCAAATGCAGTTCTAAGACAAGAATTAGGACTGATATCATTATCTGCCCGATACAATTGGCGACAACTCACAAATTACGCAAACATGCTTTTTCCCCCCAATAACTCCTTATATGAAGACTTGGGGACAATGATCAAAAATCGTTATCCATCGTCCATTGCAATTTATCAGAAAAAAATGGAGGCTCTTCTAAACGAATTGGCACTTACTTCTGCTGACTTAGAATATCGCCAAGCACATATCAAAAATCGTCTATATGATCACGATTGGTGCAAAACCATTAATGATATGGAAAAATATCAGTCATACAAAGAAGCCCGTAATTTTGTAACGGCGCGCTGTCCGCGTAAGACTTATCTCCAACAATTTCCATGTCCCATAGCTAGAGGAATCTACTTAAGATTTAAACTAAATCAAATGTCAACACTACAAAGAATAAAAAATTGGACAAACTCAGAGGAAACTGGTCCTAGTGGCATATGTAGATTATGTAAAGAGATAGACTCCTATGAAACACTAAAACACTTAACTATTCATTGTACATACTTTGAACTACAACGAAATGAAATATTTGAAATCAACCATGAGCATGACACTGCCGAAGGCAGAGAATGGCTGTGGATGGCATGCATGTGGGGATTTACAACGAAAGCCATATTGAGAACTACGCGTCTTGTCACTCTAGTGAATGAGAAACTAGAAAAATGTCACCTAATGCAATCAAACAGTGTAGTCACATAACAAAAATTGGTAAATGACAAAGAACTTGTAAATTAGGAAATTCGACAATAGATTCACATGATTGGTAGTACAGACTCTATGTTGCATTGTCTAAACAACCCCAAAAAACTAAGGGTCAGGATCGGGGAATTGCTATTTTTATATTGTGGAAAACATGAGTGTCTCCTTTTTAAGACTGGATATTTAATGAGAACAACTAGAAACTTTTATTTATGGAAAGCCAGGATATGTAAAAATTGTATTTGTTGATGTTATGAAAATTGTATGAAAATTGTGGAATGTAAGAATAATTATGTTGTGAAAGTTTGGTAACCAAACTATAAACAACGGTTTGAATAAAAAAAAAAAAAAAAAGTGCTGGGCATATCAGTTTATCCCAAATAGAGATTGACTTCCTTAGTGATTATAGCGGCAAAACAACTGTCTAGATTTGTGGTATTTGTAAGTTACTGGCATCACAGTTTTATAGTGAACACATCTAGGTGTGTCGTTTTGTAAAACGCCATTAATTAAACCAGAAGTCTAGAATGATCCTATCGTATAGTCCTTAAAAGCGCTAAATGGGGATAGGTGATAGGATGAATAGAATTACATAGACATTTACGAATGAAGCAGATTTGGCCCTAATTTCTCCTTGGGAAATGAAGTGTCATTTTAAAAGTACTACATTTTTTTTCCATAATAGAAACAGTATGGTGACCACCAGACCTGACACCAATAGTACTTAACTCATACACGTTCATTGTTTCGATTTCCAATAATTGTGATAATGTGACATCCCAGTGCTACCCACCTTTCATTCTGTTAACATTTCTGAAGGTCATTAGTTTGAAAATATTACCACAATCCTTAGCTGTGCTCTAACATGTGTAACGTTAATCAAGGTAGAATTCAAAATAAATGTTTACCTAATAATGGAATAGTGTGTGTTTGTTTTGAATACGCCATGCTAACCAAAGCTTACATTATTCATTTTTCAGTATAACCCGTGGAATGTCCACTTTGTATTCTCATTGGACAATTTGTGGGCTATGTGAGCCATCATAGCCTAAATGTTGGTTCTCAAAGCCCTGGGGTTGTTCACAATTGTACATACCTAGGTTACTTGCTTCAATGAATGTTCCTGCATCCAATTATCTGCAACAATCCAGGTGGATGTATTCTTTTTACTTTCAGAGCAGAGTTATAATAGCTTACTCAAGACCACCTCCATGCTGCACCAGGAGTTCAGCTCAGACCTTTAACCTGGTCTTCAGGGCCCATAACGCCCAGTGGAACCCTCAGATCGGTCTTTTGAAGCTGAATTAGAAAGATAAAAGCAGACAGCCTGCACTTTTATAGCTGTATAGACCTGTAGTGAGGGCCGTACCGGCCGTTATGGGCCCTGAAGACTGAGTTAAAGGCCCATAACGACAGTAGGTCCCGAAGGCGAGGTCTATAAAGCTATTAGAACCCATGGCCAAACACACATGAAGTTTATGTAAAAATATATATTTTTTAAATATTTGTTTTTTGAGGGAGCTTAAATATTGCACGTGGAATATTTAAGTGTATAAAAAACATGAAAAACAACATGACAAAAAGCTATTAGAACCCATAGCTAAGGAGAAAAGAGTTCATATAACAATATATATTTTTTTACTATTGTAGTTTTTTTTGGGGACTTCAATACTTATTTATAGTAAATGATTTGTTTCATTCATCCTGGAGCTCCCGAGAGGTGGGAGGGTGAAAGAGAAGGAGTGAGGGGAGACAGTGGGGTTAAGTGGCTACAGAAAGAGTTGAGTGAGCTGGTGGGAGAGGGGGTACAGAGTGAGGAGTGGGTGGGCACAGAAAGGAGTGAGTTAACGAAGGAGCGAGTCAGGTGATGAGAGAGTGGATCCTTAGTGAGCGGGCACACAGAGGGTCTGTAAAGGTGCACAGGAGGGGGCATGGAAACATGCCCTCAGAGGGAGGAATTAGCAGGTATGAGTGTGCGACAGAGCACCGAGAGGGGTGACCGGAGGAGTACAGGGAAGGTAAGCGAGGACCACGGAAGAGTGAGGGATAGCAGAGAAAGGATAGTTGAGGGGGGTTGAGTGAGTGCACAGTGAGGAGGGAGGGGGCACAGGGAAGGTAAGTGAGGGAGCACAGCATGAGGTGAGTGCTTGGGCTCATGGAATGGAAGGGGAGTGATGGACAAGTAAAGGGGTGCCTCTCTAACTTCACTGCGACCCCCCCAGCCATCATGCATTTAAACAAAATGAAAAAAGCATGTTATTTGTACGCAAATGTTATTTTAAAGAAGGCCACTAGAGGGGAGTGACGCACTGTAAAAAAAACTCTGGGCTATAAAAATACTCAAAGCATATACCACCTCATATAGCCCGCAAATTGACCAATGGGGATGGGTTATTAATCCTTCCAGGTTTCTAATATGATTTATGGTTTATTGTTATTGTGTTTGCCAACAGTGCTTTTGGTGCAAGTGGAGAGAGGGGCAACATTAAGGGGGTAATTCATAGAATTTAGCGCAGAAGTAGCGCATGCAGCTGGTGCAGAGAGTGAGCGTGCGCCAGCATGTGCCAGCCGCGTGCGCCAAAACCCATTTTTACGCACAGCGGATTCATGAATACTTACATCCATAACCAGCTGTGGCACAGCGACCCTGCAGCAGCGACAGTTACGCCCCCAAACCCGCCCCGTGCGCCAAAAACATCGCACAAATCCCCTACATGGCGCAAAGGCCAGTGGACCAGCATACAGCCCCCTAACCATGAAAACGTGCTAAAAACGTCACACAGCCATCACACGCCAGCAAAATCGCGTGGAAAACTCCCCACGCACCCCTCGGAATATGTGTAGCCCGCTCGCGCCAGGGAAATCGCGTGGAAAACTCCCTGGGCACCCCTCGGTATATGCCTACCCCGCTCGCGCCAGCGAAATTGCGTGGAAAACTCCCCGCGCAGTCCTCGGAATACGCATACCCTGCTCACGGCAGCAAAATCATGTGTAAATCTCCCTGAATACCCCTTGGTATACGCGTACCCCGCTCGCACCAGTGAAATTGCATGTTAAACTCCCCGCTCACCCCTCGGAATACACGTACCCCGCCCTAGCCAGCGAAATCGCAAGGAAAAACTACCCTCTGTGGTGTGGGCTGCCTGTGGGACATGGACTGGGGTGATGGGCTGCCTGCGGGGCAGGCCCAGGGGTGATGGCCTGCCTGTGGGGCATGCCCTGAGGTGATGGGTTGCCTGCGGGGCATGCCCTGGGTTGAGGGGCTGCCTGCGGGCCATGGTCTGGGGTGTTGGGCTGCCTGCAGGGCATGGGGAGGGTGGATGGGCTGCTTGTGCGTATTCTGGGGGTGCGCGGGGAGTTTTACACGCGATCGGCCTTTTTCACGAGCAGGATATGCGTATTCTGGGGGTGCGCTGGGAGTCTTACACGCGATCGGTATTGCGCGAGCGGGGAACACGTATTCTGGGGGTGCGCGGGGAGTTTTACATGCAATTGTCTTTGTGCGAGCGGGATATGCGTATTCTGGGGGTGCACGGGGAGTTTTACACGCGATTTCGCTGGCGCGAGCGGGGAACGGATATTCCGACGGGTGTGCATGACTTTTACATGTGATTTGGCAGTGTGGGCCCTCCCGGGTGTGGCCCTTCCACCCTCCCCATGGTCCGCATGCAGCCCATCACCCCTGGGCATGCCCTGTAGACAGGCCACATGTCACCATCCACTTGGGAGCCCTGACACATGTCCTCCACCCCACCCCCAGTGATGGGCACCTGCCAGCAGGCCCCGACTTATTTCCTCCACCCCCCATTGATTAGCACCTGCCAGCATGCCCCAACTCATGTCCCCCACCCCACCCCCAGTGATGGGCACCTGCCAGCAGGCCCCGACTCATGTCCCTCTACCCCACCCCCAGTGATGGGCACCTGCCAGCAGGCCCCGACTCATGTCCCCCACCCCCCCAGAGATGGGCACCTGCCAGCAGGCCCCGACTCATGTCCCCATCCCACCACCATTGACGGCAATCTGCCAGCAGGCCCCGACTCATGTCCCCCGCCCCACCGCCATTGACTGCAACCTGCCAGCAGACCCCGACTCACATACACACACCCCACTTTAGTTTGAATGCTTTACTTGGGATGTGTGGACATTTATGCATCCCTCATAATTATGTGCTGCTCATGCAGTAAAACCCTACCTGAGCAATGAACGTGTCTAAACGCTGTTCCTCAAATTCACATTTAAATTATCTTTATTGACAAGTTAAACTTGTGTTATCAGAGTTAAAATGCGAGAAAACCAATGGACAACACAGAGAATCAGTTAATTATTACGTGTCAGCGGTCACACAATGGTGTACACACAATATAGTAATATACTTGGATAAGCACTTTTCAGATTACATTTGAGGTTTAACCAAACTACATGATGCAGTTAATCAGTTAATTCCTGATGCCTCCCTGTGCTTAACTAAGATGAAGCATCGCCATATTCTACCTTACCCCCTAAAATATAACTTTACTTTCTAGACAGCTTCAGAAAATGTTTGTGATATCTCTGGACCTTTACCAGCACAGCAGAAAATGGTACTCATTTTCTATTTCTCCTCTGTATACTGGGTGGTGATCCTGGCTTCTCCTGGGGGTGAATTTAAATAAAAGGGTCATTGCACCCAAGGGACCACCAACGCTTACACTTAGGTTTTGCGGGTCACCTGCATGCAATTTTAAACACTCCCAACGTGGAGTGTAAAAGAAAATAACCTTTACTCTTCAATTTTACTCTGCGTGGTGGGATAAATAAAATACAGCCTGCAAATATGCGTTGCAGACAATATTTTTTAATGGATTCCAAAGGAATCCACCTGCCCAATAGCAGAGAGCCATATTTCATTCCAATCCATTGCTTTTATGCCTCCATGCAAATCTCATACAGACGTAAAACCAAATACTCTGCTGCGATGAGGAGGAGAGCAAAGCAGAGGTGATATCTCTGCTTTGCTGCCCTCCTATACCTCAAGTCGGCTGTAAAGGAAGTGGAGCATAAGAGGAAAGCTTAAGCTTCTTTTCCACTATCCTTTTATGCACCACTTCATTATAAAATGGACTATCTGAGTTTCCTGTACATATTTGTACATAATCTTTATTATTGTAATGTCTGTGTGTGCTGTCCCTATTTAATGCCACAATTCCATGCCCCACACTAGTCTATTAATGTGGTATCCATGAATACATGTCCTATCATTGTCAAGCTTCCATGGGAATGCTCTTCTTTGTTGAATTGTTTTCAAATTCAACTTTAGAAGCACTTGTTCTCTTTTCTCTCAAGTAAATGTTTATACATGGAGTGGAATCCAGTGTGTTTTGGTTGGTAGAACCCCACTTGGTTTAAGTGAACTGAAGTAACATCAGGTTAAACTTCTAAACTTGCATCTTTCACCTAATGCATGGAATTATGGGCCAGGCATGATGTTGCTTGTGATTGGTAGACTGTGATATCTAGAAGCAGGGGTGCGTCCCAAACTTTGGTAGGTTCTTTTGACATTGGTGTCTGAAGGGCTCTGCACATGAAGCATACACCATAACATTGTAAGGGAAGCATGTGGCAAGACATCTGACACCACCGCATGCCATCTGTGTGCAAGTCATATGTGATGCTGACTGATTGGAGAAGGGGGGGTGGGCCATCTGGCTCACAGTGTGGTAGCGGGGAGCACAGGCAGGATGTATGCCTGTATGTGTGTGTAGGTATGGACCTTTAGCTCTCCCCCTTTACCCACATTAGGCCCACATTAGGCCCACCACTAGAATTAGTAAGTGCACCCTACTTTTGTCCATAAAGGAAGTTTATTGTTCAGACAGCCGGGAGGGGGCTTAGATGACATTTAACAGTCACACTGTACTCCCTGGACTCCCTGAACCACACAAAGAACACATATTATATACAGTTTGCAACAGTTAATACACTCCCCCATATACTGTTTCAAAGCCATCCCCCAAACATGATTGGTTGCCCTGTACATAGAAATCTAAAACCCACACAGTTCATTGGACACAGACAATATAACGCAACACCCTTAAAACATAATTACAATGTTTACATTTTCAACACACCTCTTCCCAAAAACCTCTCATATTTGGTGGCAGCCTTGCTCTTAGTTACTTAACAGCATTCATATTAATGACGCACATGTACCTGCCCTAAAAATATTTAATCACATGAAGACGTGAGAAAAATATGTAGATTCCCTTTTGACCTATTCGTGTTTGCTAAGTGCATTGCCCGAACATGTCTGATTTTTATGGCTATTGACCTTTCCTATTCACATGAGTTCCTCCCACTCTCTGACAACACAATCACTCTCCTGAAATGTATTACTACTGGTCTCTGCAAGGAGAAGCCATTTGTTAAAACAATCCTGCGAGTTTCCCAAATGCGTATCCCTTACAACAATGAGCTCTCCTGTTTTTCCAGAGATCATATCTTCCCTTCGCCCTGCAGCAATTGAGCCATCTGCAAACTGACCGCAGCCACCCTGTTTACCAATTTACAAAACCTGTTCCTTGACTGCTGACGGACCTTTGCAGCCTTCGCCACGATTGCAAAAACACTCTTCTAATTAATCCACAGTATCGCCTATACACAAAATAACACAAAGTAACCTAAATGTAACATTTATCCCATTTACCATAAATATGGTAATATTTGTAGCAATTTGCGAAAGTGACAGAAATGACGATAATGACGTGTCCACCCCCCAGTCAGTGGTATGGCGCACAAAGTTTAAACCTTTCCAGATTCGCAATATTCTCCCCTTTAGTTAATCCATTAACAAAAAAATTTCCAAATCATGAATCTCACTATCTTTATGGAACAAATCTTCACAACCATTTTTCCCATAATCTTCCGCTAGACAACCCCAATTAGACTCATCATTAGTTCTGCAATCTACCCATTGTTCTACACATACACCCCAACCTGGGCAAGGACAGAAACACCCCCTTCAATCATTCCAAAATCAGTTTGAGTTCCCATGTGAAGAGAATTGATCATATACCTAGTCTTAGACCGGGTTACAAGAAACATGGCAGTACTCCTAGGCATCTGAGTCGAGCAGCAATCAAAGACATAACTGACAAGAACAAAAAAGTACTAGAGAAAAAATCAAAACAGGTGAAAGTACTTTTAAGATTATGTTCATCCACAAAGGCATCAAAGAGAAAAGAGAGTCCAAAAAAGCATTGTCAGTAATTCCCGCTTTCCTCTCCATGGCTCCCTTCAGATTTTGAAGTACAGTAATTATTTGAACCAAAGTTCTGTAGAGGAGGAGCCAAAAGCCTCTACCGGATGTCCCGCTGCTAAATTACCTATATGTTTGGAACCGGAAATAGTGGCAAACAAGACACCTGTAATGATGCCTATAACACGCGCAGCCTTTGAAGCAAAGTATCTATTGAGAAAACGATTATTTATGTATCCATGAAGAACTGACAGCCTCTTGGGAAAGAACCCAGAAGAGCATGTGAAGAAGGATGAAAGAAGAGACTGACACAACTCAGAAGAGATGAAAGAGAAACGATGAATAGACCATATATAATCTGATGATGAAGTAAGAACCGAGTAAACATTCATATGCGGAGTGAAAATCACATGTGTGAAAAGCACAGAGAAAAATGACAACCTTTTTACAATTTTACAGAAGCAGTAACACAAGTAGACAAAGTAATCATAAGGCTGGCTATACGTAGTGAATAGATTGCGGCGATGATCCAAGGTATATATATGCATAGGAATCTGGAAGCTCTACATCGTATTTTTGAGCAAACTGGACCCTGTGAATAGAAGGGCTGGAAAAGTGTGGCGCAGCAAGATGAACTCAACTCAGAATGGAAGGAGCATCAAGAGGCCTGCTTGGCCAAGTGTCAAGGGCTGAAGCAGCCAAGAAACAAGTTAATTATAATGGACTGATACAATGTAAGAAGGCTAGAAGCCAAGCTCCTGTTTAGGTGCGGCAAAAGGACATTGGGTGCAAAGTTCTATTCGTTTAATACCATTAAATACAAAGGAGAAGCTCCAAACGTGGTCTGCAAGCACATGACTTAGATGGAAATAGACTTGGGCAGGCTACACCGAGACCAGAAGATAAAGTCATACCCACACTCCCTTTTATTCCCAGGAGCAGTGCTACTTTACAAGGCTGAGTACAAAGACTGTCCTTATGGCAGACAGCTTGAGTGATGATGGATGATGGGCTAAATGGGTGAGGAGGCATGAGCAGGCCGAATCCACCAGCACCTGGGGTACCAGCTTGCATGCTGCTAACAAGTGGAATATTCCAGAAGGGCACATGCGTGACAACCAATTATAAAGGGCCACGTACCAAAGAGCCCTATAGTTAAGAGACTCAATAAGACGTCATGTATTTTATGACACTCACAATTACTTGCATTAGGGGTGGGTAGAGATCTCCACCTGACAGAGATGTTTCCCAGTATCCAACCACAACCCTCTATATATTTCTTAGTTTGCCACATAGGATGACGTCACTGATGACGAATATTTACTATATAATCATGTTTTTTATGAAATACGACGAGAGATCTTACTGTCGGACGTTGGATGATGTCCATTGTACTCACAGTTTTAGATAATTGATATTAAAACAGACAAAAGTCTTATGCCAACTTCCTGAGTCAGTTGAATTATTGATGTTCAGTAATTTCTCCATCCCCATCCACCCTGTAGAGTGTTATCTCATCTTAAAAGAACCTAAAACGGTTCTGAAGTGGGAGAATGGAAAACCAGACTCCCGTCCTTCACCTCTCGCGCTTGGCCTAGAGGGTCGCGGCCCAGACACCCGCCACGAGAAGAGTTTGCCCATTTACCAGATGACCAAATACCCTGGTACAGAAACATACGGATGTGTCCATCTGCCTGCCCAACAGCCCGCACTGGCCATGCCGACACCTGCGGCACGGACCAACTAGACTGAAATCTACACATCGTTAGAGATGCCATGACGACCTAGATAACGGGAAGCACCGCTGAACTATTATACACGCTGAACATTTCCACACCAATCTACACGAAGAACATACTCAGTGCTCTGACGTAGGCGACAGGCTTATTCACGGACGTGCATCTTTATTATTTTTACATAGGCTTTCAGAATGCAGAAACGCAAGACGCACCATGAGCTCATTTATAACGCTTGCTCACGCTTCTCTTGAAACCCGTTACCATCATGAGAGATATAATGGAAACACGATACTGGCCATGAAACTGTATGCCACTATAACCTAAAGCATCCATGCACTAAATGGATTACTCGTGCACCAGGCCCAAGTAGGCCTCAAGCAAGAGTTCCCGTGGACATTAACAAAGCAAAAGTCAGGTTGCTGAGCCTGCAGAAAGAACCCAGTGGAGCAACTAGCCAAGGTCGTACTGTTGCAAACCCACAGTCAAGAAACAAATCTTCAAAGGCACGATGTTGCAACCTCGCACTCCACGTACCAATGTTAAAATCATATCTGCAAATTAAACCAGACATACAGTGGAAAAACAATATTAATTGTGCAGAATTATGCCTCAAACACGGTCCCTCCCCACGTGACCAAGCCGAACCTGACGAGATGCCAAAACCCAGGAGAGAAAAGGCGTCTGGGTACCTCGCTACGAGACGCAGGCCGACACACTTGAAAGGCTCAATGGACACCTGCTACAGTGGGAACGGTCAGTCTCCCACCTATGAATAAATCCTCACATTGCCTGCACGTACCCATATTGAAACACTGTTGCAACCACAGGTGCACCGTGTGCTGGGAACAACGGTGGTCCCAGGCTGGGGAGCTCACGGATGCACCAATCAGAACATGAGGTTCTTATCTCAGACGTCAGTAACGTTAGCCAATCCTCAGGGGTCTTCATGTAACAATTCTTATGTATCTAATTGTAGGGACAACCCAGATATACCACCTGACTACACCTTAACCACTAATATCATTCTCTATAGGCGTACTATACTAACCCCACCACTCGAGCAACCAATCAAGAGTGGCGATAGGTTCTTTTGGTAACTTTTTGGAATAACGCAAGTAGCGCGTCATAATGTAGTAAAAAGGGCCTGCGAGCCCCACTATTGTGTGTGTGTCAGGACGAACGCGTGCGCTCCTTGACCCATCCCTGCCGTTTGCATAATAAACGACAGAAGTTGCCTTGCTCCTTGTGTGTGCCTCATACTCTGTCTCGATCCGAGATATACACGGGAGGAGTTGGGGCCTCCCTGCCCGGAGGTCTGCGGACGGCCCGGCCGACCCCGGCAGAATCCCCCCCGACAAGTTGGAGGCACTGCTGAGATCTGTTTAAGATCGACTTTTATTTTTTATTTTTCCAGGCACTCCCGTTGCGGGGAGGCCCGGCGGCGCGGCCCCCTCTGCCGTTGCCCCCTTCTGAGGACTACAGGACCATCGCGGAGCTGCGAGAGGACCGGACAGCGCAATCCGGATATTGGCCCTCGGGAGCCGGTTGAGAAGTATCCCGCCCGCGGTCGGCGAGTGTCCAGACGTGGTCCAGACGAGGGGAGGTGGCGAGCCGCTTGGAGGGGTGCACGCAGTCGAGCGGCCCTGCATCGAGGGAACTTGGTGAGCATGACACGCACAACAAGCAATGCGAAATTGTGAGGGAGGGGGCGGAAGTAAATAAGGGAGGAGGGAGGTATTGTAAAAAGGTGGGGTGAAGGTTTAATTGAGTGATGATAATGGAATGAATGGTAGTGAATTGAGTGCGAGAGAAGGCGGCTAACGTTACGCGAAAGAGGGGGGCAGGGCACGAGAACAACACGTGCAGACGCTCGCAACAAAAAGCTAACGTTACGCGAAAGAGGGGGGCGGGGCACGAAAACATCACGTGCAGCCGCTCGAAAGACACTGATTGGCCTAAATCGCGACTACGTGTGAGGGTGGGTGTGTGTGGTTTCCTACGATTTGACATTTATCATTCAATGAGTAGATGAGGTTCCCTATTGTTCGAGCAAGAAACTCGATAGGTAGATGAGGTTCCCTATTGTTCGAGCAAGAAACTCGATAGGTAGATGACGTTTCCCTGTGGGCGGTGGCTAGTTACGTAGTTGCCCAAAACGGAAGATAATTGGCTGGTTAAGCCCTCCTGTTGAGGGGCGTATCACACGCGAGGCGACGCAGCGTGCGCTGTCCGGTTATAGTATTGATGAGATTACCTTGTTCCAGGAGAGACAGGAAGACAGCTGTAGGGTTAGCGGGGTAGATTGTAAGTGTATTTTGAATTTAAAGAACATAACACGAATATACCAGTAGCTCGAAGAAATAGGTGACGTCACCAGTAGGGATTTAGTAAGATATCGTGAACACAAGAAGCTTTGGGTTTGACATTGGTGGGGAAGAGAAACATGATAAAGGAGCGGACACGGAGATAAACGATAAACGAGTGGATCAAAGAGGAGAAGGGGAAGGGGGCGTGGCTGCGCACGGAGAACGCCGGCCACGGCAAGTGTAAAGGTGGGAGGAGAACGGGGAAAAAGGACGACTGTGTAAGATCGTCGTAAGGGGTACGCAGCTGCAGGGGGCTGCGTGCGCTTCGGCCGCAGGGGGCCGTAGGGGAAGGAATATAATATAACATCATAAATATATTTGTTTTATAATTTTTTTTTTTTGTGATTATTATCATTGCATAATTTGTCAAAGGATTGTCGTAAGTCCCCACACTTGCGGGGCAAGGTAAGCAATAAAAGGTTGTATGTTGCAAACTGGTAGCAAGGGGAAGGGTAAGAAAGGGTGCGCTAGTATGTCAGACGGGAGAGGGTTGGGAGGGTGGGGGAATACCCTCACTACCCCACTACAACATATATGCACCACACTGCCACCACATAGGGAGAAGTTAATTAAGTACAGCATAGAGTGGACCCAGGGGACGGACAACAAAATGTTGACACCATGGCCGCCTAATGGTAGCTTTGACCCATATGCCCAACATTCACTATTAAACCATCTGCACAATACATACAAGGGGAAGAAGTTGGCAAACCATGTGGAGGTGTTTAACTTATGGAGGATGTTCCAGGGGTCTAGACCAGGACCAAATGGAATGTTCACTATGGGGGAAACACCGGAAGAAAAGGAGATTAAGAAAGAAGGAACGGATGGGGAAAAGGAGAGTGAAGGAACAAAGAATATGGGGAATGAAAAACTGGGTGGAGGAAAGGTTGATAAATTAGCTGACATAAAACAGGAACCGAGCAATGAGATACCCTTAACACCGGGAGTGAAAACAGAGGGGGGAGGGTTGTACCCTTTAAGAGAATTAGGAGAAATAAAAGGACAGTTAAGGGCGGCTGAAGGATACTCAAACCCGGCATACAGCCCTCCACCATATGTGGCTCATGGAAAGATACCAATGGGGGACGGGAGGAGAGAAGAGCAGACTGTAGAGATAGGAAACGATGAGTGGGTAGCTGCACAGATATTGTTGAAATTACGAGGATCACTAACTGGAGAGGAAAGGGAGGCGGTAAAGAGAACAAACGAGGATAGTGAAAGAGAGAGTGAAATGAGGGGAGAGGAGCTGCTACGGCAGAAGGAAGAGATTTTGGAGGAAAGATTAGCTAAACTAAGGGATGAGCAGAATGAACTGATAAAACAACTTGAGGGGGAGGAAAGAGAGAGAGTGAGGAAAAGGAAAGAAGATAAGGACGAATTGGAAAAATTAAGGGAGCAAAGTGAGGAGAGAAAGAGGGAAGCTGTAAGGGTAAAAGCAGCAGCAGAAAGGGTATCAAGAGTAGTGATGAGGGAGAAGAAGAAGGAAGAAGAAGAAAATGAAAAGGAAATGGAAATATGGAGGAGGAGGATAATATCAGAGACAACTAAAAAATATGAAGAGGGGAAGGTAATAGAGAGTATAGTAGAAAGAGAAAGGGTGAAATGGGAAAGGAGGAGAGAGGATGAAAGGATATTGGAAGAGATGAGCAACGAAGTAATGGAGGAATTAAAAAGGAAAAGAGAGGAAAATAGTAGGGAGATGGAGGAGAGGAGTGAAGGGGAGAGAGAGGAGAGTAAGAGGGAGAGTGAAAGATGGGGAGAAGTATATAAAAATAGAGAGGTAGCAACAACGTCAGCACTAAGGGGAACAGGTGGTAACAACGGAAAGGAAGAGGGAGACCTAATAGACTTAAAAACTGTAACAATAAAAGGAAAAAAGGCAGAGTGGGGGGCGCAATTTATGAATGATTTTTGTAGTGAGGATGGAAGGAAGAGTGAAAGGGAAAGCTTAGATAAGCTATACCTCACTAGAACAAACATAGATTCGCCATGGGTGAGTAGAAGATGGGAGGAGCTGGAGAGAAGTAAGGAGGAAGTGAAAAGAATGGGAGAAACACAAACTAACGAACACACGCCACCGACGCTCACCAACCAACACACGCCACCCACATCACCATCACGCTCTCTAACGCCACACCCCACATGTTCAACAACTGCACGCTCTCTGCACAGAATAAAGCTCGCACCCTTCATGGACGAAGTTACACCTTATGCATGTCGGCTTAGGGACCTCCCTAGTCGCAGGCAAGACAGGAAAACAGACGTGCCAATATTGAACACAGGAAAGGATGAAAAAAGGGGAAAGGAAGAAGAGGGAGGTAGGAGAAGAGGTAGTAAGGAAGGATTTGAAGTAGTAAAAGGAATGGGGGAAGAGGAGGGGTGTGAAGAGTTAACATCATGGAGCATAAAGGATGACACAAGACAGAATGTAATGCCACTGCTGGAGAGAGGAGGGGTTAGACCACAATATGTACCTTGGAAACATACGGATAAGGAAAACATAAAATGTAGGCTCCCATCATTAAGTGGAGGTGCGGGTAAATGGATATATGAAATGGAAAAACACACCGCAGGACAGAAACTAGCAGTGGGAGATGTTAAGGGCCTGTTAATATCAATATTAGGGGATAGAGCGGATGACATTTGGAAAAGAGCGGGATTCCATGGGGTAACAATAACAAACACATCGCATGATGGGGCACCATTTGCAAACTGCAGACATGCGCTATGGCAGGCACTAAGAGTGCAGTACCCAGACACATCAGACATAGGAGCCATTACTTCCCGTAAGATGGGTGAGAACGAGGATCCTGTTGATTATATCCAGGATATTCAAGAGAAGTGGCGCATGGAAACTAGAGAACAATGGGACAAAACACCAGCCATATTTTATCACATACTAGTACAAGGGCTCCCAGAAGGAGTTCAGAGACAATTAAAGAAAGTAGTGGGGATGGAAGCAAAACCATGGCCGGAAATACAACTGACTATAGTACATCACTGTAGAACATGGCAAGGAAAAATGAAACAAAAGGAAGAGGACAGGAAAACAGAAGAGGCCAAATTAGTACAGAAAAAACTTACTAAATATACCATGGAAGGGGCACTAATAACTGCGCCAACACCAATGGCCCAAAGCCCAACGCAAGTAGTGGCTGCACAAAATCCAGCTCAAATAGCGCCTCCACAAGAGGTAATAGAGCAAGTGCTGCCTCTGCAATCACACGCACAGAACATGGGAGGAGGGTACCCAATGCAAGGAGCTGGGTATTATAATTATAATAGAGGGAGAGGAGGGTTTATGAGGGGAAGAGGATACGGATATAATACCCAACAACAGGCTGGGGGACTCAGAAATAATTACCAGACAGGGCAACCAGTATACCAGGACAACACAGGGAACTTCCCATGGCAAAACAGGGAACCACCCGTGTGTTGGAGCTGCGGACTATTAGGACACATGTCACGTACATGCAGGGTCAGGCCAGGAACACCAGCATGGAACGAACAAGCACAACATAGGACATCACAAGAACAGCAGGGCATACAACCACAGCAGATGTCACCACAAGGGAGTGACCAACACTATTCCCTACCACAACAACAAATAAAACAATACCTGCCACAAGTAACTGGTGCAGCGTTAATACAACCACCACCACAACCTGAACGAACGCAATTGGGTGGGGTGACGGTGTTGGGGCACAACCCTTACACAGGGAATGGCCAGTCATTGTACCCCCAATAGGACAGCCCACAGACGGCCTTGGTGTGTCCCATCCTGTCAGTAACACCTAATAGTGCGGAGGAGCCACGCATAGAGGTAACGATAGGTGACAAAAAATTATCATTCCTTGTTGACACCGGGGCAACCCGGTCTTGCATAAGGGAAGGTAAGTTTAAGATGTCAGGCGAAGCCATGAACACACAAGGGTTTTCTGGGGCTAAAGGGTTGGTTCCATTTACTGATAACGTTCCGCTATCTATTGGAGATTACGATCTGTCAGTACCACTTTTGTATTATAGTGCCTCACCAGTAAACATACTGGGGAGGGACATAATGAACAGATTAAATATGACGATCTCCTTTACAGAGGATGGCATAATTTGCTCTACTCCAGGGATTAACATGCTTGCAGCACGACAGATTTTGCAAGCATACTGTGGACAGATAGCGATCAGGGCGGAGCCGGTAGACGGCGAGCTATTCCAGTACGGAACAGACATGGCATTTGCATGGATGCCAGGGATAGGAGGGAAAATATGGAGGAGACCAGCAGCCTATCTATTCCGACCAGAAACACCAGCTAATGAACTGGAAGGGAAGGTCATTGCAGTGGACATTGAGAGCATTATTGCAACAGCTGATTATGTTGCTGTGCACGCCCAAGATAAAGAAGGGAGAGCATGGAGGGCGGTGATAGCACTAGCAGAAGGATGTAGGCTGACCCAGGTGTCAGATGAAGAGTTGTTTTCAGAAGAAAAGGAGGAAAATGAAATGGTGTTCATGATGAGTGTAGAAATGTGGCTAACAGTGGCTCACAAACAAGTGGCACAGAAAATTGCAATGGCACTTGAGGCACCCGCTGGCACACCAGTCCCATTTTTTAAAGAAGATATGTCAAAGGTGCCAAAATCATTATGGACTATTAGCCCTTATGATGTAGGATGCATTAAAAGCATAGGGGGTGTAAGGATAAAATTAAAAAAGGGTGCCATACTACCAAGAGTAAAACAATACCCATTGTCAAGAGAGGCAGATGAGGGCATATACGAAACCATAACAGCCCTTATAAACAATGGCATATTGGTCCCCTCAGAATCCCCATGCAACACAGCTGTGTACCCGGTGCGCAAGGCTAAAGGAGGGTCTTGGCGGTTCATACAGGACCTCAGACCGTTGAACAACATAGTAGAAGCAGAGTATCCAGTAACAGCAAACCCGGCCACAATTTTGTGTGGCATTCCAGCAGAAGCATCACGGTTTACAGTGATTGACCTTAAAAATGCTTTTTTCTCAATACCATTACACCCAGACTCACAAGACTTGACAAGCTTCACTTACCGAAATAGGAAGTGGAAACATACCAGATTACCACAGGGATATTGTGAATCACCTTCAATTTTCAATAGGGTAATACAGATGGATTTGGGTAACGTTGAGTTGGAAAGCACAGTGTTACAGTATGTGGATGACATAATAATTTGCAGTACAAATGAAGATAAATGTAGAGAGGACTCATTAAAAATGTTGACGATATTGGCTGAAAAGGGGTACAAGGTAGACATGGAAAAGATACAATACTGTCAGGAACAGGTACTTTACATTGGCCAACTGATATCACAATATGGAAGAAGGATTGCACCACAAAGAGCACAGGCAATATCAGGCACTCCCGTGCCACAGACTGTAAGAGAACTGCAGCAATTTCTGGGACTGTGCAACTACTGTAGAGCATGGGTATTTGATTACAGCTCTTACATAGGACCCCTGCTTGAGGGTTTGAAGGAAGCAAATAAAGGGGAGAAAAAGTTGGGATGGACTATGGAAATGAAGGAGGCATTTGATGAATTAAAAGAAGCAATATCAACTGCTCCAGTACTAGCATCCCCAGACTATGAGCGACGATTTTTTATATTTTCACATTGCGACTCAGCAGTAATGAAAGCAGTATTGGCCCAAAAGACTAGCATGGGCTATAAACCAGTAGCATTTTACAGCGGTCACTTAGATCCAATAATGTTAGGACAATTCTCTTGCGAACAAGGTCTTGCTGCAGCTGCATTTGCAGTAGAAAAAGCATCATCAATAACTATGGGGTGTCCAACTACACTATTTGTAGAACATGCACTATTTGCGATATTGAATAAACCTAAGTCCACACTGACGACACAGAGGGCAACAGGTTATGAGATTATTTTGTCCAAAGCTGAACTGGCAATTGTTAGATGTAGCACGGTTAACCCTGCAAGGTTCCTAGCAGAAGTAATTGAAGAGGGAGATTACGCCCACGACTGCACCCAAGTAACTGAGATGTACTCATGTACTAGGAAAGTTGAAGAAAACGCACTAGAGGGAGGTGAGCTTTTGTTTATTGATGGGTCATCAACTATTGATCAAGGAGACGGGATAAGGAGGACTGGGGCAGCAGTAGTACAAATGATGGAAGCGCCAGTGTGTGTGGCTATTAAGTGTGTACAATTACCACAGCATTACTCTGCTCAAGCGGCGGAACTGGTTGCACTCATATTGGCACTAAAGGAAAGTTTTGATAAAAAAGTTACTATATATTCCGACAGTGCATATGTTACATCCACTGTCCATTCAGGGCTATCAAAGTGGAGAAGAAGAGGGTTTAGGAGAGCTGACGGCACTCCAGTACAACATGCCCTCTTGTTGGCTGAACTAATTGAAGTAATAAACGATCCCCAAGAACTAGCCCTAGTAAAATGCACAGCACACACCAATGGAGAAGACTATATATCAAAAGGAAATGCAGCAGCAGACGCACATGCAAAATATGCTGCATATTTTGGTGAGATATGGAACCCCACAGACTCACAGAGAGGGAGAGGGAGGGGAATAGCGAGGGAGATGTTAATAAAAGAAGGGTACACCCATCTCCCAGCCACCCAGATTATGGAGTTACAAGCGGCTGCACCAATGGCCGAAAAAGAAGTATGGGTGAAAAGAGGATGCACAATGTCACCAACCGACGCACTATGGCGCCAGGGTGGCACTGGGAAAGTTGTAATACCATTGGCATTGTTAAATACCGCCTTGAACCAATTACATCACCCTGCCCATACAGGCAAAGAAATAATAGCAGCACGAATTAGAGAAGATTGGTTTTGTCCCGAGTTAACATCCCATGTGTCAAATTTTATCAGCAATTGCCTTACATGTCAACAGTTCACGGCCGGTCATACTTTAAAGGTGATAAGAGGTACCATACCCCGACCAGAAGGACCTTTTCGGCACCTCCACATTGACTATGTTGATATGATCAACATTTGTCAAGGCAATAGATACATGATAGTAGTAGTATGCCCATTTTCTAGGTGGATCGAAGCAGGGCCCTGTTCACACCCTGATGCGTTTAGAGCAGCCAAATTTATAGTAAGGGAGGTATTCCCCAGGTGGGGAGTGTGCGAGGTGTTAAGATCAGACAACGGACCCCATTTCGCAAATGAAATGTTCCAGCATATCACATCCCTACTGAACATTAAACACAAATTTGCATGTGCGTACCACCCACAGGCCAATGGTGTATGTGAACGCCTGAATGGCCTATTGAAGGAGGCAATTGCTAAAATACAGCAAACAACAAAGAAAAGTTGGTTGTATTGCCTTCCGTTAGCACTGTTCGAACTTAGAAACAGGCCAGGGTCCGACCACCACCTCACCCCACACGAGGTGGTTACTGGACGCCAAATGCGCCTTCCCCTAACACCAACGTCAAGGGCATTCACCGACCAAGAAAGTTCTGCGAATGTGTTAGGTGATGAAATGTATCAATATGTGTCTTCTTTGATTACTAGCGTTGTGTTTGTGTCTCAACAGCTCGAGCGCACACGGGGCGGGTCCACCAGCAACCAAGAAATAGACGAAAATACAGAATTGGAAAAGGAGAACTTGTGCCAACTTGCCAAAGGTGACCACGTACTACTTCGAAATTTTAATAGAAGGTGGAACCAGCAGAGGTTCACTGGCCCCCATTTAGTAGAGGACGTATCAACAAGAGCAGTAAAACTAAAGGATAAGCGTGCGTGGAACCACCTGCATGATGTAAAAATCTACAAACTGCAGACCCGCCCCAGCGCCAACGACAGGTCCATTGGAAAAACGCCAACAACATCCCCGGCAGCGGAAGAAAACACAACCACAGACAACGACCCAATTGTCCCCTCGGAGAGAATAACGGACGAAGAAGGGGGTGATCCCCACACTGCCCACCCCATGGTCACACGTTCAAAGAGTAAAACTGCTCCCACCATCTGAGCAAACCCCCCCCCCATTGACTACTAAATACAATTGTAATAAAAACTAAGGACTTCGCTTGCACCAATACACATGTAAACACGTGAATGTTCTCTTTTTCTCTCGCACATACAGGAGCTGCGTAATATTGTATTGTTAAGAAAAGTTATCTAACAAATTCAGTGTGCAGGCGTAGATGGTGCTGCCAGACGATAGTTACCCAGAAGAATTGTCACACCAATTTGTATACGAAATAAAAAGGCCAACATACTTAAAAAAGAAAAGGGTACGTGTATACTACACGGCCTTCCTCCTGGCCATAGAAAATTACATGCCCCACCTCCGCCCATACTTGCCGGTCTTGAGAGACCGATCACTTAGAGTAGCGTGGGAGCAACTCTTCACCTGGGCACTGAATGACTATTTGATAGGGAGAGCTTAATGAAACAAAACTAACATTTAATAACAAGCACTTTTTGAGAATTTTTAGGCGGGCAACTTTAACGTCGCAAAAATACGCTGCCAGGACTGCAGCAAGGTAAGAGCAAAAATGTCGGTGAGGTTAGCATATGTAATAAAAATAATAGGGATTTTTATGATCACCGGAGTTTTGGCTGCCTCTGTATGGCAGTACAGCTATGCTATGAGTTTTTTTGCTGCACCCAAACCTAATGTACCCCACCTCCCTGCTGCAACAGGTGTTACGTCAGGTGGTAACAGTAACAATGAACAAAAGCGAAATAAAGTTAAACGCAGCACATACTCAGACAATAAAGGTATTGATAATTATGTACAAGATTCAGCACACGTCACAAACAACATATGGTACCAGCACATGACCCGCATTGGTAAGCAGACAACTGAGGATAGCTGTTACGTTTGCTCATTAATACCATACGCCATGAGCGCTTCACGAACATTTGTTGCCACAGAAATAGATGAAAAAACAGCACAGTGCATAATATATTTGGCCCTGTTCCAAACGAAAGGAAGATTCCAAGGAACAGTAGTGCACATGACATGGAAAACACGAGACTCATACCCATATGAAAACAACTTCCTCAAGACCTATCTGAGTTATCACAAGACCAGTTTACATGCTGAAGCATTCAGATACATAACAAGTGGCCCTGAAAAAGGAGAAACAAAGAAGGTAACACTGCAGTATCTACCATGTGATTGGTACGCCACGGAAGTTCCGGGTAAACAAGGATGCTGGGAGAGGCCATTACTGACGATAACAGGAAAGGTGTTCCTGGGTACCAGCTGGGAGATAGGAGTGGTTGGCAGCAACATGGTAACAAAAGAAACTATCTCAACCATCGAGACACACAATCATCGATGTTGGACGACATGGATCAAGTATGTACCAATGCTCACGTGGGTAGAAGAAGATGAAGACCCGATAACTATATTACCATTGACTGCGCCCAAAGTATGTTACCAGCATAAAGGAGAGGTGGACGTGGGATATAACACCAATTGTGCAAGTGTGATGGAGTTACCTGAGGGGGGAGCGGGAACAGCAGTAATAATGGACCATTATTGGGCCTGCGGAGAAAAGGCATATCATACACTGCCTCCCCTGTGGAGTGGTGTGTGCACAATGGTACACGTCAATGTACCATCACTAGTGGTACCTAAGAAGCATGTCGATGTGGCGAAATTTCCGAAAATGGATGAAGGAGACAGGAGAAGAAAGAGATCTGCACCACTCCAGAAGGAGCAAGAAAACAGGACAAACAGCAATGATACTGTCCTAAACAGGAGAAAAAGACAAGGAGAGCCATTAACAGGAAATTATCTGTGGGGAAGGTCGGAAACGGAACTAACCTCAATACCGCCAGAACACAGACTATTCAGCAGAGCAGCAATGTTCTTCTCCTCAATAATACATCCGGGACTGCAGGCATACGCAAACGCAAAATGGCTGCAAATAACCAGATGGGAACTAATGATGACCATAAATTCGACAGTAAATGGGTTTAACGCAATTAAAGAGGAGCTGCGAGCTGTAAGGATGGTAGCACTACAGAACAGATATGTATTGGACCTTCTCACAGCAATGGAAGGAGGAGTTTGTGCAAAGATAGGACAATCATGCTGCACGTTCATACCTGCCAACGATGCCGACAATGGTACACTAACAGAAGCAGTTTCACAATTGGCCCAGATGCACTCCAAAATGATGGACGAAAGTAACGGCGTAAACAAGGATAAAAGCTGGTTTTCACTATTATGGTCATGGATGCCATCTTGGCTGTCAGATGGACTGAAAATAATAGTGGGATGTGCTATTTTGGCTGGAGCTGCACTGATAATAATTAGATTTTGGAAAGCCCGGAAGGCGCGCTCAACTGATGAGTTGCTGGAAATGGTGGGAATGCACCCCTTGATGCCAGCGGATGACGGCCAGCACACAGGTGTGATAATACACGAAAGGGAGAAGTTGCGCACCCAAATCATCGCCAATCATCTAGACCCACCATCAGTGAAGATCGAGAACCCAAGGAACCCTAGGAGCTACATAGGAAGATGGGTGTACTGTACTCCTGGAGGAACGTGCGAATACATGTATTGGTCATTTGAAGATCACGTAAACCATTATGGACATCTCGGAGGGATAACCAAGATATGGAGAGTAAGAGGAGATAACGAGAAGGATATGTTTGTGGTCGACAAGTCGACCAGAGGGGGGACTGAAGTGGGAGAATGGAAAACCAGACTTCCGTCCTTCACCTCTCGCGCTTGGCCTAGAGGGTCGCGGCCCAGACACCCGCCACGAGAAGAGTTTGCCCATTTACCAGATGACCAAATACCCTGGTACAGAAACATACGGATGTGTCCATCTGCCTGCCCAACAGCCCGCACTGGCCATGCCGACACCTGCGGCACGGACCAACTAGACTGAAATCTACACATCGTTAGAGATGCCATGACGACCTAGATAACGGGAAGCACCGCTGAACTATTATACACGCTGAACATTTCCACACCAATCTACACGAAGAACATACTCAGTGCTCTGACGTAGGCGACAGGCTTATTCACGGACGTGCATCTTTATTATTTTTACATAGGCTTTCAGAATGCAGAAACGCAAGACGCACCATGAGCTCATTTATAACGCTTGCTCACGCTTCTCTTGAAACCCGTTACCATCATGAGAGATATAATGGAAACACGATACTGGCCATGAAACTGTATGCCACTATAACCTAAAGCATCCATGCACTAAATGGATTACTCGTGCACCAGGCCCAAGTAGGCCTCAAGCAAGAGTTCCCGTGGACATTAACAAAGCAAAAGTCAGGTTGCTGAGCCTGCAGAAAGAACCCAGTGGAGCAACTAGCCAAGGTCGTACTGTTGCAAACCCACAGTCAAGAAACAAATCTTCAAAGGCACGATGTTGCAACCTCGCACTCCACGTACCAATGTTAAAATCATATCTGCAAATTAAACCAGACATACAGTGGAAAAACAATATTAATTGTGCAGAATTATGCCTCAAACACGGTCCCTCCCCACGTGACCAAGCCGAACCTGACGAGATGCCAAAACCCAGGAGAGAAAAGGCGTCTGGGTACCTCGCTACGAGACGCAGGCCGACACACTTGAAAGGCTCAATGGACACCTGCTACAGTGGGAACGGTCAGTCTCCCACCTATGAATAAATCCTCACATTGCCTGCACGTACCCATATTGAAACACTGTTGCAACCACAGGTGCACCGTGTGCTGGGAACAACGGTGGTCCCAGGCTGGGGAGCTCACGGATGCACCAATCAGAACATGAGGTTCTTATCTCAGACGTCAGTAACGTTAGCCAATCCTCAGGGGTCTTCATGTAACAATTCTTATGTATCTAATTGTAGGGACAACCCAGATATACCACCTGACTACACCTTAACCACTAATATCATTCTCTATAGGCGTACTATACTAACCCCACCACTCGAGCAACCAATCAAGAGTGGCGATAGGTTCTTTTGGTAACTTTTTGGAATAACGCAAGTAGCGCGTCATAATGTAGTAAAAAGGGCCTGCGAGCCCCACTATTGTGTGTGTGTCAGGACGAACGCGTGCGCTCCTTGACCCATCCCTGCCGTTTGCATAATAAACGACAGAAGTTGCCTTGCTCCTTGTGTGTGCCTCATACTCTGTCTCGATCCGAGATATACACGGGAGGAGTTGGGGCCTCCCTGCCCGGAGGTCTGCGGACGGCCCGGCCGACCCCGGCAGAATCCCCCCCGACAGTTCAGTTCTTTATCCGAGTCATTAGGAGGAACACATGTGTAGCAAGTCTTGCCTAATTTATGGCACACCCCACCCTCCATAGTTGTTAGGAGGTCCAAAACATAGCGATTCTGCAGGGCTACAAGACGCAAAGCCCTAAATTCTTCTTTGATGGCACCGAACGCTAACACAGAGGATTTGACACATAGTAGCAACTCGTAATGAGTTATTTGAAGCCATTTTGCATTGACAGAGGATTGCATGCTTGGGGCCAATATAGAGGAGATAAACGTTTTTGGTATGGCTAAAGAGTCAAAAACGATCCAGAAGGTTCCTTAGAGCCTCACAAGATGCTGCTGACAAATAGTTGGATTTTTTTTTATCTCCTCAGAAAGTCAGTTTCTCCAGAGTCCTGTTAAGTTCATGAATTGTCTAATGACAAAAGGGATGCAAGGGGCACAGGGGACAAAGTGGGCACAAATTTGGACTCAGACAGTGTTGGGTGGCTCTGCGGAACCACAAGCAGGGGCACATGCAAAGCGGTGATGCTGCAAACACCTCTCTAGGCCGGAGGTAAATGTTTGTACGAAAAGGGCCCACATGACCAGAATAAATCGAGAGTCGCTGCCATACCGCCAGCCAAATCAGCAATACGCAGAGTGGTGCCGCACTTTTGATTAATGCCCACAGGCAACGTGCCACCACCCTTAAATCACAGAAAAAACATGGAAGTAACCAGATCTTAACAGGTTTCTCAGGCTCCTTGAGCCATGTCAAGAAATTCACATATTTTCTCCAAACTTTTCCACATGCCCAATTAGTTTGTGCCATCCCTTCTTCAGAGAGTCCCACCATCCCTCCAGCCTTTCAACTCATTACCCCTTGCTCCCACTTGTTGTTCACGATAATGAGACCCTCAAGGTTCAGCTGCAGCCTTTGCATATAACAAACATCGTCCCCATTTGAAATTGAACATTCTTCACTGATAGGAAGGACAGAATCTGTTACAGATTGCCCCCGAAACTGCCCTTAAACCATGCATCCGGCTAGGTGCACCAGGCAACGTGCATCTGCCATTTCTACCTCATTAGGAATAAATAATCTAGGGACACCAGAAGCATGGGGAATGAGGGAGCAAATGTAACATGTTTAAGTTACTCTCCTTTTCCACTCTCTTCATGTGCTGGTACCATACATTATCAGCTGCAAAACTGTGTGCTTCATTTACAATTTCTAAACACCCATCAGAATCATCAGATGCAAAATCAATTTTGAAACTTTGTTACGTTCCTGATAGTGTGTCCATTGTACCCAAATAACCCAATATTTCCTTCCCCTGTACACATTTTTGTCCAACACATATAACCCAAAAAGAAAAGAACTCTATATATTGCTCAACACATTGTCAATTTCGTTCCAGTTTGTTGTGAAAGTCCTAAATAATCCTTCTACAACCAATTCCTACTAAAGCAATTCTAAATTTTAAGACAAAGTTTTAAAACAATTATCCGGTTTTGTATGCTCTCCTCCCCCCTGTCAGCTGGAACAAACTGTGATTCCTAAGATTCCACTTAACTTAGTTATTAGTAGACTGCTGTTCCTCAGGCGTCAGTGCGAGCATACCAGTGTCCCTCCGAACATCATAGAGGTGTACCTATGCCTTAATGTCTTCCACTTTCGCAGCCTTAGGAGTAGAGAAGATGACCATATGGGGTCAGTGGAATTGACGGTTGTTCCAGCGAAAGACAAAAGAGCAAACAAATACCCTCTCCCCGGGGATTAACAACGGATGCAGAAGCTTGTTTGGTCCCACGCTGCCTTCTATCTTGTTTTGCCAATGAGATGCAGTAACCTGTGAGGACACAATTTTAATACTCTTGGTTAAGGCCTTAAGATAGTCCCCAAATCATTTCCCAGAATTTTTTTCTGATTTATGTGCATCAGTACCTATGTGTGCGGGTGAGAGAGGTGTAAACCCGTCACCACCTCATGGGGACTAAGGTTGTGATCCTTTCCAGGCTTATTCCACAGACAAAACACCACCAATGGAAGGTAATAGAGCCATGATTCATGCAAATCAGAACACGTTTTTGACAGCTGAGTTTTCAGCAAGCCATTGACATGCTACACAATCCCGTTGGCCTGAGGGTGGTACACCAAGCACAACCGGTGCTGTATCCCCAAAAGTGGAGTCATTTCAGTGAACAAAGCATTTAAGAAGTGAGTCCCATTATAAGACCTTAACACTTCACAAATACCCCACCGTGGAAATACCTCCCTTACCAAGAATATGGCTGTTGAATTGGCATCAGGGTGAACGCAGGGTCCAGCCGCAAGCCATCAGGAAAATGGACACACAACCGCAATCAAATGACGATAGGTGCCCCACCTCTGTACCATATCAATAAAATCTACATGAAATTCCCTAAAAGGAACTGAAGGTCAGGGTATAACCCCTCTTATTGCCCTCGTAGTATTTCCTGGATTGAATTCTTTACAAAGTGTGAAATTACCAATAAACCTACTCACCTGCTCAGAGAGGTTGGGCACAAACCAATCTTCCTGATATTCTGCTGCAATTTGTCTTTGAGGAGTTATGTGCCAGGAAAGCAGATGCTCCAAAGCCACAAGAAGCAACTCTATGGGCATCACTACCTTCCCCGTCAGGTCCTGCCTCCAATACAAATTAGTGGGCAAGGGCATAAACGCCTTCTTCGCCCAAAGCTCCTTTTTCTCCTTTGGTGCTTTTCCCTGCAGTTCAAAAATGTGTAACAAGGGGAATGCAGTATACAGGACCAGCAACTGTGCCTGTTGGGAAATCATTTCAATTAATAAAGTGCAGCCTTCGCCGATCGGTCCGCGGCATCCTTACCAAGTGCTACAAAATCAATTTTGCTACTATGTGTAGGTACATTTAACAACCCCTACCTCCTCAGGCAATGTTAAAGCGTCAATTAATCATGAAAGCAGCGCAGCATGCTGGACAGGGGTCCCATCAGATCTTCTAAGCCCTCTTCTCTGCCATCTAGATAACCCACAATGTATTGTTGTGGTAACATACACAGAGTCGGAATAGAGAGTGACTGCCTTCCCCTTATTCATTTCCAGCACCTCAATAAGTACCACCAATTCAGCTGCTTGCGCAGAGTAATGTGACGGCAATCGCTTCACCACCCTCACCTGGTACTCACCACCCACAAGACTTACAACTGCTGCTCCTGTATGTCTCTCACCAGTGTCCTGATCAATTATTGATGATCCATCAACAAAAAGTGTTCCTCCGGTCTCCAAAGCATCTTCTTTAACACTTGTATTTTTTCCCTATCTCCCTCATAGGTCACACAATCATGATCATCATCACCATGCTGCACTGGGTCAGCCAAAAAAGATGCTGGGTTTACTATGTGACATCCTCACTGGTCGTACGGAAGCATTTGACAAAATAACCTCCTACCCTGAAACTCTCTGAGTATTCAAAGTTGATTTAAATGTTTCCAAAATTGCAAATACTGCATGCTCCAAGTACAGTGTCACTGGGCAGCCCATAGTATTGGCTGAGGACTTTTATATTGCAAAGGCCGCTGCTGCAAAAGATTGCTCACATGGAAATTGTCCCCATATAACTTTGTCTAAAAACCCTCTATAATAGGCCAAAGGTTTGTGACCTAACAATGTTTTCTGTTTTAGGACTGCTGTAATTACCTTCCCATTTGTATGTGAAAAAATAATAAATGGCTTTTGGTAATCCAGAGTTGCCAAAACTGGAGCATTACTGATCGCAGTCTTGAGCTCCTCAAAACAAGTTCTCATTTCATCTGACCACTCGATCAGACTCTTCTGTTTCTGGGCTACCTTTAGAGCTTGCAGCAGGGGCATCATGTAACTACGGTAGTTGAAAATCCAAGACCTACAATAGTTACAGAGCCTCAAAAACTGTTACATCCATTTTACTGTAGTTGGTTGAAGCATGTTCTGAACTGTGGTGGCTCTCTCAGGAATTATCCTTCTCACTGCAGATGATTGTACCTGTCCCAAATATACTACTTCTGTTTGACAATATTGCAGTTTTTCCTTGTCCACTTGGTACCCCTTCAGGGTGGGGAGCTTGACTGAGTCTCCTCGACACTGTTCCTCTGAAGCACTACAAACAAGTAAATCATCCAAATATTGAATTACAGTGCTGGACATTTGTAAGTTTCCCAAATCCATCTAATAACTCTGTTAAAAACTCTTGGAGATTCACAGTACCCCTGTGGTAACCTTGTGTGTTCATTTCTCTGTCCATGATACTTAAACTCTGTGGGAATCGGGGTACAAAGGAAATGGGGGAAAAAAGGTGTTTTTCAAATCAATAACAGTTAAGTGGGTCGACCCAGTCGGGATGTTACATAGAATGGTAGCATGATTTGGTACCACCAGAAATTCTACTTCAACGATGTTGCTCAGAGGTCGCAAATCCTGAACCATCCTCCAACTAGACCCTTTGGCTTTCTTTACAGGGTAAATGGCTGTGTTAGATGGGGACACAGAAGGTTGTATAATGTCTTGCTTCAACAACGCCATAATGGTCTAAAAAATCCCTTTGTCTGCCTCCTTAGACATGGGGTATTGCCTAACCCTTGGTATAATTAACACTACTTTTAATTTTATTTGCACTGCCCATACACTTTTCCATAACCCCACATCATAGGGATTGCTGATCATAGGTCGTCCGGCACTTTTTCCAAATGCTGCCTCCAATATGGTGGGGTTTTTCTCACCATGAGCATTGTCTGTGGTACCTCCCTCTGGTCCACCATTACCTCACACGGCACCCCAATCTCAAAGACCATTTCTCCGGAGTCTTCCGCATCCTCGAATAATTGCTCCACAGACATGTCTCCTAACGATGAGGTTGGATAAATGCACAACACTGTGCCCCATTTGCCTTCTTCTTCATTGGTGCCTGAAAGAACCACTCTGTCCCTCTTCACAACCGCAGCTTCTAGAAGAATGGTAACAATAGTCCCTGGGGCTATTTCCTGTGACTCGGTAGGCCAGAACTAAAATTCTAGGGCTATCCACCATGTTCGATCTCTTATTCCAGGTACCCAATTTAACACTATCATTAGCCCATACAAGAATAGTGCGCTGGCACCCCCCTAATCGCGCTGTCGCTGCAATACTCGGGGGGAAAAGTGCTGCTTCTGTTAATGGGTACAATTCTGGAGTTGAGCACACCATGCCGTCCTTTGAAAAAGTGATTGACATATTAAGCTTGCTCCGGAGGTCCCTTCCCAAAAGGTTTGGCGGAGTATTTTTCCGGTATAACAAGGGAGCAGTTTGATTAACTACCTTGAACCGATAGGACAGCCCCTGCATGTCCATTGCTTTGCCTGATGGGGGAAATCCACCTTCTTTAATAAAGGATTTCATCAACCCTGTGTCGACCATGAAAGAGAATGTCTGTTTACCTACCTTTACACCTATCCGGGGTTCCTCTTCCAGATCTGTAGTAACCGATATAATTGGACAAATCCGAGATACCTTTGGGCTAGCCTATTCCTGATACATTTGAGCACCAGGATGTGAAAAAGGGTTTCCTCCGAGTGAACTTGCTCCAGTATAATGGGTAACTGTCCCATACATTCCTCATACCCCACTTCCATAGACCCATTGAACTGGGGCCCCATTCCTCCAAATCGGCCGAATGACCCAACGTCTCGCGAAAATCCTCCCCTACCCCATGAAAGTCTCTCATTGGTCTTGGTCCAGGTACATACCAGTCCGTCCATGCTGGTCCCATTTAAGAGTCTATTTGTCCTTGTTGTCCCAAGTGTCCCTGTTGTCTCTCTATGAGGCTGGTTATCATTGCCCCCCTCTAAACAAATCTTTGCTAGTTTTTTCTGGACCAGCTTGGCTTCAGCCTTTTGTGCCTGGTCTGTACTTTCCTTTTGCTTTTCCTGTCGCCTCTTACAAAAATGCACAATGTGCACCTGTATCTCCTGCTAACTCTTCACCTCTATCCCTACGACCTTGTCTAGGTCAAGCTGTACTGCCTTAGGAAGTCCCTTTTTCAACATATAATAAAAAATAGCCAAATGTGTGTCCCATCCTTCTCCCGTCTCTGCCCTCCACATCTCCTGAATCAACTGAATGTGGGCAGTGGGATCCTCATCTTTGTTGTTTTTGCCAAAATTTAATTTATGTCTGGAGTATCAGGATACATTATGCTCAGTGCTCCCCAAAATTGTGCCCTTTAATTATTAAAAGACGCCCCATCCTGGGTGTTCATGTCTATTTGAATTCCCAGATATCCCACTTCTTCCACAACTCATCTGCCCATTCCCACATCAAGGCCTTGAAAAGGTTTTTCATGTCCCTAATTGCCAACATGACACCTGCGGTTTGTTTTTCTAGAGCATACATCCACTTCCCTGCAGTGAGCGAAGAAAGCATCTTCATTAAGTTATTCCGGTCCATGTGTGACAACAGGACATAATATCCCCTACCCTGACCCTTCCGGAGTAGTGGGTATTGAGTCACTTTTGACTTTACTAGGGCTTCCCCTATCTGTCCTCGTCCTCTCCCTATAGCCATGTGGGCTCCACAGCATGTCCTTCCTTCACTTCCTGTGTTTCCCTCTTCTAGTCTTCCTGATTTTTACTCCTACCCTGTTGTAACCCTGTCACTTCACTGCCTACTAACATTGCTGCTTCTTCCGCATTCTAACTTTCTTGCTTTTCCATTGCTCTCTGTGATCTATCCTCTATCCTGGAACTGGGGGGCAATTCTCCCCTCGCTGACTCTGCTTCACGCCTACTCCTTACAAACCTCTCTTGCTCGGGCTCCTCTAGTCCAAAGGTTAACGCTGATTTATCCTTAAGATAAACTTTTCTTCTTTCCTCTTCCATTCAGGGCCCGCCAACATTTACTAAAGAAGGCGTTACCCTTCTGCCTCTCTCATACTCCTGTTTCTTGAAAATTGGTGCCGACCGAGGTGTTACCCCTAACCGTCTGGTAACCACCGGAGTAGTCACTGGAGAATATGGAGGTTCAAACACTGGATTTGTATAGCCTTCTGCAGGCGACAAAGGATAGCACCCATATGGGGGTGGTGCAGAAGAAATTCGTAGACCTTCCTCCCTTGCCCCTTCTTCCATAGCCACAACCTTTTGGGCCTTCCCGCCCTTCTCATATAACCTCCACAGCTCCAAGATATTCAGTCTATTGACCAATTTTGACCCCTTATGTTTGGTCCCTAAGAAAGTACTCAGATTTTCCAACATACCCTTATCATAGGACCTCTCACTAGGCCACGGTTTAGACATCTTGCCCTTTTTTTCCCTCAACCATTCCCGATGATATTTCAAAATGTTTATTTTATGTCCGGGGAGCACTTGACATAAATGAGTCAATGGAGTTTCCATGTTTCCACAAAAATCCCTAAAACCCAACCAGTAAAAACCGAAATTACTACCCAAAAAATCCTTTTTCTGTCCTTTAAAATATTTTGCCCACACTCACTCTCTGCACTCACAACTTTATCATAACTGCCTCAATAACTATGTATACCTCAACCACGCACAAAAAAAACATCTCATTAAACACGCCAGCCTAAATCCTTTACAATCTTTTGTGATTTCACCTTCACTCGAGCATAGGAGTGCAATGTTTTCCACCACTACACTGCTGTATCTCTTCCTCTTTTCACTAGTATGGCCCTATCTACTAGAGAGCCATCTTCCCCGAAACTACCAGAGGAGACCCAATATATGTTAGACCAACCAAGAAACTCAAGGTGCTGGGTCCACCCGCACAATTGGTACAAGGCCTTACCAAGATATGCCTCAGAAAGGTATCTATGGGTGGTCTTACCATAAAATGCCACCTCACCAGACAAGCAACCTGAAGGGAATTGAGACTAACCCTACGAGTAACACACTGTGCTGAAAGATTAGACCTCTAAAATAGCAAAATAAATCATTAAAAATGTAACAACATAAACGCTTTGTACACTTCCTATTCACATTCACTCTTCCTCCTGCTTAGTCCCTCCTAATCCCACAAACATATTTCTTGTCCTATCTAAAAAAAACGGTTTCCTTTTTTCTCCTATGATACCCCACTTGGTTTACCTGACAAAGATGCACTTATGTGGACGTCAAAACCTCAATGCGCTCCCAACTAGTGCTCCCCAATCAGTTCTGCTTCACAGCTGGGCTGCAGAACTTCTGCCTCTGGGACCAGACTGGCCTCTTGCTGCCTGCCAACCACTTATTATTCTTGCACGAGTTGGTCCCTGCAGAGAAGGACCACAGTCGAGTGGGACGAAACGGGGACCCCCAATATTTCCAGAGAGGCTAAGGCTCCTTCCTGGCTCACCAAATTGTAGGCATTAACCTTTAGCTCTGCCCATTCACCCAAATTAGGCCCACCTCTAGAATTAGTAAGTGTGCCTTTTGTCCATAAAGGAACTTCATTGTACAGATGGCCAGGAGAGGGCTTAGTTGACATCTAACAGTCACACTAACCCTAGTCTCCCTGAACCACACAAATAACACATATCATATACAGTTTGCAACAGTTAATACACTCCCCACAGTTCATTGGACACAGACATTATAACACAATCGCCTAAAAACATATAATTACAAGGTTTACATTTTCAACACACCCCTTCCCAAAAACCTCTCCATATTTGGTGACAGCCTTGCCTCTTAGTTACTCAACAACAGAATTGCTATTAATGACGTACACAGACCTGCCCTAAAAATACCTAAGCAAGTGAAGATGTGAGAAAGCCACGCAGATTCCCTTTTGACCTATTCGTGTTTGCTAACCGCATTGCCCAAACCTGTCCGGTGTCCGAAATTTATGACTATTGACCTTTCCAATTCACAGGTGTTCTGCCCACTCTCTGATAACACAATCACTCTCCTGAAATGTATTACTACTGGTCTCTGCAAAGAGAAGCCATCTGTTCAAACAACCCTGCGAGTTTCACAAATGCCTATTCCTTACTAAAATGAGCTCTCCTGTTTACCAGAGACCATGTCTTCCCTTCGCCCTCCAGCTCTTGAGCCATCTGCAAACTGACTGTATACACCCCGTTGACCAACTTACGAAATCTGTTCCGTGACTGCTGACGGACCTTGGCAGCCTTTGTGTCACGACCCTCGCCCAAAAACCCCTCTGGCAAACCCCTTGGCCAGTTGGAGTCAGGACTCGGGCCTCTAGAGCCTGGCATCCTCTTCAAAAGCCCTCATGTGGCCAGTCCTGGCGCCAGGCTCATACATCATGAAAAACAATGTGCTTGGGAACTACTTTATTGTATTGTCAACCAACATGGAGGCATCCACATAGCTTGGTTCCGAAGAACCAAGCTATGCGGTCTAGTGTTTTGGGTGTGGCAGCCTAAGTACTACTTTACCTGGACTATTTTGTTGGGGCTATTTAAACCACACCTGAGCAAGACAACACGCTTTGCGTACCTTTGCACCTTGCAACGTGACGCTCACCGTGTCCAGTTATTCCCTCGAACCTCGGAGAAGCAGAACCTGCAAGGAGACAAAAGGACCATCATTAGCAGCAGCATCTTACCTGCAGTCTTCATCTTTAAACACTCGCAGCTACTGAGAACAGCTTCCTCGAATCTGCACACCTCCCGGACAGAACGACCTGAAAGAGGAATATAGAGGCAACATTAAAGAAAGCAGTAGAGACATTTACAAATTACGAACTGCTCAAAAGGCTTACCTGGCAGGTCACCTCTCAGCTGGCGCCACTGCGGACATTGCACTCACGCTGAAGAACACTGTGACCTACAAGGAAGGAAAACACAGGTTAGCAAAGGCAAGACTTCGCAGCGCTGCGCATAGCGCTTACTTACCGCATCATAGCGCTCTTAATGCGCCATCATTTACCAGTGGGGCTCAACCAAACCAGTTCGCTGCGCTGAAGCTCCGCATACCTAAGGGAGAAAAGAGAGACATTTTAAACAAAGCAAGGCATGCAGGATAGCAACAAAACTAAAGAACAGCAATAAGACCTACCTGAACAATATCAAACGGGCCAGCGTCAGTGAAGTAACTGGACCACACTCGCCCATGAAAGACAACGCGCCCCTGCAAAGAAGGCAGGACAGAGAGCACGCCTAATTCTACCACAAGGCAGAACGTTACCCACAGACCACATCAGGGCCAAGCTCAGAAGCATACCAGCAAGTAACCCGGCTGGGTGGCGTCCCTGTGGATACCAGTTGAGCGTAACGCTTTGCCACGATTGCGAAAACACGCTTCCAATTAATCCACAACACAAAGACCCATGATACACAGTGCAACCACACCTCATATATTGCATATATTTTACTAAATTAAAAAAATACTTCCCATATATATATATACCATTATGTGTGCATTTTGTACCTATTATGATCTCATCTGATGACCGCGATTCATAGAGCTAACTCCATGTCCACATATTGATTGCCTGCTTCACCCGAATGGGGAGAGGCCCTCCGTGTCAGAACGTTTCATTGTTATGTTTCTGCGTGCATGTAAATCTACAAATGTATCTCCTTTACACAAAATAACACAAAGTAACCTAAATGTAACACTTATCCCATTTACCATCAATATTGTATATTTGTAGCAATTTGCGAAAGTGATAGAAATTACGATGTTGAAGTGTCCACCCCCCATTCAGTGGTATGGTGCACAAAGTTCGAGATTTTCCAATTTCTTAACTCCCTCTCTGTGAGTGTGCTTGGTGAATGTGCCCAAGTGTCAATATATCTGCATGTGCATGAGTGCAGTGCGTATGTATGTGCGTGTAAGGGGATGATCGCAACAGGGAGTAGGAGAGGGAAAGGAGGAAACAATAGTGACACTTAGCAGCAGCATGAGCGGGTCTTCTACCTATACAGTGACATTCTTGCGCTATGGGTAAAACCGACATGATTGAGCATTACCTTAGTGTTATCTACTGGAATAAATTAGAGCAGCCAGCCTTGATATGCATTGTCACACTGGAATTACTGAATTACAGGCAAAGCCATCATGTGTGTGTACTTAGTTTGGCGTACAGACAAACTTTGGTGCAGCCAGCCTCAATATGTTATATTACAATGACATTATTACTGCATTATGGGCAAAACCAACATGAGTGTGTTCTTATGAGGGGATAGTGAAACACAGCAGGGCCAGCATGCACACATTATCTAACCGTTGTATTACTGCCTTAAGGGAAAAGCGAACATGAGCATATCATTACATGGGCATATTGGCATATGTTGGTGGAGCCAGCATGGACATGTTTTCCTACATCAGCATTATTAGCAGTAGTGGCAAAGCCAACATCAGGATGTTCCTAAGTAGCATATTCCACAAACAGCATGGAAATATCTTCTTAGACTGTTAGAAAACTGGCATATATTCTGGGAAAAGGCATGCAGAAATGAGTCATAAAATGCTCCTGTGCATAGTTTGTGATCTTGCATGGTTCATAGTCAAAACCTCGAAAATAAAAAAAAAAGTCACATTTTTTTAATAACGTTTTTTATTCGAAATGGGGGGTTCCCCCCAACCCCCTTTTATTTTTTTTTATTTTACCTTTTTTTTTACATACGAGAGCCAAAAAATAAGTATAAATAAAAAAATAAATTATTTAACTTTTTTTTTTCAACGGTTTTTTGTCGACATTTTTGTCATTCTACTTTTTTTTCCGATATTTTGACTGCACACCATCTGGCATCTATTGGACTTTTGAATGTGTTACCATACAAAGCCGATTATAAATTGTATTTTATTTTACCCAGTTTTCAGAAAATGTGTGTTGTGAAATGCCCAATTTTAACTCCTTATCTAAAAAATAATTTTTGGGGGAGATCCCCCCTGAATCGTCCTTCACTGGTTGGGCCCCCTTAATCCCATGCAATAAAAGAATTCTAGAGGTGCCTTTAAAAACATGAACACTTTGACGCATTTAAATCTCCATTTGTAGTCAACAAACATATATTGTCACCGAGTATGTACTTTGTTTTCCTGACATTGGTATGTCTGTAGTTCCTGTTCAGGGATCCGTTACTATCTAGAACAGAATACATCTCTAGTTCACCTCCTCCGGCAGACGATACATGGCTTACCTTTATCTAGATTCCTCAAAATATATAGTTTAGAAATTGCTGTTCTAGTATATGTTTGTGGGCTCTCCCTTCCTTCCCAGCTAGACCACATCCAGTCATGTGTAATATACCAGAAGCATCTTTAGAGATGCTTTGTAAAAAATGCTTGGCTTAATTTCATGGCTATTCGAACAAATGGTAACTTCACACTGCAAATCTTCTGTGGTGTTCCTCTGACCAGTCATATCTCTAAATCTGACTGTTCAATCTTTAATTCTATGTTGTTTAATCAACTCCAGTTTGAATGTGGTCAATTTAGTGGACCTAAATTTGGTTGTTGCATTTTTGTATCCGTCAATTTTAAAGGGGAGCGTGTTCCTCCCATGTTTCCCCTCTTTACGGGCTGCTCACACCCTCCTCCTCCTAGCAGCCTTTGATACCCCCCTCTCTCTTTACACACACCAAACAACTTTGTTTAGTTCTGCCAAATTTACCACCTTCAGATTTATGTCAACTAAACCACCGTAACCGTTGCATACTCAATTTTCATGGAAGGTTTGAGATTCGCAATGTTGTGCTGGCAAATGTATAGTTGCACATCATCATCCTTCTCTCTGAGACCTTATAGCTAATTGTCAAGGCTGATTATTTCATGATATTGGAGCAGTGCACACTGTGCCCTGTGCCATACACTGTCGATGTAACATTGATTGATTGATTGATTGATAGGTTATTTATAATGCGCTTATACAAAAGTGTTTCAAGGCATAAACATGTCCAGTCCAAGCCTCAAGAAACCCACAAGTTATTCGACTTCTAAACATTGCAGGCCTAATCATATATTCTTGAATCACCTGTTAAACTAGTGGAAAACAATCTGGCCAATGACCGTTTGGATGCAGGAGCACTTCTGCAGATGTAGCCGATATAGCCTTCTTCATCCATATTTTGTTCCATCAACATATGTATATTGAGCTAGTCAGCATCTTGCACCAAAAACTTTTAAACACATTCCCGAATACATATAATTTCAGAAGTCTTGCGACATGCATCCTATCATTAGGGTAAAACATCTGTTGGGCTGGTAAAGCACTGTAACCGTGATCCACATTAGACATGTATTTTGATCCAAATAAGTTGATTTACAGTATGTAAAAACGGTTGCATGTGATAATATCCCCGCAAAAATATTGTGATACAAAAATGTTGCCATATTTTTGCAGCAATATTACCCCATGGAAACTGTGGGGGACACCCCCGCAACCTCCCACCCATTTACCCCATAAATGATCCCCACTAATAATTTTGTCTATGGCCGTTCCTTGCGACCATATATTTGGCGATATTATTGGTGGGGATAATATTACCTAATACCGTAGAAACAACCAAAGGCATGTTATATTTTTTGGCAAAGACCTAGCCATTATATCAAATTCTATTCTTTAACAGTAGCTTACATAGATATAATCAGAAGGTGCCTAAATGTAGGTGGCCAGATGTCCCCGTGTTGCCTGCACGTTTGCGGAATTGAGCCCTCTGTCCCAAGAGTTTTTTTAATTTAAAAACCCTGTCCTGGTTTTGGGTGAAGGGACGCTGGATGTCCTGATTTTATTTTTAATCACCAACAATTATAAAGAAAATACACACTATATATTTTCAGAATGTTTCCATGCAAGAATGGGCTCCAGCCCCCAACTTCCAGGTACTAGCCACATGCATTAACTGCTTGTGCCACAGAGACTGAGTGAGAAGCAAGCAAACAGCGAGGCATGCAATGTCAAACGGAGAAACAGCTCCCTTGTTACTTATGCCCTTTATCAACAGTCAAAACTGCACAATTATGCAGATACTGTGGGATGGAGCGGGGGAGTAGGGTCAGGTTAAGTGGGCAGGGGGTGAGTGGGGCAGTCCTTCTTGTTTTATGTTATTGGCCGTCCTGGGGTTTTGTCTTGAACATCTGATCACCCTAGGGTGCACGCCCGCACTCAGCAATTGTACAAGAGACAAAATGGAAAAATAATAAACATATGTAGCTTTTGTGCATTCCAAGGGCACTCCATTTAAAAGCTTTTCTATTTAGCTTGCATAGATGTATTCCAGTAATACACTCGGCTGCATTTCAGAAGTCCTATATTCATTAAATCGGAAGCAGGTCGATTATATGGGCATGTTTTTCTCTTCATACATTATTCTACTTCCGGACTTGCACTCTCTCTAATGGTGCATATTAGTGCATTGTTCCACCTTTACACAGTTAGGGTTCCGTGTGCACAGTCGATCAGGGACCCCGACAGTTTACACCACATGTACCATTTCCGCCACGGCATATATGGACAACAGTGCATGACATTTGCTTTGGTGGAAGGCTGTGTTTGATTGGAGCTCTAATAGAAACAGTATGCTTTTGGAAATCAGAATGTAAATGGCAACGTAGAAAACAGACAACCATTTTCTCAATAAAATGAGAAAACATTGCTATTTTCCAGCCTGCTGAGCTGAGAACATTTCTTGAAATAAGGCATTTGTGATCGCTTCCAGTGCCATTAAAATATATTGCTTTGAATTCTAATGGTTGATCATTTGTTAGATATTCATGAAGTGATTTAAGCTTCTCGGCAAAATGAATAGTTGCTTTGGTTGCTTTAAATGTAAATTGCGATGTAGGCCCCATACATATGCCGCTGTTCATAGATTCCAGTGCCTTATATGACTGCTTTTATGATGACCCGCAGTATTCTACCTGGCACTGGGGACGTTTTGCATTTTCCGGTTATGAACATATGCCATTATTCATGCACAGATGCTTTGGACTTTGTGAAACTCTTTTCATATTGGAGAGCATCCAGGCAGCGATGGGCTGCTGGACGTCGCTTAGGTCAACCAGCCAATTCTTTCTATTTTCCATGGCGGCCTGGTTCTCTGAAAGGGGTTAGCTCTAAACTGTACACAGACATGTATTGTGACAATGTGAGAAAGCATGCATGTCTGTGTTTTGATACATGTCCCTGTTTCAGATGTTTTTTGGTAAAACATGGCTTTATGGATGTTTTATACAGGTCACAGTTTCAAACACCACTGCAAGTAGTTGAGATACAATGTGGGCCTCATTACAACTTTGGTGGTGCATTACATTTTTGACAGTAATTCTGTAACAGACGCTTTTTGGGGAGTGAATGGCATTACTGCCAATTTTATGGCAACGCCCGATTCTGAGATTGAAGGTGCAGTGGTGAAGTCACCTACAGCACATAGCCAGACTTGCTCATCAATTTTACCTCCAAAAGATGGTGGATGTCTCGCTGTGAAATTACTGCTCATGGTGAATACAAAACAATCACCATGAGTCCTGTGGGCAACAGAAATGGGTATCACCACATCCTTGCTACCACTCATAACGCAGAGCAGATCCACATTATCAATTGCTTGTAATGTTAATAAACAAATAAATTAATGTTATGTGAATATTAAAGAGTATTTATACTGCACACTGTCACCACCGGAGTAGTCCCCTGGTGCACTGGCGCATCCGAAAGGCAGCAGGGTAGGGTAAGTTAGTAGGACATAGCGGAAGAAAGAGCAAGAGAGCTGTGATGTGCACTTGGGACCTTCAGTTCGGTTTGCATCCTTTGCTGAGCTTAGGTGTTTTTTTGCAGTTCGTAGCCTTCATGTGCTGCTGTGCGGGACTATGTGTGGTTTGTTTCATTGTTGCAATGTGGTGAAGTGCATGCAGTATATTGTGCTTTGAAGGTATGGTTGTGCTTAGTTCAGAGTTTGAGAGGTATGTGCAGAGGGATGAGTTTTGTATTGGTAGGGTTGGTTATCGACATTACTGTCTAGGTGTGATACAAGCTAGATGTTCACAATCCTGTCTAGATGTGTCACAAGGTATGTACATAACACTTTCAATTGAAATACACATTTGTCATAATATTCATAAATGAGTCCCAATATTTGAGTTAACACAAATTGTTCAATGTTAGTGTAACCGTGGTCCCCTCTTCTTAACTACGCGTTTCTGGCGTTTAGCACCCTTCTTCAGGTTTTAAATATTGGGTGACTGTTCTTTCTATTTCTCCTGCAATTAATTATAGAGAAAAACTCAATGAGTATTCGGAGATTCATATACATAAGTTCAAATACTGAGTAACCTTAGGGTACTATATGGCACTAACCTTCGTGTTGGACTTGGAGTGTAGTCCGAATATTTATATTCAGATGGATGAGGTAATCACTGAAAAATATATGTTTATCAGTGTCAGACGAATATAATACATGGTGTGGCTCAGGGGGAGCAGGCGCCATATCATAGCCCTGGGTCCCCCTGTCGCCACACAAAATTCAGTATATCATGTTCCTAGTGAAAGGAAACCAACATCATGCTTACCTAAAACCAATGACAGTAATTAAATTGTCCGGGTCAGTAGTGGATAACCAATGGGTTCCCGACTTCCGCGGAAGTTATGTAGATACTGTCCTGCAAAATATATTGGATGTGTAATTAGGGGATGGCTCAAACTATTTATTGCCTACGAAATTAGTGATTTGAGGTGGAACTGCCTACCTGTCTTTAGGATAGCACTCCACATACGTTATATCCAGAATCGTTTTAATGCTCACTCAATCACTCGCTGATAAGCGTGTTTTCAGTAGAGTCTCTGTCTGCAATAATGAAACAGAGTATCAGGTTTTAATCTTTCTTAATGTAACAAGAAAACTGCACTGTTGATGTGAAGCCCGTAAAGTAAGTTTACTTCGGTATCTTTTTTCAATCGTCACACAACTGAGTAAACACCTCCTTCGACTGTTCTTCTCTGCCGTCTCGGGTAAGGATACTACGTTCCCGCGAGACTACTAAACTTCAGTTGGCCTTTTATTGTGTTCATGGCGTCTCGAACATGGGCGCCATCTTTGAATAGCTTCAAAAGCTATTTAACGTATTAAATAAAGCCCGCTATTTCATTTATTGCCGGTAACTCGAACTTAGATGCTGTATCTAAGTTAATACTCTATATTGCTGTCAACTAGGGGCTCAACCTTACATCACATAATGCATATTGTGTCTCAATTCGTAGTACAATAAGTTGATACTCTAGTGACATGTTTTGGGGATCACCATACACAACTTTGTGATTAAATTCATAACATGGAGAGTCTAACCCCTAAATAATGAATGTTGATAAATTACACAAAAGGCAGAACCATGTAGAATGTGTAAATAATGCCACCATGAGTTGAAAATATAAACTACATACCACCCAATTCGGATAAACTTGTACTGACTCATAAATTCTAACATTGTTTTACAAACTCAAATCTCATAAAAAACAATTCAAATCCCAATCAATGTTCATTCCCCGAGGATACATAGTGTCCAATTTCTCGATCCAGATCTCTCTCTGTTGTAACAGTTTCGTCAAGTCCCCTCCCCCCCTTCTGGGAAGTTTCACAGATTCAAGAATAACAAATTTCATTTGTGCAATGGTGTGTCTTTCTGCAATAAAATGTTGCTATGATATGGAGCCTGCTCCCCCTGCGCCACACCATGTATTATATTCGTCTGACACTGATATACATATATTTTTCAGTGATTACCTCATCCATCTTAATATAAATATTCGGACTACACTCCAAGTCCAACACGAAGGTTAGTGCCATATAGTACCCTAATGTTACTCAGTATTTGAACTTATGTATATGAATCTCCAAATACTCATTGAGTTTTTCTCTATAATTAATTGCAGGAGAAATAGAAAGAACAGTCACCCAATATTTAAAACCTGAAGAAGGGTGTTAAACGCCCGAAATGCGTAGTTAAGAAGAGCGGACCACGGTTATACTAACATTGAACAATTTGTGTCAACTCAAATATTGGGATTCATTGATGAATATTATGACAAATGTGTATTTCTATTGAAAGTGTTATGTACATACAAGTGCATGTTTATTATTTTTTGGAAAGAAATTATTTGTGTTTATAAGATTTGATTGAATCTGTGGAACTACTGGAACTCGTGTATGATGTGGAACAATACACGGATATGATTTACATAAATAGAAACATTGAAAGTTTACATTGTTTGAATCATTGAAGGAATGAAAATATTTTTGACATTGAAACAAAACAGTGCAATTTATTTGCCGGTCGATGTGCCCCAGTTTATTCACCGTGATTGTCCAGTGAATCTTCCGAGTACCCATATTCTTCAGTAAAGGTAGCATTTTACTTTCTGGGAGCACCTAAAGTGGTTTTTCAAGCAGTACTATTAATTTGTAAATTGACTTATTGGTTAATCTTTGGAATCTATAAGAAGTGTCCATCTCTACTCTCCACTCATTAGATGTGTCACAAGCTAAAAATTACAAGTCTGTCTAGATGTGATGCAAGCTAATATTCACATCTCTGTCATGTGACACAAGGTAACATTCACATTTCTGTCTAGATCTGACGCAAGCTAATATTCATATTTCTGTCTATATGTGATGCAAGCTAATAATTACAAACCTGTCTACATGTGACACAAGCCAACATTCACATTTCTGTCTATATGTGACACACGCTAATAATTACAAGTCTGTCTATATGTGTCGTAATATAGCTTTCTAGACCTGCAGCGAGGACCTTACCGGGCGTTATGGGCCCTGAAGATCGAGTTAAAGACCCGAGCATAGGTATGTGGGACCATAACGCCCAGTACGGCCCGAGCTGCAGGTTTATAAAGCTATGAGACCACCCTCAGTATTTTTTCAAATCAGTATTTCATTAAATCAGAAAAAGAAATAAAAGACAAATACATGCTGCAGAACTTTATGGAAAGGTGTGAGTACTTATTCCTTGTTTTTATCAGGAAGGTAATTAGCATGGGGTGGTGGAGTGTTTAAAAGGGGGTCACGTAGAACCAGGTGAAAGTAAATCCAGGTGTGAGTAGTTATTTGGTATTTTTATTAGGCTGGTGTATGCATGGGCAAAGTTAAAGGTTAACAGTGAAATATAATGTTTATTAGAAGAAAAAGGTGTACTCACAATGTTTAGCAGGTGGGCACTGTTAGTATTTAACTTGAAATATAATGTTTATTAAAAGAAACGAGTGTTTTAATACAGTTTAGCGGGAGGGCACTGTTGGGATTGAACGTTGCATATTTGTACCTTTGTTTCAGATGTTTTATTTCTGCGTGTTACAGCCTGTTGCAGCGTTTGTTTTCCTGTAATGAAGCGAAGAAAGCTTTCATTGAGAATGATTTTGTGAGGGGGCAGAGCCACGGAGCATGCACGCATGCACAGAAATGTGACACATTAACTATTGCTGGGGCGTAATAGGACGGGGTTAATAATGAAATCAGCAGCTGCAATTCAATTGCAGGCTATATGGTGATAATAGTGGCAGAGGTAAGTAGGACTCAATATTTGCTGGTTATATTCAATCTGTGCGCTATACCAGTTTGTATAGCCCACAGATTGACCAATCGGGTGATTGGAAACACCATTACGGTGTTCTAATGGCGGTAATTGTGCCGAAATAGCAAACACTGATCGGAACAAAGAAAACATTTGTGAAACATTGATTGATGTGGCTGTGTAATCCAATTCCTGCCCATGTACGTGCCATGCCAGATGGATGCACCCTCACTAATCACACCTCAGACTGACGTATCTCTGGGTAATTTGAACATAGCTCATATCAAGTGTTGGCACTGTCCTTTGAAACATTCAACATTTATTCATAGATTATCAGCATTACTGATAGCCAATTAGCATGTGTGAGATCCATCATGTCTGCTTCAGAATATTTTTGGGAAATCACTTCTTTTCTACTTTAAGCAAATGAATTGTCTTTTCACTGCCGAGGCCAATCGACAGACTTTTGTAGGAGCAATTGCTGCTAATTCTAAAACGCCAAATATTTTTTTCAAATGGGACCTATTTTTCAAAAGTCAAAACACATTTTACAGCACTAACCCACCTTATTTGTGGCTTGTGATCCCCCATGAATATGTGACAATGAAGCAGGGAGCTTATGCTGTTGTTAAACCCCTCCTCCACATTCCCTCCCTCATGAACAGGACCTGTGAAACAAGATCAAAAACTTCAAAATGAGGTAAAAGTTGGACTCCGCGGATGAGGAACAGTGGTCATGGTCAGAGGGGCACTTCACAAAATGCATGCATTTATTTCCTGTACTTTTCAAATGTGCAGGTGAAACAAATGCATTGTGTGTGTCGGTGTGTGTGTGTGTTTTTGTGCGTCTTTGTGTCTATGACTTCATCTTTTTTAAGCCCAGACTACTTTCCTGTCAACATTGTTTATATTATTATTATTATTATTATCATTTTTGTTATGGTATTTATTGAGGACGCACCTAGCTCTGAGAAGAAACGGAGCCCTTTACAGAGTTATACAAAAGTACAGATACATAACAGAGCATTTTTCACAGGTAACAATAGAACAGAAATACAGCAGGGTTAGGATACAGAGGGGGACAGAGGAGGGGCACCGGCTGTACAGGGTGGTGGTGAGATGAAGGACGGACAGCAACTAGCAAGTCTGGTGGTGCGCATTGCAACGTGATGCCTAGGTGTTGAGGAGGATAGACTCCTTGAAGAGGTGGGTCTTGAGTTCTTTTTGGAATTGTAGGAGCATGAGGGTGAGTCTGATGCTGACGGGGAGGAGGTTCCATAGTCTTGGGGTGTAGACAGATAGGGCTTGTTTTCTGGTCCTTTCCTTTCTGCAGTGGCGGATTTCAAGTCTGCATGTGTCCTGGCTTCTGGTGGTGCGCTGTCCACCAGAGATGCTGAGTTTCCCCATGAGGTAGCTGGGCGACTTGAGGGCGACTGCCTTATAGATGATGCAGAAAGTCTTGAAGGTGATTTGCGCATGCAGTGGGGAGTCAGTGAAGGTTCATGAGGGCCGGGGTAATGTGGTTGTATCTCCTTAGACCCTCAATGAGGCATGCAGCCGCATGTAGGACAGTTCTCAGGGGCATAAGGGAGGACGACTGGAGGCCTTCGAGGAGAGCAATTCCCCCCCATCGAGGTGGTATAGGACCAGTGCTTGAACGGTTGATCTAAAGCTGCCTGGAGGGAGGAAGGGCTTGACTTTGCGCATGAGGGAGAACTGATGCCAAGCAGTCTGAGTCTTCTTATTGTCATGAAGCAGACGTGTTTGTTGATGTTGAACCCAAAGGACTTGAGCTTTGATGTGAAGCCATCAGGGTTCATGGTAGGTAGCCAGGTCTGTATGTCTGGGTTTTTGGTGCTGTTGGTGAGTATTAGGAATTCGGTCTTGGAGGGGTTGAGCTTCAAGTATGCACTGGACATCCAACACTGGATCAGCCAGAGGCAGGTTTTAAGCCTTTGGATGTGCTTGGTGGAGGTATAGCTGTGTGCCGTCAGTGTATTGGTGGAGTTGGATGTTGTGTGCTGCTATGTGGGACTCCACAGGTGACTCCATGGGTGACGGTTAGCATTGGAAATCTAAAGGAGTCCATCTGAAAAAACTGCTGGTGGATGGCGAGACAGGACTTTAACCAGCGTAGGACAAGGTTGCTGATCCCCATGCACCGATTTATGGTGTCCATGAGTGCCAGGCGGTCTACTGTGTGCAAAGCAGCTGAGAGGTCACTTAGAACCAGGGGGACGGGGTGGCAGATGTCAAAAATGTTGAGGGCGTCGTAGATTGAACCCAGATTGGTAGGTTTGGAGGTGTGTTGTCGATGTGTTGCTGCAGTTGCAGGGCTACCACTTTCTCAATGATCTTACCTAGGAAGGGAAGATGGGTGATGGGGCTATAGTTACCTAGGTTGTCAGGATCCAGAGTGAGTTTCTTTAGTAGAGGGACACTTTGTCATGTGTTTAGGGTCAATGGGAACATGCCTTGAGTTAGGGAGCTGTTAATGAGATCAAGGTAGGGAAGGAGAGCTACTGCGGGAGGGTCCTGAGACGGATGCTGGGAGAATGTCATCTGCATACAGTGTGGCTTTCAGGGTGGGCAGGGTTTCTACCAGTTCCTTTGTAGAGTGTCTTGAATGTTTTCCAGGGTGTAGAGATTTCATGAGGTGGGACATAAGGTGGGTCTGTGGATGCAGAGCTGGTGTCTATGTGCTGATCGGATCGTGCTGATTGGATCTTGCTGATTTTGTCAACAAAGGTGTTGATGGCAGTGGATTTTTTGATGTAGTGTGGAATGGCAAGGTTGTGTAGTGGGTTGATGCAGTGTTTGACCACTTTGTAGAGGGTCTTGCTTTTGTTGTCGGCTTCTGCTATGGTGTTCTGATAGTAGGCAGCGTTGGCTGTGTTTATTAGTTGTCGGTGGGTTGCTAAGAGTGTCTGGCAGAGCACCAGTTTGGATGCGGACCTGGAGCGGTGCCATGTTTTCTCTTGTTTCCTGATGACCCTTTTGCTGGAGATGAGTTCTTGCATGTTAGAGGTTGCTGATGGTTTCGGTTTGCAGGTGCATTGTTTCAGAGATGTGTTTCGGTCCGTAGAGAGTTGCAGTGCAGTTGTGGGTGTGCGGACCATGTGTAGGCTGGTGAGGTCTTCCTTGAAGGCTTCCACTGGAAAGTTCTTGAAGGACCTTGAGGTTTGTTTGATGGGTTTGTGCTGCAAGTGTTTGACTGTAGTGGTGTGCAGGATGTCGAAATATACAGGCATATGTGCCAACCAGTCAGGCAGGAGAGGAGATCTGTAGAGGAGTGGAGGCAGTGCAATGATGATTAGGTTGAGGATGTATCATTTTCATGCATTGGGTCTTACTTGTGCTGTGTGAGGCTGAGGGTGTCAAGAAGGCCGAGGAGAGCTCCCTTCATTGGTTTGGTGGTCTTGTTGCCTGGGAGGTTGAAGTAGCCTAGGAAAATGTTGGCGTGCATGAGGGACATTGGGTTACATGGTCGTTAAAGTCTCCAGTGAAGGAGATGTTGGATTTGGGTGTTCTGTAGATGAGATGGAAGGTGACTGTGTCCATCATGGAGAGCAGGAAGTGGCAGGAGAGGACTATGAAGGAGCCAACGTTGTTGGTCTCTGTGTTGGATGCTGTAGCCATCGTGGACAAGGACGTCTAGGAGGTGGGTGGCCGTAGGTGTCAGTCAGGTCTCAGTGATGAAGATGGCGGCAAGGTCATGTGTAGTAATGAGGATGGCGATGGCTGCTGAATGGGTGATAGCTGAGTGGACGTTGGCAAGCCTCAACTTCATTTTATGGACCTTGAGGGGGTGCAGATGGGCTTGAGGCTGATGTGGGTGAGGTTGCTGTATTGTGGAGTCCATGCCTTAGAGGAGTGGCAATTTCATTGATGTTGGAATTGTCTGGTGATGGTGGGGATGGCCTGTGGGGATGGAGGGAGAAAACACATGTTGGTGCATGCTTACCTGTTGTCTGAGCAGGGGTTCAGGACCTGGGTCCTCCCGGTCCGAACAGGTTCAAAGAGGAATTGCCCTTTTCTTTGTCTGCCCTTCACTATGGACGCCCGCATGAGAGACACCCTTGATCTAAAAGTTAAGAGCAGAAAGGAAGATGCAGGGTTAAGAAGCTGGGTGGGGCTTGGGCCACGTGACCTAGACCCACTTGCACCAACTGCAAAGGAAAAGAGGGGGAGGGCTAAAACTGCAAAGGAAAAAAGGGTGGCAAAACAGGAAGGCACCAACAGATTAGCAGTGAATGACAGGTTGGTGGGCCGTAGGACACATGACCTACATCCTCTTGAACCTGCTCACCAACTGCAAAGGAAAAGGGTATGTGGGGTTGCTTAAGTAGGAGAATAGAGCTGAAAAACAGGGAGGCACCAACACTTCAGCAGTGATTGACAGGTGGGCAAGGCTTAGGAAGCTCAATCGGCCCCCACTCTCTTCCTCACATTTGAAATCTGTTTCCATTTTGTTAACTTGTTAAATACATCAGTGGGTTTTCTGTTACCTGTTGAAGAAATCTATTGAAACTCGCAAGACTGCCTCAGGCTTTCAATGTTCTAAGGTTGATCAAATATGTACCTTTTGAGTTGGGTAGTTGCAACTCTTGTTTATAAGTGAGAGAAGACAAATATTTGTGGCTTGTGCTATAGAAATTATATAGACTATAATAAATTGCATGGCATGCTACAGCCTTTTGTTTTAACTCTTCCTTAAATCTGAATTTCATTTTCTACTGTGAATTGGAAAACTGTATTTTGGAATTATCTTATGAGAAATGTGATGTCCTTCTCCTCGGCACCTGATACAGCTGAGGTCATTTTCATTAGCACCCTGAAGGGGGCTGCTAGCCAATTATGAGGCTTGGAATGCAGCCTGTACTGTATGGTACAAGCCTAAGTTCCGAGCTGCCTGAGCAGTCAGCTCTCACTTCGCTTCCCCACCCCCCCAACCCACTCACCTTAGCATCCGTGTAGTTTTCTACAAGGGTGCTAATGGTGTCTTTTTTTCAACTAAAAAAAGAAACATACCTTTCCTGAGCACAGTTTTGCTGTACCTCAGTCTGTTTTCATGTTGATGCCGTCATCAACATTAAAATTGGACTGCTCCTGTGCACTGTGTGACGGAAAAATATGTTTCTTTTTTGGGGGGATTTAAAAAAAGAACATTAGCACCTGTGTAGGAAACCATATGGGTGCTAATGGTGATATGTTCGTGGGCGGCGGCTGACCCTTTCGTTAATGGTACCACCACCCTCGTTAAGGAGTCCTGGCACCTTTGGGCATATTGCCTCAATAATGTATTTCCCAGAAGTTCTGCTGTGAGAGGAAGCTGTGAGGCCCCATGATTCACTCCCCAAACATATGGATATTTTATATACCATGTGGAGCCTAGCTTAAAATGATGATGAAACAGATATAGCTGTAATGTGTCACCCATGGTAGAAATGGCCAGAGGAGTGGGATATTGATCAGTAGATTACAGTGGAAAGTGGTCCTAGAAATAGAAGCAAATGTATCACACTTCCTAAAAACAATAACATTGACCTCTGCAAATATGTAAGGATCTTTTAAGGAGCAATGTTATTCAATTAGGTGAGGACATTCCTAATTAGAGCATCAACAATTAAACCCACCACAAGAAGAAATCAATACAGTCCCTAAACTCAAACATATTGTGAAAACACCAGTGATGATGTTGTTGCATGGAGGAAGGACATCTATAAGAAAGACATGATGTCTCACCTGCAGGATGAGTCATGTTATGAACTGACTACTGAGACAAGATGGACGTGTCCAAGGTTAAGATTCAGAATAAAATCACTTATTGGTATGCTCTTTTAATCTATATAATTCTCTAAAAATGTTTGTATTCTTTTGCTTCCTAAAATACATGTGTTTAGAGATTCTCCTGACCGTTGTGTCCTATCACACATTAACACATTCCCTCTCCATTATCAATTGATCATAAAAAGGCTATTGTGATGGTTTGAAGACTACTCAATTTTTGCTAGATATAAGTTCTGTTATCTACATTGACCATAGTACCATCATTTTAGATGGGTAAGAGATACAGCAATGGGCTCCTATATGCTTCCTGATGTCAATATTTTCATATTACGGTGGAATCTAACCTTGGGCCATTATGATTATGTGGCGAAATTCACAGACCGTGTGTCTTGTGGCAGTGCTACATCAATGATTTTTTCCTCTAATTGGACAATGATACGTTGTCTTTGGACCCAAATCATCTCAGATATTTGAATAAAAAGACAGTAAACCTCTGTTTCATACTGTGACATGCTGGAGCAATGAGTCGGAGTCAGACAAAGGGGTGTCATGTTTACAACCATCTTTATTTAAATAATAATGAAAAAGACCTATCTTCCCCTATCCGTAAGGGTTCCCCTACCTAACTAAAGAAGAAATTGGGTGCGTGTCATCAGGGTGGTTGTGAATCTCACAATGTCTGTCCTCCGTCCAAATAACCTACTCTAGCCCTAAAGCTAAAAAAGGACATTGAGTCTCATTACGACCCTGCCGGTCTGGAATGAACGGTGGCAGTAAAACCGCCGCCACCATTCTTTCCGGACCGGCTAATTCAGAGTCCTGCAGGCAGGAGGTGTCACTCCCGCCAAGTCTGACCTGGCAGGATTAACATGACCTGCCTGCAGGCGGACATGGAAACACTGGCTCTGTCATAGATGGAACCAGTGTTTCCATGGTCCCCATGCCCATGGAGTCCTATCGGACTCCATGGGAATGGGGATTTACAGAATTCCGCCTCCGGAATTACTGGTTCACTGGGGTTGTAATGCTCCAGTGATTCCGGCAATCAGGGAGGCAGAATGGTATTATGGGTCCGGCGGCAGCCTGCCGGTTTTTCCAGCACGGCTACCACCGGACTCGTAATGAGGCCCAATCACATAAAAGGCTCTTGGAGAATGACCCCTTTTCCTGGTGCAATGGGATCAGCCTGAGGGGCGTATTTCTATTAGTCTCTGATAATAGTTAAAGTTCTGCACTTGTAGAGAATACCAGGAGAATGACCCCCTTCTCCTGGTCCCCCAATACAACACAGTACAACAATTGTTATTTCCTCCAGGTTGACTTGGTCCGCCTCTAAGCTGCTATTTAGCAACCTTTTGCCTTAGTTTTTGGTTCAACAATTTAGGTGAAAGAACCATCAGAATGATTCCCTTGTCCTGGATGTGTTGGTTCAGCCAATGGATAACTTTGGATAGTTTCCTGCAATAGTTTTTGTATCAACCTTTGCACTTCTTTCCATGCTTCTCTTAGGGTTTGTTTAAAAGTCAAACTCTCCTGTTGGTTCCAACACAGAGTTATTTCTTGTCTTTCTTCCCCTCCTCTTGTCGGTGAAAACAAGGGAAACTGTTCCCGTAGTGTCCTTGATTTCTTCTAATACTCTGATAAAGTAGATTGTTCTTGTGGCACTCTCTAGCCTGAATGTCCCTTTTAATGATAGAGTGTTGCGGGAGAATACTCCTGATATGTTATTCTCTTTCATTCACATTCACAAAGCTTAGACGAAGAAGATCACTAATGATGTAATCTTGACACTTGATACTTCAATCCCAACTCTGGAGACAAGGGAGAACACTGCTGAGGCTTTTGTTCCTTTCAATACTCTTGATACAATTACTGAGATACCTATTTCTAGAGTTCAACCAATCTTTGAATTCTCCTATTTGTTCATTAATGCCTTAGAATATCATTAGAACATCATTGATACATATTGACCAGATTATTTTTTAATATGATGGCTGTTAGATATAGTTCTGGCCAAAGTTGGCAACATATAGATTGGCAGGAGGGGCGAACATCGCCCACATTGCCATTCCAGATTTTTGCTCCAAAAATTTGTATTTATACATAACAAGTTCTTTGTGAGGGCGATTTCAGTTAATTGTAACAAGAATAAACACGAGATTTCCAACACTGCTGATTTTGTCTTCTAGAATTTTATCAATAACTAGTTGAGCCTCCAACTGTGGTATTGACATGTATAATGACTCAGTATCCATTGTTACGAGTATTTGTGTTTCTGGATCAAAGGAAATCTCTTTCACCAGATTCAGTATTGCAATGCTGTCTTTTATATACGATTACATCCGCAGTATCTCAGGTTGTAGGAAAACATTGTTTTGCTAAACTGAGAGAATCCATTTTAAATCATATATTTTGAGGATTGTCCTGAGGAAAGTGGTAACAAATATTTAACCACTGTAACCGGTAGACACGTATTTACTAAAGGCCCACAAATAATGGTCAGATACTAAAAACACCAGACATTTCTGACAGGTTCTAGTCTTCTAATACATCATTCGATGTCTTTTAGAAATGTGCTATTGTAATAAATGTTTTACCTTGGTCAACAAAATAAACGCTGGTACTGGCTATTAAAGTTATATATTGCAATTGATATACCAATAGGGGTGCAGACTACGGTCCTACCACTAATAATTGGAAATAAGTACTGTGAGAAAAAGGAAGACATAAGCCTAATTTTGAGAACACCAAAACATCACTTTGTTTCCTGTGTTCTATCCACTAATATACAGGCAGGCAACTAGCATACCCTAGGTTGAGTACCAGGGATAGGAAGGGTGAGTTCAAAAACGTTCTCTGTCCCCTACCTTTTCTTTCTTTTGTTCCATTAAAAGCTCCAGTTGGGATAAAAATAGAGTCTACCACCTCAATACTGATTCACTCAACTGGTGTGTAGAATTGACTATTGCAGTGACATAATGTTCCTCCCTTCTCGCAGTACATAGGAAGTTGGTCTCTTCCCAAAAAAATGGTATTGATTACAGTCACATCTGTAGGGTACTTAAGTTGCAGCCAGCCGAGTACCAAGTTTGGCTACTCTTTTTTTGTGTTAAAAAGAGTGAGAGACAGCCAGAGGAGAATTCCACACTTTCGGGAAGCTGAAAGCATTCCAAGACTGAAACCGAGTGAGCGGAAGGGAGAAACCTTCAAGATGCTTCAAAGCGGCCCGATACCCACCTGGGTGAACGATGGAGTTGGGGAGGAGCAAAGGAGACATTGGTAACAGCCTTGACTGCTGCATGAAAGGCATTGAAGTAAGAAGTCCAATTAACACGACCAGTGAGTTATCAAAGGCAACAAAAGCCTGGTCTATGTTAAAAGCAAAAGTAACTGTAAGTCAAAAGTTGAAGGTTGCACCTTTGCTGAAGAAACATGTAGTGTACAGGAAAATTGCTGAATTGAGAAAAAGGTATGCAAAGTAACAAAATGGTTCTGTGAAGAAGAATCGCATATTCGAAAGTCTCTGTGAAATGCTCTGAGTTCAAGTATATTAAAAACGGGAACCGGAGGCAACAAAATAACCTTGATCCTGAATAAAAGTTGAATAAGTGAAAAGCAAAGTATGAGAATTCTGAATATGCCAAGAGGGCAAATTATATGGACTTTGAAAGAGGCCGGTAGGGCAAAGAAAAGAGAATAAGAGCCTACAAACACCAAGAAGTATTGGCGTTGCATATTAACTTTGAAAGAGGCCAAGAGAGCAAAGTAAAGAATATAAGAAACTACAAGTACCAAGAAGCATTTGTATTGTGAGATGAGGAAGATTGTTGATTGTTGAATTGTTTAAAGATAGGTCAAAGTGGTGTTGGAGTTTTTGTCCTTTTGGGGCAAATGCTGGATTTGGTGGTATTTTCTTACTGTAGTAATTTGGTGGTAAACTGGTAGTAAACTGGCCTTATCATTCGAGATAGTTCAGTATTATCCTATTTTGGTGATAATATAGTGTTAGCTTATATTGGCAGTAATTTTAGTGGTATCTTATTTTTGGTGGAATTTTTAGAATTACCTTATTTTTGTGGTATAGTGGTGAGCATGTCTCTTATACTATTGCCCCATCATAGATCAAACTTTCCCTCATTGTAATTGTGACCCACTTTTGGCTGTCTGCAGGCACTTTGTGGACTTAGCACCTTGGCATTCTGAATAAACCCAGTGAGTTTATTCAGAATGCCACTTATTGTATGTAACCTGTGTTACTGACTTATGTGCATTCAGTAACCTATGTGCTCTGAGGCGCTGCTTTCTCTTCACAGCATGCAGAGAAAAGCGCATTCAACACACATTCACACCTTCCTACCTTGCAGAGATATACTACCACTACATTCACCTCCCTTAAATCCCTCTTCCTCCATTCTCCTCCTTGAAAACTCCCCCTCTACCCTCTCTACTTCCCCTCCCCCTTCATCTTATTTCTCTCTCCCCTCTCCTGTTCCTCCTCTCTCTCCCTTCCATTTACCCTCGCCCAATCCATCTCTACCCCCCACACCTAGTCCCACTCCTCTTTCCCCCTTCAGTTAATTGTTCTTTGTACTGTTTTGTCGAATGATTCATGATGTAATTTTGCTCCCACTGTTGTTTGTTGTTGTTATCTTGTATTATGTTGTTCCACTGTACAGCGCCTTGGTGTAAAGCACTCTATAAATAAATAAATAAATAAAATCAAAATCAAATATATATATATGCTCTTCCTTATTTACTACTTTATCTTTGGTGGTAAAATGACAAATGCTTTACCGCTCTGGTATGAACATCAAACACTTATGATTTTCCCTTTCCCTTGAAAAATAACAGATGCATGAATTGAAACACAAAGGAAAAACCCAATATACTTTTAGTACACAATGTATTATACAATCATAATAACAAGGTTAGATTAGGTGATGCTACAATAATTTGGTCTTACCACATTGGTCACAGCATTGAGCCTACAAAAGATAATGGAGAAAAAAAAACAGAAACAAACATTTTGCAATAGCAACTATGCAGAGAGAAATCTGACATTTTATTTTTAACCTCAACTTTCTACACTGTCTGGCAAAAATACATCATTTCTCATTCATCATTCACTTAAAATTCATCATTCAATCAAATTACAAGATGTCCTGCACTATCGCCTCGCCTGTCAGGACAATGGAGACTTCAGTCAAGCAAAGCAATTGTTTCCATTTACTTTTCTGTCACACATATTTCCTCTCAGAAAAAAAAAGAACATGGAATGAATCTCACTGTGTTTAATGAACTTAATTATATGTTAAATGAACAGTTAATGAATTAGTGGGACAAATTAGTATAGGATTAGTCAATTATATGTTTTAATGCAGTCCCACACAGATGAAAACATCCAAATTGTAAAATATGCACATTTTCTGCATTTTAAAATGACAGCACACTGTACTAAATGCTTCTAAAACTGCATTGAAAAAATATAATTGACTAATCCTATACTAATTTGTCCCGTTAACTCATTAACTGTTCATCTAACATATAATGCAGTTCATTAAACACGGTAAGATTCATTCCATGTTAGTTTTTTTTCTGAGAAGAAATATGTGCGACAGGAAAGTAGATGGAAACAATTGCTTTGCTTGACTGAAGTCTCCATTGTCCTGACAGGCGAGGCGATAGTGCAGGACATCTTGTAATTTGATTGGTAAATGAAGGGGTGGAAGAGCTGATGTGAAGGGAGGGCTGACCTAAGAGTAAAAGACAGGGAGAATTTTTATAATCAGCTGAGTTGGAAAAAGTGGGCAGAGCTGTTTGGGAGCTGGTTTGCAGAAAGACATTATATCAAAGTTAATTCACGAGTTTGATCGTGAGAAGTCCCTTGAATGGATTGTGTACCAAAGTACCAAACTGTGTGAGGTGCTCTACTGCCAGGGTAGAGAGGGAGATAAAATAATAATAAAAAAGATCAAAATGTAAAGAATCCTCAGCAACAGTAATGGAGATCAGGTCGGCTAAAATGTCACTTGAGTCCGCTCAAAATTCAGGCAAAAATAATATGACACCCAAACAAAGGGGTACTCCTCAGAGGCTGTTGCCTCCGGCACCAATGTTTCAGTAACACGATCCAAGTAATAGAGAGAGTTACATTAGTCCTAGGTACCTAAGAGACAGAACCCAGGTAGGATACCGGCCCGATATGTCAGGCATGAACAACAATCAGAGACAAAATCAAGATCAAAGAAGTAACAGTCCCTACGATACATTGGGGACACAGAGCCGATTTGACCCCAACAGCATGATATATGGTAACCAGGACAGGCCACGGTATGTGGATCGATTTATTGAAAATGGGAATCAGCATAGGGAACAGTACTCGCAAAATGAGAGACAGAACATGAGGCAGAATATGAACTATGCTCCATGTCAATACAATCAATCACCGCCACCAAGGGATCACAACCAAAGAATGGGTACACCCAGTTCCCTGTCTCATATGAATCAAGAGTTCAGAAACAATTCAAGTAGGAACCAATCCCCTGAGAGGTATCAGAACAGATTTAACCAGGGAGAGAAAAATCAATACCGGCCTAGGCCACAAAGAGAAGATTCTAGAGAGACGGACAGGTTTCAAGGTCTTGAGGTCCAAGACAAATGTTAGCTGAACAAATAGGGAAACTCTGCACAGTTCAACAACAGTCATCAAATGAGGGGGCAGAAGGTCATAGAAGTGACCTAGTGGCTTCTGAAAATAGGTGACTAAATATTCATGACACCTGCAATGATAAAAAGACAGATTCCTATGAGCCAGTTTTGTATAATGGTCCTGAGCTACTTGATGATTTAAGTATGAAAACGCCTGCAAATGAACATGATGCAGGAATTGGAAATACGCCTAAAAAAGGGGTTTGGTTTAACCTAGCATTGAATCATACTTTGGAAGTCTGTACAAATGAAAAAGGAAAAGGAGAAAATCATGCATGAAGTTCCAAAGGAGCAAAGAGACAGATTCAAGAAAGACAACTTATGCATTGATAAAATAACTAATGGGGGAATAGATGTGAATGTTAGGACAACCTCCATAGACAATCAAGATGCTGATAAAATGCAGACAGGAAAAATAAGTACTAAAAAGGAAGGTAAGGTTCAGACAACTGAAGAGTTTTTTGAGCCCCATATTTTTGAGGAAATCAAAAAGGCTGATGTCATGCAAAATATCAAGAAATGTCCAGAATTAGAAAACGACAACCTATCATGTGATGTTTATAAGCATGTTCAGTTGGAGAATTGCAGTGTGAATGCTGATGATCCTCGGACAGAGGGGCGAACAGTGGCCACACTCCAAATGACCTCTGAACATGGAGAGATGGGCAAGGTTTCTCAAATGGAAATGGGAAAAAAGGAGGGAAAAATGTCTTTTCATTTACCGATATGTTTAGCCAAGAGTGTGAAGGGTCTGAGAAAAATGAGTCCTGAAATCAGTAATAATTCACACTTTCTGTGTGTATTGGAGGAAGTTGAGGACATATATTATGCTCCCATTACTGTGGAAAAGAAGTGCAATACATTTGCAATGATTGACACAGGTGCACAGGCCACAATTATGTCCAAAGAATTGGTAAAACGTATCAATGAAGAGAGATCCCCACAGAATCAGATCAAAGTGAGATAAAATGAAGGCCCAGTACATAACTTTAACGGTGAGGAGGTACCCATTGAAGGTGTCACTGAAGTTGACATAAAGATAGGAAAACACAGAAAGAATGAGACAGAAAGTATTGATCACATCTATTTGTGAAATTCCATTCTTGATGGGAACAGATTGCCTGAAAAGATTGTCGCCTCTCATTGATGGAGTGAATGGGGTCCTGTGGTCGTTAACCAAAAAATCATTAAGGCCTAGGAAATAAAGTCACAAAATAGCAGTGTAAATGAATGTCATAATGTTGCTAAATCAAATGATGCAGTGGAAGTGTATCTCCAGAACACTGTGTGCCTAGTGTCACTGTTATTTTAATGTGTCAGGACAAAATGCAAAGTGAAAAAGAAAAACAATCTGTGCAGATTTATTTGGATCCTAGGAAGACATGGCAGACTGAAATAGATGAACACACATTGTGCTTCTATTTAAAAGAGAAGTGCAAACAAAACACCATCCCTAAAGCAGACACAGAAAAACACATCACTACCCTTGTTGAAATACATATGGAAGATGAGCAACCATGGATTCATGTTGGTATAAATAGCCATTCTAAAGTGGTAAAAGCCACTTTGGCACTTAAACAGGAAAGGAGTTTTGTTAATGAGAAATTATTTCAGAATGAATGGAAAGTGAGAAGATCCCGGATTTAGAATTAAAAACCAATATGTGATTGGATTGGACAATCCAGATTTTGAAAATCGAATAACAGGAAGGTGCATGATAAAGATTACTGGTGGGCAAAAAAACATCTACCACAATGTGTAGATAGTGAGTGGAACACAAAATGAGTTTTACTTGGGCACGATTGTGTTAGATTTCCTTAACCAAAAAGTATGGTACCGGCGAGGCGGGTCTGTGCCCGAATTCAAAGACAAAAGACAAAAGAAAGGCTTATCATTGTGCACAATTGGTGCCATATGCAATTGAATAACAGGTGAAAAAGGATATTACTATTCCTGCATTCACCAGGCAGGTTGCTATAACACTAAATCGCAAAAATAACCAGCAAATGAAGGATTTTTATCTGTTTGTGTGCTTGAATGAGTCCATGAAACAGCAAGGATGGGCTATGAATATACCCCATTGGTAGGTATTGAGGAGGGGTCCGTCAAAATCATGGCGGATAATAAAGGGTGTCAAGCTATTTATTTAGAAGAGAATTATGTGCTAAGAATGGCAATACAAAAATCACATTCTACTGCAGATTCCAACAATATGGTGTTTGGGAATATCCGTGAGAGATATGTAGATGCACAGGGTGTGTTGCCAGAGTCCCTGGATTCTCAACCCAAAGGGATGTTCAGAATTCAGTCTGTGTACCCTTATGATTCAAATGAGACCAGGAGAATTGCATATTATTTGACTTAAGTGAAAATGAAACAGGAGATCAGCACATTGAAATGGAGGCTGATGTTCCAAAATATTTAAAAGTGGCAAATGTGCAGAGAGATACAGCGACACAGTTGGAAGAAAGCCCAGAGGTTCCTCCATTGGAGGATTTCCCAGAATTTTAAAAAATGGTACAGGAGCAAATTATGTTAGCAGATGCCTGTGGTAGCGAAGAAGATAAGAATGAATTGAAAAAATATTTATGGAATTTAAGGAAGTTTTTGCCAAAGATGCATATGATTGAGGCCTAACTGATTTACATGTTGCTACATTACCAGAAGGGTGTGGTAAAAATCCAGTATTTGTGTGCCAATATCGATTGCCACTGGCATGCTTGGAGTCATTGGCAGAGATAATTAAAAACTTAGAGTCTAGGGGAATTATCAGACCCATTCATAGTACCTCCAACACCCCCATTTTGGGTGTATTAAAGCCAAAAGGTCAATGGCATCTGTGTGCAGACCTGAGGGAATTATATAAAAGAGTGTCAGTGTCTAGATGGCTGTTGCCATTGATTGATAAAGGCCTTGCTCAGGTGCATGGGTCAAAGGTGTTTACCACGTTAAATCTTACATCTGGGTACTGGTGTGTGCCATTGGCAGAAGATATTCAGAATTTATTTGTATTTTCATTTGATAAAACGCAATACACTTGGTCCAGAACACCATTTGGGTATGTCAATAGTGGGAACAAATTTGGCATATTTTTTTAAAAAGCTGTGCCAGATGCGGCAGAAAGAGGGACCATAGTTTATGTGGATGATGTCCTGATAAAAAATGAAAGTCTAAAAAGTCATTTTGATGAAATTAGACATGTACTTGGCCAATTGCAGAAGGTGGGTGCCAAAGTATCTTTACAGAAAGCCCAATGGTGCAAGAAAAAAGTGAATTTCTTAGGCCATGAAGCAACTGAACATGTGTTAAATCCACAAAAGAAAAAGGTGGAGGCTATACAGAAGTTGAAAAATACTAAAAACATGAAAGGTTTAAAAAGTGTATTACATATGACAGGATATAACAGGAAATGTATCGAAAATTATCCTGAAATCACTCAACCATTGACTAAACTATTGAAGCTGAATACACCCTGGAAATGGAAAAAAGAGCAGTCTGAGGCAGTTGCTAAATTCGAGGAATGTCTCATAAAGGCACCATGCTTGGCCTATCCCATAAAGAGTAAAGATTTCTTTGTAGAAATAGGATTCACTGAGCACTGTATGTCAGCAGTGTTATCTAAAAAACATGATTTGAACCATAAAACTATTGGCTATGCAAGTAAGGCATTTTCTCAGGTTGAAACTAAATTCAGTGAATGTGAAAAGGTCCTTCTGACCACTTTATGGGCATTGCAACATTTTCATCCCATTGTTCAAGGGGAAAAGGTGATCATTGAGACAAATCATCAACCATTGCAGTTTTTACAGAGTAAAACAATTAGATCAGACAATCTAGCACAGTCCAGAATGGACATTGGCATTGCAGGGTTTCCCCGTAGAAGTGAGATATGGCCAGAATAAAAAGAGCCCAATTGCTCAAGGGATAGCAGATCTACATGACTGTGCAGCTCAATGTGTCTCAGATGAGGTGGAGTCCAGTTTGCAGGAGTTTGAACAATCACCACACAAAGCTTTTGATGAAAATACATGTAAGGAATTGCCAATTGCATATGTCGACGGGTGTGCTTTTCACATTGAAAATGGCAGCAATAGACAGTTGGTGTCAGGGATAGGAAATGTCTGGTTGAGATGTGAGGACATTCCTAGTATAGGAATGAGAATTGGGGCCAGGAGTAGCCAGATAGCAGAGTTAGCAGCCGTTTATAAAGCAATTACTACAGTAGTTGATAAAAAAATTCAGTGAAATTGTCCTGGTGACTGATTCTGATTATGCACGAAATAGCTTTGTAGAATATTTGCCTGGCTGGAAAGTAAGAGGCATGCTCACATATAACAAAAAGCCCCTTAAACATGCTATAGACAAATTAGTGTCAGAGAATGGTTTAACAATATACTGGAGAAAATTTGTGGACATTTGAAAACACCAGGAGAGGATAAGGAGGGAAATGATAGAGCAGGTCAATTTGCCAAGATTGGGGCTGTTATGGGAGAATTGTTGCCCATTGAACACCTAATTGGTGAAATACATTTAGATGCAGTTACGCATTCTAAATCTCGAAAAGAATTTGAACAACCTGTAGTGTAATGGAGTTATGATACGCCAGATCAGGATTTGATTAAGGAACAAAAAGAAGATCCAGTATTGGGGGTTTATGATCATCATTTGATGGACCCCGAACAAATCCTTTAACAGAAAATTATTGTACAGGAAAAGAAGAGTTGACAGTGTTATTAAAGAACAAAAAACAAATTAAACTACAGGATGGTCTGATGATCAGGGAATCTATAACAGGGCAGATACAGTGGGTGGTACCTCTTTCATTCAGAGGGCTAATGTTACACCATGCACAAGATGCGATAACTGCAGGACACAGAGATTCACAAAAACTTTAGAAATACTGAAAGATTATGCTTACTGGCCACACATGTTCCAAGATGTGGTATTATATACTAGGGGGTGTCTGGTATGTGCACAATTTAAACCTGCTTCACCAATGCATAGAGCTCCATTAATGAAAAGAGGTTTAACCCTTCCATGGTCGGATTTACAAATCGACTATGTAGGGCCTGTAAATTGATCGGGTAGGGGAAACCGATATTTATTGATGGTGGTATGTTTAATATCGAAATGGGTAGAATGCATTCCTGCGCCAGATTGTAGTGCACAAACAGCAGCTACATTGCTGTTAAATCACATATTTTCAAGATTTAGGTTACCACAAAGAATAGAGTCAGACAGAGGAAGTCATTTCACGAGCACCTTAATGAACAAGGTGTGGCAGATATTGGGGGTAAAAAGGAAATTACATATCGCATATCGGCCTGCCTCTTCAGGGAATGTTAAACGTTGCAATAGATCTGTCGTGGAGATAATAAAGAAGTTTGTGGCAGAGGCAGGTTCCAGTTAGGATCAACGCTTACCTTTAGTGTTAATGGCCATAAGGTCGACTGCTGCTAAAGCAACAAGTATCAGTCCTTATGAGGTGTTGACAGGAAGAAAAATGGTGCTGCCACAAGATTTATTGTACAGGACGCATGAGCAAATCCTTGTGAGTGCATCTACATTTCACAAGTATGTGGAAGAATTGAGGAAGCATTTAAAACATGCATTTGCATTTGTACAGCGAAATTCGGAAAGGGCTGCTGAGAGCACAAAATCCTATTATGATAAAAAAGACATCTGTGAAAGAATATAAAATAGGTGATCAGGTATACAAGTTCCATTTTGGTAAAAACAAACATAATAATTAAAAATTCCTCGCAGCATGGCAAGGATCATTTAAAATTGTAGATAAGATATCCCCCGTAGTATATAAAATATTATAGACAGAGGGCCTCATTACGACCCAGGCGGTAAGTACCGGTCATTACCGGCATGGCGCAAGTACTGTGTCCGTGCTGGCAACAGACCGCTAAAATCGGCCTACTACAAGTACGCGGGCACGAGCTTTGCACCATACCGGTATTTACCCCACCTCCATGTCATAAAAGGACAAAAAATCCCCCTTTCCGGCATCGTACGTAGTGCAAATTGCTCCTCCGGCATCCAAGCCATCGGCATTAGCGGTGACTGCTAATAGCGGACACCGCTAACAAGCAGAACCGGAAGTAGCGTCATCGCACAGGAATGGGAAAGAGCATGGCAGCCATCTTTAAAAACACAATCCATTGCCATCCACCACAACCAGGAGCCATCTAACCCCCAGAACTCTGTCACACCTCCAACACCACCTGCTGCATCTCACCATGCCGAAAGTGTTAAAAAAATGCACAGATCGCCTGAGAGGAATTGACCATGCTGGCAGAGACGCTGCAGGAACATGCCGATGTCGTGGTCTCCTCCGACATGTCCCGCCCTGCAGTGCATTGCAAGAAACAGATATGGGCGGAGGTCGCCCAGAAAGTAAGTGCCGTTGGCACCACACCCCGCACTCCCAAAGATTGCCGTAAGTGCTGGGACGATCTGCGTTTGCGCGTGCGGAGCATCCACTCCGCCAACCGCAACCTGGGGATGGCGACAGGTGGAGGTGCAGACTCCCCCATCAAGTTGCAACCATGGGAGGAGATATGCGCCAGCACCATAGGGACGGAGGCAATTGAGGGAGTGGGGGACATGGAGCGAGGAGCCCTGTCATCAGCCGATGCAGGTAGGTGTCCCAAATGAAACAATGCTAATACCACCACAATGATGTCCACCTGAACTGACAGTGCAATGATGTAGAGCAGGGTCCACCAGACACATATGTACAAAACACCAACAGGCAGTGCACAGCATCATCTTGTCCACATGCATAATGCACCCCATATGTGATCCAACCCAGATGCCTCCATGCATCACCCACCCAAAAGTCAGGCAACGCAAATGTCACTCCCCCAATGTTAATCATCTGCCATTCCATATGAATGCAGCCACCCCAATGCATGCCCGATGCCTGTAGATCCATCACTAACCCTCTCCCTCTATTAGTCCCCCATAGGCACGCATTCCGACAGCGGTGACGAGGACACCAAGGAGGAAGATTCCACACCACAAAAGGGGGCCAGGGGCGAGGAGGGAGAACACTGCCCCTCAACTTCAAAGGGTAGAGGACAACCTGCACCACTGCGGAAGGCCAAGAAAACCACAGAGGCCACAGCACCAATGTGCACTACGGCCCCCATAACAGCACCCACACCAGCCACCATCACCCAAGAGGCATTGGCAGAGAGCAAATCATCGGCTGCCAGCAGCACAGTGGGTGAGAGCTGCCACAGCAGACATGAGGCAGACGTTCAGCTGCATGGTGCAACACCCACCACAGGCCCCCTGCACTCACCACAACTATCCCCATGCACCTTGCAGGACAGCAGCATGCACGGGGGGTCACCTGGTGATTTATGGCCGGCAAGTTTCAGCCCCACGCCAACTGTGCCTGATGAACAAAGGACGGTGGAAACCCCTCACACATCCACCCAGTTCCAACCAGCCAAGAGGGGATCAGGGCTATTCAGAGGCGCCAGGAGGAGTTCACAGGGCTGTTGACGCAGCATATAACGGAATGTTCCCGGGCAAGGGATGACATTAGGGATTGTGCTGCATCCCTGAAAACAGCCATCGAGTCCACCTCGAAGGACATTTGCACCGAATTGGCAGCAGTGCGGCATGTCCTCTCAGAAATGGTAGCAGCAATGCAGGCCATGCGTCCACCACAGTTGCCAGGACAATCTGGAACATCATCTAATGCCAGCTCAACTAGGACCAGCCCCGTGCATAGGTCTGGCAGGAACCTGCGCAGATCGGACTGGGGCGCACCTGGTGCTGGTAGAGGCGGAGGGCTGTAGGTAAAGCCAGCCATACTGGTCCCATGTGGACTAATGGTGCATGCCAGTGCACACCATGTGTGGGGAAGTCAAGGGGGGAGGGGGTGGGAGGAGTGGGTGTGTGGGGGAGTTGAGTGGGGAGGGGGTATGTGGGGGTGTTGAGGGTGGAGGGTGGACAGGGTGTGTGGGGGAGTTGAGGCGGGTGGGGGGAGGGGGGAAAGGGTGTGTGGGGTGGAGGGCTTGAGCACTTTGTTATATTTCTTTAATACACCTTTTGGTAAATCATGATTAACATGTGTGGACATTGCTTATTGTGTAAGTGTGCTTTATTGGTGAACAGTCTACAGTGTCCATGTCCCTGACACACCCAGTGCCCTGAGTGCCACCTCCATGTCACACTCCCCATCCATGTGTGCTAGAAACATTGGTTGATCAGAGTCTGACGCATGGCACGTCCCTCCTTTGCATCCCTGCCTCCCTGAAGTGCAGCCCCATCCCCACCCTCCTCATCATCGTCAGGTGGTTGCAGTTCTGCATCAGGGGGCAGCGGCACATTCCATCTGATGAACATATTGTGTAGCATGACACATGCCATGATGATCTTGGCCACCTGCTCATGGCGGTACAGGAGTGCCCCAGCAGACCTGCTGAGGCAGCGAAACCGTTCCTTCAAGAGGCCAAATGTCTGCTCAATCACCACACGGGTACGTGTATGTGCACGATTTTAGTCCTCCTCGTGCCTGTTCTGTGGGTTCCGGACTGGGGTAAGGAGCCACCTCTTCAATGGATAGCCTGCATCACCTGCAAGTGGGCAACAATGTTTATGTGTAAGTCATCACATCATATGGGACCTGTATCAATGACACCATAGCATGCATTGATTTCCTGATTGCAACCACATTTCCACGCATGAATGGAGACACACGATGTGACTGCTATGTGTGTATTCCTCTTATGGACAGGTGTGCGTGCCATCGACTAGTGGGCACAGGGGGGTCCTGTTCCTTGTGAGTGCTCATGCACTGCGTAAGTCCACGTCGGTTGTTTCCATGATCTGGCTGATGGGCAGTCATTTGAATGCTTTCATCTTGTCACCATTCATGTCAGCCTCATGATGATCTCACTATGCACAACAAATGGTGTCATGCAGTTTTGTTGGAATTCTGTGTCAGTGTAGTGGTGTATTAATGCATTTGGCCCTCATGTGACTCTTTGTATGCAGTAATGGGGGACTGTTCTTTCTGTTGATGGTATTTGTTGCTGTGTATTGCCATACTAATTGCTTGTAGCTGCATTGTGTTGAGGGGGATACGGTCTGATTGAGTACCGTGCACATGTAGATGGCTATGAAATGGTTGTGACACTGCATCATTTACATGGTAGGGCAGCTTACATCTTGCATTATGTGATCACGTGTCAGGTCCGGTCTGGCCTGCTTTGGGGTATGAACATGGTCCAGTCTGTCAGGCACTCGCAGCCAGGTGAAGTATGCATCTCCCCCCATCTCAGCCAGGTGAAGTATGTATCTCTCCCCCCCATCTCAGCCAGGTGAAGTATGCATCTCCCCCCCCAGCTCAGCCAGGTGAAGTATGCATCTCTACCCCACCATCTCAGCCAGGTGAAGTATGCATCTCTCCCCCACCATCTCAGCGAGGTGAAGTATGCATCTCTCCCCCCCATCTCAGCCAGGTGAAGTATGCATCTCCCCCCCCATCTCAGCCAGGTGAAGTATGCATCTCTCCCCCTATCTCAGCCAGGTGAAGTATGCATCTCCCGTCCCCCATCTCAGCCAGGTGAAGTATGCATCTCTCCCCCCATCTCAGCCAGGTGAAGTATGCATCTCTCCCCCCCATCTCAGCCAGGTGAAGTATGCACCCCCCATCTCACCAGGTGAAGTATGCATCTCATCTCTCCCCCCCATCTCAGCCAGGTGAAGTATGCATCTCCCACCCCATCTCAGCCAGGTGAAGTATGCATCTCTCTCCCAATCACCTACCCACATCGCATTTCCATGAGCCTAACATGCAACTCACCGAGAAGCCAGGATCTCTGCCTTGCATGTTGCTCCATGTAGCGTAGTATCGTGGAGTTCCGCAGGACCATTGAATCATGGGTTGACCCGGGGAATTGGGCAGAACAATGTGTGATGATCTTGTTTGAGTCACATACCATTTGCACGTTGATTGAGTGGTATATCTTACGGTTGCGGTACACTACCTCCATGGCATGTGGGACCACCAATTCGACATGGGTGCAGTCGATGGCACCAATGCAACCAGGGATGCCGGCCAGTGAATGGAAACCAACTTTGGTGTTTGAGATCTCCTGGCCAGTCCGTGGTAGTAAAATGTGGTCGCCTGTGTGCTTCAGGAGGGAATCAAGCACTTGCTTCAGTGTATGTGAGAATAATGGTTGTGATATGCCATGCATGTGCCCCACTGTGTGCTGGTAGGTGCCTGTGGCCAGGAAGTGGAGCACAGACACTACCTTCAGTAGGGGTGGGATGGCGGTGCGTGTTTCAATCAGGCTGACAATGTAGTCATGTATCATGTCCACAATGGTGGTGATGGTGTCCCGGTCCAGACGGTACAGGGTGTGGATCTGCTATTGGGTTAGGTTGAATGGACTGGCTCTGATGCGAGGGATTGGGGGCTGCCTATGTGGTGCCACTGGCTGCACTGGTGGGGCATGCTGGGCTTGCCTCACCCTCCTTCTCCTCCTGCGTCTCCTCTCTGCTGCTTGTTGTTGTTGTTGTTGCAGCAGTTCCAGTGCAATCATGTCCTCCAGCCCCTTCATTGCTAGTAGTATCGGAATCATTTTGGTGTGTGACTGGGTGTGGGAAGGGTTCGGGTGTGCTCCTTTTGTGCTGGCCCAGTCTGTATTGCCTCCACCTGTGCTGATTGTCTGCCCCTGTGGCAGTTGGGAACACTGCACATGGCCATTTACGGATAGTCTGCGATGCTGGTATTTACTCCATGCCGGTATTTGCTCCATGCCGGTAAGGTACTTTTTGGGCTTCAGTAGGGCATTTTTTGCATGTCCGCCTGACTTGTGATGTTCCCTTGTTTACGCAAATTAACAAGGGGGGTCCTGGGAGTCCCTCTGCCAGACATTAGTCCTGGTTGCGAGAGACTTACCCAGAGTCTTTAGCTCACTATCTTTCACAGAGAAGAAATATCCTAAACATATCAGTATTTGTCCTTGTTTACACCATGCCGGTATTGGCAGCATGAAGTGTCGCGTGCTCGCACTGCTGCCGCCATTAGCGGCACCGTTAATTACGGTACCGCTAATAGCGGGTTGGCGTGTCCTAATTGTGCGGAGCGGTAAGCGATGTCGGTATTCCTTTACCGGCTTCGTAATTCACTTACCGCCCGGGTCGTAATGAGGCCCAGAGGGTGAAATGGTGACAGAGCAATTTGTCCATATTAACCAAATTAAGCCTTGTCATCCAAAGCATGAATTCAAGAGACTTGAGCAGGTGGAAACGGGTTGAGTGTGCTGATTGCCTGGAAAAGGAAGCTGAATGTAAATGACAAAAGCATATTGAGCTGGTATATTGACAGATGCATTGAAGAACCGTTGAATATTTCATAATGCATTTGGTTAACCTAATATCAAGGTGGTGTGTTTCACTCCCTGTGAAACCAAAAATATAGTGGTAATTTAGTAAATTAAGAAGCAAATGAGGATGTCACATTTAGCCTTAAAAAAAAGATTAATCTATTATAGTACAGTGTTGTAAAGTTAGTCTGCATGCAGATTGTTGTGATATATAATAATGTGAGATGTAAATATTGTTGTTCTTCTCTAATGTGTTTATTTGCAGATCCAAAATTCTAAAACTAAAACCATTTTGCTGGTTTGGCTAAATGCTTTTCCAAAAATTATTGATTGCTGACTTATTGCTAAAAAGCTGTGCCTCACACCTATTTTGAAATGGCTGCATTTACATACTAAACTATGAAACTACCAATTTTGCTCTTTTTGACTATGTACACATGTGCTATTCATGAATATTCCCTAAATTGTCCTTACATCAGTTATATCTATTATGTTTACATACATGATCATATTCTCTTTAATTGGGCATATAAACAACAATAAGCAAAAATCTCAATAGGTCACTTATCATGACAGAACATCATAAACTTGCACTTAATTTGCAGTATCTCTCTAGTGCTGATGTTTTACAGAATCTGGTTCCAAAATTCACCCACCAACCCGATGACTTGCACACATATAACTAAAATACGACTAATGCTGTCACCATATGCAAATTAAGTGAGTGTCTGGAAGTTTTTTTTGATCCTGTTCCATACCTCAAAGCATATAAGTTACCTTTCAGAAAATTATAGTAATAGACAACTTCATTAGTCCTAGCACATTTTATATTTACTTAGAAAACCTAAAACATTATAACAAATGTAATGAAGAGCACCATCCAGTTGTATGACGATGATGATCTCCCACTCACACACACATTCCAACCTGAGCTACTGGACTCTTGCCAAATTTGCACATAGTGTGCCCCCAAAATGCATATTTTTGTGAGGAAGACTTATTTCGCCAAATATCACACTAAATATCCTTGATTTGGATTTCTAATGCTTGTAACTATGATGATCAACTACCTCAAGGAGTAGAGATGGCCTAAGGAGTAGAAGGCGTAGAGGCGATATTGTGAAGGAACTGGTGTGCTGAAAGAGACAAAGTGAAAGGGAGCGATAGTGACAATTGAAGGTTGAGACTAACAGGGAGATGAAGGACCAAAGGTTATGGAGAGAGAAGATTGGGCAGGGACAGTGTTTAGAAAGAGACTGAGGTAGATTTAGGGAGCGAGAGAGAAAGAGAGAGAGAGAGAGAAAGAGACTGAGTTAACGAGCCAGAGAATTACCAGAAAGAAATACTATTGCTATTGTTTGGCAGGTCATGCTTTTTGGGGATGTTTGATGCTCATATTCTGTTTTAGAATGGTGTGTATGGGGGGTACATTTAAGGAAAATTTCTGTCAAACAATGCATTTTGAAGGCACATGTGATTTTTTGGGAACTTTATGAAACTATGGGCTTCATTACGGGTCGGGCGGTCCGGAATTAACAGTGATGGTAAACCCACCGCCACTGTTAATTCCGGACCGCCCGATCCTGAGTCCTGCAGGCGGGAGGTGATCTTCCCGCCAGGTCTGACCTGGCGGATTGAACACCTCCCGCCTGCAGGCGGACGTGGAAACACCAGCACCATCACGAGATGGTGCCGGTGTTTCCACTTCCCCATTCCCATTGAGTCCTATGGGACTCAATGGGATTGGGGATTAACACCATTCCGCCTCCGTGACTCCTGGGACACCGGGGCTGTAATGTCCTGGTAATTCCCGGAGTCACGGAGGCGGAATGGTAATAAGAGTCCAGCAGTAAACAGGCAGTCTTACCGCCGCGGTTTCCGCCGGACTCGTAATGAGGCCCAATGTGTATGTTCAACAATATTTGCCACAAGGACAATGGTATTCTGAAAAAGTGAATTTGATTAGTTAAATAATGTTTAAATGATGTTCCTTTGAAAAACGCTCAAGGCACGCCTGACCTAGCTTTAAATTCTCTTTAGCTGCATTTTGGAAAAGAAACCGGGACACTGCTTCATAGAATTCCCAGGAGGATAGCTCAGGGGCAGCGTGCTTGCCTTGGAAGCAAGATGACACGGAGCACCACAGGTTCGATCCCCGGGTCTGCGCTTAGAAACCTCTGGGTATTAAGCGCGTTATAAATAACCTATCATGTCATGTCAATTGTATAGTTTCTTAACAGTATATGTAAAACGACTTGTCTATAAACCAAAAATGAAAAATGTTAATCTCATTTCCTTCCGCTTCGGCTTAATTTACTGGGCAAAACGATGCTTTAAAATGTATTTGTAGCTAAAATAATGGGGACATCTAATACTAAATATAAAGATGGACAATTGTAGAAGCTAGCCACATGATGAGAATCCAAAAATAAATGTACAGTGTGGTCTACCAGAATTCTGGATCAACAACAGTGATCACAGCACAGTGGTCACAGCGTGTGACATACAGACAAACTCTAAAGAAATGGCACTTAAATTATTTTACTAATAAAAAAAATGGAAATAGTACCCAGTGTCCAGTTTACATAACCCTTACAGTGTGCTAAAATGGAGCAAATGCTTATGAAATCTGGACTGGAGCAAATAGGCTTTGTCACAATCCGTACTAACGTTTGTTTACACAAGGGCTAACATTAGTCCAACTGTTTTTTATCTTTGTTTGTTGCATAACATAGTTAAAGAGTCTGCTTAATTTTTCCCTATTGAATCAATGTGTAAATAATGTTATTAAACAGCTATCAGCATTTGAAGATTCATGAATTTTAGTTTTAAAAGGAAAAGTAATTTTTGGGAAACTGCTCTTAATTTGACCAATGTGACTAAAGATTGTCAATTGTATAACCATATATCACAATTTAAAAAAAGGGTATTTGTTTATCAGCATTTAGCTTCCATAGATTGCTCGTTTGGTGATCTGAGTTTTAGAATTATTGAAACAATGAACATTCAGGTCACCACATAAAATGATATTCAAGTTAGAATTAGCAATCATTGCAGTTTCCACCTCTTCCAACAACTGTTTAATGAAACGCTTGGCTGCCGGATCCTTGATGTTCCAATATATATTACACAGTAGGATCTTCCTTGTAACATCGACCTGACAAGCCTGGTATTCTAACAAGAGGACCTGAATTAAAGGTGAGATATTCTTTGTCCATATGACTTTTAGACAGCAGCTCTCTTTATCTACAGTCAGAAGGACAGCCACAGGTCTGCCCTTTGGCCCCTTAGTTGCCAGATTAATGAAGGAAGCAAAACCTTCAAGGATGGGCTGTACATGCCGCCACATCTCCGGAGTCAAACAACATCAAAGTCATAAAATCAAATGCTCCCTTCTCCCAACAAATGTTTAAATCCATGTGTATTCCAGCATCCCAGAAGAACAAAGGGTGTGATATTTCTGTTTCCCAAACTTTGTCATTATGATTTCTGAGCAAGTGTACTAGCGAACCAATTCAAATTATCTCTGGCCTTGTAAGCCTGGAACCCCCTGGTTACATAGGGTTTGTTCGTGAGTGGTTTGGAGTTGTTTATCACTATTCTGAATTCTTTGTGATTTGTGGTCACTCCTTTGTCCTTTCTGTTTTCATTTGTTCTCTGTGACCATTTTTCATCACTTTTGCCACTTACAGGTTTTTTATGAAGAGGTAAGTTTGCGCCTGTCATATACTTATTGCTGTTGATTTTGCAAATCTTGGTAGGCAAATGAGCATACGAATTATCCTCTTCACTTCTTCCTGGTTTTGAACTGGTGACTGCTACTAATGAATATCCCATTGTTTTCAAGCTGTTTATATTTTGTAGCAGTCATTTTTTGACTTCCATTGTAGCGAGATGCAATACCACCACGTCATTCTTTAAATTGTCAGGGAAATTTACCAAAAGTAAGTCCTTGGTATTGATCCCAGAAAGTGAAGGAATGCTATGAAAAAGCATTAAAATGTTAGCCTTGGTGAGAATAAGATTGTCCTGAATAAATAAAATTCTGCTCAATTCCATACAACTAGGATCCTTTTCCTTCTCATTCAGGGGTCTCTTCACACTTTTTATATTATCCCAATTAGACCCCACTGAATCATGATGGTTGTTGGATCATTTTGGCTGTTTTCCTATGGCCCTACTATTCCCTTCGAGTGTCGTGAATCGTCTCCCCGCACATGGCGGAGAGTCTTCTCAAGGAGGTCTATTAATGTGGACTCTGGATACTACCCTCGTTTTAAATTGAGGGTTTACAATACTTGGTGAAATCAGGTCCTGTTGTTCCTCAGTCCGATTGGCTTGATATCTCGCCATCAATTCTTTCAAAATTGATGGCCTCCAACAGAATGCTAGGAGAAGAGACCCAGGCGTCTTTGGCTTTCAGAGCAGTTAAACAATCTTCCAAGGAGGAGTTGATTTCTAAGACTTCATCCAAGTCACTAGTAGAATCCAGTGGTCGTGGAGTATTTTTGGGCCTAGTTTTATCTATTACATCAGAGAATTTTATAGTCTCATGCAAATCTTCATCAGAGTCCACACTTTTGTAGGAATAATCATTGGGTTTCATAGATAACCGAGATGCTTGCTCCTTATCTTGATTATTAACCTGCTTGTGTGCCAGGTCCCTAAAGTTCTTTATTACAGTAGATTGACATTGTTGGTTACTCTGCCCAGGTTTCAGAGTAAAGTTCCCATGTTTAATTTGTTTATTAAGCTTAAGGGGTTAGCTGCCAGAACGGAACTTTTTAATAGTGTCATTCTCTGTATTGCAACCATTGACAAAGATATCATACGTTTTTGAAGAGGGGGCAATGGGTTGCCTAATGTCCCCGATGGTCAGAACCATTCTTGCGCTGATTTTTCTCTCATCTGCTTCATTAAACCATAACCCATTAGTGATTTGGTTGAATAAAGTAATTCCCATACGAACAGAAACTAGAGTATCATACGTGAAGAGTTACAATTGGCCATGAGTAACTGATTCATGCGTGGCATTCTCTTTTCCATAGTCATAAATATAGTGTTATAAAACCGATCTGTCACTTTTAAAACCGAATTTCTGCTTTTCTCTGTGCCTATTTTTGACTTTTACTAAAACTTCTATAACTTATTCAATTTAATAGATACAAACCCAATTTCAACTCTCACTGATACCTTAGACACTTACCTACATCCACAACCAACCGTGTATTTGACCCATTTTTATCAAAAGTTGCATAGTGAAATTCTGCCGCAAATTTACATTTCACCCAAGTTTTACACATGTCTTTTTCCATCCAAAGTGTTTCTTCCCTCCTATTCTGATCTAAAGTGTGCACTGTTGTTTATATCGTAGCTTATGTGTGTTAGGACCTGTTTTGTGTTGCTTTCATAAACATTGTAATCAATTTAAGCATGTTTGTACGCTTTTGCATTGTGTCACAAAACCATTTTCACCTGTCATTTTAAAAAGTGTCAATTTCCAAAAACGGTTTTCTCTCTTGTTTGGTGAGGGAAGATTGCGTTCAAACTCTAGACATTATCTTTAATTCCTGAATACCTGCTGCTTACTTACATCTGTGTAGGATTGCTCATTTGTGCCTTGAGAACTTTGCAGGGGGAAATATTAACCTAAACGCTATCTGTTCACAAACCAAAACTGTTCTTTTTCCTGTATTTTCTATTTTGCATTATAATAAGTGAATTCAATTGCTTTACATATTTTTTAATTGTATAATCACTGCTTGGGGATTGCTGCCCCATATATATACATATATTCAGTGAAAAAAACTTTGTTAACGGGACGTTATGGTTAAGTTGCGCTACTAAAAACCTATGAAATTCAGTGAAAAAACTTTGTTAAAGGGACGTTATGGTTCCAAGTAAAACCGAAAAACCCTTGAAATTCGCCAGTTATGGTAAGCTAAGCAACCATAACTCACGCCGCCACCGTGCGTCAAAGATGACATCACAAATGTCCTTGATGACATCACTGATGACATCACATGTCTGGCTCACTATATTTTCTTTTGCTGACATATCTAGGCCACATGGTTTTCTTCAGTAACAGTCAGAAACTAAGAATTTTATTTTATTTGTAGATATATCCTTCTAGTAGGTTCTTACAGTAATTCCCTTAGAGTACAGTCACATCATATGAAACATATACATATGGGAAAACACAAGCTTGAAAGACAGCAATCCTTTTTGTGCATAAAGATAATCCCTAGACTTTTGAGCACTTTCTGATAGTTCTGTTGTTTTTTTTATGGCTGTACTTTCCCTGTATATGGTCATATTTGTATACATTGTACTCACACTACTTTCCTTAGGGTCCAATCACATCAAGTGATACATATACATAGGGTAAATAGCAGCTTTGAAACAGAGCAATCATTTATTTGCATGAAACTAATCAGTTAAATTATGAATTGTTTCTGCTACTACTTGTGCTTTTTTGCTAACTTCACTTTCCCTGTATATACCCATATTGGTATGTGTTCTTGTGTCTTTGTGTTTTGTCTATAGTAATGCAATTATGTAATACATGGGTTTTATTAGCTACTTATTACATATTTCACAGTACACAAAAATCTATTAAGAAAACAATTATCATTTCATTATTCAACATATTAACATTACGAATATCATACCTTCATCTTGTACGCTGCACACAATGTTATGTTTCTGTATGAGTAGCTTAGTATACTAGATAGAACCCCATAATATGATGCTATTTATATCAATGCATCGTTCAATGCACTTATTAGGGTATATTTCTTGCAATGATTCTTGACACTTTTTTCGCAACATAATAAGAATGCCTTCTACACATATTTCATGAGAAGTACATACACATGTGATGTCATCAGTGATGTCATCAATGACATTTGTGATGTCATCTTTGATGTCCTGGGTGTTAGTCTTAGCAGTGCACGGTGGCGGCGCGAGTTATGGTTGCTTAGCTTACCATAACTGGCGAATTTCAAGGGTTTTTCGGTTTTACTTGGAACCATAACGTCCCTTTAACAAAGTTTTTTCACTGAACTTCATAGGTTTTTTAGTAGCACAACTTAACCATAACGTCCCTTTAACAAAGTTTTTTTCACTGAATTTCATAGGTTTTTAGTAGCGCAACTTAACCATAACGTCCCTTTAACAAAGTTTTTTCACTGAATTTCATAGTTTTTTAGTAGCACAACTTAACAATAATGACTTTGACTTTACATACATGTCATATGGAACTGACTAGATCTCTTCTTATGAACTTGATGTCCGCGAACTTATTTAATGTTCACGGACATGTTCGGAGAACAGTACCACCACCTAAAAACTCTGGGGAGGTATGTGTAATAGTTATATCATAACATAGGAACATTTAACAAATTCACAAAGCAGCACACATACAAAGTATATGTAGTAATACTTAAAAAATGTTACCCATATATGTAACACACTAACCATTCATGTAAATACAATATGTTTTAAAATGGAATATACCAAAAGAAGATAAAGTGGCTTCCACCATAATTACCTCACAGACGCTCCACAACCAACAGCAAGACCAGACGTATACACTACTGATTACATATCTCACCAGACATAGTAAGTGCACTTCTTTTTACTCATATATTTATAAACTTTCTATATTAGAAAAAAAAAACATATTACTTCTTTGTTTTCTCACAGAAATGTGTAGTACTCTGGACTGGCTAGAGGACCATTTCCCACGAGACGAAATGTTAGAAGATAGTCCACCTAATGGTACACACTTTACTGTATAAACCAATCGATAAATATTATTTTGTATACATTCAACATATACATTTTCTTTTTACAGACCCTACAAAAATTGCAACTTCCAAAGAAAAAGAAGTGGTGGATAACACTCTTGAACACATTACCCACAAAATGGACCAACTTATGGCAAATTTTATGGATTTAAAGAACTTTGTGGAAGATCACCTAAAACCACCAACAACATACCATTGTCCCATCTGTACTTGTCCCCCCTCACCATATCCCATTAATTTATCCCCAAACTCTCTCCATGGACCACAACGTTTTGATGAGATTTCCATCCCTTCTTCACCTGATCCCACTAATATTGAAAACCCTAATTCTCCTGTTTTTGTTTCCGTTTCTGCCCCACCTTCTCAGTCATAAATTGTTTATATATGTTGAATAAAGTTACTTTTTTATATTGTGTTGTAATTACTTTCAGTTCCTTGTAATAAAACCAATTTAGGTGTCCACGGACACTGCGGTTGTTCGGAAATGTTCGTAAAGAAACGAAAATGTAATTGTCCTGAGGACACTACATCTGTCCGTAATGTTCTCATGCAAGTTCAAAATGTTCTAAGAACACTCGTAGTGTCCTGAAATGTTCGTAAAGAAACAAAAATTAAAGTGTTCTAAAGAACACTATATCTGTCCGTAATGTTGGCTATCAACTTAAAACTGTCCTGAGAACACAATTGGTGTCCTGAAATGTTCGTAAATAAACGAAAATGATGTGTCCTGAACAACAGTACAAGTGTTCGTAGTGTTCGCTACCCAATTGAAAGTGTTCTAAGAACACAATTGGTGTCCTGAAATGTTCGTACATAAACTAAATTACACGTGTCCTGAAGAACACTTTGGGCCTCATTCCGACCCAGGCGGTAAGTTACCGCCTGGGTCGTACCTTTACCACCATGGCGTAAACTACGTTTACGCCATGGTGGTTGGCGGACTTACCGCCCCATTCCGAGGTTGGCGGGGCGGTAAGTCCCCAATCCCCATTTACCCTTCCCCATTCCCATTTATGCCCCATAGGGCATAATGGGAGTGGGGAAGGCGTTAATTACGCCACCGTAAAATACGGTGGCGTAATTAACAACAAGGTCCCTTAGCGCCATGGATTTTAACACCTGCTAAAAGCAGGTGTTAAATTCTCCATGGCGCTAAGGGACCTCGGAATCAGGCGGTAAGGGTCGGCGCTGTTTACGCTGCCGTAAACCCCTTACCGCCTGGGTCGGAATGAGGCCCTATATCTGTCCTTACTGTTCGCTACCAAGTTTAAACTGTTCTAAGAACACACGCGGTGTCCTGAAATATTCATTTCACGTGTGACGCACTTTTAATTACTTCAGAACCCGAACAGTGTCCGTAGGACATCAATGCGCATGTGCTAACCAATCTCCGTGCACTTGGTGTCCTGCGGACAGGCGCTTCCTTCGCAGACTAGTTCGCAAACAGATCATATGACCGCGCCCACGCTCATCGTGTGTCCTGAAATGCGGACACTGTTCGTGTCTCAGAACAATTTAAAAGTACATTTTCAGTTAATCCATAATATTTTTCAATAAAATCTCACCATGCCACAAGTCCCACATAGCAATCTTGAGTTTCTATATACCTTTTGAAACTTTCCGATCCTTTTTTTGTGTTCGATCTGTCCGCGGACCGCGCACAAGCACCCCTATAAAAGACCACGCCCAAGAGCTTATTCTCATTGTGTTTCTGGCTACTCTTCAGAACACAGTGATTTTTGCTGCCACCTGCAGACTACACCATTATCGACATGGCATCCTTGGCTGCTGAACTGCCACTTGGTGTTGCACCTGCTTCAGCACCACCACCACCCCCTCCACCACCACCACCTCCCCAAGGGCCTGAAGAGGGGAACAGGACTGAGGAAGCGGAGGAGGAAGAAGAGGATGATGAGAATGAGGTAGAGGAAATCCCTACTACCCGCACTAGGCGTGAGTCTTGGGTGTGGCGGTTATTTACCATTCATGGGAATGGTCCTAAGGCTCGTGCGAACCATGTTACCTGCAATGTGTGCAAAATGATACTCATTCGCGGGAAGCACGGTAACTACAGCTTTGGGACCACTACCTTGAAGCGACACCTGAGGTCATTTCACTCTGGGGCTATTTGCAGGGTTGTACCTTGCGAAGAACGCAGCAGGTTGATTTCCTCTACTTCATCCTCTGTTTCTGATCCTGTCACCACAAGGACCACCTCTGTGGGACAGCGCCTTTCTCAAGCTGCCTCACAGGCCATACAGAATGCTGATGACCCTTACCTTTCGAGGGTCACAGTTGTATGTATGTACTGTGACACAGTACTCTGCAGGGGGGAGCGACTTCGGAGTGCTTTTGAGGCTATCGTCTCAGAGCACGAGAAGACCTGCTCACTACCCAAATAAAACCCACTCTACATCTTCCTCTCTCAGCTCGCCCTTTCTTATCCCTGTGGTTGGTGTCCCCCCTTTACCCTCCTTTACCCTCCTCTCCTAGTGTGTCGTGTCTGAAAAAGCAAAAAAAATACAAAATAACAAAAATCAAAAAAAAATAAAGCTCTTTTCAGAGCCGCCTTTCCCAGTTAAAAAATAGAAGTGAAAATAAATGAAGCAGGGCTCTTTGTATTTTTTAGAAGTCCGCGGACAGTTCGCGAACATTAGAAAAATTGGGTTACTACTCCATCACAAACATTGTAATTTTCTCTCGAAAGAAGTGGTGGCTCTGAAAAGAGCCTTTGGGTGGTGTTTGTAAGTCAAAAATTGCAAATGCTTAACATCTACTTCAAAATCGTTGTTGTAATTCCAAAAAAGGTCGCAATGCATTTTGTACATTTCTCAGAAAAATCTGATTGCCAGCATAAGTAAGATGGACTCCATCTCTGCGAAAAATGTATGTACTACAAAACATAATATTTTCATTGTGAAAAGAAGACATGCCAAAATCTCTTAGAAAGCCACAAACAGCCTTATTAACATTGCGCCTTGCTTTTTTCATTTGTGGACCAAATGAAGAAGAACGAAGCCACATTTGTCTCTGCGCAATCCGTGAAAATATCATTTGAGAATTAGGAAACATGTCCATAACCTTCCTCAGTCCTTCTTTCATAGCAAATTGCAAAAAAATTCCAGTCACATGCCCTAAACTGTTCCCTCCACAATGAATTACAATTATGTCCAAAGTAGCACAGAGAGGTAGCAAATCCAACCACTTCATTCCACGTACTCCATGCCAGTGTACTTCCACATGTGGGAATCCAAGATCTACAGCTACTCCACAGCTTTCTGCATGCACCTTCAACCAATGTATCCACAAATCTCCTAAAATCCAAACAATCTGTTTTCTGAAACACACAGCTATAGCTATCTTTTGTTCTCTCAGCAAAAAGAGTATCTCAGAAAATCTCTCCTGGCACAACACACCCACCAAACTTTCCTGACCAATCCCTTTCAGTGCTTATTCTCATTTGCATGACTTCTGAACCCAAAAATCCCCGGATGTAACTCCCGATGTCCGGGAACTACCGCCATGTCCGCGGACATATCGTAACATGAACAGCCCTTCTACCATTTCCACTACACTCTCTCTGCCATTCCCTCATTGGATGTACCTCAAAAATCACATGACCATGCACCAATCACATTCAAGACCTCTATATCTAACTGCATCATCATAGATCAGCACTGCAAATGTACTCTGAATCTCTCTGAGTACAAGTGTCATATCATTGGCAAGCAGCATCTACCACAAATACTGTACAAGTCTTCAAGATTTCTACTTGCAGCTCCATGCATATCCATATGCATGAACACAAACTTCAGGTATGCATATTTTCTGTATAGTAGATGACATAGCTCTCAACCATTTTTGTTTTACAGGCGGGTGAAATCACCCGATTTTGTTTTTGGCGGGTGAGACGCCCATGGAATGAATGGGCGTGCAGGAGGCCTGGCGGGTGAGTCTGCCCTTTACAAGGTGTGTGACACCCGCCAAAAGCGTGTGAGTTGAGAGCTATGGTAGATGAACAAATTTTCAAACAGACTTTTACCTTGTAAAATCTGAAAAATTAATTTACTGTACTTTTTCAATTTCCTAAAATCAACTACCACTTATACACCTTTATACTTTTTACTTTCTTTATACACACACACTAAAATCATGTTAAACTAACATTTTTTAAATGAAATATATAGACTACATATATTCAAACAAAATTGCATGCAAACACAATCTATGTTTAAACCTTTATAAAAATACTTATACAATTTCATATTTTTTGTTTTTATTTATTTATTTAATTAATTACTTTAAATTAGACATGACATTGAGGCGCTATTACCTAGAACAGTTTACTTACAGAAATAGTGGTATTCACTAATATATTATAAATTTCACAAGACATAGTAAAGATATTTTATTTTTGCTACAGTTAGTCATTCAATACAATTTGTTCATTAAGAACATATCATATGTACTGAACTGATGCAATGTATCTTATGTAAATAAATGAGTTTAATGGTTTTACAGAAGGCACTGAGGATTTCAATTAAAAAAAATCAATATCTAAATTAAAAAAGTGCTATATACAAACAAAGTTACTAATTTGAAACTTTTACAGTTGCAGTGAAGACCAGTTTCCTGAAAAGAAGCAGCCGAATTCGAAGAAGAAAGAAAAACTAAGAAGTTACCTGTTAATTAAAAAAAAAAAGTAAGTAAAATATCACCATAATATTTATATTATTAATCAAATATACTATAACATTAATACCAGCTATTTTGGTTTCTTAAAATAGAGATTTTGTACCATTTTGTCCAAAAATTTCCATGTCGTAAACAGCGATTTACAACCAGAATGGCCCACAAATTTCTATTTTTGGACACACAAATTAGCCAACTGAACAACTACAATTTTCATATTATAGAACAAACAACTGTTTTAATTGTATATATTAGATTTACTATTTGTACTTTTCCACACCACTAGCTTACTTTTTTTTTGTCATCTGAACCCCAGTTTAGTGACACATAAATTCAAGAATACCTATCCCTACTAGTTTTAGCTCCCAATGCACAATCACACACCATTACATACATCTTTATCATCTTACTCAAACACTCATGCACACAGCACACATACATTCCAGAACACCCCAACCCTATCTTCTTTATTTTTTTCAACAGACCCTAAAGAATGCCTACCAAAAGACAACTCCGTAGAAAGCAACGCAAAATTAAAGCAAATGAAAATAAAGGTGTCCAACATAAACATCCATCTCTAGCAGAATTTGTAAAAAAAGTTGAAACAAAACAGCTAATACAATCATTTAGTGAAACACACAAAGTTTCAAGTACAACAACTTTGCTTCCTCTATCAAAATGTAAAACAAACCAAAAAACAATTAACAGAAAATCAGCTATCAGTACAGATAAAACTACTTCTTCAAATTGTAATATAGTGCAAAGTAAGCATACCAAGAAAAGTATTTTAGCCAAAATATACCGTCACAAAGTCCTTCAAAATCTTATAAAAACAGGAGAGAAATCAGGTTCAAAGCTTAAAACCTATCATAGGAAATTAATCTTAAAAGCATTGCTGGACAGTGCAATTCTTCTCAAAAGAAATGTATTTATTTTACTGTTAAACAAAATGAAACCACTAACAAAACTAATAACTAAATTACAAAAAAGACTTCTCAATAAGCGAAATGTCAACAGAAAGAACTTCTTAAGTATCTGCGGAGGTGAATGGAATCACACTACGAGCACAGAACCATATTTTAATGAAGAAGCGTACAAACAAAAGCAAACGAATACAATTGCCATAAATAGCAGTGGTCGAGGTTATGAAAAAGTGAATAATACCATAATGGAACAAGAAGTACTCCTTACAAAAATATGCCCTGAAAACTTAGAATTACCCCTCCATTCAACTGAATCAGAACGTCTAGTGTACAAATGGCCATGCACGTCAATGTGTAACATTCCCAAACAATGTTTCAAATCTTTACACCAATTCCTCAATACATATGTAAAAAGCAAAGACAAAATCAAAATTAAATTACTGCAAAATATAGATACCTGTCCAGTGCGCAAGTACACAGGACTACAAGGACATTCATTGGCCTGCATTACAGGACCTACTTGTAAAACCACTTTCCATGATATCAAAAGGATATCAACACATCATTCAACTATAAGAAATCTAGTCTATAAACTGTACTATGCTAAAAGTCCTGCTTTAGCACTAGCAAAGTTAAATAACATCCTTCTACATGGTACAGCAAAAGACCTACTTGAAGAAATTCACTATATCCAGAAAAAATATTTTGGAAGTGAAAGCCATTTACAGAATTAAATAGCTTTAAACCAATTAAGCAACAATTCTACACATGGCAACCTTTTGCTAAACACATACAAAAAAGAAATACTAAAATTTAAAAGTACATCAGCTGAAGTACCAAACCATGTATGTGTATGTTGCCGTAGAATTTTTTATAAAAGTAACACAAAAACTGTGGACCTATCATACAAAATAGAAAACAATCAAGATTCTAAATGGTTTGAATTAGCTCTCTACCTTCTAGCAGAAAACAAATATGAAATAACTGAGCCCTTAATACTTTGCAGTTATTGCACTACAAAACTTGACAACAACCAAACTCCTTCACGTTCTATCACAAATAATTTGGAATTATACCCAGTACCAAAACCTCTACAACAACTTAATTTATATGAGAGCATCATAATTCAAACAGTACACCCATTTCAAGCAATAATACGCCTTCAACCAAAAACAGCAAAATTACCTCCCTCTGAATTGGTAAAAGGCATTCGTGGAAAAGTAGTTTATTTACCATTAAATCTAAAAGAAAATGTGCACACTCTAGGAGTGCAATGTCCAATGCAGCATGGTAGATTTATATAAAGTTAGACAAGCCTTCCAATATCTTTTAGAGAATAATGAATATTACAAAGAAATTAATATTGAAGAAAACTTGAAAGATACATCTGAAATAATTCAAGAAACACAAGAAGCTGGTCAATTTGAGCTACTAGATCCTGCTACAATATCAAATACCTTAGACCAGTATACAATTCATCCTGTGCACTGTAATGACACCATACAAGATGTACTGGAAACTTACCAAATGCGTCAAACAAAAGGATCGCCAATCAGTATATGGGAAAAAAGTATAGGAGCACGTGCTTTTCCTCTACTCTTTCCAACTGGAAAAGGAGGAAGGTATGATGATAGACCTATTCAAATATCAGCTTCAGAATACCGCTCATTACGGATGTATTCTGAAGATCCCAGATTTAGACGAAATGTGGAATACATATTCCACCTACTCTTTGAAAGTGAACTAGCAACTTTATGTTACGGAGTTGCACACATATTAAAATCAGGATCACACTTTCAAAATATGACAGCTACACAATTATTAGAGAAAGTGCAACAAAAGGATGAGGTTTTACAATCAAATATTACAAATCTATTAGCAAATATGCGTGGTACTAAAGAGTACTGGTTTCGACGTCATGGAGATGTACGTTGTATGATCAGAAACCTTGGCCCACCCACTTGGTTTGTTACATTAAGTTGTGCAGAATATGCATGGTAAGATTTACATGATTTCCTACGCATATCAAATAAAAACAAAACAAACATAGATATTCTAACACCTGGAGAACTTTGTTCTTTGGATCCTGTTAATGTTTCAAGATATTTTCACCATCGCTTCATTGCTATGCTACATTTTATTTGTAATAAAACTGTTCCTCCCCTTGGAGAAGTGCAACACTTCTTTTGGAGAAAATAATACCAAGCCAGAGGAGCACCACATATCCACATGCTTTTATGGATTAAAGATGCTCCTAAATGTGGTCAAGACAGTGATGCCACTGTTTTACAGTTTATTGAAAAATATGTCACTTGTGAAATTCCATCAGAAGCCACAAATAGTGATCTTTGTGCACAAATTTTACAATTTCAAAGACACAAATGTGGAAAATATTGTTGTCGCAAATACAAAAACAAAGGCAAATACTACACCAAATGCCGATTTGGTTTCCCTAGACCAGTTACAAATACAGGTCAAGTAAACAACCTCATGTCTTCAGTTAGACATACTGTTAAAGGAAAGTCACCTAAAAATATATATTACATAAAAAGAAAAGAAGAAAAATATATCAATGATTATAATGCAATCATTGCCCACTTATGGAATGCAAACATAGATGTGCAGTACATTGCAGACAATTCTACTGCAGTTGCATGATATGTCACAGCATACTTAACTAAAGCAGAAAAGACAGAGCTCCAAGACCTCTGGAATGACCTGTCGTCAGATAAAACAGTATCTCAGAAATTATACAGCTTGGGCATAAAAATGCTCACCCATAGAGAATGTGGATCTTATGAAGCAGCTGATCATTTAACTGTTACTTCATTGTATGGTAAATCTGAAAATATAGTATGGCTAAGTCTTGGTCCAGCTAAATCTAGAAAAAGAGTTCTGAAATCATATGAAGATATAGAAACAATAGCCAAACATGATCCCAACAGCCAAGACATTTTAAAAAACAATTTATTGGACACATACTACCCAAACAGAAGTAATACTTTGGAAAACATGTGTCTATACCAAATAGCCCAAAACTACACATACAAAAATAATATGAAACCCGATGAAAAAAAAGGTAAATATAGAGTGACAGACCGTGAAGGCAGCTTAGTTAAACTCACTAAACCAAATTTAATTAATCATATCAAATTGTCATTGAAGACTCCACAACATAAAGAAGTATATTACATGTCCCTGCTACAACTGTTCAAACCATGGAGAAAAGAAGAACAATTACTAGATAACTATGACTCATATGAGGATGCTTTCAAAGCAAATGAAAGCACTATAACTGATGTAAACTTTACACAGTACAAAACAATGTTGCACAATGAACAGCAACATGAAGAAGAACTCCAAGCTCAACCAGATAAGGATGCTCCTGACAGTAGTCAACCTTCTGTAACAGGAAGCCAAGAACCACTGGGAGAACCACTACTAACAAATGAGGCAGAATTAGCTATGATAGAAGTAGAAAACACCATGTGTCAGTATGAAGATAAGGAAGACTTAACAATACTACAATCAAAACTAAACAATGAGCAAAGTAGCATTTTTCAAGAAGTAACAAAACAAATTGCACATGGTGTAAAACATGAAAATAAAGAATGTTCCTGCCATAATTATAAACCTATACTACTGTACGTCAGTGGTGAAGCTCGTTCTGGCAAAACATTCCTAATCAAAATCATTAGTAAGTTCCTTCAACAATTGACAAACAACAAACTGTCAGCTGTTGTCACTTCCCCCACAGGTTTAGCTGCCTACAACATAGGTGGTGTTACATTACACCGATTACTACTATTACCAGTAGAACACCAGAACAAATTAGACTATTACAAACTTTCTGCAGAAGCTGCAATGGAATTACGCAGAGTATTGAAACAAATGAAAATGCTACTAATAGATGAAGTGAGGATGGTCTCCAACCTGATGTTAGCTTTGATTCACCTCAGATTACAAGAAGTACTCAAAACAGACTATGAAGAGCTCTTTGCAGGAAAACACATTATTGTTTTTGGAGATCTGCTTCAATTAACACCAGTAAAAGGTGAACCTATTTTTAAAACATTAGGGCACAAACTCTGCCGTAAAACTGTTGGCAGCATTGGAAATGTCAACCTTTGGCAACATTTCCAATACAGAGAATTAACAGAAAACATGCGCCAATCGGCAGATCTAACTTATGCCAACATTTTAAAAAGTTTGAGAGTTGGTATAGTTTCTAAAGAAGCAGAAGCAACATTGAAAACCCGGCACATTAATGCACTTTATGGCGATAATGCATGTGCTACAGATGTTATGGAACAATTAGCCCACAAAAATGTCAATTGTATGGCCTTAATGCCAACTCTTGCAAGCTGTTTCAAATTCAATGAAATCATGCTAAGTAAAGAAATGCAACCAATAATGGAAATTAGCGCCACAGACAAACTAGATGTACATGGTATGACACTACCCATGTGTGACCAAGCCACAACAAGACTAAATAATTTAGAAAAATCAATCTCAAACACAGCAGGCTTAGAAAAGATGTTAAGATTATCCTTAAATTGCAGAGTAATGCTTAAACGTAACCTTGACGTGGACCAAGGACTAGTTAATGGAGCACTGGGTACAGTTGTTGGCTTTCAAACATACCCACGTGACAACAAAATTCAGTTTGTCAATATACTCTTTGACAAACTTTCAGAAGTAAAACGGATAGGACGCTCAACAGCTAGATTCCTTCTCTTCAAAAATATGTATGTACGCAGAGAACAATTTTCTCTAACTCTTGCATACGCAGTCACAATTCATAAATCACAAGGTCTTACCCTAGACAAAGCAATGATAGATATTGGTAACAGTCTTTAAAGAAGGCATGAGCTACGTAGAACTATCACGCTTACGTAAACTTGACGGTCTATTTCTAATCAACTTTGATGCAAGTAAAGTAAACGCTGATATTCCTTGCATTTTAGAATATAATAGACTTCGCTCACTATACACTCCCCATCTAAACACATATTCTGTTCCACAAAAACTAAAACGTTGTAAAAGAAAACTAAATCAAACAGAAATGCAACAGGACGTCACTGCAAATCCTCCAAAGAGAGTAAAAGAAACTAATACTTCATCAGGTACCACAAACAAAAAAGAATCAATTAGAGAAAGTAAACCAGGTACTTCTTTAAAGAAGGAAGACAAACTCCAAAAAAAGCAGTTAGATACAGAACTACCTGGACCATTTCAATTCTCAAATATAGTTGGTGGAAGTTGCTATGCAAATGTAGCAATGAATATTCTATTTCAATTACCACCAATTGTTGACAACATTTACTCACACAGTACAGACCCATTGTGTTTGCAAATGTTAGTACTTCACAGAAATGCAGCAAACAATCCTGACAACACATATAGTGTTTTTGGAATAAGACGACAATTGGACTACTGTGCTGGAATGGTGAAATTCACTATAAACTCACAGGAAGATCCACAAGAATTTCTAATGTACTTACTACAAGTACTGGAAAACAAAAACATACCTTTCAGATTTCATACATGTGGAAACATACATGCACTCTCTGCAACAATGTGACACAAGAAGAAATCCCCAATGAACGCTTCATATATATATCAATACCCAATTGTGAATTCATTCCATTTCAGCAACTTGTACAAAATGCAAACCATGGTAGATTACGCTCTACCTGCAATTCAGATAATCGCTCCACGCTAGTAATACAAACACATAGTAAATACATAATACTAATGCTTCTACGTTACAATGCAGATGGTAACAAAAACAACTGCAAGCTGACTGGAGTCACACATGGTCAAATATCACTTGGTAAGAAAACCTTCACAACAATAGGTATAATCTACCACGCAGGAGCCACAACCAATTCAGGGCACTACACTGCATACATAAAAAAGAAATGTGGATGGTTTGAATGTAATGATAGTACCATTACTCTAAAGCAGAGATTACCAGCAAATCTTACAAACGCTTTTTTGATGTTCTTAAAACCAAAATTTGATAAATAAACTGTATTTAAACCTTTAAGTAAATTTGTTTTACAAAAATATAAACTGTTAGAATACTCCAAAAGCTATCTAACTGCTCAAAGATTCTACAACAACTAATCAGATAAATGAATACCACTAAATTAGGCCAAAAAATACACAGTTAGAATACGCCAATTGGTATCTAACTGTCCCAAAATTATAAATGTGTGTTAAAATAATATAAACTGTTAGAATACTCCAAAAGCTATCTAACTGCTCAAAGATTCTACAACAACTAATCAGATAAATGAATACCACTAAATTAGGCCAAAAATACACAGTTAGAATACGCCAATTGGTATCTAACTGTCCCAAAATTTAACAATATCCAAATAGGTATATCAAAACCACTAAAATATATTAAAAAAATAGACAGTTAGAATATGCCAATTGGTATCTAACTGCTCCAAAACTTTATAATATCAAAACAAATGAAGAATCTGTTACTGCTCCAAAAAAAATACAACAAAGCAAAGTATAAAGCATTAGCCAAGAAACAACAAGTGAACACTGAAAACAAACAAACAAATAAACTGTAGCATAACAGAAAAAGGTTTTTTTTTTAATCCAACATGGATTTTTTTTTCTCCCACAGACCCAATGATTTTAGCAACAAATACAGAAATTGAGCAAATTGCACAGTACTCTGATTTGTACTCTACTAAATATGAGGGTCGAAAAAAAATAAAAGTAGATTGCTTATACAATGTAATAAGTCATTACAAAATTACAATTAATAAGTCATTACAAAATACTAATACTAACATGCTATTTTCTTTTATCACAGAAATGAAGAAGAAAAACATGGACTCCCATTACTAGACCAAACAGTAAGTATACAATAATAAGGACAACCATAGCAGCATATCACATCCATAGTATCTAATACCTTTGTTTTTTATACATTTGTTTTTCACCCAAAGTTATAAGCAAATATGAATGTGATATGCTGCGGTGGTTGTTGCCAGGGCATACAATCTTGGGTGCATGGCCAAATGGCCGTGCACCCAAGACTCTATGCCCTGGCAACAACCACCGCAGCATATCACATCCATAGAGTCAAACATTTCAACTATGATCTATGGGAAACTTTTAATGTCCGCGAACAATGTGAGTGTTCTTAGAACACTTTGAACTTGCCAGCGAACATTACGGACACCGTTTTCAGGACACCCCCTACGAACATTTCAGGACAACGCGATAGTTCTTACAACACTTTCAACTAACAATACGGACAGCGTCCTAAGGACACCCCATACGAACACTCCCCGGACAACGGGAGTGTTCTTAGAAGCGTCTTCAGAACACCACCATCTTGTTTATTTGCGAACATTTCAGGACACCGCGAGTGTTCTTAGGACACATTCAACTTGACAAAGAACAATACGGACAGCGTCCTCAGGACACCCCCTACGAACACTCCCCAGACACTGCAAGTGTTCTTAGAAGCGTCTTCAGAACACCCCCATTTTGTTTATTTGCGAACATTTCAGGACACCGCGAGTGTTCTTAGGACACATTCAACTTGACAGAGAACAATACGAACAGCGTCCTCAGGACACCCCCTACGAACTCTCCCCGGACACCGGGAGTGTTCTTAGAAGCGTCTTCAGAACACCACCATCTTGTTTATTTGCGAACATTTCAGTACACCGTGAGTGTTCTTAGGACACATTCAACTTGACAGAGAACAATACGGACAGCGTCCTCAGGTCACCCCCTACGAACACTCCACGGACACCGCGAGTGTTCTTAGAAGCGTCTTCAGAACACCCCCATTTTGTTTATTTGCGAACATTTCAGGACACCGCGCGTGTTCTTAGGACACATTCAACTTGACAGAGAACAATACGGACATCGTCCTCAGGACACCACCTACAAACACTCCCCGGACACCGCAAGTGTTCTTAGAACAGTTTCACTTTGCTTGCGAACAAAACAGACACATATTGACTCCTTAGAACACCCCCAAGTCAGTTTATTTAGAACATTTCAGAACACCCGTGATGTCCGCAAACAAATGGAACACAAAAAGAACGTCTAACACATAAAAACACAACTTTCATCCTATCTCACACAATCCCACCCTCCCCAAACACTCCTACACACCAACACACTCTACAAAATACACATTTTGAACAAAGTTTCACCGCGCTTTCCGGGGACGTCCGCGAATCCAATATGGAGGGCGCTACCGAAAAATCTGACGCGCTTCACGCTCCACGCCGTCCAATCAGCGAACACTTTGCATGTCTGCGAACATCACGCAAGACGATTGGCCAATCAGGACACTTTCCGCAGAGCGAACAGGGAAGTGTATCCGCAAACCGAACACAGATATCACTAATTTTTTTTGACCTACTTTTTGGTCATTTTAAAAAAAACTACTGGACGAATTTTCACCAAATTTGCAAAAGCACGCTTTCGGGACCAAGCCGCTGCTCCTGGTCCAAATTTGGTGGAAATCCGTCCAGTGGTTTGGGCTGTATGCGCGAGCAAAATTTCTTTCCTATTCACTCTATGGAGAGTGAGTATAATGTATACAAATATGAGCATATAGAGGGAAGGTAGAGTAATAAAAATAAAACTATGACAAAGTGCTGATAACCATAATGATTATCTTCATGCACAGAAAGGATTGCTCTCTTTCAAGCCTGTATCTTCCGCTATGTACATGTTTCATATGATGTGACAGGACCACAAGTCTACAAATATAGTACCTTTTCAATTTTTACTTCCTGACTGTTACTGAAGAAAACTATGTGGCTTCGATATGTCAGTAAAGGATAAAAAGGGAGAGCCAGCCATGTGATGTCATCAGTTATGGCAACAATAACATTTGTGATGTCATCTTTGATGTCCTGGGTGTTAGTGTTAGCAGTGCACGGTGGCGCGAGTTATGGTTGCTTATGTTACCATAACTGGCGAATTTCAAGGGTTTTTCGGTTTTACTTGGAACCATAACGTCCCTTTAACAAAGTTTTTTCATGGAATTTCATAGGTTTTTAGTAGCACAACTTAACCATAATATCCCTGACATGTAACATAGAACATACTAACCCCCTCGTAGTGATTTTCATGTCCGCGGACTACCGCCATGTCTGCGGACACATCGAAAATCTGAGCGTGGTGAATGTAAATTTAAATAGTGTGCCCCATTTCCCCTTTGAAGTTGGCTCTGAAAAGAGCCGTTTTTTTTTTTACAGATGCTTGACAGACACCTGTTATTTTATATTTTTTTTCTTGTTTCTTTTTCTTACTTTACTCCTAAAATCTTCACATAACCTTCTCCAAAGCAACCCTTACATTGCAAAATAGAAAGGCATTTCCGGTAAAAGATAAAGAAATGCCATCTTCTTTAAAATTAACAGCATTACTGGCATCAATATTCTCATTGTTACAGAAGAACATACCAGCTCTAAGCATGAAGGCACACATGCCTCGGTTGATGACACACCTAGCAATGTTTTGCTGAGGACAAAAAACTGAACTATTGTCCCATATTGCCCTAGGTAGTAATCCAGAAAAAATTACTTTCGCATTTGGAAGGATCTTCATTACGGCTTGAACCAAGCGTTCCAAATCAGCCAACAAAGTAGGGGCACTGACGTTGCCCAAATGGAAAGCACCATAGTGCAAAACTACCACATGCGGACTGTTCATCGTCGCCATATCAGCACAAACTTGTACAATTCCCTGTACATTGCAATCAGGCACAGTGCTCCACACCACCTCCACTCCTTTCACATCAAAGTTCTTTGCAACATGCCTGCATTCAGCGTACTGCTGTAAACCATGCACAAACATATCTCCGAGCACCAACACCCTGACTTTCTCTGCTTCTGCCATCTTCACCACACACAGTCTCTTTCAACACAAATCCACAACCTCGACATCTGATTGGCTGATCCGTACAGTCTTCATTCCATGTTGGATTTCCTGGAAAAACCCGGATTTACCACGCCCTGTCCACGAACAGCCGCGGTGTCCGCGGACGGCGCCCACTTTACTCTGTACCATTCCCTCATTGCATACAGCTAAGCAATCACACAATACGAATAACGTCCTCAGAACACCCCCATTTTGTGAATTTTTGAACATTTCAGGACAATTATCATTTCATTATTCAACATATTAACATTACAAATATTATACTTTTATCTACTCTGCACACAATGCTATCTTTCTCCATTAGTAGCTCAGTATACTACATAGAATCCCATAATACAATGCTATTTATTGATATAAATGCATCGTTCAAAGCACTAATAACGGTATGATATTTATTGCAATATCCTTGACACTTTTTTCGGAACATTATAATAAAAATCCCTAGTACACAAATTCCATGAAAAGTACATACACATGTGATGTCATCAGTGATTTCATCAATGACATTTGCGATGTCATCTTTGATGTCCTGGGTGTTAGTCTTAGCAGTGCATGGTGTTGGCGCGAGTTATTTTTCATAGCTTACCATAACTTGCTATTTTCAGGGGTCTTTCGGCTGTACTTAGAACCATAACGTCCTTTAAACAAACTTTTTTTAATATCACGCAAAAAATATACAAACATGGCGTGCAAAAAACAACTTCTACAGATGGCTTTACACAGAATGTTGCAAAGTAAGAATTTATGCTCGTTCACAGTGAAGGTCAGCTGCTTCCATTTTTTTCTCGGGCCCCGGAGAGGCTCACGAAGCAGACTATAAGGTTGTATTGTGTTTTGACCTTGACAGACAGAGATTGTGATGAAAGACTTCTCTTGAAGTAGTGTTGCTAAAACGTAAGAGAAGATAAAGATGAAATTTCTGAAACGAAACCACTTTTACATATTATATCACTATGCGAAAGATCGTTGGCACACACAGAGTCGTATTTTGGGACTGCACCACTCGTAGACAATGGAAATTGCAATTGTACTGTAAGTAACCCTTTAGATTACTTTATACCAAATATAATTACAATAGCGTAGCATTAAAGACCGCTGAAGTTGAACTTGTTCGTTGAAAGTGGCATAATGTTTTCTACCGCGCACTATCACCGCCGAATTGATCCCCTGTCGTTCGTTTAGAGGGCTCTGAAAAAGGCAGACGACACATGGTGGGTTAATATAAATAATTTAACCGGTCTATAGGCGGTCAAGCGCTCTACTCGCTGTGCCACTTCACTGTAGCCTGTCAAGTGGCACAGCGAGTACAGCGCTCGCTTTGACATCCGTGCACAGCTTGCTAACGCAAGTTTGAATCCCGGCAAGGCGAAACTCAGCCTTTCATCCTTCCGTGGTCGATAAATGAGCACCACACACCGTGGTTAATAATAAGCACTGCTTACATACCTCACAGTTCTTAGCGCTATATGAATGGGAAAATATTATTATTTTATTATTAATATACTCTGTTGCACTATCTTCGATAGCAAATAGTTTCACGCCCTAACAAATAAAATGATGATTTTTAATGAAGATCGGCTGGTGAGACTAATTTATGTTTTTTAAAACAGGTACGTGGCCCCATTTTGTCTATGTCACGATTTACAGACTCCAGCGGATGGGGTCTTCAACTGCCAGGTGCAAGTCCAAATATGCAACTTCATGACCCTCACCATTTTATGGGACAATCGCCAAGGACCAATATGCCCTTACGCAGAACTAGCGGCTACAAACAACATACCAACCAATAGGGTGGTCTAATGGCTCGTTGTTGGAGCAACCTTCCGATTATCAGAGCGACCATTTACTGCTTTTATCATAAACCAACAGCCTATCTACCGCAAAGGAACAACGCGTGGCTCCAAATAAACTTTTGCTGATCGACAGCAGAGACAATAGCAAATCGCTGAATATTCACTAAACATTTCATGTGAAATAAATGTACTTTACCAAATGTACAATCCTGCTGTTTACTTTTAAACCACAGTTTCATATTCCGAATTGTGGCGCACTGAGACTGAGTTGTAAGCTGATCTAACACTCTCTGTACCGCAAAGGAACATTGCGTGTCTCAACATGAACTTTTGCGGATCGACAACAAAGACAAATGCAAATTGCTGAATATTCTCTAAACATTTGATGTCAAATAAATGTACTTTACAACATTTACAATCTTGCTCTTTACTTTTAAATCACAGTTTCATATTCCGAATTGTGGCGCGCTGTGTTGTGACATAATGTGTGTTGTCTTCCGGGTTCTGTGTAAAGTCGCGTAGTACTGGCGAGGACTGGGCGCGTTTGATGACGCACCCTGTAACGTCACGGAGAAAGGCGGGGAATATGAATGCTTTGATAATATCAGGCTTAGGGGCGGGAGATATGATTTAGTGTCGCAAAAGCAAGTCAGCCAGGTCAATAGCGCCAGTCATAGGATTATCACATAATGTCGACGCACACCAGCCGGATTTATCGTTTCTTTAGTGGACAAAAAGTCGGTTGACGCCCCTAGGAAATTGTACTATTAGCGAACAAAAGGAGTGCTCTTAAACCACTTTCACCCTGACAACGAACAATACAAACAACGTTCTCAGAACACCCCCATTTTGTGTAATTGCAACCATTTCGGGACACTGCAAGTGTTCTTAGAACACATTCAACTAGACAGATTACAATACGGACAGCGTCCTGAGGACACCCCCAGTTTGTGTATTTATGAACAATTAAGTACACCGTGAGTGTTCATAGCTCATTTTTACCTTCCTTGTGAACAAAAATGACACATACTCCGTCCTCTAAACCATAGCTCTCAACTCACACGCTTTTGGCGGGTGTCACACGCCTTGTAAAGGGCAGACTCACCCGCCAAGCCTCCTGCACGCCCATTCATTCCAATGGGCGTCTCACCCGCTAAAAACAAAATCGGGTGATTTCACCCGCCTGTAAAACAAAAATGGTTGAGAGCTATGTCTAAATACCCCACCATTTAGTTTATTTACAAAATGTCAGAACAGCCGTGTTCTCCGCGGACAAATCGAACGCAACAAAAGGTCTAGCACATAAAAAAACAAAACATTGAACCTATCTCATACTCCCCAACCCTCCCCAAACACTCTTACACACCAACAAACGGCACTAAATACAATTTTTTATCCATGTTTCACTGCGCTGTACGCGGTCGACTGCGAATACAAGATGGCGGGCGCCACAGAAAATCTGACGCGCTCCACGCCCCTCGCCGTCCAATCAGCGAACACGTCGCATGTCCGCGGACATGACGCAAGCCCATGGGCCAATTGGGGTGCTGTCCGCGGAGCGAACAGGGAAGTCCGTCTGCGAAGCGAACGCAGATATCACTAATTTTTTTGCCTTACATTTTGGTCATTTTTAAAAAGACTACTGGACAGATTTACACCAAATTTACAAAAGCACTTTTTTGGGACCAGGCTGCTGCTCCTGCTGCAAATTTGGTGTAAATCCGTTCAGCGGTTCGGGCTGTAGCCGTCCGCAAAGTTTTTTCCCATTCAGTCTATGGGAAAAAAAAAGTTTTGGGACCCCCCCCCTATAACTTTTCCCCCCCTGGACGAATCCTCACCAAACTTTGTAAAAAAATTCAGAGTGACCCAACTGCTTTTTTTACAAAGGATCCGTCCAGGGAGAGCGAAGTTATAAGCCGCCCAAAAAGTGCTCTTCCTATGGAAACAGCAACTTAACCATAACTACATGGCCACTACCGTGGCCATGTAATATATATATATATATATATATATATATATATATATATGTGTGATTTGAATTTAAATAAATACATTTTTACCTTTACAAACTAGCCTGATTCCTGGTCCAGTGTGACCTGGGGTGTATTTTGAGACGGGTGTGATATGAGTGGCATATCATTCAGAATATTGAACTTATAGACACAGAATAATAAATATTTAATTTGCACACTACATTCTAGGTGAGACCCGGGTGTGTGCATGATTGAAATCCTTAACACAGAGTAAAGTTCACTTGTTTAATTTGTTTATTAAGCTTAAGGGGTTTTCTCTCAGAACAGATCTTTTCAATAGTGTAATTCTCCATATTGCAACCATTGCCAAACATATCATAAGTTTTTGAAGAGGAGGCAATGGGTTGCCTAATGTCCCCGATGGTTGCGATGGGCACAGATTTGTTGGTGGCAAGTCCCAACTCATCGGGTCCCAATAGTTTCTTCCCTTCATTGCAGCTCCATCCCTTTTGTCTCCCAGAGGGAGCATGCTTCGAGGTGCCAGGTATCTGGTTATCTTTTACCCCAACGAAATTCCACCCCCAGATGGGGTCATTGTTACGTCGGCGTGAACTCTCTTACCTACACCACTTTTGATTGTTTTTGAAGCTTCCTTTTTCCCTTAAAGGGATGATTTGTCCTTGTCATCCATGTCATCCACTATTGTGGTTGAAATAGTCACTGGTGCTGATAAAGGGTTTGAGAGTCCCAAGGTGGACTCATTCGACCCGAAGCTTACGCTGTTATCACAGAGGTCTATACCCAAAATAGGGCAGTTTTGTGTATTACTTAACATCGATGATCTTTTTTCTTTATCTTTGATCAGTGGTTCCAAAATGGACTTCAGGAAGTTAGTAATATGTTCTTCTTGTTTGCTCTTGTCATCATTGAGTGCTGAAATAAATCCTTCAACAACAATCATTTTTGTATGTTGCATTGCAATCAAGGTAGATTGATCTTTTAGTTGTTCTGCTATGCTTTCATACAACTTCATGAATGGAGACATAGTAACAGAAAAAGCTACAATCATAGTGGCATCCAACAGTGCACTTGGAGATTACTTTTCCTCCACCCGAGCCGCTACCATGTCCAACAATGCCTTCATCAGATATTGCCACATTATTCCTCAAATCTACCTCCACCTGTGTGGATAGTCCACGACATTTACGTGGGCAACCTACTTGAGGCACTGATGGTGCTTGAGATTCTGTTGGCCGTAGGTATTCAATTGTAGGTATATTTTTTCTTGTGACACTAGGCTGAATTGCTTCAATGTCACAGTCAATTGCTCCAGTTTCCACTAGATAAGTGTAATTTTTGACCGTTAGATCAATGTCTATTTTTTTGCTGGGAGCAGATGCCAGTTCATTAGCCCCCAAGCTCACCGGAGCAAAGATCCTGAAGTTTTCTTAGCGCTATTTTGCACAACATATTGAAAAATGTATGTTTGTCTTGTTCGTCCAGGAGTATGCTCTATTTTTTCCTGTTGATGCAACGTTGCCCGGCTTGTTCGTGAACTATATTCCCCAGACGTAGAGTATGTAGTCATTGGGGCCCTTAAAGAAGTGCCACTATACATGTGACAAGAGTTCCCAAGATGGGATCCAAAACTGAAGCCACTAGGTTTACATGCAGGACAATTTACAACCCCACTGTTTAAGGTTTTTAGGATATTAGGTGCTGCGGGCGTGACCGTTCCAAGATTACCGTTCAGCACTGCCGATGGCAATTGTTAATCTTCTATCAAGGGTAAAGCAACAAGAGTCACCTCACTAGATTGGAGGTTACTTATAGTATTTGCATTGCTGTCTTTTTGAGCTGGAGTACAGCTGTTTAAACTTCCCTGTAGCTCTGATGCAATTACTACAATTTCAGAATCTACGTATAATTGTGAGTCTTCATGTACATCTTGATGTGGCTTGATCTCTGTTGATTTTAGAGAATTGATGGCTTTGTGTTTCTGGCTGTAATCAATGTCCTTCTCGTTTTCCAAAATATTCAGGGCAGATACAGTTTTCTGTCCTATTTCGACCTGCACCTCAATCGAGAAATTAGTAGTGTCCTTCATATTTGAGTCACTCAAAACGTCCTCGCCAAAAGTTTTATCCTGAATTGGGGAAGCCATTTTCGTAGTTCCCAGTGCAAAAAAGCCTCTGAGAATGCAAGCACTGTCAAAAGACACACAACAGGAAGCCCGTGCTGAATAGCAAATTGTTTCCAAGATATTGAGGTCAAGTTTGCTAGCGTTTTTATTGTGTTAATCACAATGGCACTTACCAGTTCGTAGCGCCCCCACACAATCTTCCTGTAGCCCAGTCACAATCGGTTCTCCAGTCAATTCGGGGCAGTTTGCAGCTTGTCTGCGGACTGCAGACTGCGCTTTGTCACTTGGCCACCGCTTCACGCTCCTGCAGTTTTTTAAGCGCGTGATGGTCACGGTAATGCTATGAGGCGGAGCCTCAGATCCTCCTGCAATTAAAGGCACAGCGCACAGTGCTCCAGCACAGCGCACAACGTTCAAGGAGGTCAGCAAATGCTCTTCCAAGCAAAACAAAGTAACTTCCAGTAGCAGCCAGCACAGTAAAATATCTGGGGACTGCAGACTGCGCTATGTCACTTGGCCACCACTTCGTATTAAATAATACAGATTGCTGCTAACACTGTTGGTACTATTACCTATTATCTAAGTAGAAAAAGTGGTGCAACATTTTAATTAGCTTACATTTTTAACTAGGGCACAGGTTTGATAATCGGATAACAGTTTGTTTGTGGAATACTAAACTATTTTCCAAAATGTCAGCTAGAACAGTACTTATAAGCGTGGTTTGCACTTGAAAATTCTTTGCCAAAAAGTAACAGCAGTCAGAATACTGTGTTATTCAAAATATGTGTGGGATTTCAAAGAGGAACAGAGGAAAACAGCTTACATATTTTACCAGCATCTCTTCTTTCACACCGTTTCCTTCTTTCCATATCACAGGTAATGAAAGAATCAGCTGGCAAATGCCAATTGTCATACATACCGCACAATATGTATTTATTTTATTTATTTGTGAGTTTATATAGCGCACACCCAAAATAAATTGTTACTTTGCATTGAAAACTTTGGCGAGCATAAGGGAGGTGAGGAAGTAGTAGTAGTCATTTATTTTGTGTTTTTATCCCATTAGTATGGTTTATCCCATTAGTATGGCCTTCATGCGCATGTGGGTGAATGCCCTCAGGGGACCGGAGACCAAGTATAGAGATTGTAGAATGATGAGTAGAATGTGGGTGTCCATTAGGCTAAGACAGGAGGAGTAAGATGGTCAGTAATATGGATGGGTGCTGAGGAATGTCAGGAGAATTAGGGAATTAAAGAAATCCACTATATGACCAGCATTACTGAAATTTGTCATTGGCCAAAGCTGTATTTTGGTACGGTAGATTCACTATGAGTCCAGATAGACCAAATGTTGTCGTAGGTCATAGCTGCAATGTGATGGCTGTTGTCCTTTGTGCATTAGAGTGAGGTGTGGATGTGAGTGCATGTAGGTGGGTTACTGTGCATGCAGCTGTTGACCACATAGTGGTGTTTGACTACATACCTTGCTGCTTCGCTAGGCGCTTTGCATGTGGTGTTGCTGATCAAATCCTAGTCACCCTGACTGTTCGAAGAGTTGTGCTTTATCTTGCAGTGGGAAATATTTTGGATGTAAAAGGAACTGTGACAGGGATGTATGGAGAGAGAAAGAGAGAGAGAGAGAGAGAGAGAGAGACACTTCATTACAGTGGAATTCTGGGCCAGTATGGAGGGCACAGTGTGTGATGCACATGACCTTAAAGGTTGGCCATCGGCTTATAGGAAGCCAGTGTAATACTCTAAGGGCAGGGGTAATGTGTTCTCTGGGTGGGAGGAGTCTGGCTGCAGAGTTTTGAATTTGTTTGAGCTTGGGGATCTTGAAAATGACGTGGTTGTCATCCGTGTAGTTATATCAGGCAAGGTTATGAGAATGGACGAGAGCAGGGAGGGGACTAAGGTAGATATTTAAGAGGAGAGGGGAAAGGGAGGCTCCCTTTCAGACCCCTTTGGGTACAGGGCGAGGGGGGCAGGAGAAAGGGTATAAGAGCATGATTTGTGAGCGGTTGGAAAGGAAGGAGGAGATCCATCTTAGAGCAGAGTCTCTGATGCCTAGAGATTGCAGTTAGAGATGTAGTAGAGTTTACATAGAGCCTGAACGCTGAGCATTCTAGGCTTGAAAGAAAGTGCGGGCTTCCACAGTTTCCTATATTATAGGAGGAAGTTGGCTTGGCGGATGGAGCTCACACTATGAATATTCTTTTTCCTGTGCTAAGGTGTATAGATAGGGACTCTTTTTTCAGAAGCACCTGGAAAGGTGGTAAGGATTTCATTCGATAAGATTTGAGATATTTATATCACGTATAATGACACTGGGTAGAATTATCAGCATCTGGGTTATTGCAGAAGGAGCCATAACCATATGGCAGAATAGGAACATTTTAAAAGCTTTTTTTAAGGGAATCTGAAGAATCACACTAAGGAAAACCAGCTTGAAAGGAGTTCCACAGCTGGGTGGTGAGAACAGAGAGATACCTATCCCTCCAAGTCTTACATCTGGTTCTAGCAGCAACCAGCAAAACACTATTGTGAGAAGGTAATGCATGAGGGTTGATAAAAAACGAATCTTGAATATTAGATATGTACCGCCACATGAAGAGTCTGGCGGTATCCCAGCAGTAACACTGCTGGGATATCGCCAGTGCAAATAGCGTTACCGCTACTCGGTCCGACTCTATTAGCGCTGGATCACGAGTAGCAGGCTAACGGTTATTTCCCATTCCCATTGGTTCCATAATGGTTCGAAATTACCAACTTTATTATATGGGCTGGAACCTACGAAGTTGGACTGGAAGAAACGAGAGTGCTTGGAAGGCACTTTATGTAAAAAGCTGCTAAAACTTCCAATGTCTTCTCCGTATGTTCTGATTCGGCATGAATTAGGACTGGTGTATTGGAGGCGAATAGTGCACATTTAGATGCTGAGGCTTTACAGGAAGATTTTGGTTCCCCCTATAGGATCACTGTTTGAGGATTTCAATATAGCATTAGATACAAAGGGTTTTGGCGTTTTATGGGAACCAAGTCAGCAGTGTGAACTATTATTGGAAAAGGAGGGTATGGATAATAATAGTTTAATAAGAAACCTGGTTAAGGTGTACCAAAAAATTCACTTAGATCAATGGAGTAATGATCAACACCTCTTCAATAAATATAAACTGCATTCAGAGCTGGCTAACCAGTATAGGTCCTACTAAAATATTGAAGAGTACATTGTGAGATTTCCTGATTTTAAATAATATCGCTCTATATTCATGCGTTTACGGGTTAATTTATTGAGAACACTTGATAGATGGGGTAGGATTAGAGGCTTAGCAGAATCTGAACGGACATGTAGAATGTGTGGAAAAGAGTCTTTGGGGTCCCTTAAGCACTGGGTCACATCCTGTCCTGAAATTAAAAAACCAAATGGTGCAGTCTTTGGGGAGATTTGTGGTGCAGGAGGATAGTCTGGAAACTGATTGGTTTTGGAATGAACTATTGAGAGGTCGCAATGCATCAATGATATTAGCACTTGTACGATTTTTTAATTCTATCCATGTTAGATTAGGGCACATTTTGTATTTGTAAATTTGTTGATATATAGATGATTCATAGTTACTTTTGAGTGTTTGATTGATTTGTAACATATGTATTTTAGTTGTTATTTTAAGATGCGATGGACATGTTAAAGTTTTGTAAACTGAACCAATTAAAAAAAAAATATTAGATACTTATGAAAAGCCCATGTAGCTATTTAAATGTCAGACAAAGTATATAATTATGTGTTTGCTGCCACACAGGCACCCAAAGGGGGAATGATTATAGTGAGAAATCACAGAAGGTTTAGGAAATCTGAAGACAATCCACACTGTAGCATTTTGATTGGCTCACCTTCCCGACAGATGAACTGCTAATGTTTTGCCAATTAACCAAATGTGAATATAAATCACGACATCCCCCTCCTCTGGAAACCCATTCCCTGATAAGCTTCATCGCTTAAGGATTACTCACGGTGGTCGGTTCCAACCTGAATCGTACATTCAAACACTTATGGAATGTGGACTGCAGCTTATTTGGAAGAGAGTCTGGCACACATCAATGGCAGCCTCAACGACAAAGACCCTGTGCATTGGGTACAATAGGGTACTCTTCATGCCATCCTCTGTGGGGAAAGGTTCACAAATGATCCCTCCAGCGGGTATTGCTGGTTGTGCAGTGTAGGAATAGGGTCTCTCTAACAAATGCTTTTTGCGTGTCTCTGCATCTCTGCATTCTGGAAAGCTTTATAGTGCAAATATGTAATGTCTCCATCCCACTATCGATTTATTAAGTAAGCCATCATTTTGGTGGAGACACTGCTCAAGGGAAACGGTTTGACACCCTGAAAGCTATTGCCTTCAAGTCTCTCACATCTAACCAGAGGATACTACACGCAGCAATCAGACAAGCAAATATGAATACAATACGGTGTAAGCCATAGATGTACAAGAATGTGATATGAAATCTAAGGAAATGTATGCATCACTTTAATCTGTTCTCTATTCATTCTTGTCTTTCACCTGCTTTCCTCTCTCCTTTGGCCTTCTCCTATCCCTTATATGGCTCATCTGTCTCTTTCTGCAATCTGACTACTTTTATCTATTGATTGTTTTATTTCTGTCATTGTTTCCTTCCATGTAATACACCTATTTTTTCAGCAATATATAATTAGTAGCTGTTCAGAATGTGGTTTGAGAAGAGTGTAGCCGTTTATATTTTGTGTACATTCTGCGTAGTCTAACAAAGCTAATACACTGACGCCATTTCAATATGATGTTATTTCATTTGCTACAATTGATGTGTCTAATTGTCTATTAAAGTTAATAATATAATAATATCAAATAATAATCATTCCACTGTAAGAAACCAAGTTCGAGCAGGCTGTGCCAATATAGGCCTGCAAAATGTTGACTTGCCATTAATATCAGTAATAATGGAACTGAAAGAGACCATATCCCTACAGGCTGTGCCAATACAAACCAGTATACACAAACAAGATCACTCATGTTGCTTTGCTCTTAATGTCAGTAATAATACCACTATAAGAAAACATCTCCAAACAGGCTGTAAGAGCACTAATGTTGCTTTGTCCTTAATGCCAGTTCCCTTGTATCGATCCCTTGAAATCTCATTCCATCACTGTGTACTTCCCCCTATGACTTGTAAAGTGCTCAGATTCTTCCCGAAGCTAGGCCCATGCTAAATAAATGACCTGTAAACAATACAATATTAAAATAATAATAATAAAGCAAAAGTTATAGGTTGCCTTGCACGTAATGCCGCTTATAATGCCCCTCTAACAATCCATGTTCTGTGTCATTATAAGCCAGTATCGGCATGCAAGGGCATCCAGTATGCATTGCCCTTTATGCCTGCACTAATGCCTGCACAATAAATAAAAGAATAAGGCATACAGCTTCGTCAATCGTGACAGTACTTATGTATTCAGATCTATTAATAAATCCCATGGTAGTCATTGGTTTCACACAGACCTGAATGTCAGATGACATCTTTCCTTTACTTTATTTATTTTTAACGCGCATAAGAGGCCCAGAGACATACGGGCTCAGGTAGAAGAAGCCTTCCCACTGGGGGACAAATACAGAAAACGGACAACAACAAACTTGGACTTCAGGTACAGTCAACAGCCTACCAACTCTAACACTATCTAAACAGGAATTTCTTATTTCTAAATATCTAAGGTTTTACATTCTTCTTAGTTCGGGAAGAATGGCATTCCATCATTTAGGAGCAGCCAAAAAAACGCACTGTTACTCAAAAGGCAAGCTACCAACAACATGTATTCATGCACACACATGTACACATGCAGACATAGATACATAGCATGTACATGTGCATATGCACACTCTATCACTTAAAGAAACATTTCATGACACACTCACCCAAACATATGTTTCATAAATACTTAGGTGAGCTGTGCAGCAGTGACAACTTCACCCTCAGTATGTACCACCTCCTCGTGCTGACTCCATGTTCACGCCGGGGGTTAGGAGCCTTCCTTTACCCCTTTCTTTCTCTGATGTAGAATCGGTACAGAGTTGCTCAGTGTTCTACCCCTGCCCCCAGCCTATCCTTCTTTGTCTTCCATGGGCCGGATCTCCAGCCTCAATGCAGGAGAAACAAAGCTGTGACCTCAGGCTACGCCTCCAGCCCTGAGTATGGGTTTGGGTATGGACGCTGATATCCCTCAGCCCCATCCCATGCACAGCGTACAGCAGGGCCTTGGAACACCGCCAGTCTTCTTATTTGCAAAGGATTGAAATGTGTTTAGCTTCTTTTCAGATACAAAGACTACATTTTCCTTATGGAGCGAGAGGAAGACACAACTTGATAATGCAAATGACAACGTTTTCTGTTCCACTAATATAACGTTTGGAACTGTAACACACCTATAGACAAGCAGCCTCGACTGCCTAACCACAAAGTCGATAACTTAATACGTATCTAGCAAATCATCAAAACTAAGATACCAAATTTTGACACTTTCCAAGTATAGCATTGGTATTTAAATCGGATACAAACTAACCCGCCATCCTATACCTATCACACTTGGTCTCCTCTGAATTCCTGCAAAGAATTCAGAATAGAATTGGAAAACATAAAAGAAAGATAGCATTGAGAATGTGGGGAAAAGGAAAGGCAGAGACAAGGAAGGAAGGAAGGAATGAAGGGAGGAAGGAAGGTCTGAGGTGCTCTTCCCGAACTCCAGTGCTTGTTAGGAGGTGGGGTACACATTCATTCATCTCGCTCACTCTCACACTCGAACACTGAGTAATCAAATCACATGACTCACTTTGACTGTTGCTTGCGCCGGAATGACTTCTTCCACGTTTATCTTTATTACGCCCGTTTCACATGGTCTGGGTTCCCCTCACCACGTGATCAGTCCCTACTTGTTTACACCACATTCCTCCCAAACTTTGAATGCTTGATCAACACAACACTTCACACTATCGTCTCTTACTGGTTCTCATTTACCTCGGTTCTTTGACGGTAGATCACTTCAAGCATATACCTGTGTAATCGGGACAATTGCCGTGGCTTCTCTCTAAGCTGGTACCTTGAGTGTGTTCTCCCGGGTGGGTCTACCTCGTAGAGGCTTTCGACCGGGGTGGGGGTCTGGTCTTTGACTGTAAGCTGGTTCCGTGTCACTTTGCGAGGATGCGCTCTGCTTGCCCTTGCTGGAGTCTCAGGCTCTACTGGGGGATCTCCCCTCGCTGTCTCAGTATCCGGTGGGACACATTTCACATCACCACTTTTGTCCTTCTGTCAGCTGTTGCCATGCTATGGTTGGCGTCTTGTACCGTTCAGGGACGTGATTCATATGTCTGTGTCATTTTCTACTGGAGCGCTCTGGTCTTCACCAACACAGTATATCCTGGTTGCAGTTCCCTGTGTTGTGTATGGCGTGCTTGACTCTTTCTCATTCCGCCTGGCTCGCCTCTCTTCCATGAGCGGTATGTTTGGGTTCACCCAGCTCGGGTGTAGGAGTAGTTCAGCTTGTATTGGCATTCTGAACATCAACGCTGCTGCGCTTACTCCAGTGGAGGTTTGTGGGGTTTGTCGGTGTGCTCGCAGGAACATACATACTGCCGGTAACCATGGCTGGTTATGGTCTTTTGCGATTCTTATGGTTTTGTTCAGGGACCCCATGAAATGCTCTGCATCGCTGTTTGCCTGTGGCCAGCACAGGGTGATCTTCCTATGTTTCACACTCAGGTTGGTGAGAAATTATTTGAGTTCCTGGCTGGTGAATGGTGGTCCATTGTTGCTCTTCAGTTTCCTGGGCAAGCCATGTACAGCGCATACTTTCTCGAGGGCCGCGATGACAGATTCTGCGTTCGTGGACTTGACGTGCTCCACCTACGGGTATCTTCTGAACTCGTCAACTAGGACGAGGCGGTACCCATCTCCTGCTATGGTACAAAAGTCCATGCTCACCGATTCCCATCTCGTGGGGCTCCTGAGCGCGCTTATGATGGGTTCTAGCGGGTTCTGGCGTTTTAGTCTCCTTGAGGACTGGCACGCAACACAGGTTTCAGTCACGCGGTGATACATCCGCGGCATCCACATGCTTGATTTCAAGTATGCTTGGGTCTTCACTATGCCTTGATGGCCTCCATGCACTAGTTTGAGGGCCCTTTTTCCATTGTCGCAGGTAGAACGAGTCTGTGTCCCTTCAGCACAATGCCTTCTTCTGATATCATGAGCTCATGGCAGATGCCGAACAGCACCTGTAGCTTTTCTAGAGCTGCCGTGGTGCGTTGTGGCACTGCAGCCAAATCGTTCCTCCATGGTCCAGATAGTTGCAAACAGGTGCCTGCTATTGTTTCTTCTGCTATCTCCTGCAGTGTTAGAGCTTGTGGGCGGGCACACACGATCACATGTCACACATGCTCCTCTGTCTCAGCCGTGTGTTCCTCTTCATGTCTGGTGGTGGGTCGCGGGTTGTGGGACAGGTAATCAGCCAGATTGTCTGCTCCAGCTCTGTATTCGTCATCAATGTTAAATGGCTTCAGATGCAGCATCCATTTTTGTAGCCTAGCTGGGGGGTGCAGCGCTGATCCCGTTAAGATTGGTATCAGGGGTTTGTAATCTGTGAACACTTTTGGCTGGTTGGAAAGAAGGAAGGAAGGAAGGAAGGAAGGAAGGAGACATACAAAACCACAAAGTAGCACCATCACATGCAATAACTTACATGAGTAACATTATCTGTGTCTGGACGAGGATTTGAATTCTCTGTAACAGTCTAAACATCATGATTCTATTTACACATCCATTCACATCCAACCACATACACAATACTATTATTATACCTTGGTCTGTTATCGGTCAAAATCAATTAAACTAAAAACACTATTCACACACTTAAAAAGACGAAACAAGTTCTGAAGGTGCACTTCCGTTTCCCTGTCACTTTTGGGTCGCAAAAAAAGCCGAACCCTGAGAAATGTGATTGTGATTGTTAGCTGGACTACTTTCTCACTGATTGTTTAATGCACATGTTAGCGTCACATGTATGCCTACTCCCTCTTGATTTCAGTGCTGAATCCATATAATCTATTTGACCATTTCACAACAGCCACCAATATCTTTTACTGTATTGGGGCGCTTTACATAGATGACGCGTGTTACATGTGGAACTCAAAGGCTCCTTTTTTTGTTACATTTCATTGATAGGATTTTGCTTCATTGTACAACTAGGATTATTATTGTCTCAGAGAAGTATTAGAAAAAGTCTCCTGGATGAAACCTGGACCACAATTGCATACATACAAATATAGAAGGATATCTAGCAACTACAGAGATATATTCAACCACAGGGTTTTGAGTGACATCTGATGGACAAAGAAAATGTAGCTCAAGTTATGTATAATGTTCCTTGAGACTCTATAATAGAAAGCACACCCATACATCATTTTATTTTGTGAATGGCTGCCCTTCCTTTTCACTTCCACAGTCCCTGGTCTGTCCACAGTGAACAGCATTACAATGGGTGCAGGAAGGAGGCAACTATATTCAGCATAACTATTGTCAGGTCTCCTCTCGCTTCACCTCAGCAACCCAAAATAGAGAAAATGCTTAACCGCTGTCATGGCAGTTGATGTCAGAGGATAACTGTCATGGCAGTTGATGTCAGAGGATATAGGATTCAGAGGATATACGTTATAGGATTCAGAAAGTGGAATCATAGCGAATGGCAATAATACAGTTATTTTTCAACTACTTGACAGCAAGGTATGTTTCCATTTGGAACTGCTTCAGCATATTCAATATCATGCTTAAGTAATTTATATGCATAAATCCTCCTGATTTAAGTGGCTACGATCAGGTGTTTCAGCTGAAATACAGATCTTTATTGTTTGGGCCTTAACAGAATCAATGTTTTCTAACTCATAATTCCTTTGTGCATCTTGGAAATCAGCATCTTACTTATGCTGATTGATGATGCTGATTTCCATAAGCCTGATGCTGGGTTATGGAATGAACCTGGTGACTGTGCAATAATTGTTCAATTTGTTGTTATGGCCTCCTAGGAAAATGAGTGGAGCATTGCACTGTTTCTAAATGATACACCAGTGGAACATGGAATAGATAATTCACTGGAGCAAGATCACGGGAGATATATAAGGCTCAAATGGTCTTTACTTTTGACTGACAAGAAGGGTGGGATGTTAGAGGAAAGGCTGGAGGGTAGCAGATGGATAAACAAAGGTGTTGCTGAGGGGGGGTTTATGGGGCTATAGCCCCGGGTCTTTTGGTAGTAGCCCCGGATAGAAGCTCAGGGGCTACAACCAAAAGGCTAACTAGCCCCGAGTCCCAACAGTCCCACCATTAGCATAGCCCCTGATCTTTTCCAGACCTAGAAACTCCCCTGTGGCTAAGCATACCTCATGCCTCCCTCATCCCCTCCATTTAATGTGTGTCCATTGTGACAATGCAGGTAATGTGAATTTGAAGTTGGGGTGCAAACAAACAACTTACATTTCTGGAGGGACAGCTATCAACAATGTGGTTCATTTCATCTCAGGTTTCCAACTAACATCGTAGACTCCTCGGCTAGACATAATAGGACAATCTTTATGCTCAGGGTGCCCACAGTGAATGCCACTGTATTGGGACCATGTGCACTCAATAGTGTGTCTCAAAGTTTCTCAATTATTTTTGTAAATAACTCGCAATTGAAATTCACTTAACCAAAGATAATTCATGGTGCTAGAAGGTATTTGGATTTTCTAGCTAAAGCCCTATGCAGAAACAAAGATACAGACAACAACAGATCTCCTTTTGTTGGACCTCCTGCACTCTAATCAAGTAATTAACTCTTCGCTAATAATCATTTTTTGTTTAATGGAGATTCAATATATAAAATAAAAACCTTAAACCTTAAGTAAATGAACTAAATAAATGATGTCCTTTGTAATATGTATAACAACTTAATAAACCATTTGTCTCATTAACATCACATATAGATACTTTATATACAATTTGTATATAATAGCATGACTGACAATGACGGTAAGCAGAAATCAATACATTGTTGTTCTGATCACATTTCTCTTTGGTGCTTCAAAACAATATGTCTTAGTGCTTCAAATACTGAGGACCCAATAATTCTATATTCTTAATCAGGGGACAGTTTGGACTGTACATCCTACTATTAATACAAATATCTATTAATTATTATATACTAAACTTTAGAATATTCAATAAAATTAATAGAATTGTATTGCCTCACTGACCTGTTGAAATGAATTTCTTATTGCCTCAGTGAAGGACATTTCTTGTAGTTGTAAATAATTATTTCAAGAAATATTCTAATGTCTAGATAAATCCATAATCCACATGTTAAATATACCTTCGATGAGTTGTCTGCAACTCACATAATGCCCCGATAATAAACACCAATAGGCCATCCTGATTACTTTCAGAAACATTTTCTAATCACCCTTTAAATCAGGCTCTGCCTAAAACTAAAGAAACTATACAATATTCGCACCTGGGAAAGACATATTTACAAATCACAATCTGTTTTTTCCCTGGCACGATTATGTAATTGCCCCTTGCATCTGCGGCATCAAATAGAAAAGGGCATAGGTCACTTTTCAGTTGACGGCGGCCATTTTTTGGGCAACATCATCGGAGCAAGGACCTATTGCCTTTTCCATTTTAATTGTGGCAGACATTCTTTTCCCTTTCTTCAGGAAATGGGCTTACGCACTACGCACTGAGCCCATCTCCCGACGGAAGAAAAACATAGTTGAAAACCATCTGCACCCTAGTAAATCCCAGGGTGCAAATGGTTTTCACCCCCTTGGTGGGGAGATGACATGGCTGGTAACAGCCCACAGCGCTCACTTCGCTCAGGCCTACCTTGGCGAGGGCTCACAGGCCTTTACCTGCCATGTCAGCACCCCGCCATGGGGTGAAAGCTACACTGAGATTTGCTGATTTGTAAACAAAAAGGAAAAAGCAATGTCAGTCTACCACAAGCAAATACATGTTTAGGGACCTGGGAATCGATAGCGGGCTTAGCACTATATCCACCAATGCATGAGGCAGTCTTTAACTCTGGTTTCAATTATAGTTCTTGCCATAAGGTGATTTTATAAAATGCATTTAAATAGTTTCTTCAAACCAATCAAGTGGCACAATCATTATATATTGATTTATTCTTTTCATCTTTTTTGAGAAACAGTTATTACATTCCATCATTGTTTACCTTATTCCACTTAATTACATATCCTGTCGGACAAATTCATTAAAGGTTGGAGATGACACTCTGCGCTTTTCAACACAAGAAAATGATATTCTGAATGAAAAGAATTTTATAGAGACATACACCAAGACAAAAGAAAAAGCAGTTATTCGTTGGGAGCTACCTTTCCTACTGAAGATGATTCATTTATCTGAACGAAACCAAAGCATTGATGTAGTGGAAGAATCGTTTATTAAAAAAAGAACACATCAATTTCAAAGGAGTGCAGAGCTTGGTTGGTTTAATTTTAGTTATTTAAATTTATGTGAATTGGGACCAGTGCTTAGTATTTAGAACCTGATGCAACAAATTTATGGACTAGTGAACTAAATTGGCTATGCCTGGATTAGCCTCTCATTTGAGGTGATTTTAAAACTTTTTCTGGGTGGGGTTCGGAGGGCATGTCTTCTAAGCTGTCAATTTGCCACACATTGATTTTGCAGAATTGCTAGTCTGTTCCCACAGAGTACAGCATCCCTGTCTCACCTGGCATAGAAACATGTTAGCAGATGAGCTGGGGTCATGGCTGATGACATTCTGCTTAGTTGGGGCATAATATGAGATGTATTGTCCAGCCATGCGACCTGCACTTCCCCACCACACAGGAAACGCGTGTTAGTCAAGGAAGCAACTGTGGTCCGACTATGCTGTCGTCCCTAAAACATAATGGTTTAGTAGCATGAGAACTGCATAACTTTGCTGACCTATACCCTAGGAAGAACTGGGAACCAAAGACATGACTCTACCAGAAAGTCCTGAAGCAATAAGGTGGGGCCTTTACAGATCAGAGCCTCTCAAGATTGTCCATTCACTCTCCTCACATTGAAGGCTCTCTTTTTTACAATCATTGCCAACATTCTCTTCCACGCCAGCATCCTCTGCATCCCTGTTTTCCACAAGGCCCACTGAAATGTTCGATGAAGTGATCAGTGGGGGAATGTATATCTGTTTTTCCAATGAATCGGAGGCTCATGATCAGCCAGTAGTTTGCAAGATTTTCGGTGTTAAATGTGTTTCTTTAGAAGAGATCGGATTGGTCTTGTTTTTAGGGTTCTTGGGAAGATGTATTGGAAGAATGAAGCATTTATTATTTTGAGCAAGGGTGTAATCTGCTTTAGGAAGGCTGTGGTGAGGGTGTCATCCTTTGCATATGGTTGCTTTAAATGACGTGAGGTTGTTAGGTAAGTCCTTGTTTGTTAGGGGAGTGGAGAGGGTCCTGGTTTGTGTTCTGCACTGTGCATTCAAGGATGCTGGGAATGACCAATTTTGTGATATTTATCTGTTGTCATGCGTTATCAATCTTGTTGATGAAAAGTTGTTAATAGTGCTGCACTTGTCTGTGGACTCAGAGAATGCTAGGTCAGGCAGGGGATGTGAGCAGTGTTTCACTGCTGTGAAGAGAGATGGGTAATTTTGTGAAAACAGAAAAATAATATGAGGCCGGGAAGCCCAAAGGAAACACACCAAACACTGGTTACAAAGGAACATACAAAGTACTTTATTTTAAGGTCAAGCAGTGACAAAGTCAATGACAGATCGGATAGCTATCGGCCCTCAGTACAACACAACGAACTTCAACGGGGTTCGATGTATTCAGTGAAAGAGTGTACATTGGGACAATCGGGCTTATATACATTTCTCCAGCCATTTGTCCAACCCCTTCGCGGGTTAACCATTCCAAGAATGTATTACTGGTCTAGGGTCTCTGCCATGTCAACTTTTAATATATACATCAGTATGCGTATAGATCAGTTCCGTTGATACAGGTAATCCATTTACACACAGGTCAACAGAAGGACAAGGTCTCAGTTTGCGACCCTAACAAGTGGCCTGCAGACAAGATATACATTAGCTGCACTGAGGTCATGATGACCAGATTCTGTTCGGAATGGCATCGTCCACCATTTTGATGTACAGGGTGACTTTTACACAAACCTCAACCTCAAAATGGCGGCTTGATTCAAGATGGCGGCTTACATCAATTTCTAAGGTTAAGACTTTGCCGTAGAGAGTTATTCGCGTACAGTTTTAAGCGACTTGTCATAGGCCAATATACATACAATCGTTACAATAGGAGGCATAATTTAATATCCAGTTTGACAATTTCTCCAGCAATTGCTTGCATGCACTTGTTGAACCAGTGACAGACAACAACTCCTTTATCCATGTTTCACTGGAGATCGCATACTACAAAATGCACCCATTAGCTCAGTCACTTGATTGTATTTCTTTTATTTATTTAATGTGATTTAGTCTAAATAACTTAAACTTTACACATATCATAAACAAACTTACACAAGAAATAAAACACAGTAATAAAAATCGAACGAATAAGAACAGTATCAATATATATACATTTTCACATAAGTACAAAATTAAATTAACATGATACCTTCCTATTAATAACAAGTTAAAAAAGTGTAAATCTGGCCTATGATATTTATACTGGTGTTCAAATCAAGTTGTCTTCAGTCTCAATAACCATAGATACTTTTTCTAAATGCTATTTGTCACACTTTATAGCAGAGGGCCCAATCTGGATTCAATCCATGTCCATATATTATATAAGGCCACTAATAAGCTCATATTCCCAAAGTTCATGCAGTATTGCCAAAAAGACAATTCACCGATGGCTTCTAGATTGTGCACATATTTGGTTAATATTGCCTGAATGGATGTGATCATGACATGACATTGAGTTAGTAGATGTATAGCTGTCTCGGGGGTATCTGCTTGGTTACACAGTCGGCAAATACAATCTTCTGTGGGGTTTTAGCTCTACAGCCCAAGTTCATCCTAGTGGGAAGTTGTTCCAGTCTTAGCAAGATAATGAATCGCCTGAGTCTTATGGCTGGGCAAAGGTTTAGGTATGCCTGAGGCTTCATAAAGTCATAATGTTCATGATGAACAAACTGGTGTTTCTTTAGTTTGCTCAGATGGGCATAATTTTCCAGCCAATCCCATAAGGCAACTCTCTTATGGAGTTCATTTTGCACTGCTTTTGAAAGTCTAATTCTTCTGTAGTTCCATCCTATCTCAGTTAGATATATGATCATAGGCTCGTATATTGGTCTAGTGGCACACCTTTTGCCTAATTCCTGTCGGACAGTTGTCAATAGTGGATTAGTGGAGCCCCCAATCGTCCTCAGGAAGAAGTCTGCTCTCTTTTTTAAGACAACGGCTTTTAAAGAAAGGAGACCGAGTTCTAGTCTTATAAGGGCCATTGGAACTCCAGGAGGTAACCCCAAGATCCGTCGCCAGAATTTTTCTTCAATCACTTGGAGCCAAGCTAGATCAAAAGTCCAAAGTGCCTCTAAGCCGTAAGTAATCATTGGGGTGAACACTTGGATATATAAATGCCGCGTGGCCCACATTGTGAATCCCCCCTGTCTATATAAAAACCTAGCCATTAGAGCAGACACTTGGGCGGCTTTAATAATACGCGCTTGTCTGCATGCATTATAGTCTCCATATGGTTCAAATTCGATCCCCACGTATCGATAACACGGTGTGTATGCTATGCTCGTATTACCCATCATGAGGTCAACCCTGCTGGCTTTTTTATGAGTGTATCTAATACTCCCAGAGTGCTGTTGCAGATCTTCTGAGGCCACTTATGGTGTTGTCCAGTAAAACCAGTTGTTTGTGAAGGCTAACACAGCGCAGTGTGAATCTCCAATTTTGGGGGGGGAGTTGTTAACAGCCTCAATTACTACTGGTATGTCATGCACATAAAGAATATAAACCAGTGGTGCAGTGACACACCCTTGTTTTGCTCCCCTGTTCTGGTGCGCAATATTGGTCAGATGCCCTTCCTGTTCTAATTTGAGCCTGACCGTGGTGTTATGGTGGAGGAGTCTAAGATAGTATAGTATCCCATATGGGCCCCGATGGTTTCTAATTTGAGCCACAGCCTGTCTCTAGGGATGGAGTTGAATGCCGCCTTAAAATCAATATACAGCGCATAGAGTGAGGGCTGTTCTTTAGTAAGCGCTCTAGTACGTAAGATGTCCATCAAAACAAGATTGTGGGTCGTGGAATATTCTCGCCTAAACCCACCCTGAAATTTACACAGAATGTTGGCGGTATCCACCCATTTCTGCATTTCAGTCAATAGTAAAGATGCAAATATTTTTCCTGTAGAATCTAACATATATGGTAATCTATAGTTGTTTGGATTTAATCTATTTCCCTTCTTAAAAATAGGGACGAGTATTGCCGATTTCCAAGAATGGGGGATAGTTCCATGATCCAAAATCTTATCAAATAGGATGGATAATATACTGGACCAAAATTCTGGATAGCTCTTAATGACGGCATTGGACAATCTATTCGGGCCAGGTGCTCTTGAGGATTTTAGATCTTTGATTTTAGCCAATATTGCTCCCGGAGAAACATCGAAAGGGCGAAATGTTGGAGCGTCACTAATTGGATTAATCTTGTCTGGCACTAATAAAGAGTTGCGTTCATTCAAGTACTTTTCCCATGCAACTCTGCTTATAGGATTATCTAGTGAGCTTTTGCTTTTGCCCCTAGCCTCACTTAGAAGTGTCCAGATGCTTTGTGAATTTTTAGAGCAAATAGTTTGGACTAGTTGCTGATAAACTTGATATTTTACTGCCCGTTTGATGTTCTTGATGGTGGTCCTATATCTATTTTTTATTTTCCTTGCCAGTGCAACATATTATGGCATGGGCAGGTTCAGGACCTTGATTTTGTGAATGCTGGCTCTAAGACCCCTCTTGGCATCTCTGATCTTACTATTAAATGGCTGCAGCTTTCCTTTCTCTCTTATCATAGGTCCCCTAGTAGATGTAGCGTGTTTGATAGAGAAAGCCGACACCCACTCCTCAATAGAATTAATGGACATGGCATGGAATTCAGATAGGCTACAAATGTCTTCATCAAATAAGGATTTAGTGGCCCGACTGATGTTATTGTCTGACCAACTTATTCTGGTCCCTGCCTGGTTTACCTTAATTGTACCCATATTGCACTGGGCACAGCTGGCCCACGCAGTGTTAAAAGTGCATCGGAGAAAGGCATGATCACTCCTATTATTCGTGATCACTTCCATGTCGGCAACTAGATGTAGCATTTTGGGGCACATAAAAATGTAATCCAGTGTACTACTTGTTTGTATTGTTGGTTTAAATCTTTTACATCAAAATGGTAATTTCTCTTGCCAAATGTACCCAGAACATTTTCAATATCTCCATCTTGTCTCTGAAGTGAGCAAACAAAAACAACAAATGTGGTTATTCTCTCACTAACTTCATCAGCATATGATTTCTGAGATTTTTCTAAAATAGTGTTTACATTTCCGGCACTACCTTGGGGTGTACATTGATATAATTTAGCAAAGCATCGTGAAATGTTCTCTTTTCATGTTTTGCATAATCAACCAGCATGTCCCATCTGTTCGAGATTAATTTCCACTCAGTAATGTCACTATTGGATAGGCAAATTGGTTTCATTGTGTCACATTGTATAAACAGAAACAGCTGATGACAGGGCTCAAAAAATAATTTCTCAACATGGTTATAATTTTGGAAATGTTGTAATGCGCGCACTGTTCTTAACAAAGCCTGTACACATCTGTCAAACTGTAATTCCACTGGCGACAGAACCTTGATTGCAAAAGCAATTTGTTTATTTCATGTCATGTCAATTTCTATATAAAGTGATAGTTATACAAGTTTCACTATATTCGGATATCAAATTAAAAAATGTGATTTAATTTTGTATATGCCAAACATGGGCAACTACTAAATCTATGTGAAATGTTTTGAAAATGGTCCTGTAGGTTCTCAACTAGTTCCACCTTCTATATTCGTAAAAGGTTTCACCAAGGGTTGAATTCTTTTGGCACATTCTAGAATTCATTTTTTGCAGTAATTTTCAGTGCCTGGGAAATATCTTTATTCTTTGATACCAAATTATTATTTACTATTTGGGTGACATTTCGTTTTTTCCAGTGCCGAACAGCATTTCTTTGTCAGGGGCAATTATCATTTTGTTCTAGGAGCCTTTAATAATCAAGGAATAGTCATATTTCTTTCTTGGAATCATCCATTTGTGTCTGTACCTGAGTCGACTGGAAGTGGAGGCAGTGTGGAGAAATGCACAGGGGCAGATTCTTAAAGTTTTTGGGCGCAAGTGACGAGATGCGCTAGCTCATCTCATCACTTGAGCGAAAATAAGGAGCAGCCCAATCCACAAAGGACATCTGAATGAGCGTATCTCACATGCACTCACATGTTTTTTCTTGCCACATTGCGCATTTACGTAAAAATCAGGGCGCCTGTGGTTCAATGGGGACTTACCGGTGTAGTCCGACCTTTGCGGGACCGGTAAATCCCCATTGAAAAAGCCATTCCCCATTCCATTTGAGCCCCCATAGGGCTCAATGGGAATGGGGAAGGTGCTAATAACAGTACCACAAATTGCGGTACCGTTATTAGCTTTGAAGTCCCTTAACGGGTGCCGTTCATAACGCCTGGTCAGATCAGGCGTTAAAGGAGGGACCTGCTAAGGGACCTCGTAGTAGAGCGGTAAGGGATTACCGGCAGTGGTCTCCTTAGTAGTGCCCGGTATCCCTTACCGCCCTACTCGGAATGAGGCCCATGTCTTTAAGTGTGACAACCACAGTTTAAACCGTAGCTGTCATACTTGCATTTCGAGCCTCCAAAAGGGGATAGAATTGCTTTTGGTTTCGAGCATTAAAGGACCCGTCTCTGTGACATGTGCTCCCAGCAACCATTTGGTTTCTGGAAGCCAGTCGTACATTAGAATGAATGAAAGGGGGCTTGAAAGTACATAGCTCTGCGTTAGTGTCCAGCTACTCCTGAAGTGCACAGGTCACCTTTGAGAATAAGGTGACCTTCATATTTCTAAAAGTAGCAGCATCGTTTGCACTATTTTTTTAGAACCTGCACCACAGTATAAAGATCAGTGCTTTTTAAGGCTTCACTTCCTAATGGAGGCAGAATAAGCCGAGAACCCTTCCAGTTGTTAAGTAGCCATTCAAAGCTGGAACAAAAGTCTAAACTCAATAAACTGCGTAAGAAACATTTGTTTGTGGACAACAACAAGCACAACGTATTAACAGACCTTTCTCAGTTGTACGTGTGTGTACAGTTTTTATGAAAAAGAATAAGTAGTAGCAAATCTCCAAGAACAATCTGCAAACCTTCTCATTGTCCTTCTAGATCCACCAACGTTCTTCAAAACGCATACCCAAAATACGTTCTTTAGTGCACACAAAATAGCTTGTCAAACGGGCACCTAAGACTGCTGTGGAAGGACATCTTTATAAACACGCAACTGCATATCATACATACAAAGGAAATGACACAATTGAGGACTAAGATGCACAACTTCATTACCAGAAAACGCTGTAGAGAGTAACACAACTTTTATATTATTCTAGGTGGCAATGAGAATTCTGCTTCATGGTCTGTTTCACCCTTTCGATCAGACCTTTAGTTTGTAGGTGGGAGGCAGATGAGAGAGCACCTTCCATATCCTGGACTTTACAAACATTCAAAATGATGCGCACATGGGAGGCCCAATCAGAAATAGTGAGTTTAAGGTACTAAGACAAATGGGAAAAATCGCATATCAAACTATTTGAGCCAGAGCAAATATAGTTGGTAAATTAGAAAAAGTATCAAGGGTAACTCTGATAAGTGAACACCCATCCAATAAGGTTGATTCAGAAATACACTTGGGTCCAACAATAAAGAACCAGTTTCAGTGCTGTCAAAAATCCCCAAAGCTGCCACGGTGCTTTTGCACAACAGGATATGTCTCCGAATGAAGCATGCTGGGTTTGTCAAGAAACCACCAATAACAATGTTTCAATTCCTATCACTAATAATGCAACTCTATACATGAACCGAATTCTTCAATTGTTCACAAGATAACCAAGAATCAAACAGCTGCAAATCCTCAAAACATTAACTTTCACTGACACAGGAGTTTCATGGAAACAATCAATAGAGTATGACGTATGGGTGTTGATGTATGTTTGCATGTATGTATGTGGGTCTGTATGTATATATGTATGTATGCATGCATGTATTTATTTATGTATGTATGTCCTGAGTTTCATATAGTGCAAACTTATCAGTAAAGCAACACAGCTCTGCACAGCAGAGTGATAAACAGAGTACAATAATATGTATACAGTGAGAAGGACGAGCTATTGAAGATACACTTGGAAGGACATGTGGATAGGGGGTACATCCAGTTGCAAGCAAGCAGGGAGCAGTGGATTCAGTGATTATGGGATCTCAGTGCCACCACTCGCCGTATGATGCGGGGCCCAGAAAACATACAAAGAGGATTCCCCAGACCACCACATGCCAGGCCTAAGCTAGATTGCACTCCTGCTCCTCGGTCTTTCAATGTACAGCAATTTACACAGTCCCATTATCGACAAAGGCTTGTCTTGAGGGAAGAAACATTGACCCTTCATGCTCATGAGAATCCCAATTGGAAAGTTACTGATAATTTCATCTCCATTTCCAAAAAGGTAAGGAAAAGCAGTAGACAGACCAAGCCTTAAGTAACCTCACAAACGTTAACTCCTGCACACCTGTGGCAGGTACCAGCTGTTCTGTACCTAAGAGCAGCCATCCTGCTGCTAGCTGGCCCTCTACCATAGAGGTGATCAAGACCAAACCTCCAAGATACTTTGAGCTTTTGCCCCATGTGAACAAACCTCATTGACAAGTAAGTCTTCAGTTTACCTTGGAGGCAACATTAAGCAACTTGAATGTTAAAAACACGGTGACATACTCCAATGTGGACCATGCACCTCAAAAAGAGATCGTTTTCACTGCCTGGAGGACCAGGATCAGTCCGGCAGCAATGCCTGGAAAAAACAGATGCAAGAATAGAAGGTGACCAAGACTCTGACAGGATACACTGGAATGAATTTTGGATAGGCTAGTCATAGACTGGAATGAGATATTTGTGGGAAATTAAGTATTCAAGCAGTGGCCCAACCTGCCGGAAATACCCTTCCTCTGCTGGCCACATAGTTTGCACCTTGGGATGACCCAAAGCCGCCTTCTGTAAAAGGTCTACAGACAGCACATTTGTCACCCACAAAATAGGAAAAGGATTTGAAGAGAAATCTGCCTATTGCCGCATAGCTTTCATAGGCCCTCATTACGACCCTGGCGGAGTGGGTTACCGCCAGCGGTAATCGTGGCGGACCCGTCCGCCCTACTACGAGTTCCCGTAGCGCCATGGAGCCTTTCTCCGCCTGGTTTTACCGGGCGGAGAAATCCATGGCGCTAAGGGACCTCGTTGTTAATTACGCCACCGTACTTTACGGTGGCGTAATTAACGCCTTCCCCACTCCCATTATACCCTATGGGGCAAGAATGGGAATGGGGAAGGGCAAAATGGGGATTGGGGATTTACCGCTCCGCCAAGGTCGGCATGGGGTGGAAAATCCGCCAACCCCCATGGCGCTATCGGCAGCTTTCCGCCGTGCTCCGCGGTGCATTTAGCACCGCGAATTCCGCCAGGGTCGTAATGAGGGCCATAGTCTTTAATGTTCTCCAAAACTGGATTCGGAGCATTCTGCAGATCACCCAAAAAGTATTTGAATCATAAGCCAAACATTTGGTAGGAGTAGCATCTCCAAATATCCAGTCCTGATGGTGTGCTGACCACTCAATCCGTTTTTATATACTAATTTCACAATTTTGATCTTACTTAGTAGGGTCAGAGAATCTAAAACAGCTGTTAACTTTAAATGCCTAATCTGCGCACACATTTCCCTCTTCTTTTCCACCACTAAGGCATCATAAGGGTGCAAGTGTCTCCCCATTCTACAGAAAGGGGGCACCTGAAGATTGGTCAGGTGGCATTCAGTGTTGATCAAAAGTGTTAAGTGTAACATTTCCAGTCAAGGGAGGAATTTTTCAAAATCAAGTCAAACTTACCATTTACTCAATTGTGCTCGAAGTCCAGTGGACCATATTACCTGCAGAATTAATTGTCAGGTGAAGAGCTCCACTGCCATCACTGTTCAAAGTCCTCGAGTGTAACTCAACTGTCAACTTTCTATGGTCACTCATTACAGTATCCTTTTGGTTTTACAGCAGTCAAACAACCAATCATCCAGAAAAATGTAGTCAATGGTAGCATTTCAAACCACCATTCTGCTAGGTGAAGTTAATCAGGATGTCACCAGGGATTGCCCCATTCAGCATCCAAAGACTAAGACCTTCAAGCCCCTTTATCCAGTGCCACCTATAATAATGTTTGCTATTCTTTTTTGTGTACAGGGGGGGCAATTCCCTGGAAGAATCTATATCAATAAATGAGGTGTTCAAATCACCCAGCAGTATTATATGCCCATTCTTTGAGTGGGAAACTCCAGTCGTTAATAAACTGAACAAGAAGAACTATATTCCTGCATGCAAATAAATGTTTAAAAATTAACAGATTGAGAATACCAGTCTCCAGAGATACTCAGACATGGGTAGATAAAACAACTACAACTGGAATACCCTCAAAGCCACCTTAATGTGATCCACTGAAATATACATTTCCTTTGGTAGAAGTGGTACTAATGATTCATCCCCATGAAGGCCCCAAGGAGAACCCTTTATTGCGATTTGATTTATCCCTTCACGCACCAATCTCCTTAAACATTGTATTGAAGAACATTTTTGAGGTGATATTCATGGGGCACGATCAGTCCTATGATGATCGATAAAATTCACTCTCTCAATATCTTTTGAGGAAATAGCCTTCAAATTTAGGATTTCTCCAAGGAGCTGCAAAATATTCTACCTGTTCAGCACAAAACCTTTATTTTCTGGCAAAACACTCTCCAGAAGAATGATATGGAAAGGACAAGGAGCTGGACCTCTATTGACAGGACACCTGTTGGGGTACACAGAATATAAGTGACCCTCTGGTATACGGCTAGTTGGCAAGTTGTTGACAAAGTAAGCGCCGCTGGATCCTTGTAGGATGCTATAAACACAGTTTTCTCCTCCTATTTCTTCATGCCGAAAATTCTTTTTCTGGACACTGGCTACCTGAAGGCCCTTGGTCTTACATAGGCCCAAGTCCACATTTGCATTACAAGAAATACTTTTGAACAGAGGGGAGACAACCCCACAAGGTGCCTTCTCTTGACCAAGGCTTGATGTTAGCATTTGCAATGAGAGCAGAGTGACAATTGATAATGAATCCGTATGTACTGAATGTGAATCACGGATTTTCTCAAGTTCCTTTATTACAATAGGTTCTGGAGAGATTCTAAGTACTTCTTCTTCAGAATGTGGGGCACAAACTCCCAGAAACTGTGACTGTTGACTTAAAAAGTTAAGGACCAACTATTTTTCCAAGGTGGTCTTGACGGTTGGTGGGGTAAAAACAGTGCGCAGAAACTTTCTCGAAAATTGCTTAGTGCAATTTCTGGAGGATTGTTCATACATTTCTTCACCAAGGGAGCTTTGGAAAACGTCTGGAAACTCAGATGTCGCCACAAAAGAAGGTACTCTGGATTCACAACCAGCTAGTGACTGCAAGCTAAGAAAGTCTCTCAACTTTGTATGTATGTGGATATTCTCAAATTTCAATAGTACAGACTCCAACATAGTTGAGTGGAGATTTTATTCCACTCTTAGACCTTCATAAAATGAAGCATGAACACATTGCACCTGATGAAAGTCTCCTAGGTGAAACACTCAGGCGAGTATCAAGGAGTGATAGGTCCTCTCTGTAACCTTGTTAAACACCTTGAGATGACACTGCATCAGCCACCATATCCGCTGTATCGGCGATGTCTGGAATTCTTAACATACGTTCATCCGATATTACTGGACTGTGTTGAACTGCAGGTGAGGTGGAATTGGATAATAGGTGGGGGAAGTGGTACAGAGTTAACAAATGAAGTTATTTTTGATGATTTAGAAGTTGAAAAGGGACAGACTTTGAAGAATTTACAGTCACGTTACCTGTGACAGTTGATGGACCTTGCTCAGGAGAAGGCAGAAGCGGCAAGTCTAACGCCATTTGGAGGACAGATGATGAATCAGGATTCATCCTGGACTGTCGGCTCTTACTCCTCAGATCATACATATATTTCCAGGGAGCACCATGTGGAATGAAGCGAAGATGCCAACACTGGCCCTAATGACCACAAACCTCAAGCCAATGAACTGCTGAACAGCAGAAACACACTGCTGCACACCATGTATGCTCTGCGCAGTGCTGGTGTTTTTAACGGTCCTCCTCCAATAGTAGCCACTGGAGACAGAAAAATGAAAACCAGCATTTTGCTGACTGCGGAACTGCAGAAACACACTGCTGCACACCGCCAGGCAGATTAGTCCACCCCCATTATTCCATGCAGTGATTCAGTTCATGAGAATTCCTTGGTGAGAAAAATATTATCCTTTTTCACAAGACTTATATGAAACAATCCATTCTGGGGCTTCTCGTAGTGATAGTGCTTAAGTGTCTCATTCTCCCTCTCAATATATAATGGCCTTCTGATAAACCAGTGCTGAACAAAGCACACTGTGTTCCATATAGCCACTGATTCTCTGCAGCAAGCTGTTTGAATGTGGATATGAAAGGGCACCATTGTGCCTGGTTTTAAGCCACGTGGTGGTGTTTTGTTGGAAACCTCTGTCCCCAGATGTCAAAACAAAAGTATTAAAGCTGCCACAAATGTATATTATTTTTCTATGATTGGATCAATCACACAAAATCCATAACCTATGTCAAAGCAAGACCAGTGGTATGTCCAATCAGAAATGCCATTGTTGCAACTTCTGACTTCTAAATATGAGACAGAAGCATACATTGCATAATCAACAAAAAGACATTCCCAATTCCTGATCTGCTTGGTTCATATCAGAAAAGTGTATTCCAATGGTCATATAGTCTCTGACTGGCTGAACAGACATTGGAACCTTTGGGAAACGGTTATTTTGTAAGTTTACATGTCTGCAGTACAGTTATGAATTCAGAAGATCAGATGTTGACTCACAACTTGGCGCACCACAGATTGTTGATTGTAGACTGCCCTGAAGCTCTCGCTGCTCTTCTTAGCATGCAGATACAGGACTCCTTTTCCTGATACCAAAGTGCTGCCTCTTTATGTGATCTGTGGTTATGCAGATTTGCCCAGGATCAAGAAATCTTTCTGACGGAAAAGGTTCTAAGCAAAAAAACAACTCAGCTTGCAGGAAAACCCCAAAATAAGTCTTTGGAGATCAGATGAATGAATACCAAGAAATGAAGACTCCAGTAGCAGTCACTGAAGTAAAGAATAAAAGAGAAGAAACAAAGACCTTTAACACATCTTCTTTCCTCACCATGTGAGGCAGAGAAAATAAACATGCATCTGCTGTGCTGCCTGGGGAAACACCATGTGGGAGTACTTCCAAAGAAAGGCATTTTCGCAGTCTTTACAACATTTTATGATGGACTATAAACCACTCACACCCAGGGAATGATGTCCTCCCAGCCCTAACATCCAAGCACAGAAGTTAACACGCCACACAATTCTGATGAGCTGCACTCAAAAACATCGGTCAACAGCACGTTTATGCCCATGGCAATGGACAGCACACAAACCGCTATCAATCTCCCTCCACCTCCCTCAATGTGAATCCCTGCTAATATGATTGCTACTAATAACATTGAAGACTTAGAAACATCTGAATCTTCCATGTTTTGAGTTGCCTTTATGCTATTATGGACAGGATCCTTGGCTCGAGGGATTGTATCGTACCCCCACCCACTAAATATCCTAGACATATTACACAACATTTCCTAAATATCAGTTATGGCTGTTTACATTCACATTACCTTTGCTCTTGTTGGAATGCACATGCAGCGTCCCAGCATGGCCAAAAGATTCAGACTAAGGAAAATCTATTAGCTCATGAGAAATTGAAGGTGCGCCGCAGAAGGCGTGCAGGGATTGCAGTTGGGAGCTGGTCATATGATAGATTTTCATATGGAAATATGGAGTAGGAAACAAATGTATCTTTAAGATAGTTGTAGAGGCTTAGGTAGGCACAGGTATAGGGCACGGATGGTATTGTGTAGTGGTAGCGGTGATAAGGTGTGACAATGGTGGTGCAGACACAGGGCCGGAGTGAGGGAAATACTGAAGCACTGCCATATCGGAAGTGAGGCCTAGCATTTTGCATTCCCTGTTGTAAGTGCGGCAGGGTGATATAATGACGATTTTGTATTATTTGCCTTTCCCAAGCCCCAATAGTGAAGATCAGAACAGTGGCAATCACGCTGAATAGATAACGGTTTAATTGTATGCAGCCCTTGTTATTTATTGTGGGGATTTTAAGTGTGATATATAGAACTCTATTTTTTAATGCAATTCTGGGTTTAATGAAATGTTGTGCTTTTAATAGATGTATGATGATTTTTGTGATTTGTTGATACATATTGTTAAGGTTGAATCAGTAATTTAACCAATAAACAATGAATTAAACAAAATATTCAAACGTGGATGACAAGTGTGTAGTTAAAGCGTAGCCCCACCAACACCGATTTTGCACTCTTGGGCCACCCCTCCAAGCAAAAACAAAGCCAAAGGTGGCTGGACAAAATGCACTTGACAGGTTCAATAGCACTTCACTCAAAAGGCTCAAAAGGCCGGGTATCAGGTCTCTCTACCCTCCAAGATTAAGCCCTTCCTCCCACCACAGGAATTCCCGAGTGGTGGTCCAGGCCCTAGTGATCTTGCATATTGATGGGGGTAACTGCTCACCTGGCCCCCCTCAAAGCGGTCCACCATGCCACAACTCAACTCATCACGAGATCTAGGAAATGTTACCACATCACCCTCACCATGCGCAAATAGCTCTAGCTTCACATCCTGGCTAGGATCTGTTTAAAAACTGTCACCTACAAGGAACCATCACTGGTATGCCAACCTAAAATAAAGGAACGGAACATTCAGTAAGACCATCACCAGACTGGAAACTAGAATGGCACACAAGGAGAAGACTAGGAAACAGTCCTGCTCATGCTATGCTCTAGTCTTCTGGAATTCACTGTAGTGATATGAACTGCTAAAAGTCTCCTTTAGTTTTTGGAAGGTCTGAAAACCTGGCTCTTCCAACAACACCTTGGTGTAACCTAGAGCATGACTATTTTATACACACCCTCATCCATTTATTGTACTATGATAATTATTACTAATGTTTACTTAAGTTTATGCTGCCACTGTTTTGCTCTTTGACTTGTATAGTGCTCCATTGCTCCCAAGCTAGGTTCACACTATAAAAATATATGTTAATACATATTAAAAATGCGTTCCTTAACTAGTTACATTGTCCTTCATTGTGAGGTTGCCGGTAGGCCGTCGGGAGTACCAGGGGACAACTGGCAACCTCGGCTTACTGTTTCGACCGTCCGATATCCCGGTAATACCAGCATATTATGAGCGGCTGAGGTACGGTATATTCCCATTCCCATATGGGACCTTAACTACTAGCAGGTCAGGCCTGCTGGTAGTTCACTGGCCCTACTGGCAGACACAGAGTATGCTAGTTGGGAAAAAGTGCTGGTGACCATTGTTACCGGCACTTTTTTCCAAACTTTTTTCGGACCGCCATGGCTGTAATGAGGCTCATTGAGGGGAGGTTTTCATCTACACTGTGCTGACCAGGCGTGAAAGTAAACATTAATCAACTTTCCAAAGAAAGGGTATTTTTCTTATTACATCAATCACACTAGTCAAGAGTATAGATTCTTACTTAACTTTTAATATCGGAACAGATACCACCATAGTTTAAATATTGTGAATAATACGAGGTCGTAGATAATATGAGGTTGTCATAGTACAGTTTTGCTGGTCTGATACTGTCTTGTGCCGAAAAACCTTTGTAGGATTCCAATAATGATTACATTTATAGTGTGTTTTTATTAACATTCTTAAAAGTACTCAGCTTTTAACACTTATGGATCAAATGGGTAGTCAATCCACTGATTTATAAAATCCCTAAAATATGAGCACAAAAAAACGCACAGGCCAATTATGTCCCTTGAATTGGGAATGGTTGTAAGGATCCCTAAAGCCAATACACCTGCCTCTCTCCTTCTAAGGAAGACCGTTGAAGTATCATGGAGGCTATCTTGGAAAGTGCTACTACACTGAGGAAACCCAGTAAAGAAAGTTAGACTGGGGCACCTCAGTGACATCATTGTCACTGGTGACCTGTGGAGTGGCTGTAGTGAAAAATGCCTAAGGATCTGTAGGAGCAGAATGGGGGGCCAGAGATAGGTTACGGGGCTACAGAAAAAATGCAGCACAGAGTATAAGCAGCAGAATGAAGGAGAAGGCAGTGGTACAGGCAGCATCACAGCTCATGGGAAACCCACTTACCATCCACCATCCTTGCATCCCACCACCATTACAATCAATTCACTAACATTGCACAGGACCCTTCAATTTTCAAACCAGCGGCCATTTTATAAACAGTTACATACTGCATACCAATGCCTGCCTGGTCTTCACGTAAAACAGAAAAAATAAATTCTGAACCCCAACCTAGAAGGAATTTTGTAATGCACATCCTGAAATGTATACTCTACTAAGGCTTCACATCACATATCTTACAGATCAAAAAGCTCAAACAGCAGCAGACTGTGCTAATGCAAATGATGGTCACAGTAAATATACGCTCATTTCAAGTTTTGCTAACATAAATTATTCAGCACCCTAACCCTTACTTTGCAGCACACTTACATTGGAGGGTGATACACATCATCTTCACTCTGTTAAGATGACTTACCACACTCAGTGTCTTTAATGTTCCCCCCTCCTAGCATACCTTTCATCTATCACCAACTTTATCAAATGCACTTGCTCTCTGTTCACTGAAATAGCCTTGAACCTGCTGATATCACCCTCAAGAAATGTAGCAAGCTATGATATATGTTAAAAATATGTCATCAGGAAACCACCAAGGGGTGTGGGAAAAATGGCTGCAGTCATCAGCTCCCGCTCCCTCCAGCGAAACTGAGATGAGAGCATGCATTTCTAGACTTTGGAGAGACCTGTAATAGGGGTGCAGTGGTGTGCGAAGGTGAACGGAACAACCTAAGTGAGAACAGAAGCCACAAGCGGGTTTGGTAACGAAGACCCGCAGCTGCGACCAGGAGAGAAGGCAGAGATGTGGCCTCCTGGCAGCAGGAAGCTTGCACCGACTCGAGCCTTGGGTACTGGCTTATGACCCCGCAAGGGCAGTTGCGGGATCAAAGATCCCTCAAGGAGCAACTGGGAAGTGGGACCTGCGGTGAAGCCCAGCAGCGGAAGAGCTGAATGCCAGTGAGGGACATGTGAAAGCGGATGGGCCGGCGCCCGTGGAGTGACAGAGGAGGGCAGACCCAAATGCTGCAGAGCGAGGAGGAGCAGCTGCAGTAACAAGTGAGGCCTGTGATAGTGAGAAGAGCAGCAGCGGCGAGGGAGAGAGACCCACAGCGTGGAGGTGGGGCCCAGAAGACAGGGGAAAGACCACAGAAATAGTACACTAGAAGACTGCCCCCCCCACAAACCCCCAAATATGATTGGGGACAGAAGGCCAGTGGGGGGGAAAATAAAAAAATTAAATAAAACAAAAAAGGGGTCCATCAGCAGCGGGGCCTGGAGATGCAGCAACACAGCACCTAAAGAAGGCTACTCCCCCCAGGAAGGAGGTCAAGTTAATCCATTGCCGCAAAAGGCTAAGCTGCAGAGATGCAGACGCATAACCAGACAACTGAAAGCTGCAATGTGGACCCAACCCTGGCATATCTCCACTCGAGGTGAGAGGAAGACATAGACCATCGAGAGAGGAAAGCAGCACTCAAAGTACTCGCAGGCCCCAACAGATGCCAGAGAAAATTAGGGAGGAAGATGAAGGCCAGGCCCCCTGGACGTCCCCTCTCCCCGGGCAATTGGCCATTGCACAGGAGCAGGCAATGAGGGTGGATATAAGACAAAGGAGGAAAGTTTGACAACGGGAAGAGAACAGCAGAGGACACCTTTTGAAGTGCTGCACCTGCTCCATGCTGCCTGTGCCCCCGGAATGGACTTGAAAGCAGATTACCAACTGAGAAAGCTCCCAGCCAGGAGGCCTCTATGCAGCCAAGTCCTGGTACACCAGTGACAGACCTGGGCTGCTACTGCTGCCCTCACACTCCCCAAAACAATACAGCAAACATAACCTAACAATTAATACAGAGACAGACCCTGAGTAAAACAGACCCATAGAGGAGAAAGTCTACCCGGAGAAGAGGAAGGGGGGTCATCCTGGTGTGAAAGACTGAGATAAGGAGCGGACAGAATATATGCTAAGTTGCTGCACATCTGTTGGGGCTTAACCCTGGAGCACCTCACAGCGGCTCGACAAGCAGAGCAGAGAACCTACCACCGGACAGGGCAGCAGCAGGAACCGTAGAAACCGGGGGGAAGGAAGGAATACTATAGAGGAAGTGAAGTGTTTTGGGGCCCTTGGTTGGATGCCAGGATGGGGGACCCGGAAGGCAGAGTCAGCAGGGGAGGACGGACACAGCGATAAATGGTGGAGAGAGGAGGGCAAAGGAAGGAAGCCCAAAACGAAAAACATTGGAGGAGAGCAGGAGAGAAATTCCTGCAGGCTACAATCAAGAATGTACTCAATGGCGCAGCAAACCGGAAAACAAGGAGGGTTAGCAAAGAAGGCCCTGGAGGGCAGGGTGCTGACAGAGATGAATATGTCCCCCTTCTCTACGAAGGAAGACTCGGGGCATATCCTGACAGAAATTAAGGCCCTTAGAGGGGATCTGCAGGCCTCATTGGCAGACCTAACAAGCAGGATGGGCACTGTTGAAAGCAAGGTGGAGGGGCTGGAGAATAATCAGCTCAATGTGGACTTGGTGGAAATGAGGCTAGATGCCAGAATGACCGAACTGGAGCCCGAGAAGAAGAATTAATGCTAAATATGGACGAATTGGAAAATAGAGAGAGGAGAAATAATATATGAATACTGAGCCTGAGAGAATTAGTGGGAGAGACCCTGAGGCAAGTAGAGGAGAAGGTTCAGGCACTTGTGCACCACCTCTTAGAAGCAGAAGGAGGAAAAGTGGTACAGCTGGAAAGAGCGCACAGAGGCAGGAAACCATATGGAAGTGGTCCTCGCTCCATTGTGGCAAAGTTCCTAAGGTACAAGGACAAAACGGAAATGCTGAATAGAGTGAAACAACGTAGAGAAGTGGACTTTGAAGGCTCAAAGGTGACAATCTATCAAGACTTGTCCAACCTCACGCTCTCCAGGTGAAGAGACTGCAGACCCCTCACAAAATGTATCAGGTATAGATGGGGTACCCATTGTCGTTGCAATTCGAAGTGGAAGGAGAGGAATATTGTATAACCTCAGCGGATGAGGCAGAGCAAGTCCTGTGCCACCTCACTGCAGGCATGGAAGTCGAAATGAGGCGGCCTGAGGGACCAACCATGAGTAGGGAGAAGCTGCAATCTAACCCCAGCTTGCAGAGAAGGAAAAGAGGACAAACAGGGAGAAAAAACATGCCAATGAATGAACCATCTCAGCACGAGACTCCCATGATACCAAAGCTGCCGCAAGATAGCAACTCCTGAGAAGAGACTGCGTGAAGGCTGAGTGAACAGTGATAATCCCAGGCAGGATGTAAAGGTATGAAAGCTAAATACCACTCCAGGGTGGTACTCTGTAGAAGGGAGGGCCTCTCAACAACTTTTACAGAATTCAATACGTTAAAGTTATGAACCGTTATAAAGTTCATTGGGGATTTAAGTAGTGGGTTGGAACTCAGGGTGGAGTGTGCCTGTTATGAAAAGATTAGACTCTGCAACAAATGTGACATCTTAAGGGGAGAGTCAATACCTATAAAGGGATGTAAGAGACGAGCAAATGGGGATACACAAGATGGGGGATCGATGAAGGTCTAGATCTAGATAAATGGGTCTGATTGTGGGCACACTAAATGCAAAAGGCTTAAACTCGCCAACAAAAAGGACCTTAGTGGCGAGGGAATTCTGTAATGCCTCCCTAGATGTGTTTTATTTTGCAAGAAACTCATCAGGAGAAGGGGGAAGAACGGGACCTGAGAGGCGCGGGTCTAGGACAGGTACACAGGGCCTCTGGACTGGCAAAAAAAGGGGGCGTGGGAATGATCCTGCATAAATAATGTAGGCTAGAGGAGTGTGTAGTGTCCAAGCTCATGGAAGGGCGGCTGCTGATACTGCAGGGCACTCTAGAAGGGGCAAGAGTGATACTGGCCATGGTAAATGCGCCAAATCAGGGGCAAGCAGGATTCATACAGAAGGCGTTGGATGTGATACAGATGCTGGGAGCAGAGCTATATATCATTGGGGGAGATTTTAATTATTGGGTGAATGAAACATGGGACAGAAGAACATAGGGAGAGGAAGGTACCTAGGGAGGAGAGCATAGATTAGGGCATCTGGGGTGCACAATAGAGGCACACGTCCTACTGGACTTGTGGAGAACACAACACCTGCGTGAAAGAGGCTATACCTTTTTATCCTCACTGCACACCACGTACACCAGAATTGACTATTTGCTATTGAATAGGGACCAAGCGACGAGGGTGATGAGTTGTGACATTAGACTAGTGGGGTGGACTGACCATGATATGGTCCGGATGACACTAGATGTAGAAGGGCTGTATAGACCAGACAGCAGCTGGCGATGCAATGAACTACTTTGGAAGGACCCACATTTTGCAGATCAACTTGCTAAAGGTATAGCAAGTAGAGTATTTTGAGATAATTGATACTGGGGAGGTGAGCATGGGTGTAGTTTGGGACGCGGGGAAAGCAACTTGCAGAGGGCCCCTGATTAGAGAAGGCTTGCGACGGAAAAGGGAAAGAGGTCCACAGGAAGAAAAACTCAGAAAAGAGATAATGCAAGGGGAGGAACAGATGCATGCCAGGGGGGTGAGGACAGAGGAGATGAGGGAGGAGTTGCAGGCAAAGAGGGCGGAACTGAAAGTGATTAGAATAGGGGAAACACTGGGGAAGCTAAGATACCTTAAACAGAAATACTAGGAAAAAGGGGACAAAGCAAGTGCGCTTTAGCCATGCAGGCTCCGGGGGCAGAGGTTGGAAAGATGGATATGTGCCCGGAAGATCCCTAGAGGGCTTTAGGAGCACACTGAAAGAAATAGTGGAAGGCTTTGCCCAATAATACGAGAAGCTTTACAGTTCGGAAGGCCCCCTCGGTGAACACTGCAGTGAAGGAACACCTGCGTGAAGTGAAAATGTCTATGGTCACGAGCCCAGAGGTAGACCATCTAGAGAGCCTGATAACCGTAAAAGAGGTTCAGAAGGCAATTACTCACCTCCTGAATGGTGAGGTTCTAGGGGAAGATGGTTTTATTATTGGATTCTATAAAAGATTTGCAGGGGTTTTGACACGCCACATCGTGAAACTCTACAATAATATTTTAGACACAGGAGAGGCACCAGGAACCTTTAGCAGGGCATTGATAACGTTAATACCTAAGCAAGAGAGGAAACCCAGCCCAATGCTCATCCTACCGGCCCATATCGCTCTTAAATGTAGATGAAAAAATATACACATGTATACTAGCAACACGATTCGAGGAAAAGATGCCCCGTATTATCCACCCAGATCAAATGGTATTTATAGCGGGAAGGCGGGGCCCAGATGCAATACGGAAGACCCTGGACCTCATGGAGCATGTCGCCGGTGATCCAGCCGATCTTGCACTGTTGAGTTTAGATGTGGAAAAGGCCTTTGATCGGGTCGAGTGGGCCTTTCTATTCGCAATACTGTGGAAAATAGGCACTGAGGACAGAATGTGTTGGGCTATTGGTGTAATCTACGCAGACCCCACAGCAAAGGTTGTCGTGAATCGGAAAATGTCCAGAGGAATCAAATTCAGCAGGGGCACAAGGCAGGGATGCCCATTGTCACCCCTGCTAATCGCGCTGACGATGGCGCCCCTCTGTGAGAACATACGGGGGGAAGATCAGATAAGCAGCATTAAGGTAGGAGAGGAGAGTCACAAATTAAGTATGTATTCTGATGACGTGTTGTTCTACCTCTCAGATGTAATCGCATTGGTACCGAAGGTGCTCCAGACATTGGAGGACTATGGGAGAGTATCAGGATTTAAGGTGAACGTAAACAAGTGGGTTCTCTTCCCCGAGGGGGGTTAAATCAGGGAGAAAATAGGGGGGTGGGGCGGCTTCAGGATGCCAGTAGCAGATGAAAGCATAAAATACCTAGGGGTGAGAATACCTGGGGACCTGGATAGACTATGTAAGCTTAATCCCCCCCCACTACTGCATAGGCTTTTCAGAGAATTGGAAACATGGTCGAGGCTCACCTTCTCCCGGCTGGCCAGATTAAATGCAGTAAAGATAGTACTGCTCCCCTGTGTAATGTACTTAGATCAGCCGTTGCCAATAGAGTTGCCAGACCTCTACTTTCAGAGTTAAGAATGATAATTGGGAAATTTCTATGGCAAGCAACAAAGCAGAGGGTTGCGTATAGAATGCGGATACAGCCCAAAGAGAAAGGAGGAGTCAGCCTCCCCGACATGCGCACCTACCATAGAGCAGCCCAATTTAGAGCACTGATCCCTCACTTGCAGGTGGACCAGCAGAAACAGTGGGTAGGTATCAAAAACTACCAATGGAGACTGGTCACGTTGGCGGAATGACTCTGGGCACCGCAGAAGGCAATCACAAAAAAGGTAAAGGTGCATAGAATTCTGGGACAACTCTAGGCTCTTTGGAGGGTCAAGAAAGAGATGGTAGGAGTTACAACATTGCTGTCTCCGCTAAGCCATATATGGGCCCCCCCAATACGCAACCACATCCAAGACCACGCCAGATTCCAGGGCTGGTACCGGAAAGAGTGGGACAGGTCCTCAAGCAGGGAGAATTTATAGAGGTGGCAGAATTGGAAGTGAATATGGGCATAGGTTAAATCTCAGTTTTCAAATACCTGCAGCTCAAGGTAATGTTGATGTCATGTAAATGGAAGGACGAGCTGCAGAGGGAATTGACAGGCACATATATGGTATTGAGCACAATGAGGGGTTTGAAGGGATTAATATCCAAGCTGTATCAGGCTCTTCTAGAGGAACAGGGAGGGCAAATAGAAACGTATAAAAAAAATGGGAAAGGGATATGGAAAGAGTCAGATGCTAACAAGTGGAGAACACTATGTGAGAATGCACACCAAGCTTCTACAGTATGTCAGAACAAGTTGCATGGAATCAAACTCTTATATAGATGGCAGTGGGATCTGGTAATGCTGTCTAAGATCTACCCAGCGGTGGATCCCCACTTTTGGAGAAAATGCAGGCAAAAGGATGACTATTGGCATGTGGTCATGTGGGAAGACGCAGAAGTATTGGAAGGAGGTTCTGGGATGGATGAAAGCCGTGGGAGGGGGGGAAAGACAACTAGACCCACTCTTGGTACTATTTGGGATGGAAGTAGCGGAGGTGGAGTGGGTGAAACTCCCCTGCATGTCCCACTATCTGCTGCTGGCAGTGAGGGCTTGCCTGGCAGGGGGATGGAAGAGAGGGAAGCTCCCTGGTGAGCAGCAATGGGCACTGAAAGCCATGGACGTGTATATGATGGAACAACTGATGGGGCAGATACATGGCTTGGCCCCATCAAGAGAAATGGAATGGACAGCCTTCCTTGAGAGATACGGCCCTAAGAGGTCACAGCGGGAAGAAAATCTCAGAGGAATTATAGAAAGTGGATTGAATATGAAGGACGGTACAGATGGTAATGGGTAGTGAAAAGTGTGGCAAAACAAGCCAGAGGCATAGGAGAGTAGGAAAGGTGCAAGTGAACCCTAGATCAGACTCCGGGAAGGTGTATGGGAAGCAACCATTAGGTTTATAGTCATTCCATCGACAGCCAAAGCATCTAATGCCATACCATCTAAAATAAAAGCATCTAAAAAAAGCATCTAATGCATTTTTTCCATTTTTTTTTTTTAATGGGGACTCCCCCAACTCCTCTTTTTTAAGCTTTAAAACCAATTTTTATTAAACTAAACCTTTACCATCTAAAAAAAATGCATTAGATGCTTTTCTTAGATGGTTTGGCTGTCGATGCTTTGGTTGTCAATGCAATGACCGGATACCAAAAAAAAGTGTAAATGGAAGAAAGACTCTCACTGCAAGATGGAACTACTGAATGGAAGAGCTTGAATAGAGGACTGTAAAGAGACACTTTGAACGTTTACTCTGGGGCCACAAGGGGAATGGGGGTGGGAGGAGGTTTGGAAGGGGTTGAAGGTGGGGGGGGAGTTGGGGAAAACTCCATCAGTGAAATGCACACTGTGTGATGATGTAACGGTTATGTTTGTCTTAATGGTGTTTACCTGCTAATATAATAAATACAAAATAAAAAAATATATGTCATCAGTACTTCATCGCGTTGACACTTAGATAAGAATGGAACAGAAATGATCCCCATGGCAAGGTTGGCAAACGGCTAACGTCTCTCGACTTGGGAGGTGGAGCTCGTCCTTCTATATTGGATTGTTCAAAACTCGTTAATATCAAACCGCTCTTTTGTTTTACTTTCTTTATTTTGAATTGTAGGTTGGGGTTTTAATCACTTGACAACCTATGTCACTTGTTTGTTTTCAGTAAATATATACCAACAATTTGATGAATTGCTACCCGGAGATGAGTCAGTATTGGGAGTACTGTATATGGCTACCAGAGTACAGTAATGTTTTACAGCCCCTCTGGTCTGTTCCGTCTTCAATTCTTTCCACCCGCCCACTGGCAGGCCAGGCACCATGCTCTGCTTGTCAGGTTTGTTTTTCTGTTGTTTAATAAAATGGACTTCTTGTGCCCTGCTGCTATAAGGAGTCATCAGTTATGGTATCATTCCAGTAAGTATTTTTTTTTCTCTTTGTCAAAGATACAGATTCACATAATTACAGAGGATGCATTCTGTCTAGCCTATACACAAAGGGTTTGGGAATGGTGCACTCGAACTGCATAAAAACATGTTCAGCTTTGGGCTTACATTCTAAGTCATCAGCATTGCCAGTAATAACTTGGGTGTATGGATAGTATTCGTCACCATCTCAGATATACAAGTTTTCAGAAATGAGTGCTCACATTGCAGGGGGTGAGGATGTGTTCTTCAGAGAAGGAAAGCCAGCTGGAATAGTTGTGGTGAATTTCTTCAGAGGGAGGGGTAGCCCAGCTCAGAGATAACCAAGATATCTCAGGGGCAACGCTTTGGTCTTGACAATAAGACTACACTGAGCAGCGTGTGTTTGGTGCCCAGTCTTGATACTTCGCTTATAGGCTGTAGTCTGGCGTCAAGCACAATATAAGATTTTTTTTATAACAACATGCCATTAAAGAAGGGAATCTCGATTGCTATGCACATTCATTATTCCAAAGTAACATATCGTATACCCATGATTTATTTTCAAAACAATGGGCTTCATTCAGAATTTGGTGGTATCCTGCTGGTAATTCGGGCAGGATGCCACCAAAATGAAATTAGCAATACCACTTCCTGATAGGCGGCGCAAATCTCGCTAACTCCCTAATCCATGGAGTGCCAGAGGACTCCATGGAGGGGATTGACGCAATTAGCGGCACTGGTTGCACCGGTGCCGGTAATTGTCTATTTTCTTTGCCGGTGGGGCCTGATCTACTGGCAGGTCAGGCCTGCATGTAGATCGCTGGCCTCCACCAGCAAGCTTGTGTTGATCCAGATCCGGAAAAAATGCTAGTGCCGGAATTACCAGCAATTTTACCAGCATTTTTTCCAAACTGGGGAAACTGTAATGACCCCCAATGAGCCTTATATTCTAGTAGGCCTGTGATGACTGTGTACAAGAGTCCTTGAATATTGTCTTCATAAGGGGAAAAAGATCTGAGGATGGTGGCTCATGATTACGTAGTCGATGTGAGTGGCACTCATTTTGGATATCTTGAATTCAGAAGAGCACCAATGAATGTCTTAGTGGAATTAGATCGCTCAATACTGCGTTAGATCAAATCTGTGCTAGGTAATGCCAAATGGTTGTAGTGGTAATGATGGCAGCATGTAATGTAATGTAATGTAATTTGTCATCAGCATGTAATGTGATGTAATTTGTCATTTGTATAGCGCCTTTTACCATTGGTATGACCTCAAAGCGCTGTAGGTAAATCCCTCGAGGGACTGAATTCCAAGGTATGGGAATGTCATCATAGGAGTTTAGAATGCGTGTGTGCATTTAGCCAATATGAAGGTAGGTAGGAGTGGCCAATTCCCTTTGTGCGATGTGTCTTAAGTAGTGTCTGATAGCAGATGCGTGCGGGTGGGTGGCCGTGCCTTTGGATATCTTCCATAAGCATGGAGTGTGATACATACCAGTATGTCCTGGCTGATTTCTTGGTTTCGTAGAAGTGGCATGGATTTCCTGTGGTCTGCTGAAGTTTATTCTCTTCGTCACTCAGCACAGAAGGATATTTAAAAAGGTGGGTAGACGTGGTGTTTCTTGGTGGATGCTGGAGTGTGCAGGATGGCTGTAAATTGTGCCCAGAGAAGCCTGAGAGGCGAGATAACCTTTGGTAAATCATAGAATACTGGGGTATCATGTTTTGTACATCCAGCTACCTTTGGAGAAATTGGGCCTCATTACAACCCTTGCGTTGGACCATGGTGCTATTAGCACCATGGTCCATGCCGGATTCCACCATGGTGGATGGTGGATTTACCGCCCCATTCCAAGGTTGGTGGGGCGGTAAATCCCCATTCACCATGGCCCCTTCCTCATTCCCATTTTTGGCCCATAGGGCTCAATGGGAATGGGGAAGGCGCTAATTACGGCACCGTAAATTACGGTGCCGTAATTAGCACCAAGGTCCCTTAGCGGGTTGGACTTTAACGCCTGCAAAAAGCAGGCGTTAAAGTGTGAATCAGGCGTTAAGTGTTTAACGGCGCTGCAGCCTTTTACGGCGCCGTTAAACACTTAACGCCAGGGTTGTAATGAGGCCCATTGTCATGTGCTTTGGACATGCTTTACTGATTTGTGAGGGGCAGAGTAGGGAAAATATTGGTTGCTTGTATAGTGCCGCAAATCTTCATTCCAAGGTTTGAGTTGTTTAGGTGATTAGCCCAGGCCATGAGCTCACCATTATTTACGGTATTTATGATCAAGAATATGTGCTGACTGAGTTTATTATTTGGGGAAGAGCCTACAGGTACTGGAGGGATTACAATTGTGTGGGATACTTGATAATAGGTCCTGTCAGAGGTTTAGAGCGCCAAGATGTTTTGATAGGCCTGGACAACAATAGATTCATGGGCACATATAATGAACAATGATGAGGCCTCCCACAATTGCCGGATGGTATTGACTGTAAACTTAATTTCCCCTCTTTTGATGACAGTCAAATCATGCCAGCAATGAGTTGCATAATTAAGAAAGGTCATTGTTTCTAAATGCTCTATGTTTAAGAGTCAAAATGATTTCAAATAAAGAGGTAGGATCCCTTAGTTTATTCTAACCATATATATGTGTGGATGCACAGTGTCAATTTGTTAAAACATTATGTTGATGGGGATCTAGTTTATATTTAGTGATTCATCCTGCGTTACCATTCCTATGCATGCAGTCACTTTGAAGCAGTGAATATATGAAGGCCATGGTGAAAGTCCAGAGGTACATGCTGTGATGAATACATGCTAAAAAACATTCTCTGACCATGTTGCCAAAGTTGACAGAGTAGAAAACAATCACTGGAGATTAAGATGGCACATGATGTTAAAACAGTAGTGTGTGGAATTAGCAAACTGTGTTAGCAGGCAGTAGCAAGAAACAGACTTGGAATGAAGTAGCTATGCTTTGATCAGATTCAGAACAGTAATGTTTAATCTGAGAGTGAGTATAGTGCTTAGACAAAGATACATACACTGTTGTAAAACTCACTGATATCTTTTGCTGCCGAAAGACATTGAGTGCATGTTGGGGGCGCTCACCACAGAAAACTCACAGAACGGTGATCCCTCGTTAACTATGCCCAGGGCAGACCATTTTTACAAAGTAATCCCAAAACAGAAGATTCCTGGAAGACCCATTTTATGAAATTAATCAAAATACCTGATAGAAATGTTCTTCAAGGTAGTTAAAAATTGGATTCCCATTCATAATAAGGGTGACCGGTATAATCCCTCTAACTATAGACCAATTGCCATCATTGATGCTGACAGCAACATTTTTGCATCACTGGTATTAAATGATCTGGAAGGTTGGGAAAATTCAGTAGGGAGGTTACACAAACATCAGACTGGCTTCAGAAAGGGCATGGGCACTCTTCTTAATGGGTTAATCGTTAGCTGTCTGCAAGAGAAAGCCTGGTGTAAAGATGCTTTACCTGCTTTACCTCGATATGTTGCAGCAATAGACTTCTCCTTGGCTTTCGACACAGTGAATCGTGAACTTCTGTGGTCTAAACAGAAGATGTGGGGTAATCCTGATTCCCTGCTAGCAATAATAGTGTATTTACATGAAGACACTTCTCTTCGGGTTACTTTGAATGAGCAGGGTGCTTTGACAAAAGAGTTTTGTACTCATAGGGACTAACTTCATGGGTGAGTTTTTGCACCCTGCCTTTGCAACCTGTACCTCTCGGACATTGTAAACTTTCTACTGCAGGTTTGGCTAGCTCTAGGCAACAAGCCTTTTTTTTAAGCGTCGTGGTTGGCTTATGCGGACGATGTGGTGGTAGCTGACCACATTCAGTTGGGTCTGCAGTGCCTTATAGATGCCATAACAATGCATGCAGTGGATAATGATCTTGCCATAAATGAGAAAAACCCACTGTGATTTGTTTTACTAGGAATGGGAAACGACCAATGAATTTCAGATGGACAATAATTGGTATTCCTCTTATCCCTGTAACCAAATAACATATTTGGGATTTTAACTAGAAGCTACACTGCATGAACGACATAACAAAACAACTAAAGAATAAGGCCACTAACTGTGCTATTCATATGAAGAGAGTCAACAATATCTATTGTAAATTCTCCATTTGACCTCTAATTGAGTTATAAACAAAAAATAATAACCACTATCCTATACGGAATGGAAATAACTTTAGGGAGTTGGACTGAGACATCATAGAAGGATGTATATGAAAAAGGGCACTCTCTTTACTTTTAGGCTTTCCCATACCATGTATGGGAACGCCTAAAGGTATAAGGTACCCATATGTATGAACTGGTTTCATTATCTCTGAAATAAGAGTATCACTGGAAGGTACTGGCAATGTACTATTACCTTCTTACAAATTCGCTTTATGTAGATAAAAAAGAGATAATGCAAATACAAATTGGGTCCATTAGCTAATTTTAACTGTGCAGATGCCATTCTAGATATTATCTTGCAGAATGTGTATGCGCTGATCATAAACTCAGTTTTGTTGAAAAGAAAGCTGTTCCAATTTGATTGGATTTGCACTATTGATAGGATGTGTGCTTACTCTCTTTATTAAAGTTTCTCAAGGGGAGATAAAGCTTTAGGTGATGTCCTGATGTATTTAAAGAAATGTCCACACTCGTTTTGGAGATGTGCCTTTTATGAGGTTTAGATTTCACTGGTTGTCTAAAAATTGAGTATTGGCTGTTCATACTAAAACGGATGAGATTTCTAATGTGTGGACTTTCTGTGACTCTAAAGAGGATGTGCAAAGTTTAACATATATATTATTTTCTTGTCCCGCACTAGCTAATATTGCTACTGGGAATCTTTACATGTAATCCACAATGTCTCTCAAAGGACGAATTGAGGGATAAACTCTCGAGTGAGCATAACATTCTGTTGTCTGTGGCTATTTAAACATTGTAAGTAAGATACACTTGTGCACAGTAAAACGAGAAATAGCCCAATAAAGCGGGCAGCTCTGATTGTGACATATTATGTAATTTGCCTTGCTAATAAATGCAGTATTTATTAGCACACACGATCCATATTTGTAAGTTAGACTTATGACTTGAATTTAAGGAATGGTAGATTTAAAATGTTTATAATCTAATGAATTTCTAATGACTTTTTTCTATTTTGTTCTTATACATTTGATGTGTTATGTGAAAGGTTATCTTGTGTAACCATAAGACATTAAAAAAAGAAATCAACTGGAAATAACCAGTGAACTATAAGCAATCAAATTACTGTGGTAATCAGAAGTGAAAACGGTGATCAAGCAATAATCAACAGAATTTAAGTTGGTGTTCACCAAAAGATCCTCAGTACATCCCTAAGATGTACCCATGACCATTCATGGTAATTATGTAAGAAAGGAAAACACTTGCAAGTTGGGAATTGTGAGAATGTGGTCATATGCAAGTGAAATGAGACAGAGGTCTTAGTTGATAGAATTGTTGGAATTGATATCATGGGCTTCAGACATCCATAAGTGGAAAGTCTAAACTGGAGAGTAAAGTTGTAGTGGAACACTGATGTAACCATTCTAAGATGGATGACATGAATGAACTCGCTGGGATAGTGGCACTCCTAAAACAACCCTCTATGTGGGTGAGCACTTTTACACACATATGGACATGCACTGAAGGCGGGCCATCCTGTGATATCCAGTGTACAGCCATGTCTTGCCTTCACATTCATGCATTGGGCAATATGTAGTACTGCCGTCTTTGTTTAGGATGAACAAAACGTTGTTTTATTGCAATTAGCACTAGTCCAACTGCTGCAACTTAAAGCAACAGAAACTAACACACTGTTTAACATCTCTGTAGCCCAAATAACAGAATCAATGTGCCAGCACATTGCAAGTAAGTGAGAGCCAACCACAGGGAGCTCTTATGACAGTCGGGCAGCTTAATGTGTCCAAGGATAATTGTGGATTCAGTGGTACTGACAGAAACTCCCTTGGCTTTGTCACTATGAAAGGATACATGCCAATATTGAAACATTGACACTTCCAGTTCTTTCTTAGACTACTGTTGTTCCTGGAGTGTGTCGGAATATGGATGATTGATTGGGTCACACCAATTTGGGGCAACTTCATAACAACCCCAGAACATGATTGGCACAATTATTTACTTTATGTTCATTTACCAGACAGGAACAACACAAGTTTAATAATTTAAAGAGTAGAACACTATCACCATTCAATGTCAGAAACATTTATTTTAGAATAATTTGCCTGATGAAGGTACCTGAAGCACTGCTGATAATCGCACATTTTGGACAAAAACACCAAGACAAGTGATGAAGCCTGCTAGAATGGATCTCACTACCCAGGAATATTAAACTACATGAGAAGGAAATAACATGACTATGCATCCGTATGCATGACTGACCTGTCCAAGTAAGCCATGAATCTAATGCTTCTACTGCATTTCAGATTCTTGTGCAATAGTCAAAAAGGCACTAAAAACGTATTTGTGTTCAACACTTGTAATGCAACATCTACATCTGGGAAGAAAAACTAAATATAACATATGCATCTTATTAACTTTTAGTTAAAGGGATTACTAATACAGGACTCCACATTAATGTTCCATACTACTTCTGAAATGATATTTAGTTTAACATTAATGAATGTGAATTTGTAATTAAACCAACATCTATGTCTGACCAAAGGGAAATGAAAGATTCAGGACATTTAAAAAAAAGTCTAGGATTTTAACAGGGTACAGCTCCATTATCTCTCTATTAACCTGTGAGGTCTCTTGTGCACCTTAACTCACAGGGGAATTAATGTATTAATTTGCAGAGGTAAACAATGCAGCTGCTACATAATTGAGTATATACGAATGTAGCATTTCAATACAAGAAATGCACGTTTGGTCACTCATTCTTTCTTTGTTGTTATTGAGACTTATGACAGGATCAGCTCATGAATCTTGTGGGATTTTCAGGGCAGGCTGTCATGTGTGTCCTGCATGGGACACAACAAAGACATGAGCAAACTGAAACTGGCAAGCCAATCCCGCTCTCAACCCTGGATTTTTGCACTCGGCTATCCTTTAATGAGTCACCATTCAGGCTTTCAGGATACACTCTGACTCCCCTCAGCGAAAACCTAAGTTCTGTGTCTGGAAGTTGATAAAAATGTTCATTGCTTGATGGTATAAGTTGTCTGTATGCAGGAACACATTTTTTTACTTCATTCTCCCATAACACTCAGAACAACATTCTCCCATTATAGGCAGAGGAATGAAGTGCATTTCGATTTGGCCACCTCTGTTTTTGTTCTGATAATATCTAATGAATTTCAGTAAAGTCCACTTCCACATCCGTATTGCATTGGTCTAGGTGCTTGAGTATCATCCTGTAGGAGCTTCCAACTTCTCATTTCCCCACCTTTGGGAATACCTTGGTGTGGTATCAGAAAATTATATTTGTGATTAATCATCTGTTTTCCTCCATGAACACTTTGCATATATCACACATTGTGTTAGATAACAGAAGTGCATTTAAAAAAAACAATATGCTGCTTAAGATCCACCAACTCTGAATTCCTTTAAACATTGTTTCTTATATATTGAACTATTGCTATATGAATATTATTTTGCTAGGACACACTATGAAGTTATGGGTATATTTTGAAGTTCATTATAAAAGCTGAAACATCATAACTTATGTTGACGGTTTATTTTTTCAAGTTGGTCCATGTATATGATAAGTCATCTGCCATATTCTGTGAAAAGACTATAAATCCAATTCACTTGACCATGAGATGATATTGCACTTGATGGATGTTGCCTTTCCATTATGCAAGCCTTGAGTTAGCTATTAACTTAAAATAATATACCCATGGCTCTAGCTAAGGAATTATCATGACAGGTATTTTTCTAGGAATTCATCCATATTTTTGTAAAAGCAATTATATTTGATTAATGATCTTTTGAATTGACACGTTTAAATAACACACACCTTATTTAAATACTTCTTTTAGCTTAAATGACTAGATGTGTCTTCAGTGTATAATTAATCACTTTGCAGGGCACTTAAAAGATTTGTATATGTTTTTTGGATTCAGGGAAACAGAGAGATTCCCCATATGTATCTTGTGTGTCTTGTGAGAAACCTGAAGGTATCCTCACTCCTGCTGCCCATAGGTCCTCTGTGCAAGTGGCCAGGGAAAGGCAATAACTTTTGGATCCTGACCCTGAAGGTGGACAAGTGAGAGAGTATCTCCTGGGTGGAGGATCCTTTGGGACTAGAAGTGGGGTGCCCTTCGGAGAGAAATGGTATCCCACATTCCCTACAAATGACAATCCAACCCTTCTCCAGCCTGCATGGGCTTTTGTAAGTCCACTCCCCCACTTCTTCATATGTGACCATTGACAGTACTGGTGTGAAGTAGAGGCAACCGGGAGTATTGAAGACTAGGTGCTTTTACTACTTTGGTACTGGGACAAGGAAGCTTCCTGCTAAAGACTATCAGGGTAAGGCATGGTCAGGCAGGGCCAATTGGAAATTCACACCTGAATCCTCTCAATGGGCTGCAGGTGCATAAAAGGCACTCCAATCAAGAGACACAGAGAGAGGCAGAGGCAATGGTGTTGAAGCAGCAGCAGAGAGGCCACAAGAAGCAGCAGGGAGCTGTGTTTGTGAAGCACACTGACAGTTCTTTGAACTGTGGCCTGGGAACTAGGGCTCTGTGGAACCAATCGAATGCTGGGAAGGGAGCCATGCATGGAGGTGGTCCCTATTTCTGGTGTTCACAGTGCTCGTTTTCCTGTGCACAGAAACTGACAAGGGAGTGCCTGAGGGGCAGTAGGGGGTGCCCTGAGGCAGAGATCAGAAGGCCGGATGTTCTGTGCTGCTGGAAAACCCATGTACGCAACCAGTGAGCTTCTATGAAAGGAGAAACCCGGTATGCGAATGTTTGAACTTTCGTGAAGAATTACTTTGTATAAGAGTGGTTGTGCGTTTGACAGAACATGTTTTCGAAGGTCTTCGATGTGAATCCTTGTTAATTATTGAACAGTGAAGAATACATTTTAGCAGAGTGGTCGCGTGCATAAGAAAGCAAATTTTGGAATGTCTCTGAGTGCTAGGCACTTCATTAAAGGCAATCTACAATGATATTAAAAAATGGGTCGAACTAAATGAAAACGTTAACTAATACAATCTCATAATTATTGAATTTTTAACCGAATAAAAACCTTAATGGTTATTGAATTCCGAACTGAATGAAAGCTTAATAGATAAGCAGAACTGTTACATTTGTGGATTCAAAATGAATGGAGCTTTAAAAGCAAATAAAACCACCATTTGCTGAACTCGGAAGTGAATGAAACTTCAAACCAAGTAAAATTCATGTATGTTGAACCGTCAAGTGAATAGAACTGTGAACTGAAGTGAAATCAACACATACTGAATCTTAAAGTGAACAGAACATTTACCTGTAGATTTAACTTTTTCTGGGTGTCACAATAAATATGCAAGCTCCATACCTATGACTTAAATACATCTATATTTACATTCAGTAACTTATGATCCAGTATATAGAGAAATATATGGACACTTCCTGAACAAGCATATTTTTCATGGAAAATAGATCATTTGACAATGACATTTTCTTTTCAGCCCAAAAGCCTGACACTTGAAATGGATACTGGAACATTGTGTCGTATAGAGGACTGATGTACAAATAACATGTTGTAAACATGATATTTACTTTAATAAGATCCAAACAGCTACCACACAGCTAATACTCCAACATAAAGATAAATGATGATATTAACATATGCTAGGCACATGACTTCTAATCCTGTACCTGCCCCACTGTATGTATAGTCAATCTAAAAAACAGCACATTGGCTATTGTATTGTATCTTACTTGTCATTGATATAGCACCTTTTACCATTAATATAGTTAATGCGCTGTTAGTGGGAGTCCAGAGTGTTGGAAGTCACAGAGTAAAATTCAAATGCCTGGGTGCATTTACAATAAGCAACACAGGGCCAGTACAAATCTGCTCGACTAGCAAATGCCTTATAACCTGCTGAGATGGTTTGCCAAATATTTTAAAAGTCACAGAACATGCATTAACTCATGAATAATTCATTTTTAACTGGAGTGTTGAATGTATCTTCACCATCAAGGAACACTGTGGTAGTCTTCTATACAAAGCAACACACAAAACCACACTGGTAATTATCACGATCCAGTTGAATGAGAGAATCATGCAGCACAATCTCTTACAGGGCTACCAATCTGGCTTCCAATCAGAATGCATCCTAGAGACTTCCATCATCAAAGTTACTGTTCCTGTGATACTAACCATGGACAAAGGAAACCCCTGCCCACTTACTCTACTCACCCTCTCTGCCGCCTCAGTACTATTGACCATGAAGCCCTGTTCAACATCCTCACCACACATATGGGCTTTGATGAAACAGTCATGCAAGAGGTTCACCTCCTGTTCCTGCAATAGAGACCAACTCAATCGGATGGTCCCAAATAGATCCTATCATCTGATGGTAACATGTGGAGTTCAACAGGCCTCAGTCTACCTGTCACTTTTAAACTCTACATGGAACGTCTGGGGAACTCATTGCAAAAAACAAAATCAAGATACACCAATACACGGGTAATATGCAGCTTTATCTAAACGTCAATTTCATCCATCAACTCAAGCACGTTCTATTCCTCATACAAACCAGGATGTCAAGCACCAACCTGAAGTTTAAATCAACAAAGACCAAATTAATTTCCCTATGAAATCCCAACAAGTCCAAAATTGACTGACTGACACGAAGCTCGATGGATTCATGCCTCAACTCTTACAGGCCGATTCATGGAATAATTAGCACGGCGCAAGTGGCCAAAAACGTGCGAATCGCAGTGGAATAGCGAAAATCGCAGTGCAAGTGCAAAAATCGCACGAAAAGCAGCGCACATCGATTCATGGAAGGCCGTGCGCGAGAAAACCATCGGATGTGCGATAATAAAGTGCGCGGCGCACGTTAGCGCACAGGCCATCTAACTGCGTGCGCCAGGTCACAGCGAAAATCGCACAGGCCACAGCGAAAATCGCACATAGCGCGGCGCACGCTACAAAAGTAGGCGGAACACGGGGCGTAACACTCGGAATGGGGAACAACTTGCCAAAATGTGGGCGTCACGGGGGAAGTACAGGGTACAAGTGCGCGGAACGCTCACACGCTCACCTACAACACGTATTCATAGAATAGAATAGGGCAAAAAAGCGCACGCTCAAACCAGCGCACAGGCACAAACACGACCGCCACAAGAAAGCAGGCGGTAGCGTCTCTGCGCCTGTAAGAAATGTGCGCCAAAAGGTGCGGCAAAAAATAGCACCTATATACTGCCATGATGAATGTCCCATACTGTGGCCCTCCAGGACAAATGACGTGCAAAGGGGTACCCACAAACACGGACACCCGCTGACAAAAAATACGTGTGCGTGTATACCAGGGTGCGCGGGAAGTCTCAAACGCAAATTGGCAGTGCATGTGAATTCCAGGGGTTTGCGGGAAGTTCCACACGCGATTTGTCAGGGTACGTGGATTCCAGGGGTGCGCAGGAAGTTCCACACGCGATTTAGCAGTGTACGTGTATTTCAGGGGTGCGTGGGAAGTTCCACATGCGATTTGTCAGGGTACGTGGATTTCAGTGGTGCGCAGGAAGTTCCACACGCGATTTGGCCGTGTACGTGGATTTCAGGGGTGCGCGGGAAGTACCACACGCGATTTGGCCAGGTACGTGGATTTCAGGGGTGCGCAGGAAGTTCCACACGCGATTTGTCAGGGTACGTGGATTTCAGGGGTGCGCGGGAAGTTCCACACGCGATTTGGCCGTGTACGTGGATTTCAGGGGTGCGCGGGAAGTCCCACACGCGATTTGGCCGGGTAAGTGGATTTCAGGTGTGAGCGGGAAGTTCCACACGCAATTTGTCAGGGTACGTGGATTTCAGTTGTGCGCGGGAAATTCCACACGCGATTTGGCTGTGTGCTCCCAGGTATTCCCTGTACACCCTCCACGGCCCGTGCAGGCAGCACACACCACTGGGGACTACCCTGCACACATGCTCATGTCACCCAGCACCCCCACCCCCCAGCATCCAGGGGCACCATCCACCAGGCCCCCACTCATGTCCCCCTGCACCCCCACCCCCCAGCATCCAGGGGCACCCTCCACCAGGCCCCCACTCATGTCTCCCACCCACCCCCACCCCCCAGGGGCAGCCTCCACCAGGCCCCCACTCATGTCCCCCTGCAGCCCCACCCCCCAGCATTCAGGGGCACCCTCCACCAGGCCCCCACTCATGTCTCCCATCACCCCCACCCCCCAGCCACCATGGGTAGCCACCACCAGGCCCCCACTCATGTCTCCCACCACCCCCACCCCCCAGCAGTGCAGGGGCACACTCCATCAGGCCCATACTCATGTCTCCCACCACCCCCACCCCCCAGCCACCAGGGGCACCCTCCACCAGGCCCCCACTCATGTCTCCCACCACCCCCACCCCCCAGCATCCAGGGCACCCTCCACCAGGCCCCCACTCATGGCCCCTATCACCCCCACCCCCCAGCATCCAGGGGCACCCTCTACCAGGCCCCCACTCATGGCCCCTATCACCCCCACCCCCCGCAACCAGGGGCAGCCTCCACCAGGCCCCCACCCATGTCTCCCACCACCCCCACCCCCCAGTCATCATGGGCAGCCCCCACCAGGCCCCCACTCATGTCTACCACCCACCCCAACCCCCCAGCCGCCATGGGCAGCCCCCACCAGGCCCCCACTCATGTCCCCTATCACCCCCACCCCCCAGCATCCAGGGGCACCCTCCAGCAGGCCCCCACTCATGTCCCCTATCACCCCCACCCCCCCCGCCACCAGGGGCAGCCTCCACCATGCCCCCACTCATGTCTCCCACCACCCCCACCCCCCAGCAGTGCAGGGGCAGCCTCCACCAGGCCCCCACTCATGTCTCCCACCAAACCCACCCCCCAGCAGTGCAGGGGCACCCTCCATCAGGCCCATACTCATGTCTCCCACCACCCCCACCCCCCAGCCACCAGGGGCACCCTCCACCATGCCCCCACTCATGTCTCCCACCACCCCCACCCCTCAGCATCCAGGGCACCCTCCACCAGGCCCCCACTCATGGCCCCTATCACCCCCACCCCCCAGCATCCAGGGGCACCCTCTACCAGGCCCCCACTCATGGCCCCTATCACCCCCACCCCCCGCAACCAGGGGCAGCCTCCACCAGGCCCCCACCCATGTCTCCCACCACCCCCACCCCCCAGTCACCATGGGCAGCCCCCACCAGGCCCCCACTCATGTCTACCACCCACCCCCACCCCCAGCCACCATGGGCAGCCCCCACCAGGCCCCCACTCATGTCCCCTATCACCCCCACCTCCCAGCAGTGCAGGGGCAGCCTCCACCAGGCCCGCACTCATGTCCCCCTGCACCCCCACCCCGCAGCAGTGCAGGGGCACCCTCCACCAGGCCCCCACTCATGTCCCCCTGCACCCCCACCCCCCAGCATCCAGGGGTACCCTCCACCAGGCCCCCACTCATGTCCCCTATCACCCCCACCCCCCAGCAGTGCAGGGGCAGCCTCCACCAGGCCCCCACTCATGTCTCCCACCACCCCCACCCCCCAGCAGTGCAGGGGCAGCCTCCACCAGCCCCCCACTCATGTCTACCACCACCCCCACCCCCCAGCCACCAGGGGCACCCTCCACCAGGCCCCACTCATGTCTCCCACCACCCCCACCCCCCAGCAGTGCAGGGGTAGCCTCCACCAGGCCCCCACTCATGTCTCCCACCACCCCCACCCCCACCCCCCAGCCACCATGGGCAGCCCCCACCAGGCCCCCACTCATGTCTCCCGTCCACCCCCACCCCCCAGCCACCAGGGGCACCCTCCACCAGGCCCCCACTCATGTCTCCCACCACCCCCACCCCCCAGCATCCAGGGCACCCTCCACCAGGCCCCCACTCATGGCCCCTATCACCCCCACCCCCCAGCATCCAGGGGCACCCTCTACCAGGCCCCCACTCATGGCCCCTATCACCCCCAGCCCCCGCAACCAGGGGCAGCCTCCACCAGGCCCCCACCCATGTCTCCGACCACCCCCACCCCCCAGTCACCATGGGCAGCCCCCACCAGGCCCCCACTCATGTCTACCACCCACCCCCACCCCCCAGCCACCATGGGCAGCCCCCACCAGGCCCCCACCAATGTCCCCTATCACCCCCACCCCCAGCATCCAGGGGAACCCTCCACCAGGCCCCCACTCATGTCCCCTATCACCCCCACCCCCCCCCGCCACCAGGGGCAGCCTCCACCAGGCCCCCACTCATGTCTCCCACCACCCCCACCCCCCAGCAGTGCAGGGGCAGCCTCCACCAGGCCCCCACTCATGTCTCCCACCACCCCCACCCCCCAGCAGTGCAGGGGCACCCTCCATCAGGCCCATACTCATGTCTCCCACCACCCCCACCCCCCAGCCACCAGGGGCACCCTCCACCAGGCCCCCACTCATGTCTCCCACCACCCCCACCCCTCAGCATCCAGGGCACCCTCCACCAGGCCCCCACTCATGGCCCCTATCACCCCCACCCCCCAGCATCCAGGGGCACCCTCTACCAGGCCCCCACTCATGGCCCCTATCCCCCCCACCCCCCGCAACCAGGGGCAGCCTCCACCAGGCCCCCACCCATGTCTCCCACCACCCCCACCCCCCAGTCACCATGGGCAGCCCCCACCAGGCCCCCACTCATGTCCCCTATCATCCCCACCCCCCAGCAGTGCAGGGGCAGCCTCCACCAGGCCCGCACTCATGTCCCCCTGCACCCCCACCCCGCAGCAGTGCAGGGGCACCCTCCACCAGGCCCCCACTCATGTCCCCCTGCACCCCACCCCCCAGCATCCAGGGGTACCCTCCACCAGGCCCCCACTCATGTCCCCTATCACCCCCACCCCCCAGCAGTGCAGGGGCAGCCTCCACCAGGCCCCCACTCATGTCTCCCACCACCCCCACCCCCCAGCAGTGCAGGGGCAGCCTCCACCAGGCCCCCACTCATGTCTACCACCACCCCCACCCCCCAGCCACCAGGGGCACCCTCCACCAGGCCCCACTCATGTCTCCCACCACCCCACCCCCCAGCAGTGCAGGGGTAGCCTCCACCAGGCCCCCACTCATGTCTCCCACCACCCCCACCCCCCAGCCACCATGGGCAGCCCCCACCAGGCCCCCACTCATGTCTCCCGTCCACCCCCACCCCCCAGCCACCATGGGCAGCCTCCACCAGGCCCCCACTCATGTCCCCCTGCACCCCCACGCCCCAGCAGTGCTGGGGCACCCTCCACCAGGGCCCCACTCATGTCTCCCACCACCCCCACCCCCCAGCCACCAGGGGCACCCTCCACCAGGCCCCCACTCATGTCTCCCACCACCCCCCAGCATCCAGGGGCACCCTCCACCAGGCCCCCACTCATGGCTCCTTTCACCCCCACCCCCCAGCATCCAGGGGCACCCTCCACCAGGCCCCCACTCATGGCCCCTATCACCCCCACCCCCCGCCACCAGGGGCAGCCCCCACCAGGCCCCCACCCATGTCTCCCACCACCCCCACCCCCCAGCCACCATGGGCAGCCCCCACCAGGCCCCCACTCATGTCTCCCACCCACCCCCACCCCCCAGCCACCAGGGGCAGCCCACCAGGCCCCCACTCATGTCTCCCACCCACCCCCACCCCGCAGCCACCATGGGCAGCCCCCACCAGGCCCCCACTCATGTCTCCCACACACCCCCACGCCCCAGCCACCATGGGCAGCCTCCACCAGGCCCCCACTCATGTCCCCCTGCACCCAGGTCCTCACAATCACCAACCATGTGCGTAATGGTCAGCCTCCACAGCCAAAAGGCCCTACCAAGTAACCCATTCACCCACATGGAAATGAAAATGACATGTTACACCCCCAACGTACATAAAGCAAATGAACCCATGTCTGTCACACACAATGGTTGCAAATGAATTTGAAAACACCCAACATGACATGCATGAAACCAATGAGATGATACCACACAGTGAAGTATGAAAACAAAAATGTATTTTAAAAATATGAATGCAAATGAAATGAAACAAACTACAATGCCAATGAAAAAAAGAAAAGGTGCATGTCTGTCCCAAAAAATGAAAAACACAAAATCCAAAAAAAATGTACTTCAAAGTCACATTAAAAATGAAATCAATCCGACAGAAAAAAAATAAAATCCAAACACCATTGCTCCATGGAGAAGAAAAAATAAAATTAAAAAATAAAACAATCCAATGAAGACCTATGTACACAATATCCAAGGGTCCATGAGCCCAACTGAACAAAGGAAACCTACTAAAAACCCTAACAAAAAAGCAACTATATACAAAAAGTGGAGCTGTGTCCGTCGACTCCAAATCATAAGAATAAACAAAGGAAACTTAAAACTAAAGAACTATATACAAAGGCGGCGGGCAAGTCCAGCAGCTCACTCCGTAGTGTTCCGGGCCAGGGCATCATCAAACTCCTCGTCTATGTCCCGGAGCCGGTCCTGTTCCATGGCCCCGAGGGTCCGCAGGGATGACGCCATCTGCTCCTCCAACCCCCTGCGGATTGCCTCGAGGCACTCGGCCCGCCTCAGGGCCCTCCGCATGGAGTTCTCCGCCCTGACCATCGTGAGCCGCTCCTCTTCCGCCCGCCGCCGCTCCGCACCTATCTGCTGGCCCAACCGCAGCCACACGGAAGACACTTCCTGTCCTGGGTCCTCCTGCCCTCCGGCCGATGCCTGCCCCTCCGATGTTGATGGCCCCGAGCCATGATGCCTCCCACGTTGACTCTGCTGCTGCCTCCGACGCAACTGCCTCTGCCAGCACGACGGCATCCAGGCTGATGGAATCCACCGACGCCGTCGTGCACGTGCCCTGCCTGATGATGCCGGCACATCCTCCATCTGCTGGGGTACAGTTGCTGTGGTGTCCACCCCTGCTTGACCTCCGACTCCCGACTGTGGCAGGGATGGGATCCCCACCGAGCTGGCTGCATAGTTCAGGGCAGGTCCACAGGGGGCCCTGGTGGCATCTGGGCCGGAAGACGGCAAGGAGAACGACTGGCGTATAGCCTCCACAGAGGAGGAGAGGGCCGCCAGATTGGCCGACACATGCAGGAAACCCCCGAACATGGAAGATCCCAATTGGGCCACGTCGGCACGGTGCTCTTCGTGATGATGTGCGTGCTCCTCCCGGGAAGCACGCACGTCATCACGAATTGCACCCGCGCGCATCGCAACCCCAATCAGGACCTTCTCCATACGGACATGGGTCCCCTCATCCGTAGGTGGAGGGGAGTCAGGTGACATGGACATCCCCTCTACCTGCGGACGGGCCTGGGACGGGGCAACCCTGCTGGTGCATGGTGGTGCACTCACAGGGTCAGGGACAGCGACATGCACAGGCCCCTCCACGGTGACCTGTGCTGCCTCCTGCCCCTGGCCCTGGACTGCACCACTTGCACCAGCAGGGATGCCCCCACCAGGCCCCATGTGTGCCCCTGTGGCGGCCTCCTCTGTGGAAACCACCAACCTGAATGGCTCCTCACCGTCTTCCACCGTAGCAGGCCCCTGTGGGGGCTCACCCATCCCTTCCGCTGCAGCCGTGGGGGCATCCCCGCTGCCTTGCTCCACAGCGCCGTCTCCGCCCTCTTCTTCACTAGCCGCTGCGTAGAGGGAGACAAAGAACACAAGCATCAGGGTACTGTACAATGGTCCCCTAGACAGGAAGCAATAGCAGTTGAGTACCACTGTCAAAGTACACTTCCATCATGTCCCTCCACAACACATGGGTCAGTCCAGGCAAAACACACACAGTAACAGGCATGGTGCATGCCATGGACATTTCCATACATGTCCAATGGACTCTTGAAACATACAATGATATGGAACTCACATGCATCATGGGTCATGCCTATCACATGCACACACTTCACCTGAGTCACATCCATCTGGCCCCATACACCCCAAACACAGCGGATACAAGGGTAACTAGGCTGCATCAGTGAATCTGTGCATTGTCACACACATGTGTCATGCATCCATGGCATGCACAAGACACAGACACGCAGGTCAGGCACACAGACATGGCTACCATATATGTACCTGCCATCAGCACCCATCCCTCACCCCCACCCATGTCCAGGAACAGAGACTGGCATGCTCTCATGTCTAAAATCTGCATAGGGCTCCCCATGTGGCATTTAAACACATGCAACAACCATGTGGTTCACACATCACTGGTCGCACATGCATTACCATGATGTCCCTGCACACATACATGCATACATGGCCTATGTCACACATACAGGCAAGTATCAGAGAACCAGCACACCGCAACATGCCCTGTCTCACACAGCAATGCTTGGACACTTACCGCTCAACTCCAGACGGGTCTCCCTCTCAAGGATCTGGGCGTGGAGCGCTGGGCGTACGCGTTCCAGGACCCTCATCTGGATGGAACTCATGCGGCCCCGGCCCCCCTCCACGAGGCGCCGGGCCTTCACGAGGGTCCTGGACCTCAAGTCCTCCCAGCGCTTCTTGATCTTCTGGACGTCACGGGTTGCCACCCCCTCCGCGTTGATGGCAACCACACAGTCGGCCCAGATCCTCTCCCGTCCTTCCTTGCTGGCGCGGGACGATCCAAAGAGGGCATCATACTGCCCCAGGACATGCTCCACCAGGACACCAACTTCGGTGGCAGTGAAGCTGGTGCCCCACTGCCCCTCTGGCCTGGGGTTGCTACTGGTGCCAGATGTGGAAGTGCCCGACATGGCAACCCCAGAGGCAGGTGTGGGTGGGCAACTGGGTCCTGGGGCTGGGCTGTGGAGCGATGTAATCCCAGTCAGGAGTCTTCAGTTCCAGCAGGGGTGGACACAGCAACTGGACCCCTGAAGATGGCTGATGTGCAGGCACCAAATGGCAGGGCACGGTGGCAGCAGGCAGGCAGGCAGGCAGCAGCAGATGGCACGTGGGAGGCTGCTCGGGGCATTGGGGGGCAGTAATTCGGCCTTCTGGGCAGGAGCGTGGTCTTCCGTGTGTTTACATGTGGCCAGCTTGATACGGAGTGATTTGGCACGTGAAAATCCTGCACGTCAGCGTGAAATTCAAGGAAAGGCCCTTAACGCGTAAGCGCGTCAGCACGCATACGCGATTCTATTGGACCAAAGGCCCTCAGCGCGTAAGCGCGTCTGTGACGTGACCCGCACGGGTGTTTCCCACACAGCACGTGATGACAGAGCACACGTGGAAAGACTGCACGTCAGAGTGTCATCGCGTGTAATTGGACAGCACGTAAGAGTGTCATTGCGTGTAGTTGGACAAAAGTGCGCGTACACGCGATTGGCCTATGTACGTGTATATCAGGGGTGCGCGGGCACTTACACACGCAAGTACGTCAGCGCACCTGTATCCGGGGTGCGCGGGAATTTCCACACGCTATTGGACTGTGTACTGGATTTCAGGGGTGCCCGGGTCACACGCTCGCCTACAACACGCGCAACGCATAAATTTGCGCACTAACAAAATAACAAGCTCAGACCCAGGATGAACATACCATTCCTAGCAGCAGTGGGCGTGGGCTACCAAAGGAGGAGGAGGAGGATAGTCAGGGCCAGAATATTCACACCCAGAACCAGCCTTTTCGGGATGCCTGATGACCAGGTGTATGGGAGGTACAGGTTTCCACCACACATAATACTGGACCTGGTGAGTGAGTGGGAGGATGACCTCACATCACCCACCCTGTGCTCCCAAGCACTCAGCCCCCTGGAGAAGGTCCTCAATGTACTGCACTTCTTAGCCACTGGATCATTTCAGCGGACAAGTGCCATAGTGGGTGGGGTATCACAGGCCACCCAGTCACGCTGCCTACACCAGGTCTTGAATATCATCACTGCACGCCCATCAGTCCGCAGGCACATATACCTGCCCAGAACACCTGCAGAAAGGCATGCTGCCGCTCTGGATTTTTACGGTGTGGCACGATTCCCCAAAGTGCTAGGTGCCATCGACTGCACCCATGTGGCTCTACGTCCTCCCCAGGGCATCAGAGCACATCTATAGGAACCGCAAGCACTGGCATTCCATCAACGTGCAGGTAGTATGTAATGCCAAGGGAATCATCACCTCAGTATATGCCAACTATCCCGGCTCCACCCAAGACAGCTTCATTTACCGAATGTCCACCCTAAGCCGGGACCTAGAAGCTGGGCGGCATGGCGATACATGGCTGCTTGGTGAGTATGAATGCCACTGCACATGCATGCATGTCAGATACTGAGCAAGGTCACAACCCCACCAATGATACCAATCACCACCTCCACAGGGGACAGTGCCTACCCTCTCAGCCCCCACATGATGACGCCAATTCAGAACCCCACCACGCCACCCCAGGTAAGATATAACACAGCCCACATTACAACCCGGGGCATAGTGGAGCGCACATTCGGAGTGCTAAAGTCACGCTTTCGCTCCCTTGACCATTCTGGCGGGCAGCTGTTGTACGCTCCCCCAGTAGTGTGCAGGATCATAGTGGCAGCATGTGTCCTGCACAACGTTGCAACACGCCGGGGACTGGCCGTGGACATGGTGGTGGCCCCACATCCCCAACCACATGCACAGCCGCTGCGCATGGGAGGGGAAAGGGCACGGGGGGAGGCAGCCCGTACACAGCTAGTGGCTAATTACTTCACATAGAAATCACACCCCTGTGGCGTGCACACTGCCCTGGCACATTCCATTTAACAATCAATGATGACTCAACCTGACACTGATCCTGAATGTCTGGAGAATCAACCGTGAAAACCATATCAGCCTGAGATTGTTCACCTGGAAGTGTTACAATGTGTGCATCCCTACCCACACAGACACCACCAATGCAGTTTTGTGAAGAAACACATTCAAGCAGCTAAAATGAATATCCACTTGCAAAATGCAACAAGAGGACAGTGCCATGTCAGCCAACCCATCCCCAGCACCGCCACACGACACACCGTGCCATGTCATGCTATTTGCATGTAAACAAAGTAATCCCCACAACATGACACTAGTGTCACAATGTACAGTGTCCCTAATTGAAACTTGCAACACCTGAAATGCTCACAGTAATGCAGGACCAACAACAAACTTGAGCAGGTACTACCATTAACATGACATCACAAATGTAATAAATTAGTAGTCTCACCACCTGGAAATACCTGCACTCCCACCACTACCAACTGTGCAGTGTTGGCGCCATGTAGAGTTGTAGGTGCACTGCTGCCAACATGGACCCCATCTCCAAACTAGAAGGCCTTGTGTAGACATGAGGAAGGGACCTGCAAATTGGGAGGTAGACACAGATGATGAGTTACACATCAATGCAACATGCAGTGTACAACACAACAGCAATATGCACTAGGAATGTATACACAGTATTAACTAGACTACCCACACATGTAGTGGGAGTCCAATGTCACCATGTACGTCAATGTCACTTGGGCACACCCTTTGCAAGCCCATGGAAACGGGAAGCAGGAGGGGTGTGTGTGACTCAAACCCAAGCATCTGAACCAAATACATGACAAGCCTGCATGTGCCCAGCCACAATGCAGCGTATGCCCAAAGGAACCACGGAAGGCAACAAATTGTCCCAAAAAAATTGGGAAAAAAATAATTAAAAATAAAAATAAAAATAAATCAAAAATGGCCATTGATGGGCCCGGGGGGGGTTGGGGAGGCCACCCAGGAGGTCCGAGGACAGGGTGCACACCAAAACCCACCTGTGTGGATCCTGGGAAAAAAAAACACCTCCATGGGCTCATGGCCCACACGGCTACCCTATTGTGGGAGTATCACTGCTGTCGCTATTATCACCCTGTGCAGCTGCATCCGGAGGTGGTTGCACTATGGGAGGCAGCCCACGCAAGGCCCTAGTCTGCTCCTCCATGGCTGCAAGCATGCGGGTGTGGTAGGTCTCGTTCTGGAGGATGAGTGTGCATGCAACAACTCACGGGATGCCTGGACCTCCGCCCTCGTTGCATGCATCTCAGCTGAGAGCGTAGGGGTGAGACGCTCCAGCTGCTGTTCTGTCCTTTGGTGTGTTGAAGCCTCAAGCTCAACAAGAGTCGTCCTGAGGTGAAGGAGCTCCTGCCTCAGGGCTTCCCTGTGGCCCTGGGACTCTATGGAGATGGCCTCCTGCAGAGTCGCCAGTGCCGCCCGCCTGTCCCTGTTGGACGCCAACATGTCCTCCCTGTGTGACTGGCAGATGGAGTCGGTTGCCTGCTGTAGTCGCTCCATCAGCCTTTCAGGGGGGACAATGGAAGTGGCCACCCTATCCATTGCCTGAGCCATCATCTCGGATGATGCTGCCTGTTGGGTTGCCATACCGTAAATGGATTTCTCTCATGCGGTATTGCCAGGTGGCGTACGGCCACCACGTCGAAGGGCACCACACCTGTCTGGGGCAAGGCGAACTGCGCCTTGCTGTGCCGGCACTGCCTGAGGCTGCAGGACTGCATTCCCCCTCTGATCTGCTGACCCAGGAACAGGATAAGATGTCGCGGAGTGTGACCCTGCATCCGTAACCACCAAAGGCGTAGCTGCCAACACTGACATCCCCATTGAGGGTTCTGACCCTGGTGCAGGTGGGTGGGACAGAACAGAATCCCTCCCTGGAACACTCACCTGCGACGGCACGTAGGTCTCATCATCCGAATCAACACCTGAGTACAGCTCGGGGAAGGTGCAGCCAGAGACACCCCTTGAGAGCACGACCTGCAGCACTTGTGGGTTCTCACCCACCACCACACCACGTCCCTCACTGGTGGTTGGTCGGCCCTCGGACCCCTCCTGGGTCTGCACCATCTCCACAACCCCAGCAGTATCAGGTGCGTCTTCCCCTGCAAAGACATTAAAAACAAAGAAATGGAAACAGGCATTAGCACCATGGCACACAATGAGGGCTGAGAAGCAAGAGAACCAGTACTTGATTGACACATGTCCCACATGACTAAAACCCTCCCATGCATGCACCCTCACTGCGTATGAAGGGGAGGCAAATGGCACACATTGATGACACCAAGATGGAAGATGAACACATTTTCTGCATGCTGCCTGGCAGTGGCATCACACATTGGCCTGTGATTGCCAGGTGAAACACACATGCCATCACACAGATGGCATGTACCATTGCTATTGAGTGAAGATGGAGAGGAGGGCAGCACCTATTCATTCAGTCCAGTTCCCGCATGTAATAGCTTTTCTAATTGAAACAGGTCAGATTTTTCACCTGGAGCTGCCAGTCCAAAATGGTCCAATTGCACAGGGACATGTGTGAACAAATGATATCCAGGTAACAAAGTCACTCCACTTCACCATAGCCATGTCAGACATGTGACTAGAGGACTGCGAAATGCCTAGTAAAAGTGGTGGAATGCAAACAATCTGACTGAATGAACAGTGAAAAATAAGCAACAATGTTGTGGCAAGGTGACACTTCAAGGGCAACTGGCGTGCAGTTGGGCTAGATGTCTACTGTTGGCAGAAGGGATACTGCTATGGCCAAATGCAGCTGCGCAGGATGTATTGCATGAAGCACATGGCTGACCCATATGACTCAGGCGCACACACTCTCACCTGGCACACAAACAGAAGCCCTCACACACACACCATGCACATGGATGACACACACATGCATGTGCACTCACCGGACAATGCCTCGTAATCAGGCAGATCTCCCATGCCTTGGATCTGTTCCTCCGTGACGTAGGTCCCAGCGACTGACTCATGTGGAGTGAGTTCCATGTCTACTACTGGAGACCCACCTCCAGTCACTAGAGTTGCGGCATGACTTGAGGCCAGCTTACTCTTTGCCCTGCGCTTTAGGTCATTCCAGCGCTTATAGCAATCATTGGCTGTGCGCCTCACGATTCCAAGGGCACTTACGATGTCCGCAACGGTCTGCCAGTGTGCCTGGCGTTGTGCAGGTGTGGTCTTGGATCCTGCAACAATGACCATCTCGTTATCATGTGTGGACACATACTCGACAAGTGCATTCAGTTCGTCATCCGTGAAGCTGGGCTTCCTCGACGGGCCGGACCGTGTAGCCGTGTCTGGGGCATCAGCCTGTGCCGGACGAGCACTCTTCCTCTTCCGCTTGGAAGGTGGTGGTGATCCTGAGTGTCCTGCGCCGCTCTGGACACTAGGGGCAGGAGCCCTGGTGGACTCTGTATCAGGAGTGTGGGATTGCACACTCAGCATGGGAGTTGGTGCAGGCATTGGCTCAAGTGTAATGGTGTCAGGGGGAATGTCAGCAGGATGGACCAGGACCGACACTGTCCTGGCTGGGTGTGTGAGAGCTGGGGTGGATGGAGCCGCAGCTGCCCCTGCAGCCTCTCCGCCCTGCCTACTTGGGGCAGCAGATGACCTTGCTGCCCCAGATGCACGTGGCATGATGACATCAACGTGCACCAGCGCACGTGTCATAGGCCTGCTGACCTGGAAGTCAGCCATGGAGTCAGCCAGGTCTGGTGCCACAATGGGCTGGTCCAACAAGGGCTGAGCATGGATGGTATCAGCCACATCAGCCTCAATGGGAGGGGGGGGTTATGGGTGCCCTTGACTGGTCCTCCACACATGGGGGGACAGGCTCACCCTGCAAGTAACGACCACGTCCCCTACCGGATCCAACACGGCCACCACTTGTGGCTCTTCCACCTTTGCCACCCTTACGGAATCCTCGCCTCCCAGCCATGGCACTGATGTTAATGTGCGTATGGGAGTGGCTGTAAACTATTGTCCTGGGCAATTGGGGGTCAAAGGGTTGGGTACCAGATGGTAATTGTACCCTAGTGCTCTAGCAAGGCTGAATGTAACCCCTGGGGAAAGATGACGGGTCACGCTACGCACAGGAGCCCCAAAAAAGGGAGATGACGTGCACGCAACCCCTCCTAGACCACGTGTGCAGAAAGAAAAACCTGGGGGCCTGGTGGAGGGTGCCCCTGCACTGCTGGGGGGTGGGGGTGCAGGGGGACATGAGTGGGGGCCTGGTGGAGGGTGCCCCTGCACTGCTGGGGGGTGGGGGTGCAGCAGGACATGAGTGGGGGCCTGGTGGAGGCTGCCCCTGCACTGCTGTGGGGTGGGGGTGGTGGGAGACATGGGTGGGGGCCTGGTGGAGGGTGCCCCTGGTGGCTGGGTGGTGAGGGTGGTGGGAGACATGAGTGGGGGCCTGGTGGGGGCTGCCCATGGTGGCTGGGGGGTGGGAGTGGGTGGGAGACATGAGTGGGGGCCTGGTGGGGGCTGCCCATGGTGGCTGGGGGGAGGGAGTGGTGGGAGACATGAGTGGGGCCCTGGTGGAGGCTGCCCCTGGTGGCGGGGGGGTGGGGGTGATAGGGGCCATGAGTGGGGGCCTGGTGGAGGGTGCCCCTGGATGCTGGGGGGTGGGGGTGCAGGGGGACATGAGTGGGGGCCTGGTGGAGGCTGCCCCTGGTGGCTGGGGGGTGGGGGTGGGTGGGAGACATGAGTGGGGGCCTGGTGGAGGTTGCCCCTGGATGCTGGGGGGTGGGGGTGCAGGGGGACATGAGTGGGGGCCTGGTAGAGGGTGCCCCTGCACTGCTGGGGGGTGGGGGTGGTGGGAGACATGAGTGGGGGCCTGGTGGAGGGTGCCCCTGCACTGCTGGGGGGTGGGGGTGCAGGAGGACATGAGTGGGGGCCTGGTGGAGGCTGCCCCTGCACTGCTGTGGGGTGGGGGTGGTGGGAGACATGGGTGGGGGCCTGGTGGGGGCTGCCCATGGTGGCTGGGGGGTGGGAGTGGGTGGGAGACATGAGTGGGGGCCTGGTGGGGGCTGCCCATGGTGGCTGGGGAGAGGGAGTGGTGGGAGACATGAGTGGGGGCCTGGTGGAGGCTGCCCCTGGTGGCGGGGGGGGTGGGGGTGATAGGGGCCATGAGTGGGGGCCTGGTGGAGGGTGCCCCTGGATGCTGGGGGGTGGGGGTGCAGGGGGACATGAGTGGGGGCCTGGTGGAGGCTGCCCCTGGTGGCTGGGGGGTGGGGGTGGGTGGGAGACATGAGTGGGGGCCTGGTGGAGGTTGCCCCTGGATGCTGGGGGGTGGGGGTGCAGGGGGACATGAGTGGGGGCCTGGTAGAGGGTGCCCCTGGTGGCTGGGGGGTGGGGGTGGTGGGAGACATGAGTGGGGGCCTGGTGGAGGCTGCCCCTGCACTGCTGGGGGGTGGGGGTGGTGGGAGACATGCATTGTTGATCAGTAGTGCAAGGTGACATGTGGGTTGGCTGGGGGGCATGCCCATGGTGGATGGGCTGCCTGCGGGACATGAGCAGGGGTGCAGGGTAGTCCCCCGTGGTGTGGGCTGCCTGCAGGGGCCGTGGAGGTTGTGGAGCGTACACCTGGGAGGACCCACATGGCCAATTCACGTGTAGTACTCCCCAGAACCCCTGAAATACACGTACCCTGCTGGAATTGCGTGTGGAACTTCCCGCGCACCCCTGGAATACACGTACCCTGCTGAAATTGCGTGTGGTACTTCCCGCGCACCCATGGAATACACGTACCCTGCTCGCACTGGCCCAATCGCGTGTGGAACTTCCCGCGCTCCCCTGAAATACACGTACCCTGCTGAAATCGCGTGTGGAACTTCCCGCGCTCCCCTGGAATACACGTACCCTGCTGAAATCGCGTGTGGAACTTCCCGCGCACCCATGGAATACACGTACCCTGCTCGCACTGGGCCAATCGCGTGTGGAACTTCCCGCGCACCCCTGAAATACACGTACCCTGCTGGAATCGCGTGTGGAACTTCCCACGCACCCCTGGAATACACGTACCCTGCTGAAATCGCGTGTGGTACTTCCCGCGCACCCATGGAATACACGTACCCTGCTCGCACTGGGCCAATCGCGTGTGGAACTTCCCGCGCACCTCTGAAATACACGTACCCTGCTGTAATCGCGTGTGGAACTTCGCGCGCACCCCTGGAATACACGTACCCTGCTGAAATCGCATGTGGAACTTCCCGCGCACCCATGGAATACACGTACCCTGCTTGCACGGGGCCAAACGCGTGTGGAACTTCCCGCGCACCCCTGAAGTACACGTTCCCCGCTTGGTGTTTGCTGTTTGCCAGCCCGGTGAACTGGTCCAGGGTTAGCGCAGCCCTTTGCGATGATTTAGCGATTTTGATGACTTTTCCTTGCGCGAGGGCGTTCTTGGGGGCGTTACTGGCGCTGCTGCAGGGTCGCTGCGATTCTCTGCGCCGCGGCTGGTTTGGGAGCCTAAAATCCATGAATACGCTGTGCGCGGAAATCGGTTTTAGCGCACGTGCCTGGCGCAGACAATCGCACGCGGACACTCTGCGCCAGCCGCTTGCAACACTTTTCTGCGAAATTCTATGAATTACCCTGTTAATCTCTCTGCTACACCATAGACTATGACCTCTCATTCAAAACACACTGTGACAGAATGCCACCTTCAAGGGTGTGGAAGCCTTTTCTTAAATCAAAGTCTTCTAATCTGGTCCTCCTTTCATAACTGCTCCATGCCAGAATTATAGTGAAAACATGTGCCTTTGCTGAGGCAGCCTACAGACACTCAAACCATCTTCTTCACATCTGTTCTAACTATTAATAATTGTATGCCTTAGTCTGCCTGGTGGCTCACCAATATTTATAGCTGTGTCATGCCTGGTTGTGGTGCAGTACCTGCTAAGGACACACAATTGTACAGATACACCAATCTGATGTCACATCAGTGTCAGTTCTGTGATCAGGGTCTGCTATGACAGGACTGTTGTATATTTGCGTCTACTGCTACTATTTGGAAAAATAGCATGGTTGCTGCCCCTTTTATTCTCCAGCAGGGAGGTTAACAACTTTTGCAGGGCATGGAAACTTCCCAGGAGGTCGCCTGGGAATGCTGCTACAGAGGCAGCACTGACATAACAAAGCCAGTCTCACACCTGGGTGCTGATCACTGGAGTCCCTTTGAAGCCTGCAGGCATGTGAGAGGCCAGAGTTAGAGTGGCCAGAGGGGGAAGGTAGGATGGAGAAGTCTCCCACCATCTTGATTTATTTAACCCTTTAAGTGCCATGGGTTCCCCCCCCCGTGCCAAGGCATTTTTTGATGATTTCGGAATGTCGCCATTCAATGTCTTGTAACTTTTTTGTTACATGAGATATCTCGGGCAAATTTGGCCCTTTTTTTCCCCACATGTAGGTGGTCATAACGCCACCCCGGAATCCTAGGTTGCTGTAGGGGGGTGAGAGAAAATAACCAAAAAGGGAGAATATTTTGTGTTTTTTCCAAAAATGTGAATAAAATGATGTACAAAGATGCCTATGTTTTTTTCCTTGTACGAGCTAGGAACAAATGGTTTCTGTGCTGAATTCCCCAATTTCCTGGCTTTCAAGAACAAGTTGAGTGGAAACAAATAAAAAATATTTTGATGTGGTTATCAATCGTTTTGTGAGAGGTAGGCGATTGTGGCCATTTTTGTCAGTTGGACATGCTTGGACGGAATGGAAGAAAAGGGTAGGACTGCCGAATTGGAGAGAGAAAGGCATACATTTCTGAAAAGGAGACAAAACTACAAGTTTAGGAAGAAGTGATTTGCGCAGGTCGCACAACAACTAGGTAGGGGAAAATGCCATAGTTTGTGGAAAAAGCAGGAAAATGATTGAAAAAAAGGTATGTGGTGGACATGGTTGGTTTGGTACGGCAATGGCCTCTGTGAATTTTGAGAAGAACAATGCTCCGCTACATTTCCCCGACTCTTGCAGTTAGGAAAGCACACATTTTTTGTAGTTCTTCACAAAACAAGCATTACCACAAGCCAAAAACTGAGCCATGGTGCACAGCAGTTTTATGCTTACGGCCTGAACAGACGTACTTAGCATGTGTAAATCAGGAAAACCAATGTGGTGAGGAATGGCAAGCATACATTTTTTGAAAGAGCACAGGCAGACCTTTTCAATGTTAGGTAACTTGTACAGGTTACAAAAGTGTATGGTGCCTAAAGCAGCGACTAAATGTAGGGCACATTTGGGAAATGAAAGGGTTGTAAGACAAAGGGCACCAGCAAATGGGTCAAAACGTTAGGAAAACCACACAAACACAACAAATGTCATACCTTCCTGCGTTCGCACAGGTGTCCTGATGAAAACGGTGCCTCACATGTGTGGGTGCACCTACCTAGGTGCCAAAGGGAAAGCCGAAGAAGCGAGAAATGTACCCTTACTGTTTTAGTAGTAACCACAAAAATTCAGGAGGAGCAGGTCAATACAATTATTTGGCCTGATCTCTTGAATTACGTAAAGAAAAAGGGGTGAGTTGCTTAATTCTAGCAATCCCTAAATAAATCAGCCGCTGAGTACATATTACCACACACTCGGGAGGTTGTATCTAAACAGCTAAAGAAACAATGAAACATTTAAGCAAACAAATTGATGAGTATGTAAAAAGTTACAAAAAATAAGTAAAATATCTTTACTGCTGTGTATAGTAACCAATTAGGACATGTAAATACAAACAATACAGAATATTAAGTTGTTGCGAATGCTTATCTACATTCAAAATAGTCAGCACATTGTGAAACAAGTTGTGAACAAATGGTACATACAAATTATATGTGTTGAAAAAATCAAATACAACAACTCAAAGGAAATGATACTTCAGATTGGATTCAATAGTAGAAAACAAACTGCAAATGCATGTGCAATTTACTAATAGATTCATTGCATCATGCGTTCCCTTATTTGGTGCAATAGTTCCTTATTAGTGTAGCAAAAGTTGTTTGGTGGAAAAATCAATGGATGATGCAGGGTCTTTCGATGCAAGATATCCGATCAGTTGCCGACGTGATCAAGGGCTGGTTGGTAGCAGAGATTCCAACTAGCTGATGTACAGGTAGACCGCTATTCCCTGTAGTTATCACGTTTCGGCGGTAGTGAGTGGATGTAAAGTCCGCCTTCATCAGGGCTCCGAATCAGGGACCCTGTAAAGGATAACATTAGTTTGCTGTGAGTGGGTATGGTACCGCGGATGCCCCAATCAGTGGGACATGTGTTAAAAACTAAGTTTGTTCTCATAGCGACCGGTTTGTAAACTTACTTGCCGGTGCGCATTAGCTCAAGCGCATTGGTGCGACCACGCTTTGTGGAAAAGAGGAGAACGCCAGACACCAGGACCAGTAGTGCAGGTGCCAGGTCAAAAATGAGGAACTTCCCAATTAATGCACAAGATTCAAGGATGGTCTCGAGGCTGTGAAAGGGGCAATTCATATGAAGAGACTGTTGGAAATGGAGGGTCAGTAGTTCAGTTACTGCTCAAAAGATAACGAGGTAAGTGGAGCACAGGGACCACTGTCACATTTGAGTGCAGGCGGTGGTGTGTGTGCTTGAAAATAAGATTCGAAAAAGGAATTTAGTGCAAATTGAGAGCGAACATTATGTACTACAAGGTTAGTGCCTATTAGCACTCCAGTGTGTGTGTGTGTACATAGGGAAGTGGTAAGCAGAAAGAGGCATGTGGAACCCAAACGGATGACCAATCTAGTTTTTGGGGATTGGCACTGCTATTGTCAACTGCTCGAATTCAAATTGAACCATGTGGCAGTGAAAGGAGAGGGCATCCAGTGTTTCAGCAATATTAGAGGAATAACAGATAGGTGCAAAAGGTTTGCCCGCATGCTCATTAGGTGCTTAGTCAATGTGAGGTTAAAGTCCAATGCTGTGAGGTAGCACAGTGCTAAGGGGAAGCGTGGTCCGATGCGCACACGTGGGCTGAGCCCAACGACCAGAAAACCACATATACGCGCACGGCCAAACGACCCCGGGCTCACCTTGTTCTTCTAATGCTGAGTCATTGAAGGCAGTCCCATGGGTCGGCGCTACCTCTTTGCGAATGGATTGCAGGGACGTGCTTCCAAGAATGCGGAAGAGAAACTCTGCACGTCACGTAAGGCGAGCAATATGCTCGTTGATAGAGACACCATGCATGCCGCTTGCCTCATTGCCATTGTTGACAGTCGTAGTCATGGCAAGCGCGCATGCCCCCTTGTAACTTAGTCATATTTGGTGTGTGTCGGACAGATTAAGCAGTAAGGGGTCGGTCAGCAATCCGCCACCCATTGGGGTCAGGCAGACACTTTGGCGGTAAGTAAACAGAAATGTTACAGAGTGAACAAGTTTGGTTAATATGTATGGCAATTGAAACTTGATGTTAGAATGGCACAGAAACTTTGATAAAATGTTGAAATAAAATTCAATGGAAACTGAAAGCAGAGGGGCTTTCTAAGTCTGTGTTCTCATAGTGAGGGCATGCCTTGTGCATCAAATATCATACCTTCCCGTGTTCCCACAGGTGTCCTGATGAAAACGGTACTTCACATGTGTGGGTGAACCTACCTAGGTGCCAAAGGGAAAGCCGAAAACACCCCCAACCCAAAGTCTTTTCAGACAGCTGAATTTCACGATTTTTCCAGACGGGCACACCATACAGATATGGGCCTCGGGTGTCCAAGCCACCAAGGAAAACTAGGAACACCATGCATTTCCGAAAAGAGGAAAACTGTGGGAATCCGCACAGGTCTGACTTGTGCACATTGGCCCACAATTTATTACCCAGAAACCCTGGCAAAATCCAAAATGTGGTAAAAAAAAACCATTTTCCACACATTTCACTCAGCTCACCCACCGAAACACGCGGCCAACAACACATGGCCTACCGTCCTGCGTTCCCACAGGTGTTCCGATGAACACGGTATCTCACATGTGTGGGCGCACCTACCTGGGTGCCAAGGGGAAAGCCAAAAACACCCCCAACCCCAAGTCTTTTCAGAGAGCTGAATTCCACAATTTTTCCAGACGGGCACACCATACAGATATGGGCTTCGGGGTGTCCAAGCCACCAAGGAAACCAGGGAACCCCATGCATTTCCCAAAAGAGGACACCCGTCGAAATCCACAGAGGTCTGACTTGCGCAAATCGACCCAGAATGTATTACCCAGAAACCCTGGCAAAGTCCAAAATGTGGCCAAAAAACCCCATTTTCCATACATTACACTTGGCTCACCGACCGAAACACGCAGCCAACAACACATGGCCTACTGTTCCGCGTTCCCACAGGTATCCTGATGAAAATGGTACCTCACATGTGTGGGTGCACCTACCTGGGCGCCAAGGGGAAAGCCGAAAACACCCCCAACCCCAATTCTTTTCAGAGAGCTGAATTCCATGATTTTTCCAGACGGGCACACCATACAGATATGGGCCTCGGGTGTCCAAGCCACCAAGGAAAACTTGGAACACCATGCATTTTTCCGAAAAGAGGACACCTGTGGGAATCCACAGAGGTCTGACTTGCACAAATCGGCCTAGAATGTATTACCCAGAAACGCCGGCAAAGTCCAAAATGTGGCCAAAAAATACAATTTTCCGCACATTTCCCTTGGCGCACCCACCGAAACACGCCGCCAACAACACATGCCTACCCTCCTGCGTTCCCACAGGTGTCCCTATGAAAACAGTACCTCATATGTGTGGGTGCACCTACCTGGGCGCCAAAGGGGAAGCCAAAAATACCCCCAACCCCAAGTCTTTTCAAACAGCTGAATTTCACAATATTTCCAGACGGGCACACCATACAGATATGGGCCTCGGGTATCCAAGCCACCAAGGAGAACAGGACACCCGTGGGAATCCACAGAGGTCTGATGTTAGAAAATCGGCCCATCATTTATTATCCAGAAACCCCGGCAAAGTCCAAAATGTGGCCAAGTAAACCCATTTTCTGCACATTTCACTCAGCTCACCCACCGAAACACGCCACCAACAACACATGGCCTACTGTGCTGCATTCCCACAGGTGTCCCGATGAAAATGGTACCTCACATGTTTGGGCACACCTACCTGAGCGCCAAGGGAAAAGCCGAAAACACCCCCAACCCCACGTCTTTTCAGACAGCTGAATTTCACGATTTTTCAAGATGGCACACCATACAGATATGGGCCTCGGGTATCAAAGCCACCAAGGAAACCAGGGAATCCCATGCATATCCGAAAAGAGGACACCTGTGGGAATCCACACAGGTCTGTCTCTTGCAAATCGGCCCAGAATGTATTACCCAGAATCCCCGGCAAAGGCCAGAAAATAATTTCACTTGGCTCAACCACTGAAACACGCCACCAATACCACATGGCCTACCGTCCTGCGTTCCCACAGGTGCCCCTATGAAAACGGTACCTCACATGTGTGGGTGCACTTACCTGGGCACCAAGGGGAAAGCCGAAAACACCCCCAGCCCCAAGTGTTCTGAGACAGCTGAATTTCACAATTTTTCCAGACGGGCACACCATACAGATATGGGCCTCGGGTGTCCAAGCCACCAAAGAAAACAAGGAACACCAGGCATTTCCGAAAAGAGGACACCCGTGGGAATCCGCAGAGGTCTGACTTGCACAAATCGGCCTAGAATTTATTACCCAGAAACCCTGGCAAAGTCCGAAATGTGGCCAAAAAAGCCAATTTTCTGCATATTTCACTCGGCTCACCCACCGAAACATGCCGCCAACAACACATGGCCTACTGTTCTGCGTTCTCACAGGTGTCCTGATGAAAATGGTACCTCACATGTGTGGGTGCACCTACCTGGACGCCAAGGGGAAAGCCTAAAACCTGGTTAACCCCAAGTTTTTCGGAATAGCATCATTTCAGGAATTCTGCTCATGCGCATACCCTACAGATTTGGGCCTAGGATGTCCAAGCCACCAAGGAAAACTCGGAACACCATGCATTTCTGAAAAGAGGACACTCGTGTTAATGCACAGAGGACTGACTAGCGTGAAGCGGCCCAACATTTATTACCCACAATCCCTGACAAAATATGATATTTGGTGGGGAAAAAAACACAATGTTCACTTCGTCGGGGGTTCCGGGTAATAAATTCTGGCCCGCTTCGCGCAAGTCAGACCTCTGTGTATTCCCACGGGTGCCCTCTTTTCAGAAATGCATGGGGTTCCTTTGTGGCTTACACGCTAGGCCCAAATCTGTAGGTTGCCCACATGAACAAAATGTGCTGTGCCGAAAGGCTTGGGGTTACCAGTGGTGCACCCACACAGGTGAGGTACCGTTTTCATCAGTCCACGTGTGAGAACGTGGGACAGTAGGCCATGTGTTTTTGGCAGCGTGTTTTGGTGGGTGAGCCAAGTGAAATGCACGGAAATTGATTTTTTTTTGCTACATTTCGGGGTTTGCCGGGGTTTCTGGGTAATGCATTCTGGGCCGACTTGCGCAAGTCAGACATCTGCGGGTTCCAACGGATCTCATCTTTTTGAAAATGCATGGGGTTCCCTGTTTTCCTTGGTGGCTTGGACACCCGAGGCCCAAATCTGTAGGTTGTCTCCCCAAGCCTTTTCGGGGTTACAAGTGGTGTAGCCTTTTTCCTTTTGCTGCCCGGTAGGTGCACCCACACATGTGAGGTACCGTTTTTGTTGGGACACCTGTGGGAATGCGGGAAGGTATGACATCTGTTGTTGTTGGCATGTTTCGTTGGGTGAGCAGAGTGAAATGTCTGAAAATTGTGTTTTTTACCCACAAATTTGGAATATTCCGGGGGTTCTGGGTAATAGATTATGGGCCAATTTGCACAAGTCAGACCTCTGTGCATTCCCATGGGTGTCCTCTTTTGGGAAATGAATGGGGTTCCCTGTTTTCCTTGGTGGCTTCGACACCCTAGGCCCACATTAACAAAATGTGCTGTGCCGAAAGGCTTGAGGTTACCAGTGGTTTACCCTTTTCCTTTTGCGCCCGGTAGGTGCACCCACACATGTGAGGTACCGTTTTTGTCGTGACACCAGTGGGAACGCAGGAAAGTATGGCATCTGTTGTTGGTGATGTGTTTCGGTGAGTGGACAAAGGAGAATGTCTATGAAACTGGCTGGAAATAAAGACAATGTGATGTGGGCGTAGGGTGTCGAAGCCAGTAAGGAAAACGGGAACCCCATGCTTTTCCGAATAGAGTACGCCCGTGGTAATCCACAGAGGTCTACCTTGCGCCAATTGCCCCAGTTTTTATTAGCCACAATTCCTGACAAAGTGTCATATTTGGTGGGGAAAAAACATAATGTTCACTTTGTCTGGGGTTCTGGGTAATAAATTTGGAGCCACTTCGCTCAAGTCAGACCTCTGTGGATTCCCTTTGGTGTCCTCTTTTGGGAAATGCAATGAGTTCCTTTTTTTCCTTGATGGCTTTGACAGGACTCATGTCTGGCAGAGAGACTCCCAGGACCCCCCTTGTCAATTTGCATATTTAAGTAACTTTGGGTCTCACCCTAAGTTACTAGGGGAATCCAGATGTGGACCCCTTGCTCACTATTCTTAGAGAGGCACAGCTCCTCCCTAATGATGAGGTCCAACCAGATCGAAACACGTGTCTGGGGATGCTGTTGGTACTCTTGTTCAGAGGAGAATTACCTAGCATTTCGGTGCTGGACTGCCCCAGTGCAGGACAAAGACTGATATGTTTGGGATATTTCTTCTCTGTGAAAGACAGTGAGCTAAAGGCTCTAGGTAAGTCTCTCATAACCAGGACTAATGTCTGGCAGAGAGACTCCCAGGACCCCCCTTGTCAATTTGATACCGTAGGCCCAAATCTGTAGGTTGCCCACATGAACAAAATGTGCTGTGCCGAAGGCTTGAGGTTACCAGAGGGTTACCCTTGGCCTTTTGTGCCCCAGTAGGTGCACCCACACATGTGAGGTACTGGTTTTGTTGGGACACCTGTGGGAACGTGGGAAGGTATGACATCTGTTATTGGCGATGTGTTTCGGTGAGTAGAGGGGAATATCTCGGAAATTGGCTGGAAATAAAGACAATTCTCAGACATTTTGCTCTGGCCACCCACCAAAACACACCGCCAACAACACATGGCCTACCTTCCCGCGTCCCCACATGTGTCCCGATGAAAATCTGTGGGAATCCAAAGATGTCTGACTTACGCAAATCGGCCCAGAATGTATTACCCAGAACCCCCTGGCAAAGACCCACAAGGGAGAAGGGTGCCCAAGGCCAGGGATAATACCGTTGCCTTTGCTGGAGGTCTGGCTGTCCTGCTTTATAGCTTCTCCCCACCAGGGAGTCCCGGCAGTGTGCCAATACCTCCCAGAAGGGAAAAACTGTAATGCAGCCCAGTTGCAACTCCAGGACGGTTGGAGGTGATGTCCCAGGCCTTGGACATCTATGTACCATGTGGGTGTACCGGCCCCTTAGCACAGCGGCAGCTCCAGGGAGCCCCGGCAGGATCCCCATTCCTCCCCGGCGGAAACATCTGTAATGTAGCACAGCCAGAGGTGGAGCCTGGGCTTGCAGATGGACAACCCACATGGAAGGGATCCGCTCCCAGGGAAACACCAATGTTCTGCTGGCATGGGGGGCAATTTGGGGCCTGCCCCTGCAATTGTGTCCCAGCACACCAAAATATCTGCCCAGATGGCTCATTCCCACCCACACCACCAACAATCCAGCCCCAGTCTCACCCACCCCACTGTCAGTGGGCCCTAACCATAGAATAATAAAAAACAGTACTCACATAACGTTGCGCCTCCTCGTGTAGAAAAAGCTGTAAACAAAACAAAAATCATGTGTTACCTACGGTCACACCGGGAAAAACAAATCAATACTTTTCAAGCATGACCATCCCTGGTGGTCTACTGAACCTTACCCGCCCCAGTGAAAACGCATTTGCCCCTTCCTACGGGCAGATATCTGCCCCCAGGGAGGGCTGCATGAGGTGCTCCCCACACTCCATTTGGGGTGGGGGTAGAAGCCCACCACAAAATGACAGGCCCCCCAATGGATGGGGAAGTAGGCTTTGGGCACCCTGGGGGCAGATTGGCACACCAATGTGCCCATCTGTGCCAAGGGAAGTTTGGTAAACAAAAAAACAAATTGAAAATGGCAGGCTGCACTTTAGGGGGGACTGAGGGGCACCGGAAAATTTTGAAATGTAATGGGGGGTGCACCTCTCCACCCCCACTCCAATTGGAGGGGCAGCGCATCTCATGTAGCCCTCCCTGGGGGCAGATATGGGGGAGGCTGTCCTGCACTCCTTTCTAGGCTCAGGTTTCCCTTCCTAGGAGCAGATATCTGCCCCCAGAGAGGGCTGCATGACATGGCTCCCACTCCATTGTGGGTGGTGTGAGGGGGTCACCACCCCGTCCCATTAGAAAATTCCCTGTCAGTTTAAGGTGCCCCACAGCCCCCCCTAAAATGCTGTCTACGATTTTCAATGTTTTCCTTTGGTAACCCCCTTGGCGCAGATGGGCCCAATAGTGTGCTAATCTGGTCCCAGGGTGCCCAAACCATACTGCCCCTCCCACTGGGGGGCCTGTACCACAATATTTGGAGGCCCTCTCCCCCCTCACCCAAAATGGGTGGCGGGGGCACCTCATGCAGGCCTCCCTGGGCCTCCTACAAATGGCTGCTTGAGGTACACCCCCCTCCATTTGGGGTGAGGGGGGAGAGGGCCACCAAAAATTATGTGACAGGCCCACAGTGGGTGGGGCAGTAAGGTTTGGGCACCCTGGGGCCAGATTGGCACACCAATGTGCCCCTCTACGCCAAGGCAAGTTTGGTAAACACAGAAAAACATTGAAAATGGCAGGCTGCACTTTAGGGGGTGCTGAGGGGCATCCTACACCGCTGGGGAATTTTGTAATGTTAAGGGGGTGCACCTCTCCACCCACACCCCCTCCCTATGGGCAGATATGGGGGGGGCTGTCCTGCAATTCTCTCTGGGGTCAGGTGTTCCTTCCTAGGAGCAGATATCTGCCCCCAGGGAGGGCTACAGGACATGGCTCCCACTCCATTATTTATTTATTTGTTTGCATTTGTATAGCACACTTACAGCCCAGAGGCATTGAGGCGCTGTTACAAGAAAGTTTTAAATTAAGTGGTTCACAGGCGACCGTAAGTCTCTACAGGTACATTAGTATACATACAAATGGTGGGTGACCATACATACAAATGTGCAGTGAATATTACAACATGGAGCAATTGAGAGTATTTAGACAAAAAAGCTTGGTTTTGAGTGCTTTGCGGAATGCATGGTGGGACTCAATGGTTGTTGGGTGCGTGGGAAGGGTATTCCAGAGGGAGGCGGCCATAGTGGGAAAACTAGATCCTCCAGTGCGGATCCTTTTAGTCTTGGCCGGGAGAATCGTGTTGCAGTACCCCTTCCTAAGAGGTCTTGTGGCGGTGTGTTTAACAATTCTTTTGACAAGGTATGGGGTGCAAGATCATGGAGGCATTTGTGTGTGAGGGAGAGGGTTTTGAATACAATTCTTCTCCTTGACAGGGAGCCAATGAGCCTGCCTTCTGATTTTGGAGATGTGATCTTTCTTAGAAGTACCAGTGGCTCCCGTGAGGGCGTTGCTTTGAACCAGTTGGAGTTTGGCAAGGTTTTTGTGAGTGAGGGGGGACGGGGTCACCACCCCGTCCCATTAGAAAATTCCCCGTCGGTTTGGGGTGCCCCACAGTCCCCCTAAAATGCGGTCCACCATTTTCACTTGTTTCCTTTAGAAACCCAACTCCCCTTGGCGCAGAGGGGCACATTGGTGTGCCAATTTAGCCCCAGCGTGCCCAAACCTTACTGCCCCACCCACTGGGGGGCCTGTCCCACAATTTTTGGTGGCCCTCTCCCGCCTCACCCCAAATGGGTGGCGGGGCACCTCATGCAGGCCTCCCTGGGCCTCCTACAAACAGCTGCGTGAGGCACACCCCCCTGCATTTGGGGTGGGGGGGAGAGGGCCTCTCAAAAATGTGTGGGACAGGCCCCCCGTGGGTGGGGCAGTAAGGTTTGGGAACCCTGGGGCCAGATTGGTACACCAATGTGCCCCTCTGTGCCAAGGCAATTTTGGTAAACAAAGAAAAAAATAGAAAATTGTGCACTACACTTTAGGGCGGGCTGAGAGGAACCCTAAACCGCCAGGTAATTTTCTAATGTAATGGGGGGTGACCCTCCCCCCCACACCAATTGCAGGGGGGGCATCTCATTCAGCCCTCCCCGTGGGCAGAAAAGAGGGGGCATCTCATGCAGCCCTCCATGGGGTCAGATGCCCCTTTCTAGGAGCAGATATCTGCCCCCAGGGAGGGCTACAAGGGGTGCCTCTATTTCCGCGTGGGGTGAGGGGCACCCCCCTTTTCCGTAAAATAAATCCCTGGTGGCTAGTATCCCCTCCACTCCCACCCAAAACTCCCTTTAATATTTATTTTTTCATTTGCCCCCTACCCTGCAGGCCCCATCCTTTGGAGGGCCTGCACACTTATTCCTGGTGGCCCTCCACCCCCCTCCAATTGGATGGGGGGGGCCACCTCATGTACTCCTGCCTGGGGGCAGAAATCTGCCCCCAGGGAGGACTACAAGGGGTGACCCCCATTTCCACTTGGTGTGGGAGGGGGAGGGCCACCACCCTTTCACGGGGGCAAAAATTGGGCCCTTCCACCCCCACTCTGCATCCCCATTAATTTCCTTTTTTAATTTTTTTTATTTTGCCCCCTTACCTGGGGGCAGATGATCAGCCATATGCCCCCAGGGTTCTTCATATATGTGCCCCCATGCTTGGGGCGGGAGAGGGCTGCTTACTGTAAGCAGTCCCCACCCCTCCCCATTCAAAGACATCCCTGGTGTCTAGTGAGAATTGCTGGGTGCGGATCGAGCGCTCTGCGCCCTATTCGCACCCAGCAATGCTTTCACAAAAGGTGTTGTTGGAAAGGGGAGAATCTCCCCTTTCCAACGACACCTCCCTCGATTTCCGGAAAATACAGCCAGAGATCGAGGGGGAGAAAGGTGAAGACTCACCTTTCATTTTCACAGCAGCAGCCCGAAATGGCTGCTGCAGTGAAAATTACTTTCACTTTCACGTTGGTGTGTTTTACGCACGCCGATGTGAAATTTAAGGTAATCCAGCCTCCTGGCAGTGAGGGGGGACCTTCCCCTCACACAGCCCGGGTTGGATTACCCCAAAAAGGTTGAGCTATCTCATCCTTGGCACCCTGGAGGGAATTCCAAGGACCTTGGCACTTAAGGGATTAAGGGCTCTTTTCATTTTCCTGACTCCTCCATTCCCTGCAGACAAGGTACTCTTGGTATGATGTCATAAGGTAAAGCACACTTGTTACAGCAAAAGGGATTTGATCTCTGATTGAAGGCTTGCTTTGGAACAATCCCCTTTGGCTTTTTGTCTTTAAAATAAGAGGGTCACCCACCATTGTCGATCCATCTTGGACCCATCAAGAAATGAAGAAGGATAGACATATGGACTTCTGTTGGGAGTGCAGCCCATTCCAAAGTACTCTGGCTTATAAGTGAAGACAGAAGGCATCCAAAGCAGAAAAGAGTTCCTAGGAAACAGTGGGGGTGACCTTGTGATGTACCACTGCCCCTCTCTGCTGGCTGCACTGGAATCAGGCCCATTTCACTGTAGGTGAAGGAATTTCTGTAGGTGCCAGCTAAACTCCCTGGTGTGGGAGTTTCACTGAAGTTCTCACCTTATGCTGCATCCTGGATTGGGACATCTATCAACCTAGAAGCCTAAGAGTAGCTGGAATCCTGTTTCACTGCTTCAAGACATCTTCAAGCCACTTTGACTGTTCTTGCCACCCTTTCAGCTGATACAAGACTCAACTGGCTGCTTTTGGCACTCTTTGAATTTCGAGATGCTTACCTGCCTCCTTGAGTGATCTTGATACTGTCTCACGCGAGTGAAGACTATCACCAACTCGAATGCTAGCTCACCACCATTGAACCATCCAACTTGACGCATTTTGACCCAACAGAACCTCACCTCGACCGTTTCAATCGCTGATTCAGCCCACAGAAAGCGACTGTGTCACATGCTGACTCAACCCAGAAAAAGCATTGTTTTGGCCTTACTCGACCATTGATGCAAACCTGTTTGGATCCATTGACCCACATTGCCTCAAGTACTGATTCTATCCACACAGTGCTCTGTTTCGATGCTGACTCGAAGATGACTCAACACTGGATCAGCGTAACTAGCCCAGTCTGTAGACCAACTCAATTGGAGGAATGCCCCTAAATTCCCAGCTCAATGCTGCCAAGCACCCAAGACACATACCAAAGGTACTGTGAGTAGGCACTGTTGACTCGGTCGACCATTTGGGCCCATAGTGACTCTTTTTAGTGCCCTTTCTCTGCATTTATCTTCTAAGATATTCTTGAACAATGACACTGTCATGTATGTGCCTGAATCCCCAGCTAATTTGCCAAGAGTGCCATTTTATAACAGTCTGCACTTTATGTGTTTTGTTTTCCAGGGTTGGTTTTTCTTTATGTTTTTAGTTAGTTGATTGCATTCCTGTTGTTTAGTTAAACATCTATATTATTATAGAACCTTGATTGGACATTCATTTACTTTGGATTCTTTGTACTTAAGTTGTGTTGTTTGCTACCTCATCTCAGCTCAGCTCAGACCCATCTTGAATATAATGGGCCTCATTGCATGCGTGCTGGTCCGGAAACAACAGTGCCGGAAAGCCTACCGGAACTGTAGTTTCAGGACCGGCACACTACAGGTTTTCCTGCCGTAGCCGCTTTGCCCAACAGGGCAGACCCTGCTGGACACATCGGCCATGGTAGGCAAGCCGTCACGGAAGCACCGGCACTGTTGTTAACAGTGCCGGTGCTTCCGTGGTCCCCACTCCCATGGAGTCCTATGTGACTCCATGGGAATGGGGGTTAACATAATTATTGGCGGTTGTAATATCCCTGTGTTACCAGAAAGTCAGGCGCCAGTAATTCATTGCGGGTCTGGCGGCAATCCACCAATATTACCGGCAGGGTTACCGCCGAACCCGTAATGAGGCCCATAGTCTGCCCTCAGCCCTTGCTACCACATAATATAAAGGAGGTATACTTTTCGGGCTGTGCCTGTTTCACCTTTATGATTGGGTCTCTGCTGGTTTAGTAGTGTGGTGAAGCTAAGTAGGCAGTTTAAGCACTATTAATCCCTGTACACCAACAGAGCAGTAGTAATGTTTCCACATACACATCACCAAGAAGATCTATGCAGAATGGTAGCAGCATGCACTTCTCCACAAAGTGAAGCCTGTCTCCCATTTCCCGGATCATCTTACATCTGGATGGTGACAAAGCCCTACTTGTATGAGTCCAAAATGCTATTTTAGCCTCTCTGTAAGCGGCTCAGCATGCTACAGCATGCCTCATCACATGACTGAGAAAATGCAACACCATTACCCCTATCATCAAGGAACTGCTCTGGCTACCCCTCCAAGTAAAGATCGCAAGCAAGTCAGTCTGCATTAGCTACAAAGCAGTCACAAGCAAAATACCATCCTCCCTGGCCGAGAACTCACTATCTCCGGAGGCCAATGTACAACCAGAATCCACATTGCCTGGATGAAAACAAAGAACTGAAAGCCTTTTCCTACTATGCACACTGTCTCCGGAACAAGTTTCCTATGCAGAGAAGACTGCCCCCGTCCTGCCTAGAATTCAGGAATGGCATTGAAGACCTCACTCTTTAAAGCACATCTGGCCATTCTATTATCACTCCACTAAACCTCAAATTTCTCCTTATGGAGCTATCTTTCCATTCCAGCTCGTTTGATAACCCTGCACCCTGAGTTGTAGTGCCCCCCACCATCACCCTGTGTACAGTGTGCCATTGTATGTCAGCAAGGTTTGCACTTTATAAATCCTGTACCTTCTTACATAGAACACCAATTATCCAGAATTGATTGATGATTGCCAAAGTGAGTTGCTATGTACAGACATTAATAGCATAGGTCTGATGTGGTGTTAAGCGGCTTCACTTCAACACTACAGCTAAGTCAATGCCTAGTCTGGGATGCTGAGGAAAACCCATATTGATGTATTTTTATGTCCAGTTCAGTACTCTGGATTGTGGGATGTTTTTACCCATGCATCCAAGCCCTACAATAAAACTGTGCAGTACTGGCATGGAAAACATCATGATGGCCAGAACTTCCCAGAGAGTGCACAGGGAAAACATGAAGAATAGGCTAAAACCCATTTTTGCATATGTTGTGAGCACAGGAGGGCACAGCCTAAAACCACCATGGGGCTACACACACAGTAGCCTGAAACCATTGGGAATGGCAATGCTGATTGCCAAAAAAGCTACTCAGAACTGTGGGGAATTCATTTTCTTAATCCCAAAAATGGTTGCATTACCAGTACTCACCACTATCAGAAAGCCGGCGTTTTAAAACCACCAGCCTTTTGTGTAAAACTGAACAAATGAAACAAAACCAGACCAAGGAAAGACTTGCTAAGAGGTGGATATAATGTAAAACTATATTCTGAAATGACTTGGAGGGAGTAATTATTTAATGTATAGGTAAAAATTGTCAGTTTGATTTGAATGTAGAAAACTGGGAACAAAAAGTGACATTTAGCTGAAACCTGGCTTAATGAAACTGAATTCTGCCTGACAACTACCCCCGACAGGAGTTGAAACTGGATGCTCAGCCACTCTGCCCCTGGCCAAAAGGAGTTAACACCTCTCTGATTAGATTAGGGGTGGAGCAGCTGGGGACTACAGGGAGTTGAACAAAGGCCTGTCCTTGACACAGGCAAATGTTATATTGGGGGCGTCGTAAAATAGCTTCCTCTTGGGAGAAACTGGGGGGCAGCTGTGCCTCTGTGAACAAGCTGGCTTGGGGGAAGTGGATAAACCAGTTATTCCACCCTGTGATGTGGGAAGCCACACCCCTGTTTGACCAGGGCATAATTTTAAAAAGATAGATAACTCATAGTGCGGACTTGTCAGAATTATATAAGTAATATCATTATTTTTGTGATTTTTCTGTGAACATTTTAAGAGGCGTGAGGACCCTGTGGTGTATTCTGGGGGGTTGCTAGCGGAAAATAGGGTCTCACTCCAAATGTATGCATGTTAAAAATCAGACACTTTATCATCTGTAACCCATATCCCTGGTGCACATTTGTGTAAAATCTGGAAACGTTTAGAGGTCGTTATCTGGATGAAAAGGGGAGAATTCTATCATCAGTGGACACGACATCTTACAAAGACAGGGATCGGATGGTTTGGTGCTACAGAAAATATGTTAACTGGACCTATAATATTAGAAAAATGGTACACAGATAAATATGTATTTGGGTCAGAAATAGATTTGTGTGCAATCTGACAAGGGGCGGTTCCTCTGACCATAAAACCTACAGCATCACTCTGACTCACATTTCCTTCCCCCAATCAAGGGAGAGAGGAGGAATTGGCCAATGATAAGTGAGAGGGGCAGGTTTAGTTATGACCAACGCACACACCCACTTTCCAAAACACATAAAAAGAGACTGCTGGGACAGGTAGAGGGATTCAATTCCATTTGCTGCGGAGCATGCTGATCGACGACTTCACATCCAGAGATCCAGACTTCAAATCCATCAATCTCCAGAACCTGTAGCAGAAATTAACTCCAGAATTTGTAGCAGAGAGGCCTGAATCCACCAGCTGAATCCTCTTCAGCAGGCCTCAAAACTAACCAAACTATTCAACAGCCGGGCGAGCTGTTTGAAGTTTTGCCGAGAATTTTCGCAAGAACCTGTAGCAGTACCCAGAAAGCAGTGTTACATCCAGAATCCAGAGAGGCTAGACCAGCAGAGCAGAGCTGACCCAGATAGCTGTGAGCAGAACCGGTGCCTGATTGACCCGCTGAGCAGACAGAACCGCAGCCGGACGTGTTGACCAGATCCGTGATGAGGCCTAGTTCAAATTTATATTGTGTGTACCTAGCAGAACTGTGCAGAATCAATCCCTTAGTTAAAATAATCTAATCCAAACTATTTTAACCTAAGTAGAACTGCCTCCTAGAAATCGTGTCATCTGTCATTTTTAAAGCTGCACAACTGTCACCTGTCAATTCTGAAGCTGCAAGCTGTCACCTATCATTTTGAGTTTTACTTTAAATCCGAAAATCTACCTTTATTAAATCGTCCGTATCTCTGTAACCATTTGGGCTGGGAACGAAATTTAACTTTCCTCTCCAAGCCTAGAACCGACTTCCTACTCCTTATACTTTTTCCGCAATCACAATTTACGCACTTGTGAAATTTACCGTGATTTGCGATTTTGGCTCAATTTCTCCACTTGTCAAAATAGCAGCTCCATTCTTTCTTTTGTTAAAATCCGTTGCAACTTGGTAATAACTCATAGAGCATTGCTAAAGTGAGCCTGAACTAATACCAACACGCATCTCCCACTCACCCTGAATATCTAGAGGGAATTAAAATCAGTTGGCACATTTTCCCATCCATTGCCATCACATTGAACAGGCTACCCGGATCTATGAGGTGCAGAAGCCCATCGAAAATAAAAATAATGCGCCGAAAACCCCCAAAACCAACAGCACCCCTGCTGCTGCCAAGGTGGCAGAGGTAAAGGTTGCCCCCGTTTTAGATTTGGAGATGGGGGGGCCTAAAAACCTGCCTGCACCAAATAATTCACAGCCTAGAAGGCCCTCGGTCCAGTCACAGACAGGGAGTCGAGGAGGTAGTCCCACAAATGGGGTCCCCCGACCCCCTGACTATGTAAGTCCCCGCTACAAGGGAAACCTACTAATCCTGGGTTATGTGTGGACTCCTCCAGCCCAAGGGGGGGGATCCAGTCAAGCACTTGACCCGGGGAACTTCCCTCCTAACTTCCCCCAGGAGGGCAGAAATTCACCAAATCCTGGGCAGAACTTTTTCCCCAGGTATCCACCCAATTATCAGCCCCAAAATCATCCATCCTTCTTTCCCCAATTCCCTGAGCCCAGACAACCTAATCCGGGAGAGGGGAGGCCAAGGGTGGAGGGGTACCAAAATCTTCCCAACCAGGGGTACTACCAGAGAAGGGATAGCTACCCTTCCCGGGATCAGCCACGGGAGAAAATAGAGCCCCGTATCAGCCTGAGCGGGTTTCGCCAGGTCCCAAAATATGGCACGCGATCTGGGTCACATACTGAGGGCTCAACAGAACCCTCAGATGAGCATGCCACCGCGGAATGCCCCAAACTCTGGACCTGGTGCTCCAGAACAATGACGGGGCAGCACCCCGATAACCCACCGGTTCCCAGGGAGGAGGCACAAGGGGAAGGGGGTGTAAAGCCTTGGAGGAAGCTTCCTTCCCAACTTGTAAACAGCCCCTGGAAAACCAGGAACCGGAAACAAAATCTCCTGCCCCTGAAAGCCTGCCTCCCAAAGAGCAAATGGGGGGTAGGAGAAACAAAGGACCCAAACAGACCCACTTTGTGGAGGAGGTACAGGTCTTCCAATTTGAGGGAGAGGGATCCTCAGAAGATCCTGGGAAAAGGATCTTCTCCTTTAGAGATGGGGGAACTCCTCCCAAGGAAAAATGGGTCCCAAGGGATTCCAATCCAGACTGGGGAGATGTGGAGACTGAGCTACCGCCGCCCATCATCTCATCCCAGAACCGACAATACCAAAATCCCCTGGTTCAAACCCATCCTGGTAACTGCCTCCAAAACGGGGGGCTGCCCAGAACCGGAACCAGGGGAACCCACAATGGCTCTGATCTCCAGTTGCCAACTTTTTCTTTCAGATTCCCCAGGCTCTCCACAGAATTCTTCCCAAATCTCTTCGCTAGCAATGTCCAAAACCAGAAAGTTAGACCACCAGTTGTCCAAAAATGTGCATTATCTGTGCCCCCTTGAGGAGAAGGAGGGAAGATACTATGCCTCGGTACAAGTACAGGGGCAGGGTACAATTTTGGCACTGGTGGACACTGGATCCCAAGCTACCCTTCTGACCAAAAGGGCCTTTGAGGAACTAAATGCAGTAAGGTAGGAGAATTACAGAATTCCTCTCACCTCTCTTCCTGGACAACTGCAGAACTTTCACGGGAAGGAAATTCGCGTCGAGGGGACTGCAGACTTGGACATTAAAATTGGGCGACACAAGGTGAAACACCCGGTCATAGTAGTGACTCCAGAGGGCACCCCTTGTTTACTAGGGAATGACCTCCTGAGAAGGTTGTCACCCCTAATAGATTGTGTAAACAAGGTCCTCTGGACCCAGACTAGCCGACCAATAAAATTAAAACAGAGTGTCAACCATGTTAGTTTAAACGGCACCTGCCACATGGTTGAACAAAAATCTGACCAAGTAGAATTTCACTTCCAGAACAACCAAATTTCAGACGTGACAGTACTTGCAGTAGGACAACAGACTGGTGGTGGGGGGTCCTTGCTATTTCTGAAAATCAACCTTCCTTCCAGTTTAAGGTGGTATTCCACACTGGAAGGAAACACTCTGAAATTATTTACTAATCCACAATCAGACACTCCCACTCCTACAGTCCAAAAAGAGGTGAAATCAACTCAGAGCCGCCTGGCTGATATTCAGCAAATTGGAGAGCAGTTGTTCATCCCTGTTCAGTTAAATGATGGGAAGGACTCTGTTCTCGCTCGAGTGTGTGTGAACAACGGTAAGAGCTTCATCAGCGAAGCCATGTTCTGCCAACTCCCAAAAGATCCAGCCATTCCCACATTCAAACTGATAAACAAATGGGAACTGGACCTGGAAGCACCTAATTCCAAACATCACCTGCCAAGCAGGTGTATGCTCAAAATCTCCTTTGGCAACAAGAGCATAGTCCATAATTGTTGGGTCGTGCGAGACGTCACTGCCGCCTTTTACTTAGGCAGTGACATTCTCAATCGCTTTGCCATTAGTTTGGACCTAATAAACTTCAAAGCTTGGTCCCGATTAGCGGATAATCCCATGGGCTTTGATTGATGATTCAGAAAAAGCATTTAGGTCAGCTCAATTGCTACCTTATGCAGTTGAAATTCAGATCAAAGAGGAAGTCACCATCCCAGAAAGGACCCGACAATTCTCCCTGGAAGTGAAAGTTAAAAGAGGACAAAAATTGAAAAACCCTGATGCTTATCTCCATCTAAATGCTTCTCTCCAACAGCAAGGCTTAGGGGTAAACCCAACACCATTAGTCAACATAGAACATGACACCATTCCAATATAGGTGGATAACAGCGACTTGAGGAGTATTACTCTAGCCGCAAGCACCATTATTGGAATGGCGATTGATGACCGACATTTCTCCATTGATTTAGGAAATGAACTGTTAGGACCAATCCCCAAGGACTGTTTTGACAGTGAGAGTGAGGACAATACAACACCAGACAGGATTTTCACCCAGCATGGGGGGAACTTCCTGGCGTACACTTCTTGCCCTTATGGTAAGGAAGATGTGACTTGTGACTTCAGGAGGGATGAGGTGGTTTTCCAGGTCCATGAGGGCTGCCTTTCCCACCTGAAGCCTCCAGTCCAAATCAGCACTCTGACCAGGGACATCTCCACCCAGCTGGAGGAGGCCGCTGAGATAGCCAAACCAGAAGTCTTTCCAGGCTTCAGGCAGATGGTGGAAGAGAGGGTCAACCTAGCTGATGCCTGCGTGACTCTGGAACAGAAGCAAAAGCTGAAACAAGTTTTCTTGGATTTCCAAGATCTCTTTGCAGTAGACTCATATGACTGTGGTCGCACTGACATCCACACCGCAACAATTCCCACGGACCCTAGCATGACTCCAGTGTTTGTGAAGCAATATCGTTTGCCTCTCGCATCCATGGAGTCCCTTACTGAAATAATTAAGAACCTTGAGTCCCGGGGAATAATCCGTCCAGTCCACAGCACTTTCAATAATCCGGTGCTGGGAATATTGAAGCCAAACGGCCAGTGGAGACTCTGCGCCGACCTTAGGGAGCTCAACAAACGGGTCCATACTTCCCGATGGCCTCTGCCCTACATTGACCAAGCGCTGGCCCAGATTCAGGGGTCACAGGTATTCACAGCAATAGACATGACCAATGGATACTGGACCGTGCCTGTCATTAGGGAAGACCAATACAAACTGGCTTTTACCTTTGGGGGCCATCAGTACACATGGACTCGGACTCCCTTCGGATACCTCAACTCCGGCAATGAATTCAACATTTTCCTACATAAGGCCATGCCCGACCTGGGTGCGAGGGGTAACCTGGCTTATGTAGATGATGTCCTCATCAAAAGTTCATCTGTGGAAAAACACATAGCGGAGATCCGTTATGTTCTGACACAGTTGAGGGCCGCCGGAGCAAAACTTTCCTTCCAGAAAGCACAGTGGTGTAGAACCTGTGTTAATTTCTTGGGGCATGAGATTTCTCCTCAGGGTCTCTGTCCCCAAGAAAAGAAAGTGGAAGCACTCCAGAAACTGAAAGACCCACAACTCTGCGGGAACTAAGGAGCCTCCTTGGACTGACTAATTACAGCAGAAAGTTCATTGAAGGCTACGCAGAGATCACTAGACCCTTGATTCATCTCTTGAAGGGGGGGGGGGTCAAGTGGGAATGGGGTCCAGAACAATCCGAGGCAGTAAGACAACTCAAAAAAAGCCTCTCACAAGCACCTTGCCTAGCTTACCCTGTCAGAAACAAGGAGTTCTTCCTGGAGACGGGGTTCTCTAATACGTTCTTGACGGCAGTATTATACCAAAAGCATGACAAGGTCAATAAAGTAATCTCCTATGCGAGCAAAACTTTATCCTCTGTGGAGGAAAAATTCAACGATTGTGAGAAGGCACTCCTGGCAACGGTGTGGGCATTGAAAATTACCGCCCGTTTATCCAGGGGGAACACATCATAGTGGAAAATCCACACCAGCCTCTGCAATATCTCCAAAGTGACAGAATCCGGGCCGGAAATGTGAGTAATTCCCGAATTACTTCTTGGATTCTGTCAATGCAAGGCTTTCCTGTGGAGGTCAGATATGGCCAAAACAAGAAGAGTCCCCTCGCGCAAGGTCTGGCTGACTTGCATGATTGTGCCAGAGGACGAAAGTCTAAAAATCAAGGACAACATGGAGGCATACCTTAATTCCCCACACAAAGTCTTTGAATAAGACAAGTGTGAGGGAATGCCCACTGTCTATGTGGATTGATGCTCTTACCATGTTGACAACGACGGGGAGAAAGAACTGGTGGCTGGCGTAGGGAATGCATGGGTGAAGGATTTCCCAGAACCTCCGCTGGATACAAAATTGGTCCCCGAAGTAGTCAGGTGGCAGAATTGATGGCTGTGCATCAGGCCATCCTCACTGCTGTCCAGCATCAACTCCACAAACTGGTCATAATCACAGATTCGGATTATGTATGGAACGGGTTCGTGGAGCACCTGGTCAACTGGAAAACCAGAGGCATGTTATGCGCTAATAACAAACCCCTGAAACATGGGAAGTTAATCCAAAATATTGATGATCTGGTCACATCGAATGGGATGACCATCTACTGGAAAAAGATCAAGGGTCATTCCAAAGTAGAGGGACCAGACAAAACTGGAAATGACTTAGCTGACCAGCTGGCCAAAACCGGGGCCATCCAAGGGGATCTAATAGAAATAGAGTCCCTGTTGGGGGAAATCCAGGTCACTGCGATCACTAGGTCCCAGACAAATGCTCACAATGATCTTTCAACTGCCCAATGGGGCAAGGAGACCCCTGATGCTGATTTGATTACCGCTCAGATTTGGGATCCAATTATTGGTAAGTTTTACCAAAACCTTGAGGACCCTGAGAACTTTCCCCTGACGGACACAGATTACATTGGGAAAGAGGACCTAAGAGTGTTGATGAAATGTCCAAAAATGTTCCGAATCCAAGACGGTTTGTTGGTAAGGAAATCCCAAGCTGGCCATGATCAGTGGGTGGTTCCTACCTGATTCCGAAGCCTGATGTTAAGTCACGCCCATGATGCGGCCACCGCTGGTCATAGGGGGTTTCACACAACACTGGAAATCTTAAGAGAGGTTGCATACTGGCCACACATGGGGCAGGACCTCGACCAATACTTGAAGGGGTGTCTTGTGTGTGCACAATTTCAGCCATCATCCCTCACACACCTTGCGCCTCTCCAAAAGAGGGGGATGACACTGCCATGGTCAGATTTGCAAATCGACTTTGTAGGCCCTGTAATCCGCTCGTCTAGAGGAAACAAGTACATGTTGACCGTTACATGCTTGTTTACCAAGTGGGTGGAATGTCTCCCAGCCCCAAACTGCAACGCAGAAACAGCAGCTGCTCTGATGGTTAACCACATCTTTTCCCGTTTTGGTCTACCTCAAAGGATTGAGTCAGACAGGGGTAGCCACTTCACCATAGATGTGGGAGATACTGGGGGTTAAAAGGAAGCTACACATTGCTTACAGGCCAGCTTCTTCTGGAGCTGTGGAGAGATACAACCGAACCATTGTGAGCATATTAAAAAAGTTTGTGGCAGATTCTGGGCCAAGTTGGGATATCCGATTACCTCTGGTCCTAATGGCAATCAGATCTACCCCTTCATCTGCAACTAAAATGTCACCATTTGAGTTGATGACGGGGCGCAAGATGGTGCTTTCCCAGCATTTGCTCTACAGGACCCAAGAGCAGACACTGATAAATGCCTCCACAACTCATGAGTATGTGGAGAATTTAAGGAAACACCTCCAACATGCTTTTGCCTATGCTCAGCGGAATCTAGAAAGATCAGCCGAGGGCATGAAGACCCACTACGACCTGAAGACCACCCGGAAGGAATATAAGGTGGGTGATCGGGTCTATCTATACAATTTCCAAAGGAACCAGGCCAAACAGCGAAAATTCTTGCCTACATGGAAGGGACCGTTTGAAATTATAGACAAGATCTCCCCTGTTGTCTATAAGATCTGCATCCCCAAAGGCAGTCTGGCGGAAGGGGAAGACAAGTGGGTACATATAAATCAGCTAAAGTGTTGCCATCCCAGGCACACTCTGCAACAACTGGAGGAATCCACTGGAATCCCAGAGGGGGCCGCTCCAGAGTAATTCAGTTCCAACCCTAAAATATTCCACATATAGCATATAAAATTCTGTGATCCTCGTATAAATATATATATAAATATATGTTCTTGTCTCCTAATTTAAAAAAGAAAATGTATATGTTCATATCTTCTAATTCATAAAATGTATATGTTCGCCACACAATTAATAGTGGTGAAGAAATGTCTACGAATAGGTATTGCCGCATTGCTTTATCATCCTAGGAGAGATGAAACCATGGAGACTGACCAAGGAGGACGACCGGGGACCGGGAGCAGAGACCGGAGGGGTCCTGGGTACCGCCCAATCCTCCCATCAGGACCAGCAAGGAGAACTGATTGATCGACTGGAGGGAGGAAAAGATGCTGAACCGTGCCATCCATGGAATTGGAAGAAGAGGAGGCGAACATCCCAGATCTTGCGAGTTCCATCAGCGAAAGGACAGAATGGCCATCGCAAGAGGGGGGGCTTGTGGGATGTTTTTACCCATGCATCCAAGCCCTACAATAAAACTGTGCAGTACTGGCATGGAAAACATCATGATGGCCAGAACTCCACAGAGAAGAGTGCACAGGGAAAACATGAAGAGTAGGCTGCCACCCATTTTTGACTATGTTGTGAGCACAGGAGGGCACTGCCTAAAACCACCATGGGGCTACACACACAGTAGCCTGAAACCATTGGCAATGGCAATGCTGATTGCCAAAAAAGCAACTGAGAACTGTGGGGAATTAATTTTCTTAATCCCAAAAATGGTTGCATTACCAGTACTCACCACTTTCAGAAAGCCGGCGTTTTAATACCACCAGACTTTTGTGTAAAACTGAACAAATGAAACAAAACCAGACCAAGGAAAGACTTGCTAAGAGGTGGATATAATGTAAAACTATATTCTGAAATGACTTGAAGGGAGTAATTATTTAATGTATAGGTAAAAATTGTCAGTTTGATTTGAATGTAGAAAACTGGGAACAAAAAGTGACATTTAGCTGAAACCTGGCTTAATGAAACTGAATTCTGCCTGACAACTACCCCCGACAGGAGTTGAAACTGGATGCTCAGCAACTCTGCCCCTGGCCAAAAGGAGTTAACACCTCTCTGATTAGATTAGGGGTGGAGCAGCTGGGGACTACAGGGAGTTCAACAAAGGCCTGTCCTTGACTCAGGCAAATGTTATATTGGGGGCGTCGTGAAATAGCTTCCTCTTGGGAGAAACTGGGGGGCAGCTGTGCCTCTGTGAACAAGCTGGCTTGGGGGAAGTGGATAAACCAGTTATTCCACCCTGTGATGTGGGAAGCCACACCCCTGTTTGACCAGGGCATAATTTTAAAAAGATAGATAACTCATAGTGCGGACTTGTCAGAATTATATAAGTAATATCATTATTTTTGTGATTTTTCTGTGAACATTTTAAGAGGCGTGAGGACCCTGTGGTGTATTCTGGGGGTTTGCTAGCAGAAAATAGGGTCTCACTCCAAATGTATGCGTGTTAAAAATCAGACACTTTATCATCTGTAACCCATATCCCTGGTGCACATTTGTGTAAAATCTGGAAACGTTTAGAGGTCGTTATCTGGATGAAAAGGGGAGAATTCTGTCATCAGTGGACACAACATCATACAAAGACAGGGATCGGATGGTTTGGTGCTACAGAAAATATGTTAACTGGACCTATAATATTAGAAAAATGGTACATAGATAAATATGTATTTGGGTCAGAAATAGATTTGTGTGCAATCTGACAAGGGGAGGTTCCTCTGACCATAAAACCTACAGCATCACTCTGACTCTCATTTCCTTCCCCCAATCAAGGGAGAGAGGAGGAAGTGGCCAATGATAAGTGAGAGCGGCAGGTTTAGTTATGACCAACGCACACATCCACTTTCCAAAACAGATAAAAAGAGACTGCTGGGACAGGTAGAGGGATTCAATTCCATTTGCTGCGGAGCATGCTGACCGACGACTTCACATCCAGAGATCCAGACTTCAAATCCATCAATCTCCAGAACCTGTAGCAGAAATTAACTCCAGAATTTGTAGCAGAGAGGCCTGAATCCACCAGCTGAATCCTCTTCAGCAGGCCTCAGAACTAACCAAACTATTCAACAGCCGGGCGAGCTGTTTGAAGTTTTGCTGAGAATTTTCGCAAGAACCTGTAGCATTACCCAGAAAGCAGTGTTACATCCAGAATCCAGAGAGGCTAGACCAGCAGAGCAGAGCTGACCCAGATCGATGTGAGCAGAACCGGTGCCTGATTGACCCGCCGAGCAGACAGAACCGCAGACGGACATGTTGACCAGATCCGTGACGAGGCCTAGTTCAAATTTATATTGTGAGTACCTAGCAGAACTGTGCTGTCATGATCTCTGCTTCCAAAAGATCAGGACTTGCCCGACTCCCTTGGAAGCAGACCCATAACCCCGGTTCCGAGTGCCAGCCAGTCCCAATTGGGACCTTTTGGACCCTGTCCTGGCGCCAGTGGCACCAGGCTCATAAAGATGCCCAGTCCCAGCGCTGGAAGCGCCGGGCTCATAATGCTTGGGTGGACTTACCTGCAGCAGACCATGCTGCTTACTTACCTGCCAGTTGAGCCCCTGATACTCTTCTGTTTGGGACTACTTTTCCTGTTGGGTGGGGCAGGAGCCACTCCCTAGGTTCAGAACACTGGAACTCTTCTGGAAAGCAGGACCTCTTTTCTTACTTAGGCGAGGCTGTGGAAGGAGACACCTAAGCACTACAGGAGGCTATTTAAACCACACCTGATGGATGAATCTTGCTTTGCGTTATTCTGCATTCTCTGCAGCAGAACGCTCATCGTGTCTTCTGCTTCTGATCCTGGGCCTAATGGAACAAAGGCTTACCATCCTGGAATCCAGTCTTCAGCAGCACCTGTAAAGACAAAGAAAGAACAGGTTAGCACTACGGTCTTCAGTGGCAGCGCATCTCTTACCTGGTCCATCGGCTGTCACCAACGCCTCACGCTGCATTCCGGCATCTGAAAGACAAAGGCTTACCTACTCTTCGCATGCTCCTGAGGTCTTCGCACTGCATTCCGGCATCTGAAAGACAAAAGCTTACCAGCTCTTCGCACGCTCCGGAGGCCTTCGGCGCTGCATCCCGCATCTGAAAGACAAAAGAAGGTGCGTTTAAAGACATTGGGCAACTTTATTACTCATGTGCCCTTACTCCTTCCCACGCCGAATCCAGTGGGTATTCCAGCACCCTTCAGCTTCTCTAAAGCTCCGAACTTGTACCTGCAAGATAAAAGGGACAGTTAGTGCGCATCGTGAAGCAGGCTACAAGCGCTTACTTACGTGCTTCCAGGCGCTTCTATTCCTCACTCGGGTTCGATCCTCAACTCTCATCAGCCCGCCATCTGCCATCGCCGGAACCCTGCAAAACAAGAGATATCATTACAAAAGACTTTTAAGACATTTGAAGTGCCCAGAACTTACTGTTCGTGCAGTTAATGACGGACAGCAGTCCTCTGAGGTCAAGAGGCCTGCACCCTTATCCAGTGAAGAAACTGGTTACGGCACCCTGCCCCGAGGCAGATGGAGAGCTGGGCGTTCACTTACCTAAGGTGAGGGCGTTAACCTTTGGGGTTCTGCAGGAGAAGAGAAAGGGAAGAGGAGAGAGGCACCCAATAAGCCCAGTTCATTAATCCCATATTTTCTATCTGCAGACATCTTACTCTTCGGGTCAGACATACAGTGCACAGAGGTCCAGCCCAAAGAGCCAACCGTGTGTTACACATCACCTTTGAAGATACGGCATTCACCCAGTCAAGACCGGCGCCTCTGCGGGAATCAGGTGAGTGTTACATGTGCAGAACCAATCTCTTAGTTAACATAATCTAATCCAACCTATTTTAACCTAAGTAGAACTGCCTCCTAGAAATCTTGTCATCTGTCATTTTTAAAGCTGCAAAACTGTCACCTGTCAAATCTGAAGCTGCAAGCTGTCACCTGTCATTTTGAGTTTTACATTAAATCCGAAAATCTACCTTTATTAAATCGTCCGTATCTCTGGAACCGTTTGGGCTAGAAACGAAATTTAATTTTCCTCTCCAAGCATAGAACCGACTTCCTACTCCTTATACTTTTTCCGCAATCACGATTTACGCCCTCGTGAAATTAACCGCGATTTGCGGTTTTGGCTCAATTTCTCCACTTGTCAAAATAGCAGCTCCATTCTTTCTTTTGTTAAAATCCGTTGCAACTTGTTAATAACTCATAGAGCATTGCTAAAGTGAGCCTGAACTAATACCAACACGCATCTTCCACTCACCGTGAATCTCTAGAGGGAATTAAAATCAGTTGGCACATTTTCCCATTCATTGCCATCACATTTAAAAAGCATTTTGGGCCTGTGTTTCAAACTCCTACCTGTTTCTTCTAAGCTTGCTGGGGGGAACTGAATTTCGTATTGTATTTGATTGCATTCCTGAGAACTGTGTGCTCCTCTTTCCATCGCCTTCCATTTCTTACATTGCATAGGGGAGGGGGGTGAATTGCCAGAGAAAAAGTGATTATCTTATTTTTTGCTAAAATCATATCAAGTATTTCTGTACTGCATTTTATTCCTCATTGCTTTTCCCTTGAAATCATAAAAGTATTTTTGCTACTTTATCCATCCTATACTAACTCCTCATTGATTGTAAAGAAGTGTGATAGTGCCGGATTACCCATTGTTGATCAACATCATATGTCTAAGTGTACTATCAGATATTAATTTATTATAAAGTGTGATATATATATATATATATATATATATATATATATATATATATATATATATATATATTGTTTAAATTCTCAAATAAACCTTTTAATTTACAAAACAAACCTACTTCTTGGCTCATTGGGGTCAGGGCGATTCTAAGAGGGGGGTGTTATACAAGGGTGGTCATCCAGAGTACTGAACTAGACATAAAAATACATTAATAAGGGTTTTCCTAAGCATCCCAGACTAGGCATTGACTTGGCTGTAGTGTTGATTGAATATCGCTTACAGGATGACAACCCTTGTATAACACCCCCCTCTTAGAATCCACCTGACCCCACTGAGCCAAGAAGTAGGTTTGTTTTGCAAATGAAAAGGTTGATTTGAAAAATTAAACAATATATATATATATATATATATATATATATATATATCACTTTTATAATAAATTAATATTTGATAGTACACTGAGACATATGATGTGGATCCACAATGGGTAATGTTACAGTGGTACACTTGATTACTTAGGAGTAGTATAGAGGATGAGGTAGCTGAAAATGCTTTATGGTTTCAAGGAAATGCAAGGTGGGATAAAATAATGCAGCACAGCAAATAAACTTGATATGATTTCAACCACAACAATGTAATCACTTTTTTTCTGGCAATTCACCCCCCCCCCTATGCAATGTAAGAAATGGAAGGAGATGGAAAGAGGAGCACACAGTTCTCAGGAATGCAATCAAATACAATACGAAATTCAGTTCCCCCCCAGCAAGCTTAGAGGAAACAGGTAGAAGTTTGAAACACAGGCCCAAAATGCTTTTAAATGTGATGGCAACGGATGGGAAAATGTGCTAACTGATTTTAATTCCCTCTAGAGATTCAGGGTGAGTGAGAGATGCTTGTTGGTATTAGTTCAGGCTCACTTTAGCAATGCTCTATGAGTTATTACCAGGTTGCAAACGGATTTTAACAGAGGAAAGAATGGAGCTGCTATTTTGACAAGTGGAGAAATTGAGCCAAATCGCAAATCATGGTAAATTTCGGGAGTGCGTAAATCGCGATTGCGGAAAAAGTATAGGGAGTAGGAAGTCGATTCTAGGTTAAACCACGTTCCTAGGACAAACGGTTCCGGAGATACAGACGATTTAATAAAGGTAGATTTTCGGATTTAAAGTAAAACTCAAAATGACAGCTTGTAGCTGCAGAATTGACAGGTGACAGTTGTGCAGCTTTACAAATGACAGATGACACGATTTCTAGGAGGCTGTTCTAATTAGGTTAAAATAGTTTGGATTAGATTATTTTAACTAAGAGATTGTGTTCTGCACAGTTCTGGCGGATACTCACTCCTAATTTTGAAATGAATGGGCCTCGTCACGGATCTGGTCAACACGTCCAGCGGTTCTCTCTGCTCGGTGGGTCAATCAGGCACCGGTTCTGCTCACAGCGATCCGCATCTCTGGTTCTGCTCACAGCGGTCTGGGTCTGGTCTGCGGTTCTGGCACAAGTTCTTGGCAAAGATTTCAAACAGCTCGCCCGGCTGTTGAATAGTTTGGTTAGGTTTGCTGGATTCTGAAGGCCTGCTGAGAATACTTGTGCTTGCAGTGGGCCTTCTTGGTTCAAAGTTCTGTAGTCTCTGTTTAGCTTGGAAGTCTAAGTGTTGGATCTCTGGATGTGAAGTCGTCGGTCAGCATGCTCCGCAGCAAATGGAATTGAAAGTCTCTACCTGTCCCAGCAGTCTCTTTTTATGTGTTTTGAAAATGGGTGTGTGCCTGGGCCTAGCTAAGCCTGCCCCTCTCTACTTGTAATTGGCCCAATTCTCCCCTCTCCCATGATTGGGGGAAGGAAATGGATTGTCATCATGATGAGGTTTGTTTATGGGTCAGAGGATCCTCCCCTGGTCAATTTGCCCACAAATCTATATTTGATTCAAATACATATTTCCCAGATACACAATTTGTTGAAATTTCATGTACACATTATATATTCCTTATGGTCCATGCTTGTCCGCCTCTGATCTTTCTGGGGGCTTGCATTGAAAAATGACAACATTTTGCGCTTTTTGACTGGTTTAACAATATCGGACATTTACCAAAAATTACACACATGTGCGCAAGGAGTATGGACATTAATTGATGAAGTGTCAGATTTTTAACATGCAGACATTTGGAGTAAGACCCTATTTTCCGCTAGCAACCCCCCAGCATACACCACAGGGTCCTAACACCTGTTAAACGTGCACAGAAAAATCACAAGAATAGTGATATTACTTATATAATTCTGACAAGTCCATATTATGAATTATCCATCTTTTTTAAAATTATGCTCTGGCCCAGATGGGTGTGGTTTAGGTTCCAAAGCACATGGGGGAAGCTTCTGTCTGCCCCCGCCTCTAGCTCGCGTGGCTCCCAGAGGCACTTCTCCTCCCACTTCTCCCAAGAGGAAGCCACTTTACGGCCCCCCCTCAATATAACATTTGCCTGAGTCCAGGACAAGGCTTTGTTAAACCTCCTGCATGTGCCCCTCCCCTAATCTAATCAGAGAGGTGTCAACTCCTTTTGGTGGGGAAGCAGGATGCAGCTAGGCCTGGGAAGAGTGGCTGCGCAGGTTTCTCCTGTCGGGGGTAGTTGTCAGGCAGAATTCAGCTAAAAGTCACTTTAGTTCCCAGTTTAAATCAATCTTACAATTTTTACATATACATTAAATAATTACTTCCTTCAAGTCGTTTCAGGATATAGTTTTACATTGTGTCCACCTCTTAGCATGTCTTTCCTCGGCCTGGTTTGGGTTCCTCTGTTCAGTTTTACACAAAACGCTGGTGGTTTTAAAACACCGGCTTTCTGATAGTGCTGAGTACTGGTATTGCATCCATTTTTGGGATCTGTCTTGAATTACTGCATTTCAATAGAGTGGTCTTTTGCTTGATAGTATAGGACCCTTGCTTATCATTGTTTTGATGGCATCCGTACAGTAGAGTGGTGATGTGGAACCCCCCACAAGAAGGTTGTATCTTTGGAGTGGTCTTGTGCCAACTGCGCAGTTCTCCTGGATTCTGGCGTGAATGTGGGCGGCGACAGCTCATCCCCACATCCACCCAGTCTATTGATTTAGTTTGTTCTGGGATAGAATAATGGGCGGTGACAGCTCATCCCCACATTTACCCAGTCTAAGGATTCAACATGGGTCAAAACCCTTGACAGTGGCTATCATAGTTCGATGACATGCAGCTGTATTTAACAATTCAATGTCACCCAAGGAGCATATTGGATGCCCTCTTAAATTGTATTCAAACATTGATGGAGTAATACTAGTTTCAATGTAATAACACTAAACCAGTTTTAGCACTGGTTTGCGAGAGAAAGCATGGGAATTGAACAGGGAAGAGTTAATGCAGCATAGTAATTAAATCCCACTCAACCAAATCAGGAAATATTACATTTCTCTTATTGTATTGTGATATTAAACAGATATTGCAGTATAGGAAATTACTAACTTGCCATTTTAATTTCTCACCCATTCCTTTGCTGCCCTCTTTAGGGTGTTGTCCAGTAATAAGCTTCATATGTTTCACTAGAGAACCCAGGAAGAATGATCATATGTGTAACCAAGAAAAAGTCCTCAAATGGGTCTAAGCTGCAATCACATTTGCTTGAAGTTTTTTTTGATGCATTGAACGGCCAGCCTACAAGTTACATGGCACAATCAATTTTCTACTACATACCAGTTAGAGCACTCAGATTAAGTGATGTGCATTCTGCCAGTGGCCAGGAACCTGGGGTTCACTTTAGGAGACCCTGTGGGCTTACTCTACTAATAGTCAATTCAGTAAATATCCAGGCAGCCTCTGTACATGCATTTGCATATGTGTATGCTTCAAGCTACTCTATCCATAATAAATACCAGTGCTTTCTTTGCCTCAACTTGGAATTGCACTATACAGGTGTTGGAAAACTTAAAATTCATGATTGGAAATGCTAAACTGCTCTGTTTTACCTTCATTTAAGAATCACCATATAAACTATTTAGCGATCCCATTGTCTGCCATGTAGCTCTGTGTGATTTTCTATTAATCATATATTAGTAATAACATACTTATACTTTCTCTTATTCTATAAAAAGAGAGCTAACATCTCAAGTAATTGATCAGAAGCTTAGGCGCACCCGGTATACGTTTCATTTAATCTCTGCTGATGAATTTCAATCAATGTATTCCATCTATACATAATGTGATCTGACTCAGGCTCCTGATGAACGTTGTTTGCAAATGTATGATTAGGTTAATTGGTACCTGGATTGTTTGGCACCGTTAATCGTGCAGTGAATTAAACCCAGAGCTCATTCATTGAATACATGTTTTAGCCCATAATTGGACCATGTTAAAAAGGCAACAACGCCAGTTAGAAAAAAGGTGGTTTTCTACCCGATTGGAAGAAGGCAAGGTAGCACATGCCTTATATATGGCTAACTATAAAAACAGATATCAGCTAAGAAGATATATTATTCTAGGAGGATAATAGAGGCCAACTTAAATTCAGGTGGAGTTTTTTCAATTTACCAAGAACTCACCATGTGGGTGGATTCTCTAGACAAGGTTATTCCTTCTCAATCCTTCTGTGACAAACTGTCATTATTATGTGTCCAAAATCATTAAGTTACTTGAGTCCATTGAAGCAGAGATCAAAACCCATGAGAGTCCCAGAGTCACCTTAACTGAATGCTCATTGACAAGGAGCCGAAATGGGGGTAAGTAAGAAACTTTGATAGCAGCCCGCAGAGCACAGCACTACTGCTGCAAGCTCAAATAACAACTGCATCAGGCATATTGTAGAATTGGAATCAAGCAAGCGATAAGAACATAACATATCTTCCCACCTTAATAAACCACCAAAATGAAATAAATACAACCAAAACAATGAAAACAAAACTACAGAGAAAATGTGCATTTAACTGTGAAAAACAATGGGTCAAAATACAACAAATAAAATAATGTACACAACTGAGAAAATTGAAAAAACATTGGGCCACACTCTAAGTTTGCCGGTCCAGAAACAAGGGTGCCAGTAAGCTCATTGGCACCCTTGTTTCCAGACCAGCAAACTACAAGTCTGCCTGCCCTGGCAGCTGTACCCAACAGGTCTGACTCTGCCGAGCGCAGCGGTCACGGTAGGCAGACTTTTCATGAGAGCACCGGCACCATTAACAATGGTGCCGGTGCTCCCATGTCCCCCATTCCATAGAGTCCAATGGGAAGGGGGATTTACAAATATACCAGCGCCTGACTTCCTGGCTGCCGGACTCAGAATAAGCTGTTGGCACCGGGTTGTCAGGCGCTGGTAAATTATTCCGAGTCCAGCGGCAAACCCATTGTGTATAACAACGAAAGAAAATTGTTCAGAGCAACAAAATCATATAGTGACATTTGAGTATTTCACCCCTTAACGTTGCATAACATTTTTCACATTTTCTGTCTGCCTCATCACCCTTTTGCTCGTTCTGACTCCATCCTGCTCACAATCATCTTCCAACACAGGATCATTCCTGAATGAAGCACCACTTACCGCAACATCACCCTCTCCAACAGCCTTTACCTCCACACCATCACTCTCCATTGTCACTCCTTTATAAGGCACCAGTCTGCCCATAGCCAACACCTCACCTTCTTCTAAAATCACTACTCTGTTCCTCACTGCAGTAATCTTTATGGGGCCCAAGAACTTGCTTTCAAAACATTTTAAGTCCCATCCCAGGATTTTATTATCAGCACCAAATCACCAACAGCCCATGTACGGCCTTTCACCCCATGACTATCATCAAAAATGTTCTTATAGTGTTCTTCCTCCTTTTACACCACTGTCATCATCTCTTCATGGTCCACACAAGCTGACACAGCTGAGCTCATCCACCCAGTACACAATTTGGTACCAGGTTTGTGACCCTTCAAGGAAACAAAGGGAGACACTTTCATCACTAAGTGTGCCGTGGTACAGTGTCCCCAAACCATCTGTCTCAAGACAGTACACCAAGGAAAACAGATCTCAGGGCCAATTGAATACCACATTTAATAACCCTTTTGACTCGTTCTACTAATACATTCGCCCTGGGATGTTATAATCCCGTGTGCACATGTGTGATGGAATACTCTTTAAAAACGTTTTCATCATCTCAGAAATGAACTGGACTCCATTGCCAGTAACTAATACTTTGGGAAAACTCTTGTGGAAAAACACATTTTTTGAGAAACCTAATCAATTCAATGGTTGTTGCCTCTCTTGCAAACTCCCACTCCACCCATTTCGAGTGGTAGTCTACCAGAACAAACAAACATTTAAAATCATCTCCCAATCCTTGGATCAGCCCCATCAAATATACAGCAATTTTCTGCCATGGCTGATCTGGAATCTTTACAGGAATTAAAGGTGTCTCATGCACCACCTTACTTTTATCACTCAACAGACATTCTGCACACTCTCATCTGCTTCTCCACTGCCCCATCCATGGTAGGCCACCAATAGCTCTGGCGTAACCTCCTTTTTTTGTCATTAACATCCACATGACCTTGATGAGCAAGCTCTATTAACTCCCCCCTGGAGGTACACATTTAGAACCTCTTCTTACCCTTGTCCCTACCAAGGATAGTTCATCTTTGATCTCAAAGTAAGGTTCGAACTTCTTGTCCAAAACATCTCTATTCGCCATCCAATGACAGTCCATTCAACAATCGCACTCAGCACTTTATCCTCCACAGCTGCACATTTCCATTCCTCCTCACTGATTGCTCCTCTCTCAATACTCACCACAACCAACTCCTCTCCCCTGTTGCTCTCCTCTTGATCAACAGAACCAACAGGCAACCTGGATAAACAATCAGCTATGCAATTATTTTTTTCCAGGCAAAAAACGCACACAAAAATCACAACATTGAAGGCCCTACAACTACTTTGAAATCCTGGAAGACCCTTTGCTCCACCCAACACTAGACATCATCTGCACAAAGGGGTTGTGATCAGACCTTACAATTAACTGCTTGCCCCACAAGAAAAACTTAAATTGAAAAATGCCCAAACAATGGCCAAAGCCTCTCTCTCAACTACAGAATAGTTTGCTTCTGCAGCCCTTATGGGTCTGGAAGCAAACACCACCACCCATTCTTCTCCCTTGCTGTCGTCCTGAGTCAAAGAGGCACCTAAACCAAAAATACTGGCATAAACAGAAAGAAAGGTTCTGCTCGTGGGGCAACTTTTTCCCAGAGACGGGGCATTGGCAATACTCTTCTTAATTTCTCAAACGCCTCCTTAATTTCACTTGACCACATATATCTCACCCCCTTTTTGAGTGTGTCGACAAAACTGCTAAATTCTCCACAAAGGTATGGATGTATTCAGCTAACCCCAAAAAAGAAGGCAATTGCTCTTTATCTCTGGGTTCAGGGCTGGGTTCAACACAGTGACCCAAAAACCCCTCAGTTCGCTCACCAATTTTACACTTGCTCCTTTGGACGGTAAATCCTGCTTCTTTTAACCTGCACAACACCTCTCTTAGCACTATGTCATGTTCTTCAACAGAACTAGCATGTATTAACACATCATCTTAGAAAACAAATACTTTCTTCATTCCTTCTAGAACTTTTTCCATCACTCACTGGAAAACGGTTACACATTGACGCCAGTCCAAAAGGCATCCAACGATATTTAAAAGTTCCCTCCGGTTCGACAAAAGACATTTGTTCTTGCCATTCTTGCGACAGTGCTTCTCTTGTTCTCCTCTTGGGAAATCAGTGCCACTTCATTCAGAGCATTGCTTCCCTTAACATCTGGGGGCCTAAATACCTTCAACTCTCTCTTCCTAAATATCTTCCTTCCCGAGACCTTCGCTCATCCATCTCCAACTCCCTCAGGGTCAGCCGCTTCTCGAAGCAACGATCTGGGGGCAGATCTCTCTCCGCGGCAGGGGCCTCCCTCTGGAACAGCCATCCTGCCTCCCTATAACTTGAGAACCATCTCCGGTTCCGGAAGCACTTCAAAACTTTCCTATTTGCTTCTGCTTTCTCTATCCCTCTCCCCTGCAAAATTTTTCACTGAAACTGCACTGAATCCGCAACTGGGCCACTCTCAACGACCTCTGTCCTGGGCCCAGCCACTCTCCACTTGCACTGCCTCCCTGGCAGCCCCTGCACTGTGGGACTGTCTCTGTATCCCTACAGCCCCCCCTTCCCAGCACTTGTCTGCACTTACCTTGCACTTGCCAGCAGCTGGCCCTGTTTATTTATTTTTATTCTACTTACTTTGTACTGCACTTCCCCCCTCCTCTTCCCCTTGCACTTCGTCCCTTCTCCCTACCCCTGCACTTGTGTGATCTGAATGACACCTGGCCTAGTAGGATCGTTGTCTGTCTTCCCCTTGTTCCCCCCTCCCTGCCTCGTCGCGCCTTGAAACACTTGTGTATAGGCGCGTTACAAATGCCATATCATATCATATCTGCTTGGGACGATTGTCTCACTTCTTGTTCTGCTCTAGGAGGAGCCTGCTCCATATTCACTACTCCTTCCTTACAAACCTGAGCAAAATGGCCCTTATGCATGCATTTTGTACATATCACATTTCGGAGCCGGACAAAATAAGTTCAAGGATCGATGTCTGTTACTGCCACACTTGAGGTATCTCACTTCTGTGCTGCCTTCATTAGTTTTCCTGATCCTTACAGTGCACACTTCATTCATATAGTGAGCTGTTTGCTGCATATTGCGAGTTAATTCCACTGCCTGTTCTAGCGAGATATCTTTTGTCAAAAGCTTTAGTGCACCTTAGCAAATTGTCTCTAATCAGGGATTTTGCTAGAGCATCAAACTTTCAGGTTTGACTGAGAGTGCGAGGAACAGTTATGTAACTCTCAACTGGCTCCAGTAGCTCTTGACGCCTCTGGAAAAGTGTGTGATGTTCAAATGTTACATTATTTTTTAGTTCTTAGTGCTCTAGCAAATTCCTAATTGCCAAAGCGAAATCATCGAGGTCACCAGCACCTATTCCTACAAGATACGGCTACCCATCAAACATACTGCGACGTTCAGTGCCAAAGTTGTGAAGCAGCAAGGCTTGCTTCCTTGCTGGTGCAAATGTGTCTCCTCCCATTGTGAGCATATTATTTTCCATCTGTCCCACCTGATCGTGGGGGGTACAAGGTTCAGCCAAAAAAGGTGGGGTAGGAGGGGTCCCTGCTGCCGCCATTGCCCTGTGCAGGAAACTTCACTTGAGATAGCTGTATTTTTCTCTTTCCTTTTGTTTTTATGTATTGGCAGCAGTGAACCAATGATCCTTTTTGTCCCAACTGGGGCCACTGTAACACTGTAACTCTGATGAGAATGTTTTCTCTATTGAAATCTAAGGCGCTGTCTCTGCATTCATCATTCCCATTTTCTGCCTACTGGCTGAGGCAATGCTTGTATGTAGACAAGCAATGCCATCTCTTAGGACTCAGCAGTGCTTCCCGTTGCTATGGAGGCAACGTGATACACATGCACATATCACACGTTTGAAGGTCCATTCTATTATTTTCGGAATGTGGCTGGTGACTGCCCTTGATGCATCCGTTTGGTTGCTTTTCACCCATTTTTGTCCGATCCTCGTTGCTTTCCACCCGCCCCTTCTCACCTTGCGAATCATTCAGGACATGTACATTCTCCTACAGCAGCCTTGGGACACGAGATGCCAGAACCTGCTGCTGATATCAGAAGGTGGGGGGGGGCTGTCCACTCCGCAGGATGCTATTTGTGCTCTGCTTCACCTTTGATACTCATCGCCAGTGATAAGGAGCCGAAATGTGGGCAAGTAAGAAACTTTAATAGCAGCCCTCAGAGCACAGCGCTTACGCTGCAAGCTAAAATAACTGCCTCAGGCATTTCAAACAAAGCCATTCTAGAATTGGAATCAAGCAAGGGATAAGAACATACCACTCAGCACTCTTAAAATACTTTGACATTTTAATTAGTGAAGACATTATTAAAATGCACTGTAGGTTGAGGGCTTCTGGTTCAGCCCTAGAACCTTTTCCTCCCAAAGTAATAAAAGACTATGGGGCTCATTACGATTTTGCCGGTCCGGATTTAACGTTGCCGGTAAAACCATACTGGCACCGTATACCATACTGGCTAATTCCAAACTTTTCATCACCTCTAAGCAACCTCCGCGGCGACAACGCTCCCTGAATTTGTGCGTCGGCAGAAACAGCGCAACCACTCACAGACGCACCCCCAGTCACCGGCAATGTGGAACACCACACCCATTACAAGTAGCATGGACATGGAAAGACTGCCATGTAGATGGCGGAAAAAATGTGCCTATCGTGGCGGTACGGCTGGCACCACGGAGATGGCGCTAAACAGTGGCAGGTGAGCCAAATCAGGCCACAGGTGCACAAAATAAGGCCAGCTGCACCATGCAGGCAACTGGGAGCCTACAAAAGGGCCACACCCACACCCAGCCCACCTCCAGACACAACCATGCTGGCAGTCGCAGTAGCAGATTTCGGGCTAGTTAACCTAGAGGCTGCAGTGCACATTGTGGCAGCAGTGGGCCAGAGGAGGAGGAGGAGGAGGTGGTGCAGGCGGCAAATTGTGAACCCAGCACCCATACCAAACATAAATGTGCAGCCGTCACAACCCCGACGGCTGTAACCTGCATCAGGGCCTCAACCTGGAACCAGACCCCAGGGCAGATCCACACATTATACCGCCTTGACCATCCATCAATCATGTCCATCGTCACCCTGATCAAGGAGGACGTCAGCAGCCACATTGACATCTGGACTGCAATCCCCCCCCTGCCGAAGGTTGTCTTGGTACTGCATTTCTTAGGAACTGGAACATATCTTCACAGTGTTGGTGAGCTGCACGGCTGTCACAACCCTGTTGTTCTCAAATACTTGACCAAGGACTGGAGGCGCTGCTGACCCATGCGGCAGAGTACATTGCCCTACCCTGTACCCCTGCCCAGGTCATTGCCACCAAGTTGGCCTTCCATGCCATTGCAGGCATGCCAAATTGCATAGGTACATTGAACTGCACCCACGTCGAGTTGACAATTCCACATGCAATGGAGGTGGTGTACCGCAATCGGAAACAATTCCACTCACTAAATGTCCAGATGGTATGCGATGCTGGACAAGTGATCACCCATTGCTGTGCACGTTTCCCTGGGTTAACACATGACTCCATGGTCTTGCGGAATTCGACATTACCACGCTACATGGAACGCTATGCAGGACAAAGCACATGGCTATTAGGTAAGTACAACTGCCAAAGCATGACCCCTGCTCAATGCCATAGTCACCCACCACATATGAACTCATGGGCATCGACCTGCCTGCAACAAGTCTTTGGCCAATTCCAATGCACTAATGTGATCATCAATGTCCCCTACATGGTTTTTCCCCCAAGTATGATCATGAGGTTCCCCATATAGCAGATTCACAAATGGCCCATAATTGTACTGCATCTGATTTGGACAGTGAAACCACAAACACCAACATGTGGCCTTGCTTTCACTCCTGTGCAGGTGATGCAGGATATGCACTCACACCATGGCTGATGACGCCCATATGAAGGCCGAGGAACAGGCATGAGGAGGTCTACAACAGGGCACACATACACACATGTGGCATGATAGAGCGTACCTTTGGATTACTCAAGGTCAGGTTCAGCTGCTTGAGCCGATCTGGAGGATCATTACTGTACAGCCCAGTCAAGATGGGGAAAATAGTGGTGGTATGTGCCATTTTGCACAATCTGTGCATACGCTGGAACATTCCACTGCCCCCGGACACAGAGGATGAAGATGATATTGATGCTGATGACGATGGTGAGGATGACGATGGGGATGGGATGGGTGCACTCCCTGGCAGGGGTGCCCAGGATGGACAACCTGCATGGACAGCACTCATACAGAGTTTTTTCTGAATTACTTCACATGCACATCATGGGCCGCTTGTTATTGCACAACATTGAATCCTCTGAATGCACATGAAAAAAAGTATGTCCACTCGTCACTTGCATATTCAAAATGGTATATTCACAACAAAACAGGGGTGTGGGGAATTGGATGGAAAAGAAGTACACCCTTGCCCCCCACCACCCCAACGTACCCTCCCCCATACAATAACCCCATCCCAACTGTGCGGTCGACAGTCCAATGTACGTCACACTATTTGCGACCATGCTTGTGGGCCTATGAGTTCTTCTCGGAGGGTCCGGTCAGCTGGGCGTACCGCCTCCACGGGCTGCTTGCCACTGAACTTGAGGGGGTGCTGCTTGTGGATGGCACTGGTGGTGTTGCAGCTGGCACATTGCCCGTGAATGCCTGTTGGGCCACTTGCATAGACTCTGCAATGGTTGACATGTTCCCCTCCCTCACCTGCCGTGACAGGACCATGTTAGTGGTGGTGAATCTGCCTATTGCCCGAGACAGTCTACGTACAGAGGTGGCAGTGCTCTCCCTCTGTATCCTGGGTTCCTCGCGCTGCAGCCTGGCCTCCTCATTTTGCAGCCTCGATTAGTCCAGTTGTTGATCAAGTAGCTGGGTGAGGCTGGCTGGTGTTGCTCAATGCGCTGGAGGCGGGCACTGAGTTCATTGATTGGGGGTGTTGGTGAGCGCATTGGGCTGTGGAGTTCTGTCAGACTGAATATCAAGTCCCATAGGGGAGTGATGTCTCCCCTGTCATCCTGGTCCTGTGATGCGTCCGCATACTGTTCAACAGGTGGACTATTGCACCTGTATGCATCCTCCTCAGTGGTCCCTGGACGGGCACTGATGGGTGTGGCTGCAGGTGTTGTATCTGTGTCAACATGCTGCCCTGGGGGCGGCAGGGATGGGGGTGTCCGTAGCCACCATTGGCGGTGCCGATGGCTGTGTTGCATAGGTACTGGCAGTGGCATCCTGCAACAGATGGCTACGTTGGCTCTGTACGGTGGTACGTGCCATGGGCTGTTGCGCTGAATCACTGTCGCTTGATGTGCCTGTGGAAAGATGCAGGGCATGCTGTTAGTGTGTGGCAGGTTGTGGATGGGTCCACCACATGCAACGGAGTCCTCATACTTTGTCCACTTGCATGTACACACATGTGACGGGTGATGCACTCAGGTGTGGGTATCTCAGCTTGCACTCAGTTGCACGCTGTCTGCCTGTCCTGGGGGGCATGTCTCATGTGCGTGCGAGGTGTTGTGGTGGGTCATTGGTGGATGCGTTGGGTCACTCTGGGCCTGGCGGGGCAGGGGGGCAACATTCACACTCATGGCTTTCAACTCTGTGTACTTACCACCATCGCAAGGTGGGCTGACTCCCACCTCTGAATCGCCTACGCCCTGGATCCCTTCGAGCTGCAGGACACTACTGCACCTCTCCTCCCATGTCTGGAGCTTCAGGGGTTGCAGGCCCTCCACCTGTGCTGGTGCTGTGTTGGCGGTGTGCTGACTTGCTCACTTGCAGCCGGAGATCGTCCCACCGATTGTGGCAGTCTTTGACTGTGCATGCAGTCACACCTACTGCAGTGCACTCTTCTGTGCTGCTGCTGCCCAGATCTCCTTGCAGTGCTGCTGAGTGCTGCACCTTTCATCGGCACTAAACAGCATAGGGGCATTTTCTACTATGTGCTCCACCAGCACTGTCAATTCATTCTCACTGAAGCGTGGCTTCCGCTGGCGGGTGGCTGGGATGCGTGATGCCATCCTCCTTGTGGTGTTTTGCACCTCAGCGTGGAGCTAGGCCCTGTGGTTGCAGAGGATGGCAGTGGATTGTGGTTTAAATAATAGCCGCCACTCTCCTTCCGGTTTTCCCGATCATGTTGTTTCCAGGACCGGTATTTCCGTATCCGTGGCGGCGGAGGCAGATATGGATGTACCGCTGCCATGATTCGCAGTACATACATGCCTGTGGGTGTTTTCATGATGCGGTGACAGCATTTTGGTGATCATCTGGTGTGCGCAACCGACAACCCATTTTCGCCCCTTGTTTCTGCATGCTTGCGGACGTGGTAACGGTTTCTCCGCCATCACGGAAATAACAGTTTCTGGACCATCACAATCATATATGCGTCCTTTCAGAGAGGGATATTTCCAACCCTACTGAAAAAGCTAGGGTTACTCGCCTTTTAAAAAAGTACTGAGCAGATCCTGAGACTTTATCAAAGGTCACTTCCTAATCGTCTAATTACCTAGAAAACAAATTTTTTTCTACCTCACAATCAGGCTTTCATCCGTATCACAGTACAGAGACTTCGGTCTTGTCTATGCAGGAGAAGTATCTGGATATTAGAGATTGAGGAGAGTCAACGTCTTTGATTCTCTTCGATCTCAAAGTCACCTTTGACACAGTAGATCATACTATATTGATTCTGTGCCTGCCTGAAATCTCCAATGAATATTTCGGGGACAGCGCTGGACTGGCTAAAATCATACTTGACTCGCAGAAGCCAGAGAGTCAAACTCAGAAATGATATATCGGCCAGGAACTGGCTGACTAGTTGAGTGCCCCAAGAATCTGTTCTTTAACCCCTCCATTTCAATGTATTTATGTCTCCCCTAGCAGACATCATTGAAAACTGTACTTGACTGCCAGCTATATGACCACAATACACAGTGTTTAGTAGATCTACATAATAGCCATGAGATGGATAGGAAAATATGAAAGTGTTTGGGGGTGATACAGAGATGGATGCAGGACAGTTTTCTTAGGCTGAATATGCAAACACAGCATTACTGTTAGTAGGTGGTCATAAGGAGCACCCCCTGCAATGTACCGGTCCCTCTAGTCTAAGCATCCTTTCTGTCCCAGTTGAGGTAGTCCAAAATCTGGGAGTGCTGATGGACAGCAAACTTTCCTTTGCCACATGTGGATTCTATTGTAATCAGTGTCCATTTCCACCTGTACACTATAGGCAGATGTGGCTGCTTCTGTAATCTGAACCACCGAAAGATTTTGGTTCAAGCAGTGGTTCTATCCTGATTCTAATACTTTGCAGCTATCGATCTGGGTGAAATGTATAGCAACATTTCAGGCCGTACATATTCGAGCAGTGCAAATCATTTATGGGCACCAAAGGTTTGAGCATTTCTGTGACGCCTGTTTCTTACTGCATTGGACAAGAATTGAAGTCCTTATTCAAACCAGGTTTTTAACTCAGATTTGGAAACCTACTCATGGAATTGCACCGATATGCCTGGCCACATATGTAAAGCCTGTGTTCCTGCTTGTCTTAGCCGATCACGTGGGAAAGACCTATTGCAAGGGGCTAAATAGGTGAAAAAAGGCTTCAGAGGTAAAATGATCATCACCCAGGGCTGTCACCTATGGAATGGTCCTCGCAACTAATTCCCAGCTGTCTGACTGCACAACATTTCAAGACTAGACGAAAAAGCATTTGTCCTCTACTTTTTCGTTTTCTTGAATTTTAGGAGAGGTATAATTCTGCTAGTTCGTGAGTGAGGCCTAAATTGTTTTTATTTGTGTTAAGGAATTCTATGCTGTGGCTATGTGTTAATATTAATGTATGTGGCTGTAATGGTATTTATGTAGCACCTTGAAACAGATTGTACTGGTAAGATGATTGTGCTTCAGAAATATTTTTCTATTCTATTCTATCAATTTACTCACAATAATGAAAGCATACAGAGTGACACTTTTATTATTTATGGAAACTAACAAAAATGGATATATATTGCTAGTTATCCACATTCTTTGCCCCATTCCTCCCCACTCCAAAGGAGCTAACTCAGAATCTCCTATCCTAGTTAACCCATTACGACACAGCAAAGTCATGGGAGGAGTGATAAACACCTGCTCTTTTGAGATAAAAAAGCTAATAAAAAAACATGAAAAGCATATTGACTACAAAAACAAGCTACGATGGGCTCAACCTAGTTGACCACTTCATGCACCCACCTATTATCATACTCATTTATTTCCTTCATGAGGTTTTTCAACTGGAACAAATAGCTTTATCCCAGTAGACAACATTCTTGATTTGGCTCAGACATTTTGTAAAGAATTGCAGGAGACTAGCTCTCATATTAGGAGATTAACTTTGGAAGAACTACGCATTAAATTATGTTATATTGACCAACAAGATAACCACAATGCATAGAAACTCCCTGCTTTCTTAAAGAATGTGGTTGACTTCAATGTGAAATTGATATCGCAGGTTTGGGTGTATTTGGTTCCAAGCCATATGACCTTTTATTATTTGCCTTGTTATTGAGATTTGTCCATCAATACTTACAACAAAATAGAGTATTGAGTATTTCGCTTAGGTGGAATATCAAACTAGTTCTCTTTGCCGATTATCGTTAACACATCAAATATGATAATGTAAAGGTTTGTAATTTTGTTTAGGTATCACATATACTATGAAGTCATAATATTACATTAGTATAAGAAAAAGGGCACATTACCATGAAATAACTCAAATGGCAAAACTATGAATAGACATCCAGATGTTGGAACAAATTCAGGAGAACGAAGAAACACTAATCACCAACCCGAAACGAGTCCTCAAAAAACTAAGAGAATACGATTGGATACGAACTCTGGAAATTGCAGAAAAAAACAAGTTAACTGCACATCTGCCTCCAAACGTAAAAAGACTAAACGAACTACAAGAATTCATCAAAAAATTCCCTTGTAGGAAGGGGAGAGATATGTTACTCCGTGCTCGCCTCAATCTCTTGCCAACAAATGAGATCTTGGCAATAAGAGGCAAAACTGAATCCAATTTCTGTCGTTTTTGCAACATACAAGAAATAGAGTCAATACGTCATTTATTGCTAAAATGTGCTGCAAACCAACAAGCAAGAAGCCGTTACCTGAGACATATTTTTTCTGACTTTACTATAGCTGACGAAGACACTTGTTGGGCTCGCTTAATGGGAGGAGATAAGACAAAATGGCAGATAGCTACGTACAAAATACTAGAATCACTAAATCTGCCACAAGCATAATCCGCGAGGATGGCACATTTTAAGCAACATTTTACAGCAACATTTTTAGCGACAGCACCAGCTTTATGCGAATTTTATGACAAAAAATCATTTTTGTAAAAATCTGTTGATTAAACACAAAAAAAAAAGATTTGTCCATAAATACTTACAACAAAATAGAGTATTGAGTATTTCGCTTAGGTGGAATATCAAACTAGTTCTCTTTGCCGATTATCGTTAACACATCAAATATGATAATGTAATGTAAAGGTTTGTAATTTTGTTTAGGTATCACATATACTATGAAGTCATAATATTACATTAGTATAAGAAAAAGGGCACATTACCATGAAATAACTCAAATGGCAAAACTATGAATAGAATTAGCCAACACATTGTAATGCTCGGTACAATTGTATTCCACCATTTTTCAGCTCCCCTGTATCATTAAATAAGGAGACATGCTTTAAACAACTATTCTTCAACATGCCCCAAACATTGAGTTCTCCACTCCAAACACCTAGCTATTAGATATATTGTATTTTGCTTTGTTACTGAGTTGTCTAAAGTGCTAGGGTTATGCCTAGCTGTAGGTCAATCCACCAGTGTTTTTTATATTTGAGTGTATCCCCTAGTGCACTCATTTCCTCACAGAGGGATAATGCCCACTTCCACTGCAATCGACTTCCTGCATCTAAATGGATGTTCCTGATCCCAGATCACAACCATGAAAGAAAATGGATTCCCATTTTAAAGGTACACCAATGACTTCACTGTATTGGCCATTTTAATATATGAAAGATGAACGATTTGACGCAGTGTTTCTCCAACCATCAAATCACAGGTAATCTGAGATTTTGTGCATGGAAATCTGCTCATTCATTCTGCATTGATGACTGGGTGGAAGAATGACTTACTCTATTTACCTAGGAGAGGGCCATCTATAAACTCAGAGCTGATCTGGACAAATTCAATGAGATCTCGGGACTGTTCCTGGATATGAATGGCTAATAGGTTTCTGGGGTATGGAGTCTATAATTCTCAACTATGCCTGACACTCTTCCCCAAGTCTTGTTGTAGTGGTGGTTTTCAGACCGGGTTATTTGCTGTGCGTGTTTTCTTTTTACCTGATTATTGATGTACTTATGTATTGATTTTTTACCTGTTGAAATCATGAGTGGTCATTGCTGTTTAGCTAACATTTGGATATCTGTGTTTGGTTTCTGATTTATGCTGTCTTCATGTGACTCATGATCATTGTTACTGACGTGTTATATATAAAATAGAAAACGTACAAGTCAAAATGTGGTGCCTTTCATTGGACTAACTTAAAGTATTATGCTGAGATGGTAAAATGTATTACCTTTCAAAGTCATATGCACTTCTTCATCAAATGGTGGGCGCATAATGAAATGAACAACAACAGAAAATCACAGTGTTGGATATTTCTGTGACATAGAAACAAAGGAAATCTTGATTTTGAAATCACTGCCTATGTGAATAGTATGTGTGGAATGCAGCCCTCTGTTGGCCATTTTATCTACAGAGCAATAATAACTCTGGGATCAGGACAGGCACATAATAGTGCACATTACAAACCATTTTGTGATTCTAGTAGTTCTGGGTATTACACTTTAAGTCTTAAAGTACATTTGAAAAATACTTATGGCATTATAGAGCAATCTTGAAATAGAAAGTTTCATTTAAAACAAGCTGTGTTGCTTCCCATTTACCTCACACTGATTTAAATATGTTAATTGATTAGCTTAAAATGGCTTTGCTGAAACCATCCTGCAGTTTTTCTGAATAAAATGTTTGTTTGCCTTTCTTTCCCTGGCAAACACACCCATGCAATTACCTGCAGTGTTTGCAATGCGCAATTAAGATAAATAATACCACTCACTCACAATGAACAGTTTATACTCTGCAAGTACCAGGTATTCTGCTCCAGCTAAATTAATTTGTGCTGAGAAACTGAAGACTACATATGATTTGTACATCTAAAACATCATTCCCATGAGCAGAAAACTGAAAAAATAGGGGTGCCTCAATTATGATGACACAAAAAATGCTTAAACTGGACACCTCAATAGGGCCAAAACCTGACAGCTACATTGACTGCAGTGCCATAAAAAGCCTGTAAGTGTTGATATACTCAACAACCAACAGATAACTAAGTAGAACGGTATCACTAAAGAGAGAAGAACCATAAGAACACTGCAAATATTGGGTCCTGCTTTAAGGTTTAACATTTAATTCCCAGAATGGATAGAAATTGGAATTACCTTTCTATGTACACTGATATGTGCCTGTAATGATCCCAGAGTTATTGTTCTTTAGAAAAGGTGGCAATAGAAAGACTGCATTCCATTCATTCTCTTCCTTCATCCAATGGTTTCAAAAATAATGATTTTGTTCTTTTATGTGGGAAGGAAAGACCCAGTATTGTGTTGTTTTCTTGCGACTGCCATCTGATGAAGAGGTCTATGGGACTTTGAAAACGAATGCATTGTACCATGTTAGCATAATATTTTCAAGTAGTACAACAACAAGTTATCAAAACCTGTCACAGGTCAGATAAAGTTGGGGTGCCTGAAGAGAAGAACATGGAGTGAGTCCACCAATCCCTGAAGTATGCTGGGCTTACCCTGGTGTATGCATGCTGCCTATGTCAGGCACTCCTAGTCTTCTGATCCTGAAAAGTCACCCCGATTGTCTACTTATCTCCCTGAGGGTATGTTATTTAATTATTAGTGGTGATTATATATATATATTCCTAAACCAAAATGAAATGAACACAGTCACATCCTAGATAGCATGTTTAGAATGATACTATCTTTGACATAACAGTGATTAAGACGATCTATTGGGAATCTTATCATCTACCTTAAACACTTTTTCCGTAATTGGGCTGGCTTGTCTGAGTAGGGTTATGGTTATGGCTATGGAGTGGGAAATTGAGTGATATTGCATCTGTTGAGTGTGGCCTTATTTTGATACCTAGGAATACTTCAACAGGACCTTCCAGCTCTAACTTGACAAACTGGAATGTGTCCTACTTTATTTATTTATTTATCTTATTTTTTACATTTATAGCAGTGCATCAAGCACGGAGTCATCTAGGCGCTAGTTGCAGTACAAGTGGGTTACACGTTCTGTGGTTACAGGGCGAAAATAACAATGTGTGTTCAAAAAACAACAAAAACAAACACATCTGCACATCAAGGAGGCCGACTACTTTCTAAATAACACCAGTGTGTGTAAATTCTGTTTCTGTCACTGTCTGCCTCTGTAGTCCTGTACAAACCAAAAAACGAAAGTCATTTGAGGAACTGCTAATACACAATTTACTTTACTTTACTTTAATCAATTTATAATGAGCACCAGGGACCCAGAGGCTTAAGGGTGCAGACAGATAACAAATCACATGAAAACATCACACAATAAACACACAGGTGACGTTCAGAAACCAGCCAAGTGGGAAAAAAGGCCAGGTAAACACAGGATTATATGAACAGTAAGGTCTTCAACTTCTTTCTCAATTGCTCTGTCGATGTCAAAGTTCTGATATCTGGGGGTGAGGCATGCCATTCCTTTGGTACAGCAAGATAAAAGGATCCTTTCATGGCCTGTGTCAGCTTATAGGCTGGAATTACCAGCTAGTTAGTATGATTGGACATCGGGGATCTTACGCAAGATTTGTATATCAGCAGCTCTCTCAGATATACGGGGCACCCACTTGTCAAGCATTTATGAGTCAATAGTAGCAAGCGCAAAATTATCCTTGCTTCAATGGGTATAAAATTCAAGCTATGCCTTGCATCTGAGATATGATCTCGTTTTTTTAGACCTGTAATCCCCCTGAAAGCATTATTTTAGATGGTTTGTAGTCTTGTAGAATCTGCTTTGGGTATACCCACCAGAAGACTACTGCAGAAGTCTATCTTGGATCCCACAATAGCCCTACCTATCGGCTCGCAATAAGCACACAATATTTAGGGGTGCCTTTGTGTGAGCAATTTAATATAGTGTTGTATACGGGGGCATAGCACAGGAGCAACAGGCTTGTCTTGGAAGGAAGATGACACGGAGCCACACAGGTTAAATCCCCCGGTCCACGCTTAGAAACCTCTGCATATTAAGCACGTTTTGAAAAACCAATTATAATATAGTAGGGCATGCAGAAGAGTAGGTTGCTAACTTGGGCCTTTATATTCAGATTCTGATCCAAACATATGCCCAAGGTCTTTACTTTCTTTGATGTTTTAATACTGCAGCCAGTCACTACAAAATGCTTATATTCTATGCTCATTTTCTGTATTTTATTCTCCCTGCCAACTACTATCAATTCTGTCTTTTCTTTGTTGAGCTCCAGGCCATTAGTCACCATCTACATTAGAATTTGTTTGTACATTTTATTTACAGTGCATTCATCTTCAGCATAATTACCAGATAATGAGACGACACATTACATGTCGTCAGCATAATTGATAAAAGCAATATAATTTGCTTCCAACAATTACTAAGGAAGGACCCAATCCAAAGTGCATCATTATCCGAGAAATATGCTAATTCTTTTAGTCTGGTGACCAACAATGTGTGGTCAACCAGATCAAAAGATGCAGACAGGTCCAACAGCATAAGCGTAGCAGCTTCACCCTTATCCATGATCTGTAGTAGAACTAAGATCAAGAAGTGCAGTCTCTATGCCATGCCCCTACCTAAAACCAGAGATTCGCCCTTAGGCTACCCGATCTAAATTTTATTTAAAGACAGGGCGTGTTAGTAATGAGCCTATAGTTCGTTTGCATATCGGAACAATAAACTGGGCTTTTTAACCAGGGGGCAAATCCAGGCATTCTTCAGGACATCTGGGACATGATTCTCCACAAATGAGGTATTTATACATTTACTGAGGACACCTATAAGCAGAGGCGCACAAGCTTTAATAGTCACTGCTGGGCATATATCCCCTTTACAGCTGGTTGGCTTTAGGTTAGCAATAATCACAGCTAATTCTGATTCCAACATGGGTTTAAAATTGAACTGCTAGCCTTGTGATATACAATCCTTCTGGGCTAAGCTAATCGACAGCCCCATCGATTGCTTAGAGTTGTCAATGGTCACCTTTATCTTATCAAGCTTCGCTAACATAACTTCCTGAATCATATTACACCATGCTGCATCTTTTACACCTGCATTGGTTTTATTTGCACAGGGGTTTCTAATTCCCTCAATATTTTAAAAAGCTCTTTTGAATCAGAGCGGGCATTCAAAATCTACTGCTATATTATACTCTTTAGCAGCCTCCACATAGAGCTCCTTATCAGAGATATCCTGCAAAGATCTCCAGACATGAAAACATTTAGGGCCTCATCACGAGTTTGGCGGTAACCCTTAAATGTGGCGGTAACGCTATTACCACTGCATTTAAGGGTCCCCCAAATCACAGGCTTGGTGATTTTCCCCTCTGAGCTGGGGGTTTTGCTGCTGCGATTTTGCGATTTTTGGCGCTATACCGTAATACGGCAGGTAATAGCGCTGAACATTCCCCATTGAGCCCAATCGGGAATGGGAAATTCCCGAATGGGCCCAATGGGGAATGGGAAATTACCGTTTCGCCAAACCCATGATCCGGCGCTAATACTTTTCCTTTCCACAACACATTTGGTGTTGAGTGGAGTGAGAGTATTAACAGCTTCTTGTATCACCTGACTATACACATTAACAATGTCATCTGTCAACTCTAGCTCATCAACCTTCTTCACCGTGGGCCAAAGCAAAGGCTCCATAGCAGCTGGTGTGATTTTTCTTTAAAAATCTTTTGGGAGGTGACATTGATCTTTTTGATCTTTTTAGTGACTTTGGTTCTGATGGTCTTATCGCACATCATTGTCGAATGTATAAAGAAATGGTCAGGCCAAGGACAGGGCAAGACTGCCAGGCCTGTTGTACTAACATTATGCATGGCTATCCAGTCAAGAGCATTCCCCAAGATGTGTGTGGGTGCCCTTATCAATTGCTCGAAGCCCAGATTATCAAATGATTCCTCCCAAGTACTGGCTGTGGAATCAGAGGCATTGCCCAGGCAGAAATGAATATCACCAAGGACAATAGCCTTTGTATTACATTTCAGGCTGGGTAGTAAAGCATTAGATAAACATGCCGGAATGTCAGGCATGGACCCTGGTGCTCTATATAGCAGCACAAGATTGAAGGTTGTTTTCAACATCCGTCTTGATTTTGATCTGCAGGATTTAACCCCCCTCAATAACTGGCTAATGAACTACCAAAACCTCAAATTTCGAATTAAAAATAAAAGCAACACCCCCACCTCTACCTTCGTACCTATCCTGGCGCAGAATGACATAACCTGGTGGAATAGCTAATGATAAAGTGGGGCCTGCAGTAGCATGGCACCATGTCTCTGTCAATGCACAGGTGTCAACATTGTGTTCTGTTATGTGTGTAGCTATATCAAGTGAACGTTTTAAAAGTGACCTAGTATTCAGTAGAAGTAGTTTAAGACCAGTGTCATGGATCGTTTTGATGTGACAATCCATGAGGGAAGGTGCATTCAACTCTTTCAGTCCGTTATCTAGAACACCATTCAGGGGCAACTCTCCAACCTGCCTGCTGAATCCCCCATCCTGGCCGAAAGGGAGTGTGCCCCTTTCTCTATTAGCCTTATGAAAGTCAGTTAGCGCAATATCTGGAACTGAACACAAGTGGACAAGCCCGGGCGCTATCAACAGGCTCCACTACAGCTTGTCCATCCTATATATTGCCAGTTGCAATACAAGACTTTGCCTCTGCGCAGTAACGGTTCACAATATCCTGCCTCCGTTTTCTCGCCGCCAAAAATATATGGTGGTGATCAATGTTATGGCTTGTACTTCAAAAAGGATATTCTTCTTACCCGCTTCTGCAAAAAGAGAACCACACCCCTACAACCTGCAGCACCACAGGCCGACTTGCACAGAGGCACCGCGCTGACGCACCTGACCTTAAAGAAATGGGTCTTAAAAGTGCATTGCACCAGTCAAAAAGTGTTACTAAAAATATAATCACTCTGTAAATCTGCAAAGGTTACACATAAAAAGCGTCAGCTCAGTTTCTATCATGATTATTAGAGTGGACATGCTTTATAATCATATCTAGATTACAATGTTGGTAGATATGGGAGTAACCAGTCCCAGAGGGAAAACAATGAAAATGATAAAGGCAGGTTAATTGTCCAGAGGCACAGTTGGGACCATATGCAAACTATGACCACCTGGCCCCTCCTATAAAACAAAATGAACAACAGTCCAGGGCAGGGAGGACAGTGGCAGCCCATGTACAATCAATAAGGCAGCCTTGGGGTGACCCATTCATTCTCCCGGCCAAAATATTGAAATCATATGCAAATTAAGTTACCTGGGGGGACTCGTGTGCTCGTTGGACCCGTCAACACTTGGAGGAACCTCTGTTATGCTCGCTGGTGCTTCTCCCATGCTGACAGACCCAGATTTCAAACAATTCCAGTGCACGCAACCATTGCTTGTTGCGCTGGGTGGTAACATGATTTGGCGCGGAGAGTTGGCCCAATCCCGACCAGCTGATCTGCACAGAGAAGGGCATGCTGGAATCTGCATTTTTCTCTGATAATTGGATAGTTTGGAATCTGCCCTTTCTGTGCTGACTGATCCTATTAAAATCATCCCTTGTCATGCGAAATAGACCTACAGAATCTGGCCTTGCTGTGCTTAGGGGACACATTTGAGTGTCTGGCATAATGTGATCTAGAAATGCTCTAATCATTGAACCTGGGTTTTCTGAGCAAAGTGGGCATAAGTCAACCTGTCATTGCAGTCTTAATTGGGGTTAATGAAATCTGCCAATGCTAAACTAACTGGACACGTCATTACCAATGGTGTAAGCAACTCTGCGTTGTGTCGCTGTGATTTGAGTACCTGGGAATTTCTTGGATTTTCCTGTTATATGAAAGCAATATCTGCCATATGATATGAGTCCCACACCTATCTAGGCACTACTTGACAAATGCTGGTACTCCCTGGGTATATGCTGCCAGTAACTGGATATATGGGGCCTGATTTACAAAAAGCATTTTACAATGGTGCACTCTCTTTGAAAAAGGCCTTTTAAATCAGGCCGATAATGTCAATGTCTGGCAAATGACTGAACAATACTTATACATCGGCCAAAACAATTGCCTTTGAAAATGCATGTTTTGCGATGTGTCTACTTTTCTCCATGTCATTCAATAAGGACTATCCAGCAGACAAACAGCACCACATTGCCTGAGTGTGCAAAGTAAATGACCTTAATCCTGTGTATCCACTTACCTGTTCCTCCAACTCTGTTAGTCTTATGTTTTACTCTTCCCCTCTCCTAGTTGTCAAGTGTGTCATTTCTTCCTCCTCTCAGGGGGAAGCGGTGAGGAGCTGACCCACAAGAATCCTCACTCATTATTGAGGATCAATGCCAGGCCCAGAGCCCTCCTTTGGCTGCTTTTTGCAACTGAGTGAGTACTCCTGCACTGGCTGAACTGTCAAAGGGAAACACAGTTTCCTTTTGACAGTTCACTTGCTCAGCTGTGCATGCTCAACAAGCCATGCAGGGCCGTGATCATTTTGCTTCCCCGGCTTTGCATGGCCCATTGGGAAAGCAGGCTAGGGAACTACATGTTTGAGTGTGCGAGGGGGTGGTCCTGCAGTTCCTTGCACATACAAACTGAGCGGGTGCCATGTCATTGGCACTCTGGCTTCTGGTTTATGCGCACCTGAGCAGGAACCAGTAAGCCCTCTCCCTCCTGGTCCCCCTTCATGCTGTGGGAGAGCAGGAAGCTCTCTGGAAGCTGCAGCAGAGCTGATTCTGAACCAGAGCTGGCTGCAGGTAAGATTTCTATATTTTTGTATAATGTAATATAATATCAATGTGTGCATGAATGAGTCAGTGTATGGATGCATAGGTGAATGTGTGAGTGAATTTTGTGTATGAATGTGTTGTGTGAATGTGTATGCGTGTTTGTGCTGGCCTGGGAAGCTGGTGGAGGTGAGGGCGGGAATACACAGCAATACATTTTTTACTGGGCAACCAGCAGTTTATTTATTTATTTTTGGATTTGTAAAGCGCACTGCAGCCCTCTTGGCAACGAGACGCTATAAGTATACTTAAGGAGGCTTGCTTGTGGCCCAATGTGTGAAGCTTAACAACACACAGTTATTTGTACAGTTGAATTACTGGGTACAATGTTCTACAATACAGTGTGAGTCAATTTCAAGTTATAGCAGTAGCAGAAACATTATACAGGAGGATGAATAGGCTCTTTAGACAAAGAGCATTGTTTTTAGGGCCTTGCGGAAGGCGGCATGGGACTCGATAGATCTAATCTGGTCTGGGAGTTTGTTCCAAAGAGTGGCGGCCATAGTTGGTAAGCTAGATCCTCCAGCACGCACTCTGCGTGAGTGAGGTACTGTGATGTGGTTAGCATATGCGTGAGTTGATTAAAGAAATTAATGAGCAAGTGGAGGCTCCGTGAATGAGTGTTTACATAAGCACATCAGTGAATGCTGTTTGAAATGAATGCATGAATGTGTGTTTAAATGAGCGAGTGAGTGCTGTATGATTGCTATTTTAAATGAATGCTTAGTGAATATGCGCTTAAATGAGCAGGGGAATGCTGTGTTAATGCTCTGTGAATGTGTTTAAATAAGTGAGTGAATGCTGTGTGAAATTAATGCTGTGTGAATGTTTGTTTAAATGAGCAAATTAATGCTGTTTGAATGTGTGAATATTTGTTTGAAGGAGCAAGTGAATGCCGTGTGAATGCATGAATGTGTGTTTGAATGAGCAAGTGAATTCTGGTTGAATGAGTAAATGTTTGTTTGAACAAATAAGTGAATGCTGTTTGAAATGAATGCTGTCTGTATTTGAATGAGTGGGTAAATGTGGGTATGCTTGTGTTGTGTTTGTGCAGGCATCAGAGGCTGTTTGGGGGGACTGGAGATTTTTTACTGGGCGTCTAAGATAGTGTATCATATGCCCAGTAAAACCTGTCCTGTCACAGTTGAAATAACTCGACTGATTGCATTAAAGTGCATTCTAGCCATACAATAACACTTATCATGATTGCTTTAAAAGAATGATAATGCAAGCATGATAAGTGTAATCACATTGCTAGACTGGAATTTTGAAGCAATCAGTCCAGCCATTGCTTACTATGACATGACATTATTTTTTGCTGGGGATCTATGATACAATGGCATAGCATTGTTTTTATTTTTTATTTGCATATAGTTTATTACAACCTTTTATAATTTTATTTCACTCAAACATCCCTCATTACTAATGTAAAATTTAAAACAAATTTGAAAACTTAAAAATGTCAGGATGAGACTCATCACTGTCAAAGCCAGGGCTCCGTCAATGTCTATGGGACTCTAATTGCTCACATTTAGCACGAGTTCTTCAATTCCAATTTTTCTGTCATGGTATTTAAAAAATTCACCATTGCATAATTTACTTCGACTAAAATTTGCTGATGAGATTCAGATGGAGTTTGCTAGATAATAGAACCACTCTCAAGCGGTGGGACCTCCATGGAGGATCAATTTGAAAGATCAGGTCCCACCACTTTACGGCTTCTAACCCTGCTTTCTTATGTATAAAATTAACTAGGTGAATATATCTTAAATCCTTCAATTTCGAGCAGAAGAGACTCAAATCTTTTAATGCTTCACTTTGTTTGCCACAGAGCCTACACTCATCAGATTCTTCTTTTTTGTACCGCTTGAGAGTTGTTAAATTATGTAGCAAATTCAGTCTGCAGCACATCATCAAATTTTGGTCGAAGCTGTTCAGGATTTTTTTTAGGCAACTTCTTGTTAGGTTTAAATTGCCAATTTTGTTCTTACCCAACCAGTGAGTTTTCGAGGCCGCTCTTTTTTCTACTGTGGTGTCCCAATCCGCTGCCCATATGTTCTTTTTGACCAACAGTGGGTTCCTACAAAGAGTTTCTTTCAATAAACCAGGTTGGTAGGGACAGTTTCACAGTCATTCTTCCAATTCTTAATAGTCCTATTGTCCTTTCCATTCTCTCTGCTCTTTACAACATCAAATTGTGGCGGTCCAGGTTTTATAATGACTTTCCTGAAGAATACAATTTTATTCCATCTAATTTAATCCTAACTAGTGACGTATTATGGCCACTGGTATTGCATGTGAAAGTTGTAGAACCTTTTTCCAAAAATTCCTCATTTTGTATTCCCGAAAGGCTTCAGCTCCCTAAACGAGTACCGATCTTACCTTTTGCTTGTAAAAGTTAAAAATTTGAGTTATCGAGATAGCACAGCGAGTAGGAGTGCTCGCTTTGACATCCGTGCAGAGCCTGCTGACGCAGGTTCGAATCCCGGCAGGGCCAAACTCAGCCTTTCATCCTTCTGAGGTCGATAAATGAGCACCACACACCGTGGGTAATAATAAGCAGCGCTCAGATACTTGAGGGTTTGTAGCGCTATATAAATGCTAAATTATTATTATTATTGACAAATCTTCTGTCCATTGCTGTTCCTTGAGCGGTCAGCTGTCTGATCTTTTTCCATAATGTTTCTATCCAAGGACTTTCACTTTGATATGTGTTTATTTGTAATCCTATGTATTTCAATTCTTTGACTGGCTGTAATCTTATGTCATCAAGCCACCAGGAGTCTTTTAGGTGTTTCTTTCTGTTTCACCATACACCATAATGACTGTTTGTTCAGCATTGATTTTCAGCTGATTTCTTTCAATGGAATTCTGGAGCATTAGGAGTTTTCTCTGGAGACAAATATTGGTCATCTCCAGCAAAATAATGTCATCTGCGTAGAGAAGCCACCCCACTTCTCTACCATTTAATTTCAGGGGAAACGTTGGTTTGCCGAATAGGGCCTCTTTAACATCATGAATAAAAAAATTAAACAAAGTTGCGGCCAATGGACACCCCTGTTTTAGCCCCATTGATGTTTCAATCTTTTTAGACAGATTACCTTGCTTGTCTAGTTTGACTTGCAAACTTGTGTTCGAATATAGTTCTTGGATGATCTCCAGTAAGTCACCAGCATATCCTCTTGCTCTTCATTTTCCCCAAAGGAAGCTGTGGGCAATAGTGTCGAAAGCTTGTCAAAGGTCGACACTTGCTAGGTAGATTTTTTCCTTTTTTTCCATAGCATGGTACTTGATTGGATCTAGTATTAGCAGATTTAAATTGCATCCCGCTTCATTCACAAAGCCTGTCTGATGAATGTCTATCAAATTTGATTCTTTTATCCAGGCTTTCAGCCATTTTAAAATCACCATGGCAAATATCTTTCCTGCCACATCTAATAATGCGATTGGCCTGTAGATCTTAGGTACATGCCTATGAAGATGGGGATCACTATCGCAGTCTTCCACGACTCAGGGATTTTCCTTCTTTCAAATATTCCTGAAAAAAGAGTTTTGCAGAATGATGCCCATTGTTCGGGGGCTTCTTTCATGAGGGCATTTGATATCCCATCAGGGCCAGGTGCTCCTGATTTACTGGTGTTTTTTATTAAGGACAAGATCTCCTCTCTCTCGCACGTGATACTCCAACTTCTTTCTTTGAGCAGTTGTTCTTTATCCCTCTTCCAAGATGTTACTTTCGGTTTTCCAAATATTTGTTCATAGTGTGTCCTCCAGATCTCTTCCACTATTGGATTTACTTGGAGCGAGTTTATGCACTCTCCTTTTTCTTTCCAAATTTGACAGAAATTCCTTCTGTCGGCAGTTGAGATAGCCCTTAGCATGTTTTCGGCATCGTTTAGAAGTGTGTTCGTTTTTTCACTCTTTATCCAATTTCTTTACTTTTGCTTTCTTTTCCTTATATGTTCTTTCTTATCTAAAATTTCTGAATTACTAGATTTCTATTATGTCTTTCCTTAACACCTTTTTCTGTTCAATTATTTTTTTGTTATGCACATTCAGGTGTATGAATTTCGGCTTCAATGGCCCTTTCTTTCTTTCTATATATGCTGTTAGAGCATGTTCATATTTCACTCCCTAACGCTACTCCTAGACGTCTGACTATATTTGGCATGTTTTCTGGGAGAATTTGCACTCTGTTCGCTCCTCTTTCGGCCTCTATTTTGTACTACCATTTCCGTTTCAAGCCGCTTACCACCATTTTCAATGTTACAATAAGAGGATCATGATAACTATGAATCGACTTCTCAACTGTCATGTTTTGTACATCCGCCAAGATATTTCCTGACACAAAACAGTAGTCGAAGGTTGCCTGTATTGAGCCATTGGTCCATGTTGGTTAAGGCCGGAATGTCCAGTTGGGTGTTGCAATTTAGGATGTGTAGATCTCTTAATTTCATCTACTCCATCCATTCTTTCCCTTGCTGCTCTTTCAACGTCCCTCTTGCATTTCGTTTTGGGGACTGTTTTGGACTCTTGTGAGGCAGTTTGAAGTTAGATCCCCACACAATAAAAGTTGTGCTTTGGAGTGCTCTTCTAGAGTTTGATCTATCACCTCTGTGACCGTCTCCACAAATGTTGATCCTTCTTTTGATTCTGGATTCCAATACAGATTCAATATGATTAAGTCATTTCCAATGCTTATTATATTTGTGTGTTGAATCCTAAGTATCTGAATGTATGGATTGGGGCTTTTTGTTTGCATTATTTTTAAATTCTGATAATTTTTTACCAGTATCAGACTGGCAAAAGCTTGTCCTCTTTTTCCGCCCCTTGGTGGATTCAACTGAATATTGTAGCCATCCATTTGTGCAACTTCTTTTAACCAAGTTTACAGCAAGCAGATTATATCTGCCTTGAGTAACTTTGGACATAAATCGTTAAATAGATGGCTTGATGCTTGTGTATTCCATCTTCCAATTTTCCAGATGCCATCAAGGCTTTCCTTCTGGCTTTATTCGTGTCTTTTCGGAACAAGATTGGCAGCTAACCAGTTCCAGGATGTATGGTCATTCGGCCCTTTTTCCTCTTCGTTAAATGTACTTTCCGTATTGTGTCCATCAACTTGATCTTTCCGTTGGATTGTTATTTTGATTTTTTGAAGGGAGCTTTTTATGCTCATTGGCAAATTTAAATCTGGGCTCATTTCTTTTTCAGGATTTGGTGCTAGCCCCCTCCCAGTACTCTTTAGTTTTTTATCTGTGCTTCTCCACTCTGTGACATTTGGTAGAATCCTCCTATCATTATTACGTGTCACTTTTATGGGAAAATCAACTTTTGTTGCAATGTGGGTAGTATTTTACATGTCGATCTCTTCTACATCAAAACCCAGTGAGCGAAGATCATCTCTTGCTTCCATAATTGTCTATGTCAAGATCAGTGAGATCATTGTCAGAGTAATTTTGTCATTCATGTTCTCATTTGGGAAGCTGACAGTTTTTATATCCTTTGAGGTGATGACTCGCAGTCTAGGTACATGATATAATAATGTCATCAAGTTTGAGCAGCTTAATAGCAAGCCGTCATTGAACTTTGATATTCATTCTATGAGGATAGAGGCTTTTTCCTCAGCTCCACCATTTTTTCTTTATAGTTTCTCTGTGCAATGAATTCTTCTGACATCTTTGGTTATTTGTTTGTTGGTATCAATTTTGATTAGTGCTGTTATTTCTCAGATGCAGATTTATAGATTTTTCTATGAGTCATTTCATGTGCCCCAGGTTCCACTGTATGTGTGAGAATAGGTTTACTTTTGTTCCACCTATCACTCAATGCAAAAAAAGGAAGTGACCTTGAGATGGCTCTTGCTCCCCTCGATGGTTTGTCTTCAGTACTTTTCTCTATACTTATTAGGACAATAGGTTTTGGTGTGCTCGGGCCATCAGGTACACTTTCTTCATATGTTTATAATTCTAGTAATTCTATCAGACTTTTGTCCATTAAACCTCGAGTTGCCTTTCCAGTAGTGTGGGCCGTTGGGTAATTCAATTGCAACAATACTTCTGTTTGAATTTCACCCTCTGTGTGTGCTTTCGTTTGTTTTTCATCTTGCGGCTTATCTCTATTTTCCACATAGTTCAAATTACGTAGAAACCTGCGGGATCCCCACGTCTTGTTTTTAGCCTATTTTTTATGGGTTTTTTTCTGTGTTAAATTCTTTCTATTTTTCACTCTTCCCTTTTCACCTAACAATGTTCCTTGATTGAAAGAGGTGGCTTTGTTTGGGTGAACTAGGGATAAGTCCACTGTTTTCTCCTTTGAAACAGCATTGTGAAAACATAGCATGAACTACCATTTTGGTTGGGACAGATACTTCTACCATTGGGGTCTTTGTTGGTTCCAGGGGTTCTTCTTCTACTTCTTGCTTGAACTCCAATTGAGTCACATATTCTAGATCTCTGTCTGTTTTGCTTGTTTCAACAGGTTCTGTTGAATTTATTTCCTGTGCTACACTTGTCGCTAATGTCTTTACTTGCAAGCCTTGCCCAGATACATTGTTTGTGGGTGCTGATTTTACCCATACTACAATTTCTTTAACTCCTTCCAGGGAGTTATTTTATCAGCTTTTTCTCCCTGCAAGGCATCAATTAATGATTTCAGGATTATTCCTTCTAAATCCTTTTCTCTTCCTTTTTTTTCCCTCCTGGTTTCAATACATTTTTTCACAAGAACCAATTTTTGTTCATTAAAGCCGTGAGCATCGATAAATCTTTGTAATCTTCGCTTACGGGCTCATATACCTTTGGATAAGGTGCCAAAGTTATAGTTACAGCAGAGATTATTGAGGTATGTAGAAATCTTCCTTCATCTTGAATTGCCTCAGACTCCCCTTGCGTTCCATACTTTGTTGGCGACGGGTTTATTCCTCCCAGGATGTGCGCTGATTTCTTTCTGTTGGGACGTCGTTCATGACTTTCAGAGCTCTCTGTGTTCGTGGAATCAGAGTCACTAGTAGAAGCACAATCTCTGCCCCTGTTCCTGTTCTTCAAAATAAATTTCACAGCCTGCTCATTTGCATCATTCCTTTCAAAGGGTCTTGCACAAACAATGTTATTCCATGAGTGTTGGTATCTATCGTGTTGTTGATCTTTGTCTGTCCCTCTTTCATCTTCTCTGTATTCTGACCTTATCTCCAGATCAGTTTGTCCTTTTTTTCGTTTTGGAAATATGGTTTAGATTCAGCAACGAGTGCTCTTCATTTGGATAATGGTACAAAGATGCACTATTGACAACTGTTTCTATTTTTTGGAGCGGTTGGAAAGTTGCCTTCGTGGTGAGGTGTTCACGCTCTTCCAGTTCGTGTACAGTACAAGTCTGGACATTTTACGAATACTTTGCAGGTTTCTTTTAATCTTTCTTTCAGTGTCAAATGTGAATGTGCAGGGATTTCTTCTACCTAATCCTCTGTTTGGTAGGTAATCACTGCTTTTGGCCCACCTTTCTCCAGTGGATGGGCCATAAGTGCTTCTCCAACTGCGATTTTTTGTTCTTGCGGTAGTTGTGCTCACTAAATCATTAGCTTCCAAGATGTTCGCTGTGGTACTTGGCATTCTTCGTCAGTTACTTCCCTTAATCCTATGATGTTTTGAGTCGGATTCACTGGGGCACTTAAGGCAGTAGAGATTCCTCCTCTCTCTTTCTCCAATATACTTTTTTCCTGATATTTGGAGACTTTTGGATTACAATGCCATTTTAAACTGGCCATATCAGTTAGTGAGAAGATTCTTTTTTGCCTTTCTCACTGTATCATATTCACTTATATCATATTCACCTTTTCGGTGTGTTCTTGTATACCCCATCTAGAAATTCTTCAGGGACTTTACCAATAATCGTGCCACTTCTGGACCTGTCTCGATGCCTCCAGAACTTTCATTTCGACTTTCTAAGCAATAATCCGTGGCAACCATTTCCGTCTCATGCTGTGAGATTGTTTCCATGCCTCTCGGGATTTCATTGCTGCCTTCCAAACAGCTGTCTGCATCAAAAGTTTCCTTCTCGTGTTGAGATTCACAGCCACTTTCGCTGTAACTCCTTTTCACATTGTTCGGGACATAATATATTGCTTCTGGTCCCTACTCCAGTTCAGATGTTACCTTTTCACTGGCTGTCACGCCCACATCCGGCGAGTCTGTCAAATGAAGAGATAAGGCGGTCAACATTTTTGGAATACCGGGTCCACCTTTCCCGGGTATAGCCATGCTGTCAGGGAGGCGGGGGAGCTGGGCGCTGTACCCGCATTATGCGAGGGTCTATGTAATTCAATTGGGCTATTACACCTATTTTTTGGGTTCAATAAATTGTTGCTGTACCTTGCTTCCTGTCCTATGCGGGGGACCCAATTCCTCAGGTTCTTCCATTCTGCTCACTGGACTTGCGGAAACATTTATATCGAATGCAGAAGAGGTGCCGTGTTCACACATCCGCAAACACTATGCTCCGCAGATGTAGACAGAGTAGACAGACTCTCAGTCTTTCTCTCCAACCAGTAAAGTAACAGGACTCCTTGCAATAGAAACACTCAGCAAACACTCTGCGATGCTCCGCATCCGGAGTGGGTGTTTTATGGAAGCTGGCAGGTGTAGGCAGAGGTAGACAGAGTAGACAGGACTCCTTGCAATAGAAACACTCAGCAAACACTCATTTTTAATGGCAAAGCCGACAGGTGCATGTTCTTATATGTGGGTAATGGCATATATTGGCAGAGCAAGTTTAGAAGGTGTTTTCTTATGGATTCTTTACTGGCAAACATGTGTATGTTCTTACATGGGAAACTGGCATAAATATGTGCAGCGAGCACGGAAATATGGGGCCATAGCCAGTGTGAACATTTCTTTTATACAGTCATGTATTACGGGGAAAGGCATAATCAAAATGTGTTGGGAAATGCTCCTGTGCACTGTTGGTGGCATCTATTGGCATTTTTCATGCATTAACCTACAAAAAGAATTGCTTACTGTCTGGCTTTTACCCACGTTTTCACAGAAAGTGTGTTGTATAAAGGACAATTTTAACCTATTATTTTTTTTTTGCATCATGGTGAGAGGAAACCCCCCCCCCCCTCCCCCCTCGGAAGCTCCCTTGGTTGTGTACAGTTGAGTACCGTTGGCCCAAAACCTGATTGATAAAAACAATCCAAGGAATCAATAAGGAGTGCACGATTTGCAAGATAAACAAGATGCTTATTACATGCAAATACAGCCCTGAAAAACTGAAAATGCTCTTGACACGCCCATCTTAGTTTACAGTTCTTATAGACGAAAGCCGCAAAACAACATTTGTTACAAGTATCAAGTACATGTAAATCCCACACTCCCCCATTGGCTAGCCCCTGCACAGAAATCTGAACAAAGCCTATACAACACAAACCCACTAGCCAATAACCTACCGATAATTATGTAAATGCTGCCCACTATGGATGACCTCATTGTGCAGTGAGCAAAAAATAGTCTGTTTTGATTGGACAACATTATTAATATTATTGTTGCTACAATGGCTTTTTTCCATTGGCCAGGACAACTTCTTGATGTGCATGCCCCCCGAGACGACCCAATCCTGAAGCGAGTGTGAACAATGAAGTCAATACCCTGTTGCAACAAAATAGACACAATACTACTTTCTCATGAGGCCAGAAAACTTGGCACCCATCAGCGATTCTCAGACTTTGCAGCTGTGCACTTGGAAACAACTCATGCGACTCTAGTCTTGAAACATGTTGCTTGAAAAACATGAAAACGTTTCTTTTCCCTTAGGTGAGCAAAAGTCCTTTCTCTTCATTTTGTCCCTCACCAGCTATCTTCCCATTAGCGCCAAAATACCTTCGGGACTAAGTCACGCTCTACAAATTCTTAATACATTCATTCATTATTTTCCTAGCGCACATCCTTCCATATCTCACTTGGTAAGCAGGTAGCTTTATATAAAATGCAGCCGGGATACTGCTCCTGTGCACTCATTTCTCAGATTTATTTGCTCTCTTTCGCCTGTCAGCTCCAGTTCCAATGGTCATACCACTTCTTAATGGGGGCAGTATAACCACAACCTTGTTCAACACCCTGACTGGGCCTTGTCTCCAGGCCTTGTTCATACCAAAAGATGGCCTTCACTGTTGCATCTTACTCAGGGACATACACCAAATAACGCACAGACACCAGATGTACGTCTGCTTCTCTTTATTTTCATACAGTAACTGCCTTCCCCACGTGCGTTCCCTACCTTCCCTTTTCCTCTCCTAGTCCCTCCCCCTCCCTCTGTCTCTTCTTCCTTTTCCCTTAAGGGGACCGTGTCCCATTAGCCCCCAACATTCAGTGTCATTACATTAATCTAATGTTGGGAACATAGTGTTACCTATCTCTTGCCTGAAATATCTGGGAACAGCTAGGTCTTGCAACAATAACAAATCTTTGCATGGCTCTTTGCCCTTCTGCAGATTTTGTCATATACTCAACATTAACAAAAAACCTGTCTTACTACAATAGTGACCCAATCTAATTCTTTGTACTGCAACGAAGACATAACCTACTTCAATAGTGTCTGCTAGAAAACCTTTATAATGGCATAGGCCTAAACGTGTAATGGACAGTGCCTTGTGCTGCTCCTCATCTCACCGTATGATGCTTGCTACAATGTGTAAAAAACGAAGTGCACTTCACACGTAAACACAATTGCTAAAACAAATGATAGAAACGCTGATGCTAAAAGGGCCAGCTGCACGTGCAAATTGAATTAACACAGCCTGATCCTCCTTCCACATTTGGGACGTTGCACCTGTATCCTGACAGTTGGTTCAGGCTCAGTTGCTCTTGAAAATTAGTGGAAAATATATACGACTCACTAATTGAAATATTCACCAGCCATCACTGTATCACACTCCTTCCAACGCCTACCAGAGCAGCACATCAACACACCATAAGACTCAGAGTGGCGCTCCACTTCCGGGACCTTGCCTTTTGACAGATCCCATCGACCACCCAAAAGTAAATTCAACACTGTTTATGTTCCTTGTAAAAAGGAAATCGATATTACATGTGTATCTTTCCCATTTTTAGCATGTGTTCAGCTGTATGCGAAATTACTGCAGCTGCAATCTTTCTGGGACTACCGTAAACCATACTGTCATCAACATGCAAGTACATGGAAGTGCACATTTGTGGAATGCTATAATATACAACTACTCTATAACGGGCAGGAAGTGGCTGTCCAAAGCAGTAGGTCTTCATTCTGAAGCTATTTACTGCATAGTTAACCTGTTGCAAATTGTAATGAACTCAGACTCCTTTAAGCATTACCCAGCGAGCCGACTGTGAAACGATTCGGAAATGCTATTAGTAGTAAACAATATTAATGAGGTTAATTATTAGCATTCTGCTGACAGCATCGGAAATATGGATTCAAAGCCTCATCACACAGCAAACATCTCCACGCGCTAAACAAATCAACGTAGGCAACCATAACGCAATAAAACATGGAAAAGGAGTTTAACTAGCAACATTTTCGTTAAAAGTCCCGAAGTATTTTTAATGTAATATTGTGACTATTCCTTCTCGCCGGTTTACATTTTAGAAGAGATGCTTATTTTCCTTCTAATTGAGGCATTTTTTTTATGTAACTTAATTTCCCAAGCAGAAGGCAATTTCCTAGTATTTTCAAAACTCCATTATATTTGTGATATTTACCAGAGTAATCGGCTCCATGTTTACTAGATGATTGGCAGGCCCAAAATTGATGCTCTAAGAGTTTTTGTTTAGTGCAACGATTAATCACGTGACTGTTAGAGAAATAGCACCCATTAGTTCCCTTCTCATCCATGCGTAGTTAGTGGAAACACGTAGGTAATGGCACTGTTCTTTCATGAGAAAAGCTTTTCGTATTGATATTTTATTAGTCAACATAAAAATGTGTCACTGTTGTTCTGATTCATAGTGAGTCTTGTTATTTCCGGCCTCCCCCTCAACATAAGTTGCGTCAACATGAGTGTGTGGCATTTGGCAAGTTATTCAATTTTACAAACAGGCAGCGGGGGAGTATTTCTTTTTTAATTATGAACGTAAAATTCATAATTTGAATAAATATTTACTCCATTTGGAAAAGACTGGATGCTCGCTGAATAATAAAAGCAGAAAGAACCTAACTTGGTGATATGTTGTGTAGGCTTCCAAAATGTGTTACAGTGCTGTTTGCACTGAACCACCGAGCGTTTTCATTTCCTGATTCTATTATAGGCTAAGTGGCCACCTGAACCCGCCAATGAATGTGTTCTTTTGTGTTTGCTATTTTTAATCTGGACAGGGTAAACACATTTCTCATCGGATGTGCTTTAGACTGCTGTGTACGGTTGAGATTTATGAAGGTGCCACTCGGGTATTACAGAGCCATTCATTTTTAAATAAGTGTCCTGTGTGAAAAGGAACCATGAATGATAGCAGAGCTTTCATACTTTCATCCTTTTACACAGGCATATAAAATATAGAAATCGGTGTCCTATTTTGTTATACGCCAAGACACACACACACTTTTTTAAAAATGCATATACATATATACATTAACATACATACCAGAGACAGACAAAGATGCATGCACTTGTGCGCACAAAAAAGTGCACACACACAGACACACATATATGGTTATGTACATGGAATGCTCCTTTTGTGTGTCGATTCACATTCTTATCATGCTTCTCTTTTCTTATATTTATTTCCATTGCTAATAGGTCATTAACGTCCTGATCATAACAGACATGATGTATTGCATGGTGATCAGCAGAGGCCACAAAAAGCAACGTGATGGCTGTTTCAATACCTGATCATATTACAAATGACAGCTTACTTTCTCACTGGGCACTGCGTCTCTGTCACGTAAAGGCCTAATAAAAACCAAAAACCTATATTTAAAAATATGTTTTTTCCTTTATGTTCTTCCTTCATCATTCCTGGGCAAAAGTAAAATACATGGAAAGAAAACCCATCAGTCATGCTGATGGGTTCAATGTGTTGTCGTGCAAATGTGAGGTGTATTTAAAGGCCCCAAACAGAAGTCCCTTTCACATGAATGGCAGGATTTTGAACACTGAAACAAACGCCATTGCCTTGGTTTTTGTTTTTCAAACAGAATTAAAGAGCCATGTGGAAAGGGGCTTACTGTCGTTACCAATAGATAAGCACCATTTTCATTTACAAAAGAAGGAGGAATCAAATATCCCTGTCACATGGAAAACAGGATTTTTATGTGTGTTTATGTTTATTCATTTATATTGCGCGCCAGACCCGAAGGTATGAGGGCACAGGAGCAGCAAGGTTATTCTCAGCTTGGTTACAGTGCTGTACAGTAATTTACAGTGTGTACATAGGTTGATACAGTTGTGATGGATACAGTAATATACAGTTTACAGTTTACAGCTATACATGGTTACATGATTAGTAAGGGCGAGGTCAGTTATTGGTCATTATTCTTTAACCTCTGAATGTACCTATGCCTAAAGTGGGGATAGGTTTGAGGTGTCCTACGGCAGGGTGGTAAAGAGTTCCAGTGTTGGGCTGCTTTCACTTGGAAGCTGTTGCCGCATAAAGATTTTTAAAGATTGAAAACAAAAACGGTCTGCACAGGTGTGTGCAGATAAAAGCAGTTTAAAAAGTGAGAAACAAAAGTATCAATGCTCTCAGAAAAATGTCAGAAAAACAAAACATGATGTGCAGGTTGACAAAAAGCAATGTTATTATGTTTCATCTGCAAAACGATAGTGACATTTGAAGTGCCACATTGTCCTCATGGAAAACCCTTTTGCTGGCTGTGGGCAAAACATCACAGGGAAATCTCCCACTCCCAGCCTGGATGTCACATCTCCGATCTAATGACCAACCACAATACAATATCCTGCTAAAGGTGTCGAAATTCAGTGTTCTCCAGACCTGCTGGCTCTGGAAGCATTGACTTCAAGAAAAGTTACCCTTAGCTGGAGCATGACTAATATGCGTGAAAATAGGGGCACCCACTCCAATGTGCAAGCTTATAACACAGTGAAAACAAATGGCCAGAAGGCAGGAGGGCCAATTGTCTCACATGAAGATTCACAATTAATTTAAAAGGACTATCATCATTTAGGCCTTTTTCTCAGCCATCATAAGGTGGATGGATTTCATTTATGTAATTTCCAGGCGATTTTGGGGAGATACAATTCATCTACCTGTGACTGTAATGGCCAGTTAAACTAGGTTTCCGGCTGATCTGAACATGTTGCAAATATGAGAGTTGGTGAGCAGGTGGAAAATGAAATTAGGGATATGCTTAACAACTTACATATTCATAACTGTTGTGCTTATTAGGGAAACGGCAGAAAGGTGCCACATGGTCATGCTGCATGGTACAGATTTGGTGGTTGGCTTATCTAATTCTCCATGATTAGCTGAATCAGAAAATTTGTTTATTATGGCAGTTGCTACTAAAATAATGAAGTAAGGATACATAACTAGTTTTTGCCAAAAAGTTGAAAGGAGAACAAAGGGCGATTACACATGGGAATTGCCATATGTTGCTCCAGACCCCTAAACGTATCCTGACTTGGAGGCTGGGTTTGGTAGGAGAGAGAAGGGATAACTGTCCAATCATAGTGGCAGGAATGATTGTAATGTACTTCCCCAAGATTGTAAAATTGGTGGTGTCATCTCTGCTATAAAAGGGGGACTGCACTAGGACAGGGTTACACACAGAAAAAGACAAGACAGGAACAGACAGACAAGAGACAGACCATCAGAAAGGCTGCTGAAACCTACCATCTGACAGCTGGAAGGAGACACAAGAGGAGATTGCTGAGAGTGCATCTGGGTGGAGCTGTCTATTCTTAGGAAGGCCTCAAAGATGACTGGGTCATATGGTGGAGAGCGGGAGGCCATCATTGAGAGTGGAGTGACCAGACCCCTGCCCTATCTTTCCAGAGTTTCCTAAGTTGCAGCTGGCTTTTCTGAACCTTAAACAGATGCTTGCTATGTAACTAGAACTGAACCCTGGGAAACCAAAAGGTGGGGGAGTCTGCTTGCCTTCAATCTTTTCCCTTTATAGTGGGTGGTTGGCAACACTGTGTAGATCCTTACCCTATTTAACCAAAAATATTAATGTAATTCATTCCCCATTTGGTAGAACACTACAGGGTGCATTTTGTTAAAATTCGAAATTAACAAAGCTCACTTACCAATGTGCGCTGAAATCTATAGCCTATAATTTAATTGGGTAATTCTTGTCCAACTGACCCCGACTTATTTAAGGAAGAGGGGTGTCGTTGTTCTTAAATCAGTCCAACCTTTTTATACAGCTTCCCCATGACAGACCTTTCAGTAAAGGGGGTCTAAAATCCAAAATTCCCCAAAGCATTCCAATTTATCTGTCTGACTTCCCAACATAGACCAAAGCAAAGGGGTGGTCTGAATATCAAACTGATAAATCACCCTGTTTATTTTAAACCAAACGTGTGGGTGAAATTATACCTGCCATGTGTATTTGTACCAATCTTGAAAACCTACTGCTAGCCATTTAAGCCTGCAAGAAAATCAAAATTGCACAACATTACATGATAATTGCCTTCATTATTGATCAGTGTAAATATTTTGAGAAGTGAAATTGGTATCAAGTGAAGAATTGTGATTGTGTTCTTTTAAATTTAATTTTGTGATTTATTTATGCTGAGAGAAGTTGATTGTGTTGTGCCACGGATAAAGTGGTGTTTGACATTTGTGTGCTTATTTCTATTTCTTTGATATAAATAAATACCAATATATTTCCCGTACACCGGCTTGGTTCTTGGCTCATTGTTAGGTCAGGGGAGAGAAATCCAAGGGGCATGATATGTGTCTGAGAAAGGACCAAAAAAAGAATCTGTTAAACAGTTTGTTGCATAACCACTTGAGTGGGGGAGGGAAGGAACTCCGGGTGTTGAGGGTGGCTTCTCAATAAACTGTTACAAATTGGGGGCTCAGGCACGGATTTAGCTTCCTATTCCTGAACCATGACAAGTACTTTGTGACAGTCTGTTCAAGTTGATGCAATTGCATTAAGATGGAAGGAAAGTCATCTTTGTTTTGTTAAAGTGCCACTAGAACTATACACCTGAGTTCCAGGGAGGTGCACAGGAAAAATTAAGATTGTGTAGGAATTTATTTGCGTGAGGAAATCACGCAGGAACAGGCTGATTTTGCCCCTGCATAAAGAAAGTTAATGAAAGTGCAAAAACCCATTTGTGAAAATGACGTCTGTACAAATTGGTGTAGCCAGGGAGCATCTCCTAGCTAAATTATTTCTCAAAGAACAATGAGTTGAGGACCATGCTGGAAGCTGGCAAACCAGAATTGTGTGGGAGGTTACCTCAGTAAACAATGATATTTGGCTTGAAGGAAGAATATTGCACAAAGCACTTGAGGCATTTTATATGACCACACCTGCTCGTGATGAACAGATACAAATGGCTCAGCTAACTGCTCAGTTATATTTTCATTTTCATTTAATGGAAGAGCGTTGTAGTGAGACAAGTAGGATGAATCAGGCTCAGGATCATGTTCAACAACTCAAAGATGAGTCATAAACACTGCAGCCAGAGAGTGCAGAGGGTGAAATCGTTTTCTGCACTGAAAAATGCACATAAAGAGTGTGTAGAAAATCTGAGCACACTGCAACACAAGCTAAATGAACAGGCTACTCATAATAGAGTTGTTGTAGAAGACATTATCGCATTCTGGGGAGCAGGTGTAAGTCGATCTAGGTCACCTGGCCTAAGCCCCGCCCACATGGTGCCTTCCTGCTTGCTGCTCCATTTCACCACTTAGCAAGCCCCGCCCACCTGGTGCCTTCCTGCTTGCCACTCTTTTTCCTCTTAAGGAGCCCTCCAGCCTCTTTTCCTTTGTAGCTGGGGAGCAGCTGTAAGTGGATCTAGGTCACCTGTCCTAAGTCCCGCCCACCTGGTGCCGTCCTGCTTGCCGCTTTTTTCCCTACTTAAGGAGCCCTCCAGCCTCTTTTCCTTTGCAGCTGGGGAGCAGGTCTAAGTGGATCTAGGTCACCTGGTCTAAGCCCTGCCCACCTTCTTAGCCCTGCCTCTTCCTTCCTGCTCTTAACTCTTAGAGGAAGGGTCTCTCGCCGGGCATCCAAAGTGAAGGGCAGTCAAAGAAAAGGGCTTTTGCTGTTTGGACCTGTTTGGACCCAGAGGATCCAGGGTCCGACCCCCTGCTAAGACAGCAGGTAAGCATGCACCAACATGTGTTTATACCCTCTGTCCCAACAGGCCAGCCCCCACCCTCTCTGATCCCCCTGTGTTGTTCCCTTGTGTAACCCCCCCACCCCCTTCCTGCACACAGGAGTCTGTCCTGATAAATTTTGGTTTCACCAGCACCGTCTTGTGGCCAATGCTGGATTTTACTTTTGTGGACTTCATTGATTCACGGTGCGTCACCCTTTCTCATCTCTCATGCTGGACTTCCTTTGCATCTTGTACTCATGGTAGCCCTGAATCATGCTGTTGCATCTTCATCGTGTATCCTGGCTTGCAACATTATGTGTTACTACTGACTTCTGCAATTGTATTCGCTCTCCTCTCTTGCTTCTCAACTCTTTTTGACTGCTTACTCTGTTCTCTCCTCCCCTCCCCTCTCCCTTTTCCTATCTCCTCCCCTCCTCCCCTTACTTTCTTCTATGCACTTACTCTATCAGAATTGTCCCTGGACCTACTATGATAGCAACCTTGTCTGTCGCTCCCCTATCCCCTTACTGTTGCCCCCCTCCCTCCAGCACTATCTGAAACATTGTCAGGCCTAGTACGATAGTCACTTGTTTTGTTCCTCCCCTCCCTTTCTGCACCCCTTTCCCTCACCTTTTGTTTTCCTCCAGCTCTACCAGAAATGCCGTCAGGCCTAGTACGGTAGTCGCCTGTCTGTTTCCATTTCCTTCCCACTCTCCCCTTCCCTTCCTTATCTATGTCTTAGCACTTGCACTATCTGAAATGTCGTCAGGCCGAGTATGATAGTTAATTTCACATCCTTACTGTTCATGGCCTGTAAGAATGTCGTATTTTCCCTGTTCCCTTCCTTGCCTTGAAGCGCTTTGAAACACATTGTGTATAGGCGCTATGTAAATAAACTATCATATCATATCATTCCAATCCGAAATAAAACAATTGAAAACTGAAAATAGTAAATTAATTATGAAATGGGTTGATTCCCAAAATGATTTTGATCAGATACTTCCACAGGCAAGTACTCTGAAACAACAGAGGACGCAGCTGGCTGTGGAAAAATACCTTTTGAATCAGGATAACTGCGTCCTATTACAGAGGATAAATCAGTTGGAAATGGAGGTAGAAAAGTAACAGTCAGGTTCTCAGGAACTGACCAGAATTAGAGAAGAAAGGAATGAGCTAACAGAGCAAGTGAGTCAAAAAGAAGCTGAACTATTAGAGGAAGCAACAGGTAGGGATGAACAAAGGAAAGAGGTTAGTCTCCTGAAGGAAAAGCGCCTTGAATATGAATGCAGCATACAAGGCTCACAGAGGGAAAATGAATCACTTCAGCACAAGGTGCAGCAGACAAAGGATCGTTTGGTAGCTCCGAGCAGAGTGCATGAGATTAATCAGGCCTTTGTGTCAGAATTTAAAAGCCAGCTCTCTGACTACCAACAGCAAATTAATAAAGAGACACAGGTGTGAGAGCCTCACCAAGGAAATCGAAAATTATAATCAGGACCTAAGGCACCCTGACCAATCAGGATATGGGACAAGGACCACTGATAAAGGTGAGGTGCCCTTCTCAATAGGGCCTCGTGCCAGTCATTTACAACCTCTTGTGCACAAATGGGAACCAACCTATCAAGGACAGGGTGACATGAGGTAGTTAGACTTACCAGCGCCTAACCCAACTGATCAAGAAGGCCAGTCTCTGTCTGATATTGGTGAGTATTCATCTCTACCACGCTGAAGGGAAAGTGGACGAACAAGTGTGTCCTGGGAAGTAAGGCATAATACGATAAGTACTTCAGACCATGACAACTCTTATGAGGAGAAAGTCATGTAGTTAGATTGGCTGAACATGCGACTACAATAACACCACCTTGCCTGCTTCGTTGAAGGAGAAAAGCCAGACCCTCAGCCTACGAAGGGCATTCTAAAAACCTCTGTATATTCAGGGGAAGCTGGGGAATTGGATGAGGAAACTGAGTTCTATCCTGAGCCTAAAAGGAACTTCAGGGAGAGTGACCCTGAGAGTTCACTTTGGTCCAGGCAGGAGGAGTCCAGACACAGTGGTTCTGGGAGATATTCCCAGTCTCATAGAGATGGGGAGCATGTAGAAGACCAGGAAGGGAGTACTAGTTGCAGCTTTGAGTCAGAAGGTGAATGGACTCAGGTGCATAGGAAGAAAAATACAGGGAAACAAAGAAAGGGTTTTGTCAAAGACCCAATAAGACAAATCAATGCCATAAAGAGCTTCTTGACCCCATAACACAAGAATGCCAAGTATTTGGTATGGGAGTACCTGGAACTTTATGAGCAGATGATGGTATCATTCCAGACCAGGCATGATGTGAATTGTATAGTATTTGCTAAATGTATGTTCTCACCTGAGTACTCCAGTTTCTTTGCAGGACTGGAGGACCAGGATCATCATAAATGGTCCGCTCATAAGGTGGCCATACTGAAATGTTTTGTCCACCCATAGAAACCCACAAGAGGCCTGTAAGGCTGCATACACCTTGCAGTGTGGGGAAGATCAGGCGCCTAGGGAGTTTGTGCAGGAGTTAAAGCCAGCATTTGCTCAGACTTCCCGGCAGGTGAACATCAATTGTAGGGAGTTCATAACTTCATATTTCCATACTCTCCCCAAATGCATGATGACTCAGTTGGTTTGTGACTTTCATGAGCATAGGTCCTTGGATTGGGTGATTGAACAGGCCATCAGAATTTGAGGTCCAAAGGCCTATGGAGAGTAAAATTCCTGTCAAAACCCCCAAACCATCTAACACCCCTGCTGCTGCAAAGATGGTAGAAATAAAAACTACCCCTCCATTGGATCTGGAGATAGGGGCCTAAATGTAAACCTCCTGCCAACAAGCAAAATGGAAAGCAGAAGGGACCCCACAACCCAACCCAATTGAATTGTAGTCAGGCGGGGGCCCAGAACAATGATCTCTCTGACCCTGCCACCTATATAAATCCTAGGTACAAGGGTACTAAACCAATCCTGGCCTATGTATATGCTCCCCCGGCCAAAGGAGGGGGAAATAATCAGGTAAGTACTGCATCTGCAAACTTCCCTCCTAACATCCCTCAGAAGTGAAGTATAACTCCACCTTCCAATCGTTTTCCCCACATATCCCTCAAATCAGAATTTCCAAAACAATCCTTGTCTCTCTCCCCGCTTCCAGGACAATAGATCCCTGAACCCGGGAGAAGGGAGTGTTGTGTGCCTCCTGGACACCACTTTAATTATTATGTCTTCATCAAATAATGACAGGAGTCAGCCTTCAGGTCTGAACTCCTTTATTCCCATATCATAACTGACTCCTTTCCATTCCTTCCCAATATATACCCACCAAACATTCAACATTCTATTCAACTACAACACCTCCCCCTTGCTTATTATAGAAGATTCAGCCATCCAAGATTCAGCTACAACACCTCCCCCTTGCTTATCATAGAAGTTCACTCTGACCGTCAGTCTGACAGGGTCACCTCTGCATTTGTTCAATGAGACATACAGGCTTACGTATAGTCCTTTGAGGGCACCCACTGTCGGTCAAATAAGGTGGCGAATGTCCAGAGTCTTTAAGGGACAGGAGACTAATTCCCCATTTCTCCCTGTTTCTTCTTCCAACTCCTCCTGCAACATTGCATGAAAGAGGGAAGCATCTTCTATCTTCATTGTTACTACACCATTCTCTCTTACAACAGTTGCTATGGGCCTTTTGACAGCCATGACTGTTACTGAATCTGGGTCACGACTGGATCCACCTTCCTTTGTTGTTTTTGCCTATTCAGTATAAATTCACCTTCATTCACTGACATCTGATCTTCCATTCTCCTCTTGCGATTCATCGAATCCACATTGGCCTGCAGTCTTCTTTTTTCCATGACCAAGTCCATGTCCCCCTGCCCCCAATTTCCAAAATGCTTCGTGTCCAGATCTTTCCTTTGGTTTGATGTTACTGCTTTGGCAGATCTCAGCTGGGACTGACACATTTTTACATATCCATTTGCACTAGGTTTTATGCACTCCTTATCAGGAAATCTCACCATGCCACATCTTCTCCTTGGTAGCAATTGTGTGCTAGATCTCTGTGTTGCCGATACTGGGGTCTCTTCTTTGCACATGATCCAGAAATGATTACTTTGCCCACATCTCATGCATATCCGACCAAAAGCTGGACATCTACCTCTGTGTGGAAAATCCAATCCACATCTATAGCACTTCTTCTCCAGCTGACTCCTGCCTGTGCCATACCATTCACTTTGCCGGGTGAACAGGTTTGAACATCGAGATTGCCTCTGTCTGTTATCTCTGATACCATTTATGGTATTTAACTCATTTCTGTTTTCCATCTTGGCTACCTGCCTTTCAGTTCTTTCATACACTTGTGCCAACTCCAGGGCTTCCTTTAATGAGAGGGGCACTCTTAGAAGATGTCTTCAAAGTTGTGATGGCGTACACCCTTGAATGATTCTCAGCCTAATCGCCTCATCATCGCTAAAGCTTGCAAATTCACAATATTCTGCCCTTCTCTTTAATCGTAATACAAATTGGTAATTTTTTTCATGTGGATTATGTGTGCACTGATTAAATGCATATCGTTCATAGTCATGATTGGGAGGGACAACCAAACGTTCACCAATCGCAGTGACCAATTGTTGATATGTTGTTCTTTCCTGAGCCAGAATGATCATTACCACATTTCTCACCTCCTTTCCTACCAAATTAACAAATATGTCCATTTTGGTTGAGGCATCCTGATTCCCTGCTGCTCTCAAGAAGCCCTCGAACTCCTCCATCCATTCCTGCCATCGTTGCCCCTGACTTTCCTGTGTCCCAAGTATAAATGGGTCTGGGCAATGTAGATAGTTCACCAGAATCCCCTCATTCTGGACTGATCTTGTATTCCCACTTGTGATATTCAGGAACATGGTAACTCACTTTTGGCCCAGTTGCTTCGCTCTTTCTTTCATCAGCAGTAGTTGCCTTTGTTGCTTGATTGCATAATGTTATTTTCTTTATTGGTCAATATTATTTCATCTGTCCAGTTCTATCTTGTGTTGTTGCTCTTGCACCAGGATAACCGTAAATGAAATTATGATCTCTTTCTGAACAGTGTTACAGTATAAATTTGCTCAGGCTGTTACAGTATAAGGTTGCTCTATGCACCCGTGTGTGAGTGCAAATGAGGCACACCTTACAATTTAGCACCACTTTAAACACTATTTGTTTTTTTTATGCCAATCCCTTGCTGGTTCACCTATGAAGTGTACTGTTGTAAAGACTGGAGGGGGGTGTCTGTACTTCCGCTCTCTATATGGTAGAGGAGAGGTGTAAAGGACCCCAACCAAGATTCTCTATTATTGGTAACGTAGTCGAGCAATCAAGGCCTAGCTTCTCAGGAGGTGATGCAGTACAGCAGTACAGTGTAGTCCCCACGCACCCACAAAGGAATGTCTGCACACTGTATCGGTTAAAACACAGTCTTTATATAGTTAATATTCAAGGTTATGTACACTATCACAATAACTCACTTTGTGCTCAGAAAATCAACAATAGTAAATATATACAGTTCTACAGAGGTAGCACAAATATTATCAGATCTCATTAAAATGTATCAACTATACTGTCAAAATGTCACACAGATCAATAAAGAGGAAACCAGCAGTAGAGAGAGGAAGGAATGCAAGACAGTTGAACAATTGGCAGGATACTTGTCACTACCGTTAAACACAGCTCTGTGTGGAGATCCCCCCCACCTGGGCAACCTGTAGAATAAAGATACAAGCCCAGTCCATATATTGTTCACAATAGACTTCCCAATAGTTCTGCAACCCCAAAGTACCTGGCGTTGTAGCGTTTCTCGGCAGGGAATCGACTGCCCTGCTTGAATGCCCTCCCTTTAAGGCAGGAGTCACGGGTCGTCGAACGTCCGACGAGAACCAGATGAGCTACAATGTTGAAGTGGCAGCTTCGTTCCTAGCAGTGCTCATTCTCGGGGACGCGTAAACGTCCTGCAAGGAAGAGGCGTGCGGGGCACCTCAGTGTCGATAGTTCTGGACTGCAAAGAGTTTGAAGAACTGGAACCCAGCAAGGGCGTTGAGTTGTCGGCGTCTCTGTGGTCTTTGGGTGGCGGGAAACCCACCGGTGGATGCTCCTCGGTCAGGCCTTCTCCAGCAGGATACAGCTGCGATGATGCGGATGAGAGCGTCCTTGGATTCGAAGTTCTTAGGCAAACGGGAGCACAGCGGTTCTGGTCGGCGACGGCGGTCGGCGACAGTGGCGGACAACAGTCCGAGTGCTTCTCTTTGGGATTCTGCAGCAGTCCCCATCTCCGGTCGGCAGCCTGTCGTAGGTCTTTCTACCGGGGAGCTTTGGCAAAGATCAGCTGGCGCACGATGGACCCTTGTAGCTTGGGCAGAGGGTGCCTTACCAGGTCCTCTCTGGGTCAGTTCTTGGAGACACAGCAGTTTTCAGATTGTGAAGCAGAGCAACAACAATTCTTCTCTTCCAGCAGGGCTTCAAGGTTAAGCTTTAGTTTCAACTCCAGTTTCTCTTCAGCTTCTGAACACGAATTCTAGCAGTGAGAGGCCCTCAGATATACTAGTTGATCTCCCATTCATTCTGCTGGGTCACACTCAGGCAACCAATCGGTCAGAAGGGCATTCATGCAGGCCGGCATCCAATCAGGTGCATAGTGCATTCAGGCCATTCCCTCTTCTCCAGACACTCTCAACAAGCTATGTGTATTGGGACAAGTACCCAGACATTCAACACTCCACACTGCATTCATACAAGTTTCGGGCAGGGCTGTCTCAGTCATTGTGTCAAACACCAGATACTAGACACCCACAACACAGAATGCGTATTCGTCACACACTCCATTCGGCCAGGGTGTACCCACAACATACAGTCACTGGGAAAGCTCCAGCCGGTCTGGCCTGGACTTCACAACAACACGATATATGGAAATTCCACCCAACAGCCGGTCAGGGGGAAGGGACAGAGCCAGGGCTTCCCAGGACTTTGGGAAAACAAGGTAACAGGCAATAGAAAGCAAGAGGCCACGGGGGCCATCTTGTTTCCTATCAGGAATCAACTGATTCCAATGGCAGGGCCTTGGTATCCCAAAATGGAGGATACTCAGAGCACCTGTCAAATTCAGCATGGAGCAGCCACCAGCCCATACCCTACTATGTGGGTCACACACAGGTGCCCAAAAGCATACACTAGGGGCACTAGGGGCACAGGGTTGTACCCCCACCCATGGGTGCCATAAGGGTATCCCATGCGTCCCACATGAACTCCTGTGTGGAAAACACGACAGAACACACGATAAAAAGCAGTAAAGGACAAGGATACGGAGTCCCTGTCCCTCCGATGCATTTCCAGCATCACAACTGTTCAAGGTCCTACAGCAGCACAATTGTGATTATATACAGGGAGATAGCAGACCTTGTGCCACTAGCTCATACGTGTAGCATTCCACTTGTTCACTTTCATCCAGATTCCCAGATTCACCTGTCGTGGTGTGGGCTGTTCACTGGTATCTTTCTTTGTCACCTTAATTTTGTGTTTTATTTTCCGTTTTGCAGCCAGTATGGAAAAACATTTCGAAGTGTGGGCACTTCTTGTGTTGTTGTTGCCGTCTATGCCTCACCACTGTGCTCTTTATTCCACACTTTGATTTAAATGAACTTTCATAGTTTCCATTTTGCACTCATGACTCATTTTAGTTTATTTTTTATTTAGTTAGTGTCTAGATCTTATGTTCCCTATTTGACACTCTTCGTGCAATCACTCATGAGATGGCAGCATTTTATTCTTTACTCAATGTCCTTCATTTGCTTGCACTCGCACCACATCACTTTCCTTTCAATGCCTTCCTTTAATTTTGCTTCATAGAGTCCCAGCCAGTGACACTGAAACCTCCAACGGTCTTAGCCCTCGCACACCTGAAGTGGGAAAATGGAAAAACAGGCTCCCATCTTCCCCCTCTCGCGCCTGGCCTAAAGGTTAACGGCCCAAGCACCCGCCACGAGAAGAGTTTGCCCATCTACCAGACGACCAGATACCCTGGTACAGGAACATAAGGATTTGTCCATCTGCCTGCCCAGCAGCCCGCCCTGCCCATGCCGATGCCTGCGGCATGGATCAACTAGACTAAAACTATACGTCGTTAGAGATGCCATGACGACCTAGCCAACGGATAGCACACCTGTGCCAACATACACACTGGACACTCCCGCACCAATCTACACGAAGAATATACTCAGTGATATGACGTAGGCGACAGACATACTCACGGACGTGCATCTTTATTATTTTTCACTTAGGCTCTCAAAATGCAGAAACGCAAGACGCACCATGAACTCATCTAAAGAGCTTGCTTACGCTTCTTCTAAACCTAGGTGCCATAATGAGAATTATAAAGAAGACCCGATACTGGTCATAAGACAATATGAGACTATAACCTAAAGCGCCTGTGCACCAAACGGTTCCACCTATACACCAGGCCTAAGTAGGCCGCAAGCAAGAGCTCCCGTGGACGTTAACAGAGCAAGAGTCAGGTTGCTGATCCTGCAGGATGAGCCTGGCGAAAGCAGACAGCCAAGGTTGTAATGTTGCAAACCCACATTCCAAAAGCAGACCATCAAGGGCACGATGTTGCAACCTCGCACGCCGTGCACCAAAATCAAAGTCGCACCTGCAATTAAACCAGGCGCACAGTGGAAAACCAATATTAATTGTGCAGAATTCTGCCTCAAACACGGTCCCACCTCACGTGACCAAGTCGAACCTGACGAGATGCCAAGCCCAGGAGGAAAGAGGCATCTGGATCCCTCGTTACAAGACACAGGCAGATACACTTGAAAGGATCAATGGACATCTGCGACAGTGGGATAAGTCCAGCTCATGAATAAGTCTTCACATTGTCTGCATGCACCCATAGTGAAACATTGTTGCACATTGCAGGTACACCGAGAGCTGGGAACAGCGATGGTCCCAGGCTGGGAAGCTCACGGGCGCACCAATCAGAACGTGGGGTTCTTATCACTGACGCCATTAACATCAACCAATCATTAGGAGTCTTCATGTAACAATTCTCATGTATCTAATTGTAGGGACAACCCAGATATATCACCTGACTAACCCTCGTCCACTCATATTATTCTCTATACGTATGCTATACTAACCCTACCACTCGAGCAACCAATTAAGAGTGGCGATAGGTTTTTTTGTTAACTTTCTAAAGTGACGCAAGTAGCGTGTCATACTACAGTAAAAAGGGCCTGCAAGCCCCACGATTGTGTGTGTGTCAGGTCAGACGCGTATGATCCTTGACCCATCCCTGCCGTTTGTGTTTAATAAACAGCAGAGTCACCTTGCTTCTTGTGTGTGTCTCATACTCTATCTCTTTTGGGATATACGGGAGGAGTTGGGGCCTCCATGCCCGGAGGTCTGCGGACGGCCCGGCCGACCCCGGCAGAATTTCCCCCCGACAAGTTGGAGGCACTGCTGAGATCTGTTTAAGATCAGCATTTTTATTTTTTACTTTTTCCAAGCACTCCGGTTGCGAGGAGGCCCAGCGGCGCGGCCCCCTCTGCCGTTGCCCCCTTCTGAGGACTACAGGACCATTGCGGAACTGCGAGAAGACCGGACAGCGCAATCCGGATATTGGCCCTCGGGAGCCAGTTGAGAAGTATCCCGCCCGCGGTTGGCGAGTGTCCAGACGTGGTCCAGACGAGGGGAGGTGACGAGCCGCTCGGAGGGGTGCACGCAGTCGAGCGGCCCCGCATCAAGAGAACTTGGTGAGCATGCCACGCACAACAAACAATGTGAAATTGTGAGGGAGGGGGGAGGAATTAAATACGGGAGGTGGGAGGTGTTGCACAGGTGAACGGCGAAGGTTTGACAGTTTAGTGTTAGAAATAGAATGAATGGTAGTTGAACAAGCGCGAGAGCAGTTGGCTACGTAACGCGAGAGAAGGGGGCGGAGCACGAAAACATCACGTGCGGCCGCTCGTAGAAACTGATTGGTCTAGGTCGCGACTACGTGTAAGGGTGTGTGTGTGTGTGGTTTCCTACGATTTGGCATTTATTGATCAATGAGTAGATGAGGATCCCTATTGTTCGAGCAAGACACTCGATAGGTAGATGACGTTTCCCTGTAGGCGGTAGCTAGTTAGTTGCCCAATACGGAAGATAATTGGCTGGTTAAGCCCTCCTGTCGAGGGGCGTATCACACGCGAGGCGACGCAGCGTGCGCAGTCCGATTATATTGTTGATTTGATTACCTTGTTCCAGGAGTGACAGGAAGACAGCTGTGGGGTTAACGGGGGTAGATTGCAGGTGTATTTTGGATTTAAAGAATATACGAAGAACTTACCAGTAGCTCTACGAGGTCGGTGACGTCACCAGTAGGGTTTTCATAGGATATCGCAAGCACGAGGCATCCTCGTTTTGAGAGTGGTGGGGAAGAGAACTATGGTAAGGGAGTGGAAACGGAGATAAACGGTAAACGAGTTGATCGAGGAAAGGCGAAACGGGGGAACGTGGCTGCGCACGGAGAACGCCGGACACGGCAAGTGTAGAAGGGGGAGGAGCGCGTGAAAACAGGACCCCTGTATAAGAATGAAATAAGGGGTACGCAGCCGCAGGGGGCTACGTACGCCTCGGCCGCAGGGGGCCGTAAGGGTGTTGTATAAAGGAAGAAAGGCAGAGGAAAATCTACAAATATAACATACTATATTTTTATAATTTTCCTTAAGCGGACTATCGTAAGTCCCCAAACTTACGGGGCCAGGTAACGATATAAGGCTGCATATTGTAAACTATTAGTGGGATAAACTGATACCAGATTAGGGAAGGGTAGCAAGTGGAGCGCTACTATGTCATATGGAACAGGATCGGGAGGGTGGGGGAACACCCTCACCACGCCACTACAATACATATGCACAACACTGCCACCCCATAGGGAGAAACTGATTAAGTATAGCATAGAATGGACCCAGAGGACGGATAACAAAATGTTAACACCGTGGCCGCCTAACGGTAGCTTCGATCCATATGCCCAACATTCACTATTAAATCATCTGCACAATACGTATAAAGGGAAGAAGTTGGCAAACCACGTGGAGGTGTTTAACTTATGGAGGATGTTCCAGGGGTCCCGACCAGGACCAAATGGAATATTCACTATGGGGGAAATACCAGAAGTAGCAGAGATTAAGGAGGAAGGAGAGGATGGGAAACAGGGGAATGAGGACCCAAAGAACACGGGAAACAGAGGTGAGGGAGGAGAAAAGAATAATAAAGCAGATGAAATAAAAAAGGAACCGAGCAATGATATACCCATAGCAACGGGAGCAAAAACAGAGGGAGGGGGGTTGTACAATTTAAGAGAATTGGGAGAAATAGAAAGAGGACAGTTAAGGGCGGCTGAGGGATACTCGAACCCAGCATACAGCCCTCCACCATATGTGGCTCATAGGAAAATGCCAGCAGGGGAGGGGAGGATTGGAGATAACCAGACTGTGGAAATAGGAAATGATGAATGGGTAGCTGCACAGATATTATTAAAATTACAAGGTTCATTAACAGGAGAAGAGAAGGAGGTAGTAAAGAAAACAGACGAGGATAATGCCAGGGAGAGTGAATTGAGGGGGGAAGAGCTGTTAAGAGAAAAGGAAGAGATTTTGGAGGAACGATTAGCAAAATTAAGGGATGAACAGAATGAATTGATCAAGCAGCTTGAGAGGGAGGAGAGAGAGAGAGCGAGGAAAAGGAAAGAAGGTAAGAACGAATTGGAAAAAATAAGGGAACGAACTGAGGAGCAAAGGAGAGAAGCTGACAGGGTAAAAGCAGCAGCAGAAAGGGTATCAAGAGTAGTACTGCGGGAAAAGAAAAGGGAAGAAGAAGAAAAAGAAAAAGAAATGGCAATATGGAGGAGGAGGTTACTATCAGAATCAACTAAGAAATATGGAGAAGAAGAGGGTTTAGGAGAGCTGATGGCACTCCAGTGCAACATGCCCTCTTATTGGCTGAACTAATTGAAGTAATTAATGACCCCCAAGAATTAGCTTTAGTGAAATGCACCACACACACCAATGGTGAGGACCACGTCTCGAAGGGAAACGCAGCAGTAGACGCACATGCGAAGTATGCTGCATACTTTGGTGAAATATGGAACCCCCCAGAGTCACAGAGAGGGAGAGGGAGGGGCATGGCTAAGGAGATGTTGATAAGAGAAGGGTACACCCATCTCCCAGCCACACAGATTATGGAGTTACAAGCGGCTGCACCAATGGCCGAAAAAGAAATATGGGTAAAAAGAGGATGTACAATGTCACCAACCGACGCACTATGGCGCCAGGGTGGCACTGGAAAGGTTGTAATACCATTGGCACTTTTGAACACCGCCCTGAACCAACTACATCATCCAGCCCACACAGGCAAAGAAGTAATTGCAGCACGAATTAGGGAAGACTGGTTCTGCCCCGAGTTAAATTCGCATGTGTCAAATTTTATCAGTAATTGTCTCACATGTCAACAGTTTACGGCCGGCCACACTCTAAAGGTGATAAGAGGTACTATACCCCGGCCAGAGGGACCTTTCCGGCATCTCCATATTGATTATGTTGATATGATCAATATATGTCAAGGAAACAGGTATATGATTGTAGTAGTATGCCCATTTTCTAGGTGGATTGAGGCAGGGCCTTGTTCACACCCAGATGCATTTAGAGCAGCTAAATTCCTAGTGAGGGAGGTCTTCCCCAGGTGGGGAGTGTGTGAGGTGTTAAGGTCAGACAATGGCCTACATTTCGCAAACGAGATGTTTCAGCACATTACATCACTGCTGAACATTCAACATAAATTTGCATGTGCATACCACCCACAGGCCAACGGTGTATGTGAACGCCTGAATGGCCTATTAAAAGAGGCAATTGCAAAAATACAGCAAACAACAAAGAGGAGTTGGTTGTATTGTCTTCCATTAGCATTATTTGAGCTAAGGAATAGGCCATGGTCCGACCACCACCTCACTCCCCATGAGGTGGTTACCGGATGTCAAATGCGCCTTCCCCTAACGCCAACGTCAAGAGCATTTACCGACCACGAAAGTACTGCAAGTGTTCTGGGTGATGAAATGTACCAATATGTGTCTTCTTTGATTACTAGTGTAGTGTTTGTGTCTCAACAGCTCGAGCGCACACGGGGCGGGTCTAATAGAAGCCAACAAGAAGACGCGGATAAAGAACTGGAAAAGGAAGGACTGTGTAAGATTGCTAAAGGTGACCACGTACTACTTCGCAACTTCAATAGGAAATGGAATAGCCCACGCTTTACTGGTCCCCATCTGGTAGAGGAGGTATCAACAAGAGCAGTAAAGCTACAGGACAAGCGTGCCTGGAACCACCTACACAACGTAAAGATCTACAAACAACAGACCCGCCCAGCGCCACCGACAGGTCCATTGAGAGAACAGCAACAACATCGACAACGGAAGAAGAAAGTTCTACCACAGCCAGCGGCCCAAGTGTTCCCATACCTTGTCACTCCCCAGACTCCCCAGAGACAATAACTGAAGAAGAAAGGGGTGATCCCCATACAGCCCACCCCATGATCACACGCTCAAAGAGTAAAAGCCACGCCCACCAGTTGAACCCAAAAAACCCCTGCCCACCATCCACTGACCCCTGTCCCCATTACAGTAGTAACTGAACTGAAGGACATTGTCTTGCACAAATACACATGTAAACACGTGAATGCTCTCTTTTCTTTTCTCTCGCACATGCAGGAACCGTGTATTATTGTATTGCTAAGAAAGTAGATAACTAACAAATTCACTGCCCAAGAGTAGATGGTACCCTTAGACGATAATTACCCAGAAAAATTGTCACACCAATTTGTATATGAAATAAAAAGGCCAACGTACCTGAAAAGGAAAAGGGTACGTGTCTACTACACAGCGTTCCTTTTGGCCATAGAATATTCGATGCCCCACCTCCACCCATACTTGCCTGCCCTAAGAGATAGATCGCTTAGAGTAGCGTGGGAACAGCTCTTCGCCTGGGCACTGAATGACTATTTGACAGGGAGAACTTAAAAAACAACTAACATTTAATAACCAGCATATTGAGAATTTTCAGGCGGGCAACTCTAACGTCGCAAGAATACGCTGCCGGATTGCAGCAAGGTAAGAGCAAAATGCCGGTGAAATTAGCATATGTAATAAAAGTAATAGGGATTTTGGTAATCACCGGGTTCGTAGCTGCCTCTGTATGGCAGTACAGCTGTGCTATCAATATTATTGCTGTACCCAAACCTAACACACCCCCATCCCCAGCTGCAACAGGTGTTACGTCAGGTGATATTAGTAAAATTGCGCACAAGCAAAATAGAGTTCAACGCAGCACATACTCAGATAATAAAGGTATTGACAATTATATACAAGATTCAGCACACGTCTCAAACAACATATGGTATCAACACATGACCCGCATTGGTAAGCAGACAACAGAAGACAGCTGCTACCTTTGCTTATTAATACCATACGCCATGAGTGCTTCTCGAACATTTGTTGCCACAGAAATAGACGAAAAAACAGCATGATTCATAATATACTTGGCACTGTTCCAAACGAAGGGAAGATTTCAAGGGACAGTGGTGCATATGACGTGGAAAACACGAGACTCATACCCATACGAAAACAACTTCCTCAAGACTTATTTGAGTTACCACAAGAGCAGTTTACATGCTGAAGCATTCAGATACATAACAAGTGGTCCTGCAAAAGGAGAAACAAAGAAAGTAACACTGCAGTATTTATCATGTGATTGGTACGCCACTGAAGTTCCTGGTAAACTAGGATGCTGGGAGAGGCCACTGGTGACGATAACGGGGAAAGTGTACTTGGACAACAAATGGGAAATAGGAGTGGTTGGCAGCAACATGGTAACAAAAGAAACTATTTCAACTATCGATGCACACAACCACAGATGTTGGACGACTTGGATCAAATACGTGCCTATGCTCACATGGATAGAAACGGATGAAGACCCGATAACAATACTGCCGCTGACTGCGCCTAAAGTATGCTACCAACATAAAGGAGAGGTGGACGTAGGATACAACACCAACTGTGGAAGCGTGTTGGAGTTACCTGAGGGGGCAGCAGGAACAGCAGTGATAATGGACCATTACTGGGCCTGTGGAGAAAAGGCATATCACACACTGCCCCCTCTGTGGAATGGTGTATGCACGATGGTGCACGTCAATGTACCATCACTAGTGGTACCCCAGAAGCATGTGAATGTGGCGAACTTTCCCAAGATGGATGAAGGGGAAAAGAGAAATAAGAGATCTGCACCACCTCAAGAGGAGCCAGGGAACAGGACCAGCGGCAATGATACTGTCCTAAATAGACGGAAAAGACAAGGAGAACCTCTGACAGGAAATTACCTATGGGGAAGGTCAGAAACAGCACTCACTTCAATCCCCCAGAACACAGACTATTCAGCAGAGCAGCAATGTTCTTCTCCTCAATAATCCATCCGGGACTACAGGCTTACGCAAACGCAAAATGGCTCCAGATAACTAGATGGGAACTTATGATGACCATCAATTCTACAGTAAACGGATTCAACGCGATAAAAGAGGAGCTGCGAGCAATAAGGATGGTAGCACTGCAGAACAGATATGTATTGGACCTCCTCACTGCCATGGAAGGAGGAGTTTGCGCAAAGATAGGACAATCATGCTGCACATTCATTCCTGCCAACGATGCTGACAACGGTACACTGACAGAAGCAGTTTCACAATTGGCCCAGTTGCACTCCAAAATGGTGGATGAAAGTAAAGGTGTGAAAAAGGATGAGAGCTGGTTTTCGCTATTATGGTCATGGATGCCATCTTGGCTGGCAGATGGACTGAAAATTATAGTTGGTTGTATTATTTTGCCTGGAGCTACACTGATCATAATAAGATTTTGGAAAGCCCGGAAGGCACGCACCACTGACGAGTTGCTTGAAATGGTCGGTATGCACCCACTGATGCCAGAAGATGACGGCCAACACACAGGCATAATAATACAAGAGAGAGAGAAATTGCGCAACCAGATCATCACCAACCACCTGGACCCACCATCGGTGAAGGTCGAGAACCCAAGAAACCCCAGGAGTTACATAGGGAAATGGGTATACTGTACTCCTGGAGGAACCTGTGAATATATGTATTGGTCATTTGAAGATCATGTTAACCATTATGGACATTTAGGAGGAATAACTAAAATATGGAGAGTAAGAGGAGATAACGAAAAGGATATGTTTGTGGTCGACAAGTCGACCAGAGGGGGGACTGAAGTGGGAAAATGGAAAATCAGGCTCCCATCTTCCCCCTCTCGCGCCTGGCCTAAAGGTTCACGGCCCAAGCACCCGCCACGAGAAGAGTTTGCCCATCTACCAGACGACCAGATACCCTGGTAAAGGAACATAAGGATGCGTCCATCTGCCTGCCCAGCAGCCCGCCCTGCCCATGCCGATGCCTGTGGCATGGATCAACTAGACTAAAACTATACGTCGTTAGAGATGCCATGACGACCTAGCCAACAGATAGCACACCTGTGCCAACATACACACTGGACACTCCCGCACCAATCTACATGAAGAATATACTCAGTGATATGACGTAGGCGACAGACATACTCACGGACGTGCATCTTTATTATTTTTCACTTAGGCTCTCAAAATGCAGAAACGCAAGACGCACCATGAACTCATCTAAAGAGCTTGCTTACGCTTCTTCTAAACCTAGGTACCATAATGAGAATTATAACGAAGACACGATACTGGTCATAAGACAATATGAGACTATAACCTAAAGCGCCTGTGCACCAAACGGTTCCACCTATACACCAGGCCTAAGTAGGCCGCAAGCAAGAGCTCCTGTGGACGTTAACAGAGCAAGAGTCAGGTTGCTGATCCTGCAGGATGAGCCTGGCGAAAGCAGACAGCCAAGGTCGTAATGTTGCAAACCCACATTCCAAAAGCAGACCATCAAGGGCACGATGTTGCAATCTCGCACGCCGTGCACCAACATCAAAGTCGCACCTGCAATTAAACCAGGCGCACAGTGGAAAAACAATATTAATTGTGCAGAATTCTGCCTCAAACACGGTCCCACCTCACGTGACCAAGCCGAACCTGACGAGATGCCAAGCCCAGGAGGAAAGAGGCGTCTGGATCCCTCGTTACAAGACACAGGCAGATACACTTGAAAGGATCAATGGACATCTGCGACAGTGGGAGTAGTCGGCCGTCCAGCTCATGAATAAGTCTTCACATTGTCTGCATGCACCCATAGTGAAACATTGTTGCACATTGCAGGTACACCGAGAGCTGGGAACAGCGATGGTCCCAGGCTGGGAAGCTCACGGGCGTACCAATCAGAACATGGGGTTCTTATCACTGACGCCATTAACATCAACCAATCATTAGGAGTCTTCATGTAACAATTCTCATGTATCTAATTGTAGGGACAACCCAGATATATCACCTGACTAACCCTCGTCCACTCATATTATTCTCTATACGTATGCTATACTAACCCTACCACTCGAGCAACCAATTAAGAGTGGCGATAGGTTTTTTTGTTAACTTTCTAAAGTGACGCAAGTAGCGCGTCATACTACAGTAAAAAGGGCCTGCAAGCCCCACGATTGTGTGTGTCAGGTCAGACGCGTATGATCCTTGACCCATCCCTGCCGTTTGTGTTTAATAAACAGCAGAGTCACCTTGCTTCTTGTGTGTGTCTCATACTCTATCTCTTTTGGGATATACGGGAGGAGTTGGGGCCTCCCTGCCCGGAGGTCTGCGGACGGCCCGGCCGACCCCGGCAGAATTTCCCCCCGACACACCCATGAATATCACAGTTCCATTTTCTCCTTTTTTCTCTTTTTGTTTTGAAAAATGCCTTTCCTGCACAACAGCCCATTGGCAATCTTCTCCTTCATGTATTGATGTATGCCATGTTAGCAAGTCATACCAGTCAATTGCACACAGCGTTGCTCCTCTGTTCTTACTCTTTCCTTCCTTTGGCTTCTGCATCCTTTATCTTTATTTCTGTCTTCTCATTAGCCACTTCCACTGTATTTTTTCAAATAGTTTCACAGGCTGCTTTCTCTTGACCATCTCTATAGCTCATTAGGGTTTCAGTGGGTCAATCACTACCTCGTCGCCAATTGTTGTGTGCCTCCTGGACACCACTTTAATTATTATATCTTCATCAAATAATGACAGGAGTCAGCCTGCATGTCTGAACTCCTTTATCCCCTATCATAACTGACTCCTCTCCATTCCATTCCTTCCCAAGTTCTACCCACCAAACATTCCACATTCTATTCAGCTACAACACCTCCCCCTTGCTTATCATAGAAGATTCAGCCATCCAAGGTTCAGCTACAAGAGGGAGATTCAGGATGGAAAATTATTGGGTGAATTACCGTACCTGAGCTACTCCCAGTGAAAGGACAGTTACCCCTTTCAGGAGCAGCAGAGGGATGACTTGAGACCTTGCTACCACCCAGAAAAGGTTTTGCAGCACGAGCGACAGGTCCAGTAACTGACCAATGATCTGGTGCACATGCTGAGGGCTCAGTACAACTCTTAACTCTGCTTCCCAGAATTCCCCAACACCCAGGTCTGATGCCCCAGGAGGGAAATGACAGGAGGAAACTACCGACAAACCACAGGTTACAGAAGAGGGGGCCCGGGTGGAGGGGAGATGCCAAGGCCTTGAGAAAGCTTCCTTTCTCACCCAAAACAGAACCCCTAAAAACCTCTCAGCCTGAAAGAGTCTCTTCTACCCCCAAAAAGATAGAACTCAAAGTGCAAAGGGTAAGTAGGAGAGGCCAAAGAAGAACCCACTTTGTGGAGGAACTCTTGATTATGCCCTTTGAAAGAGAAGAATCCCTGGAGGATTCAGGTCAGCCGACCTTCTCTTTCAAAAATGGGGGATCCCTCCCAAAGAAAAATGGGTCCCAAAAGACCCTGAGTGTGACAGAGTAAGAATGGAGCCCGAACCAGAACCAGAAATGATTCAACCATAAACATGTGAGCCACACAGAAGTGAAACAGAGGGGTGTTCTTTCTCCAAACATGTTCTGAGAACTGTTGCCAGGTAACAGGGGACAGCCATGGATCTATGGAAAAGGAGGATTCCCAAACAACAACCATTGCGAGTTGCAAAGGTTTTTTTACAAATTCCTGAGCCCCCACACAGAAAACTGCCCAAGGTCACACAATGTCAGAGTTCAATATTAAGAAATTGACCACCGGGCTGTCAAATAACTCACACTTTCTTTGCACTTTGGAGGAGAAAGAAGGCCAATTTTATGCACCGGTTATGGTGCAAGGTCAGTGTGAACCATCAGCTCTGGTGGATACTGGATCCCAAGCCACCATCCTGTCAAAAAGGGCCTTTGACCAACGAAACCCAATACAGGAAGAGGGTCATCAAATTCCCCTCACACCACTTCCCGGACAATTCCAAAATTTCAATGGGAACAATATTTCCGTTGAAAGGACTGCGGATCTGGACATAAAAATTGGGCGGCACAAGCTGAAACCACTGGTGATCGTTGTGACTCCAGAGGGCACACTTTGTTTACTGGTGAACAATCTCCTGAGGAGGTTGTCACCACTGATGGACTGTGTAAACAAGGTCCTCTGGACTCAGAATAACTGCCCTATCAAATTAAAAATGAGTATCAATTATTTAAGCCTGAATGGTACCTGTCACGTAATTGATCAACGCTCCGAGAATATAGAGTTCCATTTAAAAAATAACCAAGTCCCAGACATCACTGCCATCTCTGTAGGAGAACAAACTGGTGATGGGACCCCTTCTCCATTCTTAAAAATGAACCTTCTTCCCAGTTTTAAGTGGCACTCCACACTGGAAGGGAACACCCTAAATTCTACCCCAGTCCAAAATCAGAAGAAACCTTGGGTCCCATGAAACCAGACAAGGAAGAATCCAGTCAAAGACTGATGGACATTCAGAAAAAGGGTGAGCAGTTGTTTTTCCCCATTCAGTTAATTGAGGGGGAGGAACCAGTGCTCGCCAGCGCATGCCTGAATAATGGAAGGAGTTTCATCAGTGAAGAATTATTCAGGAAACTCCCAAAAGATCAGACCATCTCACATTTAAATTGATTGACAAATGGGAAGTAGGTCTGGAAACCCCAGATTCCAAACATTTCCTGTCTACCAGGTGTATGCTAAAAATGTAAATTGGCAACAAAAGCATAGACCACATTTGTCGTGAGAGATGTCCCTTTTGCCTTTTATCTGGGAAGTGACATTTTCAACCAATTCACAATCAATTTGGACCTAATTAATAAGAAAGCCTTGTCCCGACTGGGGAGTAACCCCATGGGCTTTGACAACATTGAAAAATTATGCCAGTCAGCTCAATTGTGCCCTTATGCAGTTCAAGTTCAAGTGCAAGAAGAGGTTACCATCCCAGGACAGGTGCAACAGTTTACTCTTCCTCTCAAAATGAAGCGGGGACAGATCCTTAGACATCAGGACGCATATATACATTTAAATTCCCATCTCCTAGAACAAGGTTTATACTTAAATCTGACACCTCTAGTGGATCTAGAACACAACACCATTCGAATATTGGTGAATAACAGTGACCCTCAAAGTATCACTTTGGGTGCAGACACTTTTATTTGAATGGCGGTTGATGCCCAACATTATTCTATTGATTTAGATAATGAAATCATGGGACCAATCCCATAAGACTGTTTCGACATCAGCGATGGTATTCCTCCAGAAAAGATCCTTACTAGGCATGGGGGAAATTTCCTGGTGTACTCTTCCTGCGCTACGCTGTGGAAGAGGTGGCCTGTGACATTAGGAGGGAGGAGGTAGTATTAAGAGTTAAGGACCACTACCTCGAACCCCTGTCCAGGTCAACACCATCAAAATATATCTCTCCACCCAACTGGAGGATACCACTGAACTTGACAAGCCCAAAGTCTTTCCAGGTTTCAAGCAGATGGCAGAGGAAAGGATCGATCTTGCAGATGCCAGTGAGACTGAGGAGCAAAGACAAAAGCTGAAATAAGTCTTAGTGGAATTCCAAGATATCTTTTCAGTGGACTCACATGACTGTGGACACACATCTATCCCTTCAACCACCATTCTAAAGGACACTGAGATGGCTCCGGTATTTGTGAAACAATAATGGTTACCTCTCGCATCCATAGAGTCACTCACAGATATTATTAAGAATTTAGAATCCTGTGGGATAATTCGTCCAGTCCACAGTACCTTCATCAACCTGGTACTGGGGATCCTCAAACCAAACGGCCAATGGAGACGATGTGCAGCCCTGAGGGAGTTGAACAAACAGGTCCACTTGTCAAGATAGCCCCTTCCCAACATCGATCAAGGACTGGCCCAGATTCAAGGGTGAAAGGTGTACACCACCATTGACCTGACCAACGGTTACTGGACAGTACCCGTGAGTAGGGAAGACCAGTACAAGCTTGCCTTTACCTTCGGGGGGGCAGGAGTACATGTGGACCTGAACCCCATTTGGATACATAAACTCTGGCAATGAGTTCAACATCTTCCTACAGAAGGCCATGTCTGATTTTGGCAAAGGGGGAAACCTGACCTATGAGGATGATGTTTTGATCAAGAGTTCAACTGTGGAGGAACATATAGAAGACATCTGCTGTGATCTAACCCAGTTGCAGAAGGCCGAAGCAAAACTGTCCTTTCAGAAGGCACAGTGGTTTACGACCCAAGTGAACTTCTTAGGGAACGAGATCACTCCTGAGGGTCTTAATGCCCAGGCGAAGAAGGTGGATGCCTTATTGAAGTTAAAAGACCCTACCACTCTGAGAGAATTAAGAAGCCTTCTTGGACTTATGTTAATTATAGTCAAAAGTTAATTGAAGATTACGCAGAGGTCACTCGACCCTTGGTCCATTTATTAAAGACTGGAGTCAAGTGGGAGTGGGATCCAGAGCAATCCGAAGCAGTTAAACTACTGAAAGGAAGTCTTTCCCAGGCTCCTTGTTTGGCTTACCCCATAAAGAAAACAGAGTTCTTCTTGGAGGCATGGTTCTCAGATGCTTGCCCAACAGCGGTGTTATACCAAAAGCATAACAAGGTCAACAAAGTCATTTTATATGCATGCAAGACTTTGTTCTCTTTGGATGTACAATTCAATGATTGTGAGAAGGCCCTTCTGGCAACGGTGTGGGCCTTGACGAATTATTGCCCATTCATACAGCGGGAGCACATCATTGTTGAGACTCCTCACCAACCCTTGCAGTATCTACAAAGTCCATGCAAGTCTTTCCTATGGAGGCCAGATATGGCTAAACAAGAAGAGTCCCCTAGCTCAAGGGTTGGCAGACTTGCATGATAGTGCTCAAGAAAACTGTATGGAGGATGAAAGTCTGATGACCAACAACAACATGGAGGCGTACTTAACTTCCCCACACAAGGTCTATGTAGAAGACACATGTCAGGAGATATGCACAGTTTATGTGGATGGGTGCTCCTACCATGTTGAAAAAGAAAAATAACTGGTGGCTGGCATTGGGAATGCATGAGTGAATGATACCCCAGAACTCTCTGCTGGTTATAAAATAGGACCCAAAAGTGGTCAGGTTGCAGAGTTGATGGCTGTTTATCAAGACATCAAGACATCCTCACTGCAGTGCACCAGCAACTCAATGAACTGGTCATAATCACTTACAGGAATGGGTTTGTGGAGCACCTGATTAACTGGAAGAATCGAGGCATGCTTTGTGCCAACAACAAACCCCTAAAGCATTCCAAATGGATCCAATCAATCGACGATCTGGTGACCTCCAATGAGATTACCATCTATTATAAGAAGATAAGAGGTCATTCCAAGATAGAGCAGCCAGATAAGACAGGCAATGACCTGGCTGACCAGCTGGCTAAAACTGGAGCTCTTCAAGGGGATTTCATAGAAACGGAATCACTGCTGGGTAAAATCCAAATGGCAGCTGTCACCAGGTCACAAACTCGGGCTAATAGAGAACTCTCAACAGCCCAGTGGAGAAAAGATACCCCAGATGCAGATTTGATCACTGCACAGAAAAAGGACCCGATTATTGGGAAATGTTATTGACACATTGAAGACCACATAATCTTTCCGTTAACAGAGTCGGATTATGCCGGTAAAGAGGATCTCCAGGTGTTGATGAAGTTTTCCAAGATGTTACGTATCCAAGACGATTTGTTGGTAAGGAGAGCCCTATCTGGCAGTGGGTGGTACCTACCTCATTCTGAAACCTTATGTTCAACCACGCCCATGACACGGCCACTGCCAGTAATAGGGGGTTTCATATGACATTGTAAATCTTGTGTGAGGTTGTCTACTGGCCACACATTGTCCAGGACCTTGACACCTACCTAAAGCGGTGACTTGTGTGTGCTCTATTCCAACACAGTTCACTCACACACAGAGCTCCCCTACAAAAAAGGGGAATGACTCTGCCATGGTCAGATTTACAAGGTGATTCCATCTTGCCAGTGGTTCCCTCTTCTAGAGGAAACAAGTACTTGTTGACTGTGACATGCTTGTTTACAAAGTGGGTAGAATGTCTTCCAGCCCCGAATTGTAAGACAGAGACAGCTGATCCACTAATGATCAAAACATCTTCACTCGTTTCGGTCTCCCACAAAGGATTGAGTCGGACTGAGGAAGCATTTTACCAGTGAGGTGATGGCGAACATGTGGGAGGTTCTAGGGGTAAAAAGAAAACCCCACATTGCCTACCACCAGGCCTCAAGTGGGGGGGATAGAGACATACAACAACACAATTGTGAGTATCTGAAAGAAGTTTGTGGCCGACTCTGGACCCAGTTGGGACATCCGAGTGTCACTTGTCCAAATGGCTATTAGGTCTACACTATCTTCTGCAACAAAGATGTCTCCATTGGAGCTCATGACCAGACACAAAATAGTGTTACCAGAGCATCTGCTCTATGGGACTCCGGAGCAGACACTGATAAATGCGTCGACTTCTCATAAAGTACACACAAAATGTAAGGAAGCACCTCCAGCATGCTTTTGCATATGTTCAGCGCAATTAAGAAAAGTCAGCTGAAGGAAAGAAGACCTACTATGATCTAAAGACCACCAAGATAGAGTATGAAGTAGGTTATGTTATGTTACTTGGCATTTATATAGCACCTTATATATCACTGGTATGTCCTCAAAGCACTGGTATGTTGAACGCCCTCGGGAACTATAGTTCAGGTCAGTAGAGAACTCTCTGCTGGTTATAAAATAGGACCCAAAAGTGGTCAGGTTGCAGAGTTGATGGCTGTTTATCAAGACATCAAGACATCCTCACTGCAGTGCACCAGCAACTCAATGAACTGGTCATAATCACTTACAGGAATGGGTTTGTGGAGCACCTGATTAACTGGAAGAATCGAGGCATGCTTTGTGCCAACAACAAACCCCTAAAGCATTCCAAATGGATCCAATCAATCGACGATCTGGTGTGTCACTGGTATGTCCTCAAAGCACTGGTAGGTTGAACGCCCTCGGGAACTATAGTTCAGGTCAGTAGAGAGAGATGGTGTAATATGGTGCGTGGGTGCACAGATATGTGTGCAGCTGGTGTAGTTGTTGGTTGAGAGCTGCTTTCTAGAGATAGGTGTGGTGGTGAAGAAGTTAGTTGGATGTGTGCACTCAGGTGGGTGGACACTCATACTGTGTTCTGGCTGTGTTAGGCCTGAGGAATGCTTATGTGAACAGCTGGGATGGAATGTGCTCAGCTAGCTTTATTTTATTAGGGTGATGAGGTGTTCATGGGGTCGTATTCGTAAGTGAACAGCCAGGCCGAATTATCCGGGGGATAGCTGTGTTCTAGTGAATGATGGGTGTATAGTAGAGAGTAAGCGTAGTGGTGGGATATGGTGGTTATCTGCAGAGGCATCTGATACAAGGCATGTGGACAGGACAGTGGGACCTACAAAGCAACAAATGGATAAATACCAACCACTCCATACGTACCATCATTCCATCTGTGCCACCCTCTCCATCCGAGCCATCCACTCCATCCGAGCCATCAACTCCATCTGAGCCATCCACTCCATTGAGCCATCCACTCCATCTGAGCCATCCACTCATCTGAATCATCCACTCATCTGAAACATCCATTCCGTCTGTGGCGTCCACTTCATACGTGCCATCATTCCATCCATGACATCCACTCCATGCGTGTCATCAACTCCATCCGTGCCATCCACACCATCCGTGCCATCCACTCCATACGAGTCATCCACTCATCTGAACCATCAAATGCAACCATGCCGTCCATTCCATCCATGTCATCCACTCCATCCGTGTCATCCACTCTGTCCCTGCCATCCACTCTGTACCTGCCATCCACTCCATCCCTGCCATCCACTCCATCCATGTCACCAGTAACATCCATTCTATCCGTACCATCGGTACCTTTTCTTCCTATCTGTACCATCAGTTCTTTCCACGTCATCCTTACCATCCACTCTATCTGTTCTATCTACTTCATCCACTCCATCTGATCTCTCCGTTACATCCACTCCATCCGTTCCATCGACTTCGTCCGTGCCATCCACTTCATCCATACCATCAGTTCCATACGCCGCTTCCATTCCATCCGTTCCATCAATTCCATCCACCCTATCCTTTCCATCCACCCCATATGTTCCATCCACCCCGATCGTTCTACCCACCCCGTCCGTTCCATCTACCCCATCTCTTCCATCCACCCTGTCCGTTCCATCCACCCTGTCTGTTGCATCCACTCCGTCTGTTCCATCCACCCGTCCGTTCCATCCACCCCGTCCGTTCCACCCACTCTGTCTGCTCCATATACTCCGTCTGTGCCATCCACTTCATCTGTGTCATCCATTGCTTCCATTCCATCCACCCCATCCTTTCCATCCAACCCATCCATTCCATCCACCCCATATGTCGCATCCACCCCGTCCCATCCACCTCATCCGTCCCATCCACCTCATCCGTTCCATCCACCCCACCCGTTCAATCCACCTCAGCCGTTCCATCCACCCCGACCATTCCATTCACCCTGTCCGTTCCATCCACCCTGTCCGTTCCATCCACCCCATCCTTTCCATCCACCCCATCCGTTCCATCTGCTCCATCCGTTCCATCTGTTCCATCCGTTCCATCCACCCCATCTGTTCCATCCACCCCATACGTTCCATCCTCCCCTTTCGTTCCAGCCACCCCATCCATTACATCCTCCCATTTCGTTCCAGCCAACGGATCCATTCCAGCCACCCCATTCGTTCCAGCCACCCCATTCGTTCCAGCCAACCCATCTGTTCCAGCCACCCCATCTGTTCCGTCCACCCCACCCGTTCCGTCCACTCTATCCATTCCAGCCACTCTATGCGTTCCAGCCACTCTATGCGTTCCAGCCACTCTGTCCTTTCCAGCTACTCTGTCCTTTCCAGCCACTCTGTCCGTTCCAGGTACTCTTTCCATTCCTTCGCTCTATCTGTTCCATCCACTCTATCCATTCCATTGATCCTCTCTGTTTTATTAGCTTTATCCATTTCCTCCAACCTGTCCATTCCATTCACACCATCTGTTCCATCCCCTCTATCTGTTCCATCCGTGTTTCGTCATTAAGTTGTAGAGATTAAGACACATCTTTAGGTGGCAATCAGTGTTATGGGAAGAGCCATGTTGTTAGTAGTTTTCGGAATGATGAGTAGTCCTTGGTGTGTCAGATGTGGGGTAGAAGCCAGTTCTATAGGGTGGGGGCAAAGGCTGAGAACGAGGATCCTCCTATCCTGACCAAGTTGGTGGATGGGATTACCAAAAGGAGGGCGGAGCTTGATTTTAGGGATTGGGTTGGGAGGTATGGTTTTAGCTTGGCTTGCAGGTATAGAGGGCCGGTCTTGTGTGCACTGCACGGTGGGTGATGAAGAGGGTTTTGAAAGTGGCCCTTCATCCGACTAGGAGCCAGTGGAGTGTTCTGAGAGCTGGAGAGGTGTGGTCTCTTGGGCCCAGTGCTAGTAGCATTTTGGTGGCAGTGTTTTGTGCTCTTTGCAGTTTAATGAGGTGGTATGTCCGTACTCCGAGATAGAGGGAGTTGGCGTAGTCCAGTCTCGACATTACAATAGACATAACAGCAGCAAGTCTGTTAGGAAAGGAGAGGTAGGGAAAAATGCGTCTATGAATTTTGAGGTGGTATTGGCAAGACTTAGATACGTTGTTGATTTGGTGAGAGAGGGTTAGGTCAGAGTCCAGAGTGCATCCATGGTTTTTTACAGTGGCAGAGGTGGTGGGTGGTTGACCCATGGAGGTGGGCCAAGGTAAAAGGCATGGAAGAAGCCCGCTGTTTTGCCGCACATCATGATTTCGGTTTTAGTGGGGCTTAGGAGGGGGTGGTTTGTAGTCATCCAATGGTCAATGTAAAGGAGGCAGGCTGTGAGGTCGGGCTAAGGGTTGGAGTCTGAGTTGAGGAGTTTTAGGATGATTTGGATGTCATCAGAGTAGTTGTAGCACCGGATAAAGTGCGGGCAGATGATTCTAGGGAGGGTGGACATGTAGAGATTGAACAGGAGGGCTGATAGGCATGCTCCCTGTGATACTCCAGTATTGACTGGTCGAGCGGTTGAGGTAAAGGTGGAGAGGAGGGTTATTTGTTTCCTGTTGCTGAGGAAGGAGGCTATCCATTTGAGAGCGCTTCCACGGATTCCTAGGGAATGGAGGCGGTCAAGTAAGGTTGAGTGGTTAATTTTCTCGAAAGGCGGCAAATAGGTCTAGGAGGATTAGTGCAGCGCATCCTGCAGCATCAGTGGTGATTTTAAGATCATCCCAAATTGAGGCCAGAGTGGTTTTGGTTCCGTGGTGTGATCTGAAGCCAGATTGTGCTGGGTCAAGGAGGTTGTTGGATTCGACAAAGACGTTTAGTTGGGAGTATGCGGTTCGATCGATGAGTTTTGCAAGGAATCTGGTGGTCGAGATGGGGTGGTAGTTTTACGGATCAAGGGGGTCGAGTGATTTTCTTTTTTAGAAGTGGTTTGACATGTGCAATTTTGAAGGCATCAGTAAAGATTCCAGAGCAGAGGGAGTTATTTAGGATGGTTCTTGCATATTCTCCTGCGCATGTGGATGAGAATATTTCTTTGTGGACTGAGGCAGGGCAGGGATCAAGGGTGAGCCAGATGGTTTCCGAGCACGGATAAACTCGAGAAATGTGTCTCTCGAGATTGCTTTGAAGGAGTCAACAGTGGGTGGGGTTGATGTTGCCGTGGTGGACAGTGCAGTGGTTGGTAGGGCGGATGAATTTTGTGGTGGTGAGAGGAGGGCCAGTTTGTTGTTAAGGGAGGTTGCTCTGTCGAGCACAGTGGTGTAGAAGTGGAGAGAGAGCGAGTCATAGAGAGATTGAGATGGGGTGGATTGGGCTGAGGTACAGGTTGGATGGACGAATTGAGAGATGATTTTGTGGAGTTCCTTGACAAGGTTTACATGTACAATTTTGAAATGAATCAGGCCAAGGAGCTCTCATCTTAGCGTGGTGCCTTTGAAATTGTATATAAAATATCACCTGTTGCTTCCAAGATCAGCATCCCAAAAGGAGAACAGACCGAAACAAATGGGTCCAAATCAATCAGTTGAAAAGCTGTCATCCTTGACGCGCTTTGCAACTGATTGAAGAGCCAAATGAAAATCAAGCAGAGGAACCATCTGAAGAATGAAAAGAAAGGATGAAAAATCAGATAGAAGGATAGAAATATATATATATATGTATATATATATATATATATATATGTATATATATATATTCAGTAAAAAAAACTTTGTTAAAGGGACGTTATGGTTAAGTTGCGCTACTAAAAACCTATGAAATTCAGTGAAAAAACTTTGTTAAAGGGACGTTATGGTTCAAAGTAAAACCGAAAAACCCCTGAAATTCGGCAGTTATGGTAAGATAAGCAACCATAACTCGCGCCGCCACCGTGCACTGCTAACACCCAGGACATCAAAGATGACATCACAAATGTCATTGATGACATCACTGATGATATCACGTGGCTGGCTCTCCCTTTTTTTCCTTTCCTGACATATCTAGGCCACATGATTTTCTTCAGTAACAGTCAGGAACTAAAACTAGTAAATTACTATATTCATAGACTTATCCTTCAAGTATGTTCTTAGAATAATTCCATTATGGTCCAGTCATATCATATGAAACATATACATGGGAGAAGTCACAACATTGAAAGACAGCAATCCTTTTTGTGCATTAAAATTATCAGTAGATTTATCAGCACTTTCTGATACTTTTGACGTTTTTTTTATTACTGTACTTTCCCTGTATATGCTCATATTTTATATGTTGTACTCACACTATTTTCCTTAGGGTCCAGAAACATCTGTGATATATATAGATAGGGTAAGTAACAGCTTTGAAACAGAGTAATCATTTCTCTCCATGAAGGTAATCAGTTAGGTTATGAACACTTTCTGCTACTATTGATGTTTCTTTTTCCTACTTCAATTCCCTTGTATATATTCATATTTGTATGTGGTGTTGTCTCTTTGTGATTTGTGTATAATAATGCAATTATGTAGTAAGTGGGTTTTATTACCTACTTATCACAAGTTTCACTGTACGCAAAACTCTAATATGAAAACAGTTATCATTTCAATATTCAACATGGCAAGCTTATGAATATTGCACCTCCATCATGTATGCTGCACACAATGCCTATGTTTCTACATGAGTATCTTAGTATACTGGATTGAAGTTAATAATAGAATGCTATTTATATCAACGCATAGCTTGATGCACTGGTTAGCACTTGATATTTATTCCAATAAACTTTGACACTTTTTTTATTAACATTACACTAAGAATCCCTTGTACAGACTTTTCATGAAAGATAAATGCACATGTGATGTCATCAGTGATGTCATCAATGACATTTGTGATGTCATCTTTGATGTCCTGGGTGTTAGTGTTAGCAGTGCACGTTGGCGTTGCTTATCTTACCATAACTGCCGAATTTCAGGGGTTTTTCGGTTTTACTTTGAACCATAACGTCCCTTTAACAAAGTTTTTTCACTGAATTTCATAGGTTTTTTGTAGCGCAACTTAACCATAACGTCCCTTTAACAAAGTTTTTTTTACTGAATTTCATAGCTTTTTAGTAGCGCAACTTAACCATAACGTCCCTTTAACAAAGTTTTTTCACTGAATTTCATAGGTTTTTAGTAGCACAACTTAACCATAATATCCCTGACTTCATATACATGTAACATAGAACATACTAACCCCCTCGTAGTGATTTTCATGTCCGCGGAATACCGCCATGTCTGCGGACATATCGAAAATCTGAGCGTGGTGAATGTAAATTTAAATATTGTGCCCCATTTCCCCTTTGAAGTTGGCTCTGAAAAGAGCAGTTTTTTTTTTTACAGATGCTTGACAGACACCTGTTATTTTGTGTATTTTTTCATGTTTTTTTCTTCTTACTTTACTCCTAAAATCTTTACATAACCTTCTCCAAAGCAACCCTTACATTCCAAAATAGAAAGGCATTTCCCGTAAAAGATAAAGAAATGCCATCTTCTTTCAAATTAACAGCATTACTGGCATCAATATTCTCATTGTTACAGAAGAACATACCAGCTCTAAGCATGAAGGCACACATGCCTCGGTTGATGACACAACTAGCAATGTTTTGCTGAGGACAAAAAACTGAACTATTGTCCCATATTGCCCTAGGTAGTAATCCAGAAAAAATTGCTTTTGCATTTGGAAGGATCTTCATTACGGCTTGAACCAAGCGTTCCAAATCAGCCAACAAAGTAGGGGCACTGACGTTGCCCAAATGGAAAGCACCATAGTGCAAAGCTACCACATGTGGACTGTTCATCATGGCCATATCCTCACAAACTTGTACAATTCCCTGTACATTGCAATCAGGCACAGTGCTCCACACCACCTCCACTCCTTTCTCATCAAAGTTCTTTGCAACATGCCTACATTCAGCGTACTGCTGTAAACCATGCACAAACATATCTCTGAGCACCAAAACTGTGACTTTCTCCACTTCTGCCATCTTCACCACACACAGTCTCTTTCAACACAAATCCACAACCTCGACATCTGATTGGCTGATCCGTACAGTCTTCTTTCCATGTTGGATTTGCTGGAAAAACCCGGATGTAGCACGCCCTGTCCACGGACAGCCGCGATGTCCGCGGACGGCGTCCACTTTACTCTCTGTGCCATTCCCTCATTGCGTACAGCTAAGCAATCACACAACACAAATAACATCCTCAGAACACCCCCATTTTGTGAATTTTTGAACATTTCAGGACAATTATCATTTCATTATTCAACATATTAACATTACAAATATTATACTTTCATCTTGTACTCTGCACACAATGCTATGTTTCTCCATTAGTAGCTCAGTATACTAGATAGAATCCCATAATACAATGCTATTTATATCAATGCATCGTTCAAAGCACTAATAACGGTATGATATTTATTGCAATATCCTTGACACTTTTTTCGCAACATTATAATAAAAATCCCTAGTACAAAAATTCCATGAAAAGTACATACACATGTGATGTCATCAGTGATTTCATCAATGACATTTGCGATGTCATCTTTGATGTCCTGGGTATTAGTCTTACAGTGCACGGTGGTGGTGCGAGTTATTTTTCATAGCTTGCCATAACTTGCGATTTTCAGGGGTCTTTCGGCTGTACTTAAAACCATAACGTCCTTTAAACAAACTTTTTTTAATATCATGCAAAAAATATACAAACATGGCGTGCAAAAACCAACTTCTACAGATGGCTTTACACAGAATGTTGCAAAGTAAGAATTTATGCTCGTTCACAGTGAATGTCAGCTGCTTCCATTTTTTTCTCGGGCCCCGGAGAGGCTCACGAAGAGGACTATAAGGTTGTATTGTGTTTTGACCTTGACAGACAGAGATTGTGATGAAAGACTTCTCTTGAAGGAGTGTTGCTAAAACGTAAGAGAAGATAAGGATGAAATTTATGAAACAAAACCACTTTTATATATTATATCACTATGCGAAAGATCATTGGCACACGCAGAGTCGTATTTTGGAACTGCACCACTCGTAGACAATGGAAATTGCAATTGTACTGTAAGTAACCCTTTAGATTATTTTATACCAAATATAATTACAATAGCGTAGCATTAAAGACCGCTCAAGTTGAACTTGTCGTTGAAAGTGGCATAATGTTTTCTACCGCGCACTATCACCACCAAATTGATCCCCTGTTGTTTAGAGGGCTCTGAAAAAGGCAGACGGCACAGGGTGGGTTAATAGAAATAATTTAACCGGTCTATAGGCGTTCAAGCACTCTACTCGCTGTGCCACTTCACTGTAGCCTGTCAAATGGCACAGCGAGTACAACGCTCGCTTTGACATCCGTGCACAGCTTGCTAACGCAAGTTTGAATCCCGGCAAGGCCAAACTCAGCCTTTCATCCTTCCGTGGTCGATAAATGAGCACCACACACCGTGGTTAATAATAAGCACTGCTTAGAAACCTCACGGTTCTTAGCGCTATATGAATGGGAAAATATTATTATTTTATTATTAACATACTCCGTTGCACTATCTTCGATAGCAAATAGTTTCACGCCCTAATAAATAAAATGATGATTTTTAATGAAGATCGGCTGGTGAGACTAATTTATGTTTTTTAAAACAGGTATGTGGCCCCATTTTGCCTATGTCACGATTTACAGACTCCAGCGGATGGGGTCTTCAACTGCCAGGTGCAGGTCCAAATATGCAACTTCATGACCCTCATCATTTTATGGGACAATCGCCAAGGACCAATATGCCCTTACGCAGTACTAGCGGCTACAAACAACATACCAACCAATAGGGTGGTCTAATGGCTCGTTTTTGGAGCAACCTTCCGATTATCAGAGCGACCATTTACTGCTTTTATCATAAACCAACAGACTATCTACCGCAAAGGAACAACGTGTGGCTCCAAATAAACTTTTGCTGATCGACAGCAGAGACAATAGCAAATTCCTGACTATTCACTAAACATTTCATGTGAAATAAATGTACTTTACCAAATGTACAATCCTGCTGTTTACTTTTAAACCACAGTTTTATATTCCAAATTGTGGCGCAATGAGTTGTAAGCTGATCTAACACCCTCTGTACCGCAAAGGAACATCGCGTGCCTCAACATGAACTTTTGCGGATCGACAACAAAGACAAATGCAAATTGCTGAATATTCTCTAAACATTTGATGTCAAATAAATGTACTTTACAAAATTTACAATCTTGCTGTTTGTTTTTAAATCACTGTTTCATATTCCGAATTGTGGCGCGCTGTGTTGTGACATAATATGTGTTGTCTTCCGGGTTCTGTGTAAAGTCACTTAGGACTGGAGAGGACTGGGCGCGTTTGATGACGCACCCTATAACGTCACGGAGAGAGGCTGGGAATATGAATGCTTTGATAATATCAGGCTTATGGGCTGGAGATATGATTTAGGGCCTCATTACATGTTGTGCGGTAAAAATCGGAATTTAACGGCATGGCGCTATTAGCATGTCCGCCCTCGCCAAAGACCGCTAATAGCGGCCCATTACGAGTTTGCGGACACGTGCATAGCGCCATGCCGTAAATGTCATTACCGCCATGCCGCAAAAGTCCACAAAATGCCCATTACCGGCCTCGACCACAGTGCTGATAGCACCTCCTCCCTCACGCAACGTGCTAATAGCGGTCACCGCTATTAGCGGACACCGTTAAAAAGCGGAACCGGAAATAGCGTCATCGCACAGGAACGGGAAAGAGAACGGCGGCCATCTTTAAAAACACAATCCAGTGCCATCCTCTGCATCCAGGACATCTTACCGGAGAACTCTGACCAAAAACCATCCAGGACTGCCTGAAGATGTCAAAGGCACCGAAAAAATCCTCTGACCGACACGGAAAGAGAAATTCACACCAGAGGAGCTCATTATGCTGACTAGCACACTTGCAGCCAATGCAGAGGTCGTATTCGCCAATGATATGCGCCGTGCGGCGATCATCAAAAAAAGGGACATCTGGGACGAAGTAGCCCGCAAAGTAAGTGCAGTGGGCACTACCACCCGCAGCGTGAAGGACTGCCACAAGAGGTGGGACGACCTCCGGCTACGTGTGCGGAATATCCTTTCGGTCAACCGCAACCTTGCAATGGCCACAGGAGGAGGCGCAGAATCACCTCTGAAGATGAAGGAGTGGGAGGAGACATGTGCCTCCACCATCGGAGTCGAAGCCATAGAGGGGGTCGGAGACATGGAGCATGGTGTGGCCATCTCATCTGATGGAGGTGAGTGAATACGTCAAACAATGCACAGTGAAGGGTGAGGGGGTACCCCAAACACGTGTCGATGACTAGGCCATTGGTCCTACCACACACATACATGCATGCATCACCATATACACGTGCAATAGTGACCCATCTATGCATGACCAACCCGACATCCCCATGACAAGAATCACTGATGAATAGGCCCCAATGCATAGAGCAGCATGAAGTGAAAATTTTGCATGAGGCACCTAGACCCATTAACGATGATGTACCCTATTCATGTCCTCCACAGGATCACCGACGGACACTGGAGAGACAAGCACCGCAGTACGTACTCCCCCAGCAGCCAAAAAAGCCAGAATGCATGAGAGGGATGACACCGCCACCACCTCCAGTGGAAGTGGGAAGACAGTCCATCTGCAGAGGGCCAAGGGCAGCAGGAGCACCATTGCATCACAGCCTGAGGGCACGGCACCTGTTGTAGCCGAACCCACGCAAGTGTGCCCCATCACTGCTGAGATGAGCATGGAGGGCAGGCACTCCGCAGCCACCAGCTCCACTGGGGAGGCAGCAGCCACCGCACCGGCCAGTGACGAGGAGGACGCAATCGACATCCAACAACTCATCCATGACCCCAGCCCAACATGGTCCATTGAGGGGAGTCCGAGGGCAACATCCGGATCTGCTACCCAGGGAGCACATGACACCCTCACCGGAGAAGGTGCATGGAGCCCTCAGCTGTCCTCACCGGATGCCGGGTGCATGGACCAGGGCGCGCCTTCCAGCCCAGCGGCATCTACCACCCTGGAAGACCTTGCAACCATCAGCCGGAGGCAGGAAGACATGGCTGCGCTGGTTGCCCAGCATGTGGCGGAGACAGTCCGTCTGAGGGATGACCTCCAAAAATATGCTGGACAAACAAAGGAGGCCATGGAGGCCTGCACTGACAGGATATGCCAGGAGATGGGCCAACTCCGCAAGGCCATTCTACGTATTGGGGACATCATGGAGCAGCATCACCAACCCCCAACACAGGATCGACCGGGAACCTCCTCCTCAGCAAGTTCCCAGCAGACCAGCCCCCTGCGCCGCTCACTGCGCAACCTGAGGTGCCCCGCATCACAGCAACCCGATGTCGGTGGGGGCCCTGATGCTTAGCTCCACCAAGGAGCAGGTGGCACATGTGGTGCAGGAAACATTATAGACACCATGAGACTCACCTGGGTGTTTTGGGGGGAGGGGGGTAAGGGTGCATTTGGGTGTTTGGGGGGAGGGGAGTAAGGGTGCATTTGGGTGTTTGGGGGGAGGGGAGTAAGGGTGCATTTGGGTGTTTGGGGGGAGGGGAGTAAGGGCGCATTTGGGTGTTTGGGGGGAGGGGAGTAAGGGTGCATTTGGGTGTTTTGGGGTGTTGCATTTATTATCAATTTCTGTTCAATACACAGTTGTTCTGAAGTTGAAACCCAAGCGTGGTCTCCATCATTGCATATGTGTCATTTATCTCGGACAGGTTCCTTTATGGTACTCCAAACATGTGCCAGGGCAACAATATCCATCTCCGTCCATGCTTTTTCACCTTTGTGCCTGATGGGATTTCAGAATCAGATGCTGACGCACATCGTTGTGCCCTCTTGGCATTGCCTCTTGCATGTCCTGCCAGGGCATTCCACCCGTACTCATCCACATCCCCATCATGCTCTTCTGGTGGTTGCATGTCAATTTCAGGTGGCATTGGCACATTCCGTAATTTGCACATTTTTGGTGCTCTACACATGGCTTGGTTATCTTTGCCACTTTGACATGGCTGTACAGGAGCGCCTCACACAGGCTGCTTAGGCAGCGGAGCACTGTCATTGGAAGTCTGACTGCCAGCTCTATCACGACGCAGGTACGGGGTTGTGCAATATTGTTGTCCTCTTCCTGCTGGTTCTGTGGGTTCCGTGCAGGGGTTGGGAGCCACCTCCTCAGTGGATCGCTGGCATTGCCTGTATGGTGTGAGGAATGGGTACCTGTTACGGGTCACCTCTGGTGTGGCCTGTTGTTGTTGGTGCTGCACTGCTATCATGTAGTCACGGCTGTCATGTCATGCTGCTGCTATTGGGGCCATCTTGGTGTGGGAAGGGGTGTGGGTAGGGGTGTGGTGTGCTCTTTTGTGCTGCCTGTCTCCATTGCATGCACCTGTGCTGTTTGTGTCCACCTGTAGTTGATGGGTACACTGCTCAGGTCTCTTAACGGGTGCTTTTCGATGCCGTTATTAGCGCCATGCCGGTAAGGGGTTTTTGGGTGTTGTACATGCCGCTAATACCATGTCCGCATGGCTTGTGATGGCCTGGTATTAGCGCCATGGTGCTTATTCCGGCCTGGGGGTCGCGCGCCCGCGCCCTTGCCGCTATTAGTGGCACCGTAATTAACGGGTGCGCAGATAGCGGTGGGTCCGGGTCGTGATTGGCTTAGGGAATTAACGGTACCGGTAAAACTTTACCGGTACCGGTATTCCATTACCGCACAACGTGTAATGAGGCCCTTAGTGTCGCAAAAGCAAGTCAGCCAGGTCAATAGCGCCAGTCATAGGATTATCACATAATGTCGGCGCACACCAGCCGGATTTATCATTTCTTTAGTGGACAAAAAGTCGGTTGACGCCCATAGGAAATTGTACTATCAGCGGACAAAAGGAGTGGTCTTAAAATGCTTTCACCCTGACAACGAACAATACAAACAACGTTCTCAGAACACCACCATTTTGTGTAATTGCAACCATTTCGGGACACCGCGAGTGTTCTTAGAACACATTCAACTAGACAGATTACAATACGGACAGCATCCTGAGGACACCCCCAGTTTGTGTATTTACGAACAATTAAGTACACCGCGAGTGTTCATAGCTCATTTTTACCTTCCTTGCGAACAAAAATGACACATACTCCGTCATCTAAACACCCCACCATTTAGTTTATTTACAAAATGTCAGAACAGCCGTGTTCTCTGCGGACAAATCGAAGGCAAAAAAAAACGTCTAGCACATAAAAAAACAAAACATTGAACCTATCTCATACTCCCCCACCCTCTCCAAACACTCTTGCACACCAACACAGGGCACTAAATACAATATTTTATCCACGTTTCACCGCGCTGTACGCGGTTGATGGCGAATACAAGATGGCGGGTGCCACAAAAAATCTGACGCGCTCCACGCCCCTCGCCGTCCAATCAGCGAACACGTCACATGTCCGCGGACATGATGCAATGCCATGGGCCAATCGGGGTGCTGTCCGCAGAGTGAACAGGGAAGTCCGTCCGCGAAGCGAACACAGATATCACTAATTTTTTTGCCTTACATTTTGGTCATTTTTAAAAAAAAACTACTGGACGGATTTACACCAAATTTGCAAAAGCATGCTCTCGGGACCAGGCCGCCGCTCCTGCCGCAAATTTGCTGTAAATCCGTCCGGCGGTTCGGGCTGTAGCCGTGCGCAAAGTTTTTTCCAATTCAGTCTATGGGAAAAAAAAAAATTTGGGACCCCCCCTATAACTTTCCCCCCCCTGGACGAATCCTCACCAAACTTTGCAAAGAAATTCAGAGTGGGCCATATACTTTTTTCGCAAAGTTTGGTGAGGATTCGTCCAGGGGGAGCGAAGTTATAAGCCGCCCAAAAAGTGCTCTTTCTTCCTATGGAAACACCAATTTAACCATAACTACATGGCCACTACCCCGTGGCCATGTTATATATATATATATGTATATATATATATATATATATATATATATATATATATATATATATATATATATATATATATATATATATATATATATATATATGATGAAGAAAAGAGGAGAGGGGCGCACTCCAGTTCCCTGCACAGTAAACCTTCTCAGCTACAGGCGTTCTCCTCCGACCGGTTTCTGTGCCAATACACGTCATCAGGGAGGCTGTCTTAACTTGCAGCTCACAGCAAGTGCAGGTGTTAACACTTAGTGATGATTCTGCTGCAAGGACTTCTGGTAGCTGTAGTCATCAGGTTTGCAAGGAACAAACTCACACCCAATCCCATAAATGGGGAAGGGGAGGGAGTAGCCTACAGTGAGGCACTCCAAAGTGGGGCATATGTTACCCCGGTGCAGCACCCTATAAGATTTCTGAAGATTCCACCCTTCAGAAAACTTGCAAATGTGATGAAGAAAAGAGGAGAGGGGCGCACTCCAGTTCCCTGCACAGTAAACCTTCTCAGCTACAGGTGTTCTCCTCCGACCGGTTTCTGTGCCAATACACGTCATCAGGGAGGCTGTCTTAACTTGCAGCTCACAGCAAGTGCAGGTGTTAACACTTAGTGATGATTCTGCTGCAAGGACTTCTGGTAGCTGTAGTCATCAGGTTTGCAAGGAACAAACTCACACCCAATCCCATAAATGGGGAAAGGGGGGGAGTAGCCTACAGTGAGGCACTCCAAAGTGGGGCATATGTTACCCCGGTGCAGCACCCTATAAGATTTCTGAAGATTCCACCCTTCAGAAAACTTGCAAATGTGATGAAGAAAAGAGGAGAGGGGCGCACTCCAGTTCCCTGCACAGTAAACCTTCTCAGCTACAGGTGTTCTCCTCCGACCGGTTTCTGTGCCAATACACGTCATCAGGGAGGCTGTCTTAACTTGCAGCTCAAAGCAAGTGCAGGTGTTAACACTTAGTGATGATTCTGCTGCAAGGACTTCTGGTAGCTGTAGTCATCAGGTTTGCAAGGAACAAACTCACACCCAATCCCATAAATGGGGAAAGGGGGGGAGTAGCCTACAGTGAGGCACTCCAAAGTGGGGCATATGTTACCCCGGTGCAGCACCCTATAAGATTTCTGAAGATTCCACCCTTCAGAAAACTTGCAAATGTGATGAAGAAAAGAGGAGAGGGGCGCACTCCAGTTCCCTGCACAGTAAACCTTCTCAGCTACAGGTGTTCTCCTCCGACCGGTTTCTGTGCCAATACACGTCATCAGGGAGGCTGTCTTAACTTGCAGCTCACAGCAAGTGCAGGTGTTAACACTTAGTGATGATTAAGCTGCAAGGACTTCTGGTAGCTGTAGTCATCAGGTTTGCAAGGAACAAACTCACACCCAATCCCATAAATGGGGAAAGGGGGGGAGTAGCCTACAGTGAGGCACTCCAAAGTGGGGCATATGTTACCCCGGTGCAGCACCCTATAAGATTTCTGAAGATTCCACCCTTCAGAAAACTTGCAAATGTGATGAAGAAAAGAGGAGAGGGGCGCACTCCAGTTCCCTGCACAGTAAACCTTCTCAGCTACAGGTGTTCTCCTCCGACCGGTTTCTGTGCCAATACACGTCATCAGGGAGGCTGTCTTAACTTGCAGCTCACAGCAAGTGCAGGTGTTAACACTTAGTGATGATTCTGCTGCAAGGACTTCTGGTAGCTGTAGTCATCAGGTTTGCAAGGAACAAACTCACACCCAATCCCATAAATGGGGAAAGGGGGGGAGTAGCCTACAGTGAGGCACTCCAAAGTGGGGCATATGTTACCCCGGTGCAGCACCCTATAAGATTTCTGAAGATTCCACCCTTCAGAAAACTTGCAAATGTGATGAAGAAAAGAGGAGAGGGGCGCACTCCAGTTCCCTGCACAGTAAACCTTCTCAGCTACAGGTGTTCTCCTCCGACCGGTTTCTGTGCCAATACACGTCATCAGGGAGGCTGTCTTAACTTGCAGCTCACAGCAAGTGCAGGTGTTAACACTTAGTGATGATTAAGCTGCAAGGACTTCTGGTAGCTGTAGTCATCAGGTTTGCAAGGAACAAACTCACACCCAATCCCATAAATGGGGAAAGGGGGGGAGTAGCCTACAGTGAGGCACTCCAAAGTGGGGCATATGTTACCCCGGTGCAGCACCCTATAAGATTTCTGAAGATTCCACCCTTCAGAAAACTTGCAAATGTGATGAAGAAAAGAGGAGAGGGGCGCACTCCAGTTCCCTGCACAGTAAACCTTCTCAGCTACAGGTGTTCTCCTCCGACCGGTTTCTGTGCCAATACACGTCATCAGGGAGGCTGTCTTAACTTGCAGCTCACAGCAAGTGCAGGTGTTAACACTTAGTGATGATTCTGCTGCAAGGACTTCTGGTAGCTGTAGTCATCAGGTTTGCAAGGAACAAACTCACACCCAATCCCATAAATGGGGAAAGGGGGGGAGTAGCCTACAGTGAGGCACTCCAAAGTGGGGCATATGTTACCCCGGTGCAGCACCCTATAAGATTTCTGAAGATTCCACCCTTCAGAAAACTTGCAAATGTGATGAAGAAAAGAGGAGAGGGGCGCACTCCAGTTCCCTGCACAGTAAACCTTCTCAGCTACAGGTGTTCTCCTCCGACCGGTTTCTGTGCCAATACACGTCATCAGGGAGGCTGTCTTAACTTGCAGCTCACAGCAAGTGCAGGTGTTAACACTTAGTGATGATTCTGCTGCAAGGACTTCTGGTAGCTGTAGTCATCAGGTTTGCAAGGAACAAACTCACACCCAATCCCATAAATGGGGAAAGGGGGGGAGTAGCCTACAGTGAGGCACTCCAAAGTGGGGCATATGTTACCCCGGTGCAGCACCCTATAAGATTTCTGAAGATTCCACCCTTCAGAAAACTTGCAAATGTGATGAAGAAAAGAGGAGAGGGGCGCACTCCAGTTCCCTGCACAGTAAACCTTCTCAGCTACAGGTGTTCTCCTCCGACCGGTTTCTGTGCCAATACACGTCATCAGGGAGGCTGTCTTAACTTGCAGCTCACAGCAAGTGCAGGTGTTAACACTTAGTGATGATTCTGCTGCAAGGACTTCTGGTAGCTGTAGTCATCAGGTTTGCAAGGAACAAACTCACACCCAATCCCATAAATGGGGAAAGGGGGGGAGTAGCCTACAGTGAGGCACTCCAAAGTGGGGCATATGTTACCCCGGTGCAGCACCCTATAAGATTTCTGAAGATTCCACCCTTCAGAAAACTTGCAAATGTGATGAAGAAAAGAGGAGAGGGGCGCACTCCAGTTCCCTGCACAGTAAACCTTCTCAGCTACAGGTGTTCTCCTCCGACCGGTTTCTGTGCCAATACACGTCATCAGGGAGGCTGTCTTAACTTGCAGCTCACAGCAAGTGCAGGTGTTAACACTTAGTGATGATTCTGCTGCAAGGACTTCTGGTAGCTGTAGTCATCAGGTTTGCAAGGAACAAACTCACACCCAATCCCATAAATGGGGAAAGGGGGGGAGTAGCCTACAGTGAGGCACTCCAAAGTGGGGCATATGTTACCCCGGTGCAGCACCCTATAAGATTTCTGAAGATTCCACCCTTCAGAAAACTTGCAAATGTGATGAAGAAAAGAGGAGAGGGGCGCACTCCAGTTCCCTGCACAGTAAACCTTCTCAGCTACAGGTGTTCTCCTCCGACCGGTTTCTGTGCCAATACACGTCATCAGGGAGGCTGTCTTAACTTGCAGCTCACAGCAAGTGCAGGTGTTAACACTTAGTGATGATTCTGCTGCAAGGACTTCTGGTAGCTGTAGTCATCAGGTTTGCAAGGAACAAACTCACACCCAATCCCATAAATGGGGAAAGGGGGGGAGTAGCCTACAGTGAGGCACTCCAAAGTGGGGCATATGTTACCCCGGTGCAGCACCCTATAAGATTTCTGAAGATTCCACCCTTCAGAAAACTTGCAAATGTGATGAAGAAAAGAGGAGAGGGGCGCACTCCAGTTCCCTGCACAGTAAACCTTCTCAGCTACAGGTGTTCTCCTCCGACCGGTTTCTGTGCCAATACACGTCATCAGGGAGGCTGTCTTAACTTGCAGCTCACAGCAAGTGCAGGTGTTAACACTTAGTGATGATTCTGCTGCAAGGACTTCTGGTAGCTGTAGTCATCAGGTTTGCAAGGAACAAACTCACACCCAATCCCATAAATGGGGAAAGGGGGGGAGTAGCCTACAATGAGGCACTCCAAAGTGGGGCATATGTTACCCCGGTGCAGCACCCTATAAGATTTCTGAAGATTCCACCCTTCAGAAAACTTGCAAATGTGATGAAGAAAAGAGGAGAGGGGCGCACTCCAGTTCCCTGCACAGTAAACCTTCTCAGCTACAGGTGTTCTCCTCCGACCGGTTTCTGTGCCAATACACGTCATCAGGGAGGATGTCTTAACTTGCAGCTCACAGCAAGTGCAGGTGTTAACACTTAGTGATGATTCTGCTGCAAGGACTTCTGGTAGCTGTAGTCATCAGGTTTGCAAGGAACAAACTCACACCCAATCCCATAAATGGGGAAAGGGGGGGAGTAGCCTACAATGAGGCACTCCAAAGTGGGGCATATGTTACCCCGGTGCAGCACCCTATAAGATTTCTGAAGATTCCACCCTTCAGAAAACTTGCAAATGTGATGAAGAAAAGAGGAGAGGGGCGCACTCCAGTTCACTGCACAGTAAACCTTCTCAGCTACAGGTGTTCTCCTCCGACCGGTTTCTGTGCCAATACACGTCATCAGGGAGGCTGTCTTAACTTGCAGCTCACAGCAAGTGCAGGTGTTAACACTTAGTGATGATTCTGCTGCAAGGACTTCTGGTAGCTGTAGTCATCAGGTTTGCAAGGAACAAACTCACACCCAATCCCGTAAATGGGGAAAGGGGGGGAGTAGCCTACAGTGAGGCACTCCAAAGTGGGGCATATGTTACCCCGGTGCAGCACCCTATAAGATTTCTGAAGATTCCACCCTTCAGAAAACCTGTGGCTGAGAAGGTTTACTGTGCAGGGAACTGGAGTGCGCCCCTCTCCTCTTTTTTCAACACATTTGCAAGTTTTCTGAAGGGTGGAATCTTCGGAAATCTTATAGGGTGCTGCACCGGGGTAATATATGCCCAACTTTGGAGTGCCTCACTGTAGGCTACTCCCCCCCTTTCCACATTTATGGGATTGGGTGTGAGTCTGTTCCTTGCAAACCTGATGACTACAGCTACCAGAAGTCCTTGCAGCCGAATTATCACTAAGTGTTAACACCTGCACTTGCTGTGAGCTGCAAGTTAAGACAGCCTCCCTGATGACGTGTATTGGCACAGAAACCGGTCGGAGGAGAACACCTGTGGCTGAGAAGGTTTACTGTGCAGGGAACTGGAGTGCGCCCCTCTCCTCTTTTTTCAACACATTTGCAAGTTTTCTGAAGGGTGGAATCTTCAGAAATCTTATAGGGTGCTGCACCGGGGTAATATATGCCCAACTTTGGAGTACCTCACTGTAGGCTACTCCCCCCCTTTCCCCATTTATGGGATTGGGTGTGAGTCTGTTCCTTGCAAACCTGATGACTACAGCTACCAGAAGTCCTTGCAGCAGAATTATCACTAAGTGTTAACACCTGCACTTGCTGTGAGCTGCAAGTTAAGACAGCCTCCCTGATGATGTGTATTGGCACAGAAACCGGTCGGAGGAGAACACCTGTGGCTGAGAAGGTTTACTGTGCAGGGAACTGGAGTGCGCCCCTCTCCTCTTTTTTCCAACACATTTGCAAGTTTTCTGAAGGGTGGAATCTTCAGAAATCTTATAGGGTGCTGCACCGGGGTAATATATGCCCAACTTTGGAGTGCCTCACTGTAGGCTACTCCCCCCCTTTCCCTAATTTATGGGATTGGGTGTGAGTCTGTTCCTTGCAAACCTGATGACTACAGCTACCAGAAGTCCTTGCAGCAGAATTATCACTAAGTGTTAACACCTGCACTTGCTGTGAGCTGCAAGTTAAGACAGCCTCCCTGATGACGTGTATTGGCACAGAAACCGGTCGGAGGAGAACACCTGTGGCTGAGAAGGTTTACTGTGCAGGGAACTGGAGTGCGCCCCTCTCCTCTTTTTTCAACACATTTGCAAGTTTTCTGAAGGGTGGAATCTTCAGAAATCTTATAGGGTGCTGCACCGGGGTAATATATGCCCAACTTTGGAGTGCCTCACTGTAGGCTACTCCCCCCCTTTCCCCATTTATGGGATTGGGTGTGAGTCTGTTCCTTGCAAACCTGATGACTACAGCTACCAGAAGTCCTTGCAGCAGAATTATCACTAAGTGTTAACACCTGCACTTGCTGTGAGCTGCAAGTTAAGACAGCCTCCCTGATGACGTGTATTGGCACAGAAACCGGTCGGAGGAGAACACCTGTGGCTGAGAAGGTTTACTGTGCAGGGAACTGGAGTGCGCCCCTCTCCTCTTTTTTTCAACACATTTGCAAGTTTTCTGAAGGGTGGAATCTTCAGAAATCTTATAGGGTGCTGCACCGGGGTAATATATGCCCAACTTTGGAGTGCCTCACTGTAGGCTACTCCCCCCCTTTCCCCATTTATGGGATTGGGTGTGAGTCTGTTCCTTGCAAACCTGATGACTACAGCTACCAGAAGTCCTTGCAGCAGAAATATCACTAAGTGTTAACACCTGCACTTGCTGTGAGCTGCAAGTTAAGACAGCCTCCCTGATGACGTGTATTGGCACAGAAACCGGTCGGAGGAGAACACCTGTGGCTGAGAAGGTTTACTGTGCAGGGAACTGGAGTGCGCCCCTCTCCTCTTTTTTCAACATATATATATATATATATATATATATATATATATATATATATATATATATATATATATATATATATATATATATATATATTACACGGCCGTGTGGTTACGGTGAAGTTGCTCAACTAATAGGAAGAATACTTTTTGGACAGCTTATAACTTTGCTCCCCCTCAACGCATCCTTACCAAACTTTGCAAAGAAATGATATGGGCCGCTCTGACATTTTATGCCCAGTTCAGTGAGGCTTTGTGAAGGGGGGAAAAAGTTATATGGGTGGTCCCATAATTGTTTTTTCCATAGACGAAATTGAAAAAAGAATTTGCTCATGCCTACAGCCCAAATCACTGGATGGATTTTCACCAAATTTGCGACAGGAGCGGCGGCTTGGTCCTGAAAGAGTGCTTTTGCAACATTTGGTGTAAATCCATCCAGTAGTTTTCTTTAAAACAACCAAAATGTAGGCCCCAAAAAATTAGTGATTTGTGGGTCTGCTCAGCTGACCCATTTCCCTGTTTGCTCCATGAACAGGACTCTGATTGGTCCGCGGACACCCAATGTTCCTGCTGATTGGTTGGTGAAAAATGTGATGTGCCTCATATTATTCCAAAACGCCCGACATGTTGTATCCGCGGACAGCCACGGCTGTCCCCGGATAGCGCGTTGGGGAACAGGGTTGGGAAACATGTTTTGTGGCATTTGGTGTTGGGAAGAGGGGCTGGGAAGGATAGGGGAGTGGAAGATGGTTGATATGATGTATCTGTTATGCTCACCTGATATCCAGCCCTGGCTGGAAGATTAGCACTCTTGAACCCTCTCCCTTGATAGTGTTCTGAACGTGGATAGCGCCTGCAATACTGGAGAACTGGATATAATGCTTAACATCTCTCTTGGATTAATTCCCACCTCCCTCAGCCTCGAATTCCTCCCTTATGTCTGGTCTCTCTCCTCACCTTAATATTAGGTATGGTGTGCTCTCCATCCTGCATCTCTGTGCAGGGGCGCGTTGGAGGTGTGGGCGTTCTGCGATCTAGTTGCTTCACTGGTGCGTTGCCCCGTGTTGGGTCCAGGCCTGCTGTGACTCTGATTTGCTTGATGAGGTAGGTACTACTGTTGTAAAGTCTTTTGTTGTTATTAATGACTCTAGTTTCTTTCCCTCAGATGAGTTGGAGAGTTTTGGCATTGCCGTGCTGTATAGGATGAGAAGCCCAGCAAGGTAAGTGAATGTGCGGTGCGCGGCGCCTTCTTGCCTTTTCTTTTTGCTAAGCTGTGCCTGCGCCGCTTCCTTTGCAGGTCGTTATGATGTTCCGGGCCGCTGTCAAGGATCAAGGAGAGACTGCACCTGGTAAGTGGTTTTCATTGTCCTTACGTGGCCGAGAACGAGCGCTCACTAAAAATGTCTCTCTTGTCTTTTTCAGGTTGCTGCAGCGTTCTGAAGATGGATTCGGCATTGAGATGAAGAATCCCCGGATCGCATGTCCCCATATCCCAGGATCGCTTGTATTCAGGTGAGCAGCTAGTAGTAGCTTGAAGATGGAAGATTCAAGACCAAAGCCAGGCTTCTACTTACAGGTAAGCACTGAATAATGGTGTTCTTCTTCTTCTTCCCGATACAGAATTCAGCACGTGGCAGGATGCAAGAAACACTGGAGATCAGAACCGTGTGGAGCGCGCAGTCCATGGATACCGCGGTAGTCTGTGGATGGGGCCTCTGGTGGCTGGCTTATGTGTGTGGGTTGTGGCCACTGGCCAGATTCTTGGGTGCATGGTTGTATTATGCTGTGGTGGTTGTGGCCAGCCCCTTAGACTCTTTGTTGCTTGGCCGGAGGCCATGTACCCAGGAGTCTGGCCACTGGCTGCAAGCACTATAATAGTATGTGTACAGAAGCAGAATTTGGGTATTGGAAAAAAACATTACAATATGATGTGTAGAGTAGTGCATAGACCACGTCTTTCAATGGACACCTTATGTTGTGACTGCAGGCAGACATTATTAGGTTAGGGGAGTGGAATGTTGATGATAGGAGGATGTTTCGAAATTTTAAAAATAGGCCATACGTTTAAGAAGCTAGGTACTGGCAGAACGACTGCACTATTATACAGCCATGCAACCAAGAGTTTACCCACAACTATAGCTAGTTTTTGGTTGGCCATTTGCAGAAACATGTTTGGTACTTATTTGGTGACAGCATGAGGGCTTCTTACAGTAGGGGAGTGGAGTCTGGATGATATGGTGATGTTGGCATTGGGGAAAAATAGGGTTGGCGGGCAACTTCAATATGTGCAGATGGTGTTCAAATTGTGGAAGGTAAAGGTTATTTGTTGGGTGTGGGTTGTGGAGTCAAGGGGCTGACCACGACCACCACAACATTATACGGCCATGCATCCAAGAATGTGGAAATGCAGGAGCCATCTTGTTTCTTTGTCTGCGAAAAAAAAACTGCATAATATGTTGGGTAAAATCCTTCATAATGTTGCATTCTACACAATTTCACATATTCATGTAGTTTGTAGACCCTCATATTTAGTACATTACAAGTACTGTGCTTTAAACAGGTCTACGGTGCAATGTGTTTGGTTCCTGTGTTCGGTTGCATAATCATTGGGTCCGTGGGAAAAAAATCCATGCAGGATTTCTTTGACGTTACGTGTCACTCTAGGTTTTATGAAGTGTGCAGTACTTACAGGAATGTTTAAGGTGCACAACTATGTGGTTTTGTTGTCACAAGCACTGTTGCAGTAGGAGGAAGTGAAATTGTGTATGTGTTTTGCTTTTCAGAAGTGGTGGTGGTATGGTTGCAGTTAGATATCAGTTGGTGTATTCTAACTGTTTATCTTTTTTCACTTTTTAACACTATCCGTTCATGCAGTTTGATTCCTGTTGGTGTATTGCAAGTACTGTACTATTGAAAATGAATATTGCAGTATTGTGGGGGCAGTTAGATACCAGTTGGCATATTCTAACTGTTGTTAGTTGTACAGTTCTCAAGGGTATGTTTTGATGCAGTTTTATCCTTGAAGGTGGATTTTAGCAGTTTCATCACTGGAAGTAACATTGTCATACTGTGGTTGTACAGAGATACCAGTTGGCATATTCTGACTGTTGATAGTTTATGAGTTTTGAAGGATGTCTTCTCTTCAGAAGAGCTTTCATTTTTGCTTGTGGATTTTAACTTTTGTATTATGGGTGCAGTTAGAAACCAGTTGGTGTATTCTAACAGTTCATAGTTTCACAGGTTATGTTTTGAAGCACTTTCATTCCTGTTGGTTGATTTCAAGTTTTTCCCTACTGGCAAGTGGAATTGCAGTATTATGGGTACAGTTAGATGCCATTTGCTGTATTCATTGCAGTGGTATCGGCACAGGTAGACAGCAGTTGGCATATTCTGACCGTTGGTAATTTTACAGGTTAGTGAGGACTGTTTGTAGACCCTCATTTAGGGGTGAAACAATAGTAGTGCATATTTTCCACAGTTGTTGTTTCTGTGTCTATAATCATTGGGTCATTAGGGAAAAAAACTGTATAGTATTATGAAAAATGAACAACATGCACGTCTGTATCCATAGTGACACTATTTTCGATTTCAGAAACATCGTAGCAGGGCAAGTGATGTTTTCATGGACCAGTTGGTGTATGGTACGTTCTTACAGTTTTACATGGCAGAAGGGTATTTTTCTTTTACACCTACATACCTGTTGGTGTCTATCGGGCAGTAGGCTATGCTACTTTTACAGGTTAGTGAGCACATTTAGGTTTCAGGAATATTAAGTAGGCATTTGTTAGATTTGCTGGTAATTTCTGTTTCAGAGTAACAGAAGTATCATTGCATTCAAACCACCCATATTTCTTTTTAATGTATGCAGTATAGTGACTAGCACTGGTTGTGGCACCTGTGTGGTAGATTATGCCTACTGTTGTGAAGGTTTTTTTGCCAAGCAATACGTGCCTGTGTGTGAAGCTAGTAAGCTTGCAGTTGTTTTTGGTACCATCTGCGTTGTATCTTAAAACATTACTATTATGTATTGGCTATGTGAGTTTATGTGTAAGGTGGAACAATTGCCTGACTTGCCAACAGTACATAATATGGTTTCTACATGCAATCCATTGAGATGGACTCTGAAGAACCAAGATCTAGCTAACTAGCAGACTAGCAGATGGGATGAAGGTTTCTGTAATAAATTATATTGTTCAGAATTCCGTTAATATAAAAACTAAGGATCTCTTAATAAGACACCTCAACAGAAGCTACAGAAACTAATGTCAGATTAATTGAAAGACAGTCTTGATCCCATATCACACTGGCACAAGGAGGTTTATCCCTGAAGTAAGACTAAAGGTTGTATGTATATATATTGAATTCTAGAATATATAGCAACTCTCCAGTGTATGGGATTAAGAACCAAACTCATTTTGTTTCCAATTGTTAAATCATTTTTATGATGTTCGGAATTTCTCTTTAGTTCTACCCAAAAAGATTATTAACCAATTCTTCTCCTATTTTCTGCCTCTAGAGACACTCCTCATTTTCCCCTTAACACTGGGTCTCTGTCCACTTTTTAATATCACTTCTTCTATTTTTCTCACCCCTGTTTTTTTCGAAATGAGATTGGAGGGTCATTCATTTATTTATTCATTGTCTATTATTGTTTTTTATGCAATTTGATGCATACAACAATTATAACAACTGTATTTTCAAAATGTAACGGCATATGTGTTGTTTTGTTTTTCCCATGAAAATCATGCTCTGAATGAGATTTCCGGGATTAGATTCAATGCAACCCTGGAAAGAGGTACTCCACCCATTTAGCACATTTCTAAGGTTTATAGTACCACGTTTTTTGCAGTGATTCGTGTTTGATTAAACAGTACATAATATGCCATGATTTGCATTTTGCACTAGATGCTGAAATGGAATGAATTCACAATTAGGTATAGATATATACACTTGATCATGTGCAACATGGTTGTAGAGAGTGCATGTATGTTTCCACCTATATGAAATCTGGAAAATGTCATTTATCAGTATATTTCTTTCTTTCGAGCACTTGCAGTAAGTACATTAGAAATTCTTGGGGATCCTCTTTTGTGTTTATGGCGAATCTCACCATTCCTGCACAGTAGTCCAATTGCTGCCTTATTTCTGAGACGCTGTTAATGTTGTCAGGATTGTTTGTTGCATTCCTATGAAGGAGGAGCATTTGCAAACACAGCTGGTCTGCGCCGTTCAAGTAAATGTTTTGAACAATTGGTGGCAATTGAAACAGAATATTGATTGCTACAGTTACATAGCAATTTACACCAGTTGTGTTGGAAAATCTGAATGGACCTGACAGCTCAGTGTCTGTGTCATTTGCTGGAGCTCCACTTGTTGTTTTAGAAGACATACTTCTCTTTGTGCTGTTGGATATGCACTTGACTTTGCACTACATCCTTTTGTGGTTGTTCTGTTGGGGGATCTCTTATAAGTTCTTTTTGCATTACTTTTCTTTTTAAAAGTTTTCATTTTTGAGCAAGAGGGTACATATCGAGATGGGGTGTGTAGAGTGTATGTAGTCTGTTGTACTCTACGATGCAAGGAATGGAAGCTTTGACTTTGTTTGTATCAAAATTGACTAGAAATATGTTCATAGCCATGACAGTGCTACCAAACTGACAGTGCTACCAAACTGTAAAGACTGTGCTGCCAGTGTCAATCAATGCCTGATCTAGGGTTTAATCATGTGATTTATGAATAGTGACTGCATATGAAAGAGACAGAGAGAACTGTTCTCTGCGTACATACATGTCTTAGAAAAGAAGGGATCGGGCTGTTGAGCATCCTATCCTTTTAACTTCTGAAAGTTTGTCAAAGTGTCAAATGTTAACAAACTGAATGTTGTTGTCACAAGGATATGTCTAGAAGCCAACAACTGTACCAAGTGCTCCATTAACTAAACCTAAACCTTTTCCAAATCAGCTCTGTTGGACATACATTTTTCTTAGCTATTTAGTCATGCTGTGACATGTTGACACAAAGACAGTGTCATATTCCAGTTTGACCGTGCAGTCAATTTGCACTATTGGTTGCATTGTTTTTTTACACTGTTTCACTGAATTGTGCACAGCTTGCTAGGGTTGGCATTAAGGACATACATTTAACATTTATGTGTGCTAATTGTTCCATGACATCAGCAGCAGATCTGTTATGCCCGTATAGCTCATGGATGAGTCTACTATTTAAGATAGACTGTGCATCATTAGAAAGCAGACAAATCCGAATGCTTTTCAAAATGTTAGCATAGGCGAGGTCTGCAGACCGATGCATGTTTTGCGTTAATTCTCTGTATTGGACATTTTTCCAGAGATTTACATTTCCTATGCTGCCAAGCGTATTACGGCACAGTTTGTGTCCTAAGGTTTTAAAAATTGGTTCACCTTTCACTGGTGTTCATTGTAGAAGATCTTTGAAAACAATAACGTGTTTTCTTTGTAGTTTGTTTTAAGGACCTCTTGCAAGCCGAGGTGAATCAAAGCCAACATTAGGTTGGAGACCATGCTCACCTCATCCATTAGGACATTTTCATTTGTTTCAGAATTCTGCGTAGCTCCATAGCAGCTTCCGTTGAAAAGTTTATAGTACTTTAATTTATTTTGGTGTTCTACTGAAAGGAGCAGCAGTCGGTGTAAAGTAACACCATCTATGTTGTAGGCAGCTAAACCTGTGGGGGCTGTTACAACATCTGAAAGCTTGATGTTTGTCAATTTTTGGAGGAATTTTATTAAGAATGTTTTACCTGAACCAGCTTCACCACCTACACACAGGAGTACAGGTTTATAATTTTGACAGCTACAAGTTTTAGTTTGGTGCTGCACGCCATGTTCAATTTCTTTAGTTACTTCCAGGAAAATGCTACGTTGTTCATCATTGAGTTGTGATTTCAGTAGAGCAAAATTGTCTTCAGATTCCTGATATTGACACATGGTGTTTTCTACTTCAGTTATGACTAAATTTGCTTCATTTATTATGAGTGGCTCTCCAAGTTTTTCTTGGCTTCCTGTAACAGAAGGTTGACTGCCCTCAGGAGTGTCTTCATTTAGTTGTGCTAGAACATCTTCGTCTTGTTGGTGTTTATTATCCAACATGTTTTTGTACTGCTTGAAATTGATATTTGTTATACTGCTTTCATTTGCATTGAAATCACCTTCATAGGAGTCAGGGGTGTCCAATAAACCTTCTCCTTTTCTCCATGGTTTGAAAAGTTGGAGTAGGGACATGTAGTAAAGTTCTCTATGTTGAGGAGTTTTAAATGTTAGCTTCATATGATTAATCAGGCTGGGTTTGGTAAGTTTAACGAGGCTGCCTTCACAAGTTCTGACTATGTATTTACCTTTTTTACATCTGGTTTAATATTATTCTTGTATGAGAAATGTTGGGCTATATAGTATAGACATATGTCTTCCAAAGCAGAACTCCTGTTTGGGTAGTATATGTCCAATAAATTGCTTTTCAAAATGTCCTGCCTGTTGGGATTATTTATGGCTATTGTTTCGATGTCTTGGTACGATTTGAGCACTCTCTTCCTGGATGCCGCAAGACCAAGACTTAGCCAGAACATGTTTTCAGATTTCCCATATAAGGCTCTGTGTGTTAAATGGTCTACAGCTTTGTAGCAACCGCATTCTCCATGGGAGAGCATTTTTATGCCAAAGTTGCATAATTTTTGTGACAGTGTTTTGTCAGATGACAAGTCATGCCAGAGGTCTTTCAACTCTGATTTCATAGCTTTGGTTAGGTAAGCTGTGACATATCATGCAACAGCAGTGGAATTGTCTGCAATGTACTGTACATCTATGTTTGAATTCCACAAGAGGGCAATGATTGCATTGTAATCATTGATGTACTTTGACGTTTTGCTTCTTTTAATGCAGTATGTGTTAGAGTATTTGCCTTTCACACTGTGTCTAACAGAAGACATGAAGCTGTTTACTTGTCCTTTTGCTGAAACTGGTGTAGGGAAACCAAAGTGGCATTTGGTGTAGTATTTGCCTTTGTTTTATATCGGCATCGACCATATTGCCACATTTATGTCTTTGAAACTGCAAAATGTGTGCATGTGTCTCACTACGTGTGCTTTCTGAAGGGATGTTGCAAGTTACATATTTGTAAATGAAATGCAAAATGTTGGCATCACTGTCCTGACCAAATTTAGGAGCATGTTTTCTGCACAAAAGCATGTGGATGTGTGGTGCTCCTCTGGATTGATATTCGTTTCTCCAAAAGAAGTGTTGCACTTCTCCGGCGGGGGAGGATTTGTTTATTACAGGTAAAGTGCAGCATGGCAATAAAGCGGTGGTGGAAGTACCTTGACACATTTACAGGGTCAAGAGAGCAGAGTTCTCCTGGTGTTGTTATGTCTATACCTGCTTTGTTTTAGTTTGCTATGCATAGGAAGTCGTGCAAGTCTTACTGTGCACAACTTAAAGTGACAAACCATGTGGATGGGCCAAGGTTGCATAGCATACACCATACATCTGCATGATGTTGGAACCAGTATTCTTTTGTACCATGCATGTTTGCCAAGAGATTTGTGATACTTGATTGCAAAACTTCATCTTTGTCTTGTACCTTTTGAAGTAGTTGTGTAGCAGACATGTTAAAAAAATTGGAACCTGTTTTCAATGTGTGTGCAACTCCGTAACATAGAGTTGCTAGTTCACTTTCAAACTGGAGGTGGAATATGTATTCAACATTTTGTCTGAATCTGGGGTTTTATCAGAATTCACTGGTAAAGAGCGGTATTCAGATTCTGTTATTTGTGTGCATCTTTCATCATACCTTCCCTCTTTTCCAGTAGGAAAGAGTAGAGGAAAGGCTTGTGCTTCTACACTTTTTTCCCATATGCTGATTGGAGATCCTTTGTCTTACTCCATTTGATATGTTTCTAGTGCATTGCCTATGCTGTCTTTGGAGTGCAGTGGGTGAATTGCATACTGGTCTAAAATATTGGATGCTGTAATAGGATCTACAAGTTCAAATTGGCCAGTAGATGAGGAATCCTGAATTATTTTGGTGGTTTCCCTCATGTTTTCTTCAATGTCTATTTCTTTGTAGGTACACCATTCACTGGGATAATCAAAGATTGAGCTATTGGCCGTTGCACTCCCAGTATGTCTACATTTTATTTAAGATCTAATGGCAAATAAACTACTTTGGGCCTCATTACAAGGTGGGGGGTAAGGGATTACCGGCACCGGTAAGGGCACCGGTGCCGGTAATCCCTTACCGCCCTACTATGAGTTCCCTTTGCGGGTCCTCCCTTAATGCCTGGTTTTTCCAGACGTTAAGGATGGGACCCGCAAAGGGACTCTGGAGCTAATAACGGTACCGCAATTTGCGGTACCGTTATTAACACCTTCCCCATTCCCATTGAGCCCTATGGGGGCTCAAATAGGAATGGGGACGGGCCCTGGTGAATGGGGAATTACCGGTCCCTCCAACCTTGGAATGGACCAGTAATTGCTCCATTCACCAGAACGAAGTCGATAGGGTTTTGTAGGCAGCCATGGAGCTAGAAGCTCCATGGCTACCTCCAACCTTGTAATGAGGCCTTTTGCCACAAATGCCTTTTAATAATTCAGAAGGAGGCAACTTGGTTGTTTTAGGTTGAAGGTGTATTATTGCTCGAAATTGGTATACTGGTTGGATTATAATGCTCTCATACAAATTAAGCTGTTGGAGTGGTTTTGGAAGTGGGATAAATATTTCCAAGGTTTTAGTGATAGCCTGTGAAGGCATTTGGTTATTATCAAACTTTGTAGTACAGTATGTGCAAAGTATTGAGGTGTTAGTAATTTCATATCTGTTTTCTGCTATAAGGTAGAGAGCTAATTGGAACCATTGGGATTCCTCATTGTCTTCTATTTTGTACACTATATCTACAGTTTTGGTGCTCTTTGTATAAATAGTTCTGCAATGACACACACATACCTGGTTTGGTACTTCAGCAGATGTGCTTTTAAACTTTGCTATTTCTTTTTTGTGTGTGTGTTAGAAGGTTGGCATCTGTGAGGTTGTTGCTACTCTTCTCTAAAGTTACTGGATTTTGTAAGTGCTCATCGCTTCCACAACATTTGCTTTGGATGTGGTCTATTTGTTTCAGCAGTTCTTTGGCTGTGCCATGAGGAGAATGTGATTTAAATGTACCAGTTCTAACGCAGGACTTTTTGCATAGTACAGTCTCTGGACAAAATTCCGTATAATGGAATGGTGTGTCGCTAACATTTTGATGTGGTAGAAGGTGCTCCTGCAGCAGGCCTGGAAATGCAGGCGAATGAATGTCCTCGTAGTTCTGGGTATTTGCGCACTGGACAGAATTCCATGGTTCGCAACATTTTCATTCTCGTGTTCTCTTTCGCTTTCATATAGTGATTGAGGAATTGCTGTAAACATTTGAAGGATTGTGTTTGTACATTACACGTGGTGATGCAGGGCCATTTGTAGATGGGACGGATTGGTTCGGTGGAATGGAGAGTTGATTGTAAATTTGTTGGGGACATTCTTTCAATGAGCATTTCATCTGCCATAATGGTGTTGTCTACCATGCCATACCCTCGGCCACTGCTATGTATGGCAATTGGGCCTGCCTGCTCTTGCTTGTATGCCTCTTCATTGAAATATGGCTCTGTGATGGTTATGTGAATCCACTCACCTGCACAGAACTGTGCAAAGGTATCTATGTTTATATTGCACATGTTGTGAAGTATTTTTTTTATAGTTTACTAATTAATTTTGTTAGTGGTTTCATTCTGTTTAAAATTAATATAAACAATTTTCTTTTGCACTGTCAATGAGAGCTTCCAGGGTCAGTTTTCTGCAGTACGTTTTAAGGGCTGAGCATGATTTCTCTGCTGTTTTTATAAGGTCCTGAAGGACTCTATGGTGGAAAATGTTTTGTTAAATAACATTTTTGGAATGCTTACCTGTGGCTACGTTAACATTGGTCGATGCAGGTCTAGCGCTACTGGTAGTTGTATTCTTCTTAATACATTTCTTTTTATTTCTACATTTTGGAAGAGGGGCCACACTTTTTTTCCTGCTAAAGTTGTGTAATGTATTTGCGTGCACTGTGCATGAGTGTCTGAATATCAGGGTATGCATAAATAGAGGGGTGTTTGTGCAATGGGCTGTTACCTCTGGTTGGGAAGGTTCTATTAGTAGCTGTGTGTTGATATCAGAAAGGTTTGCTTCAGTGTGTAGGACAGTGCACTGTGCATGACTAAATAAGGACATTACAATGTTTTCACCAAACTAGTGGGGGTTACGATAATGGTGCTTAAATGAGTATAGAAGGAGTGGCACAGCTAAGATGCACTGAGTAAGAATGAAGCAAATGCTGGTAGGTTGGATAGAATTTTGTAGGCTACAATACAACAACACTGCACTGTATGAATAACAAGAAGCATACTACTACAGTACTGCACTTACTTTGTTGGATATGAAGAGTACTAGGAGAACACATTATTTTACATTGTAGGAGGATTTGTTGGGAAGAAGAGTTGATAACATTGCATGTGATTATGAATATGGTTGTAACACTGCTGTTGCTGCAGACAGGTTGCCACTAGATTCCTAATACTTGTTTGGCAGGAAGCTTCCCAGTGTCACTAGGATATTACAGGCCATGTTGCCCTGGAAAGTGAGGTGTTGGAAAACATTAGTCTGTATGTGTGTACAATAGTACATCACTGTATAGGAATGGGGACTTAGGACCATCAGCATCTTTGGTATGCGGGTTGGTGGTGCTATGATAAGTATTCCCTATGGGGTTGCAGTTTTCCAAGTGTATGAGTTGTTGTTACACTATTTGCATTGGAAATAGAGTAGTGCAAGTCCGAGTAGGCTGAGAAAAAGGCAGCAGCCCAGAAAGATGTACAGATTAGAAAGAAGAATGTTAGTGTGTGCAATTCTATTAACCTCCCCACACATAGATGCTTGCTACATGAGTGTCATTGCAGTATGTTGCAGAAATAATTTCCTGTTCCTTTCATTTATTTTATCAAAATATACAGATATTGCTGTTGCCAATGTACAAATGCATTTATTTGCTTTCCTTCAAATGGTGCTGAAATGAGTAGTTGTAAGAACAGTGCATTTTGCTAATTTTGCAATGTATGTACTTGGCATGCTGTGGTGACATACATGCAGTTTTTGTTTTCTGTGTGCATTCTGGACATTTTACAGCTGGTGTGTTAGTGGGACAAGCAGTTGTAAAAGTGACAGAAGGAAAGAAGAAAATAACAGTTTGCACATTCGTATGGGTGATGGGGCAAACATGCATGTTGTGGTAACATATTGAAGATTCACATTGGATGTGGCACTTGAACATGCTGTGCAAATGTGGGTTCCTTTTTTGTTTTACTAGAAAATCACAGAGAGTGCTGCTAAAATTGAAATACGTGATGCGCAACTGTTATGCAAGTGGCCATTAAAAGAACACTTTGAAAGCACACAGCATTGTAAATAACTGCCACTTGATGTCAGGAGATGGGACAAATGAAAATATGATTATTGAGTAGGTTATGTAGGGTAAGTGGCAGGCACCCTGTTCACATGCATTTGTAAAAGAGTTGTAAATGTACTCTACAAAAAATATGTATACCTGTAGTGTGTGTTGATGGATGCAGATGTGGAAGAATCTGGAAGCAGATATCTTGGAGAGTTTTACAATACTTTTTGATGGAGGTGCTTTGGAATAACAGGAGACTTGTACGCTGAGTGTTCAACAGTACATCTAAAGTGTTGAACTGTGATGACAGAGTTAGATGTAGAGTTCTTGGATGTGATTGGTGGATGGTTGTGTGACTGCTTAACAGAAGCCAATGAGGGAGGACTGCAAAGAGTGAAGTAGAAAGGGAAGAAGGGCTGCCCCTGTGCCATTGGGTCCACGGACACCGTGGTAGTCCACGGACCGGGCGTGCCACATCCAGGGCTTCTCAGCAGGCCTGGCATGCAAATGGGACTGTGGGGATTAGCCGATCAGGTGTTCAGGTTGTCCTTCATAGGACATAAGGGTAATACTGTTTTCCATTGCTGTGTGCAGTGAAGATGGCAGAGATGCAGAAAGTCAGGGTGTTGATGGCTGGAGATTCATTTGTGAATGATCTGGATAGGTATGCAGGGAGAAGAGGCATTTCTGCCAATCTTGGTTTTGAAGGAGTGGAGGCTTTGTGGTGGAGTGTGCCTGGCCGCAATTTGCAAGGAGTGCCTGCTCTTTGCAAAGTTGTGGCCACTTTCAGCATTCCTGATGTTCTAATGGTACATTGCGGTGTACTGCATCTGGGTTACATCAGTGCTCTATGTTTGCTCACTGCACTGAAGGACTTGGTGAAGGCAGTGATGCTGATTTTTCCCAGTGCAAACGTGGTTTTCTCACAGATACCAACTAGAGCAGTATGGAACAACCCCCATGTGCTTTGTCCCCAGCAACATTCTGGAAGGTGTCTTGAAAATAGAGGCATGTCTGCAGTTTTGCACACTGCTGGGATGTTATCTTTTCACAATCAGAATATTTACTCTCTTCAAGTGAACTATTTTACTGCTAATGGCATTTCTTTGTCCACCCTTGGAAATGCCATTTTCTTTCTCAATCTAAGGGTTGCTTTGCAAAGGCTCATGTAAGGTAGTAAGGAGGAAAAGAAAGAAAAACATGCAAAACAAAATACAAAACAAAAGGTGTTTGTTTATAAGCACCTTTTTTTTTTAAAAAAAGGCTCCTTTCAGAGCCTCCACTAAAGAGGAAATCTCCTACCCTGAGTTAAATTTCTCTCCCACCCTCTTGAATTGAATGATTTATCCACAGACACTGCAGTAGTCTGCAGATCACACATGCCCCATCTGGGGCTTTTGGGGATGGCAGGCATGGAAATGGGACTGTGGAGGCAAGGGGATTTGCCAATAAGGTTTCCTGGGTGTGGTGTACAAGGGGAGATTGTGGCAAAGGGTATGTTTGCTGAGAGGAGTGCAGATGGCTATGGCTGTGTCTTCTAGGAGACAGAGTGTCTGGATTTTGGAGGATTGCTGGATACATTGGTTGCAGCTGTATGTATAGCACTGTGGAGTGGTCACACATCTTACATTCGATCATGTGGATATGCACTGGTATGGAGTGCGCCGCAAGAAGTGGGTGGACTTGCTTCCACTTTGTGCCAGTTTGATGATGCCCCATCATCCAGCCATCATTATTATTCATTGTGGAGGGAACAGTTTAGGCCATGTTACTGTAATCTCACTGCATTTTTCAATTAAGGAGGCATTTGGGAAAGTCATGGATATGTTTCCTAACTCCCAAGTAATTTTTTCTCACATTGCCCAGAGACAGATGTGGGTGCGCTCTTCTTCATTTGGTCCGCAAATGGAGAAAGCGAGGCGCAATGTCAACAAGGCTGTTTGCACATGTTTGAGAGATTTTGGCATGTTGTCCTTCCATAATGAAAACATTACATTATTTAGCACCAATATTTTCTGCAGAAATGGAGTTAATCTTACTGATGCTGGGAATCAGCTTTTTTGTGAAATATCTAAAATGCTGTGCAGCCTTTTTTGCAACTATAGCACTCATTTTACAGTAGGTGGTGTCTACGTTTTGTCTAAACCTTGAAAAAAACATTCCAAAAAGAAAAAAACAACAAAAAAGCCTCTTTTCAGAGCCACCATTTTCTCGTGCAAAAGAGTGCAATGGTTTAGATGGTGTCACCACCCGCATTTTTTGGAAGTCCATGGACTACCGCGCTGTCTGCGGACTTCGCAAGCTGCGCAGGGGCCTGCACCATTTTTTGGCACTTCTATTTTGAAACTGTGAAAGGTGGCTCTGGAAAGAGCTGTTTTTAGGGTTTTTGTTGTTTTATAATTTTTGGGGGATTTTTGTATACAACACACAAGGAAGGGATGGGAAGTGATGGTAGGGAAGGGGCACCAACCACAGGGACGAAGGGGCAGGTGGAGAGAGGAAGATGTTGGGTGGGCCTCACTTAGGTAGGGGGCACTTTTCCTCATGCTCCTGGATCATAGCCTCGAAAGCAGTTTGGAACTGTTCACCCCTGCAGAGTACCGCATCGCAGTACATACACAGTACAGTGACCCTCGAAAGGTAAGGGTCCACTGTATTGTGCATGGCCTGTGAGGCCTGGTCAGGGATCTGCTGCCCCACAGAAGTGTCTCTTGTGGTGACAGGAGCAGATGCAGAGGATGCAATAGAGGAACTCAAACTGCTACCATGTTCGAACGGGATGACCTTCTGAACTGCTGCCTTGTGGTTTGACCTCAGGTGTCACCGCATGGAGGTGGCCCCGTATCTGTACAGCCCAGGCTTGCCATGACTGAGCACTCACTGCAGCGAAACTTAGCTGCACGTGCCTTGGGTACCCCTCCAATGATGGTAAAGAGCCTCCATACCCAAGACTCTCATTGGCAGTTGGTAGTGAGGACTTCCACTACCTCGTCCTCTTATTCTTCTTGACCCCCCTCTACATTACCACACCTGTTCCCCTCCCCATGCCCTCCAAAAGGTGGTGGTGGTGGTGTTGGTGGTGGGAGTGGTACTGAGGAGCCAGCAGCAGCCATTACCCTAATGTCCAACAGCAGGAATTCAACAATGCTCCCGTAACAGTTCAGCCAAGTGCTCTGTCCTGGGTAACAGCTCAGCCAAGTGCTCTCTCCTGGGTAATAGCTCAGCTAAGTGCTCTGTCCTGGGTGACAGCCCAGCCAAGTGCTATGTACTGTGTAGCCAAAACAGAATGAGGAGCAGCAGTGGGGTGTCACCTTTTATAGGGGTCCAGGGGAGCGCTCTGCAGAGAGTTGCACACTCCGCGGCCACTTCAATCCCCTAGTTGGGCTCAAAAAGTTTCAAAAAGTCTCCAGATCAATCAGGAAATGGTCTCAGCAAGGGTGACGTTTCACCTTAAAACCCATTGGCTTGGTCAAAAAAGTACTTTTTAGGTACCCGAGGTTACAAACAGTGTCTGCGAATACGGACCGATGCTCAGCGTGGGTGCAGTCACATGCTGACATCATGAACGTTTGCGGACGGGTCCGTAGGACACCTATTGCATGGGATGCGATGTGCGCATGCACCCGGGTGTCCTTAGGACAAGAGCGGGATCCCCAAAATAATTAAAAGTGTGACACATGCAGCGGACAGATGCGGACAGGTGTGATGTTCGGAGGACACAGGGATCAGATGCGCATGCACCCAGGTGTCCATAGGACAGGGCCCGGCCCCCCAAATAATTAAAGTATGTCAAGTTTCTACGGACATCTGCAGACACGCAAAGTGTTCGGAGCACACAGGGGATTAGATGCGCATGTGCCCAGGTGCCCATAGGACAGGTGCTGGACCCCCGAACTAATTAAAAGTGCGACAGAATTTTACAGACTTTGTGGACAGGTGTGGTGTTCTGAGGGCACATAGGATTGGATGCGCATGCGCCCAGGTGTCTGCAGGACAAGTTGTGGGTCCCCACAGCATATAAAGATGCGTCATGATTTTGCGTACTTTTCCAGACAGGCATGCTTTCTGTAGGACCGCCTGGTCGCAGTGGTACTTAATATTGTCCATCATATGTCTTTCTAGAAATTTCTAGAAATGTCTTTAACTCTGCAAACTTGCTGTTCAACTGATCCATTTTTGCACACAGGCTTCTCAGTTCATTTTCCCCATTTGCACTTTGGGTGTGTGTGTGTGTGTTCATCCTCTTGTATATTAGCTTCTGGCACATTGCCTTCATTTGCAGTATGTACTGTTAAAAAAGAAGCATGTTTCAGTTACATCTGAAGTAATATGCATTCATTTTCCTACTTCAAAAATTGTACTGTGTCCCATCAGAGTTGCTATCGTCACTCATTTCATCATGCGGGAAATTTTCCTCAAGCCACTCCAGGGTGCTTGTCATTTCTGTGTAAAATAAAAACATAGGGCCAACAAGGAATTACTATCCAAATCTCCATAGTCAGAGGAAGAGCAATTCATATTTGGCAGAAGCTCCGCCACATTGTCAGTAGGGGATTTTGAAACTTTATAGCCCTCCAGTTGGAGCAAATAGAAGTGTGTAATCTTGCCCAGAGGCTTAAACAGTGCTCAGTAAGTAGAACTGAACCCTGGGAAACCAAAAGGTAGGGAAGTCTGCTTGCCTTGAATCCTTAACCTTCATAGTGGATGGGGGGAGAAACTGTGTAGATCCTTAGTCTATTTAACCAAAAATATTAATTTAATTAATTCCCCATTTGGCAGAAAACTACAGGGTGAATTTTGTTGGGTAATCCTTGTTGTCCAGCTGACCCCGATTTCTTTAAGGTACCGGGGTGTCTTGGTTCTTAAATCAGTCCAACCTTTTTATTCAGCTTCCCCAACATATGCCTTTCAGTAAAGGGGGTCTGAAATCCCAAATTTTCCAAAGCATTCCAATTTTTCTGTGTGACTTCCCAACACAGGCCAAAGCAAGGGGTAGTCTGAAAAACAAACTGATAAATCACCCTGTGTTTATTTTAAACCAAAAGTGTGGGCAAAACCATAACTGCCATGTGTATTTGTACCAATCCTGAAATCCTACTGCTAGCCTTTTAAGCCTGCAAGAAAATCAAAATCGCACAACATTACATGATAATTGCATTCATTATTGATCAGTTTAATTATTTTGTGAAGTGAAATTGGTAGCAAGTGAAGAATTGTGATTGAGTTCTTTTAAATTCAATTTTGTGATTTATTTATGCTGAGAGAAGTTGATTGTGTTGTGCCACGGATAAAGTGGTGCTTGACATTTTCGTGCTAATTTCTATTACTTTGATTTAAATAAATACCAATATATTCCCGTACACTGGGATGGTTCTTGGCTCATTGTTAGCTCAGGAAGAGGGACCTAACAGGCATGATATGCGTCTGAGATAGGGCTAAAGAAAAGAATCTGTTAAACAGTTTGTTGCGTAACCACTTGAGGGGGGAGGTTGGCTTCTCATTAAACTGTTACACAAATCACAGGTGAATGGAAAGCCCTCCATTAACTTTGCTGATATCATTTGAGTCTTTGGTCATTATTTCATGGAATCTAAGTTTGAACTACAGAAATCTGAAATATGCTTGCAATAGCCCCTCTCTGTAAGATTATTTGATTTATATATGGAGCTCATCGAAATCAAAAAAGCTACGTAATTACCATCTGTGACACATCCCCTAGGTTTAAGAGTATTATCCATGGATAATATTATTCTCAAAAGCACTACTCAATTTTCATTTTATATATTTTTTTACTGGATTGCCAACACTTGTTTCGACTTTAATTCCTAAGGTTTTCTTCAGGGCATTTAATGCAGTTAGTTGGTCAGGTTTAAATGTCAACCCGACGAGTGTACGTTTTTGCGTGTTTCATTGGACGCTTGTAAGAGTAATCAGTATACTTTATTGACTTTACCGCCTTGAAATTCTATCCCCATTGAGATGCGTGTTTGCAACACTTGCAAACATTCTATTGTCTGTATGACCACTAAGTGTGATAACTTGTGGTCTTGTCCTGTACATTCAACTTCTCCATATTTTAGATCACAATCTCCTTATTGTTTTTTTTTATGCCCGGCCAACTTGTTATGTCCCAAAAACGTGGCATTCCACCATGCACAATCAGTTATACCTCATCGAAATCACAGTAAAAAAACAGGCTTCAAACACTTAACAGCACATATATTTGACATAACTAATTTTGTCTCAAACCATATACAGAACCATAAAACACTAAATCAAATGCCCGTCACACACAATTCTATAACCTCCAAAGTAATTTGTTGTTATATGCAATATACAACATGTACAGACTGCAGGCACCAAGCCCTTCCATATGTATGTGTCATAAACTGTGTAATGTAATTTTGCTCCTTGGAATCCTAAGCTTTCAATAAATGGGGTTGATTTTCCATGGTGGGCGATTTTTTTTGAGCTTCACAAATTGGACAAATGTACAAATTCAGAAAAGAAACAATACTTCCATGTCCCTATGCGCTGTCCCAGTACTTACTCCTTTATGGTGCACACATCCTCCCAATAGGCACACACTGCTTACCTCTATAAACATCTTCTTTAAGTAAAAGTAACTCTTCGCCACTATCTTAATCTGTCTGTTTGTCTCCTCTGAGACAGGTTTCCTTTTGAATCCTGGTTTGGGATTGAATCTCAATGTGTTGTCTTCGGTGTGGACGGGGCTTGCTTTAGTGTTTGGGTAATGAACTCCCTTACTAGGCCAGGAAACATCCTTTTTGGGAATCCCATGTGCAGTAGGAGGGTAGATTTGTGATTTGGAAATGCCAGAGTGTCTCCATGGCTTAGCTGCTCTTCATGCGTCCATTTCCCAGACTGCAGGTGTGAACTGCAGTGTCAAGTTCCTGCTCAGCAGAAAGTTGGGAGGTTGTAGATCCAATCTGTACCCGTCAGCTCTAAGTGTCGGGGTGGGTATTGTAGTTCCAGTAAAGTGTGGCGGAAGTGTTCAGTCATGTTCCAGCGTTTTCCGTGGTTCAGTGGTCTTCCATCAGCACGGAAGTTTGAATTGCTATAACAGTTTGCTGATCATGCCTGGGAAAGTGATTCACAAGACACGTAATTACAATCTACATGAGGGCAAGCCCTATGTGATATCGACGGCGGGCTGAGCCATGGCAACGCAGAAAGGTGCGCACATTATGGATTCTACCCCAGGGGCCATGGTATAGTTGATCCCAGTGAACCACCAAAAGCTATTGATTTGGGCAAGATTAGACACTTTTATTTGCCCCAACTGGAGGGCTGTAAAGTTTCAAAATCCCCTACTGACAATGTGGCGAGCTTCTGCCAAATATGAATTGCTCTTCCTCTGACTATGGAGATTTGGATAGCAATTCCTTGTTGGCCCTATGTTATTCTCTTCATGATTCTTTGAAGCCAAGCATGGGTAGTTGGTCCCTTGTGGAGAGTGGGGAGCAGATGCATCCTACAAAGGAGTTACCCTTCGTCAAGGTGAATAAAGCGTTCTTCCCCTATGGTGGATGCAAGCCAGCGGCTATCGGCCTCCCCAAACTTGTACCAGGATTTGAGCTTGGGAGATGTTACTGGGAAAATAAGGCAATTGAATGAGTCAACTGACAGCCCTGCATCCGATGTGTTGGATGTTTCAAAATCGTCCACGGGGGTGCTCCAGTTTGCTGTGAAAATATTGTTTAAACTGGAGGAGGTGCAAAAGCAACATTGGGTCATCACTGCTATTGACCATCACCTAAAAGGAGTGGGGCATATAGACACGGCTATGACTGCTAATGTGCAGGAGATGTCTGAGGGCTCTATTAATGTGGAAAATAACCAATGTAATGTAGCTGCCACAACGGGCTGCGTGATGATGGAGGTGTCCAGTACGGATCTCTCCATTTGTATGAAAAGGAGAGAGAGGCGCGTGGCGAAACGTAACTTGAGAGAGGGAGCCCTAAAACCCAGAAAAGGCCCTGGGATGTTAGCCAACCCTGTGCCTTCTCCTGCTGTTGTTGCATCTGTGCTGAATCCACTTAACTCTACTGTTATTCACATTCAGCCTATTAGAACTAAGAAAGCAAAAAAGAAGGCCAACAGACGTCAAAAGCAGATGCAACGCTCTGCTGGCATATTAACTAGTTGGCTGGTGGGAAACAGCACTGCAGCTCCCCCTGATGGGGAAGCAGGTGTGCAGGCTCAGTGCCAGGTTGCTGATGCTGAGACCATACAGGTGGTCCCGGCTGGAGGGCCTGATGATCCTAACGCTATCTTTGCTGCGAAACAGGCGGTGTCCACAAACGTGGCACTTACACTGGACCCTCTTCTATTTATGATTGGCTGTGGGCCACTGATATTTTATGACAAATGGGCTAATAGAACTGATATTCTGTCCCTTTGTAAAAAGATTTTGGCCATGAGAGTGTTGCCTTCGAGCGATTTCAGTTTGGTAAATCCAATAAAGACAAATAAGGCAAACTTTGTGAAGGTTCATTGCTTATCCTTGGAGATACCCCAGCTAATCCGTGCTCACCGGTAAATGCTTCGTGCCATGGGATACGAGATTGATAGTCCAGCGCATGTTATGCAACCTACCCCCGTAGAACCAGCTCTGTCTAGGCAATCTGTAAACATGTCTAGTATGGTAGTAGGAGGGCAATTATGTCAGCAATCTTGCCCTCTGGAAGACGTGCAAACTCTGGGAATGGTTCAAAAGGTTCTTGGTGAAGCAATTAACTGTACGTAAGTGAACCTGGAAGTGCACTAGTTGGAATATTAGCGGTCATCAGCACTTTTTGTCAGTAAAAGGGTTGTTGCCAATTATCCTGGAATTTGACATCTTTTAAATCTAGGATACTTGACTACTTCACCAATTCAGTTAAATTGTTACCTTATATTCCAAGAGATGGCTGAAAAAGGCAAGCTGGGTAGGCTGCATTGGGGGCTTAATCATTGATATTAAACATGCATGGTGTACATATGGCCTGAAATGTCCTAATAGCAATAAGTATGTGCTGCCCATTGAATTCTGCATAAAGGGTGTCAATCGGTCTTTGGATATGTTGTTGAACGTATATGTACCATCTGACATCTTGGACTTGGATCCTATATGGGAATGCATCAATGCAACTTGCTTGGCCTGGTTGTCAATTCCATGCTATGAATGCATGTTGGTGTGGGGGTTAATGCCCGCTGCAGAGATTCTGATACTTGTGCAAGTTACAGGAATATAAAAGCTGTGAGTGTATTTAATACGAAGCATGGAAGTTCCAAGGGAGATAAATGGGACCTCACCATGTTTAATGGTAAAACTGTAGGTGATTGTCCGGGATACTCCACCTGGTGTATGGGTAAAATGGCTTGTACAATTCATTACTTCTTTGGGAGTAATAGCTGTGCAGAGACAGCTGAGTCCCTATTAGTGCTGGAGAATGATCAAAGCGACCACCGGATTCTTGTGCTAACACTATGCATACCAGGAGTAATGGAGAGGGATAATGGGGGTCTAGGTGTGGTGACAAACCATGCAGGCAATTGTCTTTGGTGGACCCAGAGGAGTATTGCTCAAGCGACCAGGTTGGCTAGACACTTTTTGCGAAATGAGATTGAGGTGTTCTCTAGTCTAAGTGGTAACTTTATGGAAATGCGGTTGAAGCAGATATCAAATGAGGAGCGGAGGTGGGCTGCGGGGATCCCAAGGGCTTCTGTTGAGCATTCAAATGATTTTGATCTTGCGGTATGGGATGCCAAGCGGGAGATGAGATGGAAGATTGGGAACATTGGAAGTGCAACAGATTTATTGGGCTACAGGGTATGGAAAATCAAGTCTATAAAATGGGAATATGGTGCCTAGCTGAAAAGATGGAAATATTCAGATCCGAATGCACGGTGGAAACGTATGTTTGCTGCATTGTGCAGTAAAAAGATACAGACAATCTGGCAGGTACTTTCTACTGCCCAAGGAATCAAACGTGAGTGTATAGTTAATCCCATTAGTGAACAGGGGTGGTTGGTATATCTTCGTACTTTAACAGGTATTCCTGCCACAGAACACAAAATAGGGGGCCAAGAGAACCCATGGCCGCTGCATATCAGCACGGGTATGATATACTCTGCTATTATAAAATCCAAACTCTCCCGGGCCCCAGGGCCAAATGGGCTATCGAATGTGGTCCTAAAGGCAGACCCGGGGACTTGGGATGGAGTGTTAAAAATTCTCTTTGACAGGGTTTGTACTGATAGATTAATAAAAGAGTCCTGGCAGCAGGCAATACTCCTACCGGTCTATAAGAAGGGGACAGAGAACCACCTGCAAACTACCGGTTACTGTCCTTGTTGGACGTGACCGGTAAGTTGTTTGCTTCTTTTGTACTGGACGCCCTACAACCTGGGGTGTCAGAGTACAATATACTTGATCCCATGCAGACCAGATTCATTTCTGGTTCTTCAAAAAACCCATACCATCATGCTACTCGATAGACTGATCAGGGAGATGGCTTCCAGGGGAAAACCAGCATTGTACCTGATTTATGTTGATTTCAGTACGACATTCGATACAGTGAATTGGACCATCCTGTGGTAGAAAATAAAGGATCTGTGCTGCCCTAGCTGGTTGATAGCCTTCCTGGTCAGTCTACATTCAAATATGAGGGTACTGGTGAGGCTGGACGATTCTGGGTCCTTGTCAGAAGGGTAGAGGACAAACGGGGGAGTCAAGCAAGGTTGTGTGCTGGCTCCCCGGTTGTTCAACCTGTATCTGCTGATGTTCCGGCTCAGTTGTACACAAATGGTCTTCCAGTGAAAATGAGCTCTACGCATCTGGCCTGCATGCTTTACACTGATGTCTTGGTTATTATGGACCGGACTGTGAGGGGCATCGGGCTAAATGTGAAGTCCTAGTGGAATATGCAAAAGAAAATGACCTCGTCATTAACATGAATAAAACTAAAGCTATGCTTGTCATGGGTCATAAGGTAAATCGGGTTGCCCTGTTTACTGAAATTGGCAATATTTGATATCTAGAGCATTACCCGTGTTTGGGCTTGGACTTGACGGCAAGTGGAGGCTATGCAGGAATCGTAAAAGGGAAATAAAGTACAGCAGGACAACTCACCCAGTTGATAAATAAGTTTTCAAAGCAGACCGCTGGCTAATCCCTGTGTGGAATACTTAAGCTTTACCAACAATGCTTTTGTCCAGCTGTCTTGTGTGGTTTGGAGGCCTTGTGCCAGAGTTACCTATAATGGAGGGCAATATTTGGAGGAGGGTGCTCAACTTGGCCCAGTCTACTTCTCTGGCTTATTTACGACTGGAACTGGGCCTTGTTGCATTGAATATCCAGGTGTTAATACGTCGAGGGATTTTGTATATCACATCGCCATATATCCCCTCATGCCCTCTTCTGTGAATGCTAGCCAGTAACTATGGGTCTGATACTTGGGGCAAGTGTGGTAAGGCTGGGTTTGGGAAATTGAACCTGGAGTGTTTTGCCAGAATTGAGTTTTTCCCAGATTTTGGTAGGGGTACACGTTTTCAGGCGCTGTAAAATATTTATTAGTAAAAAATGCAAAACTGGGACTAGGTAATGAACTATGAACATCTTTACACATTGCAGAGTTATACATACGTGGCCCTGGTTGCAAGTCCAGTGATGCAGAGTGTTCGACTCCATTTATGTATCAATCAACTTCCCTTGCTGGTTACACAAGGTGTCTATACAAAAATGCCTATAGAAGAGATAATATGTCGAATTTGTAGACTTCATGGTAATCAGGAGACAGCACGACGTGGGTTTACCGAGTGTACACAGTTGGCCTGCAATTATTTGTGTATTCTGGGACAATTTTAGGGTGTTAGCACTCCATGAAGAATGTAGAGTTTTGGGACTACTGTTTAAACACTGATTATGAAACAGTATATATTGCGTTGTTTAGACTGTGGCAAACTATTAGTAAACATTTTTGAATCTTCATGAAAATGTAAATGGTATTAGTTATTTATTTATGTATGCATATTGATATTTCAGATATTTGAATATATCAGTATCTTAGTAGATTATTGATGACCTAGATACTGTAATGTGCTTTAGATATTCGCTGGATGAATTCAAACCTAAATCTGAAATAGTTTTTAGGTGAATTTTATATTTTTACTTGATGTGTTTGTTTTAGCGATTGATATTTATACTTGTTGGTGTTATTTGTTTGTATTGTAACTGATATGGTATGTTTAAATACATGAACTAAATACAAATAAAGATAATAATAATTGTAGTTCCAGAGCAGGTTGGACTGTCTCAGATGTTTTAAATTTTGAATGAAACCATTGCTCTTAACCGAGAAACAACCCACCGTTTTTAATAAAACACAAAATTCCACAAGAGAGGAGGATGCCAGCTGCAGAGTTTTACTGGGTAACCACAGTCTGTATGCCTCACTATGATGGAAAACTAAGAGGACTTGGTCCAGTGATGGCCTCTGCAGCCTTGTATTCCTGTTCAAATCATTCCAGGTTACATCTCTACAAACATGCATCTGGATGGATTCATGATGGCTCAGTGAGTTACACAGACACTTCAAAGATTTTGGTGTGGACTGCATTCATGAGATCCAGCCATGATGGGGCCATCATGGTCCTTCAGTCTTCCGGAATGGATGGTTCGGGTACCATGGAGTGAGGGTAAATGGCTACCTATATTACTCATGTAATATATAAATGGCAATACTATTTGATCTGCTGAGTCTCATTAGACGAGAGGACTGTGCACCCCCTCTGATTCCTGGAATGCTCCTATTTTTTATTTTTTTATTTTTTATTTATAGTGAAATTAGCCATATATACAAAATCGAAAAACAAACAGATAAAACAATTAATGGCTTTTAACACTATTTACACAAAACAAATACAAAATCACAGACCAGAGGGGAAATAAAATCAATCAGGGGTTTGTAACCTTTGGCTCTCCATATGTCATTCTATTATGCCTTGCCATTGACTATGCTGGCTAGGGATCATGGCAGTTGTAGTATAAAACATGTAGACAGACACACGTTGCAGACCACTGACATAGATGTATCTGTCTTATGTGCTCTTAGATCTATATACAATTAATGACCTCTGTTGAATGCTTTACAGGATAACATATGCCATTGTATCAGTTTTCTCAAATGTCTCATCATATCTGAATGTGCATCTAGTTTTTTCAATTGTTATTAAGATGGACTAATATTTCATTACTGTCCAAGGTTGGAGAGCCATAACCCGAGTTATGCTTAAATAGGATAAGGAAGGATAACAACTTTTACAGCACTCCACCTAGTGTTGTCATGACATTAATATGTGGCAACATCACAAAAAAAGGTTAACAACCATAAAACGTAATTGTAGAACTAGCTTGGGACCTTGTTTTGAGCATTGTAAGGTGGACTGTTTGTCTAAGATAACTATTGAGCATTGTTGTGAGATAAACAGCAAGCCTTGTAACAGTGGCAAAGGCCCTCTGATCACTCATTGTTTACAACATCTATCAAACTTTCTGTTGTTATCATTAAGCAATAATACCCCCTTCCGAGGGCTTTACCACGTGTTAATAGCCTGCGTCTCAAGTGACTAGGCGTGAGTGTAACAAGGGTCATTAACCTGGGCCCCAGGGGATTCACATATTAAGAAAAACAAAGACACTATGGAAATGGAAACTGGAAATCGAAACTGGGGCTCTAAGCGGAGCCCCTCTTCCATTTCCATGAAGTGCGCAGGGCAGTGCCAGCAAGAGCAAGCAAGCAGGATGGGTTTATGGGGCCAGTGCTGAGCAGCTGTCACAGAGATGCGAGAGTAGGTACGGGTACTTGAGATAGGTGGTGTGCAGGAATGAGAAAGGTGGCAGGGTGGTTGTGGGCAGGCTGATAAGTCGAGGACGTTGCTGGGACAAGTCTGGGGGGCCATCACCGTAGTTCATTTGGATGTTACCCCAGATTGATGCTCAGGCGCTACAACCAAAAAGCTAGCTAGCCCCAAGTCCCGACAGTCCCGACATTAGCATAGCCCCAGGTCTTTTCCAGACCTAGCAAAACCCCTGATGGAGGTCCTGGACAAAGGCAGCAACCTGCATGTGACAGTAGGCCTTTATTTGGAAACCAAACCCATGTTCTTGCACTCTGGATTGGTTGGTACCCAAAATCCAGATGCTACTATGTTGATAAATCTTGTGCGGTTGGTATCTACCAGCAAGTAATGCAATACAGCCAATTACAGAGGTATCAGGGCTGTTAATGGGTTGTTTAATCTGTCAACAGCGGATTTATCATCTTTACACCCTGAGTCAAGACCTAGGTTGCTTAGCTCTAATTTTGTAAGTAAATAAACAGCATGCACCCAGAGCCCCTTTCTGCACTAAAGATGACAGTAAGAGTCTCACTTCCATTTCCACAGTGCCAAGGTACAATGAGTTGTGACTAGAGAGGTGGTAGCAACGATCAAGGGACATTGGCTGTGCAGTCCAGCGAGTAAGTCCTTTTTCTCATTATATTGATTAGTAGACATAACCAATGAATGTTTGGGCATATCATTTCTGTCCTTAGAGATCATGGAACAGAATTGAAGAAAAACATATGAAGTGACACAATTAACTGAGCAATCTATAACCAGACATTACTGTGGATAAGATATCCAATGGCACTCCATCAATGACGAATATGTAGCTCACTTTTTCTATCCACAGTAAGAAGTTTTCAATATCTTCCTTCAGAAAAAATATGCAACTATGTATGAAAACAGAAATTAAGAACACTATAAACAGCAGCAACATAACTATTTTCATTAAAGCCTAGCAACCTTTATACATGGTAAGATAATATCGATTATTATCATAAAGTACACTGACATTCATCCTCAAGACAACTGTTATAGTTTTTCTTAATTACGTTCTCATTTTTGGCTCTCTTCTTTCTCTGCTATCTAAAGCTCTCTAATAGATTATTGGAAAACAACATCCACTTTTATTATTCAATGCTGAAATGGTAGAAGAAATTATAATATGCAACGTAGAATTGAGTTGGAACATCAGATGACAGGTTGGTCAACAATGTTTGGTTACAATACAACAAATTGTAACATTTTCATTTGAGTTGGAATGTTATACAACAGGATTTATTTTGTGATCAATTGCCTTGCAGAAGACCAGCTATTAAAACACGTGTTGGTACAGGTACAAATAAATTAGAGTAAGCACTACACATTTCCTAGTGAGTTAGTGGAGGCCCTGTTGTCTCATGTTGCTTTTGTTCTATGAATTTAAAATGTTTCATGTTTATTTCCTGTGCTGAAGTGAAGTATGTTTATCATTGTGTATGCTGTATGTTTATCATGCTCGATTAAAAGGCCATGCTATTATACTCAGGAGATGCAAGCGTACCATGATGGTTTTTATACACGTTTAACTATGCTTTGTTGACATCAACATTGCTTCAATTGATGATTTCCAAAGATACTGTGATTCACAATGGGAGTGAGTGCGATTTTTGAGTATCCGTTTTTGGTGCTATCAAGGGGAAAAAAGAGTGCATGGCCTGAATGTATCAAAAGCTGAGAGATCTCATGAAGAAAACAAGGGATTGTTAAAGGTTCCCTACATATATTTCTGGTGACGAATCGACTCTGCTAGTGTGGATTAGTCAGTCATGATAAAGTTAATTTATCAAACGTATGTCCTGTAGACCTACGGTTCCGAAAGGCACTTTGTGTCGTTATCCACTATATTTAGATTCTTAGGTTGTCACATATTAAGTGGGTGCTGGTGCAACTTGAAATTGTCCTCACAAAAAAACATAGATTAGATTTGTCTTGCAGATTTGAAGGCAACATTTTTCACGCTGGCAAATTGGTCTTCCAATCTAGAATCTTGCCATTGAAAATTGGAAGGTAACCTTGATAAGGAATCATTAGATGATCTGTTATACATTTGGAAGTGTACTGCATAGCTATTTGATCACATTTTAGACTACAATCTGAGAGATGGCCTAGTCCGACTGGGCTCAAAACTCTGGTTTATCTTTCATAGTTTGATAACGGCAAGAGCACATGTTTTTTAAAGTGAATGTGTCATATCAAAATAAATTGAAGGAATTATTGAAGGAATTATAGAAAAGAATTCCATGATTTGAAAATGGCCTGACATCAGAAAAATAACTGGCATCAGCAAGGGTATGGAAGGTGGAGAAGCTAATTTGTCAAAATTGCAAGAGAAGTCTGGAATGCTATTGAGGGAGTTACGCCACAGACATGCAATCCATGAAAAGTATGTGTCTGAACAGAAGGGAACTCTGAGGGAAAGAGAGACCCGGGATAATTTATACCTGGATGTGATCAACATTTCAAAATCTGTGCAGAATACAAGGGGCAGGTCATACAATTACAGGTACTGGTTGTAACAGCTGGGTTACAGGCTAAGTTTGGACAGGTTGAAAGGACGTTCTTATAAACACAACTTCAGCAAACAAAGGAAAAGAATGCATAATTGAAAACCCAAATAGAACAGCTATGTCAGGTTGATATAAACTTTATCCACCAACAAAGCCACAAGTCTTGCCATCCAAAGCTGGGGGTCCAGTGCCAGCAGGGGGTTGTTGAAGTACTTTTGACCATTCTGAAATACACACATGGGAACTCGACCAATTTTTTCATCAATACGAGGGGAGGCAAATTGCATACAGATTTTGAATTGTAACGTAGATTCCCAATATGTTGGGATCATTTACAGTTTACCTGAATAGAAAATTATATCCTTGGGTAAATACAGGAAGGAGGTCAGGAAGTATTTCTTACCATGTTGCTCTTTATACAATACAATGATGAGAGCATTTGAATTATCAGCAGACCTAGAGGAATTACCCAGGAAATGATTGCAGTCCTTATGAATAGTGTTCTTGAGATGAGATCCAAACCGAGACAGACATACAATCTACAGACTTTAAGATCACATTTTGTCATGGCTTACAGCTGCAAATTATATCACAGCTAGCCTATGGTTTCTCACATGAAAGAAGTCTCCAATGGGTGATAGTTTAGGCAACAAGCATATGGGACATTATGACATGCCCCAAACCAAAATGAAAGAAACAGATAATCAAACTCAATGAAAAAACAATTGGCCCCAAAGTAGCTGAGATTAAGTCAGTAAAGAGCCTGATTTAGAAAAAGGAAAGGAAATGGATGGTGCTTCCAAGAGTCAAAAGTAACAATACTCATACATGAAAGCCTAGGGTGCAAATGTTGCACTGCCTTTATCCATATTCCAGCCTGTTGATCCAAGTAATCAGTCCACTTATGTGAGTTCCAAAGATAATGCCATACTCCCGGTACCAGGGTTCCACCCCAACCCAGCAGAACCAAGAAGCCCCACAAGTCAGATGTCACCTGGGCCTTACTAGGAACTCGGAAGCTGCTGTTGTTTTGACCTTATGACAATGACCTAAGGTCGTGCCAATCAGAGAGAACCAAGATATGGTAATATATTTCTGGAACCAACTGGTTAACAAAGAGAACACTAGCTGCAAAATGATAGCCACAATACTACATATAGCCCCCAAATCTATGGCCAGGCCATTCCATAGGGAGCTTATTGAACAGGGGCAACCCCACAATCACCCCCAACACAATCACATGATTTTACTCGAAACACCAACCAAATACAGTCACTGGAGGTTAACTGTGATAACTACGGTAGATGCGGACAATATGGATCAAACCAATATAGACCCAGATTCCAAAGACATGATTAAAGAAAACAAGAATGATTTCAGAACCTAGAAGCACAGGTGGGGCTTCTTGCAGAGCTTGACTTACCAGCAGCATTTGATCTGGTGGACTATGACAGGCTCTGCCAACACCTCTGTTCTCATTTCCACTTCTCTACAGACACAGTTGGCTGGGTTAACTCTTTCCTCACTGATCAAACCTCATGAACCTACACCAAGCCTTTGTTCGGCATTCTTGATTCCCTAGACATCCCTTATGCCAACTTTCCTGAGGACACCCAAATCCTTTTCCTTCTTACTAGCAACCATTCTCATGATGAGGCAGTTATCAATAGGGTATAAAGAACCATCCAAAAGTGGATGACCTCCCATAACCTTTTCTTGTACAATGACAAAACTGAGCTACTCATCGTGGGATAACCTCAATGCCTTAAGAGCCTAGATGTGGCTTACTCCTCCTTTCCCTTGCATGGCACAGCAATTCCTATCCTTCAACACGTCAAAACATTGGGGGTGTACCTGGATGCGGAACTGTCCATTACTAAGCACATCAGTGCCCTGGCCTCATCCACAGCCTACACCACCAAACTCATCTCCCTGAGTAGGCAATTTCTTTCTCCAAACAAGTGCCTGACTTTGGCAAGAGCCATCATTGTCAGCAAACTGGACTATTGTAATGCTCTTCTCTCTGGAACATCAGCATCCAACTTGGCCAAATTCCAAATCCTCCAAAATAAGCCCCTAGATGCCGCACTGGCCATGCGTCGATCCGACCTCATCTCTACCTGCCGGCGCAAAGTCCGTTGGTTGCCCATGAAAGACAGGATTGACTTCAAAATCCTAACCCTCGCCCACCGTTGAATCTACAAAGAAGCCCACATCTACCCAAACATCAGCCTTTCCTAGAGACAGCAATGGCGTTCCTAATGCTCCTCAAATACCATCTCCCTTCATTACCCCATGCTTCAAAAAGTCCAGAGCAGTAGGTGTGAGTTTTGGTGTCACAGGCCCCTCTCTCTGGTATTCCTTACCACAACTAAATGAGCGTTCCTTCCCCACCTTCAAGAGACTGGTGAAAACCTGGCTTTTCAACAAATATGACTAATGATACTTACTATTTGGCCTCAACTTGTGTTCAATTCTGCTGCCTCTGTACAAACGCTGTGATACCCTATGGTTTGGGCATTACCAAAATGTCCTAAATAAATAAAACAATAAATGTAGGATGAAAACAGTAGGGGACATGGAGTACAAGGGGCATATATGTGACTAGCTATTCTTGGCCCTCAAATAAGGCAACAAGGACAAGATAAAATGTGTCTGAGATGCTGTAATGCGTGTGCGAAATGCGAGCAAGAACTATTTGGCCTCAACTTGTGTTCAATTCTGCTGCCTCTGTACAAACGCTGTGATACCCTATGGTTTGGGCATTACCAAAATGTCCTAAATAAATAAAACAATAAATGTAGGATGAAAACAGTAGGGGACATGGAGTACAAGGGGCATATAAGTGACTGGCTATTCTTGGCCCTCAAATAAGGCAACAAGGACAAGATAAGATGTGTCTGAGATGCTGTAATGCGTGTGCGAAATGCGAGCAAGAACATGGCGCCGGTGCACAGCCATTTTGGACACTCATCTCCCATCTGTGTAATAAAAGCCTGCGTCTCCATGGGCCTCGCAAAATAAATGAGCATTTCAGTAGCAAAAGCAGAGCAAGGCCATGTAACTACATATATATTGTTGATGGGATTGTTCACTGAAGGACGAATATGGGGAGGGAGTCAGAGGATCCTGCAGGTGCATGATAAGGGGTTCTGGGAATGAATGCAAGGAGAGGGGCGCTGGGTTTTTCCACTCCTGACTGTTTTTTTCCACTCTTCGGCCGAGGGCAGACACAACTCAGAAGGGTGGGGACATGCCCCCATAAAGAAGAGGGCATTCTGTGGCAAAGTTCATTATAACTTGGACCCCCGGGTGATACAGTCTCACTGAAAGGGAGGACGCTCTGCCTCAGACCTCGTTTGCATGAGTGATCTATTCGCCTACCTGCTCTGGGATTAAGCAGTGTTGCAGTTGCCAAGGTGAATGTGTCTTCTGCGTCCTTGTTTACAGTGAAGCAATTTATATCTATATTTTTATATATCTAAGTGTATGTTTGTTTATGTATGCTAAATTCATATATACATATATTGTGTGAGTGAAGGGCCTCTAAGGAGCCATCTTCATTTTTATTCTAACAATTAGTCTACATGTGATTTCTTGCCTGTCTGAGTCCAATAAATTGTTTTGCCCGGGGCCGGGGGAATGTAAGTGTAAGTGTTCTCCTCACATGGCCAAGCAAAAGCAAAACAGATGCCCCTCAGTACTAACCTTGATTTGGACTCTGGCAAAAATTCACATTCACAATACAACACTAGAAACACAATTATACACAGTAAAGAGGTGTGGTTTAACCTGGACCTAAATGAAATACATGATACTATTCAGGTGTGTGAGTACAGTGACACAAACGAAATAGATAATCGCAACCACACATATGTACATCTAGAGCCCAAACAACAGCAAAATATGAAAACAAAGCAAAGAAAAACATATTGTGAACACTCAATCTTGATATACAAGTAACAATGTGTGAACATGAAGTGGGGATGGAGGATGGGTTGGTTCCATCAATTCAGGTGGGTTTGTTGGTGCCTTCACGTGCAGTTGGTGTCCTTCCATGCCTGTTTTCTCACTTTCTAAACACCAATTCCTACTTACAAGACAACAGTCCCTGCCTGGGGGTGGGGGTACTTTACTGTATCCTCAATAACCAAAGCAAGCAGTATTATTAAGATATAAAAGAGGTTCATGAATCATAATCGATGAAAATACAGACATGAACAATACAAGTGAAAAAGGAATCAATCATCTTTCCATAGAAATAGACTCCAAACAGAGAGTGCAAGCAACGGGCAAGGTGCCGGATGATTTTTTCCTGTCTCAGGTATTTGATGAGCTGCTGATGTCAGGTGAAGTACAAGCATAAGGTATTAAACAGATGCCAGTCAAACTCTTTTTAAAGCATGAAGAAAGCATTCCCGGGCTACAAGAGGATTCAGATAAGGTTGCATTCAATGCAGACACCCCCCTAGAGCTAGATGAGGGCTTAGGTCTGGTAATTATCTCGTCTGAGACTCAAGGAAGCCGATAAATAGTCAAGTTACAGTTGGGCTCTGTATATGAGGAAATGATTGTGGAACAACTAGTGGTGATTTCATGAGAAGTGGATGAGGCCTCGTTCCACATGCCACTATGTCTAGCAACGATTCAGGCTGGGCTAAGAAATAGCAGTCCTGAAATCAGCAAAAACGTGCAACCCTATGCATTCAAGAGGAGTGTGAAGATGAGTATTACTCTCCCATCTTGGTGCAAATACAATGCCATGTGCTTGCAATGGTGGACACAGGTCAACTACTACTGTTAATGCAAGGAAATGATTAGATAGCCTAAGCTAAGGATACCAGTAGGAACACCTTCTAAAATTACAGCCATGTGAGGGTCCTATATATAATTTCAATGGTGAGCTGATACCTGTGGAAGATGCCTCTGTGGTTGACATTAAAGTTGAAAAGCACAATTTAAGACATCTGATGGTTTTAGGCACTGTGGATGAGACACTTTCTTGTTAAGCACAGATTGTTTGAAAAGAGTGTCCCTCTGAATTGATGGAGACAATGGTTCTCTGGTCTTTAGCCAAGAGGCTGTAGAAGCTCCAAAAGGGGGCAAATCAACACAATTTTGTGATGCAATGTCACCCTTTAACCAGGTAAAAATGTGGTTGGAGTATACCTTCTGAATGGATGTGTCCCTAGTCTCCTTGTCATTCTAATGTGCGAGAACAGGTCTTATATTGCGCTAAATGTCAGAGTCCAGCCTCCAAAAGCAGAGCTGGGTTTGAAAGCTGCACTTCTCTACATTATCTTGTTTCCAAGAGAAGTGCAACCACTTGATGTGAACTTAGACCCAAAGAAAGCTGGCAGAATCAAATTAATGAAAATGCACTCGAATTGTATTTATATGAGGAAGATACAGTGCCCCATGGTAAAATTATCCTCTGGGTTCTACACCGGTTCATTGGCTACAATATCTGTACAGTCAGGCACAGCCCCTTTTTCATCAGCAGCATCCACAATGCTGGCATGCATTTCCCATTTTTAGAAAATGCACTATGCCCCATGTAACGGCTAACAGCTACTTTCTCTTAAAGAGAACCATAGTCAATGAAACAGTCTCACATTCATGGATCCTGTTCTCTATTCCAGAAGCAGATTGCTCACAGCAGGAAATGTCATTTCACATGCCTAATATTGTTTCCATTGAGATTTATATTTCCATAGGACACGCTCATCAGACACCCATGTGACTGTGTGGAAAGTCATGGTCTGGCAATTATAAATGTGGCTCCATTGCCACCTGCAAGTACATGATGGAATAAAACAAAGTAATGAACTTACCAAATGGTAAGGCGTATACTATGAATCATTTTATTCTTTTCTACACACAATTTTGGGTTCATGCAATATTATGTCCATGCAAGAAATGGCACAGAGGAAGCACAATTTGCAAACTAAAGACCAGGATTCAAGAACATATAGGAGCCAGAAAAAAACAAGATCAAAAGTATCCACTCACAATACATTGGATGCATGAGCACAATCAAGCTCCAACTCAAACTTTCAAATGCACAGGAAAAGTGGAGATGAAACTATCAACTGGGGGTGGAAACAAGGAGTTGAATTTGAGATGACAGGGAGCATTATGGATGAATAAAATGATTGCATGCACCGTTGGCCTCAACAAGGATCAATAACTATATCTAACCAGAATCACACACATTTTTGTGAATGTGCATCTCATTAGTAACTTTAGCCTGCACCTAACCGAAATATGCATTTTAGTGTTGCATTAGATGTAATTCTTTAGATACAAACGTAACATTTAACAATTCATATGTATAAACACTTAGAAATATTTTTTCTAGATCTGATCTGGCCAAAACACTTGTAACTATTGTGTCATTATATGCAACTTACATTGGGTACAAAATTGGAGAACACAAAACAAAAACCGTTCATTTGGAACCAAATATGTCCACAGCAATGCATGTGTGATCGATTACATCACTGCATTCATCTGGAAAGCGATAACATCATCATCAAACAGAATATAACGTGTGCCATTTTGATAGCATGGTTTTGGCATCCCAGAGAGCACAAATTAAGCTCTTAAATCAAAAATCATGAGGCACTCCAGTTATAAGGTAACTATGGAATGTGGAGTTTCAATCCAATGTTGTCATATATTTGTGTCATGCAACACTTTAAGTAGGTGCTCACATTATATTTATATATACATTATATTCTCCCCTCTCACTCTTTGACTCTATAGTGCATGAATGTATTCAATGAACTCCAGAGGACATCACACACTACTTTAATTATAACAAGACTAAAGAAACATATATTGTAAGGTCAGTTACTCACACAATATCATCACACAATGCTATGGAATTGCAATTAAGAATACTAAACCAGTGTCTAAATTCACCATTTTAGGTGTATAGAGAAATCTGTATGACCAAAACCATTATTTCCTCCTCAAGAGCTATTCACGTAGCAAAACACATTTCAAGGAGAAACAGACAAATGAGAGATAGACAAGCAGAATTTAAATGTATCCAAATCTAAGGATATGAGAAGAGAATGATAAACTGATTCTGAACATACCAACAATAAGGATAACAAAATGAAAAGTCAATCTACGCTTAAATATAGCAAGAATAAGCATAAGCGACAAATGCAATGATTGCTTGAGAGAATAAGTGAACATAACAAGTTTTTTTATCAAACAAAAGAAAATAATTTAGATTAATGTCTGAATGTGCAAGATACCAAAATACTAATCTTGCAAACTTTAACAGATGAACTTTTAAAATTGTAAAACACGGGATACATTGCAAATCAACTAATGAGGACACATCGGTCGATCTTGCAAATTGAAACAGATAAAATTATAATTTAAATTTTAATTAAGAAAATATTGGATACATTGTAAATCGACTAAAGAGGACAAAAAATGCTTTGGACTAAAAGTTCACAATTAATATTTTTTATTATGAATTCTTCTTTTTCTTGATTATCAAAAAAATGACTAAAACAAAGATTGTTTTACATTTTAAGAAAATGGATTATTGATTTCACATAGGCGCCCACAATTATCTTATATATTTTTTTTAGTAAACACAAGAAAAGCTATCAAAAAAACATCCTTACCTTTGTGGTAAATCTGTAATTTTTACATAAACATTGTTAGTTATCACTGTATTTTGCTTCACAGGAATGCTATGTTCCAAACTCCATAGAGCTAGAAAGTTTGCAGGATTGTTCTAATTAACATGCTAATCCTCTCGAACTCGGATCTTCCTAAATATGCTACATGTTTTGTTCTTAAATCACTGTGGCTTCTTAAAAATCAACTCTGCTCAACATGATCATGTTTCTCTCCTTCTCACATTCTTAGGCGATTCGGAGATGTGTTACATGCCTAATTTAGTGATTGTATGGATGGGTGAAGACAGTAAACAACAGTCAACATAATGGCACACACTCATTAAAATGACACATATCTATTCTTCTGTTAAAGATGGCCTACTTTACAGCAAATCTTGTAGTGCTTATCATCCGTTGTCTTAGTGCATAGGAGTGTTTCAGTTCTAAATGCGCTGTTTGGCCAAATCAGTAAGGCCATATTTTTTAGCGGCATTTCCCCCTGTAATAAATATTTTTTTTGTTTGTTTATCAAGAGAACATAGACAGTTTGTGTACAATTGCATACATTCTATATGAAAATGTCCACAGGAAAAAGTAGTCATGTGAAAGTGTAGTGTGCAAAAAGGAGATTTAAAAAATGTAGTCATACAACACAAGCAATTCCAAGTGTGACAATGTTGCCAGTAATAAGGTGGCCATAAAAGCTATTTTTAAAATGCACAAATGTACAAGGCTGCCCCCCCCAACAACGATCCAAAACTCCAAAATCACCATAACGCCATTCCTAAACCTTCAACTAACTCTAATTACAACTCTTATTCCACCCTGAACTCTTATAAAACACTAAGCCTTCTGCACGCTAAAGCATTTTATTTGCATGCAATGCAATACAAAATAAATAGAAATTCAACAGTGAACCTATCTCCAAGCCCATCACCAGGTCGCCGCAAAGTACAGTGTTGCCTTAATCCAAAACTCTTCCTCCAATACCAGCCTTACCCTAACTGCAACTTTACCACTTATCCTAATACTTACTTTACCCTAACCACAATCTGTATCATAGCTATTATCCTACACCAATATCACCAGCCCTCTCCAACCTCCCTATCCCTTTCTGAAACACTTACTCAAACAATGAATACTAGCCCTAGCCTTACAATAACCCCTGCCCTAACACTAACCCTGACACTGAATCTACCCTAACGACTAACCGAAATCCAACTTCTTTAATCTAACCTCTATTCTTACCCCCCTCCCAACCCTAAATAAACCAGGCACTCACAAGCCCACTAAACCCTTCTTAACCCTAACCATAACTCTAGCAGCACTACATTTTTGCCTACTTTTCAGCTGCATTTTTGACTACTTTTTCCTTGGCAACTTTTTCACTGCAGAGGTATTTTCACCACAACTTTTTCACCGACTACATTGTTGTTGGCTACATTTTCTCTGGATACCACAAATTCCTGCACAATTGTGTAAAGAAAGTTACCATCACACAGGTACTGCAAAGGTTGCATGTTTGGTGCTTTCATCTTCTCACATGTTCATAACTTGAGCTTTTCCTATTATCTGCCAAAATAAAATAATATATACTTGAATGTAAATCGCTTTGTGGTCACAACACGTGACCTGTTGCACTTCAGAAAATTATTCAAATAAAAAGTGACATACTAGAAGGACCACTTGCACAGTTTTTGAGGCTTCAGGCTGAATTGAATCTTTTGTTCTTAGAGGTATTTTTTTATTATTACTTGTGTTTAATCAAATGATTTTTACAAGTTTGCTTTCGAAGAAATTCAAGTTTGTAGACATGTTTAAAACAAGTTGAGTTAAAACCCCAGCGGCCCTATTGGGGCCTCGCAGCCTATGATAAGTCCTGTCCACGAAGAACAGCCAGCTCAGGTTTCGCTTTCGACCTGGGCGGTCTTTTGTGTATTAATGTTTTTCAATGCTAAATCAACCATTTTTACAATTGCCAGAGCCCATCTGGTGGATTCTCCAGAGATTAATCGGTTTCAGATCGAGTCTTCGTCGATGGTTACCACTCCTGTGATTAGCAGCCAGATGTAGACTGCTCTGTATTGGCTCATTTTTATGCATGACATTACCAAGTGTCTTAGTGTTTCTGGCTGCTCCAGATTATTGCAGAGGCAGCATTCATTCAAGGCTGTCGTTGATGATTAAGATTCCATAGATCATTAGCAGATTGAGTCTTGCTTTCATGAATGTTTTTCGTAGCTGCTTACACGAGAATTTGAGGAAGATGTTTTAATTAAGAGTTTGTTCTCCATTGTTTTGTCAATGGTATCAATCCAGTCTTTGCAGTCCATTTTTATTTTAACCCTTTGCGGGTTGGACTCTAGGTCATCTTCTGTGCAGGCAACTTCATTCAATTTTGTTTTTTGATGTTCCACCCATTTATTGAGCATTTTAGATTTCTCGCCCTTAATTTTGTTGGCTATCAGTTTGTAGATCGGTAGTGAGTCTGGTAGGAGAATTTTCCTGTAGAGTTGCATCGCACTCTGGGCTACTGACCCCTTTAGTGATACGAGGCCCAATTGTGCCTAGTAGCAGTAATAGATGTTGATTTGGGCAGACCCAACACTGATTTCCAGATTATTCCTTCCAGCGTAGACCATATAGAAGTGGGCATCGTAAGCATTGCATCCATTCCGTAAATGAGTGTGGGGACTGCTTTTGCTTTATAGAATTGGATTGCCGGTAGCAATAAAAATCTTCCGAATTTGGTGTCAATAGATCTTATTTGGGCAGCTAGCTGCTTTGCTCTCATCCATAGCGTTTCCTGCATCGTTGACTCTTGAGTCGAACCATCAATGCTCACTCCCAGATATTTGTAGTGGCAGACTTTTTCAAGTTTCGCTTCATCCAAGAACCAATTCTGTTTCTTGGAATTTGTATTGTTACTCTGCTTTCTGTCCAGAATCATAATTTTTGTTTTGTTTTTGTTGATTTCCAGGTTGTTGTCAATATAGCGTGCCAGGTTGGTCAATTTGTGTTGTAGACCGATTTTGGTGTGATCTATGAGGATCAGATCATCAGCGTATAATATTCTCGAAATGTCTGTTTTTCCAATTTCCGGAGGAAACGCTCTGATTTTGGCTTTGGAATGTTGATAGTCCCCCAAAAAAGCAGTGAAACGAGCCGGGGCTAAAGGGCAGCCTTGTTTCACTCCTCTGTGTGTAGGGATTTCCTCAGATAGGGTCCTGTGACGAATCAGTCGTACACGGATCTTTGTGTTTGAGTGTAAGGCAATTACTGGACCCAGAATCGACTTCGGACAATCCCATGCTGCCAGGTTGTCGACTTTGTCCAAGGCCTTGGATAAGCTGACGAACGCCAGGTAGATTTTAGGTGACCCTGTCTTTACTTTTGATTTTAAGATACTCAACAGGAGGATGTTCACAGATGTTCCTCCGTTTTTCTTAAAGCCCATTTGGAAAAAGTCTGAGCAGGAGCATTTTTTTCTCATGTTCGTAGCCTAGTCAGCAAAAGGGATGCGTAAATCTTCCCGATAATGTCGAGGAGCGCTATCGGCCGATAGCTCACTGGGTTTTATCAGGATACTTTTTTGAATATCGGGACGACCGTCGCATGCTACCAGGACTCCAGGATCATTTTCGTTTTTCCACAGTGACCAAAGATTTTACTTATAACATTTGCCCATTCACCAGGTGATTGCTTCAGGTCAATGTTGGTCAGGCCATCGGGGCCTGGAGCTCTTGAGTTTTTGAGTTTGACAATCACGCTTTCGATGTCTTCCAGATCTGTCAGATCAGCCCATGATGAAACTGAGGCTCGTTGGGGCATTTCATTGCAAGATGGCGGAAGATCAAAGATAGCGGCGAAGTGCGTCATCCATTTCTCCTCGGAAACTGAGTTTGAGATGTCTGCGGCAGTTTGGCTATTCTTAATTAGAGCCCAGAAGTCTCGAGATTTTTTTGTGCTAAGAGATCGCAGCATTTCCTCCAAGTCTTGTTGATGTAATGCAAGTCTATGATGTTTAGTCCATCTGGTGTAGCCCTTTGATTCTGTTTCAAATAATGCCCATGATTCGGCTGTATTTGCCTTTTTTGCTTTTCTTTTCAGTTTCCTAATCCATCTTTTTTTTTCTACCGTTGCCTTCTACATGTGATTAAACTGTTTGCTTGGATTTTTCAATCCACCCGGCTTAGTTTTGTACGCTAGTAGCAGTGCTAGGTGATTCGGTCTCGATTCTTTTGACAGTGTCGAGTTCGTCACTGTTAGAAGATTGTACTTAGCATTAATCTCCATTACGTCTGTAGCGGACAGACGCAGTCGAGTTTGTTGTTTATTTACCGCAACATTATGGCTATAGAAATGTTTTGCGGGTCGATTTCTCAGCCATGAGAATTGTAAGAGATTGTGATCACTGTGGATGGTTCTTTGAACCTGAAAGGTTTGAATGTTAGGCACAAGTCCACTGCTTATGAAGATATAGTCCAGTGTTGCCTTTGCACTTTCTCGTTCCCATGTTGGTTCCATTTTTGGGTGTGGAAAGAGTTTTGCCATGTTCTGGAGATTTCTGGGGGCAATTAGAGACATCCATGCCTTGCCTCGTTCTTTTGTTGTTGTCTGGAAGTTTTGATTTCCACTGCTATTCCCTTGTTCATCGCATTTTGCGTTCAAGTCGCCGCACATTATGATGTTGGTATTTTCATAGGCGGCGTATATTTTGTCGATCAGGTTCGCTGCCTTTGTGCATAAAGCTTTTTTTGTTGTCCGTTGGGGGTTCCAGTAGGTGCTGATAATCACTAACCTTGAAGAGGTTGTTTTGTCTAGTTCTGGGGATTTGTGGGTCCATGTTGTTGTGATTGCCATGATTCCGTAGGATTCTTCTAGTTTTCCAATTGGGGTTATTCCCGATCCTATACGGATGGCTGTCAACAGACCAGATGATGGATGCCCCATTATTCCTTTCACAGCCGGGGATATTTCGATCGTGTAGCCGTCTAGGGAAGGTTTTTCACCAGCTATGTTTCTTGTAGGCATAGTATGTCATATTCACCCAAGTCAATGTCGCCGGCCTTTATTAAGTGTGAGTGACCTTGCTTGTTCCATGAGGCCAAGGTAAATACTTCTCTGGAGTTCGCGTCCGCAGTTTGTTGCGATCTTGTAGGTGCAGGTACTGGGGATGCTGGTCATTGCTATTTGTCCCCTTTGGTGGAGAGAGCTGATTTGAACCAGTTCCACAGGCCCGGTGGAGTTTTGTCGTCTTTAGGGATCTTCCGGTTCTCGTGTCTTGTTTCTCCTTTTCTACCTTCTGCCGTCACAGCTAGCCATCTGGATGTATGCTGTATTGGTGATCTATCTTGTTTACCTCTTGTTGGACGGCTGAAGGGGGAGTTCTTATGTCTTACTGGGGAATCATTTGTCCTGTACATCCTGACCTTGTCGGTGGACGTGTGTTGGTGGTATCTTTCGTTTTGATCCTTATTTGGTTTGTAATTGTATAGATATTTTCGGCTGAGGGTATAGCTTAACTGGTTATTTCTGCAGAGCTCTTCTGTCTTTGGTATATATCGATTCTTCCGGCGATCAGTTTCTATGGTTCTTTCTTGATTTTTAACGTTGATTACCGTGACAGAGAGTTCGGTTAAAGTGAAGCCTAACTGTTTGATTTCGGAGTAGGCATCTGGAGTGATGTCATGAAGAGCTTGTGGCTTAATATGGAGATAGGCTTTCACTATGTTTTTTCTGTGGTAAGGTTCCACGAGTGCCATGTCCTCAGTCTTCATTCTTTTCAAGGATTGTGTCTGCTCTGTCATTTTTAGGACTGTTTTTCTATTCACAACCATATTACCCTCCGTATTTCCAGATTGTTCTATTTTGAAAATTTGTAGTGATTCATTCAGAATGTCGATTTTCTTGAGGTAGTGGCTGACATCTTTTGTATTTTTTTGAGCTTTTTTTGTTGTAGGGATGGGCCTGTGGTTGTCGTGTTTTTTTCATTTGGGTTTCAGTTTGGTCGTATTCCTTGTTTTGTTCATATGAGTAGCTTAATTATTTGGGCGGCGAGCTTCTCGTTGTTTCGTTCTGTGATGATTTCCTGTTGTGCTGCGGTTTTGGTTTAACTATCTGGGGTGCAATTTCAGGTGATCCTGGGGATCCTTCTTCCTCGGGGGTGTGAACCTCAGTCTCAGGTTCATCAGGCCCGAGTCCCAGTGCTGAGTTATGTTCATCAAGTCTGAGGCTGCCAGAAATTCTTCTGTCGATTTAGGTGATCTAGTCAGGTATACCACTTTTGTATGCCTTGGCAGGTCACTAGGGCATCTTCTTGTATTCCGGCGATGTCAGACTTGGGCGTGGGTCTTACTTGGGTCATCCCTTGAGTAGTTGAGGTCTTTGTAGATCCGAGCTTCAGTATGGATGGTTGTTTTAATTTTTTGGGTTCTTGGTTCCGTATGAGTCCTCTGTCTCTTATGGGGTCCCTTGAATCGGACGCTGTCCTTTTTTCTGGTCCTTTGGATTTCTAAACACCTGTCAGGGTGTTGATTACGTCACTTGTTGATGGAGATTTTGTCGGTTTTGCTTTTATTTCTAGGGTCATCTTCTGGTTGGACAGTGCTTTTTGCATGTTCTTTAATGCTTCTTCTAATGTTGCCACTTTTGTTTCCCATGTTTTGAGATGGGTACTATTAGTTGCTTCCATCGCGGTTATGTAGCCGTCAAGAAATGTCAGTTTGGTGTTCATGGAGCCAATTACCGATGTGTTGTCTTGTAGTGAATTGTTGATAGCTTCATGTAGCTTGCAAAATGGTGCCAAAGCAATTGCGATAGTCGACATGATTGTCAGCATGTCGTTTTTTTTTGTTGGTGAATCTTTTTAAGGGACTGTGGAGATTTTACTCAGTCTTCTGTTTTTTGGTGAGGAGTGAATAGTGACTGGTCGCTTATTTAAGTGTGATGAGTCGAAATTCGTTATCTCTGAGTAAATGGAATCCTGCCCCGCTTCTGCTTCAGCTGACTCTGACGGCTTCCTGTTTCTTTGTGGCTCAGCGGTGGAAGTATTGGTTTTCTCTACTATTGCGAGATCTCTGCCTCTATTTAAATGCAGTTTTGTCCAGGCATATCGTTGGTCTTTAGCCCCAGGATCCTTTTCGGGCATAGTTGGTTTTCGACCACTCTCAGATTTTTCAGTAAGTCGCAGTGTTAGTTGGATGGTCCAGGATGCTGATGTTAATGGTGCAATCTCTGGATGGTGTTTTTTAGGGCCTTTGTTTGGCCATTTGAGATTGGTTGCTCAGATGACTTATCGGCCGGTCTGCTTGAAATGGTTGCACCAGAACCTGGCAGCCTTTTTTCTGATTGACTTTTTGTGCCTGGGGTACAGTGAGTTGTTCCTTGGGGTGAGCGGGAGTCAGAAAGCTCCCGGAGCGTGTCTGTTTTCCGTGATTTGTTGGCAGGTAATGGGTCTTGTATGGCTTCTAGTATTTCAGCGTCCCAAAGCTCCATAGCTGTATCTAGTTTCCGTTTCTGATGTTTTGTAAAAAAGTCTTTCAGTGGGTATGATAGCAGAGGATTACCCCCTTCTTTCTCAGGATTTTTAAAGGATTTTTGGCTGAAGATTTTTGCGTGCTTGTTTTAGGTTCCTGAGTTGCCTGGCTCGGTCTGCCAGCTTTGGATTTTGACTTGTATCGCCTTTTTTTCCCTGTTTGTGAATTATTTTACCCTTGGTGTGAACTCTGTCACTGATTGGGGATTTGGTTTCTTCCCCATCCCCGTCCTCACTGCTGGAGTCATCCTTACTGTAATCCAGGTAACTTTGGGATGCTTCCACCGAAGGCTCAGCTGGTTCAGGACGCAGGATGAGGCCCTCTTTGTTGGTAGGATGCATAGAGGTGGGAATAGACGTTTGTGGTTCTGGGCAATCCAAGAGTTCCATTCCTATGGGAGGGGGATGCACCAAAGCTGTTGATGTCTGTGATTAGTTTCAAAAGTACCTCTTCTTTGTTGTTAAGACACAGCTTGGCCTTTTCTGGGTCCTGAAAATCTGAGGTAGGCAGCCCCATTTGTTCAGTTGAAAAGGTCAGCATTTCGTGCTAGACTGTGATCATATCCCTGCCTGGGCCATTTTATTTTTGTTGGTTCGGTTCTTGTGAAGCTGGGACCAGAGTTTTTCCCTTCCCCGGGTCACGGCCTGGCTCCCGCACAGAGTCTTGCTGAGGGTGCCCCCCGGTACCCTCCGCAAGAGCCTCACTCACCTCGACGGTCTGCGTGGAGCCGGCCATTATGCTCGGAGGAAAAGGGACCTTTCTTCATGTTTTAACGGCCAACAGGCTGCCCACAGGTGAGGGGGCAGGGCCTGTGCCGTTGGATAATTCTGCCCGTATAGCCCCCGAATTGGCAAGATCCCGCCCTGCAGTCTTACCTCCGTAGGAGAAAGGGGGATTGGGGCTTCCAGGGGCAGCTTGTGGCTTCTCAGGCGACGCGTGAAAGGTCCGCTTCTGAGACTGGGTCCATGATTTTCGCTCCGGTCTTCCTGGTTTCTGCTTTGTCGGGTTTGACGGATTTGACTTTCAGCTGAAAGGAGTCCATTGCCTCGCGGCCCCCCCGGCTACCGCCGCGCTGCGGACTGCTGCAGACTGTCTCCACCTCGTCTCGCAGCTCCGCTCATCACCCCGCACTTTGCTCTGCTCCCGCGGCAGGTTAATTGGGTCCTCTCACAAGGTGCACACGGTAAACAGGGTAGAGAGACTGTAGACTGCTGCAGACTGCCTCCACCTCGTCTCGCAGCTCCGATCCTGCAGCAGGTTAAGTGGGTCCTCCCACAAGGTGCACAGGGTAAACAGGGTAGAGAGACTGTAGGCTGTCTCCACCTCGTCTCGCAGCTCTGCTAGGGGTATTTTACTTTGAGTGTCACGTTTAAGATTTTGGAACAGACTCCAACAAGTCTGTGGCAGAAACATAGCTTGTTTGTATGTGGAGTAGGGTAAAAAAAAAAGAATTTATATGGTTAATAAAATCAACCTTTCAAATATCAACAAGTATCACAGTGCCATAAATGAGAAAAAAGAAGATACAGTTTATGCATTAGCCAAAAGTCAAATTTGAAGATAATTTGGCTCAATTGGAATGATTATGAATGTGATCAGAAAATATTTCATCCAAAAAGCGTACAGTTGCTATTTTGGTTCTTAGGATAGTGGATGAGAAAATGCAATGCCACAAATTCTTTTGGATGATGTAGTATCCTATGTCATTGTCTCCTAGCTACGGCGTCCCTGCCTGCACGCGAGTTAAGAATGTTAGTGTTTGAAGTCAGGTTCGGTACGAGGGAGGTGGAGACGGGTTGAGGGAGAGAGGGAAGATTGTGAGCGGCAGTGCAGGGCGCCGGAGACTCTCAAAGTAAATGAACACATTTACTTTTCACGTTGTCTCCGAGGCATACTTCATTTTGGCGACGAGGCTTGCCGGCGTCCTGAGAACCCACAAAGCCACAGGGGATCTCAAACTGAGAGCGGCTGCTCCGAGCCCTCGCAAAGCGTTGCGTGGCTTGTGCTGGGGAAGAGTCGTGTTGTCCTACCGGAGCCCTACCTAATCCAAGTAGAGAGCGGATGCTCCGAATAAACGCGTGGAATCGCGTTAGTTCGTGCTGTTTTTTTTTTTTCTTGCTTGTGTCTTCACTGCTGCAGCAGCTGTATCGGTTTTCATTGGCTGCTGAGCGAATCAAACCACCAATGAGCATCTCGCACAGAGTGTATTGAGGAAAGGGACCCTCCTCACTAACACAGATCACATGATCTGTATTTATTGGAACCAGGCAAATGAGGAGTAGATAGGAATCTCCTCATCCTCCTTGCAGTACGTTCTGAACACAGAATTTCTTGCAAGTGATTTGGAGAGTTGAATCACTTCAAAGCAATTTTACCCCCACAACTGGATTTGACCTCATCTCTTACAGACACAATTTTCCAGAAACATGCAAGGCATCAGTATACAACCCCAAGCTAGTTTTTTCCCAACTGCTGGTCAACCTGTTGTAAATTGGTTGGAATGAAAGGAATTCTGGTTGAACTATGTTCAGACCATTGACCAGGAAGGCTTAACTCCGCTTAAAAAGAAATCACTGCTGCTCCATGCCTTGGGATTGGAAGGACAGAGGAAGTATAGGGAGTTACCAGAATTGCCTATGGATGAAGCTGGGGATACTGATGAACATGAAAAAGCTATAAGACAATTAGACAAATATTATACACCTGAGACTAATGTAGCTATAAACAGGTATAACTTCTACACCAGAACTCAAAAGGAACATGAGTTTATTGAAGATTATGTATCAGCCTTGAGGGCGTTGTCACACACATGTCGTTTTGGGAATGGCATCACATTGGATGAACTCATAAGGGATCAAATCATCATACACGCGAAAGATAGTTTGGTGCAGGACAGACATTGGATGGTGGGAAACCCATCCTTGCCAGAAACTATGGCCATTGCCAAACGAATAGAACACAGTCATCTGTGCTCCAAGGAAATGAAAAATAGGAAACAAGAGGCTGTTCTAAACATGCAGCAAACGAATGACAAACCTACGTTGGATTCAGGAGAACAAGGCATGGTCAACACTCTTAGGACAAGAGAACGTGCAGAAAACTATGCAACCAAGAGTTGCAGGTCCAGGGGATTTGAGTACAAAGGACATCTGGTCAAGGGCAAGAATTGGGCGAAAACCGAACCCAGACCGAATGCCCCACAACTTAAAGAAGCTGACAGATGTTACAATTGTGGAAGAACGGGAAACTTTGCATATGCCAAGCATTGTCCTGCAGTAGGACAGAAGTGTGGTAATTGTGGAGTTAAGGGACATTTTGCAGTCACGTGCAGACGGAAGAAGAGAATTTCGGTCATACAGGGGGAAGACGAAGAATCGGATGATAATAGAGTGTTTACCATCCGCGTGCCTCCTGAGGGTGAATTCAAATGCCCAAGCTGTGTCATCATAATTGACAATTGGAGGCTTAAAGTGAAAGTTGACAGTTGTTCTCCATGGACGATTATCACGAAGAAAAGCTGGAAAAACTTACTAGCATTGGGTCTTAAGAGCAAATTCAATGAATCTGATATAAAAAACCCTGGTGGATTTGAGGGGTCAAAGATCAAGATAATTGGCTGGTTTTCAGCCATCATTGAATTTAAAGACAGGAAGGCAGAAGTGAAGATATATGTTTCAGAGAAAGGAGTCAACATTATTGGATGGAGGGATCAGGCGGGTCTCCGTATCAGATTAGACCCTTCTGACAATGAACAAATCTTAATCGTCAATACAAGTTGCAAGCAGAGAGAAGAAATAGAGAGTATAAAAGGCACACAGCAGAAGAAATTGGGCCTGGAGAGTATAAATGGCACACAGCAGAAGAAATTGGGACTACTGAAAGACTTTTCACATAGGATTCGCCTAAAGGATGGAGAGGTACCTGTCAGACATGTGAAGTCTAGACCCTATACCATTTGCCATAGCAGACAAAGTAGAACAAGAATTGGCAAAGTTGGAAGCAGAGGGAGTCATTGAAAAGATTGAATCGTCGGAGTGGGCAAGCCCCATTGTAGTTGTGATGAAAAAAAATGGAAATCTTAGAATTTGTGTAGACCTCAGAGATGTGAATAAGAACGTCATAGTTGACATTTTTCCCCTCCCCATAATTTCAGAAGCGCTAAATCGTATGGGTGGTGCAAATGTGTTCTCTACTCTGGATCTCTCTAAAATATCTCGGATGGAAGACTGCAGAGACATCACAGCTTTTGTTACTCCACATGGGCTGTATAGGTACAAGCGCATGCCGTTTGGACTAGTGTCAGCGGCAGCAGTGTTTCAAAGGGTCATGGAACATGTGCTGAAGGGATTGAAGGGAATATTTGTTTAACAAAGTTACATTATTGTGTTTGGCAAAGGCCGAGAGGAACATGACATGTGATTGAAAGATGTTTTGTTGAAATTGGAGAGCGTGGGTTTGAAAATTGAGAAGAATAAATGCAAGATTGGCATGGATGAAGTTGAGTATTTGGGACACACAGTCAATAGCAAAGGGTATAAACCGAAGAGTGATGCTATGAAAGCGGTCAGGGAATCTCCTAATCCTAGCAATAAAGATGAGCTTAGGTCATTTCTAGGACTTTGTGAATATTATAACAAATTTGTTGAGAATTTTGCAAATGTTACAGAACCATTAAGGAAATTGTTAAAAAAAGATGTCAAATTTGTATGGAGTAATGAGTGTGATGAGGCTGTAAATTGCATCAAGAGACAAATTTGTAATTCAAAAGAATTGGGTGATTATGTTTTTGGCAGGTTGACCAAAGTTACGGTAGATGCTAGTGGTCATGGGCTAGGAGCAGTGTTGTCCCAAATTGATGAAAGTGGCAAAGAAAAAACAATCTGTTATGCCTCCAGAGCAATTTCAGACACAGAAAGCAGGTACTCTGTTATTGAAAAAGAACTATTGGCGTGCTCATGGGCTGTGAACTATTTTAGAAAGTATCTGTGGGGTTGGAAGTTTATCATACAAACCGATCACAAGCCACTCATTGAAGTGCTATCTGTGAAGGGTATGTGTAAAGCATCACCTAGGTTGGCTAGGTTGAGCATTAAATTACAAGATTATCATTTTGTGACAAGGTATGTACCAAGTAAAAGAAATGTTGTTGCAGACTATTTATCACGGCTACCATTAAGGAATGCGGTTTTGGAGCCAGAAGGCAATGAGGATATAGTGGCGGTTGTTCTAGAGGTAACCTCTAAGGAAAAGTGGTTGGATGAGTTTTCCAAAGATATAACATTGCAGAAGATTGCAGATTTCACAATGCTAGGTTGGCCAGAAAAGAGATTGGTTGATGGAGAGACTATGAAATTTTGGGAAGTGAAGGATGAGTTATCTATGGAGGAAGGATTTTTGATGAGGGGGAGTAAGTTGATACCTCCGAAGGTTCTGTATGAGAATATATATGTACAAAGCACATCAAGGTCATCCTGGCATAACGGGGACTAAAACTAATGTACGTTCTGCATACTGGTGGCCAGGTATGGATCTTTTAATTGAGAGATTTGTCAGAAACTGCTGGCCTTGCCAGAACAGTGATAAAAGTTGTAGGAGCTTCAAGTCAGAACCTGTTGTCATAGATAAAGGGGAGGCTCCTTGGATGAAGTTAGGCATCGACATTGTGGGACCTTATGCAAGACGAGGGGAAAAAAGGTTTTTAATTGTTATGATTGATTATTATTCAAGTTGGGTGGAATTGAAAGCTGTCAAAAAAGTTGTTTCTGGAGAAATTATCAAATTTCTTAAAGACATTTTCAGGAGAGAAGGATTTCCCAAAACCATTATTAGTGACAATGGGGTTCAGTTCAAAAGCAAGGAAATTAAAGAGTTTGCCACAACATCTGGAATTGTTTGGACGTTTTCTGCGTTGTACCATCCCCAAACCAATGGGTTAGTTGAGAGATGTAACATATGGTTGTGGAGACAGTGGAATTGGCTTTAAGAAACAACATGCCTGTGAATGAAGCACTTATGGAGAAATTATGGAGGTTAAGAATGTCAGTTAAAAGGGGTTTGAATATGTCTCCTTTTGAATTGATGAGGGGCAGGGCTCCCAACACATTGCTCACTCCAGAGTGGATAAATTGTAAAAGAGTGTCAGAGTCCAGGGAATTGACAAATAGTAAATGCCATGGAGTTAATAATAGGATGTCATTGGGATGTAAACGCAGGATTGAAATTTCACCAGGTGATATGGTAAGGATAAAATTAGGTCACAGTGTGAGGAAAGGTGATTCTAAATACAGTAAACCGGTTAAAGTGCTGCAAGTGCTCGGTAAGGCAATAAGGGTGAGTGGTGGTTCAGTATGGAACATTGACAGAGTAAGCAAATGGAATTGGAAACTGGATTATGGTAATAGGAATCAACCCAGACAAGATTGTGTTCTTGATGATTTGATGTATAGTGAAGACAATTTGAATTTGGAGACTGATGTTGTTTCTGATGCTGTCTCTCAAAATATGGAGGAGTTACATGTGAGAGACAATTGTGATGTTTTGGCTGGTAGCCAGGCTCCAGGAAGTAATCAGTCTGGGGAAGATGGTGTGAGTCAGATAATAAACTCTTGTATGAATGATTAAAACAGGAATGTTGGTATTAGACATAACAGTGAGCTAGCATGTAAGATGGTGCGTAACCCTAGAATAAAGAGGTTACCGTTCTGGACAAAATATTTTGTTATGGGGAAGTAAAGATTATGTCATGAGAATGCAGCATAGACACACTAATTGTGTTTTATTTTGTGAAGCAATTGTTTGTAATGCATTTGTCAGTATAAAGACATGTTATTCAGATATGCTTTAGTCAATTGATATTTGGTTGTTTAGCACTTCTTTGTTAATTTGTTGTTTCGTCGTATTTCTTAAAATGTTCTTCTTAGTTTAATTTGTTTCTGTATAATTAATATTATCAAGTGGAAAAGGGGAGATGATGTAGTATCCTATGTCATTGTCTCCTAGCTACGGCGTCCCTGCCTGCACGCGAGTTAGGAATGTTAGTGTTTGAAGTCAGGTTCGGTACGAGGGAGGTGGAGACGGGTTGAGGGAGAGAGCGGAGATTGTGAGCGGCAGTGCAGGGCGCCGGAGACTCTCAAAGTAAATAAACACATTTACTTTTCACGTTGTCTCCGAGGCATACTTCATTTATGTGCATTTTGGTCTTCAAAAAAACTTCCAAAGCATTTTTTCCGAATAGTGGCTAGATTTGGACAATGAACTAAACAATGTTCCAACGTTTCTTTTTTGTCAACATTCTTACAAAATCGACACACATTTTCTATTTGAATAATTTGTTTTCTGCGAGCCTGAACATCTAGGGTCAGCCAAAGGTTCAACCGAAAACGGAGAAACTTCTGGCGAGTCCTTGATCATGGAAATTTGGCCAAATAATCAGACATTATTCTACATCGCTTGTGTCCAAACAATGCTCGATCAAAGTCCTTATAGTTGAGGCATTTGTTTTGAGTCATAATCCAATCATATTTCATTTTTGCACGAGCTTCATTGTTTAAAAGTGACTCTAAGTCAACTGAAGCATCAGACAGTGCATTCATAGTGAAGGCACACCATTGTTTCGAAAAAGCCTGATTTTGTTTTATAAGGTGAAAGGCCACCTTTCACAAAATATCTGATCGTTCTAAAGACAAGAGACATTTACGGAAAAAGGTACAATATTTCCAAATTACAAAGGAAAACATTGAGAGTGAACCCAACTCAAATCGAATCAAAGGTAGAGGTGTGCAAGCTGGTAAATGCAAAACTTTTTTCCAAAACAGAGATTCTATTCTATCCCACCACTCCACGGGTTTAGGATTGCGAGCCTCAGACCCATATGTCAAAATTGGCAACACCTTCTGAAGAAAGAAGGTGAGAATGTGCTTTACACGTAAATTTGCCAAATTTGCCCATAAGGATCTTTGCTTGCGCAATTAAAGACCGTAGTTTGCCATGGATCTCTATGTCAGGGTCAAGACTTGGTAGGGTAAAATAAGATACAAAGAGGCCAACTATATTCCCCTAACTCATCCCTTGAATAAGTTTACCCTTAACCCTTTTATGGCATGCTCTGAGTATGGTTGATATCTTTCCCATAACTTGTAATGCTGAGACCAGCATTTTCGGCCACACTGCCTAACAGTGCACTAAAGTCTGTGCTCAATGTTTTACAGAAGTCTTTCTACATAGTTTATTGTACATTTCTATATTAACATTCTTAACGAGACATCCCATTTTATCTTCACCCTCCTGAACCACTGGCCCCCAAGTCATCGCCATCACCCACCCTTCCTGCCCGTTCCAGCAACTTACCTTCTGACCTGAGGCTCTAGGCTCCAGCTGTCATGCTCCTTTGCTGTCTATTCCTGCCCACCATAGAAATAGAAGACTTAAGTCACTTTTTTATTTTCTTTGGTGGTGGCTGTCTTTGCTTTTTTTTAGTATGTGCAGAACCCTTCTTCCGTCATTAAAAAACACTTAAACTATTCTCAGCATGGAGTAAGCACAGGGTGCGAATAACAATCACCCCTGTGTTCGGGGCGTACAGCACTGGCAATGTCCATGAGACTGTCTAGTTTCAGACTGACGGGCTGTTACTAGACCTATATACCCCTGAACGTGGGGGTGATTGCTATATGGATGTATTATGATTGGCCACCGCCCTTTGCTTCCATAAGTGTGGTAAACCTTTATCCAGCGTGGCAAAGGGACAATCCTTTCCAGGTTAGAGAATGTGTTCCTTCTTCATTCAGGGCAGATCTTTGAGGAAGTTAAGCAATATTTGTGTAGGCTTTGGTTCCACTTATATATGGCAGAATTATGCTTTTTTGATTTTGGCCTTTGATTGTCTGTTTACATTCAGAGACATGGTTACATACTTTTTTCAATATGTGGCCGGTGTATTATAAATATTGTAATGCTTTTTCTGATTTGGTATCCCGTTGGTGAGTCATGGGTGGCATGAAGAAAAGGGGCCCATGGATTAAATATATTAATCTTTCTCAAGACATAAAACATTATTTTAAGTGGTAGTTTGTTTAATGTTCAGTAGTTCATATTAATTGTTTCTAGCTCACTCATGTAAGGAAGATAATTCGTTTTTGTGTGATTGCTTGCAGCACAAATTGCTTGGAACATTGGGGACCAAACAAATGTAAATTGCACAGAGAGGACCAGGAATGGTGATTGAGATGTTTTTGGTTATGGACGTACATCTGGCATGGAAATCTGATACAGTTCTGTGCCTGTTTCTATCCCTTCCCAAAAAAACATTGATGCTAGTCACTCTATATGTGCACGGCCAGAGGAAGAAACATGAATCTGTATGGATAACTGATGGTTCCAGCATCTTTGTTCTTCTTTGCAGCATCTTGCTACTGGAGAAGGGAGGATCCGCCTTTACACTAAGTTCCACAGCTGTGTGCTGCAAATTCAAGAACATTAAAAAAAATCATAATTGAATGGCAAAAAACCATACAAAATAGCCCACATAGTGGTTCCTGTGTGGCCACCATTGTGAATGATTGCTGAATTTGTTTTCCGGTCTAGATTGGATCTTTTAAAACATCTTTCTGATGCTTGATTGATATAGCAAACTAGACTTACTTAAATAACTCCCAGGTACATTCCTTCTGCAGATGCTGAGGGTGCACCCATTGCAAATAGAAACAGCGAAAGGAAAATATACCTGTGCCTGTTTTCTCACAGACGCACCGGACCAACAACTTACTTTGATGGCACTATGTATTGTTCACTACTATTATGCATTATGTTCTCTCTGGAACCCTCCAAAAATTCGATGGGTTTTGTCTTAGAGAAAACACGGTAAAAAACCCCACAAAAAAACATCCCGCGATGAAATGACAAGAACCCCTCTTTCAATGGCAATTTCATAGGTGCATTCTGGGTTAAAAAGATATATGATCTCCTTGGCACTTGTTATTAATCATGAAATTATAGCTATTGCACACAGATAGACTCATAACTGTACACAGAGGAAGGATACCAACCGTGCCTTCTTCTATAATGCAAAATTGAAAGCATACTTTTTATATAGTCCCCCCAAACCCACATTCAGCTATGAATTGTTGCTCTTGCAATGCTTCATTTGACCCTGACTTAACATAATGAACCTCATTTTGAATGTGGCAGTGCGGTTAAAAATGGCAATAAAGTGGCAATACTTCTGTAACTGACACTTTACCATCACATTAACACATCAGCGTACCAAGAGGTTTGGTCCTGTTGTAGCAGAGTTTGCTTCAGCAAAAAGCTGGAGGTAAATTATCCACTTCACAACCAAAAATGGTCGAATTGCTGTGACCAAATTACTACTAACAGAAATTTCAAAACATCCACATGGAGTCAGATGGACTCCAAAAAGGGGGACACACAATGCCATGCCACCCCTCGTTATCCTGTGGTAGTTCCATGGAACAGCGTGGTCAAATCTAATTTCACAGAGAGGCTGCCAGATCTAGGCGTATGAACTGTTCATTCAATTTCCCTCTTTGATTTTCCTGGTCAACCTTTACGACTGTGAAATGACTGCACCAATCTAACATCAGCAAACAATCTTTCTGACTTTTGAAACCCCTCCCCTTGTACAAGGCGTCTCAGGGCCCATGTATAATCACAACTTGACAGCTGTCCAGTATGTAATTCCTTTCTTGATAACTTATGATGCATCTTCTAGGCAAAAGTGCTCATCTTAGATGCTCTCAAATAAAATAAAGAGACGTAAGACATCTAGTTGTTGCCCCACCCGTCGGCATCTCCTGCTTGCTACAAAATATCACCCAAGTGCCCATCATGGCATCTCTAACTAATCCTACTCTTTGACCTAAACCTTAGACATAGCTCACCCATGAAAAAAATAGTAAGACAAAAACATGTACCTAAACCACATTGATTTACCCCTATTTTGTCCCGGGAGAAATAAAGAAACCTAAGTTGCACCATACATGGTGCAACCTTTACAAACATGATGACCTGATATTGTTCCAAAAATGTGTTCTTCATTACAAAGCATACATTCTAAAGGGAGAACCAATACTACAACCACCAAATGATGCTGAAAACAACAATATTCTAGATCATTAATGACAGCATCCAAATTAAACCCAGGCTCTAAGTGTTCCAAGAAGTTGTGTCATTTTTGATATCATAATAATACAAACTGTCTATCATCTACTCACATCTACAATAGGGGTGATGACATAACCTTACAAATCCTCAGTCGTGGGAGCTAAACCAACAACAATTACCCAGTTGGACCTGCTCTCCCTGGCAGATGCCCTCAGCCTATTGCATCCAGTAAAAAATGCCACATGCCTTTTCCTCAAGTCAGAGAGTTAGCAATGCAGCCATAGATAGCACAGAGACTCAAATATATTTTAAATGCCTCTGCACGTCTGGGTTAGGGTTGCCTTCCCTTGAAGGAGGTAGCACTTGCACTCCTTATTGAAAAATCCTGATCCTGGAAGTTGCTGCACTCTCTCCAACTTCGCACACCCTGCCAATCTCCCAAATCTGGCCGTGGCGAGTGTAATGACATGGCTACTGATCTACCGATCTACTGGAGTACAGGGATGAATATTGTTTTTTAAAATCCTAATAAACACCACACACCGCTAAACAAGCAGTATTTTCAATCATAAAACAGACACATGAAGGGTACACGTCCTTTGCCTCTTCAAGGTAACATGCACCAAGGACAGACTACACTTTTCAAAAGGAGTGTTAGCCAGCAAGAAAGCATCAGACAACAAGACACCAAAATAAAATAAATATTCAATTAAAGGTACTATAAAAAGACAAGACTTTAATCAAATTAAAACGCAAGAGAAACGAATCAAAACACTAACAGCCCACACTTTAATGAAATAAACAGAATATGCAGACGTCTGGTTGAAAGCAGATCCCTGGATATGAAGACGGGGGTATACAGGCAATTTGTTTTCAGCAATGTTCAGGTTCAAGTATATTGGCAACATCCAAAGTGGAGGTCAACCAATGTTATTTAAGGACAGTGGCAGAATGGGCCAAGAGAACAACACCAAAAGGTAAAAGGCCCTGTACTATTTCTCAAGGTTGAATTACTAGATATTCGTTTTCATTTCAGTGAAACGTCAAACACTGCATGATTTTCAAAAACACATTTTAATCAAAAAGCTATTATAAAATCAAAATATTACATGGATACCAAAAACACGTAAAGAGTTGGGGAAAATGGCATTACATGGAAAAAACGTAACTATTGTGTTTTTTCTTCCCCCTTGTCCTGAAACATGATATATAGTTTGTCTGGTGAGAGGTACTGCAACCATCCATCATATGAACAACAACACTCGCATTCATATAAACACATGCTAACACAAGAAAACACATGTAAAGGATAGAAAAATGTGAAATAACCATTACAAAAACAAAAACAAAAATCGCAATTGGAGGCTGAACAATCTGATCAGCTCCCCTTATCTGTTATACAAATACAGCAAGTGCTGTCAATAATGAACACTACATGCCATTTCACTGTAGAATGTGGCAATTAAGAGAGTGTAGCTCCTAGCCATAGCTATTTATAAACAAAAGGCCTCAAGCAATTGGAGAATGCTAATCACAATGAACTCATCGACTTATGCCAACTCGAGTTTTGGCCGTCTCTGTGACAATGGAAGTTGTGGTCACATAAGGACTTCTTCAGGGCAAGAAGATGCGAGCATGGAAGATGGACGGAAACAGTCAGAAATGTCTAGAAAAAGGATCTGGTCCTGCACAAGGCTGAGTGCACAGCCTGCAGAGTGGTGCAAAGCAAACTATTCCCGTTGGTACCAGCGGCATACAGGGGCTGCCGGCATGTCCCAGACACATCAGGAATCTCAAAACATGGATTTGTAGATTCAGAAAGCTCAAGAGACTGAGGTCTACTGCATGGTGCTCGCCTGTACGGTCAACGGGTGCACACGTAGTGAAGCACACGGCCGTGGCTTCGCCCAGAGGGGATCCGTTCGGGGTTCGAAAATAGTAAGTGGTGGGACGATCATATTTGTGGTGACTATAATCTTCATCTTAACACTATCAATGCCGCCTCTCCCTTCCTGTCTCTTATTAAATGTATCTACCTGTATCGATGAAACACTTCCCCCCTCTCATACTTCTGGTTCTTCCCTTGACTTAATAATTTCATCCTTTCCTGCACATTTTCCAATTACTGCTCATCCAGTATATTCTTTGGACCATCCTCTAATCACTCTTTCCCCTTCTCTCCCTCCTCTGTTACAATTCCTTCTGTCACTACAGCTTTCATTCAATTCAATCTTCACTCTTTCAGCTGCTTTTGTTTTTAATCAACCTCCACTTCTTCTTTAGCCTTCATTTCCACGTTTATTCTCTTGCAACTGATCAGCCAGCAGTTACTCTTCACTCCACCATTTCAGCTAAACTTGACCCTCATTAACCAGCTTATCCGTTTCTCCATTTCCACAAGCCCCTTCAGCCCTAGCTATCTCTTTCCCTTTGCTCTCTCTGATCTTCACTTTGAAAGGGTGAGCACTGTTGGAAATAAATGCACACCTTTTATGATTCTCTTCTCCTCACTGCTACGAATGCTATTTCTATGAACTCACACTATCCCTCTCTCCTCACCCTCAATGTCTTTTCTAACTCTCAAATTACATTATCCTTCCCCATCTTCATGATACTTCGCCTCTTTCAACGTAAGACTTTGTTGACTACTTTACCACCAAAGTTTCCTTACTTCATGCCTCCTTTTCATCACAGGCCATTCTTTCTACACAACCTTCTCATTTCCCCTCCTCCCACTTAATTTCTTCCTTTGCGACTATAAATGTCTCAGACATTGCCTACCTTATCAGACCTGGCTTTTCAATCTTTCTCTATCCTCCTCTAGCTTTCATGCTTTCTTTAAACATGTAACTATTATTCCTATTCTCCAAAAACCCTCACTCGATCCTACGATCCCCTTTGACTTCAGACCTATTTATTTTCTACCATTCTTGTCCATACTTCTTGAAAGAATCATCTATAATCAAGTCTTCACATTTCTTAAACAGCACTCTATACTTCCACTCTATCAGTCTCTCCCCATCCCACTCTACTGGAACAACTTTACTGCATGGTTCAAACTCTTGCCTAACGGCATAATAAACATTCTTCTATACTCATACCTTTGGATCTTTCATCTGCATCTTAACACAGTGTACCACCTGACTCTTCTATCTTCTCTAGCCTCTCTAGCCTCTCTTAGATTGTCAAGATCCATACTTAAATGGCCTATCTTTATGACTGCTCCTGATCTGTTTCCTGATCCTCCCAGTTTCCTCATCCTGCCCTCTATTCTTTGGCATCCCTTAAGGTTTTGTTCTGGGCCCTTTACAGTTTTCTCGCTATAGCCACCCTCGCTCCTCTCGGATTGATTCTTTTAACTTCCCTTATCATTTCTAGATCAATGACTCACAAGTTTTTTTTTTCCTTTTCAATGTTTCTTTTCTCCAGCCTACTGTTTCTGTCTGCCTTGTTGTGATTCAACCTTGGATGAATGTCCACTTTTTTCACCTCAATACTACTAAAACAGAGATTCTATTCTTTCCGTCTTCTCCCCCTACTAGCCTTCCATTCTTCATTGCTTCGTTCCCTTCTCCTCTTCAGGTCGGAATCTCAGTGACCGCTTTGGATCTTCTCTTTCACACTCCCTTTTCATTACTAACACCACCCATACTTGTAATTTCTATCTTTACAACCTTTGTCGGGCAAGCCAGTTTCTCACTTTCCATGCCAACAAGCTTCTTACATCCTCCCTTATCTTCGCCCACATTGACAACTGCCCGTCACTTCTAGTCAGGTTTTCCCACTCTCACGCTGCCGCTTTTTGCTCTGTTTACAACTCAGCTATGCTTCTCCTTTTCTTCTTACCTCATCTCAACCCAATCCTGCCCTCCCTTATTTCTAGCTCACTTCTCCCATTTGACACTTTCTTGGCATTGTCTATAAATGCCTCTATTGCCATGCCCCTCTTTATCTGTTATCCTTCCTTTCATTTTACGCTTTGTCCCGCACTCTCTGTTCTCAATTCCTCTTTCTTCCATGTGTCCCTAAATCCCCTTGTGCTTCTTACGATTTCCATTCTTTTTCTCTTCTTGCTCCTAAATTCTGGAATGCCCTTTCTTTGCCCATCTGCTCCTCTCCTTCTAATCATATCTTCCAGATGTGTCTTCTTTCCTCTCTTGCTGATTCATAAGTCCTCTGTCACTCTTATACATCTTACTTCGCTGAATTTGTATAGAACTTTTGTAATCAAAAGTGCTTTATAAATCTCAATAAATAAAAAAAGAGTTTATAGGAATTATCCAACTAGTGTGACAGCCAGACTGTGCTGGCAGAGCTTCCTTTGAATAATTGGATGTACCCTACCCCCTGGTGAGTATGTCCCGCTCCTCTGGGAAGGTGCTAATCCTTCCCAAAAAAGAACAAATGAAGCACCCGTAGCTGGGCCCAGCTGCCTCTTGTGGGTGAACCCCAATCCCAGACGGTAATACACAAAAGCACTGACAGTTGCAGAAGTCACTGGAAAATAGTTGGTAATAAAATAACATCAGATGGATTGTGGCCATTATAACTGTATTTCCTCATGGACCACTACATCAAACCAGATATAGATGTATATTTACATTTTACCAATGAACTGGCAACAGGTCTTTGGGATGTACGGTTATATGTAATTTGAATCATGGGTGCCCACTGTTAAGGAAAACCCTGGGATGTTGGAAATGTATGTATTTCAGCAGTTACTCTGGGGCTGCCATGTTGCCAAACTGCATTGCAGTTGTTGGGATATCAATAGACCAGGTCCAGGAAAGAGTACAAATACGTATTATGGGTTTTCACTATGGATCATTTGAAAATGGGGCTGTTCCTGAGAGAGAAAACCAGCATCTTTTTGTATTAATTAAAATTAAAAAATCTTGGGATTCCACACCCACAGAGATGGCAACCTGGCACAGTGACAAAGGTGTTGCTTGTGACCCCATGCGTATCACAAATCAGGGAGTTGCAGGAAGAAATAACATTTTGGCAGACTTTTTCTATGTGAAACATTCCATCCTCACTTTAAGACTTTAAAATATCATTGTGGGTGTCAAATGCTGCCTTAGAGCAGGTTATTGCAATCCAACTTCACATATCAGAATTTCATGCACCATTTTGATCATTTCTGCTGATCAGGCTGAACAGTTTTTATGAGCTACAAATGTCAACTACTTGCATGACACTCAAATTACATTTGAGGTGCTAGCATGCCCCAACAGCTTTCTAGACGTTATCCAATTTCTTAACAAACGGGATGTTGAAAACTATTTAAACCTGATGGAATTGAAGACAGAGATTTTGGTGGTGGGTTCTAACACACTTACAACTCAGGCGGTAAGGGGTTTACGGCGCCGTAAACAGCGCCGACCCTTACCGCCTGAGTACGAGGTCCCTTAGCGCCATGGCGGATTTAACACCAGCTTTTAGCAGGTGTTAAAATCCATGGCACTAAGGGACCATGGAGTTAATTACGCCACCGTAATTTACGGTGGCGTAATTAACGCCTTCCCCACTCCCATTATGCCCTATGGGGCAAAAATGGGAATGGGGAAGGGTAAATGGGGATTGGGGACTTACCGCCCCGCCAAGGTCGGAATGGGGCGGTAAGTCCGCCAACCACCATGGCGTAAACGTAGTTTACGCCATGGTGGTAAAGTCACGGCCCAGGCGGTAACTTACCGCCTGGGTCGTAATGAGGCCCACTGACTCTCTTTTGACATCAGAGATAGACACTTGACTTTCCAAATCACAGTACTTAAACATTCTGGATGTACTTATTGATACAAATCTGTCACTAGCTTTCCAGATATTTCAAATGGTTAAAAATGGGATTCGACATCTCCCTCTCACATAAGAACAATGTTTCTCCTCCCAAGCCTCCAAAGGATAAAGAATGCTGCAGAACACTTATAACGGAAAACCTAAGATACGAGCATCATACTCCCACACGTCCATAACTCCACTGGATGTATAATTTTAAAAAAGTGTCCTTGCTTCACTCACCACTTTACATATTAGCTAGGCCCTCGGTTTCGCAGGATCCAACTTCTAGAATGTATTTGTTACCATTTCTCCTATGGTGGATGCTGAGGGATCCAGATATTGTATAATATACAAAATGAGCATGGCAGGTGATGCCAAACATTGGGAATTTGGAATGATCAGTGTTTGGATTTGTAGCCATGAAACATGTTCTCAGGAATGCTGAACGTCATATTTGTCTTCACACTTTCTCCAAGAGACAGACAATACCTCATTACAAGTTGGGTGGTATTCTGGCAGTAAATCTGCCAGGATATCGCCCAACTGAATTACTCTTACCGCCACTTGGTCTAGTGGAATTACTGCCAGAATACAAGTGGTGGTGCGGTGTAAATCCCAATTTGTTATGAGTCCACAGGTCTCTATGGGGCTTTTTTGGCAGAATTACTGCAGCAGTAATTCCACTACAGTAATTCCTCAGATATTGCCGATTTTTCGGTGTAGAGTTGGAGGACTTATCTCCAGCATGATGCTGCACTGATTTGAAACCTTGTGACCATAGCATGGCCGAGTGGGAATATTGGCAGTAATTCCGTTACCGCCAATTTTTCCCCCTCGGCATACTTGTAATGTGGTGGTTATAGTCAAACTGTATAGGTAATTCTTAATGCATACCAAACTTGACGTTATTCTCTTCCAAATTCAGTCTTCATGACCTTCTCTGTTACCTCGGTAGCATGGGCCGCAACCCACAGATCTAGGACTGCTTGCATGTGGTTATAAAGGGGCCAATTCTGGAGGGTTCTGTTCATAGGCATAGATGGTAAAAGGGATTTTATATTTAATAGAGTGTCTTACTAGTAATCAGCCAGTGCATGCATGATGGTAGGTGAGCAACCTCAATAAGTAAGGGCAACGACAAGGAAAAACAAGATTAGGAGTTATGAAGATTACCTTAAGGAATCTAAGCTTTCATGGAACCATAAAGGATGTCTGCCAAAGTGAGTGCAGGATAGTGCATTGATCAAATCGGAGCATAAAATTGCTGGCTTTTTGGGTAGTCCCTCCCAATAGCAACATCTCTATGATTGTTGAAAGGCTGCACTGCTACTGCACCCCGCTAAACGTTTTTTCTTCCTCAACTACGATCATTGGGGAGGGCATTAAAATTCCAAAGAAGGATTATGCATAAGCACTGTGTGGTGTGAATGTTCGGGTTAATTAATGGTCAGAATGCATGAAGATGGTCATTATGAATGAATTACTAATATAAACAGTGCAATAGAAATATTGATAGCTGTATCCAAAACCGTTTTGTAGGGCATCTGATGTACATTTTATGTAATCTTGACCATGTGGTCGTTGGCATCACAAAGAGAATGTGAAAAAAACGTTTCCTCTCTGACAGACAAATGCTGTGTTATACTGCAATTCGGACAATTCTGTGAAGTAGTTATAGCAAAACTACGGGCCTGAATTAAAAAGCCTTTTTAATGGGATGTTCTCATTGAAAAACGTGTTTGTAAATATGGCCCTATATCTTTTCAACCACAATACAGATGTATGCAACTTTATCAATCCATAAGCAAACATTTGCTACCTTTCTTTCTCTGTCTATGTTGAGCGAATGAGCTGCTGCCAGTTAGTTTCTGTCAGAAGAAAGTGCATTGCCCCTGCTGATTCGATCACATAACTCTAGGATTATAACTGGGTAATTCCAATCATTGCACCAATGATGGAGAAAGCCTAGAGACACAGGGCCTGATTCATGGAATATTTGCACGGTTCAAAGTGAATTTGCACTGCTGAAAAGTGACTTTGCACTGTTGACACAAACCCTGGTTCATGGAACCGTGCAAATTGACTTTGCACTGCAAAAATACACTTTGCACGGTTCCATGAATCAGCCTTTGTGTCGGTAATGTAAAGTAAATTCACTTTAAACCTGGCACATCTTCCATGAATCAGGCCCCAACTCTTCACCTTTTCTATAGGACAAGAGAATCAAACTTATATTTAGATAAGAAAGCTCTTGCCTTCCAAATGAAGGTTGCCGTGTACCTTACTGGAACCACAGAAAAAATAACTGTTCTAAAATTTCAAGTGAAGGAACAGTGAAGTGAGATGGTATAGCGAGCTGCCTGACAAATTCTATTATGTTTCACAGGCATCTGCTGGAGATCATAAAAAAGAGGGTATATAGCAGTTTAAATTAAAGTTCTAAAACACTTTAATTTGAAAACAGAAAAAGGAAACCTAGTACTTATGGTGCTGTAGAAAATGTTGGTTTTATTTTGTTTTGGATGCTTTAAAGTTTCTCCATAATCCTATAACTGTATAACTCTTCCTAATTTAAAGTTACTATGCTATGTAATCACGGTGGTGTTGTCAAAGAGGCCATGGAGATTTTACATTTGCAAAATATCAGCCATTTCAACGATAAGAATGACCAAGCTGACGTCACCTTTTTTTTTTTAAACAGAAACAGTCAACCAGACTTTTTCTAAAGTGATTTCATGATGATGAACCCGGCAGTCAGAATTGCTCTCCTGCACAAGACGTTCTCTGATAATCCGACTGTGAAGCTCAGCATTTAAGGAGAAGGAGATCCATCCCCTAAAAGATGGTTTGAATAGCCCACTGTTTAATCTTAACAATTTTAGAGTAGAGAAGAAGCAGCTCTTAAGAATGTGTTTAATTAACTCAGGTTCAGCATCAGTGGGACGTCTATAAGGCTGTACTAAACTGTAGTAAGCTATACTAAGAGGAAACCTAACGTTTTTCATATGCATGATTAATGCACGTTTAAGTTGCAAATGAAAGCAATCCAGGACAACCTCTTGAAGCTGAAATAACATGTAGATCAGACACTAGCATAAAACTAAATATGGAGAGGAAATGGAATATAGATTCAGGGAGTGCAAGGGCAAAAATAAAATATTTTTAAATGTGATTTAATACAATAAAAAAACAATATATTTATCTATTGCATTTTTTATGCAGCGCCCAAACCCGTAAGTATCACAGCGCTGATACAACTTAGTTAAATAAAACAAAAGACAAAGTACATAAGCATGATAGTAGGTGTATATACTACAATATACCACAGTAAATAGAAAACAGTAGATTATTAAAATAATGCTGAAGATAGAGCTTCCTTTTACAAATTCAAATGTGACAACTATGCTGGAAAATGCATGCTTAACAAATGAATAGTACCATATAAATATAACAAACTGAATTCTTAATCCAGTACAATGTTGAGTCTTTTCAATAGAATATCATCAACGGATGTTTTTTTTATTTTTATTCTACAAACACCTGTTTGGAACCTAGGGGTATTCTCACTCCTAAACCCCTTGGATCCTCTGTGCAGGTGGCCATGGAAAGGCCAGTGCTATTGGATCCTGACCCTGGGGGCAGAGCAGTGAGGGAGGATCACCAAGGTGAAGGGTCCACGGGGACTGGGAACAGGTCATTGGGCTGTATTCGTGCTGGTAGAGAGATTCCCAGACCCCAGGGGTTTTTAGCCCAAGAACAGGTCATTGGGCTGCATTCGTGCTAGTAGAGAGATTCCCAGACCCCCCCTTTTTTTGCATAAATTAACTTTGGGTCTCACCCTAAGTTACCAGGGTGATTCAGACGTGGACCCATTGCTCACTGTTCTTAGAGAGGCACAGCTTCACCTCACTGATGATGCCAAACAAGGCTGAAACACGTGTATGGGGTTGCTGTTGGTACTCTTGTTCAGAGGATAATTGCCTAGTATTTCGGTGTTGGACTGCCCCTGGTCAGGACAAAGACTGATATGCAGGGAAATGTCTTCTCTGTGAAAGGGACAGTGAGCTAAAGACTTGGTAGAGTCTCTCCCAGGGGTTATTCGCCCAAGAACAGGTCATTGGGCTGTGTTTGTGCTGGTAGAGAGATTCCCAGACCCCCCCTTGTTTTGCATAAATTAACTTTGGGTCTCACCCTAAGTTACCAGGGCGATCCAGACACAGACCCCCTTGCTCACTGTTCTTAAAGAGGCACAGCTTCAACTCACTGATGATGCCCAACAAGGCTGAAACACGTTTATGGGGTTGCTGTTGGTACTCTTGTTCAGAGGAGAATTGCCTAGTTTTTTGGTGTTGGACTGCCCCTGGGCCAGACAAAGACTGATATGCAGGGACATATCTTCTCTGTGAAAGGGACAGTGAGATAAAGACTTGGTAGAGTCTCTCCCAGGGGTTATTCGCCCAAGAACAGGTCATTGGGCTGTGTTTGTGCTGGTAGAGAGATTCCCAGACCCCCTTGTTTTGCATAAATTTACTTTGGGTCTCACCCTAAGTTACCAGGGCGATCCAGACGTGGAACCCTTGCTCACTGTCCTTAGAGAGGCACAGCTTCACCTCACTGATGATGCCCAACAAGGCTGAAACAAATGTATGGGGTTGCTGTTGGTCCTCTTGTTCAGAGGAGAATTGCCTAGTATTTCGGTGCTGGACTGCCCTGGGCAGGACAAAGACTGATATGGAGGGAAATATCTTCTCTGTGAAAGGGACAGTGAGCTAAAGACTTGGTAGAGTCTCTCACAGGGGTTATTCATGCAAGAACAGGTCATTGGGCTGTGTTCGTGCTGGCAGAGAGACTCCCAGACCCCCCCCTTGTTTTGCATAAATTAACTTTGGGTCTCACCCTAAGTTACCAGGGCGATCCAGACGTGGACCCCTTGATCACTGTTCTTAGAGAGGCACAGCTTCACCTCCCTGATGATGCCCAACAAGGCTGAAACACATGTATGGGGTTTCTGTTGGTACTCTGGTTGAGAGGAGAATAACCTAGTATTTCGGTGCTGGACTGCCCCTGGTCAGGACAAAGACTGAAATGCAGGGAAATTTCTTCTCTGTGAAAGGGACAGTGAGCTAAAGACTGGGTAGAGTCTCTCCCAGGGGTTATTCGCCCAAGAACAGGTCATTGGGCTGTGTGCATGCTGTTAGAGAGAGTCCCAGAGCCCCTCTTGTTTTGCATAAATTAACTTTGGGTCTCACCCTAAGTTACCAGGGCGATCCAGACACAGACCCCCTTGCTCACTGTTCTTAAAGAGGCACAGCTTCAACTCACTGATGATGCCCAACAAGGCTGAAACAAATATATGGGGTTGCTGTTGGTACTCTTGTTCAGAGGAGAATTGCCTAGTATTTCGGTGCTGGACTGCCCCTGGGCAGGACAAAGACTAATATGGAGGGAAATATCTTCTCTGTGAAAGGGACAGTGAGCTAAAGACTTGGTAGAGTCTCTCCCAGGGGTTATTCATCCAAGAACAGGTCATTGGGCTGTGCACTTGCTGGTAGAGAGATTCCCAGACCCCCCCTTGTTTTGCATAAATTCACTTTGGGTCTCACCCTAAGTTACCAGGGCGATCCAGACGTGGACCCCTTGCTCATTGTTCTTAGAGAGGCACAGCTTCACCTCACTGATGATGCCCAACAAGGCTGAAACACGTGTATGGAGTTGCTGTTGGTTCCCTTTTTTTATAGGAGAATTGTCTAGTATTTCGGTGCTGGACTCCCCCTGGGCAGGACAAAGACTGATATGCAGGGAAATGTCTTCTCAGTGTAAGGGACAGTGAGCTACAGACTTGGTAGAGTCTCTCCCAGGGTTATTCACCCAAGAACATGTCATTGGGCTGTGTTCATGCTGGTAGAGAGATTCCCAGACCCCCCTTCTTTTACATAATATCCTGTCCCCTCCTTAGAGGGCTAATACTCAAATATGGATCATGGAAATATTAATCTGACTAAACTATATTCAAATCTGAATGATCAGTGACAGAACAAACCTGGGCCTTTATAATTAAATGGATTCAAAAGTCCAAGTAGACAACAAACAAGTAATAATGCCCCAGTTCATGTGATAAAGACCATTCTGAGTAAGAAATAATATGCCTTACAGTTAGTTGCTGAAAGCAAAGGATGAAATAGCTCACCGTCCACTCTCCTCGGTTAAGTGCACATTGAAGTTCATGGAGCAGCTTCAGTGATCTCAGATGAAATTCTTTCCACTTGTGCTCCAGGACCTTAGATTTGAAGAAACAGTCAGCATTGAAATACCAGTCTCTTTAAGATTCAGGAATCAGCAGAGCAATGTGTTACTTTGCAGTGTATTATCTGGGCCCTCTTCCTGCTCCTTCCTGTGAGGCTAAGAATCTTAGTGTTATCGTCAACTCCACCCTTTCCTTCTCTCTTCACATCTATGATGTCTCTATGATGTCAAACTATTAGCTATACCTTTGCCGAGGTGTTATTCCCTTTCTCACTTTCCTCCAGAAGCTCACTGTCTCCAGAGCTCTGGTCCTCTCTAGGCTGGACTATGCAACAGCCTCTTTCTAAATCTCCTGCCTCTACTCTTCAACCTTTACAACTTATGCAGAACAGGACTATAGGACCTGCCCTTGGCCTCAAGCCCAGGAATCCTATGTCTCCAGCACCGAAATCTTTTCACTGGCTCCCCTTGGCTGCAAGGATCAGGTTCAAGACCCTCTGCATCGTCCACAAGGATTTCTGGGGCCTGGGACCGCTCTACCTCCAACTTTCTCATCCAAAACATCTTCCTTCTTGAGCTCTCTGCTCATCCACCTCCAACTCTCTGAGGGTAAGGCACTTCTCCGAGCAGAAAGTTGGGGCATATCTATCTTCTTGGCTGTGGCCTATCTCTAGACCAGCCTCCCTGCCACTCTAAACTTGAGCAGAACCACCTACGGTTCTGGAAGCAACTCAAGACCTCCCTTTTTGCTTCTGCTTTCTCTCTTCCTCGCCCCTTCTGATGCACCTGACTGCTCTGCGCACTGGTCACCTGGTTATCATCTGAATTTGGGCCCAGGCTCCAGCATGTCCAGTTGCCCTTGCACTGCCTCCGGGCTCCCCAGCACTTAAGGGTCTGTATCTGCAACCCTGCAGTTCCTTCTCTCTGCACTTATGAGACACACGCTGGCTGCACTTGTGAGTTAACTGCACTTCCCCATTCCCTCCCCCCTGGCACTTCTCCCATTCCCTCTTCCCCGCACTTGCACAATCCTAATGACACAAGGCCTAGTAAGATCGTAATGTTGTCCTCCCTTTGTTTCTCCCTCCTTGTCTTGTTGCACCTAGAAACACTTGTGCACAGGTGCGTTATAAATGCCAATTCATATCATATATCATCTGCTAAATACGCGCCTTAACTCCATGGAAGAATCAGTGTGCCCAGAAAACTGTCACTGCCAGCTGACAGTATTTATGTGTCAAGTAGCATCTGATTAAGGACATTAAAAAAGTTCTGTGTGTTTCCTATTATATAAGATATTGCAGATGAAAGCATCCAATAAAACATCCCAAAACGTGTGCAACATCTAATTTGATTAAGTACCTCATCCAGTCCCATTATGACAATATAGAGAAACCCTATACAAAGACTAACTTGCATCAAAATGTACAAACCCATGACCTGCAATCTGTGCACAGGTATCTGCTGTAGAAAAGCATGTCTGCGCAACTCTCTTCTACTATTATCTCTTCCTCTGTTCCAGCCACCTCCACCCAACCTCTTCCTATCCTACCTATACCCAATTTGGACGACTGCAATGAAAGAAAGTTACGAAGATGTGCACGGGTATGCTAAATATTCACATTAACTCCATGGAAGAACCTGTGTGCACAGAAAACTGTCATTGACAGCTGCCAGTATTTCTGTATCAAGTAGCAGTAGAGTAAAAAGAACATTAAAGAAATGCAGTGTGTTTCCTATTTTAAGCTTTTGCAAATGGAAACTTCCAATAAACCATCCCAAACTTTTGCAACCTCTATGTTGATTAAGCACCCCATCCACTGCCATAACAAAAATGTAGAGAAAACCTATAGGAAGGCTATTTTCCATCGAAATGTACAAACCCATGGCCTAAGATCTGTGCACAGGTATCAGCTGTAGAAAAACACATCTGTGACACTATCTTCCTCTTCTGTTGCTTCCTCTGTTCCTGCCACCTTCATGCAACCTCCTCCTATCCTACCTATATCCAATCTGCACAACTGTAATGTGTTTGAAAAAGGATAACTGCATCATGGTGTGAGATCACACCCTACACGGTTACAGAAGAGCTATTTTAGAACACCAAAGAAATTGCTGCCACTACAAAGATATATACATTTTCTTCAGTGTCAATTTTTTGAATCTCCTTATTTTACAGAAGAAAACGCATGAAAAGAGTAGGTACAATAAACCCATACTTCAAATATTATTTGCAGAGTGAAATTACATTGCTGAACTCATAGTGTGACTGCATTTATTGGGGCAATTTCGCACCGGAAAAAACATTTCTATTTTGTTTTTTTTTTAACAGGAGTAATAGGAGTTTGCACAACTAATAGCATTCCTATTTTCTTTATGAGTGTATATTTATGAAGTATTTTTCATGAAATGAAACATTAGTTTTCACAAACCAACCAGCAAATGAAGACAATGTATTTTCTATTATAGCCAATAGCACAGTAACACATTCCAGCAAAAAATATTTTTAAAGCACACACATTTTCAGAGCACCACAGACCAGCAAATAAATCTTTTTTCAAGCACACACATTTTCAGATCACCCCGAAAAGCATGTTAATACACACCATAAGTGATTATAAAAAGCATTGTAAATAAAATCACATTTCTACTGCTCTGTGATCATTCTTTTATTTTGGGTGCAGGAAATATATTTAGTGTTTCTATATCATGCACCTCAAAGAAATAAAACATTTTTCCTAATAAAACAATTGTTCCCACCCATTTTCGGCATATACAGCATGACCACTGCAGTATTAACCAATAAAGATACACAAAAAAATCACAAAGCCCCATTATCAACACATTATTAAATAAAACTCTCAATGAACCAATAACAAACAACTGATAAATACCAATCATATTTTGTCACAGGTAACTTGAACTGCACAGCATAAGTTCTGCAGTCAAAATGAGAAAAGTAGACAAAATGGTGAGTTTCATTCTTTCCAAATTCAAAAGCAGAAGAAGAGTACTATATTGTACGAAAACTAATAAAATGTCCGACACATATTCACTGCAACCTATCACAAAGAAGTACACATTTACAACATTACACCAGACAATTAAACACACTGAAACACATACAAAACCCTGGCCAGCATATATAGTTGCTGCGGCTATTCAACGCGGCTACAAATCTTCCTTGAAGCTGCGGCTGAATGTACATTTTCTACAAAATGAAAACCAAACTAAGCAAACAATCAAAACTTCAAATAAGACAAGAGAACACCTAAACACAAAAAACAACACACACAGATAAAATTCTGACCTATATCATCCTCATAAAAATATGATTATTGCACAGAAAATATATGGTTCAATAGATGCAGCCATAAGACTAGCTGTGTCTATCAGAACAACCAACGAAAAGGTGAAAAAGCGTTGACGTGCCCACGCACCTGCTTGTTATGGCCACGGTTAGAGAGAAGCATTGCCGAGTCGGCTGTTATTACCCACGGCTAAGACACGTCCATGAACACTCCATGTGCCATTTGCTGGTATATAGTAGCGGCTGCACAGGGCTCCACTATTAACCACTGGTAGCAACACCGCGCACTGATTGGTTGCAGGATAGTCATGGTTAAACACAACTGCTGTGTATAGGATGTATCCTTAAAATACCAATCACTCCATTTTTTTGTATAGCCGCGGTTCTCTTATTTAAACCCTCTCGTAGCCAAGGATATCATATGTCCACAAACACTCAACGTGACATTTGCCAGTATATAGCCGTGGCTGCGCAGGTTACCACTTTTAAACATGGGTAGCAACGCCTTGCAAAGGGTGAGTGCTGCGGCTGAGGTAATTAGATTTAAATACAAAATTTCTGAGAATGGAATATGAATGACAAGAGAGACAGTAGTGATACAATGGTAGTTAAAAAGAGTTGTACAAGATACATGAAAATAAAGAGAGCATGTAAAAGGTGCTAAAATACTACACTCTGTGCACTCCAAAACAGTCCTTTTCAAGACTACTTATCACACATGAATACACAAATACAATGAAATAACATCCATCATAATAACATATGCCATACTTTTTTGTACCTTGAGGCCTATAGCCGCGGGTGTAGTCCAACAAACCCGCAGCTACGATCCTTCCCAGTCATTGTTGTGGTTAACCGTGCCTCCAAAATTCAACACCTCATTGGCCAATACCATAGCCGTGGTTATTCATCTATGATAAAAATAAATATCCTTGTATCTGTAAAAAACGAAAACATAATTAATTAAAGAACATATACACTTTAAGAAACACAATTTAATACACACATTTATGATCCTCATATCTTGTATGCAGTGCATCACATTCACTATATCAGATACAACATGTGTGCATACAACACTATTGTTCTCGTTGCACATACTAATCATTGGGTCATTGAAAAAAAAAGAATCCAATTTAGATAAAAAAACCATACAAACATACAAAAAAGAATACAAACTAACACTACAATAAACAAACTGGGATATATAAACTGGGTGAGAATAAACAAAGCACATTATACTGGGTGGTTGCAGGACAAAGTATGGGGAAGGTTCAGTAAACTTGGAGAGCAAGAGAGAATAGGATGGGATAAGTACACTTGGAGAACAAGGGATAGAAAACAATCACACAGGTCGAAACATTAGTACTATCATTTTTTTACCAGTCTTTTTCACCCCACAAAAAAAAACCTCCAAGAAGACCACTACAGATAGTTTGAAACATTTTTAAAAAAAGATAACCCGAGCAATACAGTGTGGTGGAAAGGCGGCAGGACCTGATGGACTCCCAATAGACCTATACAAATGCCTGGAAGACAAAATCGCCCCTAAACCTGCGGAAATCTTCAAAGAAGCACTAGCTCACAAACAACTACCCAAAACCATGTTAAACACCAACATAATAGTATTCCACAAAAGTGGTAAAGACCCTTAACTATGCGGATCCTATAGACCGATCTTGCTAATTAATTTGGATGCCAAAATTCTGGCAACATGCCTGGCCCAGAAGATAGAATGCTACCTGCTGCAGCTAATACACAAGGACCAGAAAGGCTTTATCAAAGGCTGCCACTCTGGTGATAACATTCACATGCTACTACATATAATAGTAGGAGAAAGGGACCCCCACGACACCATAATAGCGGTGGACGCTGAAAAAGCGTTTCATAAAGTACAATGTGAATTTATGTTCAGAGCCCTCCCTAGGTATGGTCTCCCTCCCCACTTAATACAGCTAATCAAGATGCTATACACAAACCCCACAGCCCCCGTGGTAACAAATGGAGTGGCCTCAGCGGAATTCACACTACAATCAGGCGCACGTCAGGGCTGCCTGCTGTCGCCACTGCTATATGCCCTATCTATCAAGCCCATGGCAATAAAATACGCATTGATCCGGCATGGAAAGGAATCCTCCAAGGGCCGGAAGAACATAAAGTCTCATTATATGCAGATGATCTATTAATCTACATTAGCATTAGTCCAAAAAACCTCCCTTACATTAGATCTCCACTACAAGATATCGGGCCAATGGTGGGATATAGGATAAACTGGAGCAAATCAGAATGAATGCCCCTCTGGCGAGATATCCCTTGGCACCCAGGGGGCGTAGCTCCGTTCAAGCTCCAAACACACTCCCTAAAATACCTGGGAATACAAATAAGCACCTCAACCGCTGAACTGCGGACCTCAACTACCCTCAGGTACTTGAAAGCATTCGGAAGGATCTCGAGAGATGGGATACACTGACCCTTTCCCTATCAGGGAGGATGAATGCCCTGAAAAAGAAGTCCTTCCCTAAACTCACCTACATCACAATGATGCTGCCAGTCAGATCAACATCACACATGCTGAAAGAACTGGACAAAACCAAAAAACAAATTCATTAAGTGGGGTAAGAAGGCCCGGATACGACTTCATGTCCTGCTCATAAATCCGTAGGATGCCTAGCGGCCCCCTCACTGGGGGCTTACCATCAAGCAGTGGCTCAACACGAATGAGGATACCAGCTAGCGTAACCTAGACATATCCCTAATGGCCCCGTTACACCCCATCAAAGTCATGGCAACTCCACCACACAAACTACCACCAATCAATAAGGAAATAATAATAAAGTAGTTTTAGTATTTATGAGAGACCACAACCAATTATGGATTTCAAACAATAACATACAGTTCTACATGGCCAATTTCTATAGACATGATGGAGTACACCTAACCAATGAAAGAAATATGGTTTTCCTTCATAACATTAAAACAGTACTCCAAATATGCTAAAATACTACATTCAGTGACCCCAAAACAGTCCTTTGAAGGACTACTTATCACAAATAAATGCACAAATACAGTAAACAATACCCCAAAACATTTTTTTTTATATAAACGCGGTTAGAGTTCCCTGACCCTTTTCATAACCACAGTTACAAATTGTTAGTTTAAGGGGGGGAGGCGGGGGCTCACTTTGAGTTTTATAATACAATAGAAGTTAAAATATCAATACAGTAAAAGGCGTGTCATGTATTTATGTAAGGTAGATGAAGATAAAGAAAGCAGAGTATAGTACATGACAGTAAGCTAGGTGGGGATACATTTAATAGGTACAATTACACAAAATATAACAGCATGGGTGACAATACACAGGCTAAAATACAGTGTATGGGGCATCTAAAACTAGATTAGGGTAGACCATTTTTGTATTGATTGTTTTAAACACTTTTCTTCTGATTTTCTCTACAGTCTCACGTGTGAGAAAGTCTGAAAACACACAGCCAAAATAGATAAGACTCCCAAATACCTACTGTGTCACTGACCATATCCTTTGGCCATGGCCAGTGATTTTTCACACCCAACGTCACTATATCTATAAAAGGAACTTTAAAAAAGAAACAAAAAACACAGACATCCCAAAATGTATAGCCGCGGGCGCAAAACTACTCTTACCCGTGGTTATCTGTAGTCCTGTCTAGCCTTGGATATAGCCACAAGTATCAGAAAGACAGGTGCCTTCCTGCCCCTGGCCCTCACCAAGTGCCCCTTTCATCCCTACCAGCCCCCCCCACTCCTCAGATGGCCTCCTCACGTCCCCTGCCCTCTCTCTATCCCCCCACAACACATGCTGTTTCTCTGACATATTTTGCTTTGAGATGTCAGCTATTTGAGGCTATAGCCATGGCTATAGAAAGCTTTGTGTTGCAAACTCAGTGCCTGGACCTCATATAACTCCCAAATTTCACTTGGTGTTCTCCGGCTACCTCTCGACCTCTTCACTAAACCCATTGTACAATTATTTTAACCTGCAAATATCTTTTTAACTACTTTCCTCTTCCTGTTATCCTTGGTTATAACAACAGTTATCTCTCGCATCGATGGAAAATAAGATTGCGGCTGTTTCATTTCTAAAAACACCCATTTTGATGTAACTCCCTGAGATATAGCTACCTATTTTTGAGGAGGAGGCACCCCATTCTCTGTCAAATATTTAAATAACTACTGCATGGAATAACCCCAAACCACGCGTGGATCTCGAGTCAATGCTTCGTGTCCAAGTTGTTTTGGACCTGTTCCAAATCCATCCAGCGGTTTGGGCTGTGCGCTTTCACAAAAATGTTCCTTGTTTGTCTATGGGAAAATGAATGGGAAGTAGGCAGCACTTTTGGAAAAAGAAAATGTTCTGTCTTCTTAATAACTTTTTATTTTTTAACAAATCTTGATGAAACTTTGCAGCCTGAGAGGGGGTGGGGAACCGCAAATCCTTAATTACTTTCAAAATTTTGGTCACATCTGTTACTCAAATCAAAAGTTATTAAAAATAGAATTTCGGGGGGTTCGAATGGGAGTCTCAATCTCCTTAACTATAGGCGGCTATTGCCGCCCTATAATTGTATTTTGTTGACTACTTATTGATGAGATTCATTTATTTGTTACATTCTATTGCACCTTTAAATGTATTTGGTACCTAAATAAACCTTTTTGACCAATTAGCTTAATCAGTAAATAAAAGTGGATGAAAGGTTTCACTAATTCACTGTCCTCCCTACTGGAATCACTGAGCCTCTGAAAATGTTCCTTTAAATGTTCCTAAAATATGACCTAATGTAATGTAATTGTCATTTGTATAGCACCTTTCACCATTGATACAAAAAAGGTAGCAAGCGCCCATCTCTCAAAAAAACACGGCATGATAACCTGTTCAGTGGTTTTTAACCACTTTGAGAGTTCGTAGCCATCTGCTTTTTGCTCACTGTACCTTTCACAGATGCGAAATACCCATTTGCATATCAGTTTTTGTTCCGCCCACATGGGCAGTCCAGCACTGAAATGCTATGGCAATTCCTTTCTGAACAAGAGTACCAGCAGAAACCTCATTCACGTGTTTCAGCCTTGTTGGGCCTCATAGGTGAGGTGGAGCTGTGTCTCTCTGAGCACAGTGAGCAGGGAGTTCACGTGTGGTTGCCCCCAGGTAACTTAGGGTGACCAATCCCAAGTTCCTTCCAAAAATACATTGGTATGGTCTCAATGCACTGCAGGTTTAAGGCCCGTGGGGGACAGAAGTCGAGGTTTGGGAAATTAGCCAGAGAGTTATAGAATCAGTGTGTGTGTGCATTTTAGCAAATACAAAGGAAAGTAGGGTTGGCCAAGTCTCTGCTTGTCACCCATGTCCAACGGGCATGTGGATAGGTGTAGAGAGGTAGTCTGATGAGTATAGAAGAAGACATTGGACCTGATTCACAGAAGCGTTTTATAATGGTGCAATCCCAGAGAAAAACGATCTGTGAATCAGGCCCATTATGTGTGCAGCTAGACCAAATTTTATTGTGTGGATAACTGCATTCTAGTGAAAGAATTGTTGTGCAGTGTGTCTTCGTTGTCGTAGTCGAAGGGTGATGAGAGGTAGTATGGAGAGTATGTGGGAGCAGCAGGGGTATTATGTGTGCAGCTAGACCACATTTTTGTTGTGGGGAATAGCTGCATTCTAAAGATAGAGGTGGTGTGCAATGTGTCTCAGAGTAGTTCATGTGGTCGATGGGTGTTCAGATGTGGGCTGGAGAGTATTCAAGAGCAGGAGAGCTATGTGTGCAGCTAGAACACATTTTATATTGGGGAATAGCTGCATTCTAATGGCAGAGGTGTTGTACAATGTGTCTTAATGAAGTGCATGTAGTGGATGGGTGGAGGATTGTTTTTTAAATGTTCATCCAACTCCATCTAGCTAGTCAAAAGATATTAGCAATAGAGTGTTGGTCCCAACACTTGCAAGTACTAACTTATCTCATAATTGCCGCCCTAGGACTAATAATCTTACTGCCCAGAACGGCAAACCTAAAGGCCATCTAGCTCCCCACCTGACAATCACAATTGCTACAAGCCTTCCGATTAAAGGATGCCACAGAAATTGCTGACCTAATCCAGAGTGATAACCTAGACTTCCTCGCCATCACCAAGACATTGATTCACACTGCAGCAGGTCCTATGCTTATGCTAGCAGTCCCTGATGGCTACACTATCTTGAGACAAGACAGACAAGGGACCATAGGTGGAGGCATTGCCATTATCTGCAAATGTAGCCTTTCAATGAGACTAGCCACCCAATCTTGTGAAGTATTATCAGTTAAAGTACCTCTGACTAATGTCAAAACCCTCAATATCCATCTGATATATCGCCCCCCGGGCCCAACGGGAACATTTGAGGAGGATATTAACACCATTCTATCTAGTATTCTTAAAAGTTCAACACAAGTACTTCTACTTGGTGACTTTAATCTGGGCTTCAATGACCCTTCGAACCAGCCTGTCTTAGCAAAAGCAAATACTATTTCAGAACTTGGATTCACCCAGATAATCAAAACATCCACCCATAATAAAGGTAGAATACTTGATTGGGTAGCAGATTATAACTGCCATGCCAACATCCTTTCCATCTTACCGCTAGCCTGGACTGACCACTACTTATTCTCATTCATGCTCTCTAAGAACAGACCCCCATCCCCACTTGCCCCCAAGGGTTTCACCTACATTAACTAGAAACAAAAGGAGTATCACAGTGGATAGGCTTATCCCTGCCGTACTCCCTACCCTTAACTCGCTGCCAGACAGCACTGACCCTGAGAGCTTGGTTGAGGAGTGCAACAAAATTATAGCTTCCTCTTTGGACCAGATCGTCCCCCCTCAAACGTAGAACAAGTAAGCCGAAAATCCCTCTAAACAAATTTAAACTCACAAATCTGTCAGCCCTCTACAAAAAAGAAATATGCCTAGCTAAACGAATATCCTTCGACACCCGCATATCCCAAGCCAAATCCAATATGAAGGAATTATTCACCATTCTTAAAGAAATAGACACCCCTATAGCAATACCAGACACCTGTACCAAAGATACAAAATGGTGCTCAGATATTCAACAAGCACTAACCAATAAAATGTCCACCTTACACAATAAGATATCCAATAAAAAGCATCTTTAAAGGACCTACCCCCCACCTAAAATAACTGGGGACACTAACGAAGTCCAACCTTCCCGATTCAACTTCTCCAAAGTATCTATTCTTGAGATGGAAAGAATTATTTTGTCCCTCAAACCCTCCAACTGTCAGGGTGATCTTTGCCCTGCACAGCCTATCAAGGATGCAGCTCGAGATCTGTCACCATTTATAACTAAGCTTATCAATGAGTCCTTTGCTACTGGTATCATCCCTACTAACCTCAAACAATCCTGGGTACTCCTGCTCCTAAAAAAAAACAACCTTAGATCCATCTACTCCCACTAACTATAGGCCTATTACAACAGTGCCCTTTCTCCTAAAAATTCTGTACAAGGTAGCCTATACGCAAATACAAAAATATCTGGAATTACACCACCTATTATGTGCCATAATCAGGCTTCCGTCCACAACATAGAACGGAGACGGCCCTCATCGATCTTAAGACTCAAGTCGATGAGATTAGGGTCAATGGTAAATCAGCTCTGCTCCTCCTTCTAGACCTCTCAGCGGCGTTCGACCTGGTTGATCATACAATCCTATGCAACCATCTCGACACAGCAGTACATTTCTCCAGGGATGCCATTACATGGATCAGATCCTTCCTAAGCGGCAGAACAATAAGCGTCTTCTCGCCCTTAGCAGCAGCTGACCCCATACCCATCACCTGCAGCGTGCCTCAGGGATCTTGTGTCTTGCCCACACTGTACAACATTTTTACCAAGCCCCTTTTCGATGATCTGGATCATCTCGGTATCACCTACACCAACTATGCAAACAATACCCAGATCCTCCTCCCACTTTCAGGGGATTATGACAAGGATTTGGCCTTGGTGAACAGATTGTACATCATCATTCAGGCATGGATGGCCACACATGGTCTATCCCTGAATAATGATAAAACAGAACTCATGATTCTGGGCACACCCACTAACCTAAAAAAACTAGGACCCGACTACTCTTTATTCATAATTAACGGCAAGTGCATTAAAGCAGAACAAGAGGTAAAAACACTAGGTTTTTATCTTGACTCAACTCTCTCCTTTGCCAAACAGGTTAATTCATTAGCGACCACTACAGCTTACACCTGTAAACCTATCAGAACTGGTAAGCCATTTCTCTCTAACAGCAGTTGCACCATCCTGGCCAGAGCACTTATACTGTTCCGCTTGGACTACTGCAAAACCCTTACTTAAGTTCTACCAAATCCACTGTAAAAAGAATCCAAACCCTACAAAATAATGCCCTCAGAGCGGCATTAGGCATTCCCAGAAGAGTTCACATTTCAGAGATTAGACGTCAGAACAACTGGCTTCGGACCAATGACAAAATCCTTCCAAAAACCCTGTTGCTCACTCATAAATCTCTTAATAATGCTGCCCCAATCTACGTTGCTGAGAGATTTCACAAACAGACTTCCCTGAGGCCTTCCAGATCAGTAAACAGGGATCGCCTGTCCATACCTAGATTCAAACTATCCACGATTGGAGGCAACAGTTTCCCCATGAAAGCGGGCAAATTATGGAACTCTTTGCCTTCTACACTAAGAATAGGCCAACCTTACCAAAACTTTAGAACTAACATCATCCTGTGGCTGAAATCCAATGACCACTAAATTTTACGACAATGAATCCTGTACAGCAACTAGCAAGGACATCCTGCTAACGGTAACAACGACATTCTATGCATTCTATGTAATGCATCCTTCCTAGAGTCTCATTATTGGCTACCCACTCGGTAGTAACCATATCTCGTCACACACTGCCTGCAATACTTGTAAATGTCATGCCTTTCCTACATTATCTGTAAACTTTTGCAAATACCTTTCTCTGTACTTATTTGCAACACTTGTATATACCTTTCTGTAAATAATGTTTTTGTAAATAAGGTATTTACAATCACAATGGACCAAGTTATCTGGAGTCCTATATATAGTAGAACCAAGAAGACGTTGTAGTTGTAGTAGTTGTAGTGACGTCTATCATGCGTGATGTAGAGGGATGGGCGTAGACGCCCACCCGATAAGAGTTATCCAATCCGCATGCCCTATTATCATATAGATATAACATCTATACTTAAGTTACCTTTCCGAACCAATTATATTGCATGATGATTTTTTATAGAATTAGTCGTCAGTGATGATGGGTTTTGCCTATAACAATGACTGTTCGACTGAAGTTCGAGGAAGTCGGAGCGAGACAGGTGATCGCAATGCTGCTGATTTCCATTTGTTTCTCTGTTTGATGTACTTGTCATTAAACGAACTTCCCTTTGCCCTCATTATTGAGTCGTGTTGGAGTTAGTGAATCCTGCACCCCCTTTCCTCACATGTTGCAGCTATCTTGTCTTACAAGTTCTAGAGGGTGAGCGCTGACCTATGGGCCCGTCAGTGATTTCCTCTCCTCCGGAACACTTGGTAGCGTGAGGACGTTTTCGGCCATTAAGTATTGATTATATAATACTAAGACACCTTAGACCGACAGCACGAGGTAACTCCGGGCCTTCGGCAAAATCATGAGTCCTTTTGCCATTCCGGCTGAGTAGACTGAGAAGCTCCCCATGGACAATGATAGAGTAAGTCCATAAAAAATCTGCAGTGGGTCTGAAGGAACCCGCCTTTCCAAGCATAACCCTTCTCATTCCCACGGGCAGCCAATCGGACGAAAAAACCTTAAAAGGCTGGAAGAGGAAGGGGCGGTGATCCCGAAGTTCCAGAGAGGAAAAGATGCGATCGGTGAGTGAAACAACAAACTCGTTACTTTGGCAAATGTCGTGTAGGCATTAGAGCCAGTAAGGGAAAGGTAACGGTGGGCGGCAGAGAAAAAATTAAATAGTCAGAAGTAGAGAAGACTGTATATATATAAAGGGTTAATGACTCGAGCGTAAGAAATAAAGAGTGGATACCGGGGGGACACCCGAGAGAAAACAAGGGGTACCGCGGGGACACCTGAGAGAAAAACAAGGGGTACCGGGCGGACAACCGAGATAAAAACGTAAGGATTACCAGGGGGGCACCTGTGATAAAAACGTAAGGATTCACCTTATTCCCGCGCTTTAATACATCGGTCAAAAGAAACGTGAACTCAGAGCCCACAGTGGGGGGACGATTAGGCTACGGTGATGTTTAAAGACGTCATCAAGGGAGTTTGTTTAGATCCCATGATGGGGTATTGATTAGAAGGCAGGTATATGTATGACCAGCTGGTGTTCGTCTAGTCTGTGACGTGTCTGTAATACATGTCTTGTTGTATGTCAAATAATTGTATTCATGATTGTTTGAAATGCATTTTGGCTTTACGCGATTCTGTAACTAAGATGGAATTGCCATTGAATTGATGGGTTTTGAGTAAATGGTTGGTATACATTTTGGCGGGAAAAGATTGGATTGGTGCTTGCGTATGTGGTGCTCGCTCATACTATTGGAAGGTTAAAGAACTGTATAAATAGTGTTAGTGGCGGAATCAAAAATAGAGGTCACCCCACTTGCGCATCTGTGCATGCAACTTCCTAAGCATGCACCAAAACTTAAGAAGTATAGCACAGAGTGGGTTAAGGGTACCGCCCACAAAATGTTCATGCCTTGGCCACAGAATGGATCCCTTTCTAAGGCTGTTTTACAGCATATGATGACCTTCCTACATGCCACATATACAGGCAAGAAGCTAGAGAAACGTCTTGCTGTTCTAGAATTGTGGAAGATGTTTGAAGAAATGAAGGTGGAAGAACCACCCACAGACTGGATACTAAATGTATGTACGGAGGGGGGTGAGACGCCTACCGCGCCACCAGCCCCACCTGAGCCAGTCATTGAAGGGAGTAAAACAAAGGGGCTTTACCCACTAAGAGAACTTAAGGCAGCCACGGGGTATAGCAACCCCGCATTAGAGTCGCCTACGTACAGTAGTGACGATAATAAGGGAAAGGAACAGGAAAACAATATCGCCTCCGCGGTCTCAAGGGACAAAGAGAGATGCGAAGATGAACGAAAAGATTGGGCATGAAGTTGTACACCTCCAGATAAGGAGAAAGAGGGAAATAAACATAAAGGAAATTAAGGTAGAGGTGATGAGATAGCATTCGCGAAAGACGAATGGATGGGAGGTCAGATATTACTGAAGTTGGATGGAAAAGGAAGTGATGATTTGAGGCCAAGCGAGAGGTCTGATGAGATGCAAAGGAGAGAGAGAGAGATAGAAAGGGATGGAAGTAAGGGATGAAAGGTCAAGAAAGAAAGATAGGCTAACGTGAGAACAACTATTTCGCGAAGAGCAACAGAAACCGCTTGATCGCAGACAAGAGGTAGCCTACGACCGGTACAAACAGACTAAGCAAAAGATGGAAGAAGAGCAAAGGGTACGTGAGAAGAGAGCGAAGAGACGAGAAGAGGAGGAAATTAGAAGGGCAAAGCAATGTAGAAATGAAATAATGCGGGAAGTAGGTAAGGCTAGAGAAGAAGAGAGGAAGCGCAAGGAAATAAACGAGGAAATGGAAGATAAGCGCAGACAGAGGGCATGGGACCTTGAATGTTTGGAGCAGGAAGTCATTAAACCCAATCCTCCAGTAGAATAGGAAGACATGGAAGAATTCTTTCCTGCAAGTGATGCGGTACCAGGTACAAGCAGGACAAGTATTGAAGATGACTTCGACACCAGAAACATCGGGGAAACGATTGATGAAATATATGACGAGATGGGGCTGGAACTAATTTCCGAAGGGGAAAGGGAAGATGAGTGCTTAGAGAGCACTCAGCTATATGACACTGAGGATGTCACCTGAAGTAGTGGGAGCAGGGGACTGTCCCTAGATAGGCTGGAGATTGGGCAGCATGAAGAAGATGAAAGGAGTTGTGTAAACTGGGAGTATTCAGGATCTGACTCCGGTGGGGAAACGGAGGATGTGGCACATGAAGAAGGGAGACGGTGCAAAAAACTGCTCCCAGGGGACCGAGAGGTACGATGGTCAGACGCTGGCGGGTCCACAAGTAGGGCAGCGAAGTCTGCCGCGCAGTCCGGCCGACAAGAAGGAACACCCCATGGACAGAGGGGTGGCAGCACCTACCCATGCAGACAGATTAAAGGCATTGCCAGGAAGAAGGCAAGGTGCGAATGCCACCTTAGCTGTAGACAGAGGAGCTATGAGGACGGAAAAGGAGGACTGCACATTCCAATTCCCGTTGCTAGAAAAGTGGGGAGCAAGACCACAATATATTCCATGGACACACATGGACCGAGAGAACCTTAAAAATAAGCTTCCAATACCTACATCGGGAACCAGAAAGTGGATACATGAGTTAGAGAAAATGACGGGGGGTGTCACCTTAGCTATAGGGGACGTTAAGGACCTCCTAAATGCCATACTTGGTGAAAGAGCAGATTATGTATGGAAACGGGCAGGCTACCCTAGGGTGACCCTAACTAACACCTCCCATGACGGAGCACCATTTAATAACTGTAGAGCAGCAGTGTGGAAAGTGCTGCGAATGCTATATCCAGACACATCTTATATGGGGGCTATAATGACTCGGAAAATGAAAGAGTCAGAGGATCCGTTGATTTGTATCCAGAATTTTCAAGACGCGTGGGTGCTCGAAACGCATGAGTCTTGGACGAAATCTATCCCTGTATTCTACCACATATTATGCCAGGGGTTACCTGAACCAGTGCAGAAGCAGCTCAAAAATTGGTAGGAGTAGAAGCAAAACCATGGGCTGAAGTACAGTTGACGATTGCACACTACTGTAGACTGCTGCAAGAAAAGAATCGGAAAAAGGAAGCAACCCGTAAGGGTGAGGAGGCAAAGCTGGTGCAAAAGAAACTCTCAAAGTATGCTCTGGAGCCATGCTGACAAGCCCAGCTGAGCAAAGCGCACAGCAAGCAACTAACCCATCGCAGAAAAATCAGGCTAACGTGGGATTTTACCCAGGGGAAGGAGTTTTGGAGGAAGAGGATGGCAGAGTAATCAGGGAGGGTTTCGAGGTAACCAGGAAGGCTTTGAGAATAATCAAAATGGCTTTCAGAATGCGCAGATGGGTGGTCCAGCTATGCCAGATGGACAGATGGCCCGACCACCGCCAGTGTGTTGGCGGTGTGGAATAACAGGACATGTGGCGCGTGTGTGCAGAAGCCAAGGCATGTGGCAAAATAGCCAAGGGATGGGGGCAGGCATGGTGAATCAGCCTGCCGTCCTGCAGCAGGGCACTGCACAAAATCACACAGTGCAGCAGCAGGCTCCAGGCCTGCCGCAAGGTGCACAGCAAGTAGTTCAACCCCCGCACATGGGGAATGTACCACAGGGACAACTGCAAATGTCACAGAGCACTAGCTCCGGAGGGGGAGTCAACCCTGGGGCTGGGGGAAATCAACAAGCGCACAGTGGGCCGAACTTATATATGAAATAGGACAGCTCACGGGGGACTCTGATGTGTTCTATCCTATCAGTGACACCAGACCCTAATAGGGAACTTAGGGTGAATGTCATCATAGGGGGTAAAGAATATTCCTTCTTAGTCGACACGGGTGCGACGCGCTCATGCATACGAGGAGGCAAGTTTTCCTTGTCCGGCGAGGCCATAGATACTCAGAGTTTCATGGGAGCTCACAGTAGAGTTCCCTTTACAGACGCACTCCCAGTCTCTGTGGGAGAGCGCAAAATGAATGTACCCTTATTATACTCACGTCAGACCCCAGTAAACATCCTGGGTCGGGACTTAATGACTAAATTGAATATGACAATCTCGTTTACCGAGAACAGTATAGTGTGCTCCACTCCAGGAATGCATTATTCAAACGTGTGCAAAATGATCAGAGCATATTCCGGACGTATAGCCATGAGAGCTATACCATTAGAGACAGAAGTCTTCGCATATGGGGTGCGGGTGCTCATGGCGGGATTGCCAGGCCTCGCAGATAGAACTCTGAGGACACCTGATGAGTTTTTATTCAGACCCAGAGTACCTATGCACGAAGAGGATGGACAAGTATTTCCCTTAATGATACAATCTGCCGCAGTGCGAGGGAAAGTGGTATTGGTAGAAGGATATGATGATGAAGGCAGACAATGGTGTGCTATTATTGCCATCGAAGAAGGGTATCGATTGACTGACGTCACTGATGATGATCTGTTCGAAGAACACCCTGACCTGGAAGAGACGAGGGTGAAAGTAAGTCTCACATTTTGGGTCAAAATGATCAAACGGGAAGTGCCATAGAGAATGATGTTGGCGCTGATACGTCCAGAATACTTTTATGATGACATTGCCCAAGTGCCTGCCGCGGTATGGACTACAGGGCCCTATGATGTAGGCGACAATATCCCATGTCCAGAGAGGCAGATGAGGGGATTGCGAAGACAATTTCCACCTTGATAGAGCAGGGCATCCTAGTGACGTCAGAATCACCTTGCAACACAGTTATTTACCCTGTCAAGAAATCAAAGGGAGGGTCTTGGCGTTTAATCCAAGATTTACGAGCATTAAATGATATAGTTGAAGCCGATTTCCCTCTAGTCCCTAATCCATCCACAATTCTGTGCAACATACGAAATGAGGCAGAATATTTCACTGTGATTTTCTCAATCCCATTGCACCATGACTCTCAAGATCTGACGTCATTTACTTTCAGACAAATGCATCTGAAAAGCACGAGGTTGCCACAGGGGTACTGTGAGTCTCCATCCATTTTCAACAGAGTCCTGCAGATGGACCTAAACAATATTGCATTAGACAGTGTTGTTTTGCACTATGTGGATGACATTCTGATCTGCAGCATCACTGAGCATCACTGAGGAACAATGCAGGCGCGACTCTGTCCAGCTACTGACAATCCTGGCTGTGAAAGGATACTAAGTTGATGAGGAAAAGTTCAAATACTGTCAGTGGGAGGTGCTGTACATAGGCCAGCTCATCTCACACAAAGGGAAAAAGGTAACCCCAGAAAGGGCTGAAGCTATTATGAACACGGCTAAACCACTCACGATAAAACAAATGCAAAGCTTCTTAGGCTTGTGCAATTATGTCAGAGCATGTGTTTTCGACTACAGCTCGTATACCAAGCCCCTGCTTCAGGCTTTGAAGAAAGCCCAGGCAACAAAAGGAGAAATTGAATGAACTGAGGCAATGGAGAAGGGGTTTGCAGAACTTAAGGGGGCAATTTGTAAGGCCCCAGTTCTCGGGATTCCTAATTATGCAGAGGAATTCTACCAGTTCTCACACTCTGATGATAATTTTATGAAGGCAGTGCTCGCACAGCGAACCTCGCTGGGGTAAAAAACCCCTAGCATATTACAGCGGGAGTCTGGACCCGGTCATGAGGGGCCATTTCCCATGCGAACAAAATCATTTGCTGCCGCATTCGTTATCGAAAAGGTGTCATCCATCGTGATGGGGTGCTTCATGACATTGTATGTTGAACATTCGCTGTTCGCCATACTAGAGAAGCCAAAGGGCACACTGACATCTCAGAGAGCATCCGCCTATGAGGTGATTATCTCTAACCCATCGATCAAAATAGTTTGATGTAAAACTGTGAACCATGCTACATTCATAGCTGAGCCAGTCGCAGAAGGAGAACCTACAGATGACAGTCCAAATTATGAGGAATTCTATGATGAAATCCCCAGGGTAAAGGAAAATGTCCTGGCAGGTGGCGAAATCGTGTTCATTGACGCTTTTTCGAGAATCGACCAAGAAGACGGACAAAGGTATACAGGCGTGGCTGTGGTAAAACACCTAGCGAAAGGAGAGTTCGGAGTACTCGTCAGTGCATGAATACCTAAGCCGCAGAACTACTGCCGCTGATACTCGCCATTGAGAATCATGCAGAACAGGAAGTAACTGTGTACAGTGACTCAGCCTATGTAACGTCCACAGTACATGTAGGTCTAGCGCACTGGAAAAGGAGGGGCTCCGAGTGAACGGCACGCAAGTGCAACACGCAGCCTTACTGGACAGGTTGATAAAAGCACTACAGCTCCCAGTGGGCATAGCCATCGTGAAATGCGCCGCCCACACCAAGGGACGTGGAGGTGGCATGTACCCATGAGAGGATGATTGTAGAGCGAGCCACACCTGAGGTCTATAGTAACATGGTGCAGACTCAGCTAATGGAACTCCAAGGCGAGGCACCTCAGGAAGAGAAAAATTTGTGGAAGCTTCGAGGGTGTTCTTTAAACCCCTCTGACGGGTTGTGAAGGCAAGACAACACTGGTAAACCAGTGATGCCTGTCGCCCTGCTAATGGTAGCATTAGAACAACTACATTACCCCATCCATATATCAAAAGAAAATCTTGCTGCAACGCTCGCAGAAGACTGGTTCAAACTGAATTTAGCAGAGCATGTTGCATTTTTCATGGTGAACTGCATTATCTGCCAACAGTTCACTGCTGGGCACACATTAAAAGTAGTGAGAGGAGTTATCCCCCGGCCGAATGGGCCATTCCAGCACTTGCTTATCGACTACGTCGACATGATTTAAGTGTGCAACGGGTACAGGTATTTAATTGTGGCAGTGTGTCCGTTCTCTAGATGGATAGAAGCAGGTCCCTGTACACACCCAGACGCTACCAGTGCTGCCAAATCCCTAGTGAGGGAAGTGGTCCCCAGATGGGGGGTGTGCGAAGTAATGAGATCAGATAATGGGGCTCACTTTGTTAATGCAGTGTTCGAACAGATCAGCTTGTTGCTTGGTATAAAGCACAGGTTCTCGTCGGCGTATATCACCCGGAGGGGAATGGGATATGTGAGCGGCACAACGGCTGTTAAAGAGAGGATAGTCAAGTTGAATCTCACATTAAGAAAGGGATGACTGCACTGTCTACCACTGGCACTGTAGGCACTTCGGAAGCAACCTAGCTCTGACCATCATCTTAAGCCGCACGAGATAGTTACAGGCAGAAGGATGAGGACCCCTCTTACCCCCCTAGATAGAGCTAGATGTGATGCCCAGCCAACTAGAGAGGTTCTGGGAACAGAGATGCAGGAGTACCTTAACTGTATGACATCCAGCGCCTCTGTCATTTCAGGCCAGCTGCAGCGACGGCAAAAAGGGGACAGTGCAGCACAAAACACATTAGGAAGTGCTGAAGCAGACCCCGCAGAAGGTCTACATGCACCCCTTGTCTTCCCTGGTGACAGCGTGGTTGTGAAGAACTTTACCAGGAAGAGGTGGGACGGGCCAAGATTTAATGGCCCTTTCATCGTAGAGGACTGCACCCCCTCCGCCGTCAAGCTCCAGAGCAGAAGGGCATGGATCTTCATAAATGACATTAAACCGTATATAGGGGAGAGCCCTCCTGCTGCATCCAACTGCGAAGAAACCACAGACAACGGGGAAGAACCTCAGCACGTGCAAACAAGATCCATGATGAGGAAAAAGGATGCATGAGCAGAAAACCAAGACCAAGAACCCGGATGCAAGTTGTGGCATAAAACAGGACAGGTTCCCCAAGCAAAGAGGGATAAGGACACAACAAACACTCTGTACATCCCAGTTGCAGGGTAAAGAGAAGACCATCCAAAGCCACAACAACATTGATAAAATGAACTTTTGAAAACGCGTCATGCCCAAGTAGTACAAAGAATCAAGACTCTGATAGACTGTAAACTAAATATTCTCTGAGAGTGTAACACGGTATCCTGATGCGACCAGTATTGAGACTTTGTTCACAGAATTTATTTTACATTCCAGCAGAAGTCTCAAGTGGGATGTGCTAACCTATTTTCAACTCATGGTGTTATCATACCCATCACTTGTAGGGAGAGTTACCAGTATCACAGACTTTGTCCAAGATCCAGCCAACAAGAAAATAATCTGGCAACTACTGACTGTCATCGCGGAAGCCTTCATTGTACTGCCCGAGTACGGTGATAAGGGCACAGATGCTTCCACCACAAGTGATCATTGATGAGCTGACATACATGCTTTTCTTTCGCATCATAGAGGAATGCCCAGGACTCGTAGGGAGAACCACGGATACCTTAACATTCATCAGAGATCCACGAAACAATGAATACCTGAACCAAGTGTGGATCAAGCTAAATTACGTGGTCGCAATCCATGCAGCAGGAAAGTGTAAAGACTGTTCATGTCACAAGAAAGGCCTATGATCTAGAGACCAGAAAATCAGGACGAATGTCGTTGTCATCAGAAGACAGCAGATATGCATACCATGTCTTCTTTCACCTCATTGAGAACTTTCCACAACTAGTGGGTAGACCAACCAATGTTGACGTACTCACATTTCTCGGAGATCCAGTGAAGAGTACCCAGCTAAACATGCTCTTGCATGCCATTATAGCTCAGATTAAAAACACTAATGGCCATCGACTTCTGAAGAGATTCTAGTAAGACTTTCGCTGTGTGACAAACCGAGGACAGAGACAGTTCTTTAACTTTCCGCCACAGGACAGATCAAAGAGACAAAGACACAGTTCTTCATTCTTCCGCTGAGGACAGATCGAGAAGAGCAGAAACGAGGATTACATCTTGTTCCTAGTTTATTTTTATTTTTTCTTCTATTTTTCATATTATCCTTTTTGTCATCTTTCCACCATGGAGCAGATCGAGGAGAGAGAGACTGTTCTTCAACTTGTCGCAGAGAGCGAAAGGAGCGCACCCAAGATCGTCACCATCTTATTTTTCTTTTTCTTCATTTTTCTCATTTTTTCTATTTTTTTCTATATTCACTTTTATTTTTATTTTTATTTTTACAACATTTTATTTTTGTGTGATTTTTAGCAGTTCCATCTCTTCATTCCTTCGCATTGAGCAAGTTCCAGCATGTCCTCAGGACCAAAGCAAATTCGAGGAGTGCACTGGGACCTCACCTATTATAGATATGATTAATGAATGTGATGTACCAAAGTTGCTAGCCTTACCCTTTTCCATAGTCCAGCACAGGAACTATACTGAGAACCCAGAGTCTACCGTTGTCACTCACATGAGGGGGGACATTTGGAGAAGCACTCGTCATTTAATAGTAATTAACTCTCGAACTACGAGACCAGAGCAAGAGAAGGAATACATAACTGACTATGATCTCATTCGAAATGGGGGCCCAGAACAGTAACTTGGTTTTACCCCCAATAGAAGGGCGTCCCCACTGGCCTGGAAGGAAATGCTGCAAATTGTCATTCTGAACGATTATGTGTATATGTATAGTTATTATTATTGTTTTTTCTGTGATTAACAATCAGAACTGCTTTCTTTAGTGGTGTGCGAAGTGTCCCAATCTCAGTTCACCCACCAGATAATGAACGTCTGGGGCCTACAAAAGCACCCAGACCCTATATAGTAATTCCAGTCCCAAGAAAACCTGATGATAAAAGTAACCAACTAAATTTAAATGCAATTAGCAGTAATTTAGACACATTTGAGGTCACAAATGAAGAGAAAAGCTGGAGACCGGGTCAGCACGGAATGAATAAAAACGCTGCACTGACCACTGCATGCACCCACACACAGGATGCACACAGACAAGGGCAAGTGTCAATGGCTACAGGGCTTCCAACGAAGGCAGCAGAGAGGGGGAGACTGCCTGCCGAACAATCAGTTCCAGAAAACAGTGGAAGTGCCCAAGAGGAGCCAAGTGAAACACTAGAGAGAGAGGGCATAGCAAAATCCCTCAAAAGAACAGAAGTAGCCATACAGGAATTCACAGAGAAAACACAAATGCTGATAGACTATTTGTTCCCCTTCATAGTCCGAGCAAAGAAACTGCACGAGGAGCTGAAACATAGAACTGCAGAGACTAGAACGACAAACACGCCAGCTCGAGCACTGCAAACAAGCACAAGATCTATGACTCAGCCACACGTTGAGGAGATGGTGAGCCAATGGCGGCCAGAGAACCTCAATGAAAAACAACAAGAGGAGAGGAAGAGAAACACAAAACCTACTCCTACCACAGCGATGCAGTCGAGGCAGCCAGCTCCACTGAGACACCCAGAGAGGAAAAGCAGCACAGACGCATTTAGAGACATAGTCATAGCAAACTACAGAAGAACGCTGATAATTAAGAGAAGCCCACACAAAGATAATAATGATTACCTGGACAGCACAGCCCATCTCGGAAACAACATATGGTACCAGCACATGAAGGAAGTAGGAAGGAGATGCTTTGTCTGTGCTCTCCTACCATACAGCATGGGAAAATCCAAGATCTTCGTGGCTGTAAAAATTGATGTCCCTACGGCACACCGTATGTCACACGTAGCAATGTGCAACACCAGAGGACAATTTATGGGAAGAGACGCTTCACTGATATGGGCCACCGAAAAGGACTACCCAGATGAAGATGGCTATGTCCAGGACATTAGAACAAGAAACAGGGCACATACCAGGAATCACGTGATCCGATACGAGAATCCTGACGTCAAAGGATCAGGGACATGATGGGTGACAAACCCGAGACTGAACATTCATGGAAAAAATGCAGAAGAGGCACAAATGTGGAAGAACAGAGGCCAAATGCAGATCTGGGGAACAGTGATTTCCCCAAATGGATGGGAAGAAGGAGTAGTGATCTGCCTAGCTTGGATGGTCCTTGGAGCCTGCAAAGAAGCAATAGAAAACTCTGTGCAAATCCCTATGGCCAAAGCTAGTAAAGTTACTAACATGGGTCGAAGATAGAGGGGGACGCCTGCAGATAGTGCCACTGGAGAGCCCAAAACTATGTTTCAGAAACAATGGCACAAGGAAGATGGGAGAGAATCAAAACTGCGGACGAATCTTTGAAGCTCCAGGAATGACACAAGGAACCGCAGTTATTATGGACCATTACTGGGCGGGTGGATCCAAGGCATACATAAGGCTGCCGAAAAACTGGGTAGGCATATGCACACTAATGAACGTCAACGTTCCCACGCTAGTGATCCCTTAGAATGACCTGAAGTTGAACAGTTTCCCGAAAGCCGATGCTCATCTAAGAAGGAGATCTGTGGAACTGGTATCCAGGAGGAAGAGGGAGAATACTTTTCTCCCAAATCAGAAGACGCATTCCATGCAATCCCATATGAATACAGGCTGTTCAGCCTCACCTCAAAGGTATTCTCAACACTACTCCTGCCCCACATCCAAGTTGGAGTTAATGCTAAATGGTTGCAGATAACCAGATGGGAGTTATTGCAGACCATCAATACCACTATAAAAGGATTCAACGCGATCAAAGAAGAGCTGAGAGCAATCAGACTGATGACCCTCCAAAACAGATATGTGTTTGACATGATCACTGCAATGGATGGAGGTGTTTGTGCAAAAATCGGAGAATCATGTTGCACATTTGTACCATCACACGATGAAGAAAACGGAACCCTAACAGAGGCCATAAACATGTTGACAAACCTGAAAAACCAGATGATCGATGAAAGTGATGAAGTGGACGATGACAGCTGGTTTGGTGACCTATTCTGGTAGGTCCCACAATGGATTGCAGATATATTCAAGTTTCTGGGAGCTCTACTAGCAATGGTATTGCTAGGATTCTGTGTTATCAAGATAATCATTACACAGTGCCAGAAAACTGCAAAGAAGGCCATAGGGATGAACACAATGGTTGATGTCGAGCCAGGGTGGAAGCCCAGAGAACTGACTGATGAAGAAATAAGAGACTTTGTGAAAGCCAGCAGATTTGTGCCAGAAGGAACAAGGTTCACATACCCTAAGAAACGAAGAAGGTATGAAGAAAAATGGATCTACTGCAGCCCAAATGGACAATGCCAGCTAATGACATGGAGCAAAGACGAACATGTGAAAACAGCAGGGAGTTTGAAGGGAGTGATAAAAATATGGACTCCAAAGGCTCACACATTCACACCATCATGTACAAACCCTGAAGACGATGAGCATGACACCGAAGAATCAAAAGAAATAATTGCAAAGGAGGTTGCAGAAGTGGTCGATGAACCGACCAGAGGGGGGAGTGTAGAGGAGGTCCCAGACATGGCCTGCACCCCTTCCCCTCATTTTGAGGTACCAGGAGTGTACTCACCAAGGTATGAAGAGCAAATGAACCAACAAAGAGCTGCATTAGGACTCTGCCCAGTATACATCAGAAGATCCATACCTGTTGAAGTGCCCATAGCCAGACAACCCTGGGCAGCACAGTACCCTATCAGGCAGCCGTACCAACCGCTGATACGAAACAAAGAGTACCTACAGATGGTCCATGAAGAGACCCAAAGAGCCCTAATGGAAGGCCAGAGGAAATGACTCAAGGGCCTGAACAGACTCGTGAATCAACAAAAGCAGCTATCGAAGATAACACGCCAGTGCAAGTAACTATGAAAATAAATATAATGGACACAGAGACGAGATGATGTTAAAACATGAGGAAACGGTGCTACGAGACAAGATGGAAACAACCAACCTGTTGAACGTGTGTAAATAGGCTTGAAACACAAGATGCTTAGAAATCGATACTGCTTGCAATGCTTAGTAGAAGATAGAGCGGCAAGCGCCAACCATATATCTACCTCAATAAGACACATTATACAAGTGCGGCTCCATTTTGTAAAAGCAGAAACATGCCTAGGCTGCCAAGGCTTAACTGGTCGGGTTTCATATCCAAGCCCAAGCCAGGGGACAGAGCGGAATCGAAACTCAACAAAGAGCAGCTCATGCCTAGGAAATCGAGGTCAACCAGAGAAAGGGAGGAGAGCGTCAGCTAACAAGACTCAAACTTCAGAGCATACCAGCCTGCCTCATGAAGGTCAAGATAAGGGGGGGCCCATGCAGGTGGCAAGGCTGAAACAGAATTGAAAGCACTAAAAGCTGGAAACTGAAGCAGATTCATGGTGAACTAATACATGACCAGCCAGGCGCGAAGAAGTACCACCGCCTGATGTCATCCAGGACCCGAGGATGTCATAACTTTTCCCGATAAGAGACTACAGTTTTGAGGCCATCCTTAGCCAAGTAATTGACACATCGCCCTAAAACACTGATTGATGGAAGGGAGGCAGGGTGAAACTTGGGACACCAGGCACATGGGTGTCCATTCTGCATGCCGCTAATTAAAACGGGGATTTATGTCCAGGGGTGTACCTGCCAGTCACAATGGACCAAGTTATCTGGAGTCCTATAGATAGTAGAACCAATAAGACGTCGTAGTTGTAGTGACGTCCATCACGTGTGATGTAGAGGGATGGGCGTAGACGCCCACCCGATAAGAGTTATCCAATCTCCATGCCCCATTATCATATACAGATATAACACCTATACTTAAGTTACCTTAACCAATTATATTGCATAATGATTTTAATAGAATTAGATGTTAGTAATGACGAGTTTTGCCTATAACAATGACTGTTCAACTGAAGTTCGATGAAGTCGGAGCAAGACAGGTGATCGCAATGGTTCTAGGTCAAAGGATAGACAGTAAAAGGGTCGAGAGGTCAAAGGATCGACAACAAAGGGTCGACAGGTCAAAGGATCACATTTTTTTTTTGGGGGTTCCCATCCCAACCCCCCTTTTTTGCTGAAAATCACTTTTTTCCCTAAACGAAACCCCCTCAAAAAATATATATAATAAAAAAAAAAATTGATCCTTTGACCTGTCGACCCTTTGGTGTCGATCCTTTGACCTGTCGACCCTTTGGATTCGATCCTTTGACTAGACACTGATCGCAATGCTGCTGATTTCCAGTTGTTTCTCTGTTTGATGTACTTGTCATTAAACAGACTTCCCTTTGCCAACTTACTGAGTCCTCATTATTGAGTCGTGTTGGAGTAAGTGAATCCTGCACCCCTTTCCTCACATGGTGCAGCTATCTTGTCTTACAAGTTCTAGAGGGTGAGCGCTGACCTATGGGCCCGTCAGTGAATTCCACTCCTCCTGAACACCGTTTTTCTAATATTTTGTAATGTGACTTTTGGCAAAAGGCGCTTTATAAATTCAATAAATGAAATGAGATGAAATGATGCACTGAAAATGCTCAGAAACACAGCTTCATACAGTTGAGCACTTGCAAAATGTTAATGAGGTATATAACAATTGATTTGTCCCCGTTGTCTTGATCTTTGGCACCCAGTGACATTTAAAGCTCATGTACATAGCTTAAAAACATATTCTTGGATTTGATTGACTTTCCTGTCAAATATTTTACCTGCAGACCTCTGTTCTTTATTACTCAGAGTGCCTATGTCTCTCAAAATCTGCATTTACTATTTTGTTACATTTGTGGGCTGTTAATGTTTTGAATACTGTGCATGTCCCTCTAGTTTGATGAACGTCTTATTTGTATAGAACCTTGGTTGAACATTGCTTTATTTTTCTACTTACAATACTTTGTTGTTTTGGATGCTTCCATGCTGGCTCACACCCACTTGAAGAGTATAGCTTGCCCTCAGCCCATGCTGCCTTAAAGATATGAAGGAGGTATACCATTCATGTTGTTCCAGTTTCAACTTTATGATTGAGGTAAGTACTGTTCTAGTAGTAATGCAGTGCTGAGTGGGAGTTTAGAAACCACTACTCATGCTCGTACTCTTGAAGGGCAGCAATTAATTGATTCATCTTTTATAAGGTGCTTAATACCAGAGGCCAGTTGAAGCTGTGCTGCTCTGAGTTATCTTGCTTCCAAGACACACGCATTGTCCCTGAACTATCCACCTGTCAGTGCTAAAGATGTGGGCCCAAAATTGGTCTTTCTCACTTTTGCTGGTGGGCTATAGATGGCTGACTGTGAAGGTGGTCCTGGACTGGCTTCCACATGCTGATATTTTGCACCTTTCAGATTGTACAGGTTGTGTTTGAAAGATACTGGAGTCTAGTGGAGGAGTAGCTTTGCCTTTCCCTCCTATCTCTTTAACTGTGGAATTGTCTTCCATCTCTTGTTCCGTGGTTTCCAGAAACATGCGTTGCACCCTCCTCTCGAACTGGTCATGATCTTCATGTAAAAATAATGGGGAAGGGCACTAGCGTGTGTTCTTACTAATGTACATTTGGTGGCCTTCTTGACTCTAAGTAAAATTCCAATAGCTTTCACTGGATGCTTCAGGTGCACACAGGACTAGTCTCTGGGCCTATGGAGACTCAGAAATATAACTACAAAAATAAACAGCATGTTGTTGCCAACACGTCACGCACGTGCACTTCATTTAGTCTCTGTATGGTTTCATAGATTAAATAGCGGTTAGTAATTATTAAATAACAATGTATACCGTTTTCAACAGTGATTTAATTAGCGTATGATACCACTCCTTAGTTCATATGTCCATATAACAAAAACAAATGATCAAACATCACATTTCATGAATCCAAAACATCGAGAAATTCATCATTTCTTATAATAGTCAAACAAAACACATTTTCTTTGCACATTTTTGCATGGTTGTAGTTTTTTACACAGTCAAATTTATAGACTATTTGTTGCGGACACATTTCGGACCCATAGGATCCCTCTTCAGGGCATCTACAGCTGAGTCTTTCACAAAAGAACGATAATTACACTTGTGCTTTTATCTGAAGGCATATGATGAATCGCAAATTGATTGTTACTATTTAAAGAACAACACTGCGTGACGGTTTTTCAATAACTGTAATATAGAATATGCATGCCTTATCAACACTTACCTCAATGGTTGAGAGTTTAGCTAGAGGATATAGCTTGTAAATTAGAGCATATGCAGTGCGTGTTAGCTGTAGTATACATATAACACATAAGTGTGAGTTCAAGTGGGTATATAGTGCAGTGTCACTCACCCTACTGTCGCAGAGGAAGGCCACCTGTCCAATCTAAGGCATTCTGTGCTGTCCTCAACTGATCACAAGACCCTCTGAAATGTAAGTAGACAAGGCAGTGTTACCGCCTGTCGTGCACAACCAACTCTATTATTTACCCAACTCCTCACTAGTGCTGCACCAATGGTCATAGTGTATATTAATGGGAACGTGGATGCAATGGCGGCTGTACAAGTCCACCCTAAGAATTATTATATAGTTGTACCCCCAACTCCTCACTGGGACTGCATCCGACGGTCAAAGTGTTAATGTAAACACGGACGCAGTAGCGGTCATGCAAGTTAGCCCACTGTGATGCCGTGTATTAACAGGTGGCCCCCCATCCCTCAGACACTCGACGGATCATCATTCGTCAAGGATATGTTAACAATGTAACTTGAGTTGACTTTGGGATCACGTCGATAAGGATCACATCGTAGCCATTTCTTATTGCACTTCCAGCATAATTGTGAGGGTACTTACATTTGGGCAGCTTCATTGTGGGACGTGAGGTAAAGGATCGAAAATTCAGCCCAATGCCCCACTCCCGTTTGTATATGCAAAGTCATCATGGCAACCTCACGCATGCTCAAAGCTTGTGTGTCGCCAGGAAGCGGCCTCTTCCTATGTGACAATTGCATACCGTAGCTTGTGTGTAACTGAAGTTCAATGGCGGTGGTGGACCCACAGACAGTGTCGACATGAGTATATTATATTGGTCAATGGGGTAAGGTGGGTGAACACCGATCCCATATCCCACAGTGCGCCTAGTGTCGCCGAATCCATCATGTGCATACTAAAATAGCTTGTGACATGGAACAGAGGCCATCTTCCTGGGAAACTGAGTCTGATTAAACGCAATTCAAAGAGTACTGTTGGATCACAAGTTTTATAATGGTATGTGTGTGTACATGTATCTAAGTGGACCGGTTCCCAAACAGTCGTAGCAATATACAAAGATTCAAAGATTGGTGAAAGTCTCAGTGTTATTATCTACATGACCATAAACCTCACGGACCAGAGTCTGCGTACATGGTCATGCCCCAGCAGGTATACTCACTGAATGTTCACTTCTGTCTCCAAACCATTTTAATACATGTTCTTTGTGACTATTTTTTTTTGTAATATAAATATGGAACACAGCCATTGATTATATTATTTTACCTGCCGCCTAAGTATTCTAATCCTTTTTCATTGCAACTATGCAACTAGTATTTTCCCTCATCATCACAAGATGGTGGCACATCCATCCTCATTATTTGCCTCATTCAAAACACCCAAACTGCCCTTCTTTCCCATTCAGCTTCTATTATCCCAAAGATCCACCTATCCAGAGTTAAACCCATCACTCCGCTATACTGTGATCTTTCCATACTCGCACCCAATTACTTCTTTATCAGGTGTCAGTCACAGCATTGCTCCTCACCCCCATCCCCTCCATTCTATCACTTACCCCCTTCTCTTCACCCTACTCTTGCAACTCTACACTCGATAGCAAAAGACATGTAAACCCATCTCTAACTGAGCACCAACAACAGATATAACCCAGCAACCGACATAACCCAGCAACCTAATCATCCCACCACCTTTTCTCATAACCTGCTCCAGCATTTCATTGAGCCATGCATACACCAGACACAGCAATTGCATGGTTAGTAACAATAGCAATAAGTTATCGTGATATCTGTTAAGATCATATGGAGAGAAGTGTGTATTGGTGCGACCGGCGGGTTGCCGCCTACCCCGTAAGACTGTTTCCCCCACCTTATATCCAAGCGGCACCTGGTACCACTTGGATATCACAAGTTGCGGAGGAACGCTTGCTCCCCATTCGGGGACACTGAAGCACAGGCTCTGTTAGTTCAGCGAGAAGTCTGCCCATGGGGGCCTGAATTCCTGGCAGTGGCCTGCAACGGCAGACTCAGATTTTGCCAGTCCGGTACCGGCACCCTTATTTCCAAACCAGCAAACTCATAATGAGGCCCATTGTCCCATCTTATGATTCACTATAATCCAACACTTTGAAATAAAATAGAGTTTGCTCTGCCATTTTGCTTGGCAGTTTAAGACTATGGTCTACTGGAAACCACGTATTGCGCAGTATTCAATAGCATCAGGGGGCAGTAACCAGTTTTGCTGAGGAACAAAACCATATTTGCAATACTCAAATATTTCTTTGCAAGACTTCGCAGTTATGTTTCGTGCAGTTCCTCGGGGTATGTGCAGAATGAAACTCGGTTTCGTTCAAATGCGCCACAATCATAGAACACTCTATTTTGCTGGGAGTTACTTAAGGAAGGAGGCAAGGTTGTGTGCTAGTTAGCACGACTAAAACATTGATTTTTACAGGAATAGTAACTATAATATGATACAGGTTCATATTAAAGGCTTTTTAGTGTGCATCGTCCAGTCACAACTGTGTATTATGGTTTGCGAAATTAAAACGTGAAAATTAGCCTTACATGCATAGGCATATTGACACATTAACACAGTGCCAAATATCACCTCTTAATAATGTTTAAATGCTAAAAGTATTTAAAAACGTTAAAACAAACCTCCAATGCCATTATACCTAAATAGCAGCAGAGCCACTTACCGCACAAAATACATCTCATGTTTTAGAAATTTGCTTTTAATACACTTTCCACTTCCGCCATATCCAGTTAAGGTTTCATTATGACATTTCACTCTCAGAACATATTGCAACATTTCCAGCATGTTTTTATAAAATGTTAGTGTGTGTGAGAGATTCACATTAACTACAATTGCCGAAATGACTGATGCTTAAATCCAAAGACATTATTAAGCTTCATTATATGAAAAAAAGAGTATGTGGGTGGAATTGTGGTTTGATGGCTTTGTAATTTGCTTTACCTTTTCAATGTACTTTTCAGTTACATTAACTGAATCATTTCATCTTATGGATGCAAAGAAGAACAAAAGGGACGAAAACATGCCCATTAACTGAAGCAGTGGAAATGTACATAGCTAATGGAAACCATTTTGACATTTGTATTTGATTCTATGCTGTATCTACTCGAATACTTTCAATGGCATATTAGAAAGAAATGCTACATTTTATTTCTCGCTAAAATGCAAGTAATAGACTTGGAAATTACCTTTGTACTGGCAGTATTATCTGCTATGAATGAAAGAAATGGTTTACATTATGTGAGGCGAATAAATCAGTAAAATGGAGCGACCGGCTATAATATTAAATCAAAGGAAAGCGTGAAAGAGGGAGAGAGCGGCCCAAAGAGAGAGAGAGAGAGAGAGAGAGGAAGCGAGGAAGACGGAGAGAGGGAGAAAACAAACACAACGAGTGGAGCACATTGCCCAGAATAGAGAACTGCATTAGCTGTAAAGCAATCTATAAGAAAAAAGCAATAGGGGATAATTATATGTTTCCCGGTATCCCGCCGGTAGTTGCGGTGGGATACTGGGAAATTATCCTTTTATCCCAGGAATTCCGGGAAATTTAGGTCCCGGCAAAGGCGGTCATTCCCCATTGCATGTAGTCCCATAGGAATTGTAGGTATTTTCCCGGTGCTGGAAATACCTGCGGTTTTTTGCCTTTGCTGGACTGATTAACCTACAGCTCTCGGCTGGAGGTATATCATTTTAGCCCCATTGGCAAACTTGTACTTTGCTGGTCTGGAAAAGTGCCAATATAGGGAAATATCAGCACTTTATTCCGGACCAGCAGAGATGTAATGTCGCCATAGAGTGAAAAATGGACACAATAAAATATGCATTAAATTGGAGAGGGGAAGGGGTCAAAGGGCCTATGGACAAGAATGGAAGGAACACAGTATTTACTAGGCAGAACACACAGCTGTGAAACATGAGGAGCATTTTTAGAAAAGTAGTCTTGTCATTTAAGCAATTAGTACCCGGCGAGGGCGCAATCACAATGAAAGAGCCATTCTGATTGGCCCTCGCCGAGTCATTACCAGGCCGGGAATCCCTCAGTCCGGATTCCACGGCCTTTGTCCCCGGCAGGGGGCGTGGCAGCCCCTCAGCCAAAGAGGATACTCAAAGCGGGGCCATCCTCGCTCCGAGCCTCCCCACGGCTGAGAGGCTACCTTGGCCCCCCCTGGGCACTGAGGTAAGGCTTTTTTTCCCTCCCCTCCCCTTCCCTTTCCTCCCTCCTCCCTGCCCTCCCCACTCCACTTACCTTCTATCCCTGGGTCCCCAGCGGGGGGTGATGATAGCATCCTGCCGTGTGGAGACTCGGAGCGGGGCCATGCCATGTATTTATTTATTTTTCCCCTTCCCCTCTGCCCTCCCAACTGCACTTACCTTATTTTTTTTTCAGGAGTGGATGTGCTGGAAACGCTTCTGTTACCAGCGCGTCGGCTCCCGATGGCCGCCATGGAAAGGGAAAATGGACTCCGTTTTCCCTTTCCCAGCGGCCATTTTCTTTGGCGTCTTTTTATTTTTTATTTTTTGAAACGCTGCAGCATTTCGGGACAAAAAAAAGCTTTTAGTGCCCCGGTCACACAGTTTTTGTGGGCCGGGGTACTAATAGATATATGCCCCTCGCGTCGGGGACATTACTGACTCTGGTAATGCCCTGGGGCCTTCATTAAGGCCCTTGCTTCGCTCACGCTTATAACTATGGGCCCCGGGGCATTACCTGAGTCGGTAATGCCCCGCCGCTGGGGGTATATTGCTTAAGTATAGAAGTGTCCATGGAAAGGCACAAAGTATTGAAACAAGGAAGGGATGGAGGGTAGATGGAGAGGGACAAATCAAGGGAAGGAAGGAAGGACCGGTGGATGGAGGAGTGGGGAAGACAAAGGGATTGAGAGATGGTGCAATTGATGGATAGGAGGGAGGGAAGGAAAAATGAAGGAAGGATGGGATGATGGCCAGATAGCGGGACGGGTGGTGGAATGCATGAGGGTTGTATGGCAGAATGCAGCTAGGGAGGGACAGGACAGAGGCATATATGGATGAGGGATGAATGAAGGAAGGGATGGCAGGAGGGATGTAGTCAGGGAGGGATGTCTAGGGTTAGGGGGATGAAGGGATGGGCACGAGAATGGATGGGCACCCGCAGGATGGATAGATGAATGCAATGGCTGGTGGAGGGATGGATGGGAGTCAGATGGATCATAAATGTTAATCATGGATGCATGTGATGCATGCACACATATACAGATAGTCCATGCCTGATGCCATTACACATGCACATTATCTCCAACAAGAAGACGATCATGCGGGATCTCAATGAAACATCATTCCCGATTAAACACAACATGGACAATTAACACACATACATCATATGTGTAACAGCAGAATAAAATACACAACATTGGGCCCCTAGTTCACATAGGTCCATTATTCATGGCAAACATATATACACTCATTAACATGCCCAGTCAAATATGATCAAAATCAAAACAATGCAGTACAACTGAGAAAAGGCACAAATAACACAAAGGACAACAAGAGTAAGAATGCATGACCATACAATTCCATACCATGGCCACCATTAACACCCTCAAATACATGCATCACATGTTTAAATGCAGTATGTACAAACATGCACCTGAGGCATATATATTGCTGTTACTTAAATGTTGGGGCACAATCCAATTTTGGGGGTCCACCTGACCCCATGTATGTGTATCTGAAAACTGTTGCTTGTTCTGTTGGCTTCCCTAGTTTTCTGACTTTGTTTTTTCTGGCTAGAGTGACTTCAGCTGAAGCACCCCTACTACAGCATTCAATTATTTAGAGTGCACAGGTGAATCTTCCTGGCTATCAGTGGAGCGAACTCTTCTCCCAGTAATTTTCACATTTGTTGTTAAATTGGGGAATAAGAAACTTTAAGTAGGGTGCTGAAGGGACAAATTATGTCCCATTGTCTTTCCTGTAAAGTAACTATTTGTTACTTTTTAATTGTGTCCAGAATAGGCTGGTGGGAGTGAACCCAGTTTTACTATTTTTGGGGGTGCACTTCCGTTCATCTGAGTATTAACCTTGCTAAGAGCTCTTTGAATACAATAAATGGCTGGGTCTCATGGTAACTGTTCTTGGATGAATCCTTTTGGTAGATTCCTCTTTGCCATTTCTGCTCAGAGATAGCTTTATAAGGGCATCGATCTTCATGGATTTCTTTCAGGAAGGCCGGGAGAGTGTCCTTGGCACCTGATATTACCAGTGCTGAAAAGTAAAAGAGGTGATGGGCTGTCCAACTCTCCTACACATTCATCCAGGCCGATGTTCTGTTGCTGGGCAGATGTGAGGTCGCTGGCTGTCAATTACTGGTCATTGGGAGCAGGGCTCTACTATTCAAGGGCTCATGTTCCCTTAACTTGAATTTAGAATAAAAGAAGAGGATATTTTACCCTTTTAGAGCTTGGACCATGGGATCTGAGTATCCAAAGCTGAAGGAACATTAGAGGAACACAGGTGGACTATTGGTGCATGCAGTATTGGCATAGCAAATAACTGCTCAGTGAAGCCCTGCCTAATTGAAAGTAGAGTTGTGAACCGTGTACATTTCTACCTTGAGCTGGAAGGACCAACAAGGCTGAAGCCCTGATTACCGTCTTCAATGTCCTGGAGTTCAGGAGAGTCACAGTGCTGCATTTCTGCTGCACCCGTTGGGACCCACCTTTCTCCTCTCATTGTTCATCGTGTAGAAAGTCAGAAAGGGCAATGTCAGACTACCATGCTGATTGCTGCCTGTTGACTCTGTGTGGGTTGGAACTGCTGCTGCTGACAACTCAGGGCCCATCCTGAGGGGCTTCCCTGCCTCATGGGATTCAAAGTTGCATCATGTTTCCATGTCCAGCTGGTGCCTGACCCGAACAACAGAAGGAGCATTGAACATACAACAAGGATCCCATTTTCCCCAATAATCCTCTGTCCTTTGTGTGGGTTGTTCTTTTTCTGTTCAGAGTCCACGGGACTCTATATGTCTTAATGTCCTTCAGTCCAAGTTGAATTGAATGAGAACATGATGTACACCTGCAGCTATCCTTGCTTTTATCAACATGGATGTGCTGTGTAGATGAGCCCAGATTGGTGTCCCCTTAGACATAAAGGACTGGTAGTTTGCCATTTCCTTTTGCATAAAACTTGAATACTTACCTCATAAAACAAACTGCACTAACAATGCAGAATTCGACTTTAAATTGACTTTCGAGTAAATTTCACCCTACTGATCTCTGTTATTCTGCTGGCTGGGTTGTAGGTGTGTGTGCAAACTGTCCTTCTATAGGTGCACTACAATGTTTACTTATCTGTGACACATCTGGAAACTGGAAAGAGTTGTTCTGGACGTTTTAATTCGTATTGAAAATGTTGTAGGTGCGTTATACAGTAATAAGGCCTGTAAACTGTGCGATAACATCCTCCCCCCCCCACACACTTTAGGAACGGTAAGGTATATCCCTACTTAACTGTGTGAATATTACATTTGTGTGTAATCCATTTTGGTTTACCAAACTGTCTTGGTAAACGTGTGTATGTTATTTTGCCTCGAATTTAATGTTTTCAACTTTTATGCATGCGTGCTCTTAATAAAAAACATATTTTTAACATAGAATGTTTTGGACATTCTAATACTTGTCAATTTCTCGTGATGTCCAATCACAACAAGCCATTATTGTCCTAAGACTCAGCATGACTGCTCAGTTTTAGTGTAAAAAAACATTTGCACGTCCACTGTGTTGCCTTCCCAGAACCCCACACCAGTTCTAGTTCTGAGAAACCTCCTACTGTTTGCAAATTATGGGAACGAGGTGTATGGAATCAGTGTAACAACCAGAGTTGACCACTAGCAGCTTAGAAAACACATATTAATTTTCCTTGTAGGTTGAAGTTTTATCTGCTAAGTAATTCATAGACATGGAACCTTACACAGCTGAATCCACGAGCAAGTTCCAGGTGGATAAAATCAAAGGAATATGTACAGTTAGGGGTTTGATTGTCTCAGATCTGTACTGGCAGGGGTGTGATTGACTCAGGCTAGGAATAATGAATTGACTCTGAGAATTTGTGATCAGTAGGAGACTATGGAAGCTTCCCTGAATGTGAGTGGGGGTGACGATACTGGTGTTGCTGCAACCTCCCCCTTAGACTCCTCTCCAACTTCTTCCACATCTTTAACTACATCACAGACTGTTTAACTCTTAAGGTTGGCTTTGAATCAAGGACTTGAATTAAAACTTAAGCTAGTGCCGATAGTCGATGACAGAATTGAAAAATATAGGGAGAACACACAAGTTAGAGTTATAAAAAAAAAAGAAACCTGAAGCTGGATAAGTCAAGTCTGCCAGTGTAGGTTCTCTTATGGTGGTAAGCCTCTAGATCTTCTCTTCGTCCTAGGTTCCCATGGACCTACTGAATGTTTAGGATTTTAAAGAAGATATTCTGGATTATTTAAATGCTTTTGAGTTTTCCTGTGAGGTTCAGAATCTATGTTCTGAAGATCAGGTTTCATGGCTTATAAACAGGCTTCTCTGGAGTGGTTGTGAACTACTTTTGGGACTAGATGTTGGTGATTGGAACATTTATGGTGAACTGAAGGACCCTCTCATTCTTTATTTTGGGAATACACAATTACAATATGTGTAAAGGTACAGAGACAAGATGATAGATGGCGTCCAGTGGTAAAGCTAGATGACATATTCCCAGACAAATTGACCCAGACGCTGCATTGGATCTCTGCCAGAAAGGATGACCACGTAGATACCGGCTCTATATTTCACCTCATCCTGACCACTGAAGCTGAGTGCATTATACAATAAGGCCAACGAGGCAACTCCATCATGGCCGCCACACTGCCGTGCTTTGGAAATGACCAAAAGTCTGCATCTGTTCTGCAGGATGCTGATTGGATGATGTGAGGCACAAGCAAGCCAGCCCATAACATCTGGGAGGCGTAGCCGGTCAATGGTAAAGGCCTGATTTTAAGGCCATTGCTGCATTGGGTCTTTGTTGGTCTGCCACCGGAGATGCTGCCAGGCCGCTGTGCTACGATCTCCCCCTTTGCACTAGCTGACCGCCTCGCAAACACTGGAAAAAAAGGTATGCCTTTGTTGTTAGCAGATCCTAGATTGGCCTCACCCTCCACCTCTCATCGCTTCCTACCCTGGTACTTGGTACCCGGGTACCGCATCTCTCAAGCTCCCAGTTAGCGCTATTGCTGTATGGTCCATTAATTACTTTATCAGCTATTTCAGCTATTACAAGTAACATCATACACAAGCCAACTTGCAGCTAGTATGCCTCCGTGTGCCTGGCCACAAGATCTACATTCCTCAACGGGGTGACCATTTTCTACAAATTGCCTTTATACTTTCTGGCGTGGCAGCAGCACTTGACCTTTCTTATCCTCAACAGAGCCGCACAATGTTTTCATTCTTCAAACACTTCATTGCGCCGCAACTCCTCATCTTTGATTATTGATTCCTCTGGTTAGCATTGGGTGCAGTTTTCCTAGTTAGTTCCCTCTGCCACTGCTTCCATGTGGGCCTGCTGTGTCCTTGCCACACCACCATGCTGGACCCAGTAGGCATGGTAAGAACTCTCTGTCTTTCTAGAGACACTAACATCAATGTCACAAAATCTATTGTATCTCTGTTCTCGACAGATTCTGAATGACTTATACTATCTATGTCCTTCAACCATGTAACCTATAACCACTAAACTTGTAACCACTGATTGTAAACTGATGCCTCAAGGCACTTTTTTGCCATACTTGCACCTACACTAATTTTGATTTCATGCCCACATGTATTTCTGACATATCCCTCTGCACCATGGGCTGAGGCTTTCCCCCGGAATGTGCTCTCACACCGATTTTGACTTTATGCCTACCTGTATTCCGACATAGCCCCCTGCACCATGGGGTGAGGCATTCCTGGAATGTTCTTCCACACTAATTTTGACTTCATGCCTACCTGTATTCCGACATAGCCCTATGCACCATGGGGTGAGGCTTTCCCAGATATTGCCTTACAACCAATCCCTTATTCTGTAATATTCTGCAACTTCATGCCTTGTCCCACACATGGTGGACTGGGCTACTGCACTTGTAACTGTAACTAGTGCCTAGATGCCTCAGGGCTTTCTGTGCTGCTATGAATGTAAAATAAAATAAAATGAATGTGCATGGTAGTGTGAATGGCTTCAAGATGGAATCCTTTAAAGGCATGTTTAGCGTAGCAATTCAGAGGAACATCAAGAACCCCTGAGTTGCTTCACCATTCTAGGGTTGTATGCCCTAGAGACCTGGCAAGGAAGGCTTAACCGTGGGTGTCACATGAGTTGGACCATGAAGGCAGGTAAAATCCTTATAAATGTGAGGTTGCCAAGAAGCCATACCAAAAAAGCCCCCCTCCCCACTGGTCCACAAAGTAGAAGGAGGCTAGCCCATTTAGGTTGGGTCACATAGAATGGATGGTGTTACTACCCCAAAGATAAGTGGCAGGTTCTCCATCATTCCCAGATACCCCAAAAATAGCCAGGACTATGGAAGGCCTGATCTCTCCACAGTCCATCATCGCTGTCCCAAGAAGACATTAGGAACGACTAGGGGTGGGTTACATACATCTTAGGAGACCGCCTACTATACAATGGAGAATGTTGTGGGTGCCTGATAAAGTTGTAAGTTCTGTAAATTGTATGAAAGTATATCTTTCCCCACTTAAGGTACTGTAACAATGTATATGTCTAATTAACTGTGTATATAATATAGGTGTGTGTAATCCATTTTTAGTTACAACACTTTGTTGTTATATGTATTTCTTTTGCATTGCTTAGATTGCAGTGTTTTTGTCTCTAATGCAATTATATACCATTATGTGGAAATTGTCATTCTTGTCATCTATTAGATTATTTAATGTAACTGAAACATCTATTCCTTAAATATGATGCATCATGCTTGACCTGCTCATCTCTATTATGTAAACATCTCAAAGCTATGGTGAAGCAATTGTTACATTTAAACAGTCTTCCTTTTGTTCAGCCTTATTACAATAATTACATAGAAAGTGCATTTAAATGTGGAAGAAGGCCAAAACTGTATTTTAAAATATAATATACAGAATATATATTGAATTAAATCACATTGTAAACTGCTAAATTAAGAGAAAAACACACCACTAACACAAAGCCTGGTTTTCTATTTTGTATGTGATATGGAGTCTTTTAATGCTTTTAAAAATCTGGCCTTCATACTGTGATACTGTTTCCAAAATCAGAGTTCAGTTCTCTGGCACAATGAAGACAAATCATCAATCAGAAACAAGTCCATTAAGCTGAGCTGGACACACAAAAGCATGTCCTCAGGTCTAAAGGGTATAACAAATATTACCTTTACATTTCAAAAATGTCATGTTCTTGGTGTCTCACTGGTTTATAGCCAGATCGAGGTCGCAAGAAATGGATCTGTTTCTCAGTAACACTATTCATCAACCTACCAGGCTTCCAGCAGAACTCAACCAGGGCAATAAACAACATTCTGTCATCATCTGTTTAATGAGTTGGAGCATACGCCAGCCTTTATTGGAAAAACTAAATTACAGATTTAATTTTAATATGGCAGGCAAATTAAATCACTGTTTTGGTCATAAATTAGAAATGATTTGCTTGTTTAAAAAAATGAAAACAGATTTGAATTCAGGGCAGCCTCCCCATTACTATAAAGTCAAATACGATATAGAGTAACAATAGCATATTATTAATACCTTTTACATATTTCAATAACATTTGCATATTACAAGTCATTGAAATATTTATTTTAGGATATCTGTAGATTCAGTTATGGAGGAAAAAAATTTATGTCCAAACAGGCTCAAAACACCGGATGGAAGGGAGACAAACCACAGGGCAAAATACACTGAACCAATCCAAATAAAAGGGAGGATAAATGGGACTGGTAGTGTCTGGAGAGAACCTATTATAGCCCATCTCCAATAAAAAAAACGGTTGCCTCCAGGTACACTGCATGGGTGGAGCTTGTCAGTGTCACACTCACCTGTGTCTCTGCAGGAGCAATGGTTGAGCCTCCCTTGGCCCTGAGTCTTCACTTCCCCTGTTTCACCTGAAGGAATACCTGTCAAATACAAGGTGAACACTCAGACTTGAATTCAACCGATTCCCCTGGGCCCTTCCCTTCTCTTTACTGTGTGCTGTGATGTCCCCCTATGGGCTTACCTTGATCTTTAGTAGGGTGTGCACTCCATCTTGCATTTTCAGGGGCGCGATTCACTCTTGTGATTGGTGCCAATGTCTGTAGGCTGAGTTCAGATGCCAAACGCTATTTTATGCCTTCACAGCGAGGCCAAGAGTTCAAGGCGCCAGTTTCTTCACTGGCTAGAAAGTCCTACCCACAAAGTGAACGTTGCACGGAGAATGTTGAGTGCCCAAAATTGTCCGTATTGTCTTTGCCGGTATTTTTGTGGGTGAGTAGCTCTTTGTGTAGAAGCTAGCTGCTGGTAGGTTTGCGCAGCGCCTTCAATTCGAGCGCGCCTGGTAATGTCTCTCCCTTTCCCTTGCAGGAGAAATTATGTGGTATTAGCGCTACAAGTCCGGGTTCAGCACTACTGGAGACTTGGTGGTTAGGTACGTTTGCACAGAGGCTTTGGTAAGTATGCACCGCGTAGAGAGAGAGAGAGCGTGCAGTGAAATAAGTGTCCGCGTTATTGGAGCGAGAGCAATGAATAATGTCTCTTCTTTCTTACAGGGGTTTGTGCACTCGTTCAACTAACCTGGATTCCAGCGTAGTGGGAAGATTTGGTGAGTATGCACAGCGTTACTGATGTGCGCGTGTTAACGCTGTTCTTCTTTGTTATTACAGGTGCCGGTGTAGAAGTCCCCTCTTGACTGGAGATAGCTGCGGCGTGGAGTAAGAACCAGGTAAGCTGAAGCTGAATAATCCAGAGCGGGTAAGCAGAAGTAGGATGATCCGGAGCAGATAAGCAGAAGCAGGATGATCCAGAGCAGGTAAGCAGAAGCAGGATGATCTGGAGCAGGTAAGCAGAAACAGGATGATCCGGAGCAGGTAAGCAGATGCTGGCTGATCCAGAGCATGGCAAGTGTGTTGCTGATACAGCTCACAGTAAGCAACACAAAGCATTGGAAGAATCTTGGGTGTGGCTTATATAGCCAGCCACACCCAAACACTAGAGAGCTCATGAGTTATCAAGTACTTCCTGTTTGGCAACAGGAAGTGGTAACCAGGAAGTTACTACAAACACTGGGAAGGAATGAATGGACGGATTTGTTATGGGTTCTTTGTGTACCTATGGCAGGCCTGCCAAGCCTCCACCCAGCTTGCCCCAACTACCTGCCTGATACCCATGACAGTCAGTTATTTGAGGCCGAACACACAAAACCTAGGGAGAAGTATTGGGAAATATGCAGACAAATGGAGAGTGCAGTGTGAGACACTAACTTGGATGTAGCTGATTGAAATCTCTTTTAAGAAAGTATTTTTTCAGAGGGTAGCTGATGCACAAACCATGCCAGAGACAGAACCAGATTGCCTAAGAAGAATAGGGAAAGCATAATGAGACCAGATCTTAACCTGATTGTAGATGTCTCTACCTCTCCAGTACTTTTAACAGACTAACCAAAAGTAAGTATAACAATTCCTGTACTTGTTGATATATATCAGAGGAATTAAATAAAACCCCTGACAGTGATTGAGAGACCTGTGGCTGTAAAGGACCCTTTCTGGAAGTGTATTTAATTTAATGATCCCTCAAATTCATGATTGCACAGGGAAGATAATATTCTGTTAATGCTGTCAATTAAATGAACTCCTTTTTACTGGGATAATTTATGCTCAGGTTTGTGAGATGGCGTACAACATTTGACAGATTTGAACGGGTTATTTTGACATAAAACATACATCATGAATAGAGATATACCTCTTAAAGTGAAATAGGAAAGAGATGAGCTTGTCCATATTATTCCCCAGGAAATAACATCAATTTAAATGCCCAGTGTCATTTTTTCAAATCAAATTGTGCATGAAGAAGAGGACTCTGTCTTCAGTAGACTTCTAATGCACAGTAGATATAAAGTGCTTATCCATGCCCTATCACAATGTTATATGTTATGCTATTTATTGAATGTATTTATATTTGTATAATGTTTTAATTAACTTTAATACATTAAAAATTTAAATTAAAGTTATAATCCCTGATTATGTGACACTTTAAATGAACTTAGATGTTGTGTTCTCCAAAAATAAAAGCTTCTATTCTAAACCCTAGCCTATAGGCATGGTACTGCAAAATCACACCCTATATTTTACACAAATGACAAAATTTAAAAACAACCATAAACTATATTTTAGAATATAAACGTAATAAGAATAAGACAGCTATGTATGAATTTAATATACATGTTTCTCTTATGCTAACACTTGTTAAAGGTGTTAGAGAAAATCAAATGAAATGCATGTTATAAAATCTTTATTTGATGCCAGCAGTCGTCGAAGGTGTAAGGGAAAGCCAAGTGAAATATACAACTGTACATGTGTCCGGTACAATTATTGAGATTTTATTATTTCTGAATATATTGTGTGTATATTCAATATAAAATGTTAGTGAGAAAATAGCAGGGAGGTTGTGTTTTCCTTCTATAGTGAAGTTCCTGTACTTATGTGTAAAGAATATTGGGGGTGATATTCTCTAACATACAGTTAGGGAATCACGTTTGATTTTGATTTGTTATCTATCTATATATATAAAAGTGAAAAAGTGTTTGTGGCGGAATGCGTGGCGAAGCATTGCTCAATTCCACACCGTTTCACCAATCTGTACCATATATTGCATAGTTCCCTGTTAGGACCCTCCAGACATTACTAGCTACATGACATTTTGACACCCCACCCCTTTCCCCAGATTACAGCACCTTCACACATAAGCTAGTTGCCTGAAATTGGGGAAACATCAATGTGGTCGTAAAGGGACCGGTCTCGACACCTCGACACAAGGAACACAACTCGAGGTCCAGACCCTAGGATGCATGCTTTCCAAAATATGTGCACTGCAACACACTGCAATGAACTGCACCACACCAGAGTGAGGGGACAGGTGGGGAGAGAGCACATTTTCCAGACTGCAGCAGCACACCAACTCTCGCCTCCCCCCAACTTCTTCTCTGGGGTAAGTCAGCCAGCCCCAGATGCCCATTCTAAGTGCAGTTTACTTCAGGATGCAAAACGCATCAACCGATAAGCGAATCAGAACAGGGATCTACAGAATCAGTGTTATCGTGTCTGTCTCCAGAACCCGTTCAGAGAACAGGTATTTCTGCTAGTTTAAAATAGAAAGCAACCTATTTCTTGGCACAGAATGTTGTGGAAGGATTGTTGTTGCAGGGGGTGTTAGATCAGAGGACCTTTTTCTGAAGAACAAATCTTCAAAACTAAGATATATTCTGCAGATGCAGTCACATTATGCAACACACTTCACACCAAACCCCTGATTTCCTTAGACTCAACCTGAGTGCTCAGTTGCATTACCAAGTAAGCCATTGGGCTGAAATGTAGTTCGAAAAACTCCAGTTCTAGTTCTGAAAAAACATCTGAACAATAACCAATATCGGCATTCTGTTAACAATAGAGGTATTTTGGAAATGCCACCTCCAAGTACAAACATCTGAATTGGTTAGATTTTGTGAAATGCCACTGAGAAAGTTGATATCTGCCAATGGTGGCATTTCACAAAATAAAACAAACTCAGAATGACCCCCTAAATGTTTAATGTTTTATTTCGTTTTCTTGTCTGCATTTCAGGGACATGATTGATAAATGTATTCCAGCATCATATTTGGAGGTGTGATGTATTATTTGACCAGTAGTTTTCCCACAAAAGGATGAGTGTGTGTAATGTATATCTTGGTTTATGCAAGTGCCAGGCTATTATGCAAGTCTATGCAAAAAAGATAAGCATACTCATCCTTGGCACTTAAGGGGTAAAGTCCAAAGTTATTGTTTTTCGTAGGTTCAGTAAAGGAAAACTGTATTTGTTAGCTTGCAGTGTGTTTTCTTTTCATGTATGCTGTTTTCCTGATAAAGCACAATTGTTTGGCCAAATGTTTTCTTCGTCTTTTCTTGGAGGAAATTATGTACCATCGGTAGCAACATCGTTCTGGTTGGATATCAAGGTGACGCTGCAGAATATATAGTAAATCAACAGATTAAATATTGTTGCATGTGCAGCAGGATGATTCTTTTGAGAGAGGTATGTTTTATTGTAGATACAATCATGAAAGATTTTCCGTGTGTAGCCACAGTAAGTTTCACCACAAGGTATATTCCCCTGTATCTGTCTGTTTATATATGTTGTTGTTTCTATTTATCTTTCAGGTGCTGTGTACCTGTTTGAACCTTTCATTTTTAAATAATGTTTTGTTCGATGGAGATTACAGGGCACCTGTACCAGTTGGTGGGCTTTGGATGTTTAATACATGTCACCAGTCATTTTACCACTACAAAGTATAGGTTGTTGAAAGGGTCTTGTGTTTTAACTTTCTTACATTTCATTTTAATTTGTGTTGTCACATTCTTTGCCATCAATTTCCCATCATAACAATGATATTTAAACCCTACTGTCATTACTTCATGCTTTCATTTTGAATTTTAAATTGTGCATTGGTAAGGAGTTAGCAGAACCAATAAGACGTTGAATAGTTGTCTGTTGTTCACCCTTAGTTGGTTGTGTGGTGTTCTGTCTGTTATTTGTTAGTGCTTGTGTAAGGCATACTGCAGTTGTATTACTGTGAGTCGATAATATGGTTATTGTAGTTGGGTGAGGTGTTCACTGTTTTGGCATGTGTGTAACGTAAATGTTTTTATGCATATGGAAGTCCTCACAATATGTCACTTGTTTGTAGTTATTGGATTGCTGTTTGTATAAAAGAGTGGTATGGGATATGCCCACACCCCAGAGGATAAGCTCCCCATAGCCTGTGACTATCTGATACTTGCAGGTATGGGTGGGATATTTAAGTGCATGTTGTGAGGATGGCTATGAGGTGGGAGCGTGTCCTATCCAACATTGCTTAAATAGTTATATTTTGTTTGTTAAAGTAATTTGCATTTGCCAGATACAAAATGCTTGTAGGGTGAGGCACTGAATGCATCAGGCTGATAGCAGCCTGAAATGCTTCTGTGGTTATTGAGTGCTGCAAAGACTCTGACCATTGTTTTATGACATGAGGATTGGTCTGTAATGTTGACAAATGTTAGGGTTGTGCAAATTGATTATCAGACATAATGTTGATGACAATGCATTCAATGTATTTCAGTATGTTTTGAGTTATGGAGAAATTATCCTAACAAGGTTTATGTCCATCGGACACTTTGTATTGTGAAACATAGTGGGCTATATTGGCCAAGTTTGAGTACAGGGGCGCTAATATATGTATTTTTTGTATTAATGTATTTCCAGTTTACAAGAAACGTTTCACAAAACAATAATCTTGACAATTGATACATAAAGATTAACATATCCAATATTTCCCACATAATAACATTCATCACAGCAACATTTATTCTTCTAAAATTCATCACCTCTGACATCTACAGTAATTAAATCGTAAAGCTATTACACTTTAAACATAAAAGTCCTCTTTTAAAAGGTCATTAATATTTTTTTTTTAAATGTAATATGCATAACAATAAGGGATGTATTGGAGCCCTCTGTAAGCCTAAACCAAAGGGTCTCACTTATAAACCTACTAGGGTCATTCACAATTCTTACAAACTGCCTTTCTCTGAGCATGTTAAGGGTCCTTCAATATAAGGTGAGATGATTTAATGTCTCATCAGAGTGAGGATCTTTACACAACCTACAAGTACGATCCATTTGTCCCAGGCCACGAATAGGACCCAATCTTTCCAGCATGCAGAATGTCATATAAGCATACCAATAGTATATATCCAGATAGACTGAAGGATATTTTGGTGGATGGTTCAATGCTCTGCACAATTTTACGTATTATGAATATACTTTGTATGCATGTAATGTGTGCGATTGTTGGCAGAGTCATTAGTTTTCAATTTTTCGATGGTCTTTTTTGGCTTTACCATGAAATTATCAACAATATCTATATCCGATAGAATTTGCCTAAATTCCTGGGTAAACCTCCCTATAACCTTAGGAGTATATATATATATATATATTTCTTTCAAAAACCTTTATTCGACATAGATTCATCAGGATTGAATACATTACAAAATAGATAAAACATGCATAGTAACATACAGTTTAAAATAACCCTGATAAATGACTTTAGGTAAAAAAAAAGCTAAAAAGTTTCACTAAAAAGGGTTGTTGCAGCAACATAAGGCTTTAGTTGTCATATACAAATGGGCAAATGGGCGCTTCCATGAGTGAACATATTAAAAAGCCAGGAAATAAATACTTGCAGCCTGGGACCCAAGTTAATAAGCAGCCATCTTTCTCCTCAGCCACCATGCTCTGTGCAGATAGCTGGCCAAAGAGCATCCCGTTGAGGGGATTAGGCATTGAGCCAAAGATTCTAAGGCATAGCCCCATGTTTTGGTACCTGCCTCCAACAATAAGGGTCTCAAATACAACCGCCTTAGCCGCTGGGTAGGCTTACAAAATAAAAGGAAATGTGCAATTGTCTCCTCGGTGGCACCACACAAAGGGCAGCTAGCTGAATCTGAATCTTTCCATTTGGAGGTAAAAGCAGTAATTGGCAGGATTCCCAATCTAAGCCTCTTATAAAGCGATCTTGCATATGCAGGCGTGATCGATCCAAGTAGGCTTTAAGACCATCTGTGTGCCTACGATCCAGATAAACTGTGACCAGCCTTAGCTTTGAAGCCTCAAGGATGAGAAGATTCTTTGCTCTAAGTCCATGTCTTATAAGGGACTTAATTTGGCTCCAGCTCGTTGCAGAAATGCTCACAGGCTTGTTCCAAAACCTGCCCACATTCAAACAGAATAATACATTTTTTGTGTGGGAAAGCGATTTCAGACCACTTGCTCCTTCAAGAGACATGATCAGTAAGAGGGCGCCCCGACACGGTTTCAGAGCTGGTTGGGTCCAGACTAATCCATAAGTAGACAGGCCGAAACATAAGATCAGTGCTTAAGAGGATTGTGCCACATTGCAGATGAACTAAGGCAGTGGGGGCTCTACCGGGTAATAATAACAGTTTCTTCAGGAAGTTGTTTTCCCTTCTGACAATCGTCTCAAAATCCTCAAATACCCATAGCTTTGAATTGTAAGGGGCAGCTGTGACCACCAGCTTCTGATAGAGTTCTAATGCAGGCAAAAAGTCACCACTGCCATGACAGGTGAAAAAGAATAAAATAGCTGCGCTAAATGTATTCAGCCTAACGGCAGACCTATTTATCTAAAGAGGCCATCCTGGACTCACCTGAAATCTCACACCAAAATAGTCAAAACTATCGACTTGTTTGATTAGGGTATCCTCAATCATTATTTGAAGCGAGATGTTCTTCCTGCATTTTGGCTTAATAACCATCATCTTCGTTTTCGCTGCGTTTATTCCGAAACCCTATTTCCTTAGAAAAAATTGAGAGGGATTCCTTCAAGCCCTGCAGTGTTGTACCTATTAGAACAGCATTGTCCGCATAGAATAATGCTGGGAACTTGGTTGTAGACAACTTGGGGCAATCCCAGGACCCCCTTAGTAAGCCATCTATGATGTCCGGTATATAGAGTTTCAAATAAAAGGGGGACCAAGGGACAGCCGTGTCTGACACCCAGAGCCACCTCAAAGAATGATGTTTGATCACGACCCATGTTGTAGCATACACAGGAAATGGTATTTGAGTAGAGTGATGATATGATACTGTTCAGATAATTTGGGACCTTATGCTTCACCAGCATCTGCCCTAACTGTTCACAGAGCACAAAATCGAATGATGTCCTAAGGTCCACAATCTGTACATACAGACACATTTTCAATAGGACAGAGTAGCTTTGCATAGTTAGGAAAAACATAAAACACTGATCCACTGTCCACTGTCCACTGTCCTGTGACCCTTTTGGAACCCTGTTTAATGTACACTAGTCAGTCTTTTTTGGTCAACCCACAATCAGAGGTGTTTTAAAAATATCTTTCCAAACAATTTCCCAGTCCCTTCTGACAGGGAAATTAGTCTGAAGTTGGCCGGACTATCCCTGCCACCATTCTTGTATACTGGGATGATTACTGCCTTTTGCCAAGAGTCTGGAATCCTGCCCAAATGCAGAATTGCATTAAATACCTGGCACATTATAGGGGCCAGGATGTAAATCTCATCCTTATAAATATCCAATGGGATTAAGTCTGGCCCTGCCGCCTTTGCATTTTTTGCAGAAGCTAATGCGTCCTCTACCTCCTGAAGGGTAATACACAGCCTATTTATGCTTGTCATACAGTAGGTGGCTGAGAGGCAAATTAGAGAAGAGTTTGCACCATACATATTAAAGACGTGAGCCCTACATCTACCCCCCCCCAATGCTGCTGGCCAATTGCGGTTCCCCCTTATGGTAACAATCTGCAACCAATTTACAAAACAAGACATTGTTCCTTAAATAGGTTCTATTAAGGCCCTCCCATTTCCCTTTTAGGTAATCAGTCTTTTTGGAGTAGATTAAGTTAAATTGGGTTCTTAGGAAATGGAGTGTGGGCCTGTGAACCCCCTTTGGGCCCCTGATGCACCTTTTTATATCTCTTTTTGCCACTCTGCAAAAACCATCAAACCATGCCACCCTCTCAGTGGGTTTGTGTTTGCACTTGGACACACACACCGAAACATGCAGCACATTTTTTTTTTAAGATTTACAAATTCAACCAAGACCGAGGAAGACTTGTTCTCCGGGTTGCAGATCGAAGCATACATTCTCTGCTTCGACTCGGATGTTGAGACCCAGGGCCATTTCAGCGGTTTTCGAGCAGGGCCTGTGACCCCTATCTGGTGGTGGCCCTGTGTAAGAGCCTCCCATCCAAGACCAGGTAGATCCCATCTTAAATAGATGGGTAATGGGAAATGGTTGCTTTCAGATCTGTCAATGACTCTAAAATTGCCTATCATGCCCAAGCAAGTGCAGAGATCAGAATATAATCGATTAAGGTACTACCCTTAAGCCCAATAAAAGTCTTCTTATCAGGTTCATCAGTGTCAAACCTGACATTGCTGGCTCTTAGTTTGAGGTTGTATAAGATGGAGGATGTGTGTGCTGCTAAAGGATACGTTGTTAGTGGTCAGGACACCACCAGATCAGGAATATCCCAGGCTTGAACTTGGTCCGCCCACAGACTTTCAAGCTGGTCGATTGGTTCCAATTGTAGCTTGAAATCTCCCAGCACCATTATAAAGGAATGTTGTGGCCCCACAAAACTGTTGCCAGCTAATGCCATTTGAAGGATTTCCATGCAGGCCATTCCATTCAAACAAGAGGGTCTGTTATAAACATTGATTGAACATAAAGACTTGATAATAAGCAGAAGAACATCTGTGGAATGAGTATCAACTATATTCACCTCCCACCCCAAAGAAGACTCATTCCAGATAAGTAGGCCCACCTGGGGCCTACCCTTTTAACCCTTGGTGGTCAGATACAGAATGACAGGTAACCATGTGACATGACAGGGTCCAAGGCCAAAGTCTCTTGCAAGGCAATTATATTGTATCCACAAATAAAACTAGTCCAATTATGAGCACTGTTCCACTTAGGTAGCTCTATGCTGGATATGTCACTGCTGTGGATTGAAGATAATGGGGGGATATACCCCCATATGTCCAGGAGAGCAGTGCAATTAAAAAATGGGCTGTCGAATCTTGGTGAAAGTTTCTTAATTCTCACCAACCTAGATGGCAAATTGTTAACCCGTGACACGCTATAGGTTTTGTGAGCTCCTATGATAGGCTCTTTGTACGGCAATGGGTTGAAGTTGGATACAAATAGTTTAGGTAGAGGGCCCATTGAAAGAGGGGGTTGGCTCAGGCAGAGCAACGCTGGACCCACAGGAGCCTAGCCGAGCTCAGAATCTCTCTTAAGAACATTAGATAAAAACTGATTTTGGAAAGGCTTGCTTCACAAGGGGTGGCCTGCTTTAGTCGTGTTCCTTGAAGAATCACCTGTCTGACTGATCCATCCCAGTGATGCTGGAAATGCATTGGAGGGACAGGTCCTCCCTGTCCTTGTCCTGTAGTTCTTTTTCATTTGTGTTCTGTATTGTTTTCTGCCCGTGCAGCTCTTCCTGTTTTTGGTTTGGTGTACAAACCCATGGGATACCCTTATGGCACCCATAGGTGTGGGTCCAACCCTGTGCCCCTAGTGTATGTTTTTGGGCCCTATGTGTGGCCTACAGAGCAGTGTATGGGCTGGTGGCAGCTCCATGCTGAATTTGACAGACGCTCTGAGTATCCTCCATTTTGGGATACCCAGGTCCTGCCATTGGAATCAGTTGATTCCTGATAGGAAACAAGAAGGCCCCTGTGGCCTCTTGCTTTCTATTGCCTGTTACCTTGTTTTCCCAAAATCCTGGGAAGCCCTGGCTCTGTCCCTTCCCCCTGACTGACTGTTCGGTGGAAGTTCCATATATGGTGTTGGGAAGTCCAGGCCAGACTGGCTGGAGCCTTCCCAGTGACTGTATGTTGTAGGTACACCCTGTGGGTGGGACCTGGGTGAATGGAGTGTGTGACCAATATACACTTCTTGTTGTGGATGTCTGGTTTCTGGTATGAGAGACAAAGGCTGAGACAGCCCTGCCCAAAACTGGTATGAATGCAGTGTGTAGTGTTGAACAACTGGGTACTTGTCTCAATACACATTCCTTGTTGTGAGTGTCTGAGAGGGAGGAGTATGGCCTGAATGCACTGTATGCCTGATTGGCTGACTGACTGCCTGAATGCCCTTCTGTATGATTGGCTGCTGAGTGTGACCCAGCAGTGTGGATGAGAGGCAGAATAATATATCTGGGGATCTCTCACCACTGGAAATTGTTCAGAAGCTGAGTCAACACTTGGAGAGTAACTGGAACTGCTTATCCTCGACGCGCAGCTGAAAGAAGAAGAACTGCTGCTGCATTTGCTTCGACCCAATCCAAAAGCTGTTGAGTTCATCGAGGACTGATCCGAGAGAGGACCTGACTAGGCGCCTCTTCCCATGCTCCGAGGGACCATCGAGCACCGCCAACCTTTGCCGAAGCTCCCTGGAAGCAGACCCTCGAAAGGCTGCCGACCGGAGACAGGGACCGCCAAGGAGAATGAAGTGGAGCACCCAGACATCGACGCCGTCGAGTCCATTGCCGTCGACCAGGGTTCGGAGTATCACCGTAACCGCTGGAGGCTTGTCGAAGCCGTGTTGCCCAGAAGAGGGGACCGCTTGGCGCCATGCCATCGATGACCAGAGCCGCCCGCTCCTTTGCCTAAAACTGTTGAATCGAAGGACTCCCTTGTCCGGATCAGTTGACCGCTTTATCCGGCCAGAGAAAGTCGAGGATGCTGACGCCTGAGGAGAATCCTTCGGTAGGTTTCCCGCCACCCAAAGACCACTAAGACTTCAAGGACTCGACGCCCTTGTCGGGCCGCAGTTCTTCAGAAACTCTTTGCCGTCCTGAACTATCTAACACCGAGGTGCCCCGCACACCTCTTCCCCGCAGGATGTTGTCGACGAGCAGTGCCTGGATCGACACCGTGGTCTCCGCCCCCTTGAACTTTTCATTGACACCGTCGATGCCATGTTCACCTTCTTTGACGCCTCTTGACAATCCGTGGCTCCTGCTTTAAAGGGAGTCACTCCAGAAGGATCAATCGACGCCTCTTCGAAATACTCTGCTCCACCAGGTACATTGAGGAGGTTAGAAATATTATAGAAGGAAATAAGACTTGTAGAACCATATGTGGACTGGGCTTGTTATATCTCTTTATTTTACAGGTTGCCCAGGTGGGGGATCTTCACACAGAACTAGTCTAGTGGTAGGGGCCAGTATTCTGCCAATTGTTCTAACCAACTGATTTCCTCCTATGTCTATTGTTGGTTGCCTTTATTAAGTGGTCTGTGTGACATTTGACCAAGAGTATAATTGATGCACTTTAATGAGATCTGATAATGATTGTGGTTCCACTTTAGAACTGTATATATTTACCATTGTTGATTTTCTGATTACAAAGTGAGTTATTGTGATAGTGTACATAACCTTGAATATTAATTATATAAAGACTGTGTTTTAGCTAATACAGTGTGTGTACATTCCTTGCGGGGGCTTAGGGGGTACACTGTACTTAATAACCAGCCTGTATCACATCCTGAGAAGCTAGGCCTTGATTGCTCATCCGTTGGCACCGTAATAGAGAATCTTGGCTGGGGCCCTCTGTGCCTCTCCTCTACCATATAGAGAGCAGAAGTACAGGCCCCCCTCCAGTCTTTACACTGGTGGCAGTGGTGGGAGGCTTATGGTTTTAAGAATCAGTGTATAACCGTGCCACCTACAAAATATCTGCACTTTGTTAAATTAAGGTTTAGTTGTGTACAAGATAACTGCATTACAAGCAATGTAGTCTATTGCAAATGGTAAATTGAATAGGATGAGCTTAGAGGCTCTCCAGAGTGCTTTTGAAGCCAGGGAATTAGACTTTGTGGATAAGTCTAGGGCTGAGCTGATAGCTGCCCTGGTGGACTACCAGACTGAAGGTGAAACTCTTGAAGGGGGGATGCAACCAATGAGGACTCTTCCCCTGGGGTTGTTGCTGAATCTGTCTCTGAGAATGCCACCATTCCTGCTGGCTCTGTTCCAAATCCCAGGAATTCCGTGGAACTTGAGTTATTAAGGATGAAATTGGCCTTTGAATACCGCAAGTTTGAAATAGAAGTTGATCTTAAGAAAGAGGAGCTGGAACAGCAAGTGGAACTCAAGAATAGGGATCCTGAACTCAAAGACAAGGACACTGAATGTCAGAGAATCCAGCTTGAGAAAGCTAGAGTGGAGACTTCAGCTAAACCCGTTGAGAGTGTCAGGTCCCCAGCTACCAAGTTTATGAAAGATTTGGTTGGTGTGTTTGTGGAGGGTTCAGATATTCTCCAATGGATTGAAGCGTTTGAAATGGCTTGTGCAATTCATGATGTAGATGAGAGAGATTGGGCTAAGTGTTTGTTAAGCAGAGTGCCTTAGACTTGATATGACTGTATTCTGAAACTGAGTTTGGAAGAAAGGGGTCAGTATGAGTGCATGAAGTCTGCTTTGATTGCCAAGTTTGGCAAGCCACCTACCCAATACCTTGAAATGTTCAGGGATTTAAAGAAAAGAGAGAATGTGTCTTGGGTTGACTGGGTGAGTGCTGCGCACATGAACATGATGGGGTGGATTGATGGTTACAAGGTGAAAACTTTTGTTGACTTGTCCCACCTGTTGTTTTTTGAACATTTTTCTGAAGCCTGTTCACCAGAGCTGCATCAGTATGTTGCTGACCAGAACATTTTGGATCCCTTTAAGCTGGCTAGGTTGGCTGACAAGTGGGTCTCCCACCAGGTGTCCCCTAAGGGAAGGACAAGGACAAAGAAAAGGGGACCTCTCAGAAAGCTGAGAAGTCCCAAAAGCAGTCACAGTCGGGTAAACCAAAACCTTCCTCTCCTAAGACCCAAAAATCTAGTGGGGCTAAGCCATCTGTTGGTGGGAATAAGAGTAGTGGTCCACCTGCTGCAAAGCAGGCTCCCAGTTGTTCCAGTACCGTACCCCGCATTCCTGGCACCTGTTGGGAAAGTGGGGCTCTGGATCACAAAAAGGGTGACTCCAAGTGTAAAGGTAAGGCACTTGGAGTAAAGGCTGTCAGCCTGAGCTACCCTTACCCCATGTCTGATGTGGAGGCCACTGTCCTCCCCTCCTCTGCAGGAATCACATTTGGTGCTCCTGTAGAGATCTCCTTAGTGTCCCTTGGGGTCTGGGACCAGTATGCAGAAGTACTGGTGACTATCCCACAGAACACCCATAGGTTTTTGAGAAGTGTCCTCTTGAATGGCCATCCTTTCAGAGACACTGGGGCAAGCATGACAGTGGTGGACAGGACCCTGCTCAAGCCAGAGGACTATGTAGCTGCTCCTCTGAGAACCACCAGGTATCGACTGCAGCCTTTGTCACACTCATGATTGGAGACAAGACAGCAAAGCTTCCTGTCCTGGTTCAGGACAACGTCCCTGCTAACATTCTGGTAGGAAATGATCTAGTAGAGTTGGGGTTGATCTCGGATGGTCTCCCCCTGACTGCTGCTGCAGTCACTAGGTCACAGGTGACACGGGGTCTGGCTGTGAGTCAGGTATTCGAGCCAAAGGTGAGGCCTAAGGCAAGAAGAAGGAAGAACAAGAAGGCCACCTCTGCAAGGGGGGCTCATTCTCTTCCTGCTGTTCCTACAGCACCCATTCGGATCCATGCTCCGGATGGGATGGGTCCAGTGGAACACCCAAACTCAACTCCTGAGGGAGAAGAGACAGAAGACTCTCCTGTGGGAGAGGTTCTCAACCCGGAGGACCACCCCAACCTTCAATGCCTGTTGGCTGAAGGAGGACCCTCCCGGGCAGACTTCTGTAAGGGACAGAGAGAGTGCCACTCTCTTGAGGGTCTGAGGAAACAGGCCCTGTCTCAGGCACAAGGAGAAGTGCCTAGGACCTTCTGGATCTATTGGGAGGGTGAGATCCTTGTTAGTGAGCCCACTAATCCTGAACCTGGTGCCCTCAAGAGGTTGGTGGCACCCCAGGTTTACAGGCCCTTCCTACTACAGTTGGCGCATGAGGTTCCCTTAGCTGGTGTATTGCTCGCCAAGAATGCACAGACAATTATTTATCACCAGTACATTTGCAGAGCAAAGAAAATACTTTGAACGCAGGTAAACGGAGCAATAACTCACAACCAGATACGCAGTTAGCAAAATAATGAGCACTTATACGGCTATTTATTCATAGCTAAGAAGCAACAAGTGATAGAACAGAAATAAATCACAGAAAAGATAGAGAATTCAAAAGAAAATACATCCGCATGGGCGTAACTGAATCCCTCATCTCACCAGAAGCGGCTGGAAGACCCCGTTAACAGCCAGGCAGAGAGAAGAACAGCCCACAGGAAGGTCGGGACAAGGCGTCCCCCCTCCGACTGAGATCTTTGTGTTTTTTCCACCTGACCTTTCCAGAGCTTCCCATATATGCCCTCCTCAAAAAGGGGTGGCAGTTTCTTGAACCTTCTGGCATTTGCGCTTACGCATTGCTGAGTGACCGTTGGTTGCCGGCCGGGTCAACCGACAGTAACCCCCAAAGAGCAAAGCTTCCCTCTTCTAAAGCACCACGGAAAACAATTCCATAACTCATCCTGAGCAAGACATAACAAAACCAGCTTTCCGAGCACAATGTCTTTGACTGAGGCCTGCATACCAGGCTCAGCAACAAATAACATTGAAAGCATGTCTTTTAGCAAAGCAAGTGCAGTTTTCACTGAGGCATGGAATAAATATCCCTTATAGCTCTGAGTGCCCCCAGAATGCAATGCGCATCAGCGCCATGTTTTAGCTCAAGCATAACAGCTGGTCATCTTGGTACCAAGAAGACAAAGCAGAGGCTCCCTGCCCATTTCTACTGGCCACGGATGGGAGTAGAAGTGGAGTTCCACTGCAGGACCTGCTCAACTTGTCAGTTGTCTGGCAAGACTGGAGGCAGAATCATTGCCCCACTGCAACCATTGCCAGTGGTTGGCACACCATTTGAGAGGGTAGGCATAGACATTGTCGGTCCCCTTGACCCTCCAACTTCAGGTGAACATCGGTTCATCCTGGTCCTGGTTGATCATGCCACCAGGTACCCTAAGGCTATACCTCTTCAGACTGTTACTGCCAAGGTGGTTGCCAGGGCTCTCCTGGGCATTTTTACCCATGTTGGATTGCCTAGGGAGGTTGTCTCTGACAGAGGATCCAACTTCATGTCTAGTTACATGTAAACCATGTGGAAAGAGTGCAGGGTAACCTACAAGTTCTCCACCTCTTACCATCCCCAGACCAATGGTCTGATTGAGAAATTTAATAAAACTCTCAAGGGCATGCTAGGTGCTTTGGAAGAGCCCCTAAGGGGGAAATGGGATGTCCCCCTGCCATGCCTGCTGTTTGCTTACAGAGAGCTACCTCAAGAGGGTGTTGGTTTCAGCCCCTTTGAGTTACTCTTTGGACATCCCGTGAGGGGCCTTGATCAGAGAAGGTTGGGAGGCCACCCCTCCAGGTCCCGCCAAGCAAGTGAGGGACTATGTGTTAGGCCTCAGATGGAGGATGACACAGATGATGGGCAGGCGACAGCAAACCTCAAGGCCAGCCAGGAACTGAATAAATACTGGCTTAATGCCTCGCAAGTGGATTGGACTCCGGGACAGGAAATCCTTGTGATGGAGCCTACCAAGCCTAGAGCTTTGGTCGACAAGTGGACTGGACCCTCCAGGATCATCTACAAGATGGGCAAAGTCAATTATCTGGTTGACATGGGAGCCCCTGGGGTAGCCCCTCAAGTATTCCATGTTAACAGGCTCAAGCCTTTCCACAGGTGAGCAGAAGTCTCATGCCTCTTTCTAGCTTTACAGCAAGAAGAGGATGAGAGTGAGCCCCTTCCTGATTTGCTGCATAGCAACCCTCAGGATGGCTCAGTGGAGGGAGTACATCTCTCTCCCGATCTGATGACAGAGCATCAGAAGGCCTGCAGGGCTCCGGCAGTATGCCTCTCTGTTCTCACTGACACCAGGCCTTACACCGTGGTGTAGGCACGAAATTGACACTGGTGACAGTGTGCCTGTCAAAAGCAGTTGCTACGGTATGTCAGATATAGTTAAGTCGCCAAGATGCTGGATCTGGGTGTTAGTGAACCCTCAACCAGTCCCTGGTCCAGAGCTGTGGTCCTTGTCCCCAAGGCAAGTTTCCAGGCAGGTACCAAGGATTGGAGGTTCTGTGTGGACTACAGAGGAGTCAATGCCGTCACCAAAACTGACGCGCACCCCTTGCCCAGGGCTGAAGAGCTTGTGGACACCATAGGTGCTGCCAAATTTGTAAGCACCTTGGACCTTACTTCAGGCTATTGGCAAATAGCTCTGACGGACCATGCAAAAGAAAATACGGCATTCTCAACACCTGAGGGACTCTACCAGGTTGTAGTGAACTTGTAAGTCACACCACAGTTTTTCCACATGGCTTGCATGTAGTGGGACATACAAGTGGATCTCTTGTCGGATATCACTTTCTTAGGAAACCCTACTCTGGTAAAAATACCAAGTAGAGCCTTAGCCACAGCCTGAACCATAACAGCCCTCATAGGCATTGCTTCAGGATACCTAGTAGCATGGTCTACTTCAACCAGGATATACCTGTTTCCTGAAGATGTCAGAGAGTCAGGGGGAGCAACAATGCCAATGCCCACCCTCTCAAAAGGAACTCCCACCACTGGGAGAGGCACCAGGGGTGCCACATTATTGGATTCACCCTTGCCAGAGGTTTGGCAAGTGGGCGAGCTCCTACAAAATTTGTCAACTTCTGAACCCATCTTAGACCAGTAGAAGTATAAAGAGAGCCTTTCCTTGGTCTTTTTGAAACTCAAATGACCAGCCAAAGGTATCTCATGCGCCAACTGTAGGAACTGGAGTCTGTTTTCTAGGGGCACTACAAGTCTTTTTCGGTCCCCAGGGATAGACGCAGTCGGTTCAATGTAGAAGAGGCCATCTTCCCAACTCAACCTATGCTTTCCAACTTCTTGCCCATCAAGTTGAGAAGCTGCCTGTTGTCGAAGACCTTTGAGAGTAGGACACTCTTTGTCCTCTGCTGAAGTCTGCCCTGTTGGGTCCACCTTCTGCCAGTAAACACTGCAGCTCAGGATGGTCAACTGGGTCGAGATCTCCAACTAGAACAATGTCTTCCTCCAGATCTGTCTCTTCAGAAACTGGATCAACGACACGGGGTTCTACCTCACACTCTGCCTCAGCAGGTGGAGGAGTCACAGGTGTGACTTTGGACAATCTTGGGGATGTCCTTGTTGTTAGCATAGGGGTGCTGTCTGTCTTTTTCTTAGAGGTCTTGGGTTTCCCCTTTGCCTCTTTCTTTCCAGAAATAGCAGTGAGCAACACCTGTGGAGTGGGAGTGATAGCTTCCTCTATCAACTCCTCTGGAGAGCCTCTTAAATTCCTCTCGTCTTGCAGGCCTAGTGAGCTCCTGTCTCCGTTTACTGGGAGGCCTGGGGGTACTAGACATAACTCCCAGAGTTTTCAGGTTATAACCAAACAGGACTCTCCCAGGCACTTCACTCTGCACACTAACAGGTATTTTGAAAGTCATATCATTACACTGGATGAGAGCAGGTAACTGGGGAAGCATTTGCACAGGGCCTCAGCTAACTTGGTTAGGCATGTGGGTGCCTTAGCAACATCCTCCACCTTGAAAAAAGTTTCATCAACCACAGTTATGCTGGCTCCAGTGTCTCTGATGGCAGGGGTCTCCTGGCCATTCACAAGAACACTGCCTTTATAATACTCTTTAGTATTATCTGGGATGGAATTATAGACATCTAAATTATGTTGTTCCCACAAGCCCAGGGACACTAAAGAAACACTAGCTGAGACTCTCACGGGTTCATCAGCCAGTAGGTGAAAGTTTCCACTTGCCATAGGTACTTCTTCCTTTGGGGAGAAGGCTAAGGAGACAGTTTGGACCCTTGAAGGTTTACCCTTACATCTGGGATCCCCTTTCACATGGTCAGTTGACCCACAACCATAACACTTCCCAAATGTCTTGATGAATGGGGGTTTGTTCTGACCTCCATCTGGTTTGGGTCCAGATGGTGCACTAGCCTGCTTCAGTTTCCCTTGTGGTTTGTCCTTATGTTGCTGTTTGGGGCACTCTTTTGGATTGGAGGTATTTGAATTCTCCTTGTTATCTTTCTTTGGCTGCTTTCCCTCATCCTTCTTCTGAGCTGCCCCAGAATCATTGTGAGTAGCCCTGTTGGCAACCCACAAGTCAGCAGCCTTAGCTAACTTCTTTGGATCTATCTCCTTAGAATCAGCCAAGTGCTGTCTGAGCCCAGGAGAGCAAGCATCATAAATTGACTACAACATAACAAGATTTCTCATACTTTCATAAGTATTTACTCTGTAACCCTTAACCCAACCATGTAAGTTTTTCAAACACTCACAGATTTTTCAGATAATCCACAGTGTAACTAAGGAGGGTCTCCTGACTGTAGCTTTCCATATCCGACATGATTAATATTGCTTTTTAGGGATCTTTAGACTTGTGGTTAGTTGATCCAAGTTAATGGCAGCAATCTAAGTATAATCACTATACTTGATCCTCACCGCTGCCACCAGTGTTAGGCAGAATTATATGCAGTACCCTTTGGGAACACCACACATAATTAAGACTACAAGTGACAGTACAAATTCACCTTTGGTACAAGCCCGTGCTGTACAGTAAAGTGGTAGCGATGGCTGAGAAGCCAGACTTATCTCAAGAGTAAAGTGAGCAGTATCAATAGTTACACAAAGGACAGCAATTACTATGATTCAAACAAACACTGACTCAAAATTTCTGAGTAAAAGAATATACATTTATTTACACATCAGTTATAAAACATTTCACTATTATCAAGCAGTTGAAAAATCACAATCTTAATACACTACACCGCACCCAATAGATTCTGGACAAGTTAAGCTCAAAATGAAGTGTGAGGAAAATGGCAGTCCAGTAATTAAAAGGTAGGGAAAGACAAAGTTAGACAGAAGTTTAGGAGCACCAACAAGTAAGTAAGCAAGGCAATCTAGAAAAAGGAACTACAGTGAGGAAATCAAAACAAGAGGGCTGGGCCAAAGTCAGTGGACCAAAGTCGTTGCAGAGGATCACACAGTTCTGGGTAGTTCATGGTTAAGTCTTTTCCAAGAGTTCAGAACGAAGTTAGTCGGATGAAAAGTTACTTTAAAGAATGGAGAAGGACAAGCCCTCGGATTGGCGAAAGATTTCGCACACTTTCACCACGGCTGGATGAAACAAACAACCTGGTTAGCACAGTACCTTTAGAGCAGAAGAATGCTGTAGCTGAGGCACACGTTCCTGGCAGGTCCTGCAGGTTACTGAAGCGACTGTCGGACTGACAAGAAGGAGGAATAATGGGAGGTCCTGCACTGCCCAGGGAAGAAACCAGCAGCGGAGCAAAGCGACAAATAAAAGGTGTGCTCCTTAAAACCCAAGCAGGGTCGGATCCTCCTCGCTATCCAGTTCACTGTAGCTGTGCACAGCAAATTCGACCAGAGGAGGGAGGCCTGGCTTGCAGTTTGGCGAACTGGTTGTTCCCACCAGCTCAAGGGGAGAAGATTCTTTGCAGATCTTCCCTGTCGTCGAAGTTTGGAGATTCGGACCCACAGCAGGGCTTCACCGGGAGGTTCAGTCATGGTAGAGGTCCTCTTCTGTCAGCTTCTCTTCGGTTCTCTCGATCCAGTGGCGACACTGACTTCTCAGTCCCAGAGACCTGCTTTTAATGCAGGTTTCCCGCATTCACACAGCCTGGCTGTCAATCACACAGCAGGGTGGCTGTCCTGGCGGGACAGTCACCTAGTCAATCAAACAGGAGTGCGACTTGGGTTACCAAGGGAACCCATGGCAGGGGTTCTAAAACCCCTCCCTCCCATCGTGCCTACCCAGACTTTCAGGCGCCTAAGGAGGGCTTCTGTGCTGAAGCCTGCCAAAGGTCGGCGAACATAAGGGACCAAACCTAATTTGGGGCACAGAGTAAAACACAAGAAAGACCTTTACAAAAAGAAATTGCGAATAAACCCAGCCGGAACCAAATAAAACCATATATGGTCCAGTGGGTTTAAGTTTGAGGCTACTAAGATAGCCTAAAACAATACCAAGGCTATTTAAAATAATGGTAGGAAAGATAGGGTAGATACCACGGCCACCAGCCAAATCTTAATGAAAAGGGAATGAAACAACATTCCATGAGAGACAGACAAAAAGGGATAACTATTAACTCTTTCCAGTACTCTATGTAAGATAGTTTGTACTGGGTCTGTGGTTTTAAAAAGACTAATAAAGTCAATGGCAACTTTACATGTTCTGGGAGACAGTAGTCAGTCCCAGAAAATGGAGTCTCAGTTGGGAAGTCTAAAAAGACAACCCTGTGTCACTGCACCGAAGGTGCTCTGTAACACACAGTAAAGATGATGCCTATGGAGGAGGTGAGGCTCCACAGTCTCTGAACACAAAAATGTTAAACACACACAGCAAAACACATGTAAGAGTGGGTAAAAAGGCTCATACTCTTACCAGGTGAAAAAAAGAAATCCTAGAAATCCAGCAAAGCTGCTGAGGGACTCAGTAGGTAAGGGAAATTAGCCATTTTGGAGAATTCTCCCTAACACCCCCTTGTGCTGTCCCTCCTCCCTCTTTGTGATGTCTCTCCTTGCACTGTCCCTCCTCCCTTCCTTGAACTGTCCCTCCTCCCTCCTTTACACTGTCCCTCCTCACCCCCTTGCACTGGGCCTTCCCCTTGTGCTGTCCCTTGTGCTTTCCCTCCTCACGCTTGCACTTTCCCTCCTCCCCCTTGCTGTATCCCTCCTCCCAACTTGTGCTGTCCCGGCCCCTTGCACTGTTGCAACTCGCCCGTGTGCTGTCGCTCCTTCCTCTTTTGCAATGTCCCTCCTCCCCCTCGTGCTGTTTCTCCTCCCTTCTTTGCACTGTCCCCCCTCCCCACCCTTTGCACTGTCACTCTTTCCACCTTGCACTGTTGCTCCTTCACCCTTGTGCTGTCACTCCTCCCTCCTTTGCACTGTCCCTCCTCATCACCTTGAGCTGGCCCTCCTCCCCCCTTGTGCTGTTTCCCCTTGCACTTTGCCTCCTCCTCCTCAGGCGTTCCCTCTTCCCCCTTGCACTGACCCGCCCCACCTTCTGCTATCTCCCCCCCTTGTGCTGTCCCTACTCCCCCGTGTGCTGTACCTACCCCCACTTGCACTGCCATTCCTCTGACATTGTGGAGTCCCTCCATTCCCTTTTGTGCTGTCCCTTCTTCCACCTTGTGCTGTCACTCTTCCCCCTTGTGCTGTCACTCCTCCCCTTTGCACTCACTGCTCCCCCTTGTGCTGTTGCTCCTTCCCTCTCTAGCACTGTAGCTCCAACCACCACTGGGTTGTCAATCACCAAGCCCTTTGTGCTGTTGCTTTGCCCCCCTTGCCTTGTCACTCCTTTCCCCATTTGCTCTATCACTCCTTGTTTCAAATGTTGTACAATGCTCCTGTTACGTTTCCTAATTTTCATTTATTGGATGTTTGTCGTCATCCTTATGATCCTTATGTTGCCATTTATTTCTTGTTCCTTAGTTCTCCCCCCTATAGTGCATCTCTCACACCTCGGTGCTGTGCTTCATTCCCTCCCATGCTGTAATGTCTTCCTCTCTGTGCTTTCATTCTTCATTCCTTCCCTCCATGCTAAATTTAAAATGCAATAAACATCTACAAACATCAAAACTATTGGCTTTGCCATACTTGTTTAATAGTAGTTGGCCAGTGGAGTTAGAGGAGTGGTGTGCTTGTGTTCTGTGTCAGCGCTTGTTTGTCCATGTGTGTGCATGAATGTGTTTGTGTGTGTTGACAATCATGCCAATGTGCTCTACATTGAGTGTGCTGTAGAGGTTTCTGCGAGTTGAGCGGTTTAAACTTCATTTAATTTTTTCCATCTTGTGCACACTGTTTGAGGGTGTTTTACATTTTTGCCAGGCATCACATTAATTCTGTTTGTCCTTCTGAATTTATTGTGCATACATGCTTTCCATTGGAATGTAATTTATTGTTCGGTTTTAAATCTGGTGTTTATCTGTTGCTATCATCTAATCAAAGGGCTTCATTACAAGTCCGGCGTTAACCCTGCCGGTGCTTCTGGTCAGTTGCCGCCAGACTCATAACATTTTATCAGTACCTAGTTTCGCAGTACCACTGGGACATTACAAGTCCCGGCGGATCGGGAAGCTAGGTGCCGGAAAATGTTAGTCCCGTGGAGTCCCATAGTACTCCATGGGAATGGGTTCATGAAGCACTTGCACCATTACTAACAGTGTCATTACTTCTGTGATGAGTCTGCCTACTGGGGCCGCTGCGCCCGGCAGGGTCAGGGCGAGTTTGGGTTCCAATAATGCTGGTTTATATGATGTTATGTTTATTGTTTAATAATTTCCTTAAACTGTAATATTGACATCACCAATATTTCTATATTTTAAGTCCTTATTGGAGGGTTACCTTAACATGATAAAAACTAATTTCATCTTAGGGAGATATTTTTCAGATTGATTTTCATGGATGTTCTCTCTTTTAGAAGTAGGATTATTTTGTACTAAGAGTCATAATAATCCTTCCACGTACAATGCTTTTTTATTTCACTACAAGCAAGTATAATCTTTCAATAGATAAAGTGTTTTATTCTGCCACTGAGAGAGTGTCATGATTTGCATCATGCCATACTTTTCAGAGCCTAATCTTAACCCATTGGGCAGTCACAATGCACTCATTCGTGCTGTGGCAGGTTCCACAGAAGAGATTAGTGTCATACCTGACACAGATCCTCAAATGCTATGGTCTCTGCACTTGTGGCAAGCAAAGCCTGTACTCATAAGCACCTGACAGGCATACTATTAGTGAGCTATACTGGTGTGGGCCTACCACCATATCTTCTGAGAATGTGTTCTTGCTACCCTTGTAAAAAAAAGACCAACATTTAAACTCTCACAGTTTTCTCCTTCAAACAACACACATTTACACATGCCACTTATAAGTATAAAATAGAAAGACTATTTAGCATGTGTGTGTATTTATTGTCATGCAAAGGCAATATATGAGCATCAAAGAACGCACCATCAAGAAATAACCAACTCTTATTATATAAGGAAGTCATGACCAGCTTAACTCAGCGCATTCCGACTGATGTCCCACATAATGCCATTTCCCGCATATTGCCATTTTATATGGCATTGTGAATCCCTTCCCTTATAATATGTATGTGCTCAAAGGCTTTGCAACTGGAACACGCTGAGTTAAGGTGGTCATGAATTTCCACATCACCTGAATGTCAAGGGTTTTGTTGTGTTAAATCTGCTCAACTTAACTGTACTTTAACTTAAGTTTTTTCAGTGACTTCCAAGGGTTTTGTAACACCATATTACGTTATGGGCCACTATCAATGGCCTTCGGCCACGGCCAGTGGCCAACCCACTAGGTGGACGTGGCCCCTATACATGTCTTTTGAGCCCACTATCCAGGGGCTTTGGCCCTTGACAGTGAGCACGGCCTTCAGCCTATTTTAAAACAATACCAGGTCGCTAGCCATGGCCATTTGCCATGTCCACTTCCCATGTAACTCTCTTTTTAAAAATGTTTTTCCCATTACAGTGTTTATCATGGTAATGCACTACAAATACCCACAGTTATCCATAGGTGTTTGCCGCCAGCGAATAACCATGGTTATCTGTAAAAATAGCACACATAAAAATCTGACCTGCCTTCCCAGGAACTCACTAAGTAACCCCCTCACTTTGGCATGCATGCTCCCCCGATCCCCTCAACTCCTCTTTCCCTCCCTAGCCCTCTCGCATTTCTCCCCAATACTTGTGGGCTAATCTGCCACACTTGTATTCCCAATTGGATTTTCGCTAATATCCGCGTTATCCAACTGAATAAACAAAGCTATGAAAACAAAAGTAAGGTCTGAACATGGTAAACAGCCCCCCCAACTCCTCAATTTCACATAGCGTCCTCTTTCCCCTCCTCTAGCCTGATGCCATTGCATAATTTTCCCCGGTCCAAATGGCATTTTTTCCACTTTTCGTTCTCACAGAATTTCAAGGGTTTTGCCTTACCTTAGTTTCTTCAGGGGCCACTAGCTATGGCCTTTGGCCAGGGCCACTGCACATGTTGTACCAATAGATTTCTTTCGGATTTTAGCCATGGCCAGTGGCTACATTGAACATGTTGACTAGTTTATTGAGTACTCACTAGCTATGACCTTGGGCTGTGGCATCTGTGTGTGTTGCACCAGTATCTTTCTTTTGGGATTACTAGCCATGGCCACTGGCTATGTCAACCAATACTTTGTTAGCAAAAACCCATATCCTCTGCCCAGTAGATGTAGGCACGATGATGTGGGAAAAAAAAATTCTAACTCCTTATTCCTGTGATAATTTCACAGTAATCATTTTCAATAACAGATAATCCGGTGGTAGAGTAGAGGCTTGCCGATTGCCACAATGATGGAAAAATTGCTCAGAATTAAAAGTCTTCCACATGCTCACAGGCACTTAAAATTCTTCCAGGTCCTCTCGCTCCACTCAATTGCTTTGTCTCTCCCTAACTCTCTCCCATTACCACCTAGCACATCGCTTTGTGTGATGCACATTTATTTCTGAGAGCATCTTGCAGCATTGCTGCTGTAATCTCGTGAAATTCACATTGTCTTCCCCTGATAAACCAAAAGTGTCCTATTCGTCACTCGCTCCCCAACCCACCCCCAAGTCCCCAGCTTCACATGGTGTCTTCTATCCCACTCCCAACCTCTGGCCTGATGTGATTGCTGTTTCTATTATATAGCGCCTAAGGCCAGGCCATCTAAGCGTTGTGGTCAATACAATGAGGACCTGATTCATGGAATTTTCTGCATGGTAAATAGGGACTTTGAGTACCAAACCACGTGCAACATCCCATTTGTCGATTCATGGAATCGACTGTGCAGGACTTTTTCTTACTTTGTGGGGACTTTGCACAGGCTTGGCACGCCTCTGCGTGCAGTCGATCAACAAACAAACAAACACCTCGCAAAGTGTAGCCGTGGTGCGCAGAACATGCCAAATGGGGAAGAAGAAGGGAAGATGTGGGCATTATGAGGGACGGGCCACAGTCCAACGCATGCCCACAAATGCACAGGACTAAGCGTATTCATGGATCTGACCGTGCAACCTCTCGGGGAAATGGCCACATAAAGCCCTCAATCTATCCGCTGCCCGAAGGCAGGCATACAGGCACTTGCACATAGGAATAACCGCTCAGAGGTCAGATTGCATGTTGGATTTAGGGGTGTGAGTTTTACCTGATTTAGAGAAATGTTGACGCATGTTGTCGGGCGGCTGGTAACAGTTACAGGGGACCCTGTGCAGTGTCCCCGAGGTGCAGACCTGGCCATGGGGGACCCCACACACTGTTTGAAGGGTGCATGTGTTTGCGTCCCAGGAGCACTCAAAGGTAGCTGTTACAGGCTGCCTTTGCTTTGAGTGGGGGCGTGTCGGGGGCGTTCTGGCTGCAACTTGCATATAGGCTTACTTTGGGGGAACAATTTCATGAATATGCAGAGGGTGCAGAACCACTTAAGTGCAGGATCGTGCAGAATTGTTTGTGGCACTCAGGCTTTGCAAGCTCTATGCACACTTTTCCATTAATCGGGCCCTCAATGTTCCCATAGGAGTGACTACATAAACAGAAGGGTTTTGAGTCTCTTTCTGACGTCAAAAACGTTATTAAACTCTCTGAGGACGTGGGAGAGTTCAATCCAAAGTCTGATGGCATCATCTTTCCTCATCCAAATAGCGTTTTGACTTCTTTCATCTGTGGCTTCTCCTGGTAATATTGCTAGAATCACTTGCAACAAGCAACAAAAGGCAGCCTTTTTATTTCTGAAAAGCCTCTTAGCCTCTTTGCTGCAAAGCACCAAAGCCAATATATATATACAAAGGTTTCAAGGAACAAGGGGGCACCCCTTTGTCTCTGTGGAATATTTTAAAAACTACTGGATGGATTTACCCCAAACCAGTAAAGGAAATTAAGTCAATAATTTCTGTCCAATTTGTTTCTTAATAGGTCCAAATCTGCCCTGCAGTTTTCATGCCCCATGGCTGTTCAACAACAGCACTTGTTCCCAACATTTCTAGATTTGGTGGGGGTGAGGGGGGGCCTTGACAAACCTTTGGTTTAGAAAATGTCATCCATAGCCACCCAGAAAATCAAAGGTTATTAGTCCCTCTTAACCACTCTGCTGCAAAGACCCAAGACCGATATAAAGGTTTTAAGTTGCAGGAGGCAGTTCTCTGTCAAATAGTTTAAGAACTACTGGATGTATTTACCCCAAACGAGTCAAGGAAATCAATGCTTTGTGCCCACATTTTTTCTTATTTAGTCCAAATCTGGCAAGCGGTTTGAACGCTAGGGCTGTTCAAAGACTCCACATTCTCTCTATGGGAAAATGAATGAGAGTAGGCTGACAACAGCGTTTTTATGTTTTCCTAATAAGGTTATGGTAACATTTTATTGGAAATGTGCTGACATTTTAAAAATATAATCTAATTGAGTTTTGATATTTTAATAGTATGATATAGATCTTATTTATATTAGTTTCCCTTTTAAAGTAAATGTATTTCATTTGTATTTAATCAGTATTTGATCAGCAATGTTTTGCAAATATGGTTTTAATGACACAATTGTTCACATGTGTAGTGGATATAAGTATTTTTGCTTACTCCTTTGTCAATGTGTTCCATGTTGTATATAAAAAGCCTTTTTGGTTATGAGTATATGTGAAATAAATACATAAATAAACACTGTTTTCATTTTCTAAAGAATTGTTCTCTAAATGTCCAGTTCAGTGGGGCTCTTGACAATGTTTTGTTTGGAAATTGTCATCCAAATACATCCAGCAAGGCAAAGGTTATTAGCCTCGCTCAGCCTCTCTGCTGTTAAAAGTAACACAGCCCAAGTTGTTTCTTATTTGGTCCAAATTTGCCCCACGTTATTCACGCCAGAGCCTTTCAAATATTGCATTTTTTCTCTATGGGAAAATGTGGTGTTTTGTTTTCTTAATAATTATTTCATTGTCTAACGTTCTGTTCCCAAAATGTGCTGTGGGAGGCTTTGACAAACTTTTTGTTTAGAAAATGTCATCCGAATCTATCCAGCAAGTCAAAAGTTATTAGCAATAGAATTTTGGGAACAAATGGCTGCTTTTTCATTTCCGAGATGCCTCTCAGCCTCTTTGTAAATACAAAAGCTGTGAGAAATAAATTCAAAGAAAACTACTAATACTGATTGACTTAGTATCCAACAAATGGATATCTTAACCTGAAACTAACCAGGGTAGCCTAGAAAAACATACAACAATGAAAAGTCACACCAAACACAACTTATTGAAAAC